>NC_139461.1:130193437-131434375 GCF_057233095.1 Heloderma suspectum
GTCTCCTCCAGGGTCTGCTGGGGGTGGGAGGTGATGCATCCCTCCCCTCAGATTCCCCCCCAGCCAGTTCCACTCTGCGGTGAGTCTGCGGAACCGGCGGCCAGGCCCGTCCACAGCTGGACTTCCATCTGCTGCCGGGCTGCGGACGCAAATGGTGTCCGGCGTAGCGGACGCCATTTGCGTCCCTGCCCTTTGCTGTGATAGGCTACATAAATATTTACGTAGCCTATCATGGCAAAGAGCAGGGATGCAAATGGTGTCCGCTAAGACAGACAGCATTTGCGTCCGCAGCCCAGCAGCAGATGGCTGCGGACTGAAGCGGACAGACCCGGACTGGCCAGTGCCAGGTAGGGTCCGTGCCGACCTTAGTTTGTGGGGTGGCGGGGAGAGCAGTCCATTCTGCCACGGACTCCAGGGGGCTGGATTCTTTAGAATCCAGCCTCATTGGAGTCCTTGGCGGATTTGTCCACTATCCCTAAGACCATGCCAGGGATACTGAGATGTGTCATTGGGTTAACCAGGTCCACAACTTCATGTAATCTTAAATGTAACAGGGTCTGCAAAAATTATGACACTGTGTGCAGGGCATGCTATTCCCAACCCTGAGGTGGAGGTACTTTCATAGCTGCCCCCTCCCAACTGGCCACACATCTTCAGGTGTTCATAAAATCATAGAATAGTAGGGTTGGAAGGGGCCTACATGAGTCCAACCCCCTGCTCAATGCAACAATCTAAGTCAAAGTATCCCTCACAGATGGCTGTCCAGCCTTGTCTTGAATTTCTCCAGCGTGGGAGAGCCCACCACCTCCCTATGTCATTGGTTCCATTGGTTCCATTGAATTGAAAGTAGGGATTTTAATTTAATTTAATTTATTTAAAACATTTGTATCCCACCCTATATCATCAAGATCTCAGGACAGGGTACAGATAAAATCAATTTAAACAGTATAAAGCAATAAGTAATTTAAACAGCTAACAGCATATTCAACCATTAAACAAGCTAATACAAGTTTTTTAAAAATCTAAAACAATAGAATCGTTAGAACAGTGTGCAACTTTACGGAATTCAATTAGTCCTCAAAGAATTTGGTGAAAAGCCATGTTTTAATGGTGCTGAAATGAAACCAATGTCTGTACCAATCAGTCCTCAAAGGGGACGGCATTCCACAGCTGGGGCAGCACAGCTAGGGATGTACGAAAGTCACTTACTTTTGCGGAGCTTGGATTCACGGTGGGGGGGAGGCGCTCCGTCCCTCCCCCCGGAATCCTCCCTGGGCCGGCTCTGCTCTGCAGCAGCTCCACGGAGCCAGGGCCGTCCGCAGCTGGAGTTCCAGCCACGGACGGGCTGCTGCGGATGCAAATGGTGGCCACCATGGCAGCTGCCATTTGCGTCCTGCGAAGCTGCCATGATAGGCTACGTAAGTATTTACGTAGCCATCATGGCAAGTAAAAAAAAACACAAAACAGCATACGCAAATATTGCTACGGTGGCTGCCATTTGCGTTTCCCATTTTTAGCTGTTTTAGCCTACGTAAATATATACGTAGGCTATTATGGCGAAAAAAACAGAACGCAAATAGCTCCCACTACGCTATTTGTGTTCCCCTAGTTTTTCGCCGTAATAGCCTACGTAAATATTTATGTAGGCTAAAATGGCTAAAAATAGGGAACGCAAATGGCAGCCGCTGTAGCTGCCATTTGCGTACGCTGTTGTTGGGGACGCAAAAGGCATCCCTGTGTTAGCTGTGATAGGCTACGTAAGTATTTACGTAGCCTATCATGGCTATGATGAAGAAGCAATTGGCGGCCACAGGGCGGCCGCCATTTGCAAGTCAGCACAGACGGCAGCAGGTAAGTGCTCTGTTTCTCGTGCCTTCCGTGGGTTGGGGGGGGCGGGGGCTTCGTTCTGCCATGGATTTTGGGGGGCTGAATGCACTGGCATTCGGCCTTACCGAGATCCGTGGCGGAATTCCCTGAGATCCCTAACCACAGCAGAGAAAGCCCAGAGAAGAGATGTATGAGAAAGAGAATTCCATTGTTGTTTACAAAACATGTGAGCATCCCCTGTTCAAAGACAGGGGCAAGCGTGAGCACATGTCTGCCAAAAATCTTCATAAATTTCCAAACATGAGCTCTTGTTCAATTTGTGCAGCTTTCTCAAGTTTTATTTGTGTGATTCTCCTAATTTCTGCAAATTACCCCCATAAACTGAATCAGCCCTGCTTTAGTCAATGGAGGAAGTCGCACAAATCTGGGGAAATTGCTGCTCGATTTGCACATCCCTTTCACACAAAGAGAGTAGTGATTGCAAACATGAACAGGATTTGGGCATGAAACGAGCAGTGAGTTGATGTTCATTTTGCTGTTCTCGGACAGCTCTCTTTTGCCCATCCCTAGTTGAGAGTAGAGATGGGGGGATCACCTACCCTGTTCCGGGTGGGGAGTCCGCAGGGGGGGAGGCAATCCGTTCCTCCCCCCCGGAATCCATCCAGGCTGGCTCCACTCTGCCTTGATCCTGTGGAGCCAGCCGCCAGTTCCGCTTCACTGGCGAATGTCGATATGGCCAGCAGCCATTACCGTGCTGTATCGCTATTAGGGTTGGCAGAGAATTTCTCCCTGAAACTTCGGGGGGCCAAGCGCCAACGTGTTCGGCCCCCCGAACAAGTTTCGGGGAGAAATTCACTGCACCCCCCCCGCACCCCGCACCCCCCCGGGACAGGACTTACCTTCGCCGAATGTCCCTCCCGGCGGTGGGTCCGGCCGGTGGTTCGGCGGGTCTTCGTCCGGGGCGGGAGCGGCAGCCGGTCGTTCGACCGGCTGCCGCCGCCATTCCAATAAAAGAAAAAAAAAAACGCCCCCGTGATAGGCTACATGACGATTAATGTAGCCTATCACGGCTAGATTTGCAAAGTCAGCTGTGATAGGCTACGTAAATCGTCACGTAGCCTATCATGGGTGACTTTAAAAAAAAAAAAGCGCGTACGGATAATGGTGGCCCCCATAGGGAGCCGCCATTCGCGTTCCTTATTTGGTCACTGTAGTCTACGTAACTCTTTACGTAGACTATGGCGAAAATAAGGGCAACGCAAATAGCATTTCCCTTATTTTCGCTGTAGTCTACGTAAAGATTTACGTAGACTACAGCGACCAAATAAGGAACGCGAATGGCGGCTCCCTATGGGGGCCGCCATTTGCGTACGCGTTTTTTTTTTTTAAGTCACCCGTGATAGGCGACGTGACGATTTACATAGCCTATCATGGCTGACTTTGCAGATCTAGCCATGATAGGCTACGTTAATCGTCACGTAGCCTATCACGGGGGCGTTTTTTTTTTTAACTTTTTAGTTCGCGGCTGGGCGAGGCGCCTCCTCCCCGGCCTGAATTTCGGCTGGGCGAGGCGGGAAGCCTCCCCCCCGGCCTGAACTTCGCGGGGGCAGCAGCGAAGCGCCTCACCCCCACCGCGAAAAGCTTCGAGGACAAGTAAGGGACTTTTGTGCACCCCTAATCGCTATAAGTCAGGCTTCGGACGCAAATGGTGTAGTGGGCGACATTTGCGGCCGTAAAGCCGGTAGATAGGGATGTCAGAGAATTCCGCCCAGATTTTAAATGGGATTGAATTCTGACAAATGGGGTCCACGGAATCCTCCTTGGAACAGGGCAGACAGGTCGACCCAGACCAGAGCTCACGTGGACCCAATTTTTTTTTCTCCACCAAAGGGCGGATTTTTCAAAAATAATCATGAAAATAAAAAGGTAAATTGGAAATGAAGGAAGAAAGACCGCAAGCGGCTTTACCCTTTTTACGAGGCATTTCCCAGAGGCTTTCTTTCGCTGGGGCTGAGTTATCCGCACAAATCCTCCATCTTTTCTGTTTATTCTCTGTGGAGGTCAGGTCAGGTCAGGTCAGGTCTGGTGAGGTCAGGTGAGATGAAGTCAGATGAGGTCAGGTTAGGTGACCGGAAGTTACGAGGGGAATCCCCACAAAGGGCTTTACTCTTACGGAGATCAAGGGCACACGGAATGGATTTTTCAGCAGGAATTACGAAAGTATTTACATAAGTTCCGGAGCCGGAAAAAAGTGGGGGGAAACCGGGGCAGGAGGATGGCAGAACGGGGTGGCCCTTGGCTCTGCGGCATCCTCACGGAGCAAAGTCGCTCTGCAAGGATTCCAGGGGGGAGGAACGGATCGCCTCCCCCCATGGATTCCCCACCGGAATGGATGGTGGGGAATTTGTACACCCCTACTGGTAGTTTAGCCTAAACGCAGCCGTAAATGGCTGCATTTAGGCTAATCTACCAGCTATACAGCTGCAAATGGCGCCCACTACACCACTTGCATCTGGAACCTGACTTACAGCGATGCAGCATGGCATCCGCATGCCGCATTGCTGTCAAGGGCCATCAGCATCCCATGACTTGGCAAGCAGGGGCTGGGGGGCTGGGCACCTTGGAGTGTATTGCCCCAGCCATGGACTGCTAAGGTTTGAAGGTGCCAAGATAATGATAAGCCAGACGCAGGCTTCCTTACAAGGAGCCTTTATTGAGTACTTACAGCACACAGGCATACTGAATGGTTGGATCAGACAGCTTCTCTGAACCCGGAGAAAATCGTAAAATGCACACAACAAACTTTCATTGAAATCTAACACTATGAACGGAAAACACCTCTTGCATGGTGAGGCATGATTAGGGATGGCGGAGAATTTCTCCACGAATCTTCGGGAGGCCGAGTGCCAACGCATTCGGCCCCCCGAAAGTGTTGGGGAAATTCTCCGCCGGCCCCCCGCTCCCCCTGGGATGGGACTTACCTTCGGCGAATGTCCCTCTCGGCGGCAGGTCCTAGCGGCAGTTGGGCGGCGTTTTGGCGGGGGCCGCCGCCACCATTACAATATAAAAAACTACAGTAAAAAAACACACACACACCCGTGATAGGCTACGTGACGATTTACGTAGCCTATAACGGCTAGATTTCCAAAGTCAGCTGTGATAGGCTACGTAAATCGTCACGTAGCCTATCACGGGTGACTTTGGGAGGGGGGAAAAGCGTGTATGCAAATGCGTTCCTTATTTGGACAGGAGTAGTCTACGTAAAGATTTACCTAGACTACAGCGAAAATAAGGGAACGCTATTTGCGTTGCCCTTATTTTTGCCGTAGTCTACGTAAATCTTTACTTAGACTAGACGTGCTAAAATAAGGAATGCCCATGGGGCGCCGCCATTTGCGTATGCGCTTCCCCCCCCCAAAGTCACCCGTGATAGGCTACGTGATGATTTACATAGCCTATCACGGCTGACTTTGGAAATCTAGCCGTGATAGGCTACGGAAATCGTTACGTAGTGTATCACGGGTGTGTGTTTGTTTGTTTGTTTTACTTTTTTTCCCACGGCTCTTCCCTGGCCTGAATTTTGCCGGCGAGGGATGGGGCACCTCCCCCCCTGGCCTGAATTTCGGCCGGGCAAGGCGGGGCGCCTCCCCCCCTTGCCTGAACTTCGGGGGGAGAACCGAAGCACCTCCCCCCCACCGCGAAGCAAGCTGCGGGACAAGGTAAGTCCCTTTCGCCCATCCCTAGGCATGATGAAGCAGATCTAGCAATCATACTGCTCTTCTAGGCTGCATGGTCAGGGCCTATCAAGATCAGGGGAAGGGCATACCCACACATGCAAAGAATTCTAGGCCACTGCTTTCGCATCAGCAACTCCACACTGCATGAGTTCTGGCTGAGGGAAGTCCAAAAGTCATAGATCAAACCCAGCCTGCCGTACACTGAGCTGACTACAAACACAGACACACAATCTACAGCAACGAGAGTTCAAGTCTAGGGATGTACGAAAGTCACTTACCTTTTCGCAGGAGTGATTTGTGGTGGGGGGGAGGTGCTCCATCCCTCCCCCCAGAATCCTCGCTGGCCGGCTCCGCTCTGCGGCGGCTCTGCGGAGCCGCCGGCCAGGGCTGTCCGCAGCCAGGCTGCTGCAGACGCAAATGGCAGGTGCCATAGTGGCCGCCATTTGCGTCCTGCCAGGCTGCCGTGATAGGCTACATAAGTATTTATGTAGCCTATCACGGCAAAGAGCAGGGACACAAACGGCGGCCACTATGCCGTTTGCGCCGCTGCTCTTTCCGTGATAGGCTAGGTAAGTATTTACGTAGCCTATCATGGTAAAGGCAGCCACGCAAATGGCGGCCACTACACCGCATTTGTGGCTGCAGCAGCTGGCCAAAAGACCAGCTGCTGGAGCTGCTGCTGCCTCTGCCCCAAGTAAGTTTCGTTCCGGTGGGATTCCGCAGGGTGGCGGGGGGTGGGAGGCCGTTCCGCCACGGGTTTCAGGGGGCCGAATGCCAGTGCATTCAGCCTCACTGAAATCTGTGGCGGAATTCTCCACCATCCCTATTCCAGTCTATGAAAAGCCTCACAGTACTTTTCATGGCAAGTCTTTAACAATCTGAAGTTCCAGTCCATGTGCAGAGTGCCTGTCAAAAGCCCAGACGATGATGGATCCAAATAGAGAAGGCTTTGAGCAATGAAGATGAGATGTTTCCAGCAGAGGCTCCCTTCCTCTGCATCAGCTTAAGGGGGAAGGCGTGACCGTACACCCTTTCTAGATCCCCTTGACAGACAAGGGCCTTTAGCCTTTTAGCAAGGCTTCTGTCTAAACAGAGTGGCACTGCTCATTTCTCTAGCAGTGACACTTCAACCTGGGCAACCTTTCTGCAAATTCCACTCTACTTCTGTCAGGTTCTCACAGATATCTTCCAGCCTCCCTGCCTGCCAAGACTAAACCAGTGGTGGACAGGTAGTTGGGTGACTCCTCCTGGCTCTGCTCTGAGAACACTGACAGAGATAAATTCGCACAGACTCCAACAGTCTAAAAACCAAATAAGCCCAAACTCCAGGCTACTTCTAATCAAATCTTGGCTATAATTTACAAGGCCTACTGCATTACTAAACCTGGGCCTTTACATTATTTTTGCTCCCATAACACCTCTTTACTCTAAAAATTTACTCCCCTCCCCTCACACTTTCTCAGGCTTGGTTGCTCAGAGATTGCTGAGGGGAAGCGACGGTCTAAACTGGGGAGCTTGTAAAAACATTGCCAGTGCTTCTAAACTTTCTAATTTGTTTACTTGGAAATCTAAATCTAAGTTACTTCAAACTAGGGATGGACAAAAGTCACTTACCTGATCCCGAAGCTTGCTTCGCGGTGGGGGGGAGGCGCTCTGTCCCTCCCCCCGAAATTCTGGTGGGGGGGAGGCGCCCCGTCCCTCCGGCTGCGAATCCTCTAGTCCTGCCGGGACGCAAATGGCGGCAGCCGTAGCCGCCGTCGTTTGCGTCCCTGCAGTCAGCCGTGATAGGCTATGTAAATGTTTCCTTCTATGTAAATGTAAAAAAAAGCGCGTACGCAAATGGCGGCGCCCATGGGCGCCGCCATTTGCGTTCCTTATTTTGGCACGTGTAGTCTACGTAAACATTTACGTAGCCTATCACGGTGTTTTTTGAAAATCTAGCCATGATAGGCTATGTAAATCTTTACGTAGTCTATCACGTTTTTTTTGTGTGTTTTACTTGGAAACGGCGGCGGCGGCAGCCGGTCGGAAGACCTGCCGCCGAACCGCTGCCGAACCGCTGCCGGAGCCGCCGCCGCCTGGGAAATTCGACCAAGGTAAGTTCCGTCCTGGGTGGGCAGGGGGACAGACCGTTTCTCCACCAATTTCAGGGGGCCGAATGTGCTGGCATTCCGCCTCCCCGAGATTCGTGGAGAAATTTTCTGACATCTCTACTTCAAACACATTAGAAACAAAACTAGGGATGTACAAAAATCACTCACCTTTTGGGGATTATGCTGATGGTGGGGGGGAGGTGCTCCGTTCCTCCCCCCCCCCGGAATCCTGGCCAGCCGGCTGTGCTCCGCAGCGATTCTGCGGACCTGCCAGCCGGCTCTGCCAGCAGCCGGACATCCGGCCGCTGGCTAGCAGGGACGCAAATGGTGGCGGCCGTAGCCGCCGCCGTTTGGGTCCCTGCAGTCAGCCGTGATAGGCTACGTATAGGGATGGCGGAGAATTTCTCCCCGAAACTTCGGGGGGCCGAGTGCCAACGTGTTCGGCCCCCCGAACATGTTTCGGGGAGAAATCCTCCGCCCCCCGCCCCCCCCGGGACGGGACTTACCTTCCCTGAATGTCCCTCCTGGCGGCGGGTCCGGCTGGCGGTTCATCCGGTGTTCGAGCGGGGCGGGAGCGGCAGCTGGTCTTTCGACCGGCTGCCGCCCCCGCCATTGCAATCAAAGAAAAAAAAAAAGTCCCCTGATAGGCTACGTGACGATTCACGTAGCCTATCACGGCTAGATTTGCAAAGTCAGCCATGATAGGCTACGTCAATCGTCACGTAGCCTATCACGGGTGACTTAAAAAAAAAAAAAAAAAAGTGTGTACGGATAATAGTGGCCCCCATAGGGAGCCGCCATTCGCGTTCCTTATTTGGTCGCTGTAGTCTACGTAAATCTTTACGTAGACTACGGCGAAAATAAGGGCAACGCTATTTGCGTTGCCTTATTTTCGCCGTAGTCTACGTAAACATTTACATAGACTACAGCAACTAAATAAGGAACGCGAATGGCGGCTCCCTATGGGGGCCGCCATTCGCGTACGCGATTTTTTTTTTTTTTTTTAAGTCACCCGTGATAGGCTACGTGACGATTCACGTAGCCTATCATGGCTGACTTTCCAGATCTAGCCATGATAGGCTACGTGAATCGTCACGTAGCCTATCAGGGGACTTTTTTTTTTTTTTTACTTTCGTGTTCGCGGCCGGGTGAGGCGGGAAGCCTCCCCCCCGGCCTGAATTTCGGCCGGGCGAGGCGAGAAGCCTCCCCCCCCGGCCTGAACTTCGTGGGGGGAGCAGCGAAGCGCTCCCCCCCACCGCGAACAAGCAGGGAGAAAAGGTAAGTGACTTTCGTCCACCCCTAGCTACGTAAATGTTTACGTAGCCTATCACGGCTGATTTTTTTAAAAAAACAAATATGCTCGTACGCAAATGCCATTTGCATTCCTTATTTTGGCACGTCTTAGTCTACATAAACATTTACGTAGACTAAGATGGCGAAAATAAGGGGAACGCAAAGAGCGTAGCGTCTACGCTATTTGCGTTCCCCTTATTTTCGCCGTCTTAGTCTACGTAAATGTTTACGTAGACTAAGACGTGCCAAAATAAGGAATGCAAATGGCGGCAGCCATGGCTTTTTTGTTTTTTTTTTTAAGTCAGCCATGATAGGCTACGTAAACATTTACTTAGCCTATTACGGTGGGGTTTTTTTTAAATCTAGCCGTGATAGGCTACGTAAATCTTTACGTAGCCTATCACGTTTTTTTTTTTTTTTAACCTGGAAATGGTGGCGGCGGCAGCTGGTCGGAAGACCGGTAGCCATCACTGCCGCCGAACTGCCGCCGGAGCCGCCGCCGGAGCCACCGTCGCCAGGAAGATCCGTCCAAGGTAAGTCCCGTCCCGGGGGGGGGCGGGCCGTTCCGCCACCGATTTCGGGGGGCCGAATGCACTGGCATTCGGCCTCCCCAAGATACGTGGTGGAACTTTAATACATCCCTAAAGAAAACCATCCCTTTTGCAAGGAGAAAAGGAGAGATAATCGGCTATGATCCCCTCCCCTTTGCAAAAGTAAACTTACAGTTACAGGGCAGTTTTGAACTGCACGGCTCTTAGCAGGAAGGGAACAACAATTGAACTCAAACGAGGACTAAGGAAGCTGAGGCTTGAGTGAGGGGAAAAACTCTTGGGGCTATCCATCACTAGGTAGGCTAGCCAGTGTTTCACAAAATGACCACCACCCCTTCTTCTCCCCCACTTGGCACACAAACTTAAGCAGAGTGCTGAAACTCAGGACGCCACAGGGAGATGGGGGTCACTTTATACTTGCATTCTTCATGCAGCTATTAATCTTCTTTGGGGGGCAGTGGGCTTCTTTGGGGTGATTTGCAGGACTTGAAAGTGGAGCTTCACAGTTTTTCTTTAAAAAATATTGTGAATTCCATGTTCAACACAAGACACGATGAGATACAGGGCAACCAAATCTTTGCTTTGTCAGAGGCGACCAAGGACTCAGGTCAGTCTTTTTTCCGCTGGGGTCTCAAAAAGGAAAACAGTCTTAGTTTGCAGTTGTAACATAATTTACAGTGTCAGCTAGCCAGCTACACAGATCTCGCTGTTCTTGAAGACAGCTACTACGATGTCTTCTTTTCTAAATCAGATTGGGTCTCCCAGCTTACAGAGTTTGTTGCAGCTTGCAGGAGCATGGTAGCATTTTTTGCTTGGCTAGGAACACACTGTCCAGTTTCTCAATCACTTCAGTGCGCACACCCTCAGGCAGTCCAACACCAGACACCCAAATCAGTGAAATTTCTTTATTGCAGGGGATTCCATGGCAAAAGCTTAATGGTTACACTCTTCAGAAATCATATAGCTGATGGTTAGTAGCTACAGGCTCTATGCAATTCTACAACAGTCCAAAGCTAAACAATATTACTGTGACTGAGATCTTCAGCGTGGTTTCTCTCCTTCATTCTGCCTTGGGACCGTCCTCTGGTGCGCTTTCTGCTCTAAGAGGGGTCTAGCCCATGCCATGGGTGCTGATTCTTCACCTTCATCCTGTTCCTTGGCTTCATCTCCCAGGTCTTCATCTTCAGTTTCCACTTCTTAGGGATTTCATCCCAATCAGGTGAGGTGATGATGTTGCTCACTTTGGCACTCTTTGGGCAATTCTCTCAAGCTCGGCTACTTCTTCAGCCTTATGCTCCCATGACTTGTTGGAGGCCAGGCTGTCTTGCACCGTTTCTCTAATTAACAGCCTTAAATCTTGTTCTTTCCCAAGCTTGCCCTTGAGTTTTTCTGCTTTCTCTCTCCATTCCAACTTTTTCTGCCCAACAACTTGCAATGCTGTCAGTACAAGCCATGTCAGAGTTCCTGCACTCTGCGCCTTCTTTGCTGACCACTTTTCCAGCTGCAGAGATTCCAATGCAGTTTCCAGAGCCACTGGCATGCAGTCCTTTGTGACCTCTGGGCATGATACCGGTCCACTCAGGACTGCCGATTGCTTTGCAACCAAACCCCACAGCTCCAACTGTGGACAGCCCGGGAGTCAGTTTTGCACGCTGACAACTGCATCCTCCTTCCCTGTGAATCTGAACATGCCAGTTCTCTTGGCACCCTGCTTGCTGCGCCAATTGTATGCCCTGGCCATGGGCTGCTAAGGTTTGGAGGTGCCGAGATAATGATAAGCCAGACCCAGGTTTGCTTACAAGGAGCATTTATTGCATATTTACAGCACACAGGCGTACTCAATGGTTGGATCAGACAGCTTCTCTGAACCCAGAGCCATGGAGTAAAATGGGTTTTATACCATACATCTCAGCAGTGAGGCAGCATGACAGCAGCAAGCATTAATTAGCATTCATCTGCAACTTTCCCACCATAGTCCAACAGTGCTTGTTCAGAAGGAAAACAGCCAGAACTTTCCTAGCACAGCCACCTGTAACTCGGCATCAACATAGCCTCACTTCTCAGGCACAACCTAGGCCCTGATAAAATCCTAGCCTTCATTAGCATGGAATGTGCTAAGGCCACACTATCGACCTTTGACTTATCTCACATGCTCAGAGGCCCACTAGCAAGGAAATTGCACTTATAATGAACCTAAGCCAAGCACTATGGATCTCTAGGCCCTTCTAAAACTACAGGTGACTTGGTTACACCCCTGGGGCCATTACAGGGAGTCAGCTGGCCTCCCAGACCAAACCAGGTGCTCATGACATCCCTAGTGATAGGGGACCTTTTTTTTCCCTAGGCCTAATTGCAGGACAGGGAGCATTGGGGGGGGGGGGTCATCCCTCTTCCCATGCATTTCTACACACCCTCAAAATCACACACCCATGCAGCAATTAGGCTTAGGAAAAGAATGTTCCACTGATGTTAAAGATATCTTTTTTTTCTCTGCAGTGGGGGAGGGAGGAGTAAGAGAAGGAAGAGAAGGATGAGGAGAGCAAGGGGGGAAGAGAGAAGGTGAGCTAGAGACCATGAGAGAAAGAGAGCATGAGAAGGGGAAACTGAGGGAGGAGGGTAAGAGAGATACCAGGGTAAAGGGGAAAGAGAAGGGAAGTTAGAGAGAGGGGTGTGGAAGAGAGACAAGGGGAAATAGAGAAACTGAGAAAGAAGAGGGAGAGGAAGAAAAGGGATGGGGATGAGAGGTTTGAATGACTATGTGAGTCTATGTGTATTACTATGGCAAGTTTGAATGGATGGATGAATGGATGGATGGATGGATGGATGAGTGTCACAGAGGTGTGCATGTGGCTTTGGTAGGGATGGTGGAGAATTTCTCCCCGAAACTTCGGGGGGCCGAGCGCCAACGTGTTCGGCCCCCCAAACAAGTTTCGGGGAGAAATCCTCCGAACCTCCCCCGCCCCCCGCACCCCTCCCCGGGGCGGGACTTACCTTCGCCGAATGTCCCTCCCGGCGGTGGGTCCTGCCGGCGGTTCGGCGGGTGTTCGAGCGGGGCGGGAGCGGCAGCTGGTCTTTCGACCGGCTGCCACCGCCGCCATTGCAATAAAAGAAAAAAAAAACACGCCCCCTGATAGGCTTCGTGACGATTAACGTAGCCTATCACGGCTAGATTTGCAAAGTCAGCCGTGATAGGCTATGTCAATCGTCACGTAGCCTATTACGGGTGACTTAAAAAAAAAAAAGCACGTACGGCTAATGGCGGCCCCCATAGGGAGCCGCCATTCGCGTTCATTATTTGGTCGCTGTATTCTACGTAAAGATTTACGTAGACTACGGTGAAAATAAGGGCAACGCAAATAGCATTGCCCTTATTTTCGCCGTAGTCTACGTAATCTTTACGTAGACTACAGCGACCAAATAAGGAACGTGAATGGCGGCTCCCTATGGGGGCCGCCATTAGCCGTACGTGCTTTTTTTTTTTTTTTTTTAAGTCACCCGTGATAGGCTACGTGACGATTTACGTAGCCTATCACGGCTGACTTTGCAAATCTAGCCGTGATAGGTTACGTTAATCGTCACGTAGCCTATCACGGGGGCGGTTTTTTTTTTTTACTTTTATTGGAATGGCGGCGGCGGCAGCCAGTCGAAAGATTGGCTGCCACCCCCGCCCCTGACGAAGACCCAACGAACCACCTCTGGGACCCGCCGCCGGGAGGGACATTCGGGAAAGGTAAGTCCCGTCCCGGGGGGGGGTGCAGGGGGCAGGGGGGGTGCGGAGAATTTCTCCCCGAAACTTCTTCAGGGGGCTGAACACGTTGGCGCTCGGCCCCCCGAAGTTTCGGGGAGAAATTCTCCGCCAACCCTACCTGCCATTTCACTCTCCAACATATTTAACTTCACCGCCAGGTCTTGAAATATGATGTAGAATTATCTTGAAATGCTACAGTTCTGCAGAACATTAGAAATAAGTGGATTTAACAATATGTCCTTTCTGCTATGTAAAGATAAGTTGAGATTTTGGAGCGCTTGCAATGGAGGTTAATGCAAGATGCCACCCTTTAAAAGTGCTTGTACATCATTTCCTTGACATGCTATTGAAAATAGCCCTTATCTTTCAATTACTCCTCAAATATTATGACACTCTTAGCAATTGTAAGGTTTTACGATTGCTGATTTGTTGGGTATCATATAGGATTTCATTACATTATGTTTTACACTTCCTCTGCCCTTTTCCTGATGGGAAGTATTTGGGGCAGCTTTTTACAGGGTCAATTCTCCAGGGCAGTCAGTGTGTTGGAGAATTATGGTGTTCTGTAATATCTGTTTGTTCATGAATAAACACTTTTTAAAATTCAGTTTTTATTTTATTTTTAAGTTCCAGTTCTCTCCCTGCCCCAACCCCCATCAGTTTTGATTTTCAAACTGTCAGGTGTCAAACATGGTTATAGTTAATGAATATTGTGAGTCACTTTGAGACTCCAGTCAAATAATTCGATATAATAAATGTTTGAAAAATTGATGTCATTTAGGATGGTTTGAAATTCACCTTTGTAAAACTAGCATATTTCACTTTGTACTGTTGCATTCGCTCCCCAGCTTTGTTCTGTTTAACTTGAGCTCTGAATTGCAAATTAGGACTTGCACGCCATCGGGATCTGTTCCATGGTTGTTGTTTTTGTTGTTGTTTTAGCCTTGGAGGTTTGATTCCTGAAACAACATTCTTCTTCTTTTTTCTTCTTTGCAAAATGAAACAAAATCCAATTATGAAATGGATTATGCAATTAACTAAGAAGTAACAGCTGAGCATCTTAAACAGTTTTATATGAAAACCCATAAGAAATGCTGCTTAACTTCTTTCTTTTCCCAGGCAAATTTCAATGTGTTGTGTTATCTGTACAGGAGTGTCCAGCATAGCAATGCATTTACTGCTACTGGCATAATATTTACATTTCAGTGAATCTCTCCTCTCCTGTGTGCTCAAAACACAGTCCCAATTATAGTGGAGCATTAGGAAAAGCTTGCCAATTTAGACATATTCTAATGTGTCTAAGAGGCATGTGCACTTAATTTTATTTATAATTGAATTATCACTACTGCTTTTGAGTTTTTACCTCAACATGTGTAGTGACATTTAGGATAAAATGATGTTCAGTCAATTATTATTTTTGGTAGTTATTGGTATTCTGCCATTCCTGAAAACACCACTGTACATGGGCTTCTCAGGTGATCTCGCATCCTACTATTTGTCTTGAGCGGGTCTGCATTCCTGGTGACCCACCAAGCTAAACCCATTTCACCAGTCATGTGTGGTAGCTCATGAGGGACTCAGTAAGAGAACAATCCTATAGCCACTAGACACTGCCTAGATGGGGATAGGGTTTTTTTCGTTTCTGGGAACCAAGGTCAGAGCCAGGGCCCTGAATGTGGTTCCCAGAGACTGCACTCCCTGCCCTCTCCCTGTCCTCCTCATAGCCGGTGTGATTCCCTTTGTGCTGGCTACATCTCCACTCTTGGAAACAAAGCATGGAGATGGCAAAAAGGAGGTGGTCCCAGGGGCAGGGAGGAGAGGAGATGACAGAAGCCACTTTACACAGCTTTCTATGCACCACATGGCCTACTTCCCTTCCCCTCCCCAAAGCTGCAGCTAGACAGCCAAAATCAGCCATCTAGCCAAAAATGCAGGGCAGCCGAACCATGGAGGCAAGGGTGGCCTCCATGCTACGGCCGCCATGCATTGTATAATGGGCAGCCTCTGACTTGGGAAGCTACCAACTATCACCATAATGTGTGTGTGAGGTGGGAACTTAATGTATGCTTCCTTGAGCTCCGTGGAGGAAAGGTGGTATATGAATGAAACAAATAAAGATAGAGTTTGTAAAAAGTACTGAAGTCTGTCCTGGTTTACAACTGTGAAATGGGGGAGGGAATGCAGCAGCCACTGCCTCCCCAACACAGGGGTGGGCGGACTTCAGGTTTGCAGATCCACTTGGTGGTTGCTGTTTTGTGTGTGTTTACTAGAACCTAGAGATCCACCAACTGGAGCATTCTCCCGCATTCATTTTTTAAAAAACTCAAGTTCTTTCTGTCCTGTCTATGAAAGGAGTGATTTTTTTTCATATACAAAAAATGAACCAAACTGAAATTCTTAACAATATGCACCAGCTATGGAGAGGACCATGTGGCATATGCCTGCCATATGGCTGCCTGTTAAAGATGAGGAAAGGAAAAGGAAAGGTTCCTCCTGTGCAAGCACCGAGTCATTGCTGACTCCTAGAGGGGCGCCGCTTTCGCTGGCGTTTTCATGGCAGACTATGGTGGGGTGGTTTGCCATGGCCTTCCCCAGTCGTGACTACCTTCCCCCCAGCAAGCTGGGTACTCATTTTACCGACTTCGGAAGGATGGAGGGCTGAGTCGACCTGAGCCGGCTCCGGCTCCCCGAGACCCGGCTTCCGCTGGGATCGAACTCAGGTCGTGGGGAGAGTTTCGGTTGCAATACTGCCGCCTACCACTCTGCGCCACACGAGGCTCTTAAAGATGAGGAGCCTGCCTGAAAAAAGAGGCGTCAACCCTAACTCAGCACCATAAACATGGTTGAATACACAGAGATTCCAACCCATCATTTTAAGAGCCACACATTCAAAGCCATGGCCCTGGATGGACAAATCTGTCTGTTTTTGGTTTCTCCCATATTCATTTTTTAAAAAAATGTTAGCTTCTTTTCATCCTGTTTATGAAGAAATCACAAAGTTTAACCAATTGTTAAGAAAGCAAACAAATCAAACAAATTCTCATCCATTCCTAATTGGAGCTTGATGCAAATCAGAGAATCATAGAATAGTAGGGTTGGAAGGGTCCTATAAGACCATCAAGCACAACCCCCTGCTCGATGCAGGAATCCAGGTCAAAGCATCCCTGATAGATGGCTGTCCAGCTTCATCTGGAATGCCTCCACTGTGGGAGAGCCACTGTGGGAGATCATCGTTGCCCTCCTCTGAACCCTCTCTAATTTGTCTGCATCCTTCTTAAAGTGCAGTGCCCAGAATTGGACACAGTAATCAAGATGAGATATACACTTGATATGCACTTAGAATTTGTTTAGAGTATGAGAACGGAACAGAAGTTACAATCATTCCATACGAAAAATCCACTCCTTGTTACTCCCCCTCCCAGCTTTCTTTATTTCAGCATTACAATTTAGGATAGGGCAGAGTCACTTTGCTGTTGCTATCGTTAAACAGTTTGGAGTCAGAAATCCTTACTGATCTACTACAAATCACCCAGAGATTAATCAGTAGGTGCCTTCTGCCCACCCCTGTCCTAAGAGATTTGTTGAATCGAATGTTAAAGCCCAAGAATGAGGCCCAAATTTTAAAAATGAGAAAGGAAATTTGAGTTCAGAGAGAGAGAGGCGAGGGGGGGGGGCGGGGAGAGAAGATGACCTCAGGCCTGCCCCAGCTGGTCTTCCCCATACCATCTGCATTGGCCTCTTGGACCAAAAGAACTGGAAAGAAAATGTTACAAGGTTCCCCAATCAGAGAAATCAATGGAATGGAATGGGCTTTTTATTTTCATTTGCTTGCTTGCTTGTTTTTATTTTAACTTATAAGGGTTCGTACTTAAATTCTCACAGAGCACAGGGTTACCACTTTTCTTTTCTTTTTTTTTAACAGGGTTCCTGTGCCTTTCATGGCTGCATAAAACATAGAAATCCAACATGTCAAATGATCCCCATCCTTGAACCACCAGGCCTTGAAATGCGTCACCTGATGAATTTCTCCACAAGTCGCATGTTAAAAGCACTGGAACACTGCCTGAGAAAACTGGAGAAACCTAGGTGACACGAGCCAGTGAGCATCAGGTTCAACTAAGAACAATCAACAGCTAGTTCAATGGCAGGTCTGAATTACTAGTCTATCTTTTCAACTGCAGAGCACAAGCACATAGAGGAAACAGGGGGTCTGATGTTTAAAGCAGCAGTCAGTTGTTTGCCTTTTCATGGCAGAGGCCTCATTATCATTTTAGACAGCCACACATTCAACAAAGGGGAAAAATCCAAGCCTGCCTGACAGCTGCTCTACCTCTGAAGTCTAGGAATTCATGTCTGGGGAATTTTGAATCAGCTTTACTTTTGTTGAGATGGAACCCCACTGGTAAGTTTATGCAAGATGCAAGAGAGGGGTGCAATCATTTGTGGGATCACAAAGGAAATATTTCCCTCCCAAGTCCCAACAAAGGTCTTTTTTGTTGTTGTTCATATATATAGTGTTCAAATATATATATATATTGTTGTTGTTCATATAAATGATGGACATTTTCCCCAGCCTGAAATCAGAGTCAGCAAGCCCAAGCAAGCCATATATATATATATATATATATATATATATATATATATAAAGAGGAAGGGCTTCTGATTCAAATTGACATGAGCAGAGTCTAATGAAAAGTGTGCTTGCTGACTCTTGATTTCAGGCTGGGGAAAATGTCCATCATTATGATGGGCAAGAGCAGAGAGAGAAAGGGAGAGCTGGCATATTGCAGGGATCTATGGGGAAATGCAGAGCTTCTCTGTGGTCTCTTGTGCTCCTTTCTGGGACACTGCACCACTCTGTAGTGTCTCCCTAAACTCCTTGCTGTTTGCTGCCTGTTGTCTTTGTCCAAGACAGCTTAGGGCCTAAGACCTCAGGCTGAAAAAAAGGTTTGTCAGCCCTGGCTTAGGCCCTAAACTAGGGATGCAGAAACCCTTTCAGCCCCAGGGCTGCTTTCGAGCAGTAGACAGTGCCAAAGGCAAAAGGGGAGGACCAACAATGCCAAAACTGGTGGCATATTTTGGCTTTTATGTCTTACTGCCAGTAGCCGGATCTTAGAGAAGGCATCTCAACCATTTAGAATAGGGCAAAAACTGCACAACAGCCAGGAAACCACCACATTATCTGTGGTTGGGGGAAAAGACTTAGGCTTGTGGTAAGAGTCAGGAAAAAGTGAGATAGCCTTCTCGGGAGTCCGGGAGCTATTTGCGTTGCCCTTATTTTCACCGTAGTCTACGTAAATCTTTACGTAGACTACAGGGACCAAATAAGGAACGCAAATGGCGGCTCCCTATGGGGGCCGCCATTAGCGTATGCGCTTTTTTTTTTTTTTAAGTCACCCGTGATAGGCTACGTGATGATTAATGTAGCCTATCATGACTGACTTTGCAAATCTAGCCATGATAGGCTACATTAATCGTTAAGTAGCCTATCACGGGGTGTTTTTTGTTTTTTTTTACTTTTCTTGTAATGGCGGCTGCCGCCCGCGCCCCTGACGAAGACCTGCCGAACCGCCACCGGGACCCGCCGCCGGGAGCGACATTCGTGAAAGGTAAGTCCCATCCCGGGGGGGTGGCGGGGGTGGCGGGGGGGTGGCGGAGAATTTCTCCCCGAACCTTCGGAGGACCGAATGCGTTGGCACTCGGCCCCCCGAAGTTTCGGGGAGAAATTCTCCCCCATCCCTAAGATGTTTAGAATACTGCTCCTTCCTTGAAGAGCCTTGTGTGGCGCAGAGTGGTAGGCGGCAGTATTGCAACCAAAACTCTCCCCACGACCTGAGTTCGATCCCAGCGGAAGCCGGGTCTCGGGTAGCCGGCTCAGGTCGACTCAGCCCTCCATCCTTCTGAGGTCGGTAAAATGAGTACCCAGCTTGCTGGGGGAAAGGTAGTCATGACTGGGGAAGGCAATGGCAAACCACCCCGCTATAGTCTGCCATGAAAATGCCAGCGCAAGCGGCGTCCCTCTAGGAGTCAGTAATGACCCGGCACTTGCACAGGAGGAACCTTTCCTTCCTTGAAAGCCCTGTAGCAGGTGTGGAGGGCGTAGTGTTGTGTCCAGTTCTGGGGAAGAGGTGGAGCTAGTGTTGTCCCAAAATCTTTCCTCCAATTTTCCTGAAGTTTTCTACCTCCAGGAAGGAGGCTTCCATTTTTCTGCCTCTTTCTCAGAGTGCTTTATGATTTATTTTGACATTGTTTTGGTTGTGCTTTTGAGCTTACCTAATCTTTACACATTGTCCAAAAGTTCAATAACCATATGTCCACTACTCTGAGCTCTTTGGAGGAAGGGTGGGTTATATGTAATAAAATATTTCTCAATAAATTTCAATATGGATGTATGAAAAATCAATTTCAGTTCATTTTTATCAGGATTTACCTTGTCCAAGCCTCCTGAACCTATCGTGGACTCAGATGCAATCAAACTGACCTTGTAGTGTGAGTCAAGGACCAAAAAAAGAAAATGCATTCAGCAGCATACATGCATTTGGAAAATATGCAGGGAAAAATGCTTACTGTTGAAAAATGCATTTAGTTTCAAAGATGCACACAATTTATGCATACACTTGGAAAATGTGCAGGCATTTTCATGTGAAAAGGGGGGGAATAAAGATCTCAATCTGATTCAGACATGACATGGAATGAGCTTGGTGGAATTTGGAGAACTTCGAACTTGAGTTTGGCTTGCATACACATCCGTAGATTTGAATTGTTAGACAAAATTATATTTCTAATCTGTTAAATAAAAATAAATAAATAAATAAATAAATAAATAAATAAATTATATGTAATAAAGATTAAAATATTTAGAGTGCTATACCATATTAAACAAACCCAAGAAAAATTGCAAGTCATTTGGATTCCTGTGAAATGCTGAAGTTTCAATTTGCATAATTCAAGCTGTACAACTTGATTTCCCAAGTTTAAAACTTCTTATCTCAAAGATAGGCATGTTGAATCATTGAATTGACTAAATTAGGATCAATTTCCTTCTCCACCTTTCCCAACAATGATTAAAATATGCACTAGGAAACTGGATTTGCAGGAATATGCTTAATTTCCCCTTATTTTAAGCAAAGGCTAGATACCTTGAAATCTGTCATGCTTTTAAAATCCATTCTGAGAATTCATTTAAGCAGTTTTACTCGAGGATATGAGCCAGGATTGATTGAGATGGAGACAGTTTTAAGCAAGGCAAGATTTGGCTTTGGAACCTGAACTTAATTTGAATTTCACAGCCGGTCACACTCCTTATATTAAGCCAAACCAAAGTAGCAATTGGTAATTTGTTTTTTGTTTCGAACCTGTGATGCTTATATGTGCTAGCTATGAACCCATTGAACTGGTGTACTTGAATATAAGCTTGTTTACACCTACCCAAAGGTGTCAACTTTCTTTTTTAACTGGACTACACATTTACACACAGGTCCCCAACCTTTCTGGACCTATGGGCACATTTGGGAATTTGAGAAACTGCTATGAGCACCAGCTAGTCAAAAGACAAGTAATTCACCCAAGAAACTGAGTACAAATAGAGGAAAGGTCTGGACTCCAAAGCCAATCCACATATTTGACCCCACAGAAACTCAACAAAATACCCATTTAACATTGCAATCCTATTCATGCTTACATGGAACTCAATGGCAATTACTTCTGGGTAGACCTACATAGGATTGCTCTGCTCATCCTGTCCACACACAGACATATGCACAGCCCTTTCCCCTGCCCCAAAGGAAAGGAAAATGCCCCCAGCTTCAAAAGGAAAGAAAAAGTTTTCCCTTACTTGACCCCAGGCTCAGCCACTCCATTCCCCACCTAGGGATGTGCGAGCCCATCCCCGTCCAGGTTCTCTGGGTGCCCACCCAGCTCCTGCCCCTGCTTGCTGGTTTCCGGACCATGCTCAAGCTTCTCCTGCGTTTGCGAGCAGCCCACACTCACCCCAGCAGCCTCATTGAGCTCTGTGGTTGCAATTCTTTAAAAAATGAAATGGCAATCACAAAAATGTGCCTATTTGCACATGTAAGAAAGTGCACATTTTCATGCATGCGCAAATATGCACATTGACAAAATGTGCATTTTCGTGCATACACAAATATGCACATTTTTGTGATTGCCATTTTATGTTTCAAAAAATGGCAAGTGCAGACTGCAGAGCTCAGTGAATCCTCAGGGCTGAGTGAGGGCCACTCACCGAACATGGGCAGGGTTTGAGCAGGGGCTGGGTCTCAGCGAGAGGGGCTCAGAGGTGCATGCGGGGTGGGGTCCATTGGATTCCCAGATGGAATTGGGCACCTATGCCATCCCTATCCTCACCTTATGCTCCTGCCTCCTCTGCCATCAGAGCCCTTGCCTGGAAAGGGGTGTGTGTGTGAGTGTGTGTGTGTGAAGAACAAGAGAAGAGGCCTGGAAAGTAGAGAAAATGAGCAAGGCAAGGAAATGGAGAGCTTTGAGGGCACCAATAAAAGCCTGGTGCCCATGGGTGCCACACTGGGGACCCCTGCATTAACAGGTGATAACTCCATACCAAAAGTTTCATTTTTAAATAAACAAATACTTAGCTCCAGCTATCAGTTACCCAGGGACTTCAGACCTCAAAGACAACACATTCTGGCCTCTGCTGCCGGGAGTTTGCTCTTCCTACCTCTCAGGAAGAATATCATGGCAAGCAGAAGACCAGCCTGGCCCATCCATTGGCAAGAGAAAGTGCAGCTGCTGGGAGTTCGCTTTCCCCCTCCCTGCCAGAAAGAACACGTCTAAGACCTTTGTGCCTAAGAGTGAATGTCTGACTAATTCGTTTTCTTCCTCCCTCCCAATATCTTTTCCTTTTGTGCCATGGGTTTTTGACTGTAAGCCCAAGGGCAGGCAGTGTCTTACAAAGGTCAGTATGGAGCCACTCTGGGAGCATTTTTCATCTGAAGAGCAGGGTAAAAGTGTATTAAGAATAAATAATAAGATAAGCATCAATAAAAATCTGCTGTTTTATGTAGATCATGCCACTATTAGAGGCACGGGATCAGGCCAGGCCAGGCATTTTCTGGTTTGTTTGCAGATTCAGCACCCTCTCCTTCAGTATTGGTTTTGGCCATTTGGGTTTCTATTCATTTCCCTTAGGATGCCAATCTCTTATGGTCCCTTGGGCTTTATGCTTCCAGTGCATCCGGGAAATGGAAAGGAGGGAGGGGAAATATCTCCATCCTCTCCACATATGCCACATGAAATGTAGGTCTACGGAAGTTTGTGTGTGTGTTGGGACCAGTGGGATGGCAGGCAGGGTATTTGGGTACCACAGATGCTGACAGGGACAGGTGAGAGGAAACTGGGTATTCTTCCCCTGTTCTGATTTTAATCCAAGTTGGAGAAGTATTTCAGGATTCTCCTTTATGTGAGCTTCTATGAAACCCCAAAATTAATTTCTGAGCCTGAGCCTGGAGAACTTTCTGGCCTCTCTGTGACAGATCAGACACTGGTTTATCAGTTCAGTGAGAATTACATCTATGTATAGCACCCGATGGCTCAGGATTAATGTCGGTAAGAGAGAACGTCAAGCTTTTAACGCACACTGTTCAAAACTGTTGCTTACATGGATTTGTTGAATAATTGAGACAGGTGTCATATACATTACAGTAACCTAATGCGAAGAGAAAACTCACTGGAAAAGACCCTGATGCTGGGAAAGACTGAAGGCAAAAGGAGAAGGGGATGGCAGAGGATGAGATGGCTAGATAGCATCACTGATGCAATGAATATGGACTTGAGCATGCTGCGGGAGAGAGCGCAGGACAGGAAGGCCTGGCGTGCTATGGTCCATGGGGTCACGAAGAGTCAGACACAACTGAACAACAACAAATATCGAGACTTGATACTCAGTCGCATTTACTGTAGCTAAGTCTTGAGACCCAGAGGGAAAATGTCAGAGAACTCTGACACTTACTAATAAATGCCACAGCTAACTGAATAACTTTAGTAAATGTCAATTTAGTAGGATGTGAACCAATGACACAAGAAAGGGGCTTCCAACTAAACCTTTGGAATAAGTTCCTGATGGTACAAATTGTTCAACAGGGGAACAGACTGCTTCTGGAGACTCTTTCTTAGAGGTTTTTAAGCAGGGTCTAACTGGCCACCTCTCAAGGATTCTGTAGGAGTAGATTTTCTGCATTGACAACCCGTTGGACTAGATGAATTTTGAGGTATCTTCCAACTTTATGATCACATAAAGAATATTTATTGATTTACAAGATTTATATACTGCTCTACATCCAATAAAATATCTGAGTGGTGAACAATAAAAAAGGGAAATCATCATCAACATCTCATCACTATCATTGAAATATGGAATTAAAACCTTTAAGCTCAGATTGTGCCAATAAAACCATGGTTGGTTAGTCAGGGAAGGCTTGTTTAAAAAAAGATGTCTTCAGCAACTGCCAAAAATGAAACGATGTTCATGCCTGCCTGACACCAGCAGGCAGGAAGTTCCATAGAGAGGGAGCCAATGCACTGAAGGCTGTACTCCAAGTGGACTCCCCTCCAAATGGACTCCAGGTCTGTGTGGAACCACCAGGATATTTACTGTAAATTAGGTACACCTATGTTATCTTAGTGAGCCTCGTGTGGCGCAGAGTGGTAGGTGGCAGTATTGCAATCGAAACTCTCCCCATGACTTGAGTTCGATCCCAGTGGAAGCCAGGTCTTGGGTAGCCAGCTCATGTCGACTCAGCCTTCCATCCTTCCGAGGTCGGGAAAGGTAGTCACGACTGGGGAAGGCAATGGCAAACCACCCCACTATAGTCTGCCATGAAAACGCTAGCGAAAGTGGCGTCCCTGTAGGAGTCAGACTTGGTGCTTGCACAGGAGGAACCTTTCCTACCTTTCCTTTTATCTTGCCTTTTAATGTAGCCACTCCTTATAGACCTGATATTGCTGCAGAAATGATACCTTGCTGTGTCAGTGATGAGTTGGCCATCTTTGGTTCAATCTGACAGCTTGCTAATGGTCATAGTGGATGTTTCTTCAATCATTAGAATTTTTTTTTTGTCGTACACTCAACTCTACATGCATGGTAGAATTGGAATCCTGAGTTTTGCTGTGTGGAGGTGTGGCGGTGGGGGGGGGGAAGCATTTTAAGGCACAATCCTATGCATGTTTAGACTACAAAAGGTCCTACAACTCCCAGCATTCCCCAGCCAGCCATGCAGACTAATTACATGGTGGCTGGGGAATGCTGGGTGTTGTAGGACTTTTTTCAGTCCAAACATGCATAGGATTGCACTCTTAGTGTTAAAAGATAGCCAGTCACTTGAAAAAGTTTGAATTTCAGCAGGGCCAAGAGACAGACAGCACAGAGTTTAGCTTGAATCAGCTAAAACTGGAGGCTGCAACTGTTGCTCTTTGGGAACCTGATGCCAGATTAGTGGTTTAGGGTGCTGCCTTTTGTAAATGATATATTACAAAAACAAAGCTGTCTTTAATTTTCAATGCTCTCCCTCATTTCGAGGAAACAACTGTTGTTAAACAAGAAGTGCTCCCCTGAAGTATCCTATGATGGAGGGAAGAAGCACAAGGGGGCTGTCTTTTGGAAGGGATGTATGAGAAATAATTTTCAGTTGGCTTTTGATCAGGATTTAACCAGTTCACACCTTCCAGTCTGAACACGGACTCTGATGCAACCTGCAGTCAGAGTCCGTATTTTCCTGAGTTTGCAGTGTGATTTGTGGTCCAAAAAAAATGTGTTCCAACAGCATGTGTGCATTTGAAAAACGTGCATGAAAAAAATGCATACTTTTGAAAAATGTGCACAAATGCACTTTAAATACACTTTAATCAATGGGAGAAGAATGCATACATTTCAAAGATGCTTGCAATTGATGCATATATTTGGGAAATATACATGAAAATATCCATGGATTTTCACACAAAAAGGGAAAACAAACCTCACAACACGATACGGATTTGAGCCAGAACAAACTTCAAGATGGAATTCAGAGAACATCGGTAAGCTCAAGTTTTGCTGATTTGCTACATTTCTGTAACAATTGGTTAAATACAATGTCATGACAGTGGACGTCTCCTTGCTCTCCTCCCCACTGCAGCCCCCCCCATCTTCTCCAATGGGTTCCCAGATCCTCTGGAGCACATTTGAGAGGCACACTGGGAACTGCAGGGGGGAGGAAAATCTATTCTGCCAGTGGGTTGCATTCCCTTGGTATACAGACAGCCTTGGATCCAACCGACTACCATTTCATAGCACCCATCACCAAAGGTTGCTGTCCCACGCCATCTGAGGCTATTGAAATGCCATGAAGCCAATGGGAATTAAGCAGCCTAACTGTGTGCAGGATTGCTGCTAAAGTGATGCTATCAAATATTATTTTGAACAATTCCCTTTTAAAAAGGAAGGCTAATGGCGTTGAGATGTGTTCCTGCTCAGAATGCAAGACATATCTATGCATGTTTAGCCTGATTCATTATTACAGGAATGCAATTTGGCTTCAAGTTAATTCAAATAATAATGAGGTGGCGTGTTTCTCTCCCCATCCCCAGTGGCACTTGATTTTATCAGTCCACATCCTAGCAATAAGAATTTTAATCCAGGACAAGAGCCCATACCAAAACTTTTTGCTGCCTGAGGGGGAACAGCAAAGGATGCTGCCCCAAGTCAACGTGTGTAGTATTCAAGGCTGGCCAAGTTATTTGGCCACTTGAAGCAGAAAATCCCACAAGCTCCTCTCCCTGGGAGTAAAACTACAATAAAAATGAATAATGGCACAATCCTATGGGGATAGGCAGCCGCCTCTGAACTCAGAGGTGACCACGTATCCAATGCAGGGCAGGAGAAGCACAGAGGGCATTGTCCGTCTGTGCTTCAGCCACCCTGCATTTGTGGCTAGACTTCGGCTGTCTAGCCACGGGAAGGCGGAGTGGGGGAGGAGGCTGCCGGATGACACATAGGATGTTTCATACCAGTATTTCCACATTCCCTGCCCTGGAACTCCCCACAGAGCACCCTGTTTTGGCTGCTTCACACTCCTCTTCAGAGCATGGAGTGCGGGCCTGCTCTGCGCTGCCTGTGTGGCAGTGCAGAAGCGGAGGAAGGTTGGTTCTCCAGGAAGTGACCTCAGAGCGCGGGCTCCAAGGTCGGTTCCCATAAAACCAGATATCTTATGGACATCTAGCAGCTGACTAGTGGCCATAGTATCACTCCCTTAAATAGCTAGCAGCTTGCTGTGCTTTCAGAACACCCCCAGTCAGCTGCCTTAGGGAGCTGGCTCTCTCTGCATAATGGTAGGGCTGGCCCTGGTGAAACTTTGAAGATTGGGGTTAAGCTTGGTTTGTGACTCTTGCAGCCTGATCCTAAGCCAGTTTACTCAGAAGAAAGGGCCACTGATAGCTCTGGGACTTGAACTACAATTTTATACACACTTATCTGGGCGTAAGCCCCGTTGAAGAGAGTGTGACATCCGTTTGAGTCAACGTGCATTATTTATTTATTTATTTATTTATTTCATTTCTATACCACCCAATAGCTGAAGCTCTCTGGGCGGTTCACAAAAATTAAAACCAAACAGCACACAATAAAACAATTTAAAATATATAGAACATTAAAACCACAATATAACAATACAACCACAATGAAACCTAGCAGCAGTGCAGGAGTTTAAAATACAGATTTAAAACAGCAAAGCTAAGAGTTTAGAAAGCTAAAATGCTAAAATGCCTGGGAAAATAAAAAGGTCTTCACCTGGCGCCGAAAGGAATACAATGTAGGTACCAGGCGAACCTCACCAGGGAGCTCATTCCAGAGCCGGGGTGCCACAGCAGAAAAAGACCCCCTCCTAGTAGCCACCTGCCTCACTTCCTTTGGCAGGGGCTCATGGAAAAGGGCCGCTGACGATGATCTTAAGGTCCGGGCAGGCACATATGGGAGAAGGCGATCCTTCAGGTAACCTGGCCCCAAGCTGTTAAGGGCTTTATATGGTAATACCAGCACTTTGAATCGGGCCCGGAAATGGACTGGCAGCCAGTGCAGCTGAAAAAGTACTGGTGTAATATGAGCTCACTGGCCAGTCCCTGTTAACAATCTTGTTGCCCTATTTTGGACCAGCTGAAGTTTCTGGACCGTTTTCAAAGGCAGCCCCACGTATAACGCATTGCAGTAATCCAGAGGAGAAGTTATCAGAGCATGGATAACTGTAGCTAGGCTATCTCTGTCCAGATAAGGGCATAGTTGGTATACCAGCCTAAGCTGATAAAAAGTGCTCCATGCCACTGAGTTCACCTGTGCCTCAAGTGACAGTTCTGGATCCAAGAGCACCCCCAAACTACGAACCTGATCCTTTAGGGGGAGTGCAACCCCCTCCAGAACAGGTTGAATATCACCTAGCCAGGCAGACGAACCACCCACTAACAGTATCTCCGTCTTGTCTGGACTGAGTTTCAGTTTATTGGCCCTCCTCCAGTCCTTTACTGTGCCCAGGCACTGATTCAGAACAGCCACTGCCTCACCTGGTTTTGATGAGAAAGAGAGGTAGAGCTGGGTGTCATCCGCATATTGATGGCACCTCAGCCCACACCTCCGGATAACCTCCCCCAGCGGTTTCATGTAGATGTTAAACAGCATGAGGGATAAAATAGAGCCCTGTGGAACCCCATGGCACAATTGCCATGGCACAGAGCAATAATCTCCCAGCACCACCTTCTGGAATCGGCCATCCAAGTAGGAGCGGAACCACTGTAGTGCAGTGCCTCCTACTCCCAACCCAGACAACCTATCCAGAAGGATACCATGGTTGATGGTATCGAAAGCCACTGAGAGGTCCAGGAGAATCAACAGGGTCGCACTCCCCCTGTCCCTCTCCCAGCAGAGGTCATCCCACAGGGCGACCAAGGCAGTTTCCGTTCCAAAACCAGGCCTGAAGCCCGAATGAAATGGATCTAGACAATCCATTTCATTCAACAGTGCCTGGTCCTGGAGCTGTCCTACAACCACTCGCTCAAGCACCTTGCCCAGGAAGGGGATGTTGGCCACTGGCCTATAATGAATAACATCCTCTGGGTCCAGTTGAGGCTTTTTCAGGAGTGGTCTAATTACCGCCTCTTTTAAAGCGGCAGGCACCACTCCCTCTCTCAAGGAGGAATTTACAGCCTCCTGGACCCAGCCAGACATCCCCTCCTTGATTGATTTAATAAGCCATGAAGGGCAAGGGTCAAGCACACAAGTGGTCAATCGGACTTGGCCAAGCATCCTGTCCGCATCCTCAGGCCTCAGTAACTGAAACTCGTAAGTTTAAGCTCGGCTTAAGATTGTGCTGCCAAGTATGCAGAGTGAGGCACTGCATCGGATGCTTTGCCTATAATTGGTTCCTGGTGAAAGTTGATGTCTTTATTTTTCTAGAAAATCCCTCTCCCCAAATAAAGCAACTAGAGATGTGAAAAATGGGGAAAGAAAACCTTCATGACACCAGTGCCAAAGTCAGTGGTGTATGGGATAATATGCCCTCTTTGTTCACACATGAAAAATTGACTGTTGCAGGAAAGCAATTCCACTTTTCTCATTTCTGAGAACAGAGGCAGAGGACACTATGTGAAAAGTGAAAAGAATATAAGAGCATCACTTTAATGCAATTTCATGCCGCAAATTGTATTGTATAACTCCAGCATTCTGTCTCTAAGCAGAGTTTGATACCACTGCTATTACTCCTGCTCTGATGTTTACTGGTGTTGTATTTGCAGGAAAACGGGCTCTTATCTTCCAATTTCTTGCTCAAATAACAAGAAAAGTTCCTTCAGGATCTTTCAGTGCCAAAGTGGGGAATCCTTTTAACCCACAGCCAGAAACAGTCTAGATACAGCCTTCTCTGACATTTTAGACTACAACTCTGATCAGCCCCAGCCAGCATGGCCTAGTGCTAAGGGTGATGAGAGTTGTAGTCCAAAACACCTGGAGGGTGCCAGATCTTGGGGAAGGCTGGTAGAGCCCCATGCAGCCTGGATCCATAGCCACAATTTGGATTTTAAGATTCAGTTTCATCATGAAAGTTTCCAGCTGACACTGCCGAATTGCAAATTGTTGTTTTGTATTGTTTTTAATTTTTTTTTGGGGGGGGGAATCAAAGCTGTGTGCAGTCTACAGGTGGCTCATGAATGTTTGGGTCCTATTCTTGTTTGCGTGAATACTGCCTGATGGCATGCATGTGAGAAAGAGTCATCACCGATCCGATACTGATCAGTCTGTTTCCCGCCTCTCAGCTGAGCAGAGCAGAGCAGAGCAAGCTGTTCCAGCTGTTCCAGGGACTACAGAAGCAAGCAAGCTCCCAGAGAGCGATCGACCATAGCGAGCGCACAGCGGGAGCAAACAGGAGTTGGCCAGGGGAGTTCAGCAGGGGAGGTCAAAGGAGAGGCCCCTAACATATTTTTTCTTTTTTTAAAACTTTTTTTTTCATCTACTTGTCTTGTAACACACACTTCCACACCAGTGGAACTCTGCTTTTAACCTCTAATGAGTAGAGGAGCAGGCACAGGCTAGTCTAGAACAATCAGAAAGCTAGACACAAAAAGGGAAAAGAGGCCATGGAAGGACAGGACTCTCCAGTGGTGGTGACCTGCAAGGTGTATGCCATGTTTGTTTTCTTGCCTGAGAACAACATGGCCTACACCTGCAACAAGTGCAAGTTGATCACGCTGCTGGAAGAAAAAGTAAGAGGACTGGAGCGGCGACTGTCAACCCACTGGGGAATAAGAGAACACTAAGAGTTCTTGGACAGAATGGGGGAACTACAGCAGCAAAGCGAAGAACAGAAGCTTGAAGAGCAACAGCAAGCTGAGGCAGAAGTGGGAAATGCTGAGGTGAGGAAAAATGCAGTAGAGGATACTCCTTGGAAAAGGGTGACTATTAGGAGAAGAAGAACTAGATGCCACTCTGCGCCAGTGGAAGCAGTGGAGCTGTGGAACCGATTCCAGGTACTTGAGGATGAGACTGGAGGACGGCCTGCAGAGGAAGGATTAGGGATGTACGAAAGTCACTTACCTGGTCTCGCAGCTTGCTTCGCGGTGGGGGGGGGGAGGCGCTTCACTTCTCCCCCCGAAGTTCAGGCCGGGGGGGGAGGCTTCCCGCCTCGCCCGGCCGAAATTCAGGCCAGAGGTGGAGGCTTCCCGCCTCGCCTCTCCGAAATTCAGGCCGGGGAGAAGCGCCCCGTCTCCCCGGCTGCGAACTTCAAAAGAAAAGAAAAAAAAAGAAAAAAAGCCCCATGATAGGCTACGTAATGATTTACGTAGCCTATCACGGCTAGATCTGCAAAGTCAGCCGTGATAGGCTACGTTAATCATCACGTAGCCTATCACAGGTGACTTTAAAAAAAAAAAAGCACATACGCAAATGGCGGCCCCCATAGGGAGCAGCCATTCGCGTTCCTTATTTGGTCCCTGTAATCTACGTAAAAATTTACGTAGACTACGGCAAAAATAAGGGCAACGCTATTTGCGTTGCCCTTATTTGGTCCCGGTAGTCTACGTAAATCTTTACGTAGACTACAGGGACCAAATAAGGAACGCAAATGGCAGCGCCCCATGGGGGCCGCCATTTGCATATGTGCTTTTTTTTTTTTTCAAAGTCACCCGTGATAGGCTACGTAACGATTAACGTAGCCTATCATGGCTGACTTTGGAGATCTAGCCGTGATAGGCGATGTTAATCGTTATGTAGCCTATCACGGGGTTGTTGTTTTTTTTACTTCAGCTGTAATGGCGGTGGCGGCAGCCGGTCGAAAGACCGGCTGCTGCCCCCGCCCCTGCCGAAAGCCCGCCGAACCGCCGCTGGGACCCGCCGCCGGGAGGGACATTCGACTATGGTAAGTCCCATCCCGAGGGGGGTGGCGGGGGGGTGGCGGAGAATTTCACCGCCCATTTCGGGGGGCCGAATGCATTGGTGCTCAGCCCCCTGAAGATTCGGGGAGAAATTCTCCGCCATCCCTAATATTGTCCCTATCTTCAAAAAGGGTAAAAAGGAGGAACCTGGGAACTACAGACCAGTCCATCTGACATCAATCCCTGGGAAAATTCTGGAGCAGATTCTAAAGCAATCCATCTGTAAGCACCTTGACAACAATGCAGTGATTACTCGAAGCCAACATGGATTTGTCACGAACAAGTCCTGCCAGACAAATTTGATCTCATTTTTTGATCAAGTAACCTCCCTTGTGGACTGTGGGAATGCTGTAGACATCATATACCTCGACTTCAGCAAAGCTTTTGACAAAGTGCCCCATGATATCCTGATGAGCAATCTAGCTCAAAGTGGACTAGATGAAACAACGATCTGATGGATCCATAGTTGGCTACAGAATCGGACTCAAAGAGTGCTTATCAATGGGACCTTCTCAAACTGGGGAGAGGTAACGAGTGGGGTACCGCAGGGCTCAGTCCTGGGCCCAGTGCTCTTCAATATCTTTATTAATGACTTGGAGGAGGAGGTGCAGGGAATGCTGATCAAATTTGCAGATGACACAAAACTGGGAGGGATAGCTAATACTTTGGAAGACAGAAACAACATTTCTCAATCAACAGTGAGAACAGTGGTCAAGCATTCTCCTTGTATCTGTGGGAGAAGTTGTTATTATTTCCTGGCATCCTGCCCTTCCTTTTACCAGTCAATCAGACCTCAGGGAGTAGTCCATGGTTTCTGGTCCATGTTTCCAGTATTCTCCCATGCCTGGGAGCTGTAGCATAGGTCGCATCAGAGCATCCCAGTTTATCCTTATTCTCTCTCTCAGGATGATATCACTGCCTCTTTTTCTTTCCTTTTTTTGATCAGAGAAGGAAGAAGGATTGATACTTTACTGGCCCTTCCCACACCAACTGGTACAGCGTGGTTGATGCAGTCAACAGGGTGGGTAATTTTTCAAGGCGCACTTTAGTGCTTTTCGTAGCACACTAGTGCACCTTGGCACACAGTTTGAACATTAATAACACAGAGATAATTCTAATGTCTGGATTAAGAAAATTGCTTATCAAAGAATGAAGCTCATACCCTTTGCTGATTTTTTTCAGGGATTTTTCATTAAAAGGTGAGCAAACATTGTTCACCCATGCAGACTGAGGGCAATCCAACTGGGTGGGAACACATATTTGACACATGCAGGAAGGATTACCCTCACTCTTGTTTGCCTTTGTTTGCCTTCAGTGTTTTTTTTATCGTGTGGCCAGAACTGATTGGCTATGAAGTGCTATGATGCTGTCTTGTCCACTATGTGATCTTTGATTGGCTGGGATCACTCTAGAAAGGAGAAAGGAGCCATAACCAGAAAGAAATTGTGCTGAAACAGCAGCAGAAAGAGGAAACCATGACAGGAAATGCTAGTGAACAGGCTAAAATTGTAAATATTTTTACAATTTTTTTTTCACGCATTCACTCCTGAAAGCACTATTCTTGGGCCAGAACTGAAAATGGGTGAACAACCAGTTCAGCCATACTTTGTAACCACAAGTTCTTGCAACTTACATTGGATTGCGATGGACAGACCCTGAAGATCTCTTGTACCCTTTAAGCTGCAATCCTGTGTTTAGTTACTACTGAATAAACCCTATTAACATTTATAGGAATAGGCAGAAAATTCCATCAGATGTGACTTTTGCTCTTTGCTGCAGCACTGTGGCTTTCCTTCCCATGTTCTATTCCATATGACTCTTAAAGTGCAAGACTGCCCTCAGAGACTGGATCTAGCAACTCTGAACCTACATTGATGGGAAAGACACATCTAAAAAGGGCTGGATGTGCCTGATCTTGTCTGATCTCGTAAGCTAAGCAGGGTCAGCCCTGGTTAGTACTTGGATGGGAGACCGCCTGGGAATCAGGCTTCCTGCATTGAGCAGGGGGTTGGACTTGATGGTCTTGTAGGCCCCTTCCAACTCTATGATTCTATGAAACCAGCCTTCTCCAGATCAGTGGAGGCTGGTGGCTCTGATACCAGTGGGGCAGTGAATCTGCTCCAGGTTTCAGTCAGAACTCTAAGGGAGCTATCCAAGGTGTGGACAGGTTCTGTCTGAAACCTGGAGCAGATTTACCGCTCCACAGACATGGAGCCACCAGCCTCCACTGCCCCAGATGGAACCTTGCAGGTATGTTGGACTACAATTCCCATAATCCCCATCACTATCTAATCCAAAAAGTTTGTTCCCATTTATATTTACTCAAAAGTAAATCACTGAGTTCAATGGAATTTACTCAAAAGTATGGGTGAACAGGAATGCAGTGTTAAAGCTGTGGACATCAAATCAATCTGGAGCACTTTGGAAAGCGATTATTAGATTATTTTGTACTTACACATCATATATAGTTATGCTAAGGTTGCCAACTTTTTTCTGGCCTTACTCCTGAGCACTCTGACTTACAGAAATTGAGCAATGAAGCTTCTCCTAACTCAGAGTGAAATGTGATGGAAACAGCTTCATCTGCTGATTTTCTCTGTGTTAACAAATGCACAGGAGCAGAGCCATTAGAAAAATTGTCAACCCTGGCTTATATGAGACACTCAGGAGTGCTTAGTGAGCCAGTGATATTAAGGTGCTTTGACAATGAAATTGTATGGCACTGTATATTGTCTAGGCTTAGAGAATTATAGGAATAATAATATACAGAGAAAAGCAGGAGGAAAATCTGTGAAAATTCCTGCATTCATAATTTAAAAATAAAGAAATACACCAACTAGCAGCAACTACTATATATTAAGAGACTCGAAAATAAAAATGACTGCCTTACTGAGAACAATTGTTAACTGCTATTTATATATTAGATTGGAAACTGAATGAAACAGGGAGGAAAAAAGGTTACCTCACCGACATACATTTGAAACACTACAAAAAAGGGGGAATGAAGAACAATGTGTGTGTGTATGTGTGTGTGTGAGTGTGTGTGTGTGTTACACCCACCCACCACAGAACTCTGAACCAATGGGTTGCATAAGATCAGAATGAACTACTTAGCTGCAATGAAATGGAGCAGGCAATTCCCATTTTCTCGCCATGATAAAGTATTCCACTTGCTTCCCTGGGGGATGTTGAGCCAATTCATCCGACTCCAGATTGAAATGCGCACCCTATGGATCTTAGACCTATAAGGCCAAATTCATTTTCTAGGTTTCCCCCTCCCCCTTGATACATTTGCACCCACCATCCAACAGTTTGTGTTATTTATATCTTGCATGGAGTGAATAGAGAATAGTAGCTGTGTTTTATTAGGGAAATAAATCACACCTGAAAAGTGTAGTTGCTGCATGGAATAATCATTTGGCTTTATGGTGATAGTCTAGCTTTATATTGTTAACTGCTACCAAGGGAAGATATATTAGTTGACATGTGTCTCCCCACCAGACCCACCATAGTTGCAGATAATGGGTTGCTAATATTAGGAGGACACAGTTGGCTTCCACTTCAGGGGACAAGAAGAAGGAGGAGGAGGAGGAAGACGAGGAGGAAATTTTACTTACCAAGGTTTCTTCCTCCTCTCTCCCTGGATGAACTTGGACTTGGAACTAGGGATGTCGGAGAATTCTGCCATGGACTCAAATGAGGCTGGATTCTGTGGAATCTGGCCTCTGGAATCTGCAGCGGAATGGAACCACATACCACCAGCTCAGGAGGATTTTCTGTGGACTGGAACCCTGGCTAGGGATGTACAAAAGTCACTTACCTTTCGATGGGGTGATTCGCAGTGGGGGGGAGGTGCTCCGCACCTCCCCCCGAAATCCTAACCTGGCTGGCTCCACTCCACAGCAACTCCGCGGAGCTGCCGGCCAGGTGCATTCGCAGGTGCCATGTGGAGCCTGCGGACGCAAATGGTGGCGGCTACGATGGCCGCCATTTGCGTTCCTGTTTTTTGTCTGTGATAGGCTACGTAACTATTTACATAGCCTATCATGGCAAAAAAACCAAGGGCGCAAATGGCATAGCGGCCACTACGCCATTTGCGCCCCTGTCTTTGGCCATGATAGGCTACATAAATATTTATGTAGCCTATCACGGCAAAAAAAGTGAACGCAAATGGTGGCAGCTACGATGGCCACCATTTGCGTTCCCTTTTTTTGCTGTGATAGGCTACGTAAATATTTACGTAGCCTATCACAGCCTCTGTAGGGACGTAAATGGCATTCCTGCATTAGCCGTGATAGGCAACATAAGTATTTATGTAGCCTATCACGACAAAAAAAGGGAATGCAAATGGCGGAGGCTATGGTGGCTGCCATTTGTGTTCCCTTTTTTTGCCATGATAGGCTACGTAAATATTTACGTACGCTACACAAATGGCGTCCCTGTGTTAGCCGTGATAGGCTACGTAAGTATTTATGTAGCCTATCACGGCAAAAATTAGGAAGCAAATGCAAAGCAGTGCGAATGGCACCAGGTAAGTGTCCCGTTTTGCGCGCCTTTCGCAGGGTGGGAGGGTGGGGGGCTTTGTTCCACCGCAGATTTCGGGGGGCCGAATGCACTGGCATTCAGCCTCACCGAGATCCGTGGCAGAATTCTCTGACATTCCTAACCCTGGCTCTGTAGCATTTGTGATACAGTAATGGCAGCTGCCATTACTGTATTCCTGGGAGAAATACAGCCACAAATGGCATAGTGGATGCCACTTGCGGCTGTAAAGCACTGTTTTTTTTTTACCCAAATAGAGCCATAAACAGCTGCAATTAGGTTAAACTCAGGGCTTTACGGCCAGCTGCAAGTGGCGTCCAATACGACATTTGCGGCTGTGTTTTTCCTCGGGATGGTGGAGAATTCCTCCACGGACTCCAATGAGGCCGGATTCTAAGAATCCAGCCCCTTGGAGTCTGTGGCGGAATGAAAGAATCACCTCCGCTACCCTGGGGAATCCACGCGGGGCCGGATACTACCTGCTGCCGCCCATTCGCTGCCGCCTGTCCCATCTGCTCCTGCCTGTCTTCGGACGCAAATGGCGTCCAGCGTAGCAGACACCATTTGTGTCCCTGCCCTTTGCCGTGATAGGCTGCATAAAGATTTACGTAGCCTATCACGGCAAAGGGCAGGGTCGCAAATGGCGTCCACTATGCCGGACACCATTTGCGTCCGAAGACAGGCAGGGCGGCAGCGGACAGACCAGGCCGGCGGCTCCGCGGACTCACCGCAGAGCAGAGCTGGCCAGGGAGGATTCCGGGGGGAGGAACGGATCTCCTCCCCTGCCCCCGCGGACCCCCTGGCGGACTCAGAGGTGAGTTCCGTACACCCCTAGTTTTTCCCTGTGATAGGCTAGCGTATCGCAAATGCTATGGAGCTGGAGTGTGGCTCTGTGAAAACTTCTGGATGTGGAGCCACTCCAGAGGATTATGGGGAGGGGGAGAGGAACAGATCACCTCCCCCTCCCCATGGATCCCAGCGACAGAACAGAAGGTAGGCAATCCATCCATCCCTACTTGGAACTAGAGCTGTGCACAAACAGCCTCTCAAAATTCTCCAGCCTATTTGTGGGCAGAGAAATTGGGGAAACAATTTCACTAAATTTCTCCAGGGGGAGGAGAAATTCTCCACAGTTCCTCACAGGCAGGGCTCACCATTGACAGGGGTTGTTGCACAGTTTCTTTGTCCATAAGGGTGTTTTTTGTTTGTTTGTTTGTTTTTTGGTGCTGAACCAACGTCAGCTGTGTTGGTAGGCTGGTCCCCATTTTGCATCCTCCACAGTGAAGGTGTGAGGCGGGCAGTGTTGTGTCTAGCTCCTTAAAGTTTCCTTCCCCCATGAAAGAGGCTTCACTTGTTCTACCTCATTCTCAGGGTGTTTTATAATTATTTTTTGTGACGTTTTTGAGCTTGCCTAATCATTGCTAGCCTCCCAGTCTGCCTGAGCTTCCAGAGCTGAAAAGACTGTATTGGAGGAATTATTTCATGATCCCTTCCCCTGGGCTTTAATTGCAGTGTAGGAAGCTGAGGAGGCTGCAGGCTACCAGAGAGATGATCATACAATGAAAGACAGAGCACTCACACACACTTTCCTTGACCACCTTCTAAGTAAGATAGGCACAAGAACCTCAAACCCAGCCCATGACAATTGCTCTGAAATTTCTTCAGCACTGAATTTCTTTTCGAAAGCAATTGCCTTTCTATCAAATGGAAGGAGAATGGTTGGGAAAAAAATGTGGGAGAAATTTTCAGCACAGCATTATTTTGAACTTATTAGACTTCCATAAACTCTGCAGATTTTAATTTGAGGAGAATATGTTCACCTTGTAGTCCTGAACCAATGCGATAAAAACCGATTCTCTGCCCTGTACTTCTCAGGCCTGGTGATGACATAATCTTGTTAAGAGATTGGGACTATACCATAGGCTAACCTTCCACAATTTGGTACCCTCCAGATGTTGTGGACTTTAACTCCTATCAACCCCATTCAGCATGGGCAATGGGCAAGAATGCTGGGAGCTGTAGTCCAAAACCTCTGGAGGGCTCCAGATTGGAGAAGGCTACCATAGCTTCCCAGACTCCCTCCCTCTATTCCTCTATCTGTCATGAATTTTTCCTCACTGTTGCAGTTTACCATGGTGTAATGTCATGCTTGTGCTAACTATGGTGCAATATCATGTTTGTCTTGCTATTAATGCTAATAATGACCCAAGATTTTGCTGATGGAGGTTACACCTGGTGGCCAATCCCACCATCACCGTGCTGGCCAACCCCTCCCCTCACTAGACATGCTTTTAGCCACTGTATGAAGGGGCTCGAGGTGTGCAGGAACTCTCAATGGAAGGGCCAAAGTCCTCAATCAATCATGACCCCCTTCATGTAGGACCCCTCCTCACATGCACTGAACATCTGGACAGTGGGGTGTGTGGTTCCTGGTCATGGGGGGCAGGGCTAGCCCATGTGGGACTGTGAACCCCCTTTACATGTTTCCTGAATGAGTGGGGGTGGAGGGGATCTGAACAGGATGTGGTCATTTTCAAACCAGAGTTTACACTCAGAGTTAGAACCTGGCTTGCAAAGCCCAGCAAACATTAACCAGGATTGGTAATAGCATTGTATCCAGTGGTCTGGTTAACTCCAAAAAAGGGAAAGGGAACATGTGCAAGAGGAGATGAAAGAGGAAAGGGACGTGTAAACTTGTAGTATGCCGCCCAAATGTTACATATGAATGAGGCCTTTTCACTATTTTTTCCCTGATGGGATGCACTGAAACTAACCATATCCCACCTGCCTCTTTGCTTCTGTAGGTCATAGAATCATAGAATAGCAGGGTTGGAAGGGGCCTATGAGGCCATCGAGTCCAACCCCCTGCTCAGTGCAGCAATCCAAGTCAGAGCATCCCTGACAGATGGCTGTCCAGCCTCATAGGGATGTTGGAGAATTTCTCCACAAAACTCCGGGAGGCCAAATGCCAACGCATTTGGCCCCCTGAAATTGGTGGGGAAATTCTCCAACACCCCCCCCCCCCGGGATGGGACTTACCTCTGTCGAATTTCCCTCTCAGCGGCAGGTTCTGGCAGCGTTTTGGCAGTGTTTTGGCAGCGTTTTGGCGGGGGAGGGGGCGGCGGAGGCGGCGGGGCGGCGGGGGCGGCGGCCGGTCTTCTGACTGGCCGCCGCTGCCGCCATTTCCCAGGAAAGTAAAAAAAAAAAAAAAGTGATAGGCTACGTAACGATTTACGTAGCCTATCACGGCTAGATTTTCAAAGTCAGCCGTGATAGGCTACGTAAATCATTACATAGCCTATCACTTTTTTTTTTTTTTTACAATTTACTTTTATATTTCACGGCCGGGGAGACGGGGTGCTCCACCCCGGCCAGAATTTCAGCGGGGAGGGATAGGGCGCCTCCCCCTCGGCCTGAATTTCAGTGGGGAGGGATGGGGCACCTCCCCCCCGGCCTGAATTTCAGCTGGGAGGGGCGGGGCGCCTCCCCCCCACCAAGAATTTCGGTGGGAGAAATGGAGCGCCTCCCCCCCCACCAAAAACAGCTGCGGGACCAGGTAAGGGACTTTCGTCCATCCTTAGTCTTGAATGCCTCCAGTGTGGGAGAGGCCACCACCTTCCTAGGTAGTCGGTTTCATTGTCGTATTGCTCTAACAGTGAGGAATTTTTTCCTGATGTTCAGCCAAAAACTGGCTTCCTGTAACTTGAGCCCATTATTCTGTGTCCTGCACTCTGGGATGATCGAGAAGAGATCCTGGCCTTCCTCTCTGTGACAACCTTTCAGTTTCAAGTACTTGAAGAGCGCTGTCCTATCTCCCCTCAGTCTTTTCTTCTCAAGGCTAAACATGCCCAGTTCTTTCAGTCTCTCTTCATAGGGCTTTGTTTCCCATCCCCTGATCATCTTTGTTGCCCTCCCCTGAACCCTCTCCAGCTTGTCTGCATCCTTCTTAAAGTGCGGTGCTCAGAAGTGGACACAGTACTCCAGATGAGGCCTAACCAGTGCTGAGTAGAGGGGAGCTAGGACTTCCCAGATTTGGAAGCGATGCTTCTATTGATGCAGCCCAACATAGCATTTGCCTTTTTTGCAGCCACATCACATTGTTGGCTCATATTCAGCCTGTGATCGACAACAATTCCAAGATCCTTCTCGCTTGTAGCATTGTTGAGCCAATTATCCCCCAACCTGTAACTGTGCATTTGATATAGTTTTTAAAATAGAATGGCATAGGAGGCCAGGGGGTACTGGAGTTTAAATTTAATCCTTTAAAGGAGCGAGAGAGGGGGAGGGAAGGGGAAAGAATTTTCTTTTCTTTTTCTCTACATCCTTTCCTCCTTTCTTTTCCTTTTTTCTTTTTCTTTTTCTTTTCCTTTTCTTTTTTGTTATTGTGGTGTCCTCATTAGAATATTGTATTGCTGGGAAATTGTAGTATTGATCAGGTTGCTGGTATTTTTGGTATTGTTTATTTCATTTATAAAGATAGAATAAATAAAAATATATTCAAAAAAAGATCACTTTGAATATTGTTTCTGTCTTCCAAGGTATTAGCTATCCCACCCAATTTTGTGTCATCTGCAAATTTGATCAGCATTCCCTGCACCTCCTCCTCCAAGTTATTAATAAAAATGTTGAAGAGCGCTGGGCCCAGGACTGAGCCCTGTGGTACCCCACTCATTACCTCTCCCCAGTTTGAGAAAATCCCAGTGCTAAGCACTCTCTGAGTCCAGTTCTGTAGCCAACTGTGGATCCACTGGATCGTTGTTTCATCTAGCCCACTTTGAGCTAGTGTCAGGGTGGAAACTGAGCCCAGAGAGCCTCAGAGCAGTTGAGGAGGAACAGCAATCTGTGGGAGAGGGGCCAGCTCATCCCTCACAGGCTCAGCACCTGGAAGAGATTCCTCCTGTCAGCATTCCTAAGATAGATAGTGACCCTGGCAGTGAGGGAGTGCGGGAGGGGGGCTTCTTAGATGCTCAACGCAGACACAAAGAGCGACGAGCGATGGAGGGTGCGGAAAGGAGGCGTAGCGCCCATTTGGCACGCAAGCAACGGCCGCCTCCCATGGACCCAAGGGAGAGAGGGAGGATCTCTCCCTAGCCCATAAGTTCTGGGTCTTCAAGTGACTCTCTTTCAAACAGGGATCAACTGCCTATTCGAAGCTTAGGCCACTCTGCTGTTCCTTGCTTTAGTCGCTGGTGGTCAGCCTCTGAAAGAGTCATTAAGTTGTAAAAGGATTAAAGCTTTGAAAAGAAATCCTCTTGTCTGTGTCTTGAGTTGGCTATTGGAATCTACTGGGAGAGGCCGCCAAGGCGCTCCTGACAGCTAGTTTGCTAATCAGGTTCATGTCCTGTCAGGCCAAGCTGAAATTTATCCATAGAGAACCATTGGCCTGAATTTGAGAGGAGAGTGAGCAAAGAGGGTGGGGGAGAACCACACTTGGCAAATGTGTGTGGGTGATTCATAAGGTTGCATTCCAATGGGGTTATATCCAATGTTTGCCTAACTTAGGTCCCATTAATTTCAATTGGTCTGCTCTAAGTAGGACTAACATATGGATACAATCCATAGCTGCCTCCCAGTGGTCACCATCAGTTGGCTACCATTTTTGTTTCCCAAAATCCCTCTGGAGTGATGTTTCATGATGCTGTAGCAGCACTCTGATGGTGGTGTTTCAGAAAAAATGTCAGCTGTCAGCTGTAACACTTTAATATCTGAAGAAAAGGACTGGAGGTGCTGCTGCAAAATGGAATCCCTCCTGATCAGTCTTGAAAATATTTTTGTTCCCTCATTACCTTGTAATTTAAGGGTCTGACAAAATTTACCACCCCCACTCCCAATTTCAAAGTGAAAGTTCCTACTGAGGACTTCCTGCTGAGCACAGAGTCAAAGCAAACCTCACTTTAATCTGTTTCTCGCAGCTATGTCTCTCCCCGTCCCTCTCATTTTTAGGTGCAGGGAGCTTGATCTGGATTGGGACCCTAGTATGGGAGCTTTAACCCCACTATGGGCCTGATCCAGATTGGACCTCTTGCACCTACTGTAGATTAAAATGAAAAAGACCTAGTTGCCAGAGATACAGATTTAAAGTAAGGTCTGTTTTGGCCCTTAGTTTAGTCCGAAGCAGTATTGCATAGACATTGGTTTTCCTTCTTGGTGAGGGCTGAGAACCAGGACAGTGTTTCCCAAATGTCTGGTACCTCAGGCATGTGTAAGAACAACAAGAAGGCCCTGCTGGATCACACCAACATTCCATGTAGTCCATCATCTTCCTTGCAACCTTGGCGAACTGGTTGCTTTCAAAAAACTGAAAGCGGGGCAAGAAGGCGACCACTCGCTTTTGCTGTTGTCTGCCCCTCCAGCAGTTGGTCTTCAGTAGCAGACTACACACTGTCAGAAATCAGAGGCTGTCATTGGTGCTTACCCCCTTTTCATGAGTCATTGTCCTGGGAGTGCTTCCTGAGTGGAAAGTGCCTCCTGATTGGAGACACAATGGGAGAAGGGCACAGCTCATTGGAAGACCACCTGCTTTGCATGCAGACGGTCCCAGTTTCAGTCCCTGGCATCTTGGGCTGGGAAAGTATCTGGTCTGAAACCCCAGAGAGCTGCTACCAGTCAGTGGAGGTAATGTTGAGCTTGATGGGCCAATGTTCTGACTTCCTCTCTATATCCCTAAACTGTTTCAGGGGTGATTAATTGCTACAGCCACACCCAATGCAGAGATGGCATGCAACTTCCTAATTAATCCAGCACCAAATTTGCGATGTTTGAAAGTAAGGAAAGGATTCTAGTACTGTTCAACTTGGGGAGACAACGAGCTTTTCTACACAAGGCTGTTAATCCTCTGTAACTACCCTTGGTTTCATTGCAGAATTGAGACTAAGCACTACAGGAAGAGCATTTCCTTTCCTGCTTTTCTGCTACATAAACTCTAGGTGGCACTATGGAATAGTAGAGTACCACAATGACACAAGTGGAAAAAGGATTTTCTCACACTTTCACAAATAACACCACATTTTCCTTGCTCCAAACACACACACACACAAACCCTTGAAAGTGCTGTTTAAAAACAGAAATGAAACATCAAAAGAACCCATAAACAATAATGAGGAGGGAATTATGAGTGCACAATAAATGCCTCACACAGAAAACCTCAAACCCAAGCAGCATCTCTTGCCTGAACAGTCTTAATGATGTGGCTCATTGCATAATGTCAGTATGCTGTATAAAAGGATCAGTCCATTTTTTTAAGTGCCAATTTTAATTTATCATAACAGAATTTATCATAACACAATCTGCCAGAATTTTTATAATCTTCAATACTTTTAGAGGTGCTCAATAAAAAGAAGGCCAAAGAGAAATATGAGGAAAGGAGATTAATGAACTTAGAATATGCCAGAGGCCAGAAGGTAACCCAGTTTCCATATGACTGGGCAATTAACATACCAACTCAAGTCTTTATGGCATGGAATTTAAAGTGCTCTTAAAAGGTTAGAAATCTGTATTTGCTGTCAGTTCTCTATATTACAACCCACCATTAATAAAGTCCTATTACAGAGTCAAAAAGGGAGGAGAATGTGAATTAAATCTAGAAATTAATCTCATTGTGAATTATCAAAATGCAATAGCACAGTAAATGCACACATTTACATGGCATCATTCCACGCTGTATCGACCAACCCAAAATTTGTGGTTTGAGGTTCGGTGCCTGGTCCTAGGACCTTAAAGATGTCGCCTTGACCATAAACTTTCCACATCACATCCTAATTATATTTTTAACTAGGGTTGTCTGCCAATGAAAGAAAGTTTTTAGTTGGTTGATCATCTGTCTTTTGAGAAATAAAAACAGGGCCACAGAAACAAAGTGGAAGGTGGCAGCATGCTCAGGGGCAGGGATGGCATGGGCACCTGACTGGGTCGGGGAATCCATTGGGCTCCCTTTTGTGAACCGCCCAGAGAGCTTCGGCTATTGGGCGGTATAGAAATGAAATAAATAAATAAATAAATAAATAAATTCTGTCCTGCCTATGCCCCTGGACCATGCTTGCCGAGCATCTGGCTTTGCTCGTCCCCACTCGTGCCCTCCCAGACGTTCCCTGCACTCACCCAAACCTGTCTGTGTGCACCTGCCATTTTCCTGAGCTTGTTTTTATGAAAAAAAGGAGGTCTTTTAAAAATGTGCATATATAAATATGCACAAATTTGGACTGGGTAAGGCCAATCTAAGCAATATTAGAGGCATGAATGGCCATTTATGCCTCTGATATTGTATATATTAATGTTTCCCAGCCCAAATTTGCACATATTTAAATATGTGCATTTTTGAAGCCCTCATTTTTTTTCATAAAAAAAAGCTTGGGGAAAATGGCGGGCACTCACGGATGGGATCCAGGGTGAGTGTGGGTGGCTCAGAGAGCTTGTGAGGGCTCTAGCACAGGTCCAGGGGGGGGGGCGAGTGGGGGCAGTGCTTCAGCAGGTACCTGCTGAAACCATACAGGGGGTGGGTCCATCCATCCCTGCTCAGGGGAATGACAAGGATTGCAGAAGCCTAAAAACTCTTCAGGGAAAAGAACCTAGGAGAACAAAGCAAACCAAGAAACCAAAGAGCACAATGAGAATTCACCATGCACAGTGGCCACAGAACAGTTGGAAATGATAAACAGAAAATAGGGGGAGGGGTGTGTGGAATGGAGTATCCTGCAAGAAGATACAGCTGTCTGTCTGGAACACTGAACAGGAATACTGCAGCATTTTCTGCAGGTCATTGCTAATGACAATCTCCTTAAATCCTCAAGCTCAAATGCCTCATACCCAGTGGAGGCTGGTGGCTCCAATTTCAGTGGGGCTGTGAATGCATTCTGGGTTTTAGTCAGAGCCAGCCAGAACTTTAAAGGAGCTATGCAAGGTGGGGTTCACCTATCCACCTATTTGGTGGGGTTCAGCACTATGGATAGCTCCTTTAGGGCTCTGGCGGGTTCTAACTACCCAGAATGGATTCACAGCCCCACCGAAATCAGAGCTACCAGCCTCCACAGCTCATACCGCAATCCTTCACCTGCTTACTCACAAGTAAGATCCAAATGACATGTTACACTAATTGCATAGCTGAGGGTTAGCTTTTTCTTTAGCCTAAGTGTGTGCAGCCCCTATTTGGATTTGAACCACCATGCACTGGGAGGGGAGGATGAAAGCAAGAAAAGGAAGATAGGAAAAGAAGTCTTCATTGGCATTTTTCTATTTTTTTTCACTGTGGTGGGGGCCATTTTGGGGGAAAGGGGGGGAAGGTTTAATCCTCTCCTCCCATTTCATGGTGGTCATAATCTCAAGCAGGACCACACACACTTACACTACAGAAAGAGCTAACCTTCAGCTACACGCTACACAATTAGCAGAACACGTCATTTGGCTTTAAGTTGCACTGTGTCCAGTGGGGCTAATGTCCAAGTAAATGTGGATAGAACTGCAGCCTTAGAAAGATGGCAATTGGCAAACAGGTGTGATGTACTATGTGCATAATCTTTTTTTAGTGCTGTGCTGAATCCTGCCCCCTATTTTCAGGAATGTTTTCTCTCCCTGCAACAGAGGCATTGTTTTTTTCTGCCTCTTTTGCAGGGAGGGGTAGAATTCCATAGAATTTTCTCCTTGTGGAGGGGGACGGGTTCCCATATACCTTTTTAAAATGTAGGCGATTCTTGAAGAGTCTTCTTTCTATTCTGTTACTAAACGACACCAACAAAAACCACACACACCCTGCACTTGCAAGAGTCCAGGCCTCTTCTCCAGCCTGGCAGTTTTTTCTGAGCTCCCAGGAGACCACATGGCCTCGCCCCCTCCCATAGACATTCAGGAAGAACTCCCCACTAGAGAAGAGTCCTAGGCTCCTGCAAGTGCAGGGGTGTTTTTAAAAATAAACAAATAGAAAGAAGACCCCTCAAGAATCGCATACACTTTAAAAAGGTATGTGGAAACCCTGTCCCCTTCCCCAAGGAGAAAATTATCTGAAATTCTCACCCCTCCCAACCTGTTTTGCCAGTGTTTTCATTTACTCCTCCCCCCCCGAAATACTGAAAATTGAAGAATTGAAATTTTCAGCACAGCACTAATTCTTTTACAGAGTAAACTTTCCCTATGTCTGCCATCTGATCTCTGTCTTAGTAGGTGTATGCTTGGCAATTACTGAGGGTTTAAAAATGGCCTTGGATTATGGGCTTTTTTTGTCTCTGTGCAGATAACTGTTGGCCTCACTGTGGGTGAGTGCTTCCAGTCCTTCTGTTAGTGATAAATAAAAGTTATAGCACTGAACCTTATGTTAACAAAGGTCTTCCATTTGAAAATGTGAAGCAAACAGCTGCAATTTAAGGACCATGCTATCGAGACAGCAAAACCCTGTCTGAGGTGACAACAGATAAAAGCATTAATATGAAATTGCAGAATGCGATGGCTGACAGTAAAGCTGAAACTCTTTCTGGGGGTTTTGTATGGTGGGGTTGCATTTAATATGATGGCACTGATAGTGTCACCCCGCATTGCCTTGTGTGAGTGCATTTCATTTTACCTGGTGCTCTGGCCCTTGTGGCTGAAACAGGATAGTGAATAAAATGCAGGGAGATGCTATGAAAAGCAAGAAAATAGCACTGTGATGGGAGATAATGGACAGGCATGTGAAGGATTTGATGTGTGACAGGTGGTGGAGAAAGACCCAGTGGGATATGAAATGCTTGTTTCATATTTTGTTACCTTGGGGTTGGTTCACAGAATGATCCCTGGAACATAGAGTCTACATTCAGTGGGGTGCAAGGGTGTGTCTTGGGTAGGGATGGCACAGGTGCCCAATTCCATCAGAGAATCCAGAGGAACCCCCCTGCCTGCACCCTGAGCCCCGCTCGCTGAGTTCTGCCCCTGCTCGCCCCCCTGCCCATGCTTGGCAAATGGCCTGCACCACTCTGGCAGCCTTGTCAAGCTCCACAGTCACCATTTTTTAAAAAATAAAATGGCGATAAAAATGTACATATTTGCACAGCTTCGAAAATTTGCATTTTTGCAAATGCGCATAGTAGCATATGTGAAAATGCACATTTTCGCAAATGCTCATATTGATGCATATGCAAATATGTGCATTTTTGCAAATGTGCATATTCGTGCATACGGAAATATGTGCATTTTCAGAAATGCGCATTTTGCACGTACACAAATATGCCCATTTCTGCAATTGCCATTTTATTTTATTTTTTAAATGGTGACTATGGAGCTTGATGAGGCTGCTGAGTAGGGATGTACAAAAGTTCCACCACGGATGTCGGGGAGGCTGAATGCCAGCGCATTCGGCCCCCCGAAATAGGTGGCGGAATGGCCCACCCCCCCGCCCCCACCCCGGGATGGGACTTACCTTGGGCGGATCTTCCTGGTGGCGGTGGCTCTGGTGGCGGCTCCGGCGGCAGTTCGGCGGCGGCGGCCGGTCTTCCAACCGGCTGCCGCTGCCGCCATTTCCAGGTTAAAAAAAAAAAAAGGTGATAGGCTATGTAAAGATTTACGTAGCCTATCACGGCTAGATTTTAAAAAAACAAAGTGATAGGCTACGTAAATGTTTAAGTAGCCTATCATGTCTGACTTAAAAAAACAAAACAAAACGCGCGTACGCTTATGGCGGCGGCCATGGCCACCGCCATTTGCGTACGCACGTTGTTGTTTTTTTAAATCAGCCGTGATAGGCTACGTAAACATTTACGTAGCCTATCACGGCTGACTGCAGGGACACAAATGGCGGCAGCTACGGCCGCCGCCATTTGCGTCCCTCCTAGCCAGCGGCCGAATGTCCGGCTGCTGGTGGAGCTGGCCGGTGGCTCCGCAGATTCGCTGCGGAGCACAGCCGGCTGGCCAGGATTCCGGGGGGGGGGGAGGAACGGAGCGCCTCCCCCCCCGGTGAGGATTCCAGGGGGAGGGACGGAATGCCTCCCCCCCACCATCAACATAATCCGCGAATAGGTAAGTGACTTTCGTACATCCCTACTGCTGAGGTGAGTGTGGGCCACTTGCTGAGTGCAGGAGGTGCTCAGGTGAAGTCTGGGGACCAGCAAGTGGGGGCAAGGGCTGGGCGGGTGCCCGGAGAACCCGGACGGGGCTGGGTTCTCACATCCCTAGTCTTGGGCTGTACTGTGTACATTACAGCATCATGCTTTATTAGCACATGGGCATGTACCTCCCTATACCTTCCTACTGTAGATCACCTTCCTTGATATAGACCCGTGTGATTATTAAAATCATCAGAGGAGGCCTTGCAGGTTGAATTGTGATCTGCAGATTGCCATCTTGTGGTAACCTGGAAGAGGGCCTTCTCTGTGGTGGCACGCACCTTATGCAATCCCCCCGCCCGCTTTCTGGAGGCACCAATGGTGACATGCTTTAGGCACCAATGAAAGAGTCATCTTTATAACCAGGCCTTTCCTGTGCGATGGTGCTGCCCAGGTTTTTGTTTGTTTGTTAATCACAGTGTTGAGAGTCTTTGGTTTTACTGTTTTTATAAATGATTTATATACATGGTTTTGTTTTGGTTAAGATGTATTTTAATATTTATTGTGATGTATTTTAAAATAATTCAATATCTCTGTAAGTCACTTAGAGAAATTTGTTAAATATTCTAAGTGATATTAAACTTATTAAATAATAATAAATATGCATATACATCTTGTACAAGTGGTCAACTCTCTTTTGCAGCAGACTGATTGCAACCATGTGGTATGCACATGCATGTATATATGGACATCAATGTTCTCGACTACCCCAGAAATTCTTCATGATGTCCCAGATATCTTTGTTTTTTTAGGAACTGGATGTGCATCAAATTGTGTATCAAGATGTACATCTTGATTTGAATGTAGTCCATTGCTTTCAGTCAGATTCATCTCCAGATGTTTATCCCCATTCTTAAACTCTCACGTAGCTTACACAAGTGTTACACAGCTGGGCCAGCCATATCCTTTTCCCCACCACTGCCAAACACACACACACATGCGCGCACACACACACACACACAAAACCCGCGAATAAATCAGAATGAGAAAGAAGATGGATTCAGAGGCAGAAGGTGGATTCAGGCTAGTTGTACCCACCAGCAGAACTACAATAGCCAACTCAGAAATCGAACCTGCTGGATTACCCTGACATCCCTACACCACAGATGAGAGATGGGGGAGTGGATGTTTTCTGGAATCATTTACCATAGGTGTTAAGAACACACAACTGCTTGCGTTAATTATGCAGGAATTTGTCTCTTCATCAAACAGAAACAGAGGCCTGGTTTAGACACCTACCAGCCTGAACTACAATTCAGGGTTTTGTGATATTTTAGTGGAAATTGCTTTTAGCTGTTTTACATTTTTTATATTTTAATCTTGTGGGAAGTCACCTAGAGTCTTTTTTAAAAGAGGAAGGTGATTAAGAAATCATCATCACCATCACCATCAGGGTGCTGGAAGAGCTGGTGTGTGCTCCTCTCCACCACCATGTATCTAAAGTAATATGAGATTGACTATCAGTGACTTCCTCAATAGCTTCAGTGGAGCAGAAGCAGAACTATATTTTTACCTGCAGCCTGAAAAGGATCTTTACAAGCATAAGAATGGATGTAAACAGCTTCTCCTTCCATTGTGGTGATTGGTAAAGGGAGAAAGCAGAGGAGTTTTGTATGTGCACATGAGGCTCTGGATTGGGACTTTTCATGCTGAAAGATTAATAGCTTATTCTTCTTTTTATGAAAAAGCAAGAACTTATACATAAAAGCAAAACTATGCTGAGAGCTGTAGTCATCTCTCTCCTAATGTAAATCTGCTATATATCTAAGGTGGTCTCATTGTCGTTCTGAAACACCATGTTTAACCACTTTATTAATATTTAAAGAAATCCATTTTGTAAAGGTAAAAACCTGCACAACATTTTCTTTTGAGATTTCTGAATCAAAGCTTGTGCAAGTTACTGTTCCTATTGATAGATGATGATACTGAGAACAAACTGCTAAATCAAAGCCATAGTAGTTACTAGACAAAATTGTAGGGATGTACGAAAGTCACTTTTTCGACAGGGTGATTCACAGCGGGGGGGGAGGTGCTCTGCACCTCCCCCGAAATCCTAATCCATCCAGCTCCACTTTGCGGAGATTCCACGGAGCCGCCGGCCAGGGCCACCTCAGCTGGACATCCGGCCACTGGGCAGCCTGGGGGCAAAAAACACAAACAGCGTACGCAAATGGCGGTGGCTACGGCGGCCGCCATTTGCGTTCCCTTTTTTTCCACTGTTTTAGCCTATGTAAATATTTACATAAGCTATTATGGTGAAAAAAAAGGGGAACGCAAATAGCGTAGTGGGTGCCATTTGCGTTCCCCCCCCCCCCGTTTTAGCCTACGTAAATATTTACGAAGGCTATTATGGAAGGGAAAAAAAGAATGCAAATAGCGCCCACTATGCTATTGGTGTTCCCCTTTCTTTCACCGTAATAGCCTACGTAAATATTTACGTAAGCTAAAATGGCTAAAAATAGGGAACGCAAATGGTGGCCGCCGTAGCCGCTGCCATTTGTGTAAGCTGTTTTTTTTTTTGGCTTGCCATGAAAGGCTACGTAAATACTTATGTAGCCTATCACGGCTAATGCAGGGACGCCTTTTGCATCCCTGCAGAGGCTGTGATAGGCTACATAAGTATTTACGTAGCCTATCACGGCTATGATGAGGAAGCGAATGGTGGCTGCAGGGCGGCCGCCATTTGCAAGTCAGCGCAGACGGCAGCAGGTAAGTGCTCTGTTTCGCACGCCTTTTGTGGGTTGGGGGGGCGGGGGCTTCATTCCGCAATGGATTTCGGGGGGCCGAATGCGCTGGCGTTCGGCCTCACCGAGATCCATGGCGGAATTCTCTGACATCCCTACAAAATTGTAGCTTGACCATCTGTTCCAAATATTGGTGAATTCCTGGCTTAGGTGTTCTCATGTTTTGAATGGATGTAATATTTTATAGCTAGAAAGCTGCAGCTGTGAATACTAAGAAGCAGCAAAATTATCTGCTTTTCCCTTCCCCCACTCGCCTGATGCTTCTTCAAACTATGGAGCAGATTTTAGGAAGCCAATCAGACCTTCCTCTAAGGCAGAGGTGGGCAACACTGGGAAAAGATGCATCCTTATGCTAGCATGTGAAGTAACATGTGAAGCAACAATTTGGAAAATCCTACTCTCACAAAAATGGGCATTTTTTGTCCCACACCTGAAATGTCCCAAACCTGAAATGTCAGTGTTTGGCAAGGCAGAAAGATTATTGGGAAAGCTTTCACCCCTGCTAAGTAGGAATGGATGAATCTGTCTGTTTTGGTTTCTCCTACATTTGACTTGTTTGAATCTTAAGTTCTTGAATATGAAGGAATTTGCGAATTTCGCAGAACCAGAAATCTCACCCATCTGCCTGGCCATATTCAAGAGATACAACTATTCCCAGCATAGAGAGGACCATGCTACATCCCACCTGCCACATAGCTATTAAAGATAAGTAGCCTGTCAGAAAAAAAGGGAGAACAACCCTAACTCAGCCCCATAAATATGGTTGAATGCACAGGGATTCAAATCTAGACTTTTAAGAGCTAAGCATTCAAAGTCCTGGGGCTGGATGGACAAATCACATTCACATCTTTTTAACCATAGGTTCTCTGTCCTGAATATGGAGGAATTTGTTAATTTTGGTAAATCTTTATCAGAAATGAACTGAAATGGAATTATCACCCATCCCTAATGTTAAATAGTAGCAGAACCAAATAACCTGGATTACTTGCTTTTGTCTAAAAATGTACCTGTGTATTGCATTTACTTATGTAGCACCATCAATCTGGTTACAGAACATTTTTTTTTAACTCTCTGAAGATCCCTAACAACCAGATGGTGCTATCATAGAAGATGGAATCTTCCCATCTCCTGGAAACATGGAGAGCAGATGTGTCCCAGAATATGGACAATAGAAAATGTTTCAGCTTCCCAAATTGCAGGACCATTAGCTGATGCCTTTGAAATTGTGCATCATTTTCTTTGCTAATTGCAATATATTTCTGAAAGTTGAAGCCTGCAGAAAAAGTTTAGACAGCATGCATTTTGGAATGGTTGACATTGCTTTTATAGACAATGGAAACATTCAGTGCGTGTCTGAAAAAAAATCCAATTCCCATCCAAAGAGACACCTGTCCAGTTCCTTAGGGCTTGGATCAGCATTGGAATGCACATAGGGTATGCATTTCAATGTGCAATCAGATGTACATCAACAACCATATCAACAATGTACATAGGAAAGCCAGTTACCCAAACAAACCAATTTTGCAGGATCAGAATAATACATATATTCAAATTCTATGTGTGGTTTTTAAAAAGTACTTTAAAAAGTGTTTAATCAAGTGTGGTAAATAAGGTTAAATGAAAATATAGGAGAAAATATATATTAGGGCCGTACACCACCTCGTTATGAAGCCCGAATAACGAGGTGAAGCGGGCTGATTCAGAGGAGCCTCCTCACGATACAAAGCGGAGCAGAGCAGCACCAAGGCACCCCGAGGTGAAGCACCTCCTCCACGAAGTGCCTCCTCCATGAAGTGCCTCCTCCTCCTCATATATTCCAAGCTCTTCTTATGCCTGAACAGTCCAGACAGGCTGTCTCCAAAATGTATCAACTTCTGAAAACTCACACTGAGGGGCAGGAGGAGGGAGGAGGAGGGAGGGGGAAGGCGAGTGGACACGGGATGTTGGGGGAGGCTGGAAGGCAAGTGGAGGAGGAGGGGGGAGTGTGCTTTGGTGAATGGGAACTCTTGGGCTGTACCTACGCCAGCAGTCTCCAATCAGAGAGAGTGGTGGAGGAGGGGAGTATATATAGTTTGGCGAAAGGATGCATTTGTTTATTGCATGAGCTGTTTCTCTGGGAGAGGGCTGGTGTATGGTTAGATCTGATGTGTGTGTGTGTGTGTGTGTGTGTGTGTGCAGTCATTTCATTTCCTTCTTAGATTCCTTCATTCTCCATTGCAATCAGGCTTTCCTAGATTTTTAAAAGCAAACAGCTAGCTTGTCATGGCATTGTTCCTTCGCTCTTTGCACAAGCAGTCCCTTTGCGACTGTTTGGGTTTTTTGGCACCTGTTGCAGCTTTCTTCCTCTGAGTCATTCATTCTGTGTATTCATTCCACTCTGTCTTTTCAAGATTTTTCAAGCAAACATAGCTTTTCTTCACTCGTTGCGATGCTCCCCCCCCCATGGCTTTTCCATTGTTCTTTGGTCGAGGTGGTCATGTTGTTCACTTGGGGACTCCAGAAAAGGCTGTGTTTGTTTTTTAGAGATGTATGAAACACTTACCTTGCTCCATTCTGGGGCATCCATGGGGGGGGGAGGTGCTCCGTCCCTCCCCCCGGAATCCTCCCCGGCCGGATCTGCTCCACAGCACCTCCATGGAGCCACTGGCCGGGGCCAGCCTCAGCCAGAATTCCAGCCGCTGCCAGGCTGCTGCGGCCACAAATGGCAGCTGCTACGCCGGCTGCCATTTGCATGGCTGCCCAGCCGTGATAGGTTACATAAGTATTTACATAGCCTATCACGGCAAAAGGCAGGCACGCAAATGGCGGCTGCTATGATGGCCGCCATTTGCAGCAGCAGCAGCAGTCTGGCAGCAGCCAGGAGACCAGCCGGAGCCACCGCTGCCAGAACTGCTGCCGCATCTGCCACCGCCCAAGCTGCCGCCTCCAGGTACGCTCTGTCCCGGGGGGATTCCACGGGGTGGAGGGGGGGAGGCTGTTCCTCCACGGATTCCAGGGGGCAGGATTCTTTAGAATCCGGACTCACTGGAGTCCATGGCGGAATTCTCTGACATCCCTATTGTTTTTTAAGTTTGACCCTCAGTGCTGCTTGCTCTATCTCTTGTCATTTTTCATGCAACTCTGTCTTTTCTAATTTTTTTAAACCCCACTCATAGTCTGATTTTTAAAAACAAACATTGACTTCTGGGCATGTTCCTCCACCCCCACCTACCTTTTAATTAATATTCAACCATTTAGTTGTTTCTTTCTTTCTTTCTTTCTTTCTTTCTTCTTAAATACAGGCATATTACAGCAGCCTATACATTTAGTGTTTGGCTCCCCCCCCCCGCCCGTTCTGAAGTGAACTGTCTGTTTCTTTTCTGTCTCGATCCTCCCAAAACATAAATTAAAGAAGAGTTTTTTCTTTTTCTTTTTCTTCTATTCTTTGCTTGCTCTTGGCTCTTATCTTATCACCTCTGCCATCCTCCTGTATTCTTGAACTTTACCTGCCTTCTATAAAAGAAAATTAAATATAAAACAATAAATAAAAAACCCTTCTATTTGCTTAGGTAGTTCTGCTTTTCTTTTGCCCTTGTGTGTCTGTGTCTGTGTGTTTGTGCACGTGTGCATGCTGCTGTAGTTCACCATAGCAATATATCCAAATGGCAAGACAGTGGTGAAAACACTACAGTGATGAAAGCCCTAGAGAATATGCCCTGGTGTTGTCTGGTTTGCAGCCCCAGACCACTGTTCCCTACACAATATGCCCTAGTGGGCAAGGCATGGCACTTTTGTCCTCCTTCTTTCTTTCTTTCTTTCTTTCTTTCCTTCTTAGATCCTTTATTTAAAAAACCAATGTAACTATTCCCACTCCCAGGCAGCTCTTCCCTATAGAAGTCCTTGTTGACTTGTAATAGCTGTAGAACTACCACAGGTCCTGCCTGGAAGAGTTGCTGTGTCTTTCTGCCTCTATCAGAAGACCACTGAGAGCCTGAGGTCATTGGAGATCACCAACTGCATAAACTGGATAATTATGTGCACTTGCTACACTCTCAGTTCCTTCAGTTCCCTAGAATCAGGTTTTTAATTAAAACCTATTTGAAATTTTGCAGGAGTGGTGTGGCCACCCCCCCGAAACATTAAAATATAGCATACATACAAAATACTCATTTACTATGTGCTAGAAACAAACAAAAGCAGATAGAAAACAACCTCTTCCAGCCTGCCTGCTGGGTAATGTGTGTATTCAACCACAGAGAGTCTAAGCTGGTGATTCTTCTGAATAAGGGTTGTTTTGCACTTCACAGAAACCTGCAGCAGAGATTAGGGACAGTGACCTCTGCTTCAACACACTTTCCATTCTGAGTTTGGTCTGAGTTTCTGGGAATATCAAATTTCACCAGTACCTTGCACACAAGCCAGCTGGGCCAAACTTAGGGATGGGGGAGAATTTCTCCCCGAAACTTCGGGGGGCTGAGTGCCAACGTATTCGCCCCCCTGAAGTAGTTTCGGGGAGAAATTCTCTGCCCCCCCGCCCCCCGCCCCCCACCCCCCCGGGATGGGACTTACCTTTCCCGAATGTTGCTCCCGGTGGCGGGTTGCAGCGGCGGTTCGGCAGGGCTTCGACAGGGGCAGGGGCGGCAGCTGGTCTTTCTACCGGCTGCCGCCGCCGCCATTCCAAGAAAAGTAAAAAAAAAAAACGCCCCCGTGATAGGCTACGTGACAATTAACGTAGCCTATCACGGCTAGATTTGCAAATCGTCACGTAGCCTATCACGGGTGACTTAAAAAAAAAAAAGTGCGTACAGCTAATGGCGGCCCCCATAGAGAGCCGCCGTTCGCGTTCCTTATTTGGTCGCTGTAGTCTACGTAAATCTTTACGTAGACTACGGCGAAAATAAGGGCAACGCAAATAGCGTTGCCCTTATTTTCACCGTAGTCTACGTAATCTTTACGTAGACTACAGCGACCAAATAAGGAACGCGAACGGCGGCTCTCTATGGGGGCCGCCATTAGCTGTACGCACTTTTTTTTTTTAAGTCACCCGTGATAGGCTACGTGACGATTAACATAGCCTATCACGGCTGACTTTGCAGATCTAGCCGTGATAGGCTACGTAAATTGTCACGTAGCCTATCACGGGGGCGTTTTTTTTTAACTTTTTATTTCGCGGCCGGGCGAGGCGAGGTGCCTCCTCCCCGGCCTGAATTTCTGCCGGGCGAGGCGGGAAGCCTCCCCCCCGGCCTGAATTTCGGCCGGGCGAGGAGGGAAGCCTCACCCCCCGGCCTGAACTTCGGGGGGAGCAGCGAAGTGCCTCCCCCCCACCGCGAAGCAAGCTGCGAGACCAGGTAAGTGACTTTCGTGCACCCCTAGCTAAACTGCCTGGACTTTGGTGGGTGGGATGCCCCCGAGGGGAGCTGGGGGGGCAGGTTTCACATGTATGCATGGGAACAGTGAGAAGTTATAGCTCTTTGCTTTGGGAGTTTTTGTGAGAAAAGTCAAATTTCACCAGTGCCTAGCACAAAAGCTACAAGCCAGTGGGCCAAACTGCCTGGACCTTGGCAGGTGCAATGCCCTCAAGGGGGGCTAGGAGTGGCCAAGGTTTCACATGTGTCTGTGGAAAGAGGGAGAAGTTATAGCTATTTGCTTTGGGAGTTCTTGTTAAAAATTCAGATTTCACCTGCACCTAGCTCAAAAGCCAGTGGGCACAACTGCCTGGCATTTGGCAGGTGGACTTCTCTCTAGGGTGGTAGAGAGGTCCCCAAATGTCATGTCTGCATCATAAAAACTGAAAAGGTATGACCTTTTGAGTTTTCCCATGCAAGTCAATGGGAAAACGCCAAAAACAGTTGATCTGGATATTCAAATTTTGCTTCAGCTTCAGATCCAAGTCAAAGCAGAGGAGGGGCTGAATTGGTCCGGAGCAGACTGGGTCTACTACAGAGGATCCAAAGTGACATCCGAAGTGGAGTGGAGGGTCTGTGCACAGCCCTAATATATATCACCATCTTTGCCAAGTTTAATGTTATGCTTGGATGCTTTCACCCTATATCAGGGTTCATGGAATTCTGCTGTTTCTAATTCTCTGGTCCAAATATGCATTATATTAGGAAAACTGCTTGCAACAAATGTGTATATTATTCAAAAAATGCATGTATTAGGAGAAACGTGCAGAAAAATGTTTCTGAATTTTCAGGCAAACTTTAATAGGCATATATAAAGCTCAGGATGAATAGAACTTCAGACTGGAGAAATTCAAGTTTGAGATGAACCAAATGCAAGATTGGATACATGAGAAACACAGAGAAGCAAAACTGACAGGTTCACCTCCCCAGAAAGCCTGTGTTGGGTCATGAGCTAAGTCTGCTGCACATGGATCATTACAGTGTGGTATGAAATGACCCTGATACTTTTTTCTGAACCAGTGTGGTTCGTAGTGTCAGTGTACGCATCAGTGGACAATCTATGGTGTGGTTCACTTGTGCCAATACATCACTTCATTTCTCACCTCTTGATTACTCAACAATACTTAATGACTCCCAGCAGAAACTACCTTCACTGGAAGAAAAAAAGGTGTTTGGGTCAACATTGTATGTTAGGAAAGTTCTATCCCATCAATGACAACTTATTCAGACATGCAAATGATCACTTGATGGCATTATCGAAGCATGAGGAACATCTCTCTCTATAAAACAGAACTACCTCGACATTTGGCATAGTATACATTTCAGTGCACCACAAGGAAATAGCTTTGTTGTTCAGTTGATAAGTCATGTCTCACTCTTTGTGACCCCGTGAACCATAGCACGCCAGGCCTTCCTGTCCTCTGTTCTCTCCCGGAGTGTGCTCAAGTTCATATTAATTGCATCAGTGATGCTATCTAGCCATCTCATCCTCTGCCGTCCCCTTCTCCTTTTGCCTTCAATCTTTCCCAGCATCAGGGTCTTTTCCAGTGACTTTTCTCTTCGCATTTGGTGGCCAAAATATTTGAGCTTCAGCTTCAATATCTAGGAAATAGCTACTCCCACAAAAACATACCCATATTTTAGAAACATTTCCAATCCTTAAAGTGGAAATACAGAAACACTCCATTGGTTGAATAAAAATGGGTAAATTGAAACTAACAGGTTTTTTGTATTATTATTATTATTAAAACACTCTTTCACTCACACATACAAGTTTCTTACTCCTGCAGTCTTGTCTCTTTCCCCCTCCTTGATGATTGTCACAGTATGACTTAAAAGAGTTTAATAAATCCAGAGTACAAAGAGGTTTATAATGAACCTGTCAGAGGATTTGCTTGTAATTTGCTTGAAAGGATATTATTTCCTGAGAGTGGAGCTGCTGGTTTCTATGGCCACATAATTCTTTCTGAGCGATTAACTGCTGTACCTTTAAAATGGGGGTATGGGGTGCAGAAGTCCACTAACGTAATATTTAACTGAAGGGACTCAGGGTGAAAATAGAACAAATAATCTAAAACAAGCAGGCATAAAATATTTGATGATGTAAATGCCTCCTACCAAATGGGCCCATTCTCCTACCAAAATGGCCCATTCCCATCAGCCATTGTGCCAATGAATACTTGTTAAAATAGTATATTAGGGCTTACTGCACCAGTACAACCTCACACTGGCAGCTGTGTGATTATCTCAAGTAGACCAGTGAAAGGTACTCTAAGTGGAGTTTCCCTTGAAGATCGTTTGAATGCTGCAAATGATCCAGAACATGGCAGCGGGACTGATTTTTGGTGTTAGCCATAGGGTTCATATACGTAATACTAGTCCTACATAAGTTCCATTGACTACCTATTTGTTTCTGGGCTCAATTGAAGGTACTAGTGCATACTTAAAGCCTGTTACAATCTGGGCCTGGGATAATTGAAGAAACATCTTCTCCCATAAGTAGTTTCCCACTCTTCAAGATCTAGTGCAGAGCTCAATTTTCTATAAAATTGGTAGCTGCCATGGATGTCTGTGTCTGTGTTGTTGTTGTTCAGTCGTTCAGTCATGTCCGACTCTTCGTGACCCCATGGACCATAACACGCCAGGCCTTCCTGTCCTGTGCTCTCTCCCGGAGCGTGCTCAAGTTCATATTCATTGCATCCGTGATGCTATCTAGCCATCTCATCCTCTGCCATCCCCTTCTCCTTTGGCCTTCAATCATTCCCAGCATCAGGGTCTTTTCCAGTGAGTTTTCTCTTCGCATTAGGTGGCCCCTAAATTATGATACCCCTAAATTATGATACTAATTATCTACGTTTAATACTTTTACTGGTCCTGATCACTGTTGTGTTGAAAGGTGAGGTATGTATTTCCTTTTCCCCCCAGCATGATTCCAGTCAAAAGATTCATATTTAATTCAAACAATGGACAAGCATGTTGGTGGGATCTTTTATATGCAGTGCAACTTGTAAAACTCATCGTAGAGAGTTTAAACCCAAATGGGTATAAGTATTTGGACTTCGGAATACCAACAGGACTTGCAGGATTCCTTACTGGAATACTAAGGAAATGTTCCTGTTTCAATGGAATTAATGCACAAATATTATTTTAAAATATTTTTGAATGTCAGTGATATTTCAGTGCTGCTATTCCTGCCTTCCTTTTTAAAACAACAACAACAACAACAAATCCAAAACAAAGCAATTCCTTGCCGAAGGTGCTGGTGATTCAGGCCTCTGTTGACTTCTGGTCACTTACTGCATATTGCATTCTTTTTCATCTCATCACTTTGTAAATGACGACTTGTGGCATAGAAGTTTTTTTTCTCCACAATGAGATTTAATTTAGATTTAGACTGTAAGGGCTAAAGCTGAGTTCCTGGTCATATTTATGCTGTGCATGCACAATATTTTCCGGCTGCCAATATACTGGAGTCAACCTCACACCACAATCCTATACATATTGTCTCAGAAATAAGTATCCTTGAGTTCAGTGAGACTTACTCCCAGGTAAATAGGATTCAATAGGACTGCAGCCTTAGAAAAATTAATTTTCACAAACATTCCCAAGTTTGGATGCTATTAGGACACAGTCATTTGTTTCTGATTCATCTCCTGTTAGACTTTTGACTTTCCATCCAACTAGAGATATGCATATGTGTTCACTTAGCCAAGAGCACTGTGGTTCCCAGTGTTGGGTCTCCAGATGTTGAACTATAACTCCCACCACCCCAAACATTGGCCATGATGTACTCCCCCTGAAGGACCAACTGCACAGTTTGGGTGTGCTTCTGGACTTGGGGTTAACAGGGAGCTCAGGCATTAGCAGTGGCCAGAAGTATTTTTTTTTTACAGCTTAGGCTGGTATGCCTACTGAGACTCTATCTGGAGAGGAAGGATCTTCCCTTAGTCATTCATGCTCTGGTGACATCCAGGCTGAGCTACAGTATGTGGGCTGCCTTTGAAGATGGTCCAGAAAGTTGAGCTGCTGCAGAACACAGACCCCAGATATTGGGGTAGGGGAGCAGTCGATCAGCTCATGTTATACTGATACTGCACCAACCATGCTGGTTACTAAGGTGTTTTGGAGCCCAATTTAAAGTGCTGGTTTTAACCTTTAAAGGCTTAAATAGTTTGGGCTTAAACTCCTTGAAGGACCACCTTCTCCTATACCAGCCTGCTTGCACTCTGTGGTCATCAACAGAGGCCCTTCTCACCTGGCTGCTGCCAAAGGCACTTAGGCTGGTGTGTACAAGGTAGAGGGCCTTTTCAGTTGTAGCCCAGACCTCCAGAATCAACTCCCATCAGGGGTTTGTCAGCCCTTTTCTTTGCAGGTCTTCAAGAAAGCTCTGAAGACCCATCTGTTTCCACTGGCCTCCCCTTGAGTCTGCCCTGTTGGTTTTTATTGGTAAATTTTGTTGGTTTTTTTTAATTGGTAATCTATGTTTTTATGGATTTTATTGACTATGTTTTAATGGATTCTTTATTCTATTCACTTTTTGTGTCTGTTATTGTTGTTTTTTATCTTATATGCCACCTTGAGAGGAGTCCACCTATAAAGGTATCCTAGAAATAATTTTAGATAATGCGTATAATGGGAGTTATAGTCCAACTAGGGATGTACGAAAATCACTTACCTGTTCATAGATTATGTTTATCATGGGGGGGGGAGGCATTCTGTCCCTCCCCCCGGAATCCTGGATGGGGGGGAGGCGCTCCGTTCCTCCCCCCCAGAATCCTCCACGGCTGTCTGTGCTCCGCGGCAGCTCCGCAGAGCAGCCGGCCAGGCCCAGCCAGGCCAGATCCGTCTGCAGCTGGATTTCTGGCTGCGGAGGGCTCTGGGGAAAAAACAACAACCTCGTACGCAAATGGCGGCGGCTACGGCCGCCGCCATTTGCGTTCCTTATTTTTGATGTCTTAATCTATGTAAATATTTATGTAGACTAAGACAGCGAAAATAAGGGGAACGCAAATAGCGTAGCGGACGCTATTTGCGTTCCCCTTATTTTCGCCATCTTAGTCTACGTAATTATTTACATAGACTAAGAAGTCCCAAAATAAGGAACGCAAATGGCAGCAGCTGTAGCTGCCACCATTTGCGTACGCCTTTTTTTTTTTACCCAGATGTTTTAGGCTACGTAAAAACTTACGTAGCCTATCACGTGTGTGTAAAAAAACAACAACAAAGAACTGCAAATGGCGGCGGTGGCAGCCGGTTGGAAGACCAGTTGCCGCAGCTGCCACCACCGCTGAAGCCGCTGCCGGAGCCGCCACCACCCGGAAGATCCGCCCCAGGTAAGTCTCATCCCGGGGGGATCCGCAGGGGGGCAGGGGGGCAGGCCGTTCCACCACAGATTCTGGGGGCCCGAATGCACTGGCATTCGGCCTCCCCGAGATCCGTGGTGGAATTCTCTGCCATCCCTAAGTCCAACAAGATCTGGGAACCCAAGGCTGTGAACCACTGTGCCAGCTAGATCAGGGTGGTAAACTCTAGAAAAGGTCCACCTGACTACTTTATGATACAATTTTTATATCTGTGCCTACGTAAATATTTATTCAGGCTATTACGGTGAAAAAAAGGGGAACACAAATAGCCTAGGTAAATATTTACGTAAGCTATTACGGCGGGGGGGGGAAAGGAACACAAATAGCGCCCACTATACTATTTGTGTTCCCCTTTTTTTCACCGTAATAGCTTACGTAAATATTTACGTAGGCTAAAACTGCGAAAAAAAAAGGGAACACAAATGGCCATTTGCATACATGGTTTTTTTCCCCCCTGAAGGCTGCCCAGCAGCCAGATGTCCAGCTGCGGGCGGACCCGGCCAGCGGCTCTGCGGAATCTCCACAGAGTGGAGCCAGCCGGATTAGGATTTCGGGGGGAGGTGTGGAGCGCCTCCCCCCCACCGCGAATCACCCCATCGAAAAGGTATGTGACTTTCATACATCCCTAATTCAGGCATGATCTTAGAAGATTCAAAGTTGTGAAGCTTCAACTTAGAATTGAATTAGAAATTAGAAAAATTTCTAATTATTTCTAATTATTTAATTATTATTAATAAAAATTTCTAATTTCTGAATTAGAAAAACAAACATCACGGAGAAGCCCCAATTCTGCGAGGATAACGCCTTAATTTTTTAAAAACAACATCCTGAGCAGGGGATAGGAGGGGGTAAAACTTAATCTCATTTGAAGGGATAGAATAACCCCCTGCTCAGTGCAGGAAGCCTGATTCCCAGGCAGTCGCTCATCCAACTGACCGCACTTAGCTTCCGAGATCAGACAAGCACGTGCACATCCAGCCCTTTGGTTGTTGCTGAGGAAATGGGGGCTGCTGGGGAAGCTATGCGATCAGTAGCCGGAAGAAGACATGAGGCCGTGGAGAGCTGTGATTGGACAGGAGGGAAATACAAACACTGCCGTATATGGACAGGTGGGGGAGGGGGGAGGGGAGGTGGAAAATCAGAGCACATTAAAGGGAAATACTGGGATAGTAGGGTATTGAAAGCAGGAGCATGGAAGTTGGAAATTCTGGTTCCAATAAGAGGAGGGTACTGCATAATGTGAAAGGCGGGTGGTAGGGATGGCGGAGAATTTCTCCCCGAAACTTCGGGTGGCCGAGCGCCAACGTGTTCGGCCCCCCGAACAAGTTTCGGGGAGAAATCCTCCAAACCCCCCCACCCCCCGCACCCCCCCGGGACGGGACTTACCTTTGCCGAATGTCCCTCCCGGCGGCGGGTCCGGCCGGCAGTTCGGCGGGTGTTGGTGCAGGGCGGGAGTGGCAGCTGGTCTTTCGACCAGCTGCCGCCACCGCCATTGCAATAAAAAAAAAACACGCCCCCGTGATAGGCTACGTGACGATTAATGTAGCCTATCACGGCTAGATTTGCAAAGTCAGCCGTGATAGGCTACGTCAATGGTCACGTAGCCTATCACGGGTGACTTTAAAAAAAAAAAAAAGCACGTACGGATAATGGCGGCCCCCATAGGGAGCCGCCATTCCCATTCCTTATTTGGTCGCTGTAGACTACGTAAAGATTTACGTAGACTACAGTGACCAAATAAGGAACGGGAATGGCGGCTCCCTGTGGGGGCCGCCATTATCCGTACGTGCTTTTTTTTTTTTTTTAAGTCACCCGTGATAGGCTACGTGACGATTAATGTAGCCTATCACGGCTGACTTTGCAGATCTAGCCATGATAGGCTACGTTAATCGTCACGTAGCCTATCACGGGGGCATTTAAAAAAAAAAAAAACTTTCGAGTTTGCGGCCGGGCGAGGCGGGAAGCCTACTCCCCGGCCTGAATTTCGGACGGGGCGAGGCGGGAAGCCTCCCCCCCTGGCCTGAACTTCACGGGGGGAGCAGCGAAGCGCCTCCCCCCCACCACGAACAAGCTTCGACGACAGGTAAGTGACTTTCGTCCACCCCTAGCGGGTGGTGAAACCTCATTGGAAGTGAAAAAGGGTGGTAAATGTAGATCCAGCCTTGGTGTGTAACAAGTAAGGCCAGCTGCTAGAATTTCCGTAAATTCTTTGTGAGTGTTTCAAGAAACATTTGCACAAATTTCAGCTGCAAATTGCACAACTTGTGACCATCATTTGTGCAAATCTTTTAACGCATTAAAAGATTATTTTACTTGCACAAATTTTGGCTGAGACCAAAAAAATGCGTTAAAAGTCCCCGGAACTTGGGGAAACTGCACAGCTTAGCTTGCAAAAGCAAGCCAAGTCGGGTGTGCCGTGGAAGTCCAGCAAGCCCCAAAAGTGGAGATGGACATCCCCATTGCTTACATATTCTGGAAAGATGACATGACATCACATGTGGTATGAATTCTATAGGTGTAGTAGAGGGTGGTGGCTTCTATGTCAGTGGGGTAGTGAAGCCACTTTGGGTTTCAGTCAGAACGAGTCAGACCTCTAAAGGTCTATCCAAGATGCTGAACCTAAAGGTCTATCCAAGATGCTGAACCCTAATGGTTCTCCACCCCTTCCTGGAACCCTGCTAACATGGTGCATGGTGGTGCATATGCTCAGATGCAGCTTTTTATTATTATCTCACTTCCCCCGCCCCCAGGTTAATTTATTGATCTTGGGCTAGTAACTAAGTCCTATGCCTCAGCATTGCTCAGCTGTAAAATGGGACAAATGTTCTCAGTCTAAATGGTGCAAATGCAATATAGTAAATATTGGTGCATTGTATGTATTTGGCGTAGGGATGGCGGAGAATTCCGCCACAGATTTCAGTGAGGCCGAATGCACTGGCATTCAGCCCCCCAAAACCCGTGGCAGAATGGCCTCCCCCTGCGCCCCTCCGCAGAATCCCCCCCGGATAAAACGTACCTGGGGTAGATGTTCTGGTGGTGGTGGTGGCTCCAGCGGCGGCTCTGGTGGCGGCGGCGGCAGCGGCACTGGCAGCTGGTCTCTCAGCCGGCTGCTGCGGACTCAAATGGCGGCCGCCGTAGCAGCTGCCATTTGCGTCTGGCCAGGCTGCCGTGATGGGCTACGTAAGTATTTACGTAGCCTATCACGGCAAAGGCAGCCACGCAAAGGCACACATAGCTGCCTTTGCCTTGATAGGCTACATAAATACTTATGTAGCCTATCACGGCAAGCTAAAAAAAACATACAGCATACGCAAATGGCGGCTATGGCGGCTGCCATTTGCGTTCCTTTTTTCCCGCCATTTTAGCCTACGTAAATATTTATGTAAGCTATTACGGCGAAAAAAAGGGAAATGCAAATAGCACAGTGGGTGCTATTTGCGTTCCCCTTTTTTTCGCCGTAATAGCTTATGTAAGTATTTACATAGGCTAAAACAGCGAAAAAAAGGGAACGCAAATGGCGGCCACCGTAGCTGCCGCCATTTGTGTACACTTTTTTTTTCCCAGAAGGCTGCCCAGCAGCCGGATGTCTGGCTGTGGGCGGCTTTGGCTGGCAGCTCCGTGGAATGTCCGTGGAGCGGAGCCAGCCAGATTAGGATTTCGGGGGGATGTGTGGAGCGCCTCCCCCCCCCCCGTGAATCACCCTGTCAAAAAGGTAAGTGACTTTCGTACATCCCTAATTTGGTGTGCCATATTGTGTGTGGCTTGCCTTACTGCTTTTGTCATCTGGGGCCATCTGCAAGCCTAAATCTTTGGTTCCCTCTTCCTACTTGTGGCCCATATGACTCTTGACTGTGTTGGCCCCACCATTCTCCCTTAGACCACATTAGTGGCCTCCATTCCTCAGATGCTCATGCAGAGTGTTCCTACTTTTCTCTGTGGAATGTTTGATGGTATGGATGGACTTCACACCATCCATGTGGAAGGGTATCTCTAAGGTAACCATCCCCAACCTGGTACCCTCCAGATATTTTGGAATACAACTCCCAGCACTCCTGACCATTGGCCATGCTGGCTGAGGCTGATGGGGATTGAAGTCCAAAACACTGGCGGGCACCAGCTTGGGGAAGGCTGGCCTAAGGTGAAGGAAAGATTGTTTGTTGGTTTGTTTGAAAAAAAGAAAGGAAAAGGAAAGAAAGAAGCAGCAGCAAAAAATCAATTTCTGGCCAGGTGGGACTGGTTGAAATCATTTCATGAGAGCAAGGTGTGGTGGCTGAGTGGCACAGCATGACTGATGTTTTCTACTCTTATTATAACTGAAGTTTTAAAAGTGAAAACAAGAACAAGTCTGGTCCCTCAGTGGTCCTCCAGGCCAGAATCCTTCCACATCTATAGATTTCTCCGAACAGCCACAGAAGATTGATGAGACAACCGAGCCATCAAAATGGAGAATCAAAACTTTTTCCCAAGGATGCGCCATGCATGTCTTATATCAGGGCACCCCCTTCAGTCATCCGAACTTTGGATTATTGACTTACTGTCATAGAGGTTCACTGTTTCAAAGAAGCATTTGAAAAAATACACAAGGAATTTATTTCATGGCTCTGTCACAAAACAAATATTCCTCCCCTCAGAGAATGACATTGGGATGACTGTCTTCTCTGCCGCTGGTGTGTCTTTTTCTGCTTCTAAGATGTTCCATAATGCGATAATGGTCTTTGGGAAAGGAAGGCTGTGATGCAAGCATTGGTGTGATGTAAATCATGGGTGACCAAACTTCACCTCAAATGCTGCAAGTGTGATGGGTGGTAAGGAGCAAGTTTGGCACACCTGAAGTGGTATCATGTTTTGGGTTCTATCATTTTCAGTTTCTATCTGTTCCTCATTTTTCCAATCTTAAATTCAGTTCATCCTGAACTTTGAGATCTCTCCCCCCACACCTGTCTAAAGTTCAGTCCATCCTGAGTGTTGAGATTTAAAACAAAAACCAACAACAACAATAAAAGTTCACATGAAAATTCATATGCATTTTTTTTTACACATCTCTCCTAATCCATGCAGTTGTATATGGACGTGCCTAATATACACATTTTTGCAAGCAGGTTTCCAAAGATAATGCATTTGTAGGGATGTCAGAGAATTCCGCCACGGATCTCAGGGAGGCCGAATGCCAGCGCATTCGGCCCCCTGAAATCGGTGGTGGAACGGTCTGCCCCCTTGCCCCCCCCAGGACGAGACTTACCTGGGGCAGATCTTCCTGGCGGTGGCGGTGGCTCCGGTGGCAGCTCTGGTGGCGGCTCGGCGGTGGCTCGGCGGCGGCGGCCGGTCTTCTGACCGGTTGCTGCCGCCACCATTTCCAGTTAAAACAACCCCCCTCCCCAAAACTGTGATAGGCTACGTAAAGATTTACGTAGCCTATCACGGCTGACTAAACAAACAAACAAACACACGCATACACAAATGGCAGTGGCCATGGCCGCTGCCATTTGCGTTCCTTATTTTGGCACGTCTTAGTCTATGTAAACATTTACGTAGACTAAGACGGCGAAAATAAGGGGAACGCAAATAGTGTAGCATCTACGCTATTTGCGTTCCCCTTATTTTCACTGTCTTAGTCTATGTAAATGTTTACGTAGACTAAGACGTGCCAAAATAAAGAACACAAATGGCGGCAGCCATGGCCGCCACCATTTGCGTACGAGCGTTTGTTTTTTTTTTTTAAATCAGCCGTGATAGGCTACATAAACATTTATGTAGCCTATCACGGCTGACTGCAGGGACACAAACGGCGGTGGCTACGGCCGCTGCCATTTGTGTTCCTGATAGCCAGCGGCCGGATGTCCAGCTGCTGGCAGAGCCAGCCGGCGGCTCCGCAAAATCCCTGCGGAGCACAGCTGGCCAGCCAGGATTCCGGGGGGGGGGGGAGGAACGGAGCGCCTCCCACCCAGCATCAGCATAATCCACGGAAAGGTAAGTACCTTTCGTACATCCCTATGCATTTGTAATGTTATTTTCACAAAGATATGCATTTTTGTGTGCACTCTCCTCTTGTATATTCGTTTTGTATGCTTTTTAAAAATGCATTTGCAAATAATGCATTTGTAATGTTATTTTCACAAAGATATGCATTTTTGTGTGCACTCACCCCTTATATATATATACATTTTTGTATGTTTTTTTTTTTTTTTATGGAGAACTCCACTGGAAATTCAGAAAAGTGTGAACTGATAACTGAGTTTGGGTTCATATATTGGTTCAAAAATGCTGAATTAGAAAAGTTTGCAAACTGAAACAACTTTATCTCCCATCCCTAGTGTAGGAGAGCTCACATGCCTGCTTCTGCTCTGCTCTGTGATTCCCAGCTTAGGAGACTAAAAGGAAGCTTGGATCCAAAGAATTCTGGGCAGAAGGAAAAAATAGCCTGGTGCTGTTTTTTGAACTCTTGCACAAAATCTAGCAAAAGAGTTTTTAGAAGAGTAATGCCACAGTGTATCCAGAGCTGTGTTACAGTTACACAAGAGCCCATTGAACTTCAGAGGATTTCTCATATTACACACTTCTGCTAAGCAGAAACAGCCCTTGAAGAAGCAGGTTTTCTGGTAGTGGAAGAGACGTTTGGATCCAAAAAGGAAAAAAAAAAAAATCAGAAATAAGAACCAGCAAAAATCTACTGATTCAGAACAATCTATGGTTCTGAAAAAAGTATGGACGAATAAAACGTTTTTTCACTGAATACTTAAAATCCCTAATGTATGTAAGCATAGGCACCAGGCAAACAGCCCCACACAGAGCATTCCAAAGTCAGGGCACCACCACTGAGAAAGCCAGGTCTCTAGCTGCCACCAGTATAACCTCCACAGGTGAAGTCAGCCAGAGAAGGGCATCTTCAGATGATCTCATCAGACATCCAGGCTTAGATGGAAATAAGCCATATCATGCTAGAATGTTTAATGGGGGCTTACTAGCTGGCAAGTGTGTTTAGGATTGCAGGTTGAACATGGCTGCTGGCTCCTATCATGGTGTGTATTTTCTAACATGACCATTATTTTCATCTAAGCCAGGGAAGGCCCTCTGTAAAGTGAGTTTGTGGAGGTGTTTCTCCTTTTGCTGGCGCATGATTCTGGATTGCCCTACTCTATGAGAAAAGAAACATTTGGGGGCTGATCCAAGCCACTCCAAGCATAGCACCCACCAGGCCCAGCATGGACATCTGGCATCATTGGACAGCTTCTGCCTTGGTGTCTGGGTCTCTGAGCCACCACCTTACTTTTCCACAATGCCCCTGATTTAGTGTTGCTCCAGGGCATTGAGGGAAACTGAAATGGCCTCCAGCTAAGCCCATTGCCACTGTCAGGTAAACTCACTGACATGGGAAGGGGACCACCAGAGGGGACTTGCTGCGGGGCCCCTGTAGTGGAACTGCAGAAGAATATTGTATTGAGAAGCCAGTGGTGTGTCACAATTGTTCTCTTCCATGCCCTAATCCATGTGAGAGCCTAGCTCATGCCGGTGTCTGGATTTCTCTCCCAGGTCTGGTGGGCCTTCTGAGTAATGCCTCTTCAACAGTATGCATTTCACCCAGTGTATAGCTTATCTTTAGAGAAGAGACTAGGGATGTACGAAAGTCACTTGCCGTTTTGCAGATCTGCTTCGCGGTGGGAGGGGAGGCGCTCCGTCCCTTCCCCCCAGAATCCTGCCCAGCCGGCTCCACTCCGTGGGGATTCTGTGGAGCTGCCGGCAGCCGGACATCCGGCCACTGGGCAGCAGGGACACAAATGGCGGCGGCTGTAGCCGCCGCCGTTTGCATCCTTGTACTTAACCATGATAGGCTACGTAAATATTTATGTAGCCTATCACAGCAAAGTAAAAAAAAACGCATACGCAAATGGCGGCGGCTACGGCAGCTGCCATTTGCATTCGCTATTTTTCACTGTTCTAGCCTACGTAAATATTTGCGTAGGCTAGAACAGCTAAAAATAGTGAACACAAATGGCGGCCGCTGTAGCTGCCACTATTTGCGTATGCTGCCCCCAGCCATGGCTGGCCAGGAGACCAGCCACCCCTGCCCCCGCTGCTCCCACTGCCACAACTGCCACCCCCGCTGCCACCCCCGCCGCCCCTGCCCCCACCGCCACCGCACTTGCCGCCCCCGCTGCCGCCGCCGCACCTTCCGCCACCGCCGCCGCGCCACTGCCACACCTGCTGCTGCATCTGCCGCCGCATCTGCCGCATCTGCCCTTGGTAAGTGCCGTCCTGGGGGGTTCCACGGGGCGGGCAGGGGGGCAGGAGGCTGTTCTGCCACGGATTCCGGGGGGCCGAATGCCAGCACATTCGGCCTCACTGGAATCTGTGGCAGAATTCTCCGCCATCCCTAGGAGAGACCCACAGTTGGCTGTTGCTCGCCACTGCCACCTGGCTTGGCTGACTGCCGGTGATGAAGGCTAAGTAGTAGCGCTACGCCAAAAGTTTATCCCACATTTTTTTGACCATTCTCATTCAAGTTAATCAAAAAGAAATTGCTTTCAAAAAGGAATTCAAAGGAGGACAAATTTCAGAGAAATTATCTTGGGTTGGGTTTGCGGTTCTTGTGCTTACCTTACTTAGAAGTGTGTGCAAGTCTCCTGTCGGTCATTGTACAAAAATCTCTGTGGCAGCCTGTAGCCTCCTCAGCTTCCCACACTTCAGTGAAAGCCATCATGAGGAAGAGATCACAAGGCAATTCCTCCCATGGGGCTTTTCCAGTTCAGAAAGTGCAGGTGGCCTGAGAGACTACAGAGCAAGGGAAAGATGTGTAATAGAGAGAGAAAACACACACTCTGCCACCTCACAGTGATTAGGGAAGCTCAAAAACCAAAAGAAAGTCAACTAGGGATGTACGAAAGTCACTTACCTGGTCCTGCAGCTTGCTTCGCGGTGGAGGGGAGGCGCCTCGGTTCTCCCCCTGAAGTTCAGGCCGGGGGGGGCAGGTGCCCCGCCTTGCCCGGCCGAAATTCAGGCCGGGGGGGGAGGCGCCCCGCCTTGCCCGGCTGAAATTCAGGCCGGGGAGAAGCGCCCCGTCTCCCCGTCCGCAAAATACAAAAGTGAATGTAAAAAAACAACAACACACACACGTCATAGGCTACGTAACGATTTACGTAGCCTATCACAGCTAGATTTTCAAAGTCAGCCATGATAGGCTACGTAAATCGTTACGTAGCCTATCATGGGTGACTTTGAAAAAAAAAAGCATGCACGCAAATGGCGGTGCCCATGGGCACAGCCATTTCTGTTCCTTATTTGGGCCTGGGTAGTCTACGTAAAGATTTACGTAGACTACGGCAAAAATAAGGGCATCGCCATTTGCGTACGCACTTTTTTTTTTTCAAAGTCACCCGTGATAGGTTACGTAACGATTTACGTAGTCTATCACGGCTGACTTTGGAAATCTAGCTGTGATAGGCTACGTAAATCATTACGTAGCCTATCACGTGTGTGTGTGTGTTTTTTTAACATTCACTTTGTAATGGCGGTGGCGGCAGCTGGTTGGAAGACCGGCCCCCGCCCCTGCCGAAACGCCGCCGGGACCCGCCGCCGAGAGGGACATTCGAGGGAGGTAAATCCCATCCCGGGGTGGGGGTGGGGGGGCGGAGAATTTCACCGCCAATTTCGGGGGGCCGAATGCATTGGCATTCGGCCTTCCCGAGATTCGTGGAGAAATTCTCCCCCATCCCTAATCTGCTTCAGCAAAGTGGAAGCCTCAGCACAGCTGATGCTGTTGTCACCTACAGAAGCAGTGCAGTAAACCAAAAACCCTTAGGAGAAAAGGAAGGACCTGTGCTACAACCCCTGCCAATACTGAACCCTATCTGTGAGAAACTGTTGGAGAATTTCTCCTCCCCTGGGAGAAATTCAGTGAAATTGTCCCCCTCAATTTCTCTGCCCACAAATAGGCTGGAGAATGTTGAGAGGCTGTTTGTGCACAGCATTACTGAATGGTTTCTCCCAAAGGGTGGGGGGAAGAAAGAGCATAGTAAGTGTATATAGATCTCTGAGGGAGGTTTGAGACTCGGAACCAATCCATGGGCTGAGTAGGCAGGCGCCATGCTTCAGGTCTTTAGAGCCCTTCAACACTGGTCTTATGGGATTTGCTGATCTTAAGATAAGAGTACAGGGTTCCTGGTGACTGAAGGAACGTATGCTTTATGCTTTGAATGTACTGTCTTGCTTTTTCTTGCTTTATTAGCCTATTTTAGCTCAATAGACTTATTTCCTTCACCCACTGGTGTGGTCATTGCTTCTGAATATCCCAAACCATTTTTTGGGATCCATTGAACCATTGCCTGCTGGTAAAACAATCAGCAAAACACCCCCTCAGACCCGGAGCTGGCTTTGGCACCCCTAGATGCAGGATCCCCATATGCTCAATAAGACCAACTCCCCCGCAACACACACACACACACACACTACGTGAATTCATTGGCATGCGCAACACACATAGGCAAGGAGTTGCTGTAGGGCACGGAGAGTCTGTGTGTGCCTCTCTGATCCTTATCCAGCCCTCTTCTTGCAGAGCACATGTAATCTGCATGGCTCATTGGATCAGTGGAGGCTGGTGGCTCCGATGTCAGTGGGCCTGTGAACCCACTCTGGGTTTCAGTCAGAACCAGCCAGAACTCTGAAGGAGCTCTCCACAGTTCTGAACCCTATCTGCAATGTAGCCCCACTGACATCGGAGCCACCAGCCTCCCCTGCATAGGATCCAAATTAAAAATCAGATGGTGAGCAACACTCATAATCAGGGCTGAGCCAACGTTAGGAGGGTTTCGGTGCCTGCACTGAAATGTGCAGTTGCAACCCAAATAAAAATGATTGAGACCAGAAAAGCTTCTGTTCCAGAGGTTACTGGGAACAAGGCTACAGCCTCAGTACTTCCAAACCTGTTTCACCAAGCAGCTAGGAAATTCCACCTAAAGAACAAGTCAGTTCAGCAAACGATGGTGAGCATGAGAAATGCCCTACCCGGCGCCAGCTTGTCTGGCTGAAAGGCGGGGGGCATTGCGGGCGGGTGGGGTGACAAGACGTATGGGCCCCTGATTGGTGCACCCCAGTCACACCACCAGTCGGGGAGGAGCAGGCCGAGTTGTCTTAAACTCGACCCCCCTCCCTATCTCAGCTCTTTGGCATGATGCAGCTATTGAGAGCTAAAGACTCGCCTGGATTCGACGAGGGATTCTTGCCTGCTGGAGACCGGCTTCGTCATCGTCATTCCAGCCACCTGGACTCAGCGTGCTTCTGCGCGCCAAAGCTTCTCTTCACGCATGGCTATCGAGTTGCTGACACTCGCGGCGGGTCTCGTGCACTCCGGCGCTGCTCCCTCTGGGACAGCGCCTGCTGGCCGTTGGGAGAGCCAACGTTGCTGGGTGATATCGTGTCCGCTCCCCCTCCTTCCTCCCTCCTTGCCGGCTCTTCTCCTCGAGCGCCTGCCGCGGCCCCAGGTTGGCCGGCGGCGCAGCGGTGGCGCTTGAGCACGAGATCTCTCCTCTCCGCAGCCGGCCTTTACTGCCTGCATGAGCGCTGGCTGCGGCTCCTGGTGCGCGCGCCCGGGTGAGGCGCCTAACTCTTTCTTCCTGGGGGTCCGGGTGGGGCGGCGCGTGCCCGCCCGCATCCTCACTCGGCCGTTTGTTCACCCCCCCACTCACCTCGCCCGCTCGCTCGCTCGCCCACCCGCCCGCTCGATCACCCCCCCTCGCTCATTTGCCCACCCGCCCGCCCGGTCGCCCGCCCGCTCGCTCCCTCAGTCGCCTGCCCGCCCGCCCATTTGTCTGCCAGCCTGCCGGCCAGCTGGCCGGCTCTTGGCCCACCTGCCGGCCGGCCTGTCTATTAGGCCACCGGCCTCCTCCTGACTCACCTTCCGCAGGCCTCCGGTGGCCGCGGCCTTGCACTTGCCTCGCTGCGGCCTCGGAGGCGTTGGTACTGGTGCGGGGCTGTGGCGGTGCACGTTGAGCACGGCGCCGGTGTTTGCTGGCGCCAGCAGTCTCGGCAGCGGGGTGCCTGCCTCCCCCCCCAACTTGACAGTTGAAACATCCTGGTGGGGAGGGGAGTCTGGCTGCAGAGCAAGAGGCTGGGTGTTTTACCCCCAGTGCTTAGGTCTTTTCTCCTATTGGCATCTCCCCCCCCAAAAACAAACAAACAAACAAACAAAAAATAATTAATTAAATATTTAATTAATTAAATTGTGAAGCAACCGCGGCTGCCTGTTTGGCGCTTCCCGAGCTAGGGCACCCTCAGCTGAGGGTGCCCGCGCTTAAGCGCGGCTCCATCACCGCTGGTAAAAAAAAACCAAAAACTTTGCTGCGCCTCTTGAGCTTCGATCTCTCAGTCTGGAACTCGTATCCGCTGATTGTGAAGATTGTGAGGTAGCTGCCCATTGCCCAGTGTGCCCAGTTGCTTACTTAAGTCTCCAATAGCAGCTAAGCTTAACTCACCTTTTGCATCATGCCTCCCAAGAAGGGCCAAGGTGGTAAGAAAGGGAAGGGGAGGGCCCCACCCCCCTCCCCAAAAGACCACTGCCAAGGCCCAATTCTGAGTCTGATGAGGACTCAGACCCGGTACTGACATCAATTCTTTCTCGTCTGGAAGCTGCTGAGCGTTCCTCGGGGATCCCTCTCCCTCCCCCAGCCAGGCCCAAAAGACCCTCAGCAGTCCAGCCTAAGCGAACGAGGCAACAGACCCAACGCTCATTGCTCCTCTCTATTTCAGCTCGCCTGGACGCTATTGAGGCATCCACCTCCTCTTCCTTGGCTCTTCCAGAAGGCGCACCGCCTTCAGTGGAGCTCCTCCCTTCTGTCGCCTCATCTTCCCTGGGCGCACAAGCAGCAACGTCGGTTTTTCCAGCTAGGGATCAGAGCACGCCCACGATTAATACAGGTGAGACTGCTTTGGCACCTCAATTCGCCTGGCCGGGCATGGGGCAAATCACCCCATGGGGTTGGTTGCCGTGGTTTACCCTTCAGGGTGGCCCAGTCCCCCCTTTCTCACTTCCTTCAGTTACTTCAGCCTCCCCAGTTAGTACTCCCCAGCCCATTGCCTCGGCCTCAACTCCTAGTTCAACTGCTCCGGTGGCCAGCCCACCCAATTCAGTGGGGCCTGGCGCCTCATTCCCCTTACTGCTACCAGCAGGAGATGCCACCATGTTGTCTCTGCCACTGCTCCAGCGTCATCTGCTTAACGTCGCCTCCGCCAGTGTTTGGCAGGGGCCTGCCGGTCCGGTTCGGGACCCCCTGGCTTCCCTATCTCCTCCTCTCCTAGCCCCACAGTTGTCCTTGGTTGACCCATGCACCAACCTGAGTCGAGGATCTATGCCCGCTGGCGCTACTTCCTCCCCTATTGGTTTTCACTTAACCATTGCCACCAGAGAAAAGATTTTGCGGGGTGAAGTTACCAATGTCCTTGCCCTGCTCTTTCGCGAGCCCAAACCCAGCGATAAAGATAGGACCCGTGACCGAGATCCTGAGCGGAGCAAAGCCCGCAAGGTGCCTCGCACCTGGGCGAACTGGTTGCCAGGTTTTTTAATTTACGCTGGCATCCTCCAACAGAGATTCCCTGAGAGGGCTTGGGTTCTCACCAAATACCTTGACATAATATACAGAGCTTACACCGAATATGAAGGGAGCGCATGGCTGGCCTACGATGAGGCCTTTCGAAGGAGGGCCGCCATTGACCCCTCCATGCGCTGGGATCTAAAGGACCAGGACCTTTGGCTCCAATTCATGACCCCTTCTAGGCCAGGCATCAGTGACAGATCCGATAGTGGCCACATCCTGGCCAAGCTGTCGCCCGCAATAGTCACTAGGCCTATTGCGTGTCCAGGGGTTCAACACCGCTGGCTGTGCTGGGAGTTCAGCTCCAAGGGTTCCTGCTCCCGAAACCCATGCCGCTTCCGGCATGAGTGCTCCCTTTGTGGCGGTCAACACTCCTGCTCCTCCTGCCTGAGAGCCAGAGGTTGGAGAGGTCCCCCAAGGGATGGCCGTGGTGGCAGAAAACAGGGCAGTGGGCATCCTCCCCCTCCCAAAGGGCCCCAGCCCAGTTAAGATTCTTCCACTCCTTCAACTTCTAAGGCGTTACCCAAATCGTCAGGCAGCGATCTACTTGGAACGCGGCTTCAAACTGGGTTTCAGGATCCCCTTTAAGCATCTGCGCAAGCCGTATTTGACCAGTAACCACCGGTCTGTTCTTAGCATGCGGCGCCTGGTGCAAGATAAAATTAACAAAGAAGTTCAGTCAGGTCGGGTCATCGCCCCTTTTCCTCGCCCCCGCTACCCAACCTTTGGATTTCCCCTTTGGGAATTATCCCCAAGAAATCTCCCGGTGAGTTCAGGTTAATTCATGACCACTCTTTCCCCAAGGGCCAGTCGGTTAACGATGAAATCCCAGATTCCCTATGTTCCATGCGTTATACATCCTTTGACACTGTGGTAGCCATGATAAGAGCCCTGGGCCACGGGGCATTGATGGGCAAGTGTGATATCAAATCCGCTTTTCGCATTTTGCCTATCAATCCTCTGGATTTTGATTTGCTGGGATTCTCCTTCCAGGACAAATTTTACATCGACCGTGCCCTCCCTATGGGATGCTCCATCTCTTGCTCCATGTTTGAAACGTTTAGTACCTTTCTGGAATGGGCCATACGGGATAAGACGGGCTGCGGCGATGTGGTCCACTATTTGGATGACTTCCTGTTTGCCGGACCTGGGGACGGCAGTCAGTGCTCTGACCTGATTAAGGCATTCATATCCCTTTCCTCAGATTTAGGTGTCCCTTTGGCACATGAGAAGACAGAGGTCCCAGCTGTTACTTTGACGTTCTTAGGGATCGAGCTCGATACCCTCGCACAGTGTTCTCGTCTCCCTCACGATAAATTGCTGGTACTTAAGAATAAGCTCCAATCCATCTTGCACCTTCGTAAAGTCTCCCTTAGAGCCCTCCAAGAGGTCGTTGGCCATTTGAACTTCGCTTGTAGGGTGGTGGCCCCCAGCCACGCATTCCTGCGATGGCTCTGCTGGGCAATGCGGGGTCTTCGACTCCCGCATCATCACACCAGAGTCACCTCCGCTACGCTCATGGACCTGCAGGTATGGCTTAAATTTCTGAGAGACTTTAATGGCATCTCATTTTGGAGGCGCGAGTTACTTCTACGAGCCGACATGCAGATCCATTCGGACGCGGCTGGCACCTTTGGTCTTAGTCTAATTTGGCGAGACTGGTGGTGCCTGGGCCAGCGGCTGGAGAGCTGGGCTGCCGGCAGTATCTGTCGTGACCTCACCTTCCTGGAATTCTTCCCCATTTATGTGGCTGTACATATTTGGGCAGACTTGATGGCCAACTCTGTCGCTCTTTTTTGGTGCGACAATTTGGCTGTAGTGCATTAATACATTATTCTCCAGAAACCAAAGGGTCATGGAGTTAGTTAGAGCATTTACCCTCCAATGCCTACGCCACAACATATGGTTCCATGCCCGCCACGTGCCGGGTCTGGGGAACCCTGTAGCCGATGCTTTGTCATGAAACCAGATCGACTGGTTCCGTGCGTTGGCTCCGTGGGCACATCCGCTGCCAGACCCCATGCCAGACGAACTGTGGGAGATTGGCGCTCTCAAGTTGAACACGCTATCCTGAATTCTATAGCCCCCAGCACTAGAGCTGCCTACGAGAGAGCAGGTAGGGAGTTTAGCGCCTTCAGTTCTGGACTTCAGTTGCAGGATGTGTGGCCCTTACCTGTGGACCACTTGTTACAATTCTGCATACATCTGCATAACAAGGGACTGTCCGCTAGGACCATTTCGGGGAAGCTCGCCTCTTTGGCCTTCTGGGCCAAAGTGCGAGGGGTGGAGGATTCCACCTCAGATTTCCGAATTAGGAGGGCTGTACAAGGCTGGGCACGGATGTCTCCCGCCCCGCCAGACTCCAGACATTCTTTGTCACCAGTTATTCTTATAGGGCTTCAGGCATTGTGGCCCTCCATTTGCTCTTCTCCATACGAAGCCTCCCTCTTTCATGCTGCAGCCTTAACAGCCTTTTTTGGGGCCCTCAGGATTTCAGAACTGGACTGGGCATCCAAATCCGACACCACCGGGAGGGCCTTGAGGTATTCCGATATCCTGTTCCATTCTAGCCTGATTCACCTCCATATTCAATGTTCAAAAACCGATCAGTCAGGCAAGGGAGCATTGGTGACCCTTAACCAGGCCCAGGCCGACGAGTTATGCCCTGTCAGGGCCTTGCGAGCCTTCATTGAGCATCGCGGGGCGAGTGAGGGTCCCCTATTTTGCCATGTTGACGGTTCACCACTGACAAAGTTCCAATTTTGGGCAGTCACTAAGTTAGCCTTGACCACACTGGGTCTGGGGCATTATCGTTTCGGGACTCACTCATTCCGTATTGGGGTGGCCTCTACGGCAGCTGCCATAGGTTTTTCATCCAACCAAGTGAAGGTGGTAGGGAGATGGCGCTCCAGGGCCTTCCGCTCTTACATTCGCAAGTTGCCCGACGCTTCATGATGATTCTCTTCGCCTTCCCCAATGTTTTATTTAGATGGGATTCGACCGATGCCGGTACAGGTGCTTATTTGTGGGCACAGTATGGTTTTTTGGGCTGCCCGCAGAGCTTCTACATCGGCCTTCGGATCCCGGCTGCAGTTTCCCCAACAGGTGGCGATACAATGGCTCGGCCGACGGGGTATGCGATGGGACGGTCTTCTCCCCACACTCTTTCAACGACGTTTAGTCAGTTTCCCTCCACAGGTCCTGGTGTTGCACCTAGGAGGGAACGACCTGGGCTACAAGCCTGGAAAGGGCTTGATTGAGCAGGCGTTGGCCGATCTGCGGATGATCCGACATCGCTGGCCGGGGGTAACCATATTATGGTCCTCAATGCTCCCGAGAATCATGTGGAGGGCGCAGAGCAATGCGGCCATGGAACGGGCCCGGTGCAAGGTGAACAGAGAACTGGCACGTGGGTTGTCAGATCATGGTGACGGTTGCATCAACCACCAAGGAATCCATTGGACTAGGAGGGAGCTTTACAGGCAGGACGGCGTCCATCTGTCAGACATAGGCAACGACTTATTTTTGTCCGATCTGCAAAGGGGCCTGCGGGAAGTGCTTCTGCGCAGGTGGGGGTAGTTTCACAAGCAATAGGCTTGTGACTCCTGTGGCGGCTAGGACAGGCAAAACAGGAAAGGGAGTAGGGATGGTGTGCACGCAGAGGCACCTTATGGTGACAGGTGACGCCTGAGGCCCCCCGAACGGGTTGTGCGGCTTGGCGGGGGGTAAGGGTTGCCTGGGAGACCAACCCTACTCACTCACCCAGGTGTTGTGCGGCACCGGGTTGGGGGTGACATGGGAAGGTCTACTTCCCCCAGAAGGGGCAGTCCAGAGGGATGGTGAGATCACCGCCACCCCTCAGGCTGGGTGTGTTTTCGCCCAAGAAGTGTCAGCTAGCCGCTGACACAGTTAGATGCCCGTCCTAGTTACCCTTTTGCAAATATTTCAATAAATGTGGCCCAATTTTCAACCCAAGCTTGTTGTCTGCGTCTTCTTTGACCCATCTCCACTCGCAACTGTTTTGCTATGATTTTGAGCTTGAGTGTAAATCAGAAATAATTTACATGACATTGCCTGCATTTTAATGGAGGTAGTATTACATAAGCAGAGTAGAAAGATGGATAAGGGTGACATCCAAGCGTGTCTGTCAGCCAGCAGATTACTCTCCCCTCTGCAGCTCCTTTCATGTATCCAAAAACTGCTCCGGAAGAAGTCTGCTTGCACAATGTTGGATTTTATCCTGTATGTTCTTCAATCCATCAGCATTTCAATATCAGGCCAGAATGAAGACTTATTTGTGTCATTTGGGTAGTATCCTATTGTGCCCATGCACTCGTGGGACCCACCACTTGCGACGGGGCTATGCCCCTTCTATAACTAACTCGAAGTGAGTGGAAATGCTCATTTCCAGAATGGGGCAGATCAGCAGAACTTGCAGAAGGGAGCTACACTGACCTGTCCCAAGCCAGAAATAAGCTTTTCTGCTCATTTCTGGGGATATTTTTAGGAGTGCAAAAGCCCTGTTGTAAAAACAGTGGGTCCTATGAGTGCAACAGAATCAGCAGAAGTGGAACAATCCCATTGGATACTGTCCTTAGATTTAAAAAACCCTGTCTGGGACCTAAAACTTTGCCGTTTATTTCATTCAATAACCTACAGTCCCATGAAATTGAATATAGAAGCAATCATTTAGAAGGAAATAAAATGGCTTTTGACACAGCGGATTGAATCTCCAGACCTGTGATATCTGGACTGGACGTATATTTAGTGTGTACTTGTGAATCTCAAATTGGTGTTATTGTGAGTGTCTATTACAAATGGAGGAGCTGGGCATCAGCAGGCATTGATTATGCCTGAAAGCAACACAAGAGACCAGCATATGGAAGACACAAAAAGCTTTAAAAAATGCATTTCAGATAATTTCCATTTCAGCAGAAATTGTATGAATGCTGATGCCGGGAAACATAAGACTGCTTTACATCCTACTTTCCCAAAGTATATTGAGTGCATTTTATGGCTTACTTGAAGCATTATTGAAACAATGCAATGTGCTTAATATAATGGTCATTTTTTTTGTGTTCTCTGTGCCACTGGGACACAAAATCAAAAGACTATTTTTCTTTGGGGCTAACACTCAAGAACAAAGTTTAAATCAATAAGATGAATGAACAGAATTGCCTGCCATCTAATAGGCTTCACATCTTAGGAGATAAAACAAGTGTACTGGGATCACGTAATATGATGTTTTCTATGTTCATATATATTTAATCCAGCAGGAAATGATACCATAAAGTTGTATGAAGAGAGTGGGGTTGGATTTTGTTGTCTTTGTTCACTGTTCTGCTGGAGTTGTGAAGCAATATTGTGGAGGAGAAAAAGAAAGGCTAAATGAGGCTATAACCCAGTTAAAATGCAAATGAAATGAATTTCTAGGTAATAAAGCACCCATTAAGCTTGGAACACTAATGACCACAATAATAAAAAGTATATGGCATATTTTATGTACCAGTATCTTTTTCATCTGTATGCACAGTTAGATGAAAGTCTTCAGATTACTATAAAGATTTTGCATTCCTCTTCCCACAGATGGGATGAACTGAATTATTGATTATTGCACCTATTCATATGGAGACATCTCCGTTCTTTGGTTTTCCCTTTTCTGCCTGAAAGAAGCATTAAGATCAAACAAATAATGTCCTTTTCAAAGAATCAAAGTCCTTTTCAAAGTCGTTTTCAGTTTGTATCTACTAGAATATGGAGATATTCTAGATACAAAGGCCATTTCTTACACTGTTTATTTCATTTATATTTAGATGTTATCAACTGCCTTTCATAAAATACCCACGGCAGTCAGTGGTAAAACACAATAACCATGGAATCTCTTTGATATCAGGTGCAGAGTTTAAAGGGTTGATGGAATCTCCTTTGCTGGAAGCTCTAACTCTGAATTTCCATCAGCAAGCAGGGGATTGGGCTAGATAGTCCAGTGCCCTCTCCCTCTGAATGATTCTATGCAGGAAGACCAGAAGACTGTGGCTTAGCATTGATGACACAGAGAGAGCTTATTTTTGGCAGTGGATTAGGTTGTCTCAATAACACACAGCTAGGTGCAATGTTTAATGACTAGTTCTTAAGTTATGGAAACAGTGCAGGCCCATTCTTCCATGGCAGCTTCCCATGCATGTCCAGTAATATAGGAAAGGAGGGCTACACTGGTGGGGCAGAATCATGAGTGAAGAACCTCTCTAGCACCAGAACACTGAAACTGGTGGTACTGGTGTGGTTGTTCAAGCGTAATCCCTGCCCCCCGGTTCCTTCATTTTATACTGTTAAAGCAGATGTGTGGAATCACTACACCTTCATGCTGGAGGAACTAATTTGATTTTCTTCCTTCCTTTCCTTTCACATCATCATAACCCTTCTAGGGAGCCAGAGTGTTCTCTTCCCTTTGCTCAGGATCAGAGAAGCTGTGAAAAGATCAAGCGTGCAGGCAAAGAAGTAATGAATTAAAGTCTTGTCTTCAAAACACCTTGCGAGCGGAGATGGGTTAAAGAAGATGCAGACAACAAGCTTGGGTTGAAAATTGGGCCACATTTATTGAAATACCTGCAAAGGGGTAACTAGGATGGGCATCTAACTGTGTCAGCGGCTAGCTGGCACTTCTTGGGCAAAAACACACCCAGGCTGAGGGATGGCGGTGATCTCGCCATCCCTCTGGACTGCCCCTTCTGGGGAGGTAGACCTTCCCGTGTCACCCCCAACCCGGTGCCGCACAACACCTGGGTGAATGAGGAGGGTTGGTCTCCCAAGCAACCCTTACCCCCCGCCGAGCTGCACAACCCGTTCGGGGGGCCTCAGGCATCACCTGTCACCATAAGGTGCCTCTGCATGCACAACATCCCTAATCTCTTTCAGGTTTTACCCATCCTAGCTGCCACAGGAGTCACAAGCCTATTGCTTGTGAAACTCCCCCCACCTGCGCAGAAGCACTTCCCGCAGGCCCCTTTGCAGATCGGACAAAAATATGTCATTCCCTACGTCCGACAGGTGGACACCAGCCTGCCTGTAAAGCTCCCTCCTTGTCCACAGAATTCCCTGGTGGGTGATGCACCCATCACCATGTTCTGACAGCCCCCATGCCAGTTCTCTGTTCACCTTCCGCCAAGCCCGTTCCATGGCAGCATTACTCTGCGCCCTCCACTTGATTCTCAGGAGCATCGAGGACCACAATATGGTCACCCCCGGCCAATGATGGCGGATCGCCTGCAAATTGACTGATGCCTGCTCGACCAAGCCCTTTCCCAGCTTGCAGCCCAGGTCGTTCCCTCCCAGGTGCAGCACCAGGACCTGTGGAGGGAAACTGACCAAACCTCGATGAAACAGGGTGGGAAGGAGTGAGTCCCATTGCATACCCCGCCGACCAAGCCACTGTATCGCCACCTGTTGGGGAAACTGCAGCCAGGATCTGAAGGCCGATGTAGAAGCTCTGCGAGCAGCCCCAAACACCACACTGTGCCTGCAAATGAGCACCCATACTGGCGTAGGTCGAATCCCATCTAAGGAATAAAACATAGGGGAAGGCAAAGAAAAGCATTGTGAAGTATCGAGCAAATTGCGAATGTAGGACCGGAAAGCCCCGGAGCGCCATCTCCCTACAGCCATCACGTGCTTGGATGAAAAACCTACGGCAGCTGCCATAGAGGCCACCCCAATGCGGAAAGAGTGGGTCCCAAAACGATAATGACCCAAACCCGGTATGGATAAGGCTGATTTAGTGACTGCCCAGAATTGGAACTTTGTCAGTGGTGAACCATCATTATGGCAGAATAGGGGACCCTCACTCGCCCCACAGTGTCCCAGAAAAACCTGCAAGGCCCTGACAGGGCATAACTCCTCGGCCTGGGCCCAGCTGAGGACCACCAACGCTCCCTTGCCAGACTGATCGGGTTTTGACCGTTGAATAGCTGTTAAAGCTGCAGCATGGAAGAGGGAGGCTTCATATGGAGGAGAACAAATGGAGGGCCACAATCCCTGGAGCCCTAGAAGGATAACCGGAGACAAAGGGTGCCTGGAATCTGGCAGGGCAGGTGACATCCAAGCCCAACCTTGAACTGCCCGCCTAACTTGGAAATCCGAGGTGGAGTCCTCAACCCCTCGCACTTTGGCCCAGAAGGCCAAAGCGGCAAGCCTCCCTGTAATGGTCCTAGTGGACAGTCCCTCGTTACGCAGATGTACGCAGAATTGTAACAAGTGGTCCACAGGTAAGGGCCAAGAGTCCTGTAACTGAAGTCCACTCCTGAAGGCGCGAAACTCCCTACCTGCTCTCTCGTAGGCGGCTCTAGTGCTGGGGGCTATAGAATTCAGGATCGTGTGTTCGACTTGAGAATGCCAATCTCCCATAATCTGGCTGGCATGGGGTCTGGTAGCGGACGTGCCCACGGGGCTAATACACGGAACCTGTCTAATAGTAATTCTTTTAAAAAGCAACAACAACTAATGGTGCAATCCTATGCATTTTTTGACAGAAAAAGTCCTCTAACTCCTAGCATTCCTCAGCCACTCATGCTGGCTGGGGAATGCTGGGAATTGTAGGACTTTTTTCTGTCTAAACAAGGATAGGATTGCATCCTTTAGTTTGTGGCCAATTCCATTCCATAAGAAGTAAGTATTTCTGTCAGGCAGTGCCAGTCAATGTCCCTGGATGAGCCCAGGGTGTTCCACAGTGATAAGCAAAGATAAATTGAAAATCTCAATGGTCTTTTTCAAAAAAAAAAAAAAAAGCCCAATCTAGTGACTTGATCTTGGTCCATGAACTCTGATATACATATAGAGCTCTGCAACCCAGAACAGCTTCACCATTCTTATTAGTTGAGCAAGCCAATCTGTGCGTGTGGATTGGCTCCATTTATTTATTTATTTATTTATTTATTTATTTATTGGCTGCCTTTCAGAGCAGGAGCCTCCCAAGGTGGAGTACACTAATAAAACACGTAATAAAAACCAACACAGACTTCAAAACACAATAAAAATGGCAACAGCAATAAAAATAGCAACAACAGCAAACATATCAGGGGAAGGTCAAATAGAACAGTATGTTTTCAGGGTCTTCTAAAATGCCTTCAGTGATGGGGCCTGGTGTGGACCGCTGTTGGCAAGTTATTTCAGAGGTGTGGGGCCACTGAGGAAAAGGCCCTCTCTTGTGTGGTCCCCCACCCAAATGTTCTCACAGGTGGATGAATGAGAAGGGCCACTCTTGCTGATCTTAAAGTGCAGGCAGGCTGATATACATGAATGTGGGCCTCCACATTAGATTAACGGGAGATTCCCACAGGTGCTGAAGCTCTCTGTGCACAATAGAGGGCCCATGGAAGTCTGGACTCATGAGGTGTGCAAATACTGTTAGATAATTATTGAGGAACAATAGGAAAAGGGAGGAAGCATAGTTTGCAGAAGGATTTGAAATGGAAATGAAATGAAATGAAACAACAACAACTAGTTACTCCAGGGGCAGGGAACATAGTAAGCTCTGTTATACTAGGGATGTATGAAACTCACTCACCTGTTCGCAGATGTGATTTGCGGTGGGGAGGGAGGCGCTCCGTCCCTCCCCCCGGAATCTTCAACAGGGGGGAGGTGATACGGTCCTCCCCCCCGGAATCCTGCCCGGCCAGCTCTGCTCCATGGCGGCTCCGCAGAGCAGCCGGCCAGGGCCGTCCATTTCCAGCCATGGACGGGCTGCTGCAGACACAAATGGTGGCTATAGCGGCTAGGGATGGTGGAGAATTTCTCCCCGAAACTTCGTGGAGCAGAGCGCCAATGTGTTCGGCCCCCCGAAGACGTTTCGGGGAGAAATTCTCCGCCCCCCCCGCCCCCGCACCCCCCCCGGGATGGGACTTACCTTTGCCGAATGTCCCTCCCGGCAGCGGGTCCCAGCGGCGGTTCGTCGGGTCTTCGTCAGGGGCGGGGGCAGCAGCCAGACTTTCGACTGGCTGCCGCCGCCGCCATTCCAAGAAAAGTAAAAAAAAACAACACGCCCCCGTGATAGGCTACGTGACGATTAACGTAGCCTATCACGGCTAGATTTGCAAAGTCAGCCGTGATAGGCTACGTAAATCGTCACGTAGCCTATCACGGGTGACTTAAAAAAAAAAAAGCGCGTACGGCTAATGGCGGCCCCAATAGGGAGCCGCCATTCACGTTCCTTATTTGGTCACTGTAGTCTACGTAAAGATTACGTAGACTACGGCGAAAATAAGGGCAACGCTATTTGCGTTGCCCTTATTTTCGCCGTAGTCTACATAAAGATTTACGTAGACTACAGGGACCAAATAAGGAACGTGAATGGCAGCTCCCTATGGGGGCCGCCATTTGCGTATGCGCTTTTTTTTTTTTCAAAGTATCTCACTCCTCTCCACGCTCTTAGCATGTACCATAATCAGGGAGTAGTCTGCATTCTGGGGACCTGGAGAAAAGTGGGTCACTGGGTAATTGTTTATGTCTGACATTTCTGGCAATGGCTGGGGTGTTGCAGTGTGCCCACCAGCATAGGAGCATGGAGAAGGCAGGTCATAGCTGAACTACATTGATCCCCTCTATACCTGCTGAGACACATATTGGAGAGGAAGGATTGTGTTCTCTCGCTTCAAGGCTGCTTTCAGTCATATCTCTGTAAAATATTCCATATGAATAGTTTGTTCAACCAACATCTTAGCTGAGCAATTTCTGTCAGCACTGGGTTCCTCTGCAATAATGCTCTTTCATCTTCATTGTCTATATAGCTGTCAAGGGCCTTCCTTCCCTTTGCCCCCCATTTGAGTTTTTTTGTTTTTTTGTTAGACCCAACACCCAGCCCAGCAGTAAAATGGCATTTATAGCTAAAGGGGAAGCATGATTGTTATAATAAAAGGAATCCCTTTTCCCACCCGAACCCCAACTATTAAATTCATTTTAAAGGTTGTCATTTGATTTGGAGTTGTTTGCTCTTATCCAATTAAAGTTAATAGCAGCCTTCCTACTGGGCACAGAAATCAACATATTATGGTTCTTTCTCTCTGGTTGGCAATCTCTAGCATATGCCAGTGAAAATACTTTTCAGAGATGACACTCCAGAGTAAACACACCAACTGTGAGCAGCAGGCCTGCGATGATATACTGGTGTGTTTTATTTAGTTGTTAAGCTGGCTGATTATGCCTCGTATGTCAGGTCTTCTTTGCACAGCAGCACCGTGTCACTTGGCATCTTTTGGAAGCTCTTCCTTTGAGTACCCTTACTGATGGTGGCTGATGATTAATAGCCAGAGCATTGTTCTTCTTGGTTTGATGTTCAGTACAGAAGCCATGCAGCTCCTTGGCAAGTTTGTTTTGCAGGACCATTCTCTGCAGACACGGGCGGCTGTGACATAGATGGCAGCTTGCCTATTTGTAATGCTAATTTACTCAACATTCAAAAGTTAGTGGTGACAAGACCTATGTGATATCCATTGAGTTTCAGGCAGTTATTGCAGCAGAAACCTCTGTGTTAGGAATGCCCAGGGAAGGAGATGCCCATTTGTGTAGCTCTGAGAGATTAGAATAATTGCCTTCTCCCCAGTGTGGATACTCCATGCACCTGATGAAGTGGGCTATGGTCTATGAAAGCTTGTGGCAGAATAAATGTGTTCATCTTTAAGGTGCCATAGGGCAGCTTCAGTCATCCAACTGCATAATGGGTATTTATTTAAAAAAGAAGACGTGCACCACCAGATTGTTGTGAAGAGGAACGAGGGCTGGCTTGAACCTTCAACACAGTGAAGTGGGAATGGGTTGATTCCTCACTAGGGCGGCTGGTAGGAATGTGCAAGGATGTTTCATCACATGAGTCCCATCCACAACTCTGAACACCAACGTGAACAGGAGAGCATGTGGTCCGAAAATGTCCACAAACTTACGAGCACATTCGAAAAATGTGCCATTTGTAATCAAACAAGCAGTTCACAATTGAGCAATTTAAAAATTGTGCCATTTCATGCTTTAGCCTATGGGGGGGGAGTTGTGCGCCTTTGGAAAATACACATTTTTTCCTCACAATTCTCCTATTCAATTGTGTTCAATTTGCACAATTTTCTAGGAGTGCACGAAAGCCACTTACCTGGTCTCGCAGCTTTTCGTGGTGGGGGGGGGAGGCGCTTCACTGCTCTCCCCCCGAAGTTCAGGCCGGGTGGGGAGGCTTCCCGCCTCGCCCGGCCGAAATTCAGGCCGGGGAGGAGGAGCCTCGCCCGGCCGCAAAATAAAAAGTTTTTTTAAAAAACAACGCCCCCGTGATAGGCTACGTGATGATTAACGTAGCCTATCACGGCTAGATCTGCAAAGTCAGCCGTGATAGGCTACGTAAATCGTCACGTAGCCTATCACGGGTGACTTAAAAAAAAAACAAACGCATACGGCTAATGGCGGCCCCCATAGGGAGCTGCCAATCGCGTTCCTTATTTGGTCGCTGTAGTCTACGTAAATCTTTACGTAGACTACGGCGAAAATAAGGGCAACGCAAATAGCCTAAGGGCAAATAGCGTTGCCCTTATTTTCGCCGTAGTCTACATAATCTTTACGTAGACTACAGCGACCAAATAAGGAACGTGAATGGCGGCTCCCTATGGGGGCCGCCATTAGCCGCATGCGCTTTTTTGTTTTTGTTTTAAAGTCACCCGTGATAGGCTACGTGACGATTGACGTAGCCTATCACGGCTGACTTTGCAGATCTAGCCATGATAGGCTACGTTAATCGTCACGTAGCCTATCACGGGGGCGTTTTGTTTTTGTTTTACTTTTATTGGAATGGCGGTGGCGTCAGCCGGTCGAAAGATCGGCTGCCGCCCCCGCCCCTGACGAAGACCCGATGAACCGCCGCCGGGACCCGCCGCCGGGAGGGACATTCGGGAAAGGTAAGTCCCGTCCCGGGGGGGGTGCGGGGGTGCGGAGAATTTCTCCCCGAAACTTCTTCGGGGAGCCGAACACGTTGACGCTCGGCCCCCCGAAGTTTTGGGGAGAAATTCTCCGCCAACCCTACAATTTTCCCGTTCACATAAATCAAACAGAAATTGCAAATGACTGTGGTAAAGGAGAGAAAAAGAAGATCAAGGTGCTGTTCAGAGAATCTGGGTGAATGTGAACACCACTTGTTCACACATCTCCAGCTGACAGTTATGCCTCACCAAAAAAAGAGGACATGCATAAAAAAGGACACGTATTTGCATTAAATTTGCATTAGTTAATCTATATGTATAGATGCAAATTTTGAGATGATGGGCAACTTCAAGGCCCTTTCTGTGCTCTTTGTTCATAAGGTTCTTTTTCTGTAAATTGGACTTGGACTGAGCAGCCCTTCAAACAGAGGATGCCTTCAAACAGAGGACTGTCCTTTGATATCCCTTCAATACAGGACTGCCCTCTGCAAGGTAGTGAACATGGCCACCCTAAGACCACTATAATTTAGCTCAGAGTGTATTCTTCAGAATTGAGTCAGGCATCTCTACAACGTTTAGACATCCAATCCAGAATTTTCTAGCAGCTCTAACATACTAATCTCTGAAGCAGTTCAACCCAGGTTATACTCAGAATTCTCTTTCTCTGTCTCCCCATGCAAGCACGACCTGGTTATGCAGGCATGAAAGATTTGGGTTGGCCTCACTTTAAGCATGTGTTGATACCAAGGTGTTTGTTGTTGTTGTTTTAATGAAACCATGCTCTGCCTTAATATTTTTTTATGCATTCCCTTGGGTCCCTGAAGAACGTTACAGTACCATCATTCTGAATATTGGGCAAAGTTTTGCAGTCTTGCTCTTCCCCGTTGCCTCCTCCTTCACCTCCTGCTGCCCACTACTCCTGCCTCCTCCATTTCCTCCAACTGGAGAAAGCTAACAAAGTGCTTCACAGCTGGGAGGGGAACCACAGGGGAAGGGAGCAATCAAGTCAACAGACAGGCAAGACTACAAGGCCTCAACTAGGGGTGTACGAACCCCACTCACCCATCCTGTTCAGGGCGTCCACGGGGGGAGGCAATCTGTCCCTCCCCCAGAATCCTCCCTGGCCACCTCCACTCCACGGTGAGTCCACGGAGCCTTCGGCCAGGCCCATCCGCAGCCAGACTTCTGTCTGCTGCTGGTCTGCGGATGCAAATGTCATCCGGCATAGCAAATACCATTTGCGTCCCTGCTCTTTTCATGATAGGCTACGTAAATATTTACATAGCCTATCACAAATAGAGTAGCAATGCAAATGGCGTAGTGGATGCCATTTGTGTCCCTGCTCTTTGCCGTGATAGGCTATGTAAATGTTTATGTAGCCTATCATGGCTAAAGTAGGGACGCAAATGGCGTCCACTGTGCCAGACACCATTTGCATCCACAGACTGGGTCAGCAGATGGCAGCGGACGGACCCGGACCAGCCGGCAGCAGGTAGGGTCCGTCTGGGGAGATTTTGCAGGGTGGCGGGGGGGGGGGAGTAGTCCATTCTGCCATGGATTCCAGGATTCTTTAGAAACCAGCCTCATTGGAGTCCGTGGCGGATTTCTCCGCCATCCCTAGCTTCAACCAGTGTTGGACTTGCTCGCATGTTCAACAGCTCTGCACTCTCTTTTTCTCTTATGTCCATCTCCAGCCTATGGTGTCTCTTGTCTTCATGCCAACAAAGAAGAAAGAATGTGAATTATTATTTATTTATTTACTGTTACCTTGCTATCCCAAGGTATTTTATTTTTCCTCTTGCAAGGTACCCATGGTGGCTCATATGGTCCTCCTCCTCCCCATTTTACCTCACAACAACCCCGTGAATTGGGTCAGGCTGAGAGTCAGTGACTGTCCTGTTTCAACACTGGCAAGGGCTCTGGGCAAGGCACAGATAGTCCTGGGAGTAGCAGTGAGAGAGCAACCAGTTCAGTCCAGGGTCATGCATGGGAATTCCAAAGGAAGTTTTGCAGCAACAGGCAGAGGTGAGGCCAAAGCAGTCCAAAGGTCATTTCACAAGCGTCAGTTTTATGAAGTATCAAGGCTGGTCAGGGGGTGTCCAAAAGCCTCACGCATGTGGGTAGCCGAGGGTCTAAAAGTCTATCAGAACTGGTGTCTTGGAATGCAGTGCCAAGGTTAAGGCACTGTAGTTTGCAGCAGGAAGCTGGCGTCGGCTGGGCTGATTTATAGCTGGTCGTTAATCAGCACAGCTGGCTAATTAGGGCAGCATGTTGCTTTTAAGGGAGGCCCCGTGCTTTGGCTTCCTTTTATGCTTTCACACCTCACATCTGTTTCTACACCATTCAGAGGGATGGATTATGTCAGGCTCTGCTTCCAGCATTTGGGGGAATCCAGGAACTGTTCGAGAGGGCCCAGGTTGCTCTTGTAATGTTTCCAGGGGAGGTCTGTCAGCCAAGGCCTCCTGTTCCTCCCCTAGCTCTGGCTGGGACCCATTGTGCTGGCTCTCCCCCTCTTCTTCCTCAGATGAATCCTCCTCCAGGTAAGGCATGACAGTGACTGACCCAAAGTCACCCAGTGAGCTTCATGCTCAAGTGGGTACTAGAACCTGGGTCTCCTGAGTCCCAGCTCACACTCTAACCACTACACCACACTTGCATTCTGCTTCCTTATGTTGTTGCATTTTATTTTTGTTTTAAGTTTTGTGAACCACCCAGAGAGCTTCAGCTATTGTGAAGTATAGAAATGTAATACAATGATTAATAAATGCATTCCTGTCCTGCATATGAGACAATCTAAGCATCCCCACACTTTGGCTCAGTACCAGGGGCAAGGCAAATATATATATATATATATATATATATATATATATATATATATATATGATAAATATAATCTTTAGCCAGCTTAAGACAAATGGGATCAAGCCCTGTTTGAGGGGAAACAAGAAGAACACACAAACACATTCACCTTGAGCATTGTTTTTATCTTTTCTCAATTATCTTCTCTCAAAAATTCCTAGATATCACTTGCACGGGAGCAGCAACTACGTCACTTGCTTTCAATGTATCTTTCAATGAAATCTGCCAACAACACTGAAAAAATGTGATCATATTGAAATTCCTCAGATGTTTTGCCTGGTCAAGATTCCTCAAGTTCCTGTTTTAGGCAAAAATTTGGTGGCCACAGTAGGAGAAAGAGAATGTTGACTTGTTTTAGGAAGACTTACTTTGATGAGATTTGGGCTACTATCTTAAACACACTTATGAGGAAAAGAGCCCCACTGAACACAGGAAGTTAGGGATAGGCAACATTTTGGGCCTCTGGGCACATTTAGAAATTTGAGAAACTGTCCAGGCACAACTGTAAAATGGCTGCCATAGGCGGACATGGCTAGTCAAAAAGGACAAGTAACCTGACCAGAGGCATTCATGGAAATTAGACAGCAGCAGCTAGAGGACCCCACTTCACTTTGAAGCAATCCCAGCTGTTAGTAAAAAAATATAAACATAATTTTAAATAAATAATGGGTTGAGTAGAATGTCTTGTTGGGCACCAAGGAAGGTGTACGGTGGCCCATGATGGCTGGGGATGATGGGAGTTGCAGGTCAACAACATCTGGAGGACCACAGGTTCATCTGGGGTGAAAACTAGAGGGGGCAAGGAATCATAAAGACAGATCTGCCCTAAAACTGTGCATGAAACAAAAACAATTTAAACAAGATAGTAACATTCCTTCTGAGGAAGCATAGATCACATCCCTACTGGAGAGTCTTTAAAGGGTTTATTCCACTTAGTTGTCTTCCACAGAAACAAAACTAAATATCTTATACAAGTCATAACAGTGTCAAACTGAGATAACAACTCTTCATGTATAACATGATTCTATCCTCAGTTGCTGAGGCAGTTGCTGGAAAATAAAAACGAAGGAGAAGAAATGCTAGCATGAGCTTCTTGAATTTGCTTAATCCAGTCAATCTCCACTAAAGGACATTGATTTAAGACCCTGGGTGAGGCCTGCACTCCAAGCCAAACAGTCTACCAGCAAAGAATTAGGGCCTGCCATGTAATTGACCATCTTCTGTTTTTCAGTTCCAGGCAGGCAGCAAAACCCAGAGATATATGGAGTGAGTCCATGGTAACCCACAGATACATGGCCACAAGTTCTACAGGTTTGCCCTAGAAATGCCACCTAAATTCCATTTCACAAGGCAAGTTCTGTGCTTTCCCAATTAGAATAGCAAAGAATGGCCTTGGAATTCAAGATCTGGTCATGCCTCCACATCTAGGTCACCATAAAACAAAAATAAGCTGCATTTTGCAGCTATAAATATGCGGACACTCGTTAACGATTTGCTGCCAAAAGTCTGTGGTGGATGATAAATGCTCTGAATGAATTATCTGTGTGCTGTAGACTCCCTGTATATTATCACAGTTGCCTTGGGTGCAGAATATTCCTGCTTTGTACAAAGTGAAGTACAGACAAATAGGAGTTTGTGATCCCTTTTCCCCTACAATCAGAATTTCGACATAAGCAAAATTCACTTTGTTAGAGGGTGCCATCATAAGATCTGTGAAGCTCCTCATTCTTCATTGAGCTGACCTAAGTTTTATGTAAATTAAATGGCTGGAAAATGTGTGTTGTCCCTCTGTATAATGCTGGATTCTTGCTTTTCAGCCTTATTCCCAAAGGGCACTGCTACTGTCAAACCCATTGGTTGCAATGCAGCAGTATTTTGAAGTGGCACTATAAAAACAGTGCCGCCTAATGGCTGTATAATTAAACATATAGAACTTGCAGATAAAGCTAGTCCACAGAAAACAAAAAACCAGGAAGTGTGTACGAAGGAGCCCATCTTAATTTCAAAAAGAATCCGGAAGCATAAGCCACAGTAAAGTTGCAGGATAAAAACCCTGATGTAGAGAAGCCCTAGGTGTGTCTTCAAGGTAAAGGGAAGGACCATTGTAGCTCAGCATCAGAGTGCATGCTTGGTGGGTTGAATGACCCAGCCACAATCCTAGGGATGGCAGAGAATTCTGCCACGGACTCCAATGAGGCTGGATTCTAAAGAATCCAGCCCCCTGGAGTCTGTGGCGGAATGGATCACTCACCTCCGCCTCCCCGTGGGATCCGTCCAGGTTGGATTCCTGTCCACGTCGAACCTGTGGAGCTGGCGGCCAGCTCCACAGGGCTGGAGAAAGTCAATACGGCCAGCAACCATTGCCATGCTGTATCTCCCCCTGACGCAAATGGCGTAGTGGGTGCCATTTGCGGCTGTAAAGCTGGTCGATTAGCCTAAATGCAGCCGTAGATGTCCGCATTTAGGCTAATCAACCAGCTTTACAGCTGGAAATGGTGCTCACTTCACCATTTGCATCAGGGGGACTGACTTACACAGAGATATGGCACGGCAATGGCTGCTGGCCATATTGACTTTCTCCAGCCCTGTGGAGCTGGTAGCCGGCTCCGCAGGGCTTCGAAGCGGAGCCGGCCTGGACAGATTCCGGGGGAAGGAATGGATCACCTCTCTCCCCCATTGAGGATTCTGGGGGGGAGGAATGGATCACCTCCCCCCACCCCCGTGGACCCCTGGTGGACTGGAGGTAAGGGATTTCGTACATCCCTATGCAATCTCTGGTGTTCCCAGTTAAAAGAATCAGGCAGGAAGTGATGAGAGAAATCTCTGCTCAAGAGTGGACAGTACAGGGCTAAATATACATATGATAGGGCCTGGTATAAGGTTGCTTCCTATACTCCTATCAAATGCAACACACAGGCAGAAACTAGGGCTGTGCACCACTTCGGCCCAAGGCCCAAACCCCAAGTTGAAGTGGGCTTTGAGAAGGGGCTCAAAGTCACCCAGAGTGGGCCGGGGGCTGTCTGAAGCACTTGGCATGCTTCGGAGCTTCAGCACCCCCGGTCCAGCCACGCCGGTGCCTCCAGGTCCTTACCTGAGCTGCCCACCTCCTCCGCCACCACCACCGTCATTACCGCCACCTTCCCCTCATCCTCTGCCACCATCATCACCACCGCTGCAGCCATTTCTGCCTCCACCGCCACCGTCATCGCCCCTGCTGTCTCCACCTACTCTGCTGCTGTCATCACCACCACCATCTCCGCCACCGCCACCATCATCGCCGCCACAAGGTCCTGAGGCCTGGAAACACACTGACTCTTATTGTGGGGAGTCGCCATTTTAAAAATGGCAACTTCCAGGAACTTCCAGGAGTTTGCCATTTTAAAAATGGAGACTCCCTGCAATAAGACTCAGCACACGTCCAGGCCTCAGGAGCTGGTGGTGGCGATGATGACGGCAGCAACGAAGGCAGAGAAGGTGGTGGTGAGGAGAAAGCAGTGATGGAGGAGGAGGAGGTGGCAAGGTAAGGAGCTGGGGGGTTGCGCGGAGGTGTCGGGGGGACCCGAAGCATGGTTCGGTATCCAAATCCCACTTCGGGTTCAGGGCCAAGTCAGCTTGGGGGAAGCCAAATCAGGCTGTGCTGAACCAGGCCCGCCTCTGAAGCCACAAAGTCGCTTCTGAGTCAGATCGGGGGGTCCCTTCACAGCCCTAGGAGAAACCCCCAACTATTTAACATCTTCATTGCACTTACAGTGTCTAATATAGTAGAAGTAAGGATGGAACTAGAGCACTATACTCAAAATAGGGCTTGCCACCAAAGGGGTTCAGATCCTAGTACCTAGTTCCCCTCTTCCGATTGATTGATTGATTGATTGATTGCATTTCTATACCATGTATTAGCTGAAGCTCTCTGGTTTATAAGACAGAGCTTCAAATCATAATGTACGATAACATAGTAAAACATAATATGAAACCATAAGTTTTTAAGCAGAATAAATCTAAAGCAGTAGCCAAGATAAAAGCCAGCAGCAGTGTAAAGATCTAAAGACTGACTAACACGATTTTCAAAACTGAAGGACTAAAAAGCCTGGGAAAATAGAAAAGGTCTTCAACTAGCGCTGAAAAGAGCACAATGTAGGCAGCAGCCGAGCCTCTCCATTTTGCTCATTCCACAACCAGAGTGCTCACCTCCTTCGGCAGAGGCGCTTCCTCATGTTGTGACAGATTTCTCCAGCTCGCCTTCAAAGTGCGGGTTGCTCTAGCTGGTGAACTGCAGGGAAATGACACAGGCAAATAAGCTTAAACTATACCAGCTGAAACCTTCATACAAGGATGCCATTTTTGGTGGCAGCACTGCGTCGAAAGACCATTAACAGCTTGTTCCACCCTTAATCGAATACTATTAATAATACATAATCAGCAGTGCAGTCTTATGCACCTCTACTCAGAGGTAAGTCCTACTGAGTTCAGTGGCTCTCACTCTCAGGAAGTACCTACCTGGAAGTAAGCCTCATTTCAGTCAATGGGACTCATTTCTGAGTGGGCACTGAAAAGGATTGTTCAAATGGATGACTAATATTTGAGCATTCATTCCCTTTGACTGATATTCAAATAGACAGAGTTGCCGCTTCCGAAAAGCTCATTGATCATTAATTCACCTTAGGGTCAGATCACAAACACATTGAATTAGGAGTATGAGCCTCTTCCCATATGATTCCACATGAGAATTTCCCCTTGGAAACCAAGGAGATGTGAAAATGAAATGCAGCTGGAATTTGATGTGAAACTTTCGAGCCAATGAGTATGAGCCACTGGAGATATTTTTAAACAAAAAACAAATCACTGCAATAATGACTGGGATCAAGCTCCTGCTGAAATTGCAAAGGATCCATTTATTTTTAATTTTTCACAAATGACTCAGTTTTCGTATGGCGTGAGTGGGAGGGGGAAACTAACCTTCATCAAGATCTGTAAGATGTTCAAATCAGCCACTGTCAGCCCAATGTAATGTTTGCTGCAATCTCAGGCCTCTTTTCAGAAGCAAGAAACAAGGCTCATCTTTGGTATCCTAAGCGGGGACAGACAAGTAACATAAAGCTCTTGGGCCCAATCAGGGCTGGCGCCAGAGTCTAGTGGGCCCTCGGCCTTTGCCTGTCAAGTAGGCTGAGGTCTTTGGGCCATGGGCCCCTGCCAAAGCACCCCACCTGCAGCCAGCCAATACCCCCCTGTGCACCTGCCCACCCACACACCATGTTTGCTCACCCATGCCTCTCAGCTGTAGCTAGCCAAAGCCCCCCTCATGTGTTATGTTGAAGCCTTTAAATGAGACCCTGGACTGCATGTAGGGATGTTGCGGGAGTCTAAAAAGGGGGTGGACTTCGGTGGACTTCCCTCTGCTCAGCCTCCTGGACCCCACTTGCTGAGCCTCTGCCAATCACCTGCTGGGTTGCAGACAGGGAATAAGAGAGACTTTCCTCACAACGACCGGACATTGAAATTGCCCATTGCTGGTCATTGTGCACAAGTCTCCCTTCTTCCCTGTTGATGCCCCAGCAGGGAGAAGGAAGACTTTTATGCACAATGACAGGCATTGGGTAATTCCAGCACCCATCATTTTGCAGAAAAGTCTCCCTTCTTCTCCCTGCTGGGGCACCAACAGGGAAGAAGGGAGACTTTCCCTGCAAAATGACAGGCAGCAGCAGGAAGGGCAACACCATGGCTCCTTCCTTCCTTCCTTCCTTCCTTCCTTCCTTCCTTCCTTCCTTCTCTCCCTCCTGCCATTGCTGCCATCGTGCACTGTAATCTTGTGTAAATGGCCCCTTTAGGGCTGCCATTTCTGCAACATTAGATTTCCAGAAAAATCAAGCCACAATTTTTATGCAAAATTTTTATGCAAAATGGTGGCTCGCTAAGGGGATGGGCAGCACTGCAGTGCTCTTCAGGCCATCCAGCGACTCGTGTAGTGTGGCAAGTGGCAGCAGCATGGCAAGCACATAGTGAACCTGTACTGAGGTGAGTCCCTCCATCCCTAACTGCGTGCAGCAGTAAGCATGGATAAGAAAAAGTGTCTGCTGATGCACTTCACTTTGCTAAGGCACTAAGAAGACTGTTTGACCTTTGCTAAAATGTGAGCCAAAGATGTGGCATGTCTGCAGGCATTCCATACATCAACACAAGATGTGATGATGACCACTAGCTTAGAGGTTTGCTTATTAAAGGGGGAGACAAATTCAGGAAGGATACCTGTATCAAAAGAGCTTTGAGCCATGATAGCTGTGGAACCTCCACAGGAGTAAGGTATCTATGCTCCATATCACACAGCCATGCTCATTCCTCTTTCCACTACACGGATGTTGCCACATACTACCTGGATGATCCATGCTAACATCTGATCATGCAGACACCAGCTCATGCAATAATAAGCTATTGTTTGATCAAGCATTGGCATGGAGGCCACAGGTTGCATCTGATGACATCTGTGAGGTGGAGCAGCAGAGGAGGACACTGCAACTCCATCATGCAAAGGCCCAGGTTACATATGAATAAGAGCTCTGAATATTAGTTACTAGAGAGTAACAAGAGAGTAAAGCCATCGCCTCCTTCCCTGGCATGTTTGAGCCCAGGGTCATCTGACTGGCAGCCGTCAGAAACAAGATGTTGGGCTAAACAGGCCTTTCTGTGATCCAGCACAGGCATTCTTATGTGATGCTTCTCATGTGGCCCATATTTTGCAAGTGAATTAGTTTCACCACTAAACCGAGAGATCGCTAAATAACAGAGAGGGTGGGTGGGGAGGGGGAATCAAGCAAACGTCTTGCATGTCTCATGTTGGAAAAATGATTTCATGAAATATTCAGTAGCTGTTCAACCAATTCCATAAGTTGAATAAACAATAGGGAGAGATAATTGCATGTATCTGGCCTGAAAAGAAATGCCCAGGATGAATTATTGAGCTGACTCTAATCCCAACATCAAGTACTTTTCTAAAATTTTGCTTACCTCTTCTTCCATTGTGCGACTTGAGGCACATAGCCTTTCAACTGTCAGGTAAGGAAATGGCTATTTCTCTCTAGAGCCTCCCTTTGCACATATGCACACGAAGCCCACACACAGAGAGACACGCACACAAGTCACTTTTCATCTTCCAGAATGTATTTATATATTGATAAACTGAGGAAGCAAGGAAAAGTTAATCAGGGGATCGAATGCCTCTTTCCGGTTGAAAACCTTGATTAGTATTGTTAAATTAATTTCTGGTTCTCCCTGCTGCTCACAATCCCCAGCCTAAAACCCTCTTTGAACTAGGGATATTGGATATTACAGTGCTCAAACATGGGTCCTGGGTAAGTGCCAGCAGCTCAGTGAGCATGGTGGGGGGCCCCGAGTGGGGGCAGGGGCTTGGCGGACATAGCTTGGGGGCATTGGTGGGGGTCCACCAGACTCCCAGACCAAACCAGGCACCCACACCATCCCTAGATTTTACCCTATATTAGAGATGTATGAGACATTTGTTTCAGTTTGGTTTTTATCAGGATTTTATCCACTTTGCACCTTCCGGACCAAATGCAAACTCAGATGCAATCTGCAGTCAAAGTCTGTAGATTTCCAAGCTTGCAATGTGATTAGTGTGGTGTAGTAGTGAGAGTGTTGGACTGGGAGCCTGGAGATCTGGGTTCTAGTCCCCACTCAGCCATGGAAGCTCACAGGGTGACTTTGGGCCAGTCACAGACTCTCAGCCCAACCTACCTCACAGAGTTGTTGTTATGAGAATAAAATGGAGAGGAGGAGGATAATGTAAGCCGCCTTGGGTTCCTTGCAAGAGGAAGAAAGTTGGGATATAAATGTGATAGATAGATAGATAGATAGATAGATAGATAGATAGATAGCAGACCCCCAAAATGTGTTTGACACCATGCCCACATTTGAAAAATGTGCATGAAAAAAATGTGTATTTTCAAAAGTATCTCCTCCTTGCATGGAGAAGATACTTTTTCAAATGTGCACAAATACATTTTAATCAATGGGAGAAAAATGTGTACATTTCAAAGATGTGCACAACTGATGCATACAGTTGGAAAAATACGCACAAAATTACACACAGATCTTCATGCAAAAAGAAAGAAAATAAAGCTCACAATCCGATATGGACTCGCATCGGAACAAGCTTCTAGAAGGAATTCAGAGAACTTCAATGAGTTTGAGTTTCGCACATCCCTAGTGAAAAGTGAGCATTCTGGTGGGTGGGGAGAGGAAGCAGAAGGAGTGTGTGGGCTTGGTGTGCATATGTGCAAACAAAGGCTATAGAGAGAAATAGCCATTTCCTTACCTGACAGTTGAAGTGTAGGGATGCTGGAGAAATTCAAGATGGATTAAAATGATTTCTAAGAATCCAACCTGTGGAATTTACTGCGGAGCACCCCCTGAGGCCGTATGGAGGCCATGGACTTCAGGATGATTTTTTTTACTTTCCCAAAATTTACGCATATAAATCCATGGGAAAACATGTAAGTTTCTGCTGAGGAAATGTTGAATGGAATGGGGGACAATACACTAAATGTTATGTCCTGAGGTAAATTCTGCAAATACTTATGTAAATACCTACGTATTTTTCTGCATGGCAAAAAAAAAATAAAAATTTGCATCTGTCTGTGGGTGGTTGATGGAACAAAAGGTGCCTGACAATCCATGAAACACAGATGGAGTGGATTTTACACAGTCCGTACATCCTTATTGAAGGGCTATGTGCCTCAAGTCGCACAATGGAAAAACAGGTAAGCAAAATTTTAGAAAAGTGCTCAATCTTGGGATTAGAGTCCACTCAATAATTGATTCTGGGCATTTCTTTTCAGGCCAAATACATGCAATTATCTCTCCCCATTGTTTATTCAACTTATGGAACTGGTTGAACAGCTGCTGAATATTTCTAGGGATGTACGAAAGTCCCCTTACCTGGCTCTGCCGGGTTCTGCTGGGGGGGGGGGAGGCACTCCGTCCCTCCCCCTGGAATCCTGGCCAGCCGGCTCCGCTTCGCAGGGATTCCACGGAGCCGCCGGCCAGCTCTGCCAGCAGCCGGACATCCGGCCGCTGGCTAGCAGGGACACAAATGGCGGCGGCCGTAGCCACCACCGTTTGCGTCCCTGTAGTCAGCCGTGATAGGCTATGTAAAGACTTACGTAGCCTATCACGTCTGGTTTAAAAAAAACAAAACAAAAATGCATGTATGCAAATGGCGGCGACTACGGCCGCTGCCATTTGCATTCCTTATTTTTGGCCGTCTTTGTCTACGTAAATATTTACGTAGACTAAGATGGCGAAAATAAGGGGGAACACAAATAGTGTCCACCACGCTATTTACGTTCCCCTTATTTTTGCTGTCTTACTCTATGTAAATATTTACGTAGACTAAGACGGCCAAAAATAAGGAACGCAAATGGCGGCGGCCGTAGCCGCCGCCATTTCCGTATGCATTTTTTTTTTAAAGCCAGACGAGATAGACTATGTAAGTCTTGTAAAAAAAAAACAAAGCGACAAGATTGCAAATGGCGGCGGCCGGTCGGAAGACTAACCACCGGAGCCCCCGCCGCCTGGATGATCCGCCCCAGGTAAGTCTTGTCCCTGGGGGGATCCGCGGGGGGGCGGGGGGCAGGCTGTTCTGCCACAGATTTTGGGGGGCCGAATGCACTGGCATTCGTCCTCACCGAGATCCATGGCGGAATTCTCTGCCATCCCTAAATATTTCTTGAAATCCATCCTGACCCAATGGAAGGTAGGGAAGCTAGATGGGCCTCCTCAAAACAATAAAATCAGAGGAACAGGAGGCTGAGAAGTCCTCCTTTCACCCTGTCTAGCTCTTGCTGGCAGCTCTTTGGTTAGACAGAGGTCTCCAATCCTTGCACCCTCTGTCTATCGACAGAGCAATCCATATGATTGCACTCTGAATTCCTTTTTAGTAGAAACAAAGACAGGAATGTCTTATTTTTCTAATTTTTACTATTCCTTTAGTTTATGCCAGTCATTTGATATACTGTCATCTTCCCCATTAAGATTTAATGGGAATACTCTGTTATCCAATCTCGAACGAAATGGTAAAAAAAAAAAAAAAAACACCTCCTGGAAGATGTTATAGGAACTAGGGAAAGACAAAGCATTCAGTTTTGGTTTCTCTCCATTTCTCATATATCCAATCTTAAACTCAGTTAATCTCAAATTTGAGAATCTATGTAGTCTTAAGTTCAATTGTCCCAAAATACAATGTTTTTAAAAAGTTTTCATGAACATTCAAAACCCATTTCTGTACAAATGTATACATGCATTTGTATATGCGTTTTGCCAAATACACATATTTTTTGCAATTAATTCCCTAATATAATCCATTTTAATGTTTCCCTTATTATATCCATTTTTGCATGCATTTTTTTCATTAGAGAATGAAAAAAAATGGAGAAGTGCACATTTCAAAAGTTAACTAAGTTTTGATTTGCATAGTAGTACAAAAGTATCAAATTAGGTAAGTTCACATTAAAATGTGAATTGAATGAAGTTCTTCCCCATTGGAATTCACGCTTGAGGGCGTGCCTCTCCCTATATATGCCTGCCTCAGGACTGAGATCTGTTGGAGGGGTCCTCCTCTGCATCCCACCAGTGCAAGACATACACTATGGTGGGACATGGGAGAGGGCCTTTTCTGCTGTGGCACCCTGATTGTGGAATGCCCTCCCCTTGGAAGCCCAATTGGCACAGACATTGGTTTCATTTCAACATCAAGTAAAAACATGGCTTTTACCAAAGCCCTTGAGAGCTAAATGCATTCCCTAAAGTAGCACACTATTTTAACTATTTTATTGTTTTAGATTTTAATTGGTATTAGCTTGTTTAATGGTTTGATATGTTTTTAGCTGTTTAAATTATTTATTGTTTTGTACTGTTTAAATTTATTTTATCTGTACCCCACCCTGAGATATTAATGATATAGGGTGGGACACAAATGTTTTAAATAAATAAATAAATCCCTACTAGGAGCCGATGATGATGATGATGATGATGATGATCACAGTTTGGATACAGGTGTGCTTTCAAATGTGCATCCTGTTGTGGATACTTTATTTGCACCATATTGATTTTCAAAAGAATGTGCACTCAGATGTGCCATATAAATGAACACCCAGGGCATCCTTTCCTTAACAGTTCAACTGTGCATAAAGCTCTCTCTGATGCGTGCTGCCCATCATCATGACACTCACACATAACATCTAAATATAAATTATTTGCATATTGGAGTGATTCACAAGAGCGCACCTTTGTCTATTTAATACATGTGCAGCTAGGGGTGGATGGACCCACCAGACTCTATGCTCGGCAGGCACTCAAGCAGCCACCACTGCTGCTTGCCCATGTGAGCCAGGCTGTGCGAGCCCCCGGAGGGCTCGGAGAGCTGGGTGGGAGTGTGCCACAGCTGCCTGCTCCTCCATCTGAGCCACCATCTCTTACGCAAGATGGGGCTCTGTATTTTCTTATATCTACTGTTGTACACAACAGTGGCTATAAAGGGCCATTTCCACAACATTAGAGGCCTCTAATGTTGTGGAAATGGCCCTTTATAGCCACTGTTGTGTGCAACAGTAAATATACAAAAACAGGGAGCCCCATCTTGCATAAAAGATGGTGGCTTGAAAGGAGGACGGGAGGGAGACTGACAGACTCCCCGACCTAGTCGGGTGCCCACACCTCCCTAGTCACAGCAGGTATTTTCACTTTTGTAAGAAAACATGAAGAATTACAAAATAAGACATGACTTTTGTTTAACTCCTGTTGATTCATAAGTGAACCGAGAAGCAGTGGAAGCAGAAATGACTGGATATTTCTTATCAGATAAATGAACCACCCTGCAGAATTTCCAGTAAAAATCACAAATGGGATGCTAACTTAAAGTTTGCATTTTCACTTTTCTAAAAATTGCCATTTGTTTCACTCTGAAGATGGAATGGATTTGGCTCAACTTCTCAAATTTCTGTATATTTATTACTTTTATGACCTTTCGTCCAAGCAGGATTTCTTTCAAGGCATTCCCAGTGGCTTACATAGGTACCCTTCACAACAACCCTCTGAGCTAGGCCATTTTGAGAAAGAATGACTTGCCCAAGCCATCTTCATGGCTGAGCAGGAATTCAAAACTATAGGTTGGATCCAGATTTAGTCATACTTACCGTAGACCCACTGTAAGTTGGCCAGGACTGTCATAAGTCCCACTGATTTCAGTGGGTCTACTCTAAGTATGACTACATCAGGATTCACTCCCAAGTCTCCATTGTCCACATCCAATACTGTCAGCTGCACCACACCACCGTGGCGCTCTCTCTCTCTCTCTCTCTCTCTCTCTCTCAGGGTGGGGGGCTGCAATTATTTTCAAAACAACTGCTGGCATGAGATCCCTCCTAAGACCAAATATGAGCCAGTGAAAGTCACAGTCCTATTCCTTCTTCGTGTTATATTTTAAACTAGGAAAAAAAGCATTCATGTATGTGGCATTACCAGTCAAAAAGATGTGCAATCACTTAACTTTCAGCAGAAACGTGTGTGGAGAAACAAATGAAAAACTGTTTGGCTTCATCAATGAAAAAGAATCTACAACGTGGGTGCAGAACCTCAGGCAAGTAAGTAAAGCTGAATCTACACATAGGAGTTATACCGATATCATTATGTTATCATAACTACTGGTGCCCACTGGTGTCATGTGTACCAATAGTTATGATAATGTTATGATAACGGTATAACTCCTGTGTGTAGATTCAGCCTAAGTAATATATTTATTATTGCTCAATCCAAAGATAATTGAAAAGGATACAAAATTAAAATTTAAAATGCTATTATACAGTGTCAAAATTTACACATAAGGTTAAAACAACTAAAGTATGAGATACATATCAAGTCTTTACTTACATGGGCAAGCAGCAGTGGTGGCTGCTTGAGTGCCTGCCGAGCATAGAGTCTGGTGGATCCATCCACCCCTAGCTCCACATGTATTAAATAGACAAAGGTGCGCTCTTGTGAATCACTCCAATATGCAAATAATTTATATTTAGATGTTATGTGTGAGTGTCATGATGATGGGCAGCACGCATCAGAGAGAGCTTTATGCACAGTTGAACTGTTAAGGAAAGGATGCCCTGGGTGTTCATTCATCCAGAGAGCGAGCGAACAGAGCAAGCGAACAGGGGGAGCAAACAGGAGTTGGCCAGGGAAGTTGCAGTGGTTGAAGAGACAAAGGAGACAAAGGAGACAGAGGCTAAGAGGTAAGTGGGTTGCAGGAAGGCCAGGGCGCTGCCCTTTATCCTTCTGACTGGCTGTGAGCTCACCAGGACCTTCTGAGAGCTCCAACTGAATTGGAGGGGTGTGGCCTGAGTACTCCCAGCAGCTGACTGGGCGGGAAGCTTCAGTCTGTTTCCCGCCTCCCAGCTGAGCAGAGCAGAGCAGAGCAGAGCAAGCTGCTCCAGCTGGTCCAGGGACTACAGAAGCAGGCAAGCTCCCAGAGAGCGAGCGAACAGAGCGAGCGAACAGAGGGAGCAAACAGGAGTTGGCCAAGGGAGTTGCAGTGGTTGAAGAGACAAAGGAGACAAAGGAGACAGAGGCTAAGAGGTAAGTGGGTTGCAGGAAGCCCAGGGGGCTGCCCTTTATCCTTCTGACTGGCTGTGAGCTCACCAGGAGCTTCTGAGAGCTCCAACTGAATTGGAGGGGTGTGGCCTGAGTACTCCCAGCAGCTGACTGGGCGGGAAGCTTCAGTCTGTTTCCCGCCTCCCAGCTGAGCAGAGCAGAGCAGAGCAAGCTGCTCCAGCTGGTCCAGGGACTACAGAAGCAGGCAAGCTCCCAGAGAGCGAGTGAACAGAGCGAGCGAACAGGGGGAGCAAACAGGAGTTGGTCAGGGGAGTTCGGCAGGGGAGGTCAAGGGGGAGGCTCCTAACATTTTTTTTTTATTTTTTTTTACTAACTTTTTTTCATTTATTTGTCTTGTAACACACACTTCCACACCAGTGGGACTCTGCTTTTAACCTCTAATGAGTAGAGGAGCAGGCACAGGCTAGTCTAGAACAATCACAAAGCTAGACACAAAAAGGGAAAAGAGGCTATGGAAGGACAAGACTCTCCAGTGGTGGTGACCTGCAAGGTGTGTGCCATGTTTGTTTTCTTGCCTGAGAACAACATGGCCTACACCTGCAACAAGTGCAAGTTGATCACGCTGCTGGAGGAAAAAGTAAGTGGACTGGAGTGGCGACTGTCGACCCTCCGGGGAATAAGAGAACACGAAGAGTTCTTGGACAGAATGGGGGAACTACAGCAGCAAAGGGCAGACCAGAAGCTTGAAGAGCAACAGCAAGATGAGGCAGTGGGAAATGCTGAGGTGAAGAAAAATGGAATAGAGGATACTCCTTGGAAAATGGTGACAGTTAGGAGAAGAAGAACTAGACGCCACTCTGCACCAGTGGAAGCAGTGGAGCTGTGGAACCGATTCCAGGTACTTGCAGATGAGACTGGAGGACAGCCTGCAGAGGAAGAATCACAGGGGAACCTGCATGAGAGTGAGCAAATCCCGGGAAGTACTAGTTCCCCTCTACTCAGCACTGGTTAGGCCTCATCTGGAGTACTGTGTCCAGTTCTGGGTACCACACTTTAAGAAGGATGCAGACAAACTGGAGAGGGTTCAAAGGAGGGCAACAAAGATGATCAGGGGACTGGAAACAAAGCCCTATGAAGAGAGACTGAAAGAACTGGGCATGTTTAGCCTTGAGAAGAGAAGACTGAGGGGAGATATGATAGCACTCTTCAAGTACTTGAAAGGTTGTCACAGAGAAGAAGGCCAGGATCTCTTCTTGATCATCCCAGAGTGCAGGACATGGAATAATGGGCTCAAGTTACAGGAAGCCAGATTCCGGCTGAACATCAGGAAAAACTTCCTGAGTGTCAGAGCAATACGACAATGGAACCAATTACCTGGGGAGGTGGCGGGCTCTCCCACACTGGAGGCCTTCAAGACGAGGCTGGACAGCTATTTGTCAGGGATGCTCTGACTTGGATTCCTGCATTGAGCAGGGGGTTGGACTCGATGGCCTTGTAGGCCCCTTCCAACCCTACTATTCTATGATTCTATGAAGTTACAATAGGATGGATATGCAACAATAATATAGCATAAAGGAACTAGAGCTGTGCACAAGCGGCTTTTCAAACTTCTCCAACCTACTTGTGGGTGGAGTAGGGATGGCGGAGAAGTTCTCCCCAAGACTTCGGGGGGCCGAGCGCCAACGTGTTTGGCCCCCCGAACAAGTTTCGGGGAGAAATCCTCCGTACCCCCCCACCCCCCGCCCCCCCCCGGGACGGGACTTACCTTCCCTGAATGTCCCTCCCAGCGGCGGGTCCAGCCGGCGGTTCATCGGGTGTTCAAGTGGGGCGGGAGCGGCAGCCGGTCTTTCGACCGGCTGCCGCCGCCGCCATTGCAATCAAAGAAAAAAAAAAAGTGCCCTGATAGGCTACGTGACGATTCCTACGTGACGATTCACGTAGCCTATCACGGCTAGATTTGCAAAGTCAGCCGTGATAGGCTACGTCAATCATCACGTAGCCTATCACGGGTGACTTAAAAAAAAAAAAAAAAGTGTGTACGGATAATGGCGGCCCCCATAGGGAGCCGCCATTCCCGTTCCTTATTTGGTCGCTGTAGTCTATGTAAATGTTTACGTAGACTACGGTGAAAATAAGGGCAACGCTATTTGCGTTGCCCTTATTTTCACCGTAGTCTACATAAACATTTACGTAGACTACAGCAACTAAATAAGGAACGTGAATGGCGGCTCCCTATGGGGGCTGCCATTCGTGTACGCGCTTTTTTTTTTTTTTAAGTCACCCGTGATAGGCTACGTGACGATTCATGTAGCCTATCACGATTGACTTTGCAGATCTAGCCGTGATAGGCTACGTGAATCGTCACGTAGCCTATCAGGGGGCGTTTTTTTTTTTTTTTAACTTTCGCGTTCGCGGCCGGGCGAGGCGGCAAGCCTCCCCCCCGGCCTGAACTTCACGGGGGGAGCAGCGAAGCGCTCCCCCCCACCGCGAACAAGCTGCGAGAAAAGGTAAGTGACTTTCATCCACCCCTAGGGTGGAGAAATTTTGGGGACAATTTCACTGAATTTCTCCTAGGGAAGGAGAAATTCTCCAACAATTTCTCACAGATAGGGCTCACTATTGGCCGGGGTTATGGCACAGGTTCTTCCTTTTCTCCTAAGGGTTTTTGGTTTACCGCACTGCTTCTGTAGGTGGCAACAGCATCAGCTGTGTTGAGGCTTCCACTTTGCTGAGGCAGAATGGTGACTTTCTTTTGGGTTTTGAGCTTCCCTAACAACTGCGAGGTGGCTGAGGGTGCTGTGTGTGTTTTCTCTCTCTATCACACATCTTTCCCTTGCTCTGCAGCCTCCTGAGCCACCTGGACTTCCTGAACTGAAAAAGCCCCACGGGAGGAATTGACTCAAGATGTCTTACTCATGATAGCTTCAACTGAAGTGCAGGAAGCCGTGGAGGGTACAGGCTGCCAGAGAGATTATTGTACAATGACAGACAGGACACTCATGCACACTCCTCCACTACCTCATGAGTAAGGTAAGCCCAAGAGCCCCAGAGCCTACCCATGAATTTCTCTGAAATTTCTCCTTTGTTGAATTTCTTTTTGAAAGCTATTACTTTTCTATCAAATTGAATGAGAAGGGTTGAAAAAAATGTGGGAGAATTTTTTGGTAAAGCACTAAAAGGAACTTTTAATATCATGTCAATCACCTTACAGTCATATCTCTAAATCTTTGTAACAGTTCACACCGATGGCATCGAAAACCTTTGCTTTACATCTAGTGGCTTTCACCGCAAATACTGCAACCCTCTGTATCACATATGGATTGGATTACTGTAATCAATAATCCAATTTCTCCTTTACACCCCTTTATTTCACTTTCTTTAGAAGAAGCTCTAAGTAACTTTCTCTTATGCCTCTATATAATTGACACTACATATTGAACCAAGTCCTGTAGGATTGGTCGTCCACAAACACAGAACCTATCTTCTACTGGTATAACATGAAATCTCCCCCATTTCATCACAGCATCCATTTGTTAATATCTTAGACATGTAAAAGCTTTCCAATATTCCATTTTCATAGGAACTGACAAATATTTCTCATATCGGTGCAGTTGTTTGGTACTAGGGATGTCAAAGAATTTCACCACGAATCTTGGGGAGGCCGAATGCCAGCTCATTCAGCCCCCCGAAATTGGTGGCGAAACGGTCTGCCCCCCCCGCCCCCCCAGGACGGGACTTACCTTGGGCGAATCCTCCTGGCAGCGATGGCTCTGGGGGCGGTGCAGCGGCGGGGTGGTGGTGGTGGCGGCTGCGGCAGCTGGTCTTCTGACCGGCTGTCACCGCCGCCATTTCCAGTAAAAAAAAAAAAATGTGATAGCCTATGTAAAGATTTACGTAGCCTATCACGGCTAGATTTTTAAAAAATACCATGATAGGCTACGTAAATGTTTACATAGCCTATCACGGCTGATTTAAAGGGGAAAAAAACCTGTGCGTACGCAAATGGTGGCGCCTATGGGCGCCGCCATTTGCGTTCCTTATTTTGACACGTCTTAGTCTACGTAAACATTTACGTAGACTAAGACGGCGAAAATAAGGGGAACGCAAATAGCGTAGACGCTACACTATTTGCGTTCCCCTTATTTTCGCCGTAGTCTACGTAAATGTTTATGTAGACTAAGATGTGTCAAAATAAGGAACGCAAATGGCAGCACACATGGGCACCGCCATTTGTGTACGCATGTTTTTTTTTCCCTTTAAATCAGCCGTGATAGGCTATGTAAACATTTACGTAGCCTATCACGGCTGACTGCAGGGATGCAAACGGTGGTGGCTACGGCCGCCGCCATTTGCGCACTCGGCCGGCCAGGATTCGGGGCGGGAGGGACGGAGCGCCTCCCCCCCTGGCCAGAATTTTGGGGGGAGGGACGGAGCGCCTCCCCCCCACCGTGAATCAATTTCGTCATAAGGTAAGTGACTTTCGTACATCCTTATGGTACCAGCTAACCATTTTGCTGTTTCTGATGATCTAAGAGCAGTTACACCAGTTTGCGCTCCTACATCAAGCACTCTTTGCTTAAAAATATTGCTGCTAGCCTCAGGCCTGGGGGCCAAATCCATCCCTCCTGGGGCCCCAATCCATCCCTCTGGGAGCTCCCAGATAGCCCCATCCCCTTCCCTTGGCCCCACTCCCTTCTCCCCAGCCACTGCTCAGTTTTTCCCCTATTCTAAAAGGTTGAAATTCAGAGAGCTTCGGCTATTGGGCGGTATAGAAATGAAATAAATAAATAAATAAATAAATTCTTCTCCTAAGGCTTAGTGATGGGCAGTAACAGCTTTAAGCTACAATAGGCTCAAATGTTTGACCCTACCTCTTTTTCCTTTGGCCTCACCCACCACTGAAATATGCCCCCCCAGAGTGTCTCCAAAGTGGAACTCAGCCCTCAGGCTGAAAGAAGTAAACCCCCCCTGCCCGGCCGCCACCAATCTACAACATTGCTATCGGACGCTTGATGAAAATTATATAATATTCTTCATCCATACGCAACTAACCTCACCAGTTAGTTGTGTTTGCTTTTTCTTTCTCTTTGTACTAATTTGAATCCATGTTGAATGTCTGTCCATAACTTTGTTTCTGTTCACTGTACAGCGGCTAGAGTTAGGGAAACTCAGCTGCCAGTTTCTTGGAAACGCTGGGTTGTTGTTGTTCAGTCGTTAAGTCGTGTCCGACTCTTCGTGACCCCATGGACCATAGCACGCCAGGCCTTCCTGTCCTGCGCTCTCTCCCAGAGTGTGCTCAAGTCCATATTCATTGCATCAGTGATGCTATCTAGCCATCTCATCCTCTGTCGTCCCCTTCTCCTTTTGCCTTCAGTCTTTCCCAGCATCAGGGTCTTTTCCAGGGAGTTTTCTGTTCACAGTAGGTGGCCAAAATATTTGAGCTTCAGCTTCAGTATCAAACGCTGGGTAGCTCACATTAAACTTAAAGGCCCTGGCAGGGAGAAGTGCCCTAACCCCGGAGCCAGCTTGCCTGGCTGAAAGGGGGGGGCATTGCGGGTGGGTGGGGTGAGAGGACGTAGGGGCCTCTCATTGGTGCACCCCAGTGGCACCACCATGCAAGGAGGGGCAGGCTGAGTTGCCTTAAAATCATCCCCCCTCCCAATCCCAGCTCTCTGGCTCAACGCAGCTGGAGAGACTCATCTGGACGTGATGAGGGACACCTGCCTGCTGGAGGCGCTCCCATACGCCTGGACTCAGCGTGCAGCCAGCGCGCCCAATCTGTTGCTTCTCCAGGGGCACCGGCTCTAGCTTCTGCGGCGCCCACGCCCCTCTCCCCGGCGGGCGCGGTTCCTCTCCCCGCTGGTGCTAGCCGCGGCTCCAGGGTCGCCGGTGCTTGCAGCGGAGGCGCATGCGCTCGAGCACAGCTCCTCCTTCCCACCGGCGCTTACCACGCCCCTGGGAGTGCTGGTGCTTGTGGCGGCGCGCGCACCCCCCGCCTCCTTGCTCACCGGCAGTCGCGGCTCCTCTTCCTCCTGTGCCTGCCGTGGCTCCGGGGTCACGGGCGCTTGCGGCGGAGGCGCGCGCATTCAGGCACAGCTCCTGTGACTGTGGGTGCTTGCCATGCATCTGGGGGCTCCGCGCGCGCCCCCCGCCTCTCTGCTCCTCTCCCCTCAGATCGCTGACGGCCGCAGCGGGCAGTCCTGCTGTTCAGCGGTAGCAACAGTGCTTGCTGCTGCAGGGTGGCGGCAATCCCAGCGGGCAACACAGCGCGTTCCTCTTTCACCGTTTGCTGGCAGCTCGCTGCTCCCTGGAGTGTATCTGCCCAGGGAGCGTGTGCTCGCTCTGCCGCGTGTTCACGCCCCGGCCGGCGCCCTCACTTCAACACTTGGCCAGGACTTCACTCCACTGTCTGGGGAGTTTATCTCCCACTCCCAGGCCACTCTGCCTCGGCCTTGAACCTCTGGCCCATAGATCTTGAGGGCTGGAGGTGCTGCCTCTGTTGCCCCGGGGGCCCAGCAGAGTAGCCCTCACGGGAACCTCCTGCAGTGGGTTCTAACCCCTGCCACGTTTACTTCTCTGGGGCTGGCCTGTGTAGTGGTTTGAGTGCTGGACTGGGACCAGGGATCCTGGTCCTTGCTTCTTCATTTTCTACTGCTGTGCCAAACACATCTGGTGGTGAGCGCCAACCCCTGACTCACCTCTGCTACATCATGCCCCCCAAGAAGGGCCAGGGTGGAAAGAAAGGGAAGGGAAGGGCCCTGCCTCCCCTCCCCAAGAGGCTGATACCAAGGCCCGATTCCGAGTCTGAGGAGGAAGCAGGCCCAGTACTGGCATCAATCCTTGCTTTCCTGGAAGCTGCTGAGTGCTCCTTGGGGATCCCTTCCCCTCCCCCGGCCAGGCCTCAGAAAACCACAGCAGTCCAACCCAAACGAACACGACAGCAGACCCAACACTCGCTACTACTTTCTATTTCAGCTCGTCTGGATGCTGTTGAAGCTTCCACCTCCTTTTCGCCGGCTCTTCTTGATAGCACACCACCCCTAGAGGAGCTCCTCCCTCCCACAGCCTCCTCTTCCCCGAAGGCATGAGCAACAACATCCGCTTTTCCAGTCGGGGATCAGAACACGGCCACACTGGGTTTAGGTGAGACTGCCTTGGCACCTCAATTCGCCTGGCCGGGCATGGGGCATCCCTGGGGTTGGATGCCTTGGTTTACCTCTCAGGGCTGGCCATTCCCCCTTCTCCCACTGCCTCCAGTCACTCCAGCCTCTGCAGCCGGTACTCCTCAGCCCATTGCTCAAGTCTCAATTCCCAGTTCAACTGCACAAGTAGCCAACCCCCCTATTTCAGTGGGGCTTGGCGCCTCATCCCCCTTGCTGGCATCTGCGGGAGACGCCTCCCTTACACCCATGCTGCCACTCCAGTCCCAGCCACTTAACTTCGCTTGTGCCAGCATTTGGCAGGGACCTGTTGGATCTGTTCAGGACCCCTTGACCCCCCTGGCACCCCCCCTACCACCACCACCACAGATGCCCTTGGCTGATCCATGCGCTAACCTTGGAAGGGGAGCCATGCCCATGGGTGCTACATCTTCCCCTATTGGCTTCCACCTGACCGTTGCCACCAGGGGAAAGTTTTTGTGGGGAGAATTTATAGATGTCTTCTCCCTGCTCTTTCAGGAGCCTGAGGCCAATGACAAGGATAAGAACCATGACAGGGAACCTGATCAGAGTAAGGGTCGTAAGGTGCCGCGCACCTGGGCAAACTGGTTACCAGGTTTCTTAATTTACGCTGGCATCCTCCAACACAGATTCCCCAAGAGGGGTTGGGTCTTCACCAAGTGTCTGGACATAATATACAGGGCTTACACTGAATATGAAGGGAGTGCATGGCTGGCCTATGATGAGGCCTTCCTCCGGAGGGCCGCCATTGACCCTTCCATGCACTGGGATCTGAAGGACCAGGACCTTTGGCTCCAATTTATGACCCCTTCCAGGCCAGGCTTCGGCGACAGATCCAACAGCGGCCACATTCTCGCCAAGCTGCCGCCTGCAATGGCCTCCAGGCCTATTGCGGGTCCAGGGGTTCAATACCGCTGGCTGTGCTGGGAGTTCAGCTCCAAGGGTTCCTGCTCCCGAAACCCGTGCCGCTTCCATCACGAATGCTCCCTTTGTGGCGGTCAGCGCTCCTGTGCCTCCTGCCCAAGGGCCAGAGGTTGGAGGGGTCCCCCAAAGGAAGGCCATGGTGGCAGAAAACAGGGCAGTGGGCATCCTCCCCCTCCCAAAGGGCCCCAGCCCAGTTAAGTTCCTTCCACTCCTTCAACTTTTAGGGCGTTACCCAAACCGGAGGGACGCGATCTACTTGGAACGCGGCTTCACACTGGGTTTTAGGATCCCCTTCAAGGGTCCGCGTAGGCTGTGTTTGACTGGTAATCACCAGTCTGTCCTCATCATGCAGTGCTTGGTTCAAGATAAAATCAACAAGGAAGTTCTTGCGGGACGAGTCATCAGCCCCTTTTCCACAACCCAATACCCAACCTTTGGATTTCCCCTTTGGGAATAGTCCCCAAGAAATCTCCCGGAGAGTTCAGGTTAATTCACGACCTCTCCTTCTCTAAGGGCCGGTCTGTTAACGATGACATCCCGGATTATGTATGTTCTCTGTGTTACACCTCCTTTGATAAGGCGGTGGCCATGATATAGGACCTTGGCCATGGGGCATTGATGGGCAAGTGTGATATCAAATCCGCCTTTCCCATTTTGCCTATCAATCCTGTGGACTTTGATTTGTTGGGATTCTGCTTCCAGGACTAATTTTACATCGACCATGCCCTCCATGGGATGCTCCATCTCTTGCACCATGTTTGAGATGTTCAACACCTTTCTGGAATGGGCTGTAAGGGATAGGACGGGCTCCGGAAATGTGATTCATTATTTAGATGACTTCCTGTTTGCTGGACCTGGGGGCAGCAGTCAATGCTCTGACTTAATCAGTGCATTCGTATCCCTTTCCTTGGACTTAGGCGTCCCTTTGGCACACGAGAAGACAGAGGGCCCATCTGTTACTTTGACATTCTTAGGGATCGAACTCGATACCATCACACAGTGTTCTCGCCTCCCTCACGATAAACTGCTGGTCCTTAGGGGTAAGCTCCAGACCATCCTGCAACTTCATAAAGTCTCCCTCTGAGTGCTGCAGGAAGTAGTGGGGCAATTGAACTTCGCTTGTAGGGTGGTGGCCCCCGGCTGCGCCTTCCTGCGACGGCTCTGCTGGGCAATGCAGGGTCTTCAACTCCCGCATCATCGCACCAGAGTCACCTCCGCCATGCGCATGGACCTGCAGGTATGGCTTAAATTCCTGAAGGAATTTAATGGCGTCTCCTTCTGGAGGAGCGAGTAGCTTCTTCAAGCCGACCTGCAGATTCATTTGGATGTTGCCAGCACCTTCGGTTTCGGTCTAATATGGCAGGAGCGGTGGTGCCTTGGCCAATGGCCAGAAAGCTGGGCTGCCGACGGTATTTGTCAGGACCTCACCTTCCTGGAATTCTTCCCCATTTACGTGGCAGTGCACATTTGGGTGGACCTGATGGCCAATTCCATCGCCCTCTTTTGGTGCAACAACATGGCCGTTGTTCATGTCATTAATACATTGTCCTCCAGAAACCAGAGGGTCATGGTTTTAGTTAGAGCATTTACCCACCAATGCCTACACCACAACATCTGGTTCCGCGCCCGCCACATACCGGGTCTGGGGAACCCAATTGCCAATGCTTTGTCACAAAATCAGATAGACAGTAGGGATGTACGAAAGTCACTTACCTTTTCGCAGGGGTGCTTCGCAGTGAGGGGGAGGTGCTTCGCTTCTCCCCCCGAAGTTCAGGCGAGGGGGGGAGGCGTCCTGCCTCGCCCAGCTGAAATTCAGGCCGGGGGGGAGGCTTCCTGCCTCGCCCGGCCGAAATTCAGGCCGGGGAGAAGCGCCCCGTCTCCCCTGCCGTGAAACAAAGTGTAAAAAAAAAAAAACTGTGATAGGCTACGTAACGATTAACGTAGCCTATCACGGCTAGATTTCCGAAGTCAGCCGTGATAGAATCATAGAATCATAGAATAGTAGGGTTGGAAGGGGCCTACAAGGCCATCGAGTCCAACCCCCTGCTCAATGCAGGAATCCAAGTCAGAGCATCCCTGACAAATGGCTGTCCAGCCTCGTCTTAAAGGCCTCCAGTGTGGGAGAGCCCACCACCTCCCCAGGTAATTGGTTCCATTGCCGTATTGCTCTGACACTCAGGAAGTTTTTCCTGATGTTCAGCCGGAATCTGGCTTCCTGTAACTTGAGCCCATTATTCCGTGTCCTGCACTCTGGGATGATCAAGAAGAGATCCTGGCCTTCTTCTCTGTGACAACCTTTCAAGTACTTGAAGAGTGCTATCATATCTCCCCTCAGTCTTCTCTTCTCAAGGCTAAACATGCCCAGTTCTTTCAGTCTCTCTTCATAGGGCTTTGTTTCCAGTCCCCTGATCATCTTTGTTGCCCTCCTTTGAACCCTCTCCAGCTTGTCTGCATCCTTCTTAAAGTGTGGTGCCCAGAACTGGACACAGTACTCCAGATGAGGCCTAACCAGTGCTGAGTAGAGGGGAACTAGTACTTCCCGGGATTTGGAAGCGATGCTTCTATTAATGCAGCCCAAAATAGCATTTGCCTTTTTTGCAGCCACATCACATTGTTGGCTCATATTCAGCTTGTGATCGACGACAATTCCAAGATCCTTCTCGCTCGTAGTGTGGTTGAGCCACGTATCCCCCATCTTGTAACTGTGCATTTGGTTTCTTTTTCCTAGGTGCAGAACTTGGCATTTGTCCCTATTAAATGCCATTCTGTTGTTTTCTGCCCAGCACTCCAGTCTATAGATCACTTTGAATTTTGTTTCTGTCTTCCAAAGTATTAGCTATCCCTCCCAATTTTGTGTCATCTGCAAATTTGATCAGCATTCCCTGCACCTCCTCCTCCAAGTCATTAATAAAAATGTTGAAGAGCACTGGGCCCAGGACTGAGCCCTGCGGTACCCCACTCGTTACCTCTCCCCAGCTTGAGAAGGTCCCATTGATAAGCACTCTTTGAGTCCGATTCTGTAGCCAACTGTGGATCCACCGGATCGTTGTTTCATCTAGCCCACTTTGAGCTAGTTTGCTCATCAGGATATCATGGGGCACTTTGTCGAAAGCTTTGCTGAAGTCGAGGTATATGATGTCTACAGCATTCCCACGGTCTACAAGGGAGGTGACTTGATCAAAAACTGAGATCAGATTTGTCTGGCAGGACTTGTTTTTGACAAATCCATGTTGGCTTCGAGTAATCACGGCATTGTTGTCAAGGTGCTTCCAGATGGATTGGTTTATGATCTGCTCCAGAATTTTCCCAGGGATTGATGTCAGACTGACTGGTCTGTAGTTCCCAGGTTCCTCCTTTTTACCCTTTTTGAAGATAGGGACAACGTTAGCCCTCCTCCAGTCATCTGGCACTTCCCCGGTCCTCCATGATTTCTCAAAGATAGGCTATGTAAATCATTATGTAGCCTATCACGGGTGACTTTGAAGAAAAAAAAAGCGCGTACGCAAATGGCGGCGCCCTATGGGCGCCGCCATTTGTGTTCCTTATTTGGTCCCGGTAGTCTACGTAAAGATTTACATAGACTACGGTGTAGTCTACGTAAATCTTTACGTAGACTACCGGGACCAAATAAGGAACGCAAATGGTGGCGCCCATAGGGCGCCGCCATTTGCGTACATGCTTTTTTTTTTTCAAAGTCACCTGTGATAGGCTACGTAACGATTTACATAGCCTGTCACGGCTGACTTTGGAAATCTAGCCGTGATAGGCTACGTTAATCGTTACGTAGCCTATCACGGGGTTTTGTTTTGTTTTTACACTTCGTAATGCCGCCCCCACCTCCGACGAAAGGCCAACGAACCGCCGCCGGGACCTGCCACCGGGAGGGACATTCGCCAAATGTAAGTCCCATCCCGGGGGGGGCAGGGGGGCGGAGAACTTCACGGCCGATTTCGGGGGGCTGAATGCATTAGCACTCGGCCCCCCGAAGATTCGGGGAGAAATTCTCCGCCATCCCTAACTAGGGATGGACGAAAGTCCCTTACCTGATCCTGACGCTTGGTTCGTGGTTGGGGGGAGGTGCTCCGTCCCTCCCCCCGAAATTCTGATGGGGGGAGGCGCCCCATCCCTCCCTGCCGAAATTCTGGCCGGGGGGAGGCGCCCCGTCCCTCCCTGCCGAAATTCTGGCCGGGGGGGAGGCGCCCCGTCCCTTCCCACCGAAATTCTGGCTGGGGGGGAGGCGCCCCGTCCCTCCGGCCACAAATCCTCTAGTCCTGCTGGGACGCAAATGGCAGCGGCCGTAGCGGCCGCCTTTTGCGTCCCTGCAGTCAGCCATGATAGGCTATGTAAACATTTAGGTAGCCTATCACTGTGTTTTTTAAAAATCTAGCTGTGATAGGCTACATAAATCTTTACGTAGCCTATCACATTTGCTTGTTGTTGTTGTTGTTTTTACTTGGAAATGGCGGCGGTGGCAGCTGGTCGGAAGACCAGCCACCGCCACTGCCGAACCGCCGCCGAACCGCCACCGAACCGCCGCCAAACCGCCGCCGGAGCTGCCGCCGCCAGGGACATTTGACCAAGGTAAGTCCCATCCTGGGGGGGGGTGTGGCGGGGGGGTGGCAGACCATTTATTCACCAGTTTTGTGGGGCTGAATGCGCTGGCATTCGGCCTCCCTGAGATTCATGGAGAAATTCTCTGACATCCCTATTACCCACATTCTTGGGGAATGGGTCTATCAACATCCGTGAGCCATGATAGCTAAACAGAACTTCAGAGGCAGTGTATCTCTGGTTAGGAATGGACAGATTAATCTAATAACTGTCTCTGCCATTTTCACATTCATAAATCCTTTCTGTCCTTTTTTTTGGCATCCATCTGCAAGATATATATATATAGATATAGATAGATAGATAGATAGATAGATATAGATATAGATATAGATATAGATACACACACACACACACACACACACACATATACAGTACTGTGCAAATGTCTTAGGCCACCACCAGCTTTGTTGTATTAACAAAGTTTTATGACCATCCATAATTATTTTTCAGTCTCTGTATTAAGATACAAACAGAAAAAACAGGAAATATGTACAGGCAAAAGTCAGTATTTAGTGTGACCTCCCTTGGCTCTAAGTACATCCTGAACTCTTTGGGGGAGACTGTCCTGAAGTTTTCTGAAGTAATCTTCTGGTATATTATACCAGGCTTCTTTCAGCACTTCCCAGAGTTCTTTTTTAGATGTAGGTTGTCTTTTATTTCTTTCTCTGTCCAGGTGATCCCATACTGCCTCTATAATATTCAGGTCTGGTCTCTGTGGAGCCCAGTCCATGACTGTCAGTGTTTTATCAGCTGTTTTCCTTGCTAAATATGATTTCACTGCATTAGTAGTGTGCTTGGGATCGTTATCATGCCGAAAAATGAAACCATTCCCAACCAGGCACTTTCCAGAAGGAATGGCATGATGAATTAAAACCAGTCTGTACTTTTCAGCATTCATGATCCCATCAGTACGGACAAGATCGCCAACACCACTGGCAGAAATGCAGCCCCGAACCAGGACAGACCCTCCACCATGTTTCACTGAAGGCCGCAAGCACTCATTCGTCCATCTCTCTCCAACTCTTCTTCTCACATATTGTTGACGATTGGACCCAAAAATTACGAACTTGGATTCATCACTGCATAATACTCTTTTCCACTGATCCTCATTCCAATCTTTGTGAGCTTTTGCATATTTTAGCCTTTTCACCCTGTTCCCCTTCCACAAAAGTGGTTTCTTGGCTGCTATCCTTCCATGAAGACCATTCATGATCAAGCTTCTTCGGACTGTAGCAGGGTCAACTTGGCATCCTGATGCAGCTTCCAGATGCTGAGCCAGGTTCCTGCTGGACTTCCTCCGGTCTCTCAAAGAAGAAACTATGAGGAACTTCTCATCAGACTTTGAAAGTTTTCTTGGCCTTCCAGTCCTTTTTTTTTTGTCGTTGACCTCTCCTGATTCTTCAAATTTCTTTATAACAGCTTGAATACCACATCTTGAGTATCCAGTTTGTTTGTTGATTTCCCTTTGAGACTGGCCTTGCTGATGCAAAAGTATGATTTTATGTCTGCCCAATTCTGTGATCTTTGGCATTTTGACTGGAATGATGTGATTGAAAGTTGGTCTTATTAGCAAGCTTCCAATGAATTACACGCATACAATATATGTATGTACTGTATGTACTGCTCAAGCATGTCTTGCACAAACCTGGTGTAAAAGACCTTTTTCCACACAGTCAGTTTGGCATGAAATAGAAGGACATATATGAACTTGAGCACACTCCAGGAGAGAGCGGAGGACAGGAAGGCCTGGCGTGCTATGGTCCATGGGGTCACAAAGAGTCGGACACAACTTAACAACTGAACAACAACAAGTAGGACATATACAGGTGTTAGCAATGACAGTAATTAGGGTTCCATTCCATTTAGGTTTAGGGGAGCCAGGTGCCTGCTGTTACTCTAGTGTAAGGGGAGGTCACACTAAATACTTGCCACTTTAGCCTATGGAAGCTGTTTTTTCTGATTTTTTTCTGTTGTTTAATACTGCATACAAATTCCCGGTATTTTCTTGTTGTATTCTAATGAAGAGACTGGGAAATAATTATATATGGTCATTATACCATTACTAGAACAACAAATCTAATGGTGGCCTAAGACTTTTGCACAGTACTGTATATTTAAAAAGCATGAAAATTTGCATTATTTTTAACTAGAGATAGGTGAGAATATTGTTTCTGTTAGGTTTTGAAAAGAATTTACCAACATTCACAAAGCTGACATATTCATCCATCCAGCCCCAGGGCTTTGAGTGCTTTTCTCTTAAAAGTCTGGGTTTGAATCCCTGTGTTAGTAGATTCAACTAGCCATGTTCAGCCATGTTAGTACTTAATTAGTGTTGCCACCTCTTTTTGTTGACACGTTCCTCACCTTTAACATCTGTATGGCAGGCAGGCACATCTTGGTCCTCTCTGTGCTGGGAATGGCTGTACGTTTAGAACCTGGCTGATGTGAATTTTGTTTCAGTTCATTTTTTATAAGAATTTTCCCAAATTCTCAAAGTTCTTCATATTCAGAAAGACCTTGAGATTTTAAAAATCCAAATGCAGAATGAAGGGAAATTGAGAGATTTGCTCATCTATATATTTTCTCCACAAAATATGCATTTTCATGTCAGTATGCATTTTACCCCCAAATATGCATTTTATCTCCGAATTTGCAATTTTGTATGCATTTTATCCTAAAATACAGATTTTCTGTATGTATTTTAACTGAAAATATGCATTTTGTTACATTTTTAGAGCCAAGAACTGTATTGCGAATTTTGGAAAAGTGCAGCGTTCTGATCCATGTATTAGTTTGGGAAATGTGAATCATGTCAATTTGCTTAAAAGTGGAAAACAAACAAAATCCTCCAACATCCCAAACTCTGGTTAGCCTGGGCTGGAAGCAAGGAGCAGGGAATGGCCACGACTTTCAAGAGTCATCTTGAAGGTCCCAGGACATATTCTGAAGGCACATGAGGCAGCCACCTTGCTGAAGCTAACCAGGTCTGGGTCTGGTCAGTGTTTGGAGGGGAGACTACCTGGGAACCACATGTAGCCACCTTGAGTTCCACAATGGAAGAAAGGTGGGATAAAATGTAATAAATAAATAACAAATCTGAATGGCTTCTGTTGGAGATAATATGTTAGACTTGATGGACTTTTGGTCTGATCTAATCTAAAAAAGTGTTGCTGCTTTTAAGTTCTTTTAGCTGCAGCTAGCCTACAGTAAACTACTGTACTGACTTTATGGGATAGATCTTATGCCTTACTATTTGTCGAGTGCTCCATCATGTGTGGGCCTAATTACAGTTCATGGGCTGTAGGGATACATGGGAATTACACAGTTGGGTCCCTCTTTTGAGTAGGAGGGATTTGGGCCTAGTGCTTAATGGTTCAGAATGCATAAGGTAATTGCTCACCCAAAGGGCTCACACTCCCCATAACACTCCTGCTCGCTATAAAAATAACCCCTTAGATCATTCGGAACTTGTACTGAGGCTGCTTTTGAATGGTGCTGCCGCTGCACATGATAACAGCGCCAATAACTTGGCACTGACAGTGGTGCTAAGGATTAGGGAGCACAACATATATTTAAGAACAAATATGCAGGGAAACATTTTTCACCTTGCTGCTAAATTTGGAGCTTCCCACACAACTTCACATGTCAAAGAAGTGGGAGGTTTGCCTGGTTCTAAAATCCTGTCAGTCATTTTAATGAGTAAACAATTCCTTTAGAACAATTGCTCCTCATTAAAGAGGTCTGTTGGGGGGGGGGTTTGCTTGTAACACCTGGCAATCTAAAAATAAGGCAGTCATCTGATTATGGCTCAGGCTAGATGTGTGCCTTTTTCTTTTAACATCTTAAGCTTGCTGATGTAAATATAATAGTAGCCCATCAGGTGGCAGAGTGAGATTTTGGGACTCTGCTAGTCATTTCTGCAAGATTGTTTTTTGAGGTTCTTGTCTCCTTTTTTATTTTTCTCAGTTGCCATCTATGCTGTACGTGTTTACAGGTCCCTGCAAGCATAATGTTTTCTTTGACAGGAGTACTTTTGGAGTGATCTCCTTAACATGATCAGGAAACCCAGCTGCCATGCCACCACCTGGGTCCTATGGACACGTGCTGGCAGCCGTCTTTTTGTTCCGGGGGTGGGGGAGCTATTTTTAAAATGGCAACTCCCTATATTTCCAGAAATACAGGGAGGTGCCATTTTAAAAATGGCTCCCCCCATTAACTGGAACAACAAGATGGCTGCTGGCACATGTCCAGGGAGCCTAGGAGCTGGTGGTGGCAGCAGTTCCCTTGGCAGTGCTGGCAGCAGCTCCTTTGGGGGCACCGGTAGCAGCAGCACTGCCCCCCATGGATCAAGGGCCCAGGTAAGGAGCTGGGGGTTGGGTGGTGTGTTTTGGTGGGTAAAGCGGGATTCAGATTCGTAGGCTGAAGCAAGTTGGGGGGGGCTGAATCAGCCTGAGCCAAATTGGGCCCATCTCGGAATCTCCAAAGCGGCCGCTGAGTCAGATTGCGGGGTCCATGCACAGCCCTAGTTGGAATGACTCTCCTAAGTCTTAGTTACTGGCTGTAAGAGCTTGAAGCTAAAATATGTTGGGGGTTGCCCTTCCCCTTTTGCCTTTCCCCTCTGTCTTTTGCCCCATTGGAATGTGTCCCTCAAAAGTTTCTCCGAAATGGAATTTGGCCCTCAGGCTAAAAGAGGTTGTGTGTGCCTGCTTTATACAATTCTGGAAACTAATTGCTGTTCCAGGAATAAGCCCTTCTGGATCACAAATTAGAGGGGTTTTTTTTTCACTCAAATGTGTTAAGGGAACCATTTTCTACTGTGACCTTGGTTATTTACTTCAGAGTGAGGATGTACATCCCTGATTCAGAGTTTGATCATGGCACTCGGGGGAGGGGACTAAGCTTTCCTCCATCTGTTTCCATCTTGAAATTGCACCTACCCCTGTGTTTCTGTGTGTGGGGGTGGTGGTAAGGAGAATAATTGTCCATTGGAATCAATTGAAGTGTCCCCCCACCCCTGGGTGGAATTTTAGGATGAAAACAGGTGAAGGAAAAGCTTAAAAAATATCTCGCCTGGAGTGCCATGGTCCCAATCCAAACCAGGGCCACATGCATTTACTCTGAAGTCAATAAATGAACCAGGCATAGTTCTGCTAAGCATAATTAGAAGAACATTTAGTTTGGCCCTAAGTCAGTGTCCATTTATCAAAACGGGTCCCTTTTTTGGAATCCCCTAGAATTCAGGGGTTCCAAGGTGGAAGAACAGGCATCCAACCAGGAGCTCCAAACCCTAATTAGGCAAGGGTGTCTTCAAGCAGTTTGGCCCTTGGGATCACATGTGGAAGACTCATTCTCCCAGGGGTAGGGAATATTCTGCCCATGGGTACAAATGCACCCCTAGATACTTGGTGCCCACCAAGGTGCTGTATCCCTGCCACTAAAAAACAGCAACAGAAAAATTACTTACTGACAGCTGGGATTGCTGTGAAATAGGTTTTTGGTACTGACAACTGTGAGCTCAAAAGAGTTATTTACTATGTTGGGGCTCAGACTCCACCTCAGTCTTTTGGGCAGGTTACTTGTCATTTGCCATGCCTCCCATGGCAACCCTTTTGTGGTGGTGCCCTAGAGAGTTTCTCAAATTGGCAAATATGCCGGTGGCCCAAGAAGTAGGCCTGTGCACCGCTTCAGTCTGGAGTCTAAATAACGAGTCGAAGCGGGCTGTTTCGGAGGTGCCTCTGTGTGGTACGAGAAGGAGCAGAATAGCAACAAAGCACCCCAGAGTGAAGCAGCTTGCATATGAAGCACCTTGTCTGACTCAGTGATTTGTTCTGAGTAGGGATGGTGGAGAATTCCGTCACGGATTTCAGTGAGGCCGAATGCACTGGCATTCGGCCCCCCAAAACCCATGACAGAATGGCCTCCCACCCCCCTGCGGAATCCCCCCTGGGACGAAGCTTACCTGGGGCGGATGTTCCGGCAGTGGCAGCTGGTCTCTGCAGATGCAAATGGCTGCTGCAGACCCAATGGTGGCCGTCGTAGCGGCCACCATTTGCATCTGGCCAGGCTGCTGTGATAGGCTATGTAAGTATTTATGTAGCTTATCACGGCAAAGGCAGCCACGCAAATGGCAGCCACCATGCCATTTGCCTAGCTGCCTTTGCTGTGATAGGCTACGTAAATACGTAGCCTCTCACGGCAAGCTTAAAAAAAAAACAGCGTACGCAAATGGCGGCGGCTACGGCGGCCGCCATTTGCATTCCCTTTTTTTCACTGTTTTAGCCTATGTAAATATTACGGCGAAAATAAGGGGAACGCAAATAGTGTAGACGCTACGCTATTTGCGTTCCCCTTATTTTTGCCGTCTTAGTCTACGTAAATGTTTACATACACTAAGACATGGCAAAATAAGGAATGCAAATGGCGGCGGCCGTGGCCGCCACCATTTGCGTATGCAAGTTGTTCTTTTTTTAAAGTCAGCCGTGATAGGCTACATAAACATTTACGTAGACTAAGACGGCGAAAATAAGGGGAACGCGAATAGCGTAGCGTCTACGCTATTTGCATTCCCCTTTTTTTCTATGTAATAGCTTACGTAAATATTTACATAGGCTAAAACAGCGAAAAAAAGGGAACGCAAATGGCGGCCGCCATAGCCGCCGCCATTTGCGTACGCTGTTTTTTTTTTTTTCTGGAAGGCTGCCCAGCGGCGGAATGTCCGGCTGCGGGCGGTCCCAGCTGGCGGCTCTGTGGAATTTCCGTAGAGCAGAGTCGGCCAGAATAGGATTTTGGGGAGAGGTGCAGAATGCCTCCCCCCCACTGCAAATCACCCCGTCGAAAATGTAAGTGACTTTCGTACATCCCTAGTTCTGAGCAAACCAGACAGCCTGGCACCGAAAGTATCAACTTCAGAAAGTTCAGCAAAGAGTGGAGGAGGAGGAGGTAGGGAAGTCAGAGAATTCCACCACGGACTCCAGTGAGGCTGGATTCTTTAGAATCCAGCCCCCCAGAATCCCTGGTGGAATGGCCTCCCCCCCACCACCCCACAGAATCCTCCTAGGACAGAGTTACCTGGCGGTGGATGTGGCAGCAGCTGCGGCTCCAGAGGTGCCGGATGTGGTGGCGGCGGTGGCTCCGGCTGGTCTCCCAGCCACTGCCGGGTTGCTGCTGCTGCTGCAAATGGCGGCTGTCGTAGTGGCCACCATTTGCGTGCCTTCCTTTTGCCATGGTAGGCTATGTAAATACTTATGTAGCCTATCACGGCAAAGAGTGGGGGTGCAAAAGGCAGTTGCTATGCCATTTGCACCCCTGGTTTTTGTCGTGATAGGCTACGTAAGTATTTACGTAGCCTATCACAGCAAAAGGAAGCCACGCAAATGGTGTAGCGGCCGCCATTTGAGTGGCTGCCTTTTGCCATGATAGGCTATGTAAATACTTACATAGCCTATCATGGCTTGGCAGCCAAGGAAATGGCGGCCAGCATAGCAGCCACCATTTGCAGTCACAGCAGCCTGGCTGCAGCTGGAATTCCAGCTGTGGCCGGCCCCGGCCGGTGGCTCCACAGTGTCACTGTGGAGCGGAGCCAGCCAGGGAGGATTCCGGGGGGAGGGACGGAGAGCCTCCCCTCCACCGCCGATGCCCCGGAACAGACAGGTGAGTGAGATTCATACATCCCTAGGAGGAGGAGGAGGGAGGGAGCTGTGGTGAATGGAAACTCTAGTTGTAAAATCAAGGCTGAACATAGCCCAGCAATCTCCAATCAGAGGCAGTGGTGGAGGAGGGGGGGGATTGAATAACTGCAGAAAAATGGCTGCGTTTCAGAGACAGAGATAATCTGGTGGTGTTACTTAGGGATATGAGAAGTGAGAAATCCCTCCCTAGCCCCTGCTCCACTTGCTGGTTCCTCTGCCTCTGCCATGATCACCATGTCCTTGAAAACATGGTGATTGGAAGTTTGTGTGCACATAGACTTAGATGCAAAAAGCTCTGTGAATCACCCAGGCAGGAGGAGGAGGTGAAGTGCACATCCCCACTTCTCATGAGGAGGAGATAGCTAGCAGTCCTTGGGGGTGTTTCCACCAGTGATTTACCCCCTCAATTGACAAGGCACAGCGCCCCTTCATTATAGAGATCCTGAGGGTTAAAATGGGGGCTGGTTTCCATTCTTTGTGTTGGAATAAAGAAAAACGAGGATCCATGAAATAAAAAATGGATCCTCATGATGTCATCTGTTTTTTAGAGGGGAGATTGTCAAAACAAGCATCTAATCACAGACCACATCTGCCTCCATAGACTGAAGCAGAAAAATCACAGATCCGCCACTCATGGGTTCAGCCATGGTGCAAAAACAGGGATCTGAAGCAGGGATCCTCTTGATCCCATATGATTTTTCACACTATTTGTGGTAAAGCAGAAGATCTGGGATCTGTTGGGAAGCAGCGGATCTGGGATTCTTAGTGTGCATACTTGGACGAGTTCTGTGCTTTGATGAGGGGGGAGCAGGGGGGACCCAATGTAAAAATTCAGAGGATCCATACTGAATTGGGAATCTTATCCATAGCTTTATAACATGATGGTGCTATGAAGCCCCCAAATCTGTTTTTTGTCACTCAGTCTGTGGGCATAGTTGTGCTCTGTGATATGACGGTGTTTGGGAGTATCTTTCTTGTAAAAATCATGAGGATCCCTATGGTTTCCTGCCTCTCATCCATTTTTTTCCCACCATGGCTGCACCCACAAGTGGCGGATCCATGATTTTTCTGCTTCAGTCCATGGAGGCAGATGTGCTTTGTAATTGGATGGTGGTTTTATGGGTCTCCCCTTTAAACATCTTATGGAATCAGTTGGATCTCTTTTTGATCTTTTGGATCCCCATTTTACCCAGTCCCCTTTGTGTTCACTGCTCTTTTTCCCAGCACAAGCATATGCCTGTCTACTCAGAAGTAAATCCCATTGTGCTCAATGAGGCTTGCTCCTGAAATACAGGTGCATCTGGACTTTCAGGGGAAAGGGGAGAGGGGGAAGCCTCTCTTATTGGCTGAGCAGCTCCTGCCAGTCAGCTGATGTTCACTCCAACCCCCACCCCCACCAGGAAGTATGTCCTGTGAAGCTATCTTTACTGGTGCAGAGAACCTGCTCCTGGAGCCCTACATGGGCCACATTGCAGCAAAGCTGATTCATTTTAAATTAAAATCCAGTATTCCTCCATTAGCTTCTCCTTGCGTTGTCATGGAATCATGGCCATAGACAGCTGAGCAGGCAGGGGGCGGCAGCAACATGGCTCTGAGGGGTATAGCTTTTTGCTTTGAGAGTTTTTGTGGAAAAATTCAAAGTTCAGCTGCACCTAGCACAAAGAGTACTGGGCCAAACTATCTGAAATTTGACAGGTGGGATCCCCTTCATGTCAGCAGAGAGGCCCCCAAGTTTCATGTATTTACAATGAAAACTGGAAAGTTATGGCCATTTGCATTTCCCCATGAAAGTCAATGGGAAAACGCCCAAAACAAGTGGTCCGGCTATCCAAATCTCTCTTCGAAAATGGAACCGAGTTGAAGTGGAGGGGGTCAGTGGATCGGGGGGTCGGTGCACAGCCCTACCAAAAAGATTGCCTACCCCTATGGTGGCCTTCAGGCTGCTCATATTAGGGCTAAAGGTGGGGAGGGGATGTGGGCGTGGCCCTGCATGCAAGCAATGTGCTCAACATCTGTGTGCCTGCCAGCTCATTCCCTGACCTTCCCATATTGAGGGAGAAGGCCTCAAAGGCAAACATTAGGAGAACCTCCCTTCAGATGCCCTGATCAACAAAGGAAGGTTGAGGACTAAAGGGAAGGGGATGTTGGGGATCAGGCTTCCATGCACAGCCACATCCCTTCCCTGCTTTTAGCTGTGACATGAACAGGGTGAACACTTGCAGAGGGCTACATTGTTCAGGGGTCCTAACACATTTATGGCCTTTGATTACAAAGGCTACAGCAGAGTAGGGTGGTCCTGGACAGCAATTTCCAGATACACAATAGAAAGTCTATTCCTTCCCTGCTTTACAAAGCAGAGGTATCTTGACTTTAGGATCTAAAGTTTAGGTGGAGTTTAAAATACTCCTTGTTACTGACATTTGAAATTGCAGGGCTCTCTATAGCTAGGCAATAGATGATATAGATTTGATTAGAGTGGGTAATATGAGAAGCCTGAAGGCCACCACAGGAGGAAGACAGAGTATTCAACATTTCAGGAGGTACCACATTCCCTTGTCCTTTCAACAGAAGGGTTTGATGTGAACTTTCAAGTGTGTTTTGTCCTTACTTGCTAGATCTTTCTAGCCTTTTTTTTTCTAAAAAAATTGAACATTTTGAGCCAAGGTGCTCATGAGGGGGGCACACAAAATGGAGGTTGAATAACACTCTCTGGTAACATATGGCAGCATTCTAGGGGGAGCCCAGCCAGAGTCAGGCAAAGGTGTGTACCACTGGTTTCGATGGAAGAGAAAGCACATCTTAACTCACCCCCTTCCTAATGGAAAAAAGAGCACCCAGTCTGTTGTTTCCCACCAATGTGATAACAGCATATCACCTGGACAGCAACCATTGATGGAAGATTTTGAGGAGCACCCCTCCTTTGTTGGACTTGAACTTCCATCATCCCTGAGTATTGGCCATGCTGGCTGGGACTAACAGGTATTGTAGTCCAGAACATCTGGAGGGTGCCACGATAGGGAAAGCTGTCATTAGGAGTGCATTATTTGGGGGGAGAAAGGGCTGTGTTAGTCTCTCTTGAACATGCTGAACTTGCTTTTACTGTAAGCAGAGCCAATTATGTCCTTGGCTGCTATAAACACATAAAAGATATCTTATGCTAGAACAATTCTTATATTATAGGCACTAGCTGTTCTTGCTTGGAAGACTTCACCACCTGTAGCAATGTCATTGCTGGGTCATAAACTCACCTCACTAACCAGACAGTGCAAGGAAAGGAGATGGGGAGAATTGAAAATGAGCATTTAGAATGCACATGATGCTGAGGCTGTGCTTAGCTGTGCAATCCACAACACACACCGCAGCAACTGCCTCTTTCAAAATTAATCTTTCTTCACTAATATAACCCACTATGAAAGGGGTGGGGGGAAATCCGCTCAGGTCATTTAAACAAATCCTGTTAGGTGAGGCAGAAAAGCAATGAAACACTTTTGATGATACGTTTAAGAAGTCAGGGTTCAGTGTGCTCTGCAATGCACACAGCAAATTCCTGTACGTATGGAATTTTCCATTCACTTCAGTGGAAGGAGCAAGTCTAGACTAGGGATGTATGGACTGTGTAAAATCTGCTCCATCCGTGTTTCGCGGATTGCCAGGTGGGTTTGTTCCATCGTCCGCCCACAGACGGAAGCGCATGATTTTTTCCCCCCGTCATGCGGAAAAGTCCGCAAATAATTATGTAAGTATTTACCTAAGTATTGCAAAATTTACCTCATTACGTAACATTTAGAATATTGTCCCACATTCCATTCAATATTTCCTCTGCAGAAACTTAGGTATTTTCCTACAAATATATATAGGTAAATTTTGGGAAAGTAAAAACATCATCTGAAAGTCCACGGACTCCACATGGCCTGAGGGGGGGTCACTCCACAGTGGATTCTGCAGGTCAGGTTCTTAGAAATCCGAGTTCATTTTAGTCCATCTTGAATTTCTCCAGCACCCCTAGTCTAGACACCTTTTGTGTGTCCAGAGTCGCCATGGAGGATGAATGGGGAAGGGTGCTCCAGGATCAAAGGACAGAGGCCTCTGTATGTATTTCCACATTAAGAAACTCTTGTTCATGCAGAAGAGCTACACCAAGTAAGAGTTATTTTGCAAAATGTTTTAAAAGTTGTTCATTAGAGATCAGCTGGCTGATTAAGACATGCCAGTTCACAACGTTTACCTGTGCATTTGATGGAGCTAACCCTAGTCTACCTTGTTCAATATTAATTACATGATGAAAATTGCCCTGCAAGGTTGGAACAACTAATCCGAACATAATTAACAATTTATTTATTGCATTTGCTGCCTGTCTGGGGTCAGAAAATGGCACATCAACAACTTCTGCTTGCTGCTGCAGAACACTGGACAGGGAGACACGTTTCTGTTTAAAGAGAAATTAAGTTCTTATGGTCAAACAAGGCACAAACCATGGGAAGTTCTCATGCACATCCCTCACTGGAAGTAATGGGAGCTTTGCAATATCGTAACCTTTTCTCAGATCTTAAGTCTTTGTGATTCGTTTTAAGGCAATAGTGTGAAGTATTAACTGGATTTATTCAGTGGGACACTTGCACAACCACACATTCTCTTGCACTGTGACAATTCCCATCTGCAAGCAGAGCCCACTGCTTGTGGAATAAAGACTTAGCACTTCTGGGGCAACCAAATATGAGTGGAAACACTCATTTCTGGAATGGAGCAGGTCAGTGGTAGGGATACTGGCGAAGTCTGTTTGGGGGGTGGAGTTCAACAGGTTTTCCTAGGCTCAGTCCCCCAGATTTCATTTTGGTTCCAGATGCGGTGCCCAACTCAATCTGTAGCAAGTCAGGCCAGTTCGTGGATTTTCCAGGAACTTTGTGCATTTTGGGGGAAGGTTCTGCAAATTCCGCAAATTTCTGAGCAATTCATGCAAATTGCAGAACCTTCTCCTAAAAATGTGCAAAAATGTTCCTGGGGTATGAGGAATGGCTCGCAGCTCGGCTTGCAGATACAAAGCAAGTTGTACACACTGCAGAACTCCATCAAGCTAAAAAAAGAACTGGCTTTCCCAGCAATGGACATCCCTAGTTGGCGGAGCTCACCTAAGGGAGCTCTGCTGACCTGTCCCAATCAAGAGACAAGTGTTTCCACTTATTTCTGGGAAGCACTAAATCTTTGTTGTGCAACCAGTGGGTCCCGCTCATGCAACAGAATTGGTAGGAGCCACTATTTGCACAACAGAATCTACGGAGCACAAGAGAATTGGTAGGGGTGTAAGTCCCCCACTGGATACTGCACCAAATGTTTACCTCCTTTTTAAAAAAAAGAAAAAAAGAAAAAAATGGCTGGGCAAGGATTTTGGAATGGTTAAAGTGGTAAAACCTACAGCATGTAGAAGCCCAATAAGGCCCAATTAAAAAAAAAGATGAGGGGCTCAGACATTTTTCTACTAGGAATGGGATTCATTTTTAATATATAAACTGGAAGAATTCAAGTATGGCAGATATTGTGATGAGAGTTACTGACATTAGGATGTATTATCATTCAGTAGTGCTTAATATATTATGCATTTGTGATGATGACTGAATATAAAGCTTCGAAATATTTTTGAAGCCCATGCCTTTGTTGAGAGAGGATTAGATTTCGTTCCTATTTTACCAATGTTGTTTACTGTCTTGCTAATTCTATGCCAGGTGTTCATCATTATTTTAATGATTTATTTGCAGAGCTGAGTGGAAGCAGAGGGAATATTTTGTGAAAAACTTTAACCCCATACAAAACATACCCCCTCCATTTTTGTGGGTCGGGGGGGTAGTCTACATGACAGGGTGAAATGTTCATCCATTTGGAGTGAGAGCTGGAAACAATTGCTCTCACTTCAATTTGGCTTGTGATTTCATAATGTAGCCAAAGCTGGTTTACTGTCTGTGATCACATAGTTTAGGCATATCCTGAATTGAAGAAAATGGTCCTGGGAAGACGCTCATGTTGGTTGTCATCTGAAGCTCTGCTTCAGATCCCTTGGCTTTGTAAAACTTAGTGGACAGGACAGCTATCAGATGTGGGCTTTTTTTGATACAGGCTTCTACCCTATGGACAATTGGTATTCAAAACCATCGGCATGCTGAAGTACCTGTGGTCCTGTTTTCCTCCACCCTACCCACTAGGGATGGTGCAGGTGTCTGGTTGGGTCTCAAAGCCCAGCAAGAAATCACCAGCTCGGCCTTCTGGACGCCACTCCATGGACTGCAGCACTTGCCTGACTTGGTGTTCATAAGAGACTTATGTCAAATGACCAGCCTGTCCCCATCGCAGCCACTGCTGTAGCAGGGATGAGAGGGGAAGTGTCCCGGACTGCTCGCCAAGCTCTCCAGGGCTCGTACAGCCCAGCTTGTGGGGCGGGTGGCAGTGGCAACTCATGAGTGCCCACAATTGGTGGGCACAAGTGATTCCGTCCATCCCTACTATGCACAACAGTGTTCCTGGCCAAGGCTTTACTCAGGTGGTGGAAGATTCTAGTTGATATTGTGGTTTTATGACTTTTCTCATTAGGAATGAAGAGGGCTTTACATGTTTTTAGATATTATATGAGTTTTTAAAATGTCTTAGCCACTTTGAGTTACTTCTGGAAATAAGGGGGAATAATAATAATAATAATAATAATAATAATAATAATAATAATAATACAAGTTTTATTTTTTAAAATGTTGTGGAAACAGAAGATTAAGGAAAGAAGTGTGTATAGGCAGTGAACAAAGTACAAAAAAGCAAGCAAGAGGAGTGATGAAGCCATTTTCCCCTTGAAATTTGCCCTGAGAATCCATTTGTTTTGCCCTTGAAATTCCCATCATTTCTCATTGATTGATTGATTGATTGATTGTCGGTGGGTGGTTGGGGGGAGGGACTCTTCACAGAATTTCATTCTAAGCTGAAGTTCAAAACCAGACAGCTCTACAATGGGCAATTAATATCTTTCTCAAAATAAAACCTCAAGGTCACCAAGTTCTACTTCTTTTTGGCTATTGCATCTTTCTGTGGCTGGGCTCTTATATTGTCATCAGCTGCCTCACAGACAGAAATCTAGCAGATCAAAGTTTTCCACATCCCCACATCTCCATGCCAGGCAAGTGTCATTCAAGCTTGAAAATAATCAGTGCATTTCAGATCCAAAGAAAGTTTCATTTTCGTTGGTTTCAGAATGGAAGCGAGTTTTTCCAAAAGGGTTTTGATTCCTCCTGGTTTATATTTCTGTATTATAAATAAATCTTTGGTTTTTAAGACAAAACCAATGAATTCCAGGGAGGGCTGTCTTTCTGTCTGTCTGTCTGTCTGTCTTTCTTTCTTTCTTTCTTTCTTTCTTTCTTTCTTTCTTTCTTTCTTTCTACTATTACTGTAGCTGATCTACATGGTGGTTGTTGTTTTTAAAAACCTGACATTGTAATGCCTGCCTCACTAGCACATCGCACACCAGAAATCATTCTCATCGTGCTGTTTCTGCCATTATATCCTGGGTTTCTTCAGACCAGTTTTATCATGACTTTTAAAATATCTTGTGGTTTGGGGAGGTATATATTTGATGTGTGCTGACCTTGCAGTTCTGTAACTTTTGTTCTGGGGGGAGGAGGATTTCAGAGAGGCGGGGGGGTAGCACTGCAAGGAGGAAATTTCCAGTGAGGAGGGAGCGTTCTGCATGGCTATCCTCCATTTCCTGTTTGCTGGCTATGGGGGTGAGTTCGGGCATGCAGCATTTTGTTTTGTTTGAACAGTATTTGCCAACGCACCCCTGCAGAGGGCTGAATCACTGAATAATGCCATGTTCCCCTTACATTGCTCCAAATACTGGGTGAGGCAGCCTGCTCACGGCTTGGCACAATGCAAGCAGCCTGGACAAAGCAGCCCGCGCTTTGAGGAGGAGATAAGTGATCAGCCTGTTTCTCCATTGCTTTCCCCACTCCATCTCCCATTATTGCTGTTGTTGTTGTTGTTATTATTATTATATTTATATCCCGCCTTTTCCCCAATACTGGGACTCAAGGCGGCCCCTTGCCCAGTGAACTGGAGAGTGGACACAATGCTGCCATCCTCCCTGACCTTGCCTTCTTTCAAAATTTACCTTGGGTAAATTGGAATTGGAATGTCTTTTCAAGCCTTCCCAATTGTGTCCTTCATCCTTTTTGTTTCCTTGCCTCAAAAACCAACTAGCTGAAAATGCGATGCTATACATGTCTGCTCAGAAGTAAATCACATTGTCTCCAATGGTGTTTACCCCTAGGAAAGTCAGCATGTGAGAGGGTGGTGTATTGGCTTTTGGGAAATGATTTTGCACAGAGGGGAATGGGGGGACCTGGTGTTGCTGGCTTCACCCCATGGGAAGATGGCAGTAGAGACAGAACCTCTCCCTTCTCTCCCCCACCCTCTTCCCCTCGTCCGTGATTTTTTGGGAGAGGGAGCTGTCAATTGCCACATGCTTTTAAAAAACAATCTCCATTCCTTTGCACCATCAAAGGTGCGCATCCACTCAGTGAATTTTAAAAAAAGAACCTTAAAGGGCTATTTCCCCAGAAATTTCAGAGGCTTGTGTTGTGAGCTCATGCAAGATGCAACGAACTCAAACCATCGAACACACATGACCGTTCCAACTCATCCTGTGTCTCCCACAACTGCATTTGTGTGTTAAGCGTAATTGCATTTTCAACACAGTGGATACTGCAAAGGATTCATTAGCATGTGCCCCTAAATGAGCAAAAGCATTTTGCAGAAATACTGTGACATGGAAGAAGCTCTTGGATTAGCCCCTGGTTACTGAGGCGGCTAGGAGCTGGTCACTGAGGGGGCTAGAGAGTTTGCAAAGGTCTTTTGCTGCTATTCAATAAATCTCAGCCAGCAGAACCCTTTAAAATCCATTTTTATTGTGGCTCAACAAGTCATCATCTGATTGATGACTACTTCTAAGCAAAACTTGAAATGGATGGTCCCATCTGCACCAATCATACTCTGTCCAAATCAGTTGCCTCCCCAATGGTTCCAGTCAGGAAGCAAAAACAGGAGCCTGTAGATGGTGAAGTGTCGAAGGAACTCTCAGAGCTTTCTGTGGAAGGTATTTTTAGTGCATCTGTCCTGTTCAGCCTAGAAGCAGCCACTGATGACTTTGCAAGGTGTTGTCTTAAGATATTGTGTGCTACAGCAGAAGGCAAAGGCAGCCTTATGCTGATCTCACAAACCATCATGGCAGAACAGGTCATGCAGTTCGGTTTCCTAGCCCAGCTGACTTCACTAGTGTTTGGATATCTCCACAAAATGATATATGTTAGGTTTTTTTGTTAGGCAAGGGAAGGATGAGAAGAACAGGGGCTGTCCACCAATTTTGTTTTTACTTTATTCATAGTCTACTTTTTGACCAGTTTTATCAACACAATGCAAACTAATTTGCATGGCATGAAAACCTCAGTACAGATAGTGGGTTGTATCCAATGGTGCTGTTCCACCACTGGAAGGGAGATTGCTGGCAGAATACTTTTCCCCATCCCCTTTCAGCTACCTGTGTATCCACCCAAACCTGCTCCAGAGGTTTGAGGGACTCTTTGGAACAGATCTGGGATGTGTGGGGGGCTGGATGGAAGAGGAAATTAGGTCTATCTGCTTAAAATTGGCCCCAATAAATTAACTAAAGCTTTAGTAGATTAATCTGTCAATTAAGCCAATTAATGTATGTAGCCTTGCTAGGAACATATTTTTGGAGAGCATTTAAACAAGGCATTCTTGCTCATTTATTATTTTTGAGACGTGCTAGTTCATGTGATGCAGTATGCAAGAATATTGGATTTAAATTTGGGAGATCCAGGTTCAAATCCCTACTCAGCCATGAAGCTTACTAGGTAGTTTTGGCCAAATCTTAGTTCTTCTCACAGTAAGGCCTACAGCAGGGCTGGGCAACTTCTGAAGGTCTGGAGGACATTTTTGCCTCCCAGGCCCCTGCCATGCTCCCCCCCCCACTTCCCGGGGCTGCAACTGATGGTTTGATGCTGACATTCAGTAGAGAACTGCTCTGAAGCACTACAAAGCAGAGCAGTTGATAATTTAACTTGTTTCCAAGCAAAATCTAACCCTTCTGATGCCCTGTAGCAGCTGTAGAGTGCCAAAAGAGCCAAATTTAGCTTAAAAACAAGCTTTGGGTGCTCCATAACAGTTACAGACAGCATCTTTTTAACTTTGGAGAGGGACTGGGGGGTGGCAGGGAGCGGTTGGGGCCATAACCATTTTACACTTTGTTTAATGTATTTTTAATGCTTTTTAATCTTTGTAAACTGCCCAGAGAACTTCAGCTATGGATGGTATAGGTGTAGCAAATAATAATATCAATATAATAACGGGGGTGCCATGGGCTGCATGAAACTAGGGATGCTGGAGAAATTCAAAACAGACTAAAATAAGCTCCATTTCTAAGAACCCGAGCTGTGGAAGCTGTTGCAGACTGACCTCCTCAGGCCACGTGGAGTCCATGGACTTTCGGATCTTTTTTTTTGCTTTCCCGAAATTTACTCATAATTATTTGTAGAAAAATTTCTGCTGAGACTGGTAAATATACGTGAGGAAAACTTTGGGGTCCCCCCAAAGACAAGGTTTGTTGCTTGGGAGTGCTCCTGGATCCTACATTGTCTCTGCATCTTCAGTTGGTGGTGGTGGTGGCGGCAAGGAGTGTGTTTGCACAATTATGCTTGGTGTGCCAGCTGCGAAACTTTCTGAGTCAGTCATCCATGCCTTGGTTACATCATGTTTAAACTACTGCAATGTGGTCTGTATGAGTCTACCCTTGAAGAGTGCCCAGAAGCTTCAATTGGTGCAAAAAGTGGCAATGATCACAATACTCCAGTACTGAAAGATATGTACTAGTTGCCAATTGTTTTTGAGGCTCTATTCAAAGAACTTGTGCCCTCCTTTATAGCTTGACAGAGCTTGGGCCCTGGCTATTCAAGGGACTGCCTGTCTCTGTATGAAACTGCTCAGCAGGAGCAGCCCTTTTGAGGACACTCTCACTTGCAGAAGCGTGCTTGTGAGGCCTGCAGGGAAGGGCATTCACTTGCATTGCTTCCAAACTCTGGAGCACACTCCCCATGGTCTCCACCCTCCCTGCATTCAGGGAAGGGGGTTAAGTTGCGTCTTTTTAACTTGGATTTTCCAATGGCTGTTAGGGGGTCTAAGGTTGTTTTCAACCTTTTACCATTTCTTCATTTGTTTATTATTGTTATTTTCTGAAGTTTTGTGAACCACCTTGGTTGGTTCCAGAAAGGCAGTATAGAAATGTGGCCAGTCCATTTCCGGGCCTGATTCAAAGTGCTGTTATCAACATTCAGAGCCCTTAACGGCTTGGGACCAGGTTATCTGAAGGATCACCTCTTCCTATACATCTCTGCCTGGACCCTAAGATCATCCTCAGTAGTCCTTCTCCATGAGCCCCTGCCAAAGGAAGTGAGGCAGGTGGCTAGCAGGAAGAGGGCCTTTTCTGCTGTGGCACCCTGGCTGTGGAATGAGCTCTCTAGAAAGGTTCACCTGGTGCCTATGTTGTGCTTCTTCCGATGCCAGGTGAAGACCTTTTTATTCTCCCAGTATTTTAGCATTTTAGCTTCCTAGCCATTTAGCTTTGGTGTTTTAAATCTGTATTTTAAATCTCTGCATTTCTGCTAGGTTTTATTCTGGTTGTACTGTTATATTGTGGTTTTAAGCTTTCATATTTTATATCATTTTATGCTGCACTTTGTGGTTTTAATTTTTGTGAACTGGTCCCAGAAAGCTTCAGCTATTGGGTGCTATAGAAATAAAAATCAATCAATCAATCAGTCAAGGCTACCTTGATAAGGGTAAGCTGGTCTGAGTCTGGTATGGGCTTGGATAGGAGATGATGCCTCAGCTTGTTTGAGTGAGAAGTCTAAAGGTATTACCAGCCTGCTGCCACCACTTGAAGTACTTTACTTCCATTACCCTGTACCCTCAAGAATACCAGTTGCTTCTCTATAAACTCCCAGCTCCAGTTCACATGGGTACTGACCTCCAGTAAGCCACACTGGATAAATAACAATGTTTTATTTTCTTGTTCAGTGACAATAATAGTTCATGTTCTTCCAAAGCCAAATAAAATAATAAAACCAGCACACACAGATATCTAACTCCTTTCTCCCTCAGCTTTCAGTTCCAGTCTCTTAGGATGCAATCATATCAGGATAGTCAGCTGCCTCTGAACTTTGAGGCGGCCAACTATCCAATGTAGGATGGGCAGAACACAGAGGGGATCCTTTCCCCTGTGTTCCAGCCACCCTACATTTGTGGCTAGACAGCCGATTTTGGCTGTCTAGCTGGGGAGGTCACAGTGGGAGTGGGGGAGGCCGAATGGTGCATAGGAAGTGTCATAATGACGCTTCTGCTGTCTCCTCCCCACCCCCCAGGGAATGCCCCCTTTTTGCCCCCTCTGCTCTGCGGTTACAAGTGTAGAGGAGAGTGAGGGGAGTGCAGTTTCTAGGAACCAAGCTCAGAGCCCTGGCTCTGAAACCAAAAAATCCTATGACCATCTAGACACCGTCTAGCAGCCATATGTTTGTTCTCTCCACTGCTCTTGTAGTTAAGGATAAGGGATCCTATGTATACTGCCTTAAATACGATGGATGAAAGGTGAGTTATAGATGTTCTTAATAAAAAGACCTAGTTCTTAAAAACAGAAATGAAGTAGTAAAACTTCAGGCTGCTGGTGTGTGTGTGTGTGTGTTGGGGTGGTGGTCACATGGTTGAATACTTCCATTGCACACTGAAAATAAAAATGTCTTGCACACACAAAGCTACTGGCAAGATGAGTATGCTAGAACCCTTATAGAACTCACTAGATTTCTATGACCAGGGATTTCTTTTTAATGTGGAGTCACATCCAGTCAGGCAGCCCCCTACCTGCAATCCAAAGTGGTCCAGTCCAGGAGCAGTTCTACCACTTTATCTGCTCCTTATGTGAACTGGGCCTTTGAACGAATGCACCTGTCCTAGAAGGGTTATCCTGAAAGCCCCCTGAGAGAAGGACATAGTGCAAGGTAGAAGCATTTGGTACGCAGTTCTCATTGGGGGACATATTTTCCTCTGGGACCATACACTGCTTTTCTACCATGCATGATCAAGGGAAGTGTTGAAGGGAAATGGACTTACTCATAAAACACCATTTAGATCAATTCTTTCACTCAAATTATTTCCCCCCCCCCATTACTATCATGTCAGCTGATTGGTGCTGGTCAGTTTTCCATTCAGCTACACAACAACCCCCTACTGCTTGCTTGTTCCAGTCTATTCTCCTCGATTTATTCAAAATGCATCACAGCCATAACCTCACTTGCACAAGACAAGTGCTTCTTATTATTCAGACATTGAATGGCATTTGAATAACCAGAATGATCGAGGCACTCAGGCAGCTCAGAATAAGTGACCAAACATGACTGATGTATTCCACTTCACTCCAAAGTTAACTGCAGGACAAAGCTAGCATTGAACTATTCATGGAAAAAACAAGGATTTCTCCTTTGAGTCTATGGCAAAATATGAATTTTGATGAGTTTAAGAAGTGCATATGTGCAAGTCATTGCTTATGAGAGGGGACAACACCATGAGGAAACATGATGATGAGGAATGTGGTATAATCTTGCAATGTGACGCACTGGCTGCTAGGTGGCAGAGGGGACAACCCCATGAGGAAACATGACCATGAGGAGCGTGGTATAATCTTGCAATGTAATGCTCTGGCCACGAGGTGGCAAGCATCTGATCCATGAGATGGTAGAATTACTGCTTTTCATTTCTTGATAAATGCCTGTTTTCTTTCATCTCTTCAGAGTCCACACCCAGGGACGTACTATAGCTGCTCTCTCCACTCAGAAGGTAAAATCCAACCTAAATCCTACTTAAACTAGTCACGCTGAAATGAATAGGACTCATGATAGTCATGACTAATTGCATTCAGTTCAGTGGGTCTACTTTAAGTAGCCCTTGCATTGGATTTTACCCAGAGTAGGGGTGAACGAAAGTCACTTACCTTTTCTCGCAGCTTTTTCGCGGTGGGGGGGAGCGCTTCGCTGCTCCCCCCGCGATGTTCAGGCCGGGGGGGGAGGCTTCCCGCCTCGCCCGGCCAAAATTCAGGCCGGGAGGGGAGGCCTCCCGCCTCGCCCGGCCAAAATTCAGGCCGGGGAGGAGGCTTCCCGCCTCGCCCGGCCGCGAACACGAAAGTAAAAAAAAAAAAAAAGTCCCCTGATAGGCTACGTGATGATTCACGTAGCCTATCACGGCAAGATTTGCAAAGTCAGCCGTGATAGGCTACATGAATCGTCACGTAGCCTATCACGGGTGACTTTAAAAAAAAAAAAAAAGCGCGTACGCGAATGGCGGCCCCCATAGGGAGCCGCCATTCACGTTCCTTATTTAGTTGCTGTAGTCTACGTCAATGTTTACGTAGACTACAGCGAAAATAAGGGCAACGCAAATAGCGCAAATAGCCCCTATGGGGGCCGCCATTATCCGTACACACTTTTTTTTTTTTTTTTAAAGTCACCCGTGATAGGCTACGTGACGATTCACGTAGCCTATCACGGCTGACTTTGCAAATCTTGCCGTGATAGGCTACGTGAATCGTCACGTAGCCTATCAGGGGACTTTTTTTTTTTTTTCTTTCATTGCAATGGCGGGGGCGGCAGCCGGTCGAACACCGGACGAACCGCCAGCCGGACCCGCCGCCAGGAGGGACATTCAGGGAAGGTAAGTCCCGTCCTGGGGGGTGGCGGGGGGTGGGGGGGCGGAGGATTTCTCCCCGAAACTTGTTCGGGGGGCCGAACACGTTGGCGCTCGGCCCCCCGAAGTTTCGGGGAGAAATTCTCCGCCATCCCTAACCCAGAGTTGCTAATAAGGCTGAGCCAAACTTTTCATTCCAGTTTCCCAAAAATATTCTCCTCATGCAAAAATAGCAGCTGGTTTTCTACTGATTTTGGGTTGGATCGAGAATGTATGTTTGATGAACTGCACTGACGGATGTGGACTTCCCTGCCAGTTCCACCTCCTTCCCAAACCATCCCCTCCAGCTAGGGATGTACGAATCCCACTCACCCATCCGTTCCGGGTCATCCGCGGTGGGGGGGAGGCACTCTGTCCCTCCCCCCAGAATCCTCCCTGGCTGGCTCCGCTCTGCAGCAACTCCGCAGAGCTGCCATCCGGGGTCATCCACAGCTGGACTTCTGGCCACTGCTGGGCTGCTGTGGCCGCAAACGGCAGCCGCTATGCTGACCACCATTTGCATGGCTGCCAAGCTGTGATAGGCTACGTAAGCATTTACATAGCCTATCACGACAAAAGGCAGCCATGCAAATGGCAGCTGCTACACCATTTGCATGGCTGCTTTTTGCTGTGATAGGCTACATAACGTAGCCTATTACAGCAAAGAGCAGGGGCGCAAATGGCGTAGCGGCCACCATTTGCGCCCCTGCTCTTTGCTGTGACAGGCTACATAAGTATTTACGTAGCCTATCACGGCAAAAGAAAGCCACGCAAATGGTGGCTGCAGCAGCCCAGCAGTGGCTGGGAGACCAGCTGGAGCTGCCGCATCTGCCGCCGCATCTGCCGCCGCATCTGCCGCCGCATCTGCTGCCATATCCGCTGCTGCTGCATCCGCCGCCAGGTAAGCTCTGTCCCAGGGGGATTCCACGGGCTGGAGGTAGGGATGTCAGAGAATTCCTCCACGGATTCCGGGGGGCTGGATTCTTTAGAATGGACTCACTGGAGTCCATGGCAGAATTCTCTGACATCCCTACCTCCAGCCCTCTGAAAATGCTCCACAAAGGGTCAGGAGACCCTGGACGACATGATGCGATGCAGCCTCAGGCTGCCTCCCTCTGGCCACACTTCCAAAATTGCTGTGGAATGGATGCAATGCAATGTGATATGGCATTGTTCCCAAGTAGGGATGGGAGAACCAGGGATGCTCAAGCTTGCCAACATGTGCCACACTTAACTTCAAAGCTCAGTTCTACTCCTGTTTTCATTCACAACATGATTTTAAGTGTGTTCGACAGGAAAAGCATGTGCATTTTGAATGGGAAAGTGTGCATTTCTGTACATATTTCTACAAATGTGTGCACTTTTCTACCACGAAATATGTGAAACATAGATGAAATACATGAAAATGCAGAATGCAGCAGCTCGGCTGTTGTCAGGAGCTGCCCCTTTTCAGCATGTAGCTCTTTTGCTAAGGGAACTGCACTGGCTGCCTATTCACTACTGGGCCAGGTTTAAGGTGTGAGTACTAGAGTACAAAGCTCTAAACAACTTGGGACCAGGATACCTGAGAGAGCACCTTCTTCTTTACCAGCCTGTCACTGAGGTCATCAGAGGGCTTGCTCCTGGTGGTTACACATAGAACCATAGCCCAGCTGGAGTCCACCAAGAAAAGAGCCTTCAGTGTTGCGGCCCCCTTCCTATGGAACTCCCTAGGGATGTACGAAAGTCACTTACCTGGTCTCGCAGCTTGCTTCGCGGTGGGGGGGAGGTGCTTCGCTTCTCCCCCTGAAATTCAGGCCGGGGAGGGGAGGCTTCCCGCCTCACCCGGCCGAAATTCAGGCCGGGGGGGAGGCTTCCCGCCTCGCCCGGACGAAATTCAGGCCGGGGAGAAGCGCCCCGTCTCCCCGGCCGCGAACTTCAACAGAAAAGTAAAAAACAACAACAACGCCCCGTGATAGGCTACGTGACGATTTACGTAGCCTATCACGGCTAGATCTGCAAAGTCAGCCATGATAGGCTACATAAATCGTCACGTAGCCTATCACAGGTGACTTTAAAAAAAAAAAAGCGCGTACGCAAATGGCGGCCCCCATAGGGAGCCGCCATTCGCGTTCCTTATTTGGTCGCTGTAGTCTACGTAAAGATTTACATAGACTACGGAAAAAATAAGGGCAATGCAAATAGCGTTGCCCTTATTTTTGCTGTAGTCTACGTAATTTTTATGTAGACTACAGCGACCAAATAAGGAACGCGAATGGCGGCTCCCTATGGGGGCCGCCATTAGCCGTACATGCTTTTTTTAAAAAAAAAAGTCACCTGTGATAGGCTACGTGACAATTTATGTAGCCTATCACGGCTGACTTTGCAAATCTAGCCATGATAGGCTACGTTAATCGTCACGTAGCCTATCACGGGGGCGTGTTTTTTTTTTTTTACTTTTCTTGGAATGGCGGCGATGGCAGCTGGTCAAAAGACCGGCTGCCGCCCCCGCCCCTGTCGAAGCCCTGCCGAACCGCCGCTGCGACCTGCCACCGGGAGCGACATTTGGGAAAGGTAAGTCCCATCCAGGGAGAGTGCGGGGTGCGGGGGGGATGCGGAGAATTTCTCCCCGAAACTACTTCGGGGGGCCGAATACGTTGGCACTCGGCCCCCTGAAGTTTCGGCGAGAAATTCTCTGACACCCCTAGAACTCCCTGCCTTTGGAGGTCAGGCAGGCGCTAACGTCATGTTGCTTTCTGTGCCTCCTGAAGGCATTGCTATTTCGAGTGGCCTTCCCTGAGTGAACAGCCGTGGTTTATTAAGTTCAGAACCCGTTCTTTTAAAATGTTTGAATTATTATAATTATGGGGTTTTATTCTTTTATCTTGTTGTTCACTGCTCCAAAATCTTTGATGTGGAGCGGTATATAAATATTGTAAATAAATAAATAAATAAAGTATTTGTGTGTGTGTGTAAATTAGAGAAAATGCATATTTTTAGAAATGCGCATTTCAAAGTTCCTTAAAAAAAAACAAACACCAATCCATTTTGTGAATTCAGTTGCAAGCATGGGGAGCATGCGATTAAAAAAAGAATAAATGCACCCTGTTTGCCTACAGGGTTGCAAACACCACAAGTTTCAGAGAAGCTCTCAGGGGCCTCATTCCAGCAGTGGGTGGAGACAAATGTGAAGGGGAGGGCCCAGTACACCAAAAATATCAGCCTATTGTAGCTTAAAGCTCTTAACAGCCAGTCACTAAGCCTTAGGAAAAGCATTTTGACCTTTTAGAATAGGAAGAAAACTGCACAAAAGCTGAGAAAACCCCAAACAATCAGTGGTCGGGGGAAAGGGTATGTGGCCATCTGCAGAACCCTGAGGGGCTGGATTGGTCCCCCAAGTGGGGTGGATTGGGGCCCAATCCAGATGCTACGCTATTTGCGTTCCCCTTATTTTTGCCATCTTAGTCTATGTAAATGTTTACATAGACTAAGACATGCCAAAATAAGGAACACAAATGGCGGCGCCCATGGGCGTCGCCATTTGCATACGTGCGTTTTTGTTTTTGTTTTAATCAGCCATGATAGGCTACGTAAACATTTACGTAGCCTATCACGGCTGACTGCAGGGACGCAAACATTTGCGTCCCTGCTAGCCAGTGGCCAGATGTCCAGCTGCTGGCGGAGCTGGCCGGCAGCTCCGCAGAATCGCTGCGGAGCACAGTCGGCCGGCCAGGATTCCGGGGGGGGGGGAGGAACAGAGTGCCTTCCCCCCCCAGCGAGGATTCCAGGGGGAGGGACGGAACGCCTTCCCCCACACCATCAGCATAATCCCTGAAAGGTAAGTGATTTTCGTACATCCCTAGTCCGTGGCAGAATTCGCTGACATCCCTACATATCTGTAATACAGACTTAAACTTCCCTCTTCCCAGAGAACCCTGGGAAAGGAAGTTCCACAAGGGACTTCTAAAAGGAGAATTTCCTGCATCCTTACTAAGCTACAATTCTTAGAATTCTTTGGAGGAAACCATTATTGCTACCAAACAGATATAAAATTGTAGTGTAAATATGTCTGTAGTGTTTTGGAAATGCTTTCCAAAGTTTTGAAGTATCACTGTAGTTTTCTTAATTAACACTTATTATTTTGCTACTTTAGCCGCCTTTCTTCATATCCTGAGACAACAAAGGCATCTCAGGGTATGAACAGTGCAAAAATTATTGTCAGCATTTGCTTAACAGTAAGCTGAGTTGCCCATAGTAACAAAGCTAAACCACACAGAAAATCAAAGAGACTAAAAAGATATTGAGACAACTCATTAGACACAAGGAAATTTTGGGCAGATGGTGAAAGAGTATGTTGTTGAGATCAATCTGTGACTTCCTTGGTCTGCTTTCAAGAGAGATCATCTTTCTTGGATCTTTGTCTTCATGTTTGTCAGATGGACATGAAAAACAGCTTTTATTCTGGGGTCCTTTATCCACTGCTTGCCATTTTTTTTTAATGTTCTGCTTGATTAAGCCATCAAACAAATGCTTTCAAATCTTAATAATGGCTGGACCCCATTTACCACTCCTTTCTGCTGTTTCCCAGACATGGGGATTTCCCCCTAGTAAACTAATTATATCACACCTTAATCAAATACAAAAGGGAACAAGATTTCATATTCTTGGTTGTTATGCATCAACTATTTGAGGCTGGCGATTAGCCCATAAATTCAAGGATAATTAGCAAGATACTGTATATTTTGTTTTGTAAGCCTTAAACACACACATAGTTCAACTTTACTCCTGGGTTGTTTTTGCTTTTCAGTTTAGGAAACCTTTAACTAGGGTTGGCGGGGAATTTCTCCCCGAAACTTCGGGGGGCTGAGCGCCAACGTGTTCGGCCCCCCGAACAAGTTTTGGGGAGAAATTCTCCGCCCCCCCGCCCCCCGCACCCCCCCCCGGGACGGGACTTGCCTTTCCCGAATGTCCCTCCCGGCGGCGGGTCCCGGCGGCGGTTCGTCGGGTCTTCGTCAGGGGCGGGGGCGGCAGCCGATCTTTCAACCGGCTGCTGCCACCGCTATTCCAATACAAGATTATGTAGACTACGGCAAAAATAAGGGCAACGCTATTTGCGTTGCCCTTATTTTTGCCGTAGTCTACGTAAAGATTTACGTAGACTACAGCGACCAAAAGAGGAACGCGAATGGCGGCTCCCTGTGGGGGCCGCCATTTGCGTACGTGCTTTTTTTTTTTTAAGTCACCCGTGATAGGCTACGTCACAATTTACGTAGCCTATCACGGCTGACTTTGCAGATCTAGCCATGATAGGCTACGTTAATCGTCACGTAGCCTATCACGGGGGCGTTTTTTTTTTTAACTTTTAATGTCGCGGCCGGGCGAGGCGAGGCGAGGCACAGGAAGCCTCCCCCCCAGCCTGAATTTTGGCCGGGCGAGGCGGGAAGCCTCCCCCCCGGCCTGAACTTCGGGGGGAGAGCAGCGAAGCGCCTCCCCCCCACCGCAAAAAGCTGCGAGACCAGGTAAGTGGGTTTCGTGCACCCCTACCTTTAACATGCTTTAGGGTGCAATCCTATGGGGATAGTCGTCTGCCTACAAACTCGGAGGTGACCGACTATCCAGTGCAGTGTGGGCAGAGCATGGAGTGGATCTTCTCTGCACTCCTGCTGCACTGCATTTGTGGCTAGACAGCTGATTTCACCTTGGAACAGAGGGAGGGGGAAGGCGAGACAGTGTATAGGAACCATGGTAACTGCACTTCTAACATCCCCTCCCCGCCCCCATGAAACCCCCTTCTCCCCTACTCTACGCTGGTCTCCCGAGAGAGGAGCCAGGGGCGAACCATGCCATGTACGAGGCAGTAGGGGAGAGGTGGGGGGAGGCAGTTTTCTAGGAACCAACCTTGGAGTGCTGGCTCTGAGCTCAGAGAACAAAAAAAATCCTGTGGCCGTCTAGCCACTGTCTAGCGGCCATAGTGCCCTTAGCTCCTTCTATATTCCCACTAAGAGCTAGGGATGTCAGAGAATTTCACCACGAATCTCAGGGAGGCCGAATGCCAGCACATTCGGCCCCCCGAAATTGGTGGCAAAACAGTCTGCCCCCCTGCCCCCCCAGGATGGGACTTACCTTGGGCAAATCCTCCTGGTGGCAGCAGCTCTAGCAGCGGTTCGGCGGCGGTTCGGCGGTGGCGGCTGCTGCGGCCGGTCTTCCGACCGGCTGCCGCCACCGCCATTTCCAGAAAAACAACAACAACAAATGTGATAGGCTACGTAAATCTTTACAGCTAGATTTTTAAAAAATACCGTGTTAGGCTACGTAAATGTTTACGTAGCCTATCACGGCTGAGTAAAAAAAAACCACAAAAAACCGCACGTATGCAAATGGCGGCGTACGCGTGGTTGTTGTTTTTTTTTTTTACTCAGCCGTGATAGGCTATGTAAACATTTACGTAGCCTATCACGGCTGACTGCAGGGATGCAAACGGCGGCTGCTACAGCCGCCGCCATTTGCTGCCCGGCCAGCCAGGATTCAGGGGTGGAGGGACAGAGCGCCTCCCCCCCAGCCAGAATTTTGGGGGGGAGGGACAGAATGCCTCCCCCCCACCGGGAATCAAATTTCGTTACAGGTAAGTGACTTTCATACATCCCTACTAAGAGCCAATTCAAACATTGCTATGGCAGTGTGATAACTGCAGGAAACCTCAATGTTGTTCATGCTCAAGATGGGGGAAAAGTTGTTCAGTTCACATTTTAATGTGAATTTACCTTATTTCACATATTTGAACCCCTATGCAAACTGAAACTCGGTTCCCTTTCAAAATTCGCACTTCTCTGTATTTTGCAATGGAGTTCGCCAACCACAGAATGCACACAGAAATGTGTATATTGGGGAAAAAATGTTCAAAAATGCATTATTTTGGGAAAAACTGCTTGTACATCAGGCAGAATAGCATACAGCAATGTATGCATTAGGAGAAATGTGCACAAAAACCCTTATGCATTTTCATTCACACTTAAAAAATAAGAGTTTCAAAGTTCAGGAGGAATGAAAATTAAAGTTTGAGATGAACCCAACTTCAGATTGGAAAAACTGACAGCCTGAGAGAAACCAAAACTGACAAGTTCATCCATCCCTAGTTGTTAGGCTGCTTGTTTGTAATGACATGGTCTCACTGGATTTCCAATCCCTGGGGGCTGAGCTGATCCTGGCTGTATAAGAAAAAAGTACCTGTGCAGTGTTCCCCTTGCCAGCATTTCATTTATACCCAGTTGCACATGCAGGGTTAGCCTACCAGGGATCCATGCCCTGGGCAGGTGCCACGTTGCTCTAGCCAAATAACACTGCCTCTGTAGCAGCTGAGGGTCTGGTTTAAGAGTCCAGGCAGAAGCACAGAACACCACACCTAGAGATGGGGGAGAATTTCTCCCCGAAACTTCGGGGGGCCGAGTGCCAACGCATTCGGCCCCCCAAAATGGTGGTGAAATTCTCCGCTGGCCCCCCGCCCCCCCCGGGATGGGACGTACTGTAGCCGAATGTCCCTCTCGGCAGCGGGTCCCGGTGGTGGTTCAATGGCGGTTTGTGGGGGGCGGGGGCGGTGGCCGGTCTCTCGACCGGCTGCCGCTGCCATTGCAAAAACAAAAAGTAAAGTAAAAAAAAAACACCCCCGTGATAGGCTACATAACGATTAACGTAGCCTATCACGGCTAGATTTGCAAAGTCAGCCATGATAGGCTACGTAAATCGTCACATAGCCTATCACGGGTGACTTGGGGAAAAAAAAAAAAGCGCGTACGCAAATGGCAGCGGCCCATGGGCGCCGCCATTTGCGTTCCTTATTTTGGCACGTCTAGTCTACGTAAAGTTTTACGTAGACTACGGCGAAAATAAGGGAACACTATTTGCGTTGCCCTTATTTTCGCCGTAGTCTACGTAAATCTTTACGTAGACTACATGTGCCAAAATAAAGAACAGAAATGGCGGTGCCCATGGGCCGCCGCCATTTGCGTATGTGCTTTCCCCCCCCCAAAGTCACCCGTGATAGGCTACGTGACGATTTACGTAGCCTACCATGGCTGACTTTGCAAATCTAGCCGTGATAGGCTACGTTAATTGTTACGTAGCCTATCACGGGTGTTTGTGTGTGTTTTTACTTTTTTTTTTGCGGCCGGGTAGATGGGGCGCTTCTACCCGGCCTGAATTTCGCCAGCGAGGGATGGGGCTCCTCCCCCCCGGCCTGAATTTCGGCCGGGCAAGGCGGGGCGCCTCCCCCCCCTCGCCTGAACTTTGGGGGGAGAACCAAAGCGCCTCCCCCCCACCGCAAAGCAACCTTCGAGAACAGGTAAGGGACTTTCGTCCATCCCTAAGTCGGATAGGGTACAGCTCGGACAGGCAGTGGTGTGGTGTGTGGGTGTGTGTGCATGCGTGCTCATTTTGCCACCCCTCCCAAAGCACTGCCTGAGTTGAAGGGCTTACTGAGCCTCATGGTAGGGCTGGTCCTGCTGTGTAAGAATGCGAGATTGCCTGAAATGCCCTTGAGGTCATGTTCTTGATTATACTGGGCAGATGTTGAAAGGAGACAGTGAGAGATTGGAAACTGAGGGAATTCTGCTGGGATTTGGAAATGGTGAACCATGTTATTGCTTCATGGATTATTGTTTTTATCCACAAAGGTATTAATTTCCATTAAAGTAGCACTTCCAGAAGACTGATATGAAAGCTTTCAGAAAGCACTTCTCTCCCTTAATGGACATTGTGATTTATATAAAGCCATTGTTACTCACTTGGGTAACACAGTGGGCCTTTCTAAAAAATTAGTCTTTCTAAAAAGTTACCCGTGATAGGCTACGTGACGATTTACATAGCCTATCATGGCTGACTTTGCAGATCTAGCCATGATAGGCTACGTTAATCGTCACGTAGCCTATCACGGGGGCGTTTTTTTTTTTACTTTTTATTTCGCGGCCGGGCGAGGCGAGGCGCCTCCTCCCCGGCCTGAATTTCGGCCGGGCGAAGCGGGAAGCCTCCCCCCCGGCCTGAACTTCGCGGGGAGAGCAGCGAAGCGCCTCCCACCCACCGCGAAAAGCTGCGAGACCAGGTAAGTGACTTTCGTGCACCCCTATCTGTGCCATGCCTGGTGGCCGCAGCAGAGGCAGGGTAGGACTGGAGCCGAGAGAGAAATGCCATGGAGCTTCCCTCTCAACTCCTGTCCCATCCTCTTGCCTCCGCCACCTCCATCGTTGCACACAATGGCAGCTTGTCAGGGCAGTGGGAGGCTGCTTGATTATCAGGTGGCTTGTGGACCCCACTGCATTGTTTTTCACATCCGCTTTGGAGACCACTGCTCTAAGTGGCCAACCTGAGGCCCTACGGCCACATGTGACTTGTGGTTCAATTTCAATTTGGAGCAATTGAGATTAGTTTTAATCAGTTCAGACCCATGGCAAGAGTGATTTTTCCCTCCTCTTGGACACCAGTGGCCAGAGGGGAAGAGGGAGAGGAGGGTGGTGGTGACAGAAAGAGGGAGAGAGAAAAGGGGGTAGAAAGAAAATGGTTGCCTCCTCCCACTTTGGACTCTGGCCTATCCACCTCTGTCTTCAGACTTGCCCACCAGAGGCATACAGTTCCTGACTAATTATCCCCAAGAGAATGTGGTTCTTGACAGTAAAAGAAAAAAAAAAGTTCCTCACTCCTACTCTAGCTAGCCGTGGCATATCTCCATTTGCTGGCAGTAATGGTGTAGCTCTGTCTCACTCCCATTGCTCACAATCTTCCTCTGAGGCAGAGGAAAGGAGCAGCATAAGCCCTGGTGGTCGCTGGGACACCCGCTGAGGCATGCACCTCAGCAGGTGCCCAATGATACAACCCCCTGATGCTCTCTTTGTGTGTGTGTTAGGGATGGACAAATCACTTTATGTCCAGTTCATGAATTGAGAACAATACTGCCAATATCATACTGCCCCTATACAAATCTATGGTGCGACCACTCTTGGAATACTGTGCACAGTTCTGGTCACCACACCTAAAAAAAAAAAAGATATTGTAGAGCTGGGAAAAGTGCAGAAAATCAAAGGATCAAGGATCAAGGGGCTGGAGCATCTCCCCTATGAGGGAAGGTTACAACAGCTGGGATTGTTTACCTTGGAAAAAAGGAGGGTGAGGGGAGACATGATAGAGGTCTACAAAATTATGCATGGTGTGGAGAATGTGGATAGGGAGACATTTTTCTCCCTCTCTTAAAATACTGGGACCTAGGGTCATCCTAGGAAGCTGATTGGTGGGAGACTCAGAACAGACACAAGGAAGTACTTCTTCACACAGCACATAGTTGAACTATGGAATTTGCTACCACAGGATGTAGTGATGGCCACCAATTTGGATGGCTTTAAAAGAGGCTTAGACAAATTCCTGAAGGCTATTAATGGCTACTAGTCCTGATGGCCATGTGCTACCTCCAGTACCAGAGGCAGTGAGCCCATGTACACCAGTTGCTGGGGAACATGGGTGGGAGGGTGCTATTGCACGCATGCCCTGCTTGTGGGTTCCTGGTCGACAGCTGGTTGGCCACTGTATGAACAGAATGCTGGAGTAGATGGACCCTTGGTCTGATCCAGCAGTGCTGTTTTTATCTCAGTTTTTCATGTATTCCTTTATATGCCCATTCCAGCCCATTTCCCATTAATCTGCAATTTTTAAAATAAAATTTGCTCAGAAATCGGTATTTTAAGCAATATTATTTATCTAAATATCATACTATTTGCATCAAACAACTCCTATTCTATTTAGTTTCTCCAGGTAATTATAGGACACATACAGCCATGTCTGAAGAGCTTGGTTTTACAGAGCCACAGCCATTGACATACATATCATAGTACAGAGGTGGCAAGCCACCAGGTCCTCTGATGTGAATCAATGGGTGAAATACTGAATAGCATATATAAACAGAGGGCGGGAAGATAAACATCAAAATATCTGGCAGAATTTTTTAGAACTTCATGCAGACTGAGAAGTTCTCTTATCTTTCCTGCCTTTCTTTATATATCCCCCCTTTTCTCCCCCATCCCATTTTGCCCCTGTTTTTACTATATTACCAGAATAGGTAAATCAGTATACGTGCAAGTGATAACTGTACATTGTTTAATACATAAGACACAGAACTTAACAGATATCATGGACCTGGGAAATGGAGTCTTATTGTTATATGCTTTGTATCATCAACTGTATAAATAGGAAGCGGTGGGAAAGAGATCATTTTATTATAAACAAAACAAAAAAACTCCTCAAAACCCTTTCAAGAAACCATAAAGAACAAAAATATGTATTTAAATATGTACCTTTGAACCTATTTTCTTTCAAGATACGCATTTCAAAAAGTATTTTCTCTCAGCATGCAAATATGCTACAATAAGTGTTTTGACCCAAGAACCACATCAGAACTTTTGCAGAAGTTCAAAAAGCAGAAGGATAACTATGTACCAGTTGGTACATTAATCTGGGAGGGGCTGATCAAGTTGGTTCGCTTCTAAATGAGGACTGAACAAAATCCTCAAACATCTTGGGTGCGTTTGTGTATACATGTGCACATATAAGGACAGAGTGTAGCCCTGTTCAGGTGTTACAAAAAGGGTTAACAGCAAGACATGAGAAGGTGTGCTCCAGCCCCACTCCTCTTCTCTATCGCATTTGTAACTCTGCACTCATGGAGGGTGACTGTCTGAAGTTGGGTGCCTCCTGTAACCATGGGGTCTCTCCACTTGAGCCAGAACTTTAAAGAGCTTTGGCTGATGGCCACATAGAAATCTAATAAATGAATGAATGAAGAATACAATGAATGAAGAATACAGCATTTCAGTAAAGATTTATTATTTGCTTATTTGCAAATCCTCTAGCCATTTTGACAGAGGTTATAACATACTTGAGGATAAGCAATGAAACAATCCTAACCTTCTCAGACAGCCATCTCAGACGGAGGCCTCTCTGCCGGTGGATGGCCTTGTCTGTCTTGGAAGCCCCAGCTACGCCCATGGGAGTAACTGTACTGCTGCTGGTCTTCCTGCTAGGGATGGAAGTGAAATGCATCCAGTTCAGATTTTAATGCAAAATTAACTAATTTTAGTAACCAATACACAAGCCACTTTGGAACCAATATGCAGATCCAAGCTTTTATTCTTCAAAATTCACATTTTTTCCAAATTTTGCAGTGGAGTTCTCCAATCATAATGTTTGGTGTTTTGTTTTGTTTTTTTAAAGCATACAAAATATGTATATTGGGGGAAAGTGCACACTAAAAGGCTTAAGACATCCAGATCTATTTCTGCTTTTCATCAAATTAAGAGTAGGGGTGTCAGAGGAATCCATCCTGGGACTGAGGTTTGTTGAGCTTTCAGCAGTTGGACTCTGGCTCATTTACCTGCGAGCTGGCCCATCTCAATCTGTACAGAGTTGGCCCAGCTCATGGATTTCAGAATGACATGTAATTATTGCCAGTGGGACAAGTTCTTGTTTTCCTATGTGCAAAAAGGAGTTGCTGCTTTTCTGCTGGTTGTTTTTAATAGGGCCTACAATATGGAGCCAGAATCAAGAATCTGGATGATACACACATATGCCAGTATAATATTCTTTTAAACTGCCACCATCAAATCCCATTTACCTTAAACCTGTTAAATAGCACTCCATAGGCCCTTTTAATATGAACTTCCACTCACTCATTATATCAAGCCTTAAGAAGCTCTTACAAGAATTCCTGCTCTCCGCCATCCACAAGATCACACACTGGGCCTATTTCTGAGTTCTTGAAACCTCTTTCTGGGGTGCTTGAAAAGCAGCTGTATGTCATACATAGCTGGTAGGTTGTCTGCATAACAGATCAGGTTATATATAAGAATCATGAATATGCAAAAACCACAGGTTGCAATTCCACAAGCCATGTCCAGAGCTGGAAAATATAGGAAGTTACCTTATCCCAAAGCCTTCTCCAACCTGGTGCTCTCTAGATGGTTTGGACAACTCCCACCAGCCCCTGCCAGGTTGTCCACTTGTCAAGAATGCTGGGAGTTGTAGTCCAAAACATCTGGGAGAGACCATGTTGGGGGAGGCTGTCAAACCATTGGTCCATCAACTTAGATGTAGTCCTAGTCATCACCATTTTGGTTGTCTGCCAATAAGTCTGCACAATCTTGTTCTGTAGGCCGCAGCGAGAGAGAATGAGTACAGATTATTTCTTCTTTCTTGGGTGTTTCAGGCCTAAGGTGTGCAATCTTCATTCCATCCCTTCCTCTGTCACTTTCATGGTATGCTTATTGTTGCTATGGAAACATCTAACCATCACTTCCATTGATACCATAAATATTGGGATAGGCTGCTGCTAATGACTATCAACAGCTAGTTTGCTCCATTTTAAATTTTCTTCCCACCCAGGCACACAACTTTAATTCTTGCTTGTCACAAGAATTTTTAAATGCCATATTTTGAAATGTTTTGTTCTAGCTTACCAAGCAATTATCAAGTGATATACCAAGTATGTGTATATATGCCAAATTGCTTATGATTTATTTTCAGCTTGGAAGTTGATGACAAATGGTCTGATCGATGGAATGCTTCCCTCATTCATTCTTCTCTCTGCAAAATAAATACATCTCTTATGCCATTTTTTAAAAGTCATAAATAAATGCAGTGAAGGGTTAAAAGATTTTTGATCAGCTGATTCAATCTGCCATAGCCTTAAATGTTGTTCATATAAAATGGCCTGCTATTAGGGGACATTGATGAGCAACTTCAAGGCCCCTGCTCTCCTCCCTCATGGTTCTTTGACTTTAAACCAGACTCAGACTGGACTTCTTTGCAAATTGAGGACACCTTCAAATAGAGGGCTGTCCTCTGCCAGCTCTCCAAAATCAGAGGACTGTTCTCTGTAAAGTAGGACACCTGGCCATCCTACTTGTTCAGTCAGAGGGGTCCCTGGGATGTGATGTGTTCTTTAGGCTCCAGAATGACTTCACACATACAGGCAGTCCATAAGCAAGCATGTTTAAGAACATAAGAAGAGCCCTGCTGGATAAGACCAAAGATCTATATAAGCATCCTTTTTCCCATAGTGGCCAGATGTCCATGAGAAGCCAACAAGCAAGAAATGAGGGCAATGACCCTCTCCTGCTGTTGTTTCCCAGAACTTGGTATTTAGAGGTATTTAGATCCTGCAGGTATTATATGGCAATCATGACTGATATCCACTGATATCCTCCATGAATTTGTCTAATCCCCCTCTAAAAACCATTTAACTTGGTGGCCACCACCACAAAGTCAATGCCATAGTTTAACTTTTCACAGTGTGCAGAAGTACTTCCCTTTATCTGTCCTGGATCTCCCACTACTCAGCTTCATGGGATGACCCTGGGTTCTAATATTAGAGAAAGGGGGGGAAACAGTTCCCTGCCCACTTTCTCCGCACCATGCATATTTTTATACACCTCCATCATGTCCCTGTTTACTCACAATTTTTATACACTAAATAGACCCAAATATCATAACCTTTCTTCATAGGGGAGTTGCTCCACCCCGACCCCTGTTTAGTTGCTAGTCTATGGCGAGAATTGCACTGGTCACTGTCTGTGCCTATTTTGTACATAAAGCTCATTCCAGTAACCTTTGCACACATCTAGAGGGCAATTTGGTTCCAGGAAGCAGTATTTTTTATGCACAAGAAGGGGAATTTTATAAAGCAAATCTATGAACACTGTACTAAGGTCACACTGAAGGATTTAGAGGTATAATGTGATAACGGCACAGAGGTATTGTGCCAATTTGCCTGGACCATGAATCTAGCCTGTGCATTTGCATTTGCATTTGCAGTGGCAGGGGGTGGGGGTGGGGCAAGAGGGAACAGAGTATAGATATAATGAAAGATAGACATTTCAACTCGCCCAAACAACTGGTGGTTTGGCATACACAATGCTGAAAGTTACTGCACTGCAGCATTCCTGCCCCGACCCCCTTCATCATTTTAATAATGCATTTCTTCAGTGGTTAATGCACTGACAAGAAGAAAAATGAGTTTCCATCCAGCTGGTCAATATTAACTGAATTCCTAGATGGGATTACACAATAAGGTCCCATATACACATCCTAATGGAAAAGTATGTTTATTGACTGGGTGGACTATAAATAAGAAAATAATGCATTTATAGATATTAAGTAGCTTGTTTGCAGGAATTTTATGACTGGGGGCCACAGAGAGCTTCGGCTATTGGGCAGTATAGAAATAAATAAATAACATATTTTAAATTGGCCTGTGGGGAGTTACATCCAATAATTTATATATGCAGGGCATATACATGTTTTGACAAGTGTTATGTTCCCCTTGGAATCTTTTTTTTTTTTTACTGGAGAAAAAATTACAGTGAACAGCATGAAAGAAAACCTCTTGAAGTTGCAAAAGGAAAGAGTCACAAACTAGAGATGTTGCAGGCATGCAGCTAGGTCTCAAGGCCCGGCAAAAAATTGCTGGCTCGGTCCCCTGGATGCCAGTCCATGGATCACCACACTTGCCCAGCTCGGTGCGTGCCAAGCTGAGCAAGCGTGGCAATCCCCAATCTCTTGCTGAGCCACAAAATGGCAGCTTGGACTTTTTTGAATATCGTCATTTACACAAATGACAGCCGTAAAGCAGCCATTTGCACAAGATTACAGGCATAAATCGTCCACTGATCTTTCATAAATGGCTGTTTTATAGCTGCCATTTGTGTCAATGATGATTTATGAAAAAGGCCTAGCCACCATTTTACCTCACTGAGAACTAGGGATGTACGAAAGGTACTTACCTTTCAGGGATTATGCTGATGGTGCGGGGGGAGGCGTTCCGTCCCTCCCCCTGGAATCCTTGCCAGGGGGGCGCTCCGTTCCTCCCCCACCCGGAATCCTGGCCAGCCGGCTGTGCTCCGCAGCAATTCTGCGGAGCTGCCGGCCGGCTCCGCCAGCAGCTGGACATCCGGCCTCTGGCTAGCAGGGACACAAATGGCGGCGGCCATAGCCGCCACCGTTTGCATCCCTGCAGTCAGCCGTGATAGGCTACGTAAATCTTTACGTAGCCTGTCACGGCTGATTAAAAAAAACATGCACGTACACAAATGGCGGCGCCCATGGGCGCCGCCATTTGCGTTCCTTATTTTTGGCACGTCTTAGTCTACGTAAACATTTACGTAGACTAAGACGGCGAAATAAGGGGAACGCAAATAGCGTAGCGTCTACGCTATTTGCGTTCCCCTTATTTTCACCGTCTTAGTCTACGTAAATGTTTACGTAGACTAAGACGTGCCAAAATAAGGAACACAAATGGCGGCGCCCATGGGCGCCGCCATTTGCGTACGTGCGTTGTTGTTGTTTTTTAAGTCAGCCGTGATAGGCTACATAAAGATTTACGTAGCCTATCACGGTGTTTTTTTAAAAAAAATCTAGCTGTGATAGGCTACGTAAATATTTACGTAGCCTATCACTTTTTTTAAAAAAAACCTGTAAATGGCGGCGGCGGCAGCTGGTCGGAAGACTGGCTGCCGCCGCTGCCCCGCCGCTGCCCCACCGCCGCCCGCGCTGGAGCCGCCGCTGGAGCCGCCGCTGCCAGGAAGAACCGCCCCAGGTAAGTCCCATCCTGGGGGTGGGGTGGGGGGGTGGCGGGCCATTCCACCACCGATTTCGGGGGGCCGAATGTGCTGGCATTCGGCTTCCCCGAGATCCGTGGCGGAACTTTTGTACATCCCTACTGAGAACCTGTGGACCACCCAGCAGCTCACTGTGTGCAGCTGGTAGGGGCAGAAGGCTGGCAGGGGTCTGGCGCATGGTGTGGGACCTGGTAAATTCATCCATTCCTATCACATATTAGAGCTGTTCAGGGACCCCCTGATCCACTTCAGAGGCTGCTTCGGGGCTTCCAATATGGAAATTCCGATTCAGTTTGGGCTGATTTGGCCCCTCTGACCTGCTTCGGCCTCTGGAGCCAAAGCAGGATTCGGATGGCTGAATCCTGCCACCACTACCCCGATGCCTGCACCATGCCGCATGAATCCTCAGCTCCTTACCTGGCCCCTGCAGATGCACTCTGGCAGCCATCTTGTTGTTCCAGAGAGTTGGAGTTGTCACCCCTGTTGCAACCTCCACCACCACCTCCTGGGAACCATGGGACACATGCTGGCAGCCATCTTGTTGTTCTAGGGAGTTGCTATTTTTAAAATGGCAACTCCCTGTATTTCTGGAAATAGATCCTGCACAATTGGTGGCCGTCAGGTATGCTACATTAGTGTTGCGTGCTTGATGGCTGCTGTTTGCACAGGATCTATTTAAAAAATGGCAACTTCTTGGAACAACAAGATGGCTTCCAGCATGTGTCTCGACAGCCCAGGTAAGGAGCTGGGCAGTGGGCAGTGGTCACAGTGTTTTAGGGCCTCTGGATTGCTCCAAAACATGCCGAAGTGCTTCGGAACAACCCGACTCACTTCATGCCACTTCGTGCCCCTTCCACCTCATGTCGGAAGTGGACCAAAGGGGCCTAAAGTGCCCCACATTGGATCGGAGTTCAGTCTTCAGGCTGAAGCAGTGCGCAGCTCTATTTAATACTGGCATTTCTGAAACTGGGGTTAGACAACTGGGGGCCCTTGGATGGATCAGGACACCAAAGTAGGGATGTGTGAATCAGCAAAACCCGAGCCCAGCAAAGTTTTCTGAATTCCATCTAGGGATGGCGGAGAATTTCTCCCCGAAACTTCGGGGGGCCGAGAGCCAATGTGTTCGGCCCCCCGAACAAATTTCGGGGAGAAATTCTCCGCCCCCCCCGCCCCCCGCACCCCCCCCAGGATGGGACTTACCTTTGCCGAATGTCCCTCCTGGAGGCGGGTCCGGCCGCGGGTGTTCGTCCGGGGCGGCAGCGGCAGCCGGTCTTTCGACCAGCTGCCGCCACTGCCATTCCAATAAAAGAAAAAAAAAAAAGCCCCCGTGATAGGCTACGTGACGAATAACGTAGCCTATCACGGTTGGATTTGCAAAGTCAGCCGTGATAGGCTACGTTAATCGTCACGTAGCCTATCACGGGTGACTTAAAAAAAAAAAAGCGCGTAGGGATAATGGCGGCCCCCCTAGGGAGCCGCCATTCCCGTTCCTTATTTGGTCGCTGTAGTCTACGTAAAGATTTACGTAGACTACGGCGAAAATAAGGGCAACGCTATTTGCGTACGCTAGGGATGGCGGAGAATTTCTACCCGAAACTTCGGGGGGCCAAGCGCCAACGTGTTCGGCCCCCCGAACAAGTTTTGGGGAGAAATCCTCCGCACCCCCCCGCACCCCGCACCCCCCGTAGCCTATCACGGCTGACTTTGCAGATCTAGCTGTGATAGGCTACGTTAATCGTCATGTAGCCTATCACGGGGGCGTTTTTTTTTTCTTTTATTGGAATGGCGGCGGTGGCAGCCAGTCGAAAGACCGGCTGCCGCTCCCGCCCCGCTCAAACACCCACCGAACCGCCGGCTGGACCCGCCGCCGGGAGGGACATTCGGCGAAGGTAAGTCCCATCCCGGGGGGGGGGGTGCGGGGGGCGGGGGGGTGCGGAGGATTTCTCCCCAAAACTTGTTCGGCGGGCTGAACATGTTGGCGCTCGGCCCCCCGAAGTTTTGGGGAGAAATTCTCCACCATCCCTAGCGTACGCAAATGGTGGCCCCCATAGGGAGCCTATCACAGGGGCGTTTTTTTTTTTTTAACTTTTGAGTTCGCGGTCGGGCGAGGCGCTTCCCCCCCGGCCTGAATTTCGGCTGGGCGAGGCGGGAAGCCTCCCCCCCCGGCCTGAACTTTGCGGGGGGAGCAGCGAAGCGCCTCCCCCCCACCGCGAAAAGCTTCGTGGACAGGTAAGTGAGTTTCGTCCACCCCTAATTCCATCTCAAAGCACATTCCAAATCAACTGCATATCAGATTGCAAGCTTTTTCTTTTTTCTTTTACTTTTTTACATGAAAATCCATTCATTTTTTACGTGCATTTTCCCAAATGTACATATCCATTGTGCTCATCTTCGAAATGTATGCATTCTTCTCCCATTTATTAATGCATATTTCTGCACAGTTTTCAAAATGTGCAAAAATATGTACAAGGAAAAAAAAGTACACTTTTTTTCAGGCACAGTTTCAAAAGTACCCTTTTTTCCCCATGTACATTTCATGCACAAATGCATGCATGCTGTCGAATGCATTTTTTTTTGGGGGGGGGTCCGCTAATCACACTGCAAACTCAGAAATGTATGGACTTCAATTGCAGATTGCATCTGAGTCTGTGTTTAGTCTGGAAGGTGAGATAAAATCCTGATAAAAATTGAAATGAAACAAATTTGTTATATATCCCTACCCTAAAGCAATTCTTGTTTGGCCCCTGGTGGCCCCAACCAAAATTCAATCATGGTATTGTCCCCAGCTGTGCTCATAAGGGAAAACAATTTTTTTCAAGTTATAAGGAAGAAAGGAACCCCACACATATCTGAACGTGTGTGTGTCTGTGTGTAACATGTATGCAAAATGTAAATGTACATGCTTATTCATATTGCTCTCAGAGGACATGTGCTTCCTAATGGGGAAGCATTTATGCTTTATATCCTCAAGCATATTGTGAAGCATGACCACTTATAAGGGGATTGGTTTGTCCAGAAAAATATATTTCTGGACACTACATCACTGTCTGAGGAATATATGTACGTGTTTAAAACATGCATATCCCAATTTACATATACAATATGAAAGACGATGTGTAATGTAAAATAGCTGCCTTTCAGAATTAATAACACACTCCTATATGCATGTTCCTTGAGCAACTCCAGGAGAGCATGGAGGACAGGAAGGCCTGGCGTGCTATGGTCCATGGGGCCATGAAGAGTCGGACATGACTTAATGACTGAACAACAACAACAATATGCATGTTCACTCAGAAGTAAGTTCCACTGTGCCCAGTGGGACATATTCACAAGTAAATATGTTTAGAACTGCAGCCTTAGAGAGAACAAAAATTTCAATGGAAGGGCTGAATTGGAGGCAGTGCAGTGTTATCACTATACCCCAAATGCATCTGACTGTAAAAAGGACATGACAGACAGGCAGTCATGGGTAAGGCAGGAAAGGAAGATAATCAACATCTTCCTTTTCTGTGGCTCACGCAAGTCCAGGTGCCGAATATTCTTGGTGAGATTTGATTCCCCTATCTCTCAAAAACACAAGAAAAAAGATGACAGCAGGGTCACACAGAGAATATCTGTTCATTCAGATAAACAAAAGAAGGCTGTTGCAGGTTTTTGGGCAGCTACATGGCATCTTTCCTTGATGTGTGTGGATATTGAGACCTGACTCCATAGAAGATTAAGGCTGAATGGACAAAGATGTCAGTTTCATGTTCTCTCTCTCTCTCTCTCTCTCTCTCACGCACATGCATACATGCATGTGCATGCGCACACACACAAACATATTACTTTCCATCCTGCATGAAGAAATGTCTGAGGGCTAGGGGTTAGTGCTTATAAAAAAGGAAATAAAGGAGCAATCCTATGGCCACTAGACAGCGGCTAGATGGCCATAGGTTATGGTGTTTTCTGGGAACTGACCTCCCCCCACATCTTCTGCACTGCCTCCGAGGCAGCGTGGAGAAGCCCCATCCTCCATGCTTGGAAGAGGAGTGCAGAGCAGCTGAAAAGGGGTAAAGCTGGGGGCATTCTGGGGTGGGTAGATCGTAACTGCCTGCACAACATCCTAAGTGTCATACAGCAGCCTCCTTTCCCTCTCTGTCTTCCCATGGCTAGACAGCTGTAATGTGCTGTCTAGCTGAAAAAGCAGGGCAGGAGAAGCACAGAGGGAATGATCCCCTCTGCAGAATGCACTAGGATTCAAACCCAGACCTTTAAGAGCTAAGCACATAAAGCCATCTGCCTGGATAAATGAATCTGTCCATTTCCATTTTGATTGCTTAAGATTTCATTTGGATTGTTCATTTGATTCTTTTCTTAATTTCAAGTTCTTTCCATCCTGCTTATGAAGAAATTTGCAAATTTTGTAAATTCTTAACAAAAAATGAACCAAATGAATTTTTCACCCATTCTTACCAATCATACACTCACTTACCTGAAAGTAAGCCCCATTAAACTCAATGGGATTTACTCAGATTAAACATGTATATGATTGTGCTGTAATGAAGTTAGTGATCTTTAATCCACCCCTTAACTTACAATCATGAAAGTAAATGTGCATTTGTTCCTTCTTCCAGTACATGCTTATGTGTGACTTTTATTGCTATCTACCTTTCTTCTTTTACTTTTATATAATTGGTTTTCATTGTGACTATCCAATAGTAGTTTAATAGCATAATGTTGTACATGTCAATTCTGTACATGTACTCAACTCCTATTGAGTTCAATAGAAGCTTACTTCCCATAAGCCGCTGGACTATATCCAGGCAAATGGACAGACAGATAGACACATGTCCTCCTTTATTATTATAGATTGAGCATACTTCTTCAATAATGACGATGATGGTGACAACAACAACAGAGGATGTGTGTCTGTCTGTCAGTGCCATAGGACCAAGACCATGAAACCTAGACACCTGAAACTTGACATGCATTCTAAGCAGACTGTAGGGGTGTGCACTTCAGGGTCATTTTGATGTTTAAAATAAATAAATTAATTTAAATTAATTAATATGATTGAAGCCTGCAGCAATATCATCAGCCACTAGGGGCTTGCTTCCCTAATCATCACATCACTTTGCAGTCCATGCAGTTTGAAGCTACAGGAGATCAGAAGGCTGAGGGACAATTGTACACCTGCCCCTCCCTTCCTGCTGTGAAGCAGCCCCTCTGCATCAGTGGAATGGAGTGGACAGACTCCTCCCTTAGGGCAATATAGGAGTCACCATGGCAGGAGCAATGCCTAGGGGTGCAATGAGCATGGCTTCACTCAGACAGGGTGGACAGAATTTGTTCAACTCTGACAGCTGCATAACTTTGCTTGAATGCTTTATTTTATCAAACTAAGGGCTATTCAATTATTGCAAAGCTGGATTCACCCTCTAGCCAAATGAGATGAATGTAATTAACAACACCTGGACAATTCCAGCTCTGCCTCATGGTATGAGTATAATTAAGTGATCTAATGATGATCTAAATGAGCTTCATAGATTAACACTGCAGCTCTATGCAAATGTACTTAGGAGTAAGCTCCATTAGACATAGTGCAACTTACTTCTGTGTAAAACTGCACAGGATTGTGCTGTAAGTTGCACACCATGACAAAGTTCAGAATGCATCATCCAAATGCCCTGCTAGAGATGTTCTATATTCCAAGATCTGAGGGAGGTAATGGATTAGAACACATACATGCTTTGTGCAAGAAAATCACCAAATCTTCTTCTCCAAGAAGTGGTCAAGGGTGATCAAAACATTGCTTCTTTAAAACTCATCCCAGCCAGGCTCAGTCTCAATAAAAAAAATGAATTGAAACACAGAAAATCAAATTTATGGATGAAAAACTTCTAGAAAGTCAGAAGAGTAAATGTAGAGAATGCTTTCCCAGGAAAGTGGCTAAAAACAGGTCAAATTTAAGCAGGCACCACAAGGTTTTATCACTGTTATTATTCAAGACTGTGTAATTGTTACCAATACATTTCTAATAGTTCCATCAGTGTTCACAGATACATAGGGATGTACGAAAGTCACTTACCTTTTCGAAGGGTGACATTCGTGGGGGGGAGAGGTGCTCCATCTCCCCCCCCCTGAAATTCTCTCTGGCCAGCTCTGCTCCGCAGAGATTCCATGGAGCCGTTGGCTGGGGCTGCCCACAGCCGGACATCTGGCCGCTGGGCAGCCTGCAGGGATGCAAATGGCAGCTGCCATAGCTGCTGCCATTTGCATCCCTGTATTTTGTCATGATAGGCTAGGTAAATATTTACGAAGCCTATCACGGCAAAACAAAAAACAAAAACAACGAAAAAAACAGAGTTTCAAAATGTACCACTACACCACTAAGTAAAAGTGTTAAAAATTACTGCCAAAATCTGGGTCATGACCATATTTCTACTAAGGGGCCAGTTATGACCTGATCAGTTCACCTGGTAATGAATTATTTTTTGCAACCTGACAGTTTCTGACAAGTGGCATGATATTCTTTATTGGATAGGACAAGCCAGCCAGCCAGCTGTTACATGTTCTATTATTTCTGAATTATCTTTGCATTTTCTACAAGTATCTCTATCTGTAGGGATGTCAGAGAATTCCACCACGGAACTTGGTGAGGCTGAATGCCAGTGCATTTGGCCCCCCGAAATCCGTGGTGGAATGAAGCCCCCCGCTCCCCCACCCCACAAAAGGTGCGCGAAATGGAGCACTTACCTGCTGCCATTCGCGCTGCTTTGCTTTGCCCCGGATCTTTTGAGCTTCCTCATTATAGCCGTGATAGGCTACGTAAATACTTATGCAAATGGCGTCCCTGCGTTAGCCATGATAACCTACATAAGTATTTACGTAGCCTATCATGGCAAAAAACACAAAAAACAGTGAACGCAAAAGGCAGCGGCTACAGCGGCCGCCATTTGCATTCCTTTTTTTTTTTTGCCGTTTTAGCCTACGTAAATATTTAAAGAATAAATGAAGAAGAAAGAAGAAGAAGAAGAAGAAGAAGAAGAAGAAGAAGAAGAAGAAGAAGAAGAAGAAGAAGAAACACTGACATAGGGAATATCCGGTGGCAGGTCCCCAGTTAAAAAGCTTTTTATTTTCTTTTTTCCTGGAATTGCTAAAGGAATTGGGCTATCTGACTCCAAGACCAGAAACAATTCCATTTAACCTCATAAAGCCCATTACCTTCGACAAGACTGGTTTGGCTTAAATATGGTGAAGATTGAACAAGCTGTAGGTAATAATAATAATAATAATAATAATAATAATAATGTAAGGGGGAATTCTGATGATTTGACCCAATGACTGCAGAGTAAAATAAAGAGAGGGGAAGAAGACGAGGGAAAAAATTCAGTTTAGATGCTTGAATTAAAAAAAAAAAAACTCAGCAAGGGAGTAGAAATCTATTAATGGAACAGAACACAATTATTCAAAAGTGAAATCAATTCCCTCACAAAGGAAAACCTTCTGATGGTTGTCTATTTGTCTATAAATTATTGGTGTTTCATTCTCTGTGTCTTGGATAAGTCATTTGAAGAGGAAAGGCAAAGGCAAAGTTAAGAAGAAAAACCTTCTGTGTCCTTAAATATCAGCCGAAGGAGTTCAGTCACCCATACTTGTAACAAGGGAGAATACATGCCAATTCACATTAGCAGGATGGAAGCATGTAGTGAATGAAGCAGAGGACAAAGATCACTTAGTTTCTTTTGTTATTGTTTCCATGAGTTCTCTTCCTGTCAGTCCAGACGCAAGCTGAGGAGATTCTAACAAGCATAGTCAATGTATCAGCAATAGTTTATACATCAAACAATATTTTAAAAAGTACTAAAATACTATTAAAAATAACTAAGAATGCCTACAGAATTATACCTATCTGCAATTCTTCCTGGATTTGGGGAGTCTGGATTCCCTGATCTGGTATGTGGAATGATGCCAGTGCATAATTGGTCCACCATTCTTCAACCCTTTCAAAATAAAATGGTGGGCTCTGTTCAGAATCCTGCACATGTCATGCGTAACTTGCCATATTTTTTAAGGTTCTATTCCCTCCCCCATGCAATTACATCTGGATTCCACTTTGTCTGTGATTTAATCAAACATGTATGTGCTTGTGCACATCAGAAATCTGTAGACAGGCTGGGGGGGGGGGGGTTGACAACCGCTGCAAGCTGCCCATGTGCCATTTTCAACATTTTAACATGGAGAATTTCTGAAATTTAAATGGGAAGTTAGGAACAGGGGACTGAAAGAAGGTACTGAACAATAGCAATGCAACACCCACTCATCCTGGAGACCAAACATACTGTAATATCAGGGAAATTGTATAATGTAGTATCTCTGGTTCCACAATACAGCAAAATACTCTTCCTCCCTTCTCTCTACCTGCAGTGGCCCCGCACCTTTGGAACAAGCTGCCATCAGCGGTCCGCCATGCTCCATCATTGCAGACTTTTAAGAAGGCCTTGAAAACATATTATTTTACCTTGGCCTTCTATTAATGTGACTGCTGTTGTTGCTGTTACTGCTGTTAACATTGTTTGTTGCTGGTTTTATTGTTGTTGGCTTTTATTGTCATTTTTATTGTTTTTATCACTTTTAATATTTTAACTATTTACTGTATTTTATTGCTGCAAGCTGCCTTGGGAGGGCTTCTGCCCTGAAGATGGCCAAGAAATGTTTTAAAATAGATGATAGATGATAGATAGATAGATAGATAGATAGATAGATAGATAGATAGACGATAGATAAAATCTACCTCCCTTCTGTCCTGCTTATCTAGTTTTAAAAAAAAATTAATGATGCCAGCACATCAAGAGTTAAAACACACACAAAATAAACCACTGATGATGACCCGGCAGGGCCATATTTATTTTATTTATTTCAAAAAATAAAACTCTATGCCACTTTTCATTATTAAAATGAATTCCAAAGTGGTTTTACAATCTAAAATCATGATAAAATACAATAAAACCAATCATTCAAAATGAAACAAGGATAAAAAACAATAAAATCTCAATTAAAATAAGTAGGGGTTGCTGACAATACTGGTGGTCAGGGAAATGCCTGGGCAAACCAACGTGTTTTCAGTTGTTGGAGAAAACACTCCAGACTAGGAGCCCACCTGATCATGGTAGGGAGGTCATTCCACACAGTGGGCACCACAGTTGAAAAAGGCTCTCCTCTGCACTGTGGCCAGATGAGCTTTAGCAGACTGTAGTATGGTCAGCAAGCCCTCCCCCCAAGAACATAAAGACCAGCAGTCTCTCAAATAACCTGGTCCTGAGTTGTGTAGGGCTTTATAACACCTTGAACATGACTCAGTAGCTAATTGGCCACCAGTTTCAGCACAGGAGTCACTCATACGTGCTCAGTAAGAAGCTCTACCGAGCAATCTGGCTGCCACACACAGCACTAGTTGCAGCTTCCAAACCAATCTTAGGGGCAGCCCCACACAGAGTGTATTACACTAGTCCAGTCTTGAGGTTACCAGTGCATCGATCACTGTGGCCAGGCTCTCCCCATCCAGGAAGGGTCATAGCTGTCATACCAGCCTAAACTGGAAATAGGTGCTTTTTGCCACTGGGGTCTGAAGTGTCTCAGAGTCAGAGATGAATCCAAGAGATGCCCCAGACTACATGTCTGTCCCTGTAGAAGGAATGTAACCCCATCCAGAACAGGTAAATTACCCCACTCACAGACCCAGGAACTGTCCTCATCCAGTCCACCACTGCATGCAAACAGATGCAAACAGACTCAGATATAATAGAGAAATAGCACTGGGCAACATCTGCAATGATGATGCTTTTCCTCCAGTCCCCTACTGACCCCACCCAACAGCTTCATATAAGTGTTAAAAAGCCTTGGTGGCAGGATTGTGCCCTGTGGCAGCCTACAGCAAAATTGCTGGGGAGTGGGGGAGAGACACAGTCCCCCAAAGGCACTCTCTGGGACTGACCCTGCAGGTCGGAATGGAACCACTGCAATACAGTGTCCCCTAATCCAACATCATAGCACCAGTAGGGGTGCACGAAAGTCACTTACCTGGTCTCGCAGCTTTTCGCGGTGGGGGGGAGGCGCTTCGCTGCTCTCCCCGCGAAGTTCAGGCAGGGGGGGGAGGCTTCCCGCCTCACCCGGCCGAAATTCAGGCCGGGGGGGAGGCTTCCCGCCTCGCCCGGCCGAAATTCAGGCTGGGGAGGAGGCGCCTCGCCTCGCCCGGCCGCGAAATTAAAAGTTAAAAAAAACAACGCCCCCGTGATAGGCTACGTGACGATTAACGTAGCCTACCACGGCTAGATCTGCAAAGTCAGCCGTGATAGGCTACGTCAATCGTCACGTAGCCTATCACGGGTGACTTAAAAAAAAAAAAAAAGCGCTTACGCAAATGGCGGCCCCCATAGGGAGCCGCCATTCGCATTCCTTATTTGGTCGCTGTAGTCTACGTAAAGATTTACGTAGACTACGGCGAAAATAAGGGCAACGCAAATAGCGTTGCCCTTATTTTCGCCGTAGTCTACGTAATCTATGTAATCAGGATGACCCGGAGCCGCTGCCGCCAGGTAGGACCATTCCGGGGGGGATTTCGGGGGGTGGGGGGGGAGTAGTCTGTTCCACCACCAAAAATAAGGAACAGAAATAAAGAACGCAAATAAGGAACAGAAAAAAGGAACGCAAATGGCGGCGGCCATAGCCGCCACCATTTGCGTACACTTTTTTTTTTTTAACCCAGCCATGATAGGCTACGTAAATCTTTATGTAGCCTATCACATCTTGAAAAAAAACACAAAACCACAAGTCTGCAAATGGCGGTGGTAGCAGCCGGTCAGAAGACCAGCCGCTGCAGCTGCCGCCGCCGAAGCCACTGCCGGAGCCGCCGCTGCCCGGAAGATCCGCCCCAGGTAAATCTCACCCTGGGGGGGTTCCACGGGGGGTGGGTGGGGGGTGGGAGGCCGTTCCGCCACAGATTTTGGGGGGCCGAATACACTGGCATTCGGCCTCACTGAGATCCGTGGCGGAATTCTCTGCCATCCCTACTTGTGATTTAAAATAAAATAAAATAACATGTGGGACAAACAAAAACTGACGGATGCATCCATCCAAGCCCAAAATTTTGAGTGCTTTGCTCTTAAAAATTTTGGTTTGAATCCCTGCAAATTCAACCCTGCTACTGCTGAATCATGGTCGCCATCTCTTTTTTTCCTGACTGGCTCCTCATCTTTAACAGCTACATGGCAGGCAGGCACATCATGGTCTTCTCCATGCTGGGAATAGCTGTGCCTATCGAATTTGGCTACTCTTCTCACTTTCTGGGCTGACAAATGGTCCACAGGATACTTAGGATGAAAGGTCATCGTTGCTGGGTCTTCAGCCATTTCCACTGCTGTATCACCACCAAAAAGCCCCTTGTGTGGCAGAATTGTGCTGTGCAAGGGAAGAGAAACAGTGGCTGTTGTATTGGCAGCAGTTCCCAGCAATGCTGCTGTGACTTGTACAACTGACCCTGTGAACTCCTACCCAGTGCAGTAGCTTATGGCTGGATGCTTGAATTCTACAATGAGCTGAGCAATCCAAAGATGTTGGGGGAGTGGAGGGAGCCACCATTTCCTAAGCCCAATTAGCTTGCTGTGACTGAGGCAGGAGGTGGGGAGGGTGGTGCTTACACTCCCCCCCCGGGGGGGGGGTTCCTGCATTTTTCCTCTTGTTGACACCAATGGAGGGAAAATATCTTTCTCAGATCTAGGATGGCATAGTTTGTGCACCCAGTCCATGCATTCAAGACTGCCCCAAACTCTGCCAGTGGTACATTTATGCCTGCAGGGCTTTCCGCAAGAGTCATGGGGTTGGATTGCCATCCTGCTGGGGAAACAGCTTGTCTGCCACATTCAGCAGTCCCTCAGGCTTGAGGATTGCTCTGGGAAGTCAAATATTGCAATATATGTTCAGCTAGGACAGATGAATTTCAGAACCATATCAGAGGAACCTCTGTTTTGAAGAAACCCATGTTTAAAACACTTTACTTTCATCTTTCTTCTGTATTTTGAAGCCAACCTCCAGCTCAGGTCTTCTGAATATAGGATCTTGCTACACAATTGGTGCAAGGACATCAATTTTTGGTAAAAGAGAAGCTTTAATTTTACCTCACGGAAACTCATTCATTACAACTCTTATTATGCTGAAAGACAAAAAAAGGCATTCACTTTTTTTTGCCAGTGCTGACACTGAAGAAATAATAAGGCAAGCAGCCTTCTCTCTTAGGCTGAATGGGAAGTCACATGCAGCTTTCAAGTTCCAAGGCTGTTTCTCAGAGTTCCATGTAGAGAATGCAAGACAAGGGTAATGGTTCAGAAGATGAGCTGGCTTGAGTATAAAAAGCAAAAATGGCTGTTGTTGCGAGGATGAGGACTCTTTATAAAAAGATGCAATGGCAGGCACATGAGTTCAGCTATTATGATGAGGAAGAGGCATCATTTCCATTGTCAAGTGCAAACATTTCAGCAGGAGGCAATATTTGTTCACATCAAGGTTCAATGGCCTCCTCTCGAATATTCAGGTTTAGGGGAGCAATTCTAAACTCCTGGGTCCTGGGGTGAGCAACTGACTGGCTGTGGAATGCTGTGGATGTCCCATCCTGCAGGCCGAGCAGGAGGACCATGGGTGTGGGGCTGGAAAACTCTGCCAACATGGCTGATCCACCTGCTGTGTTCCTCTGGAGGGGAGGGGAGTTTCATGGTCTCAGGCATCATGCTGCCACTGGAGTCATCTTCAGAGGAGGAGCCCAGAACTGTCAGAGCCAATTGGCCCCTCAGGAGACCCGGGGACTAGCCAGGACAGCCCAGGACCCTCAGGGGCGATGCCTCTGAATCTCCTCCTAGAGAGGTGGGGAGTTCAGCTTCTGAGGTAGAGGGAGATGCTGAGCCACCACCATTCTTGCCCCCAAGAATGCCAGTGCCTTCAGGCCCATGATAGATTGGTGGCCAGGCAAAGGAGTGCTCGCTTAGTGAAGAGGACTACTTGTGAGTTGGGCCCTCCTCATGAAGAGGACATCTGGCAAGCCTCTAACAGGAAGCAGCTGAACACTGGATGGGGTTCTAGTAGCTTTGGCTATATCAGCTCTCACTGGTAACAATGCTTCTTTTTGTTCCAGTATCAGATACTTTGCTTACTGTGCGCCTTACGATGCATGCTCTGTGCTACTGACTCCAGACAGTTTTTTGACCCTGCTTCTGAACTCAGTAACATACCTGACTGATTTAGGGAGCAATCCTATGTGGAGAGGTGGCCACCTCCAAACTCAGAGGTGACCACCTATCTAATGCAGGGTGGATGGAGCATGCTCTGTGCTCTGGCCACCCTGCACTCATGGCTAGATGAGTGATTTCTGCTGTCTAGCTGCAGGACGTTGGAGCTGGAGGTGGGTGGACTGGATGACACATAGGAAGCATTGTACCAGTACTTCTGCACTCCCCACACATCCCTGCCGCCAGAATGCCCCCTTTTGCCCTGCTCTGTGCTGCTGTTCTGAGTGCCAAGCCTGGGATGATCTGTGCTGCCTATGAGGTGGTGGGGCTGGGGAGGCAGTTCTCTGGGAACCAACCTTGGAGTATGGGCTCTGAGGCTGGTTCCCAGAAACTGACCAATCCTATGGCCATCTAGCTGCTGTCTAGCGGCCATAGGATTGTGTCTTTACTGTGTTCGACCTCCTGCTTGTTACCTTGACCACTCCTGCTGTTGCCTGATCCTTATTGTCTGCAAGCCTGCCTGAGTTCCGACTTCTGCCTGGATTTTGACCACTCCTGCCTTAGCCTGAACCTCCTTCGACTGAAACCTGTGTGCATGACCATTTGCTTGCCAAACTGACTATTCTACTGCATCTCTCCCTGTATTTGCTTGCAAAGAGCCAGGACTCGGTCTAGAGCAGGACAGCAGAATGGGATATTCTGGGGAAGCGTCAGGGGAGGCCATGGACCTGCAGGAACCTCCGCCCTCTTATTCCCCTGATGCTCACTCCAAACACACCCCATCTGCTACCCTGAAGCTGCTGTAGTTAAAAGTTTTTTTTAAAAAAATGCCAGCTCAGAAACGGGCAAAAAGCCATGCCCCATCATCTGCCCTAGCCGCTATGAGCAGCTCAGGATGTGGCAGAGGCCACACATCTCTCCTCCCTGCCCCTGCCTCAGCTAAGTAGGATTGCTTTGCCCTTTGGAAGAAAAGTGGTGTAGTTTAAGAGTGCCAGTTGTATTTATTAATTATAGCAATCATTTAATATTTGTTTATGCATGTCCGCTTAATCAGGTACTACAAAAATTTCAAAATTGCTTTCATTAATAGAAAATTAAAGTGAATGATTACATTTTTTTCAATTAGACTGAAATACAAATACACCACAAATACACAGTATTCTTTTCTTCTGAAGGAACTGACCTTGTACTGTTGTCATGGTACTTCCTGCCTAGAGATATAAGAAACTAGAGCTGTGTGCAAGTGGCCTCTTGATATTCTCCACTTTACTTGTGGGTAAGGATGGACGAAAGTCCCTTACCTGGTCCCGCAGCTGTTTTCGGTGGGGGGGGGGAGGCACTCCGTTTCTCCCCCCGAAATTCTTGGCGGGGGGGAGGCACCCCATCCCTCCCAGATGAAATTCAGGCTGGGGGGGAGGCGCCCCATCCCTCTCTGCAGAAATTCTGGCCGAGGGGGAGCACCCCGTCTCCCCGGCTACAAAATAAAAAAGTAAATTGTAAAAAAAACCAAAACGTGATAGGCTACGTAACGATTTACGTAGCCTATCACGGCTAGATTTTCAAAGTCAGCCGTGATAGGCTACGTAAATCTTTACGTAGCCTATCACAGCTGACTTTGAAAAAAAAAAGCCCTTATTTTCGCCATAGTCTATGTAAATCTTTACGTAGACTACCCGTGCCCAATTAAGGAATGCAAATGGTGGCGCCCATGGGCGCCGCCATTTGTGTACACGCTTTTTTTTTCAAAGTCAGCCATGATAGGCTACGTAAAGATTTACGTAGCCTATCATGGTTGACTTTGAAAATCTAGCCATGATAGGCTACGTAAATCGTTACGTAGCCTATCACGTTTTGTTTTTTGTTTTTTAACTTTACTGGGAAATGGCGACGGCGGCAGCCGGTCAGAAGACCGGCCGCTGCCTCCACCACTGCCGAAATACCGCCGGGACCCGCCGCCGAGAGGGACATTCGACAGAGGTAAGTCCCTTCCCGGGGGGGCGGGGGGGTGTCGGAGAATTTCCCCAACGCATTCGACCTCCCGAAGATTCGTGGAGAAATTCTCCGACATCCCTACTTGTGGGTAGAGAAATTTGGGAGACAATTTCTCCAGGAGGTAGAGAAACTCTCCACAGTTTCTCCCAGGTAGGGCTCCCCATTGGCAGGGCTTGTAGCACAGCTTCTTTCTTTTTTGGGTTAGGGTTTGGAGAGTCTTCGTGCTCAACAGCATCAACTGTCTTGGCAGGCTGGCCCCCAGTTTGCATCCACTGCAATGAAGGTGGGGGCCATGTTGTGTCTAGCTCCAGGGATGAGATGGAGTTCATGCTCTGCCAAAATCTGTCCTCCAATTTCCTGAAAGTTTTCTCCCCCCATGAAAGAGGCTTCCATTGTTCTGCTTCATTCATGATTCTTTATAATTTATTTTTGTGGTGTTTTTGAGTGTAGCTAATCACAGCTAGCCTCCCAGGCTGCCTGCACATTCTGATCTGAAAAAGCCCTATGGGAGGAATTACCTCATGGTGCCTTAAACTGGGCTTCAATTGAAGTGTAGGAAGCTCAGGAGGCTACAGGCAGCCACAGAGATGAATGTACAATGAAAAGCAGGACACATGTGCTCACTCCTCAGCCACCTCCTAAGTTAGTAAGGCAAGCCCAAGAAACGCAAACCCATGAGAATTTCTCCAAGATTTCTTCATGATTGAATTTCTCTTAGAGAGCAATTTCTCTTCTATCAACTTGAATGAGAATCGTAGAAAAACATGTGGGAGAAATGTTCGGCACAGCACTAATTATAATTTTTCCAGCACCATGGGTTGAACCCAGTGGTGTGAACATTTGTTTGCTCATGCACGAGGGTAGCTCCTCCCCTTCCCTCCCAGTGCACCCACCCATGCCACCCCAAAGCTTCTCCTGCTGGTTGAGGAGCCCTCAGTAAAGGCCTGGCATTAGCAGAAGTCAAGAAGGGGTCATTTGCATGAGGAATAGCATAATTGATTGCACTTGGTTTTGTCACAGCAAGAGTTCAGGTGCTCACTTTTAAGTCATGGTAGATGTTTCACAACAGCCATTCTCTTGATACATGTTGTATGAATATGAGACTTGCCAGGTACATTCCACCCTCTTTTCAGCCAATGCTTCCAGACAAAATGACTTAGAGCCCATCTTCAACCTCAGAACAACCTCAGCTCATGGGCCACATGCACCTACCCCCTGGCCAGAAAGTACACCATGATTTTTCAAGGAAAGGGGGCACATGCTTCCTTTCCACCATGGTGACAAATTCAGCAGCCATTCTGGTGGCAGTGGTGGCAACTGCAGTGGCAGCAGGGTGTGGTGAGGCCTCTGGTGGTTTGGGGGGAACAATGCAGCCCCCCAACCCCCAGTCCTTCCCCACCCTTGCCCTACAGGAACAGTACCAATTTAAAATTCAGGTCAGGGATGCCACACTTTGTGAAGGGGAATGGGTTGCCCCAACTCCCAGCAGCATAGGCAGTGGCAAAAGGTTGCTCGGGCTGAACAACAACCCCTGAAAACTAGGCTGTCATCACCCCTTAGCTTCACCTCAGATCTTACAAGACACTCCTGTGAGGATGAAATAAGCTGGCACTCTCTATTCCCAGAGCCTCAGGCTTGGAACTCGAAACAGTAGCAATAACCAAGAGGAAAGCTCTGAACTTAGTACCAAGGCTTACTTGGAATAACCCATTCAGTTAGGATTAGGGATGCTGTGGATGTCCAGTTGGGGCTCAAGGCCCAGTGATTTCTCACCAGCTCAGCTCCCCAGACACCAGTCCATGGATCCCCACACTTGCCTGACTCAGCATGCGCTGAGTCAGGCAAGTGCAAGGATACCCGCTCCCTCGCCAAGCCAAAAAATGGTGGCTCAGCCTTTGCCATAAAGGGCCATCTCATGCAAATGGCAGTGGCAAAGTGGTCCAATTATGCAAAATTACAGGCATAAATGATAGACCTTTTGCCCCTGTAACATTGCATAAATGGGCCGCTTCACGACCACCATTTGTGTAAAATGGCTGTTTATGTAAATGCCTGAGCTACCGTTTTGCATAAAATGGCAGCTCAGGGAGGGACCTGTAGGCTGTGCACTACTTGCTGGGCACCCACAGGTTGCTCACCGTGTATGGCGAGCAGGGTCAGAGGGCCAGTGCACGGTGTGGGCTAGGTGAGTCCATCCATCCCTAGTTGTGATAGGTAGCAAGTCTGTTGACAAAAGGGAAAGGGGAGAAGGATAACTGACAACAAAACAGAAGAGTCTTTGGAAACAATACTTCAGGCAGAAAATGACAAAAGCTATCTACGCATGTTTATACATACCTAAACATGGGTCTTCACATAGAACAGGGTCCAGACTATGATACTGAAAGACTCACAAGACAAAAGCAAGATGCAGACAAAAACAAACAGAACCAGATGAAGAGAAAGAGCAGCAGTAGCCCCCTTTGCTTTATACCCACGAGCCTTTGACAAATGTGAGGTGAGCCTTTTTAGGCAGTCACTAGCTGACAGAATAGTTTCCCCAGGCTTTGGGGGCGGAGGACTTCTCACAGCAGCTGAAATCATTGGCAAGGGTTCTGCTGTGAGCTTGAAGGCATTGAGAAAAGAACAGCATGCGATAACAGACACAGGTGGTTTAATCAAGTGTGTGCAGGCCCGATTTCACAAAATGGAGTTTTCGCAAGCAGCCAGAACACAAAGAGAAAACGGATTTCTTGACACGTATGAACACTCATGCATGTAAAGAACAGAGCACCAAGCTCCTATAAATAGAAGACTAGCAAACCAGGGAGGTAGTCTAGAGTAGAGCCCTTCTTCCTGAAAAGCTAGCTTTCTACAGACATGGAGCTTTTGCGATGGGGAAGCATTCAGTCGTCCAGTCTCCCATTGATCTATACCAAACAGTATAATCTCAGAACTGTACCATGTGAAACTACTGTATGTGCAGGTCACCCCATAGATGTTCCCTATTTTCTTCTTTCCACTACACAATATTAATACGGAAATATAAGATTCAACCACAATGGATGCAAAAGGGAAACACACACACACGCACACACACACACACACACACCACCTAAGAAGGTTTGTTGAAACAAAGATTTATGCAAGAACTAAAGCAGAAAATTATTTTCTGTCATCTGGTTTTGCTCCAGTCCTTAGTTTGCACCTGTAAAAAAAGATGATTAAATGTTATTTCGTTGTCAGCGATGCACATGATTATCCCTATAGGTGTCTTCACAGAAACCAGTTCAAAATGCAAAGATGTACTCCTTTAGTGTTTTCTTTTCTCCCAGGATTCCATTAATCAAAGTAACTTCTCTCATACTCCGTACTTTGGATAGTCAGTTTCTATGCGCTGCTTCACACAAGATATTTTTCCTGCAATTATGCCCATAATCTCCGAATAAGGACAAAAAATTGGCTGGGTGCATGAATTAATTGTTTTTAGTTGATTAATCATCTGGGTTTTACTCTTTCAATTAACTGATAACACTGATATACATTTACATTTGCAAACCACCCAAACCTCAATATACATGACCTTTTCAGGATATTGAAGGAAGGACATTTAATAAATGAAAGTTGCTACCCCCTGTTTAAAAGGGAAGACTGTCCTTAATATGTTTCTTTTTCATTTCTTCTTTCAGTAACACACCAGAACTGAAATGGCTTCCCCCCAAAATGGACAAAATGGACAAATGTGTCTTTCAGCCAAACACCTGCGAATAAAAAGTGTACTTCCTGACTGCCGGGCCCTTGCGAACTGCATGGCGCTCGGTGAACGGGCTCACAACAGCTTGGTGAGCATGGCCTGGGAGGCTGAGCAGAGAGGAGTCTGCCAGACTCCACCCCCCTCTCAGACTCCCACAGCATCCCTAGTTTTAGGTGAATACATCCAAGCCCCCTCAAAGGCCTTGTGCACAAGGGCAGGAGGATTACAGTGAAAATATTTTCTCTCAGCGGGACTGGTAATCTGAGTGATGCTTGCTGCTTCAACCTTTGAACCTAAGGCTTTATTCAGACCCTACTGAACTGAGTAGAGGAACATTTCACAGCATCCTCTCTAACTATATCCGTATGTCCTGTGTTGTACTGTTTGGGGTATTGTATACTTTGGATCCATGCTGAAGCAGGCATTAGAAGGCTTGTAAATCTGCCACTGAAGAAGACAAGGCAGTCAAAGAACACTGTTAAATTCAACAGATTGCCCTTGTAATTTGGGACTGCAAAGTTTGTAGCAGGGCTGTGATATTTTTTTGTCTGCCCTTATAGCCAGTGGAGCTGGTGGCCCTGATTTCAGTGGGGCTGTGAATCCATTCCAGGTTTCAGTCAGAACCAGCCAGAACTCTAAAGGAGCTATCCAAGCTGCTGAACTCTATTTTCAAAAAATAGGTTCAGCAGCTTGGATAGCTCCTTTGGAGTTCTGTCTGAAACCTGGAATGGATTCACAGACCCACCGAAATTGGAACCACCAACCTCCACTGTTTACAGCTCTCGTATATTACTGAGAAGTTGGTTCAGTTTTTGTTCACAAATTAACTTCTACCTGCACCTTTTATTGTGCAATTTTAGCTATGTTTTATAACCATTTACTCTTTGGTAGCTAGTATAGACCTTCCTTCAGGTAGCATTTCTGGTACCACCCAGTCCCTGCCAGCGGACAATACTGTAGTGAAACCTGATATCTGGAAGACTTCAGTGTCACTTTTCTCCAATGTAATTAAACCCAGCTTATGGAAAATTACAGCAATGATGGCTTCTCCAGCTGGATGCTAGGGCTGTGCATAGGGATGTCAGAGAATTCCGCCACGGATCTCGGGGAGACCAAATGCCAGTGCATTCGGCCCCCTGAAATCGGTGGCGGAATGGCCTGCCACCCCCCCGCCACCCTCGGGACGAGACTTACCTGGGGCGGATTTTCTGGGCGGCGGCGGCAGCTGCGGCGGCAGCTGCAGAGGTGGTGCGGCGGCGGCCGATCTTCCGACCGGCTGCCGCCGCCGCCATTTCCAGTTAAAAAAAAAAGATGTGATAGGCTAAGTAAAGATTTACGTAGCCTATCACGGCTAGGTTTTTTTTTTTTTTTTTTAAACCGTGATAGGCTACATAAATGTTTACGTAGCCTATCACGTCTGACTTTTTTTAAAAATAAAAACCGCGAACAGGTAAGTGACTTTCGTACATCCCTAGCTGTGCACCACCTCAGTATAAAGCCCGAATAATGAGGTGAAGCGGGCTGATACGGAGGTGCCTCGTTGCGATATGAAGTGGATCAGACTAGAACTGAGGTGCCCCAAAGCAAAGCGACTCCTCCACGAAGTGCCTCATATACGTGGAGCTCTTCGTATGCCTTCTGAGCAGCCTAGACAGTCAGTCTCCAAAATGTAACAACTTCTGAAAGATCATCTGGAGGGGCAAGAGGAGGAGAAGAGAGGGGAAGAGGTGAGTGGGTGTGGAGGCACCAAATGTATCAATTTGAGAGAGATCCGGCCACCGTGAGAGGCAGGGGAAGGGGAGGGGAGAGGAGAGGGATGAGGAGGAGGAAGAGGGAGGAAGCTTTGCAGTCAGCCTCCGTTTGCTCATTGTGAGAGAGGTGGTTTTATTAGACAGGAGAGGACAGTCTGAACATTATTTGGCTAGAGCGGTGGTCTCCAAAGTGGGGTGCACACAAGACTTTGCACTGGGATAAGTGAGCAACCTGATAATTGAGCAGCCTCCCGCTGCACTGACAAGCTGCCGTTGTGTGCAATGATGGTGGCGGGAGTAGCAGAATGGGATGGGAGCTGAGAGGGAAGCCTTAGCCCTTCCCACTCTCCTTTGGCAGAACAAAGCCAAGCAAGAAGAAAGTGTGTGCTATGGGGACTGGGTAAAATGAGGATCCCTAAAATCAAAAAGGGATCCTCATGATTTCATATGATTTTTAAAGAGGTCCACAAAACCACCATCCCATCACAGAGCACATCTGCCTCTGTGGACTGAACCAGAAAAATCATGGATCCACCACTCGTGGGTGCAGCCATGGCTCAAAAACACAGATCCTTGGCAGGGATCCTCTTGATTTCATATGATTTTTGCAGAGCAAATCCCTCAAACCACCATCATATCCCAGAGCACACCTGCCTCCATGGACTGAACCAGAAAAATCATGGATCTGCCACTTGCACAGCCACAGTGCAAAAATAGGGAAAAATGGCTCCCCTCATTCCGTGGAACAAGAAAGCTGCCAGGATGTGTCCAGTGGGTTTAGGAGCTGGCGGCGGCAGCCTGCCCCCATTGGCAGAAGTCGGCCTCCAACCGAGTGCCCTCCCCTCCCTCCAAGGAAGGGAAAGAGCGCAGTTGGAGGGCGACTTCTCTCTCTGCTGCCTGACTCAAGCTTTCACCCTCCTCGCAAGCAAGGAACCTGCGAAGGCTTGACGAGAGGAAGGAGTCAGTCTCCAACCGGGTGCCCTCCCATCCTTCCAAGGAAGGGAGAGAGCGCAGTTGGAGGGCAACTCCTGCCCTCATGCCTGTCAGTGGTTAGTGAGCTGCAATGGCCAGCATTTTCCCTGGCAGCACCTTTGCCGGTAGCAGCTTCCCCATCAGCACCAGCGCCAGCAGTAGTGGCAGCGGCAGCTTCCCTGGCAGCGGTGCCCCCTGGTAGTCCCCCCCATGGAACAAGGCCCAGGTAAGGACCTGGGGGCTGGGTGGTGTGTTGGGGATGCCAAAGCAGGATTCGGAGGTCCAAATCCCACTTTGGTTTCATAGGCCAAGGTGGGTCGGGTGGGGGTGAATCATCCCAAGCCAAATCAGGCCACCTCGGAAGCCCCAAAGCGGCTTCCAAGTCATATCAGGGGATCCATGCACAGCCCTACTGGGTGTCTTCTCAAGACTTGAACTGGGATTCCTGGCATGAGATAAATACATGAGCAGGTGGTAGGAATATTGGTGACTGCCTCCTAGTCCAAGAGTACAAAGCAGCACGGTAGAAACATACTACAATTTAGAAGAGAAAGCTTAAAAAAAACCAAAAACGACCTCCACCTTTTTAATGGAAGTTTCCAAACCTTAATACAGTTTGCACTTCATCAAAAAATCTCTCTTCTCCTTGGCACCCTTAGAGGTGTCACTTCTTGAGGTTAATTATCATGGGGGGGGGGGAACATGTTGCAGTGTGAAAGTCTAAAACAGCAGTGCAACCTTCTTCCTATAGTTATCACTGTGTACAGACACCAGAACACATACTGTGCATAATGTTTTCTGTGCTGCCAGCTAAACTGCACGTGACATTATTAATGATCTGCTTATCTTTCCCTTCTTATTGTGCAGCCAACTGCATAGTGATGTCAGACTAGTCACACAGACAATAGAGCAGCTGAGGATACCAAACTGAAGGACTTCCTCCATAGAGTTTATATCTTTAAAAGTGGCAAAAGGAAGTAAGAATTTATCAGCACAGGGTCTCTAAGTTGGTTCTGGAAAGGATGGGGATGGGCAAAGAAATGAATGCCTATGCCCACAAGCAGTGGACATTCATGTATGTTGCAACACTTTTCCTATAATGTGCTCCATTGGTGTAAACCTAATTGTTCAGTCGAAGACATGAATGTTTTAAAGTGGAGACATGATGTCAGTCATTTGGATTCTGAGCATCAACATTTTGCTCCCGCTTTTGTGATTCATCTCCTTTCACAGGAAAAAAAAAAAATCTGACTCCTGTGGTGTATGTGTGAAAATCTCTTTGTTTTTCTACAAATATTCTCTAGGTTATGAAAAGCTCTGATGGAAGGAGGCAATCCACACGTGCGGTACTATACATGGGGAAATTCTGAGGATGCATCCCAGAATGCAACAGCGTTAGAGGCCTAAGGTTATTTCTACAGACTGGTCCCTGCATGGATCAGATGTGATTTTGGACCTGGACTGCAGTGCTGCAACTGTTGTTATTTTTTCCACTTTTTATTTTTTATTTGAAAACGTACTGGGAGGGTGTAAGATGTCCAGTTGGGTCTTGTTTGGGGCACTGCCAAAAGTTGACCTAAACTTTTTCTTTTAAAAGTACAATGAGAGAAAAAGGAAAGAAAAACTGCTGTCACCATCAACACTCCCAAGAAGCCCCTCCCTCTGAAATATTTGAGAATTTTTATCCATCCCCTCTGAAGAAATTTCTGAAATGGCCACCAATAGTTACTGCCTGAGAAAGAGGTGGTGGAGTTGGAACAGCCATTTGAACACAGGTCTAAATAACTTTACTCAGCTGCTTCTATTCCTCAATCTCTGCTTGAATGAAGGGGAGGGATGGGACAGTGGCTTGGTTCATAGGTTACGACAAAAACCACTTTTTAAAAGTGGGTTAGTGGCAGGAGCAGATAAAAAACCCAGGGAATTTCTCTCCCTGGGTTGTTTAGTGTTGTGTCCAAACCCAGATCTCAGACTTGTCTCTCCCTTGACCAGCCACTGAAAGAACCCATGTTTGCTCTAGGGATGTTTCTCTGGCTTGGCAGGAAAGAGACAAGCTAGAGGCCTATGTTTGGATGCAATGCTAAACAACCAAGGGATGGAGCATTCCTGGGTTGCTTAGCTGCTCCCGCTTGCAGCACGATCAATTGAACAACACTCGCCGGCATGCTGCCTTGTTCACAACAACCCACAGTTTAAAAACAATTGTAGATTGTTGTGATGTGAGAACCAGGCTAATGTCTGTTTCTGCTCCATGTCACTTTTGCATGTGTTCACCCATAATTACATCCCATCTAATTTCTGCATTATCCCGAAGCTCACCAAAATTTGCATTTAAATACATGCACTTAAATTAGGGCTGCACACTGCTTTGGTTTGAATACCGAAGTGAAGCAGGCTGCTTCAGAGGTGCCTTGGCGTGATCCAAAGTGGATCAGAAGAGCACCGAGGCACCTCGAAGCAAAGCGGCTCATCACCATGGCACCTTGGTCCACCTCAGAGCTTCAGATCTACTGAAGCCATTCCTAGCCTGTCTATCAATGCATCAACTTGCAAAAGATCAAGGAGGTGCTGTGGAGGAGAACGGAGGGGGGGAGGGGACGGGGAAATGGTGAGCCTTGGCAAATGGCAACTCTAGTTGCCAAATTAATGCTGAACTTAACCCAGCAGTCTCCAATCAGAGAGCACTGGTAAGAGTTGGAGGTGGTGGTTTACTTGTTGTTAGAGAGAGTTGGTTAGGGGTGTGTGTGTGTGTGTACTGCAGTTTTGTCTTTCTTCCTTCCCAATTCACCTATTCCCTTTCTTTCTTTTGTAGATTCTTCCTTTTAAAAATGAAACAATTAAAAAGTACTTAGTTTAAGTTTCCTCTTTTCCTTGGCTGTCTCTCTCTCTCTCTCCCTCCCTCCCCCCTCCACCCCTCTTCTCCCCCACACAATAGGTTTTACCTTTCATTATTTTCTTGATCATTTATTTTTTTAAAAAAACTTTAGTTTTTCTTGCCATGCCTTGTTCTGTAGCTTCCCCCTTCTCAATTCTCAACCATTAGTTTCCCCTTACTTTTTCTATCTATCTATCTATCTATCTATCTATCTATCTATCTATCTATCATCTATCTATCATCTTTCCTTTCCTTTCCTTTCCTTTCCTTTCCTTTCCTTTCCTTTCCTATCCTATCCTATCATTTCCTTTCCTTGTTCTTGGCTCCCCTCCACCCCTCAATTCTTTTATTCCTTAATCCCTTCCCAAATCTTGCTTTGAAGATTTTTAAAATTGGGCTTAATGTAACTATTGGGCTTAATGTAACTATGATTTAACAGTCTGTTTAAGGATTGTAAGCTAGCACCTGTTTTCAGTTCATTTTTCTTTATTTGTAGAGCCCAGAATCCTGCTGCTGAGTAATTAGATAGTAATAGGGCTTTAGGGCACAATCCTATGGAGACAGACAGGCACCTCTGACCTCCCCTGAAGTTGGAGGTGACCATGTATGCAATGCAGGGTGGAAGCAGCACAGAGGAGAGGATTCCTTCTTTGCTGCAGCAACCGTGCACTTTGCCTTAGATGCATGTTTTTGTGCCTCTAAGTGCGGCTTTGGGGAGGGGGTTGGAGGCCACCTGGGAAGCTGTCTAAAACAGTTTCTGTGGTCTCCTCCCATCCCCGGCCCCAGGAACACCCCATTTTCATCTCTCTGTACTTTGTGTTATGAGCATGGAGGTGGTGGTGGTGTGGTTCTTTCCTCCCTGGCTATGAGGGGAAGGGGGCGGGGAGCACAGTTTCCCAGCTATGAACTCATAGCTTGGAAACTGAAAAATCCTATCTCCCCCAGATGCTGTCTATGGGACATAGGATTGCTCTCTTACCTGCTCTAACTCCTTAGAATTAATAAACCATCTATGAGGGGTTTTTTTGGCCAAATTCTACCACTTTAGATTTATTATTATTGATGAGTAGGTCATTTTCTTTACAAAATAGACGGAACTGTCTCAGGAGTCTGCTCAGGCCCTCTTGAGATGCTGAAAATAAAATCATGTCATCAGCATACAGTGATATGTTTACCTCTCTGTTTAAAATGTTGGGCATATGATAACTCTGGTTATGTAAAAATGCCACCATGTAATTAATATAAATATTGAAAAGAAATGGTGCTAAGATGCAACCTTGACAGACTCCTTTATGTGCTGGAATAAGATCTGTAAGGGCAAAATTTGAACCTGTTCTCACCTTCAAATAGGTTTCTCAGTAAATTGCTTGTATTCGTAATAAAAGCCTCAAATCTATATCTATATTTGCTAACTTTTCCCAAAGACAGAATCTGTTTATGGAATCAAAAGCTGCACTGAAATCTATAAAAGATGCGAAAAGCTGTCCGCCCTTAACGGAATACTTAGTTACGAGATGGTGTAAAATATAACATTTATTCAGGATAGATCGTCCTTTCCTAAAGCCAGACTGCTCTTCTACAAAAATGGGATTTTCTTCTGCCCAGCCCTTTGAGCACAGAATTTGCAGAAACATAAAAATAAAGTAGCTATGACTCTGTTTTTGGATGGCAATTCACTTTATTTATTTAAATATTGCTAGGATGTCATTCAGGACAGGAGTCTTCCCAAGGTGGGTTACAACAATAAAATTCATGTAATATATTAAGAACTGATACAGTAATAAAAAAGCAAACATTCATACAAACAACAAACACCAGTATAAAACATCTGGCCTAGACAATACTAAAAACTATATAATACTAATACTAAGACAATACTAAGAGCCAGTGTGGTGTAGTGGCTAGACTGTTGGCCTGGGAGCCGGGAGATCCGGGTTCTAGTCCCCACTCGACCATGGAAGCTCACTGGGTGACTTTGGGCCAGTCACAGACTCTCAGCCCAAACCACCTCACAGGGTTGTTGTTGTGAGGATAAAATGGAGGAGAAGGAAGACTATGTATGCTGCCTTGGGTTCCTTAAGGAGGAAAAAAGGTGGGATATAAATGCAATAAATAAAAACTAGGGCTGTGCATTGGTTCGGTGCCAAGTCCAAATACCAAAGCAAATCAGGGTGCTTTGGGGATGCTTTGGTGAGATCTGAAGCAGATCAGGCCAGCACCAAGGCCATCCAAAGTGAAGCCAGACACCACCAAAGCACCTTGGTCAGCCTCGGAGATTTGAAGCTATTCTGATGCCTTCTGAAGCCCAGACAGCCTATCTCTAAATGTATCAACTTGTGAAAGATCAGGGAGGGGGTGAGGAGGAGGAGGGATGGGGGAAGGTGAGAGGAGGAGGAGGAGGAGGAGGAGGAGGAGGAGGGAGCTTTGGCAAATGGCAACTCTAGTTGCCAAATTAGGGCTGAACTTAACCCAGCATTCTCCACTAAGGATGGGCAGATTCCCTACCTGCTGGTCTGGGTGGGAATCTGCTCTTGGGGGGAGGCGATCCATCCCTCCCCCTGGAATCCATCTGGGCTGACTCTGCTCCATGGCAATCCTGTGGAGCCAGCTGCTGGGTCCACATCGCTGGCAATATGGCAGGCTGCCATTGCCATGCTTTATCTTGCTGGGCTAACTCCAGACGCAAATGGTGTCCACTATGTCATTTGCTTCCCTGTTTTTTCACACGATAGGCTACACAAATTATATTTACATAGATATTTGTGTAGCCTATCACATGAAAAAACAGGGATGCAAATGGAGTAGTGGACACCATTTGCATCCCTGTTTTTTCACGCAATAGGCTACGCAAATATCTACATAAATATAATCCGCGTAGCCTATCGCGTGAAAAAACAGGGACACAAATTGTGTAGTGGACCCCAACTGTGGCCGTAAAGCTGTTAGATTACCCTAAATGCAGCCGTAAATGGCTGCATTTAGGTTAACCTAACAGCTTTACAGCTGCAAATGTCATAGTGGACACCATTTGCGTCCAGAATTAGCCCAGCGACATTGGATGGCAATGGCGGCCGGCTGCATCGCCAGCAATGCAGACCCAGTGGCTGGCTCCATGGGATCGCTGCATCCATGTACTTGCCTTTTTTCTAAGCTGAATGGTCCCAGACATTGCAACCTTTCCTCATAGGAAGGTTGCTCCAGGCCCTTGATCATTTTGGTTGCCTTTTTCTGCATACAATACATGAACCTATGATGTTTTTGTTGGAGAGTCTGATGTAACTTACAGCAAAGCTGCCTTTTACAAAGAAAGCATGGTAACACAGCGTTTAGTATTAGAGGAAATAAACCTAGGCAAGAGCCAGTTTAGAAGAACTTACTTTATTAGCACTTTCATTCTCATCATCAAAGAAGGCTATCTAACACAGTTTAACTACATGCACCCCTAAAGCTTGGTGTGTGAGTGTAAGTAAGCGAGAGCATGAGATATAGTTAACTTGCTTCCCTCAGGGAGAAAGCGCATGTTGCTTGTTGCAGAGGCAAAGAGGAACAGGAAAGGGAGGGAATAGGAGAAAGGAATTGATCAAGTTACAGGACAACAACATGTTTGCTATCCCTGCCCCGCTTCCCAGTCTGGAAGCATGTTGAGTTGTTCCTATTATCTAACAGTACAGTAGCTGCTGCTATTAAGTGGTTGCAACTTCACAGGAGGCATCATTGCGAGTGGAAAGACATCATTTTGTCTAACCACTTCACCTCAAGAGGCAAGTGGAGATCTGAATGAATAAACCTTGGTAGTTTATCCATGGCAACACCCAAACAAAGGATTGTATGAGCTTGCTGCAAGCTTAGCATTTGCACGGTTTATCGCATAAATGGATTCTGGGAATCAGTTCTCACATAAGCCTAATGTCAGACTTTTGTGAAGCCCTGAAGTACTTCAAGAGAGAGGTTGTGCAAGCTGGAATGGTTGTTTATGGAACAGGCCATGGCCTGTGGATGTGCTTCTTTTGCGCCTCGTACAATAACAACATAAGCAAACACTAAGAAGCGGGGGGGTTGAATTATTAGATTAAATGAAACATAACTTCAAGTTTTACACAATACTAATGAAAAGGGTTGTAATCAATAAGCTAAAGAGGACTTGACTCTGAGAAGAAAACATATTAATCATTCAATGGTTACTTCAGCAGTGAACTAAATTGTTTGCTTACCATCTTCCAGCATCCCTACCTTCTCTCTGTACAGTCATTATTTAAGATATGATGAACTCCAGTGCCCAAACTGTATGAGTCAGTGTGATGGCAAATAATTTGTATCAAGTATACCTGCCTTCTCCAACCTGATGTCCTCCAGATCTTTTTGACTTCAGCTCCCGTCAGCTCCAGCCAGCATGGCCAATCAACAGGAATGCTGGGAGCTATAGTCCAAAACACCTTGAGGGCACCAGGTTGGGGAAGGTTGTGGTTACACCGTTTTGGAGTAAGATTATGTGCAGCCAAAGCTGCAGCAAAACAGCCAGCTTGGGGGGGGGGGGTTCAATTTCATTATACTGGAGCGATCCTGTCCAGTATATTTACCCTTAATTAAACAGTTCAGGCTGGATTGCTTACTCGTGAATACTCCATTACTGTGCTTTGCAGGTGTGAATTCCACACCTGCAAAGAGCAGCAACAGAATATTCTGGGATGAGAAAGAATGAAGGATGATGGACTGCTGCCCTTGACCCACAGCAGCAGCAAAGGGAAATGTCATGAGAGGACAGGTCTCTTCAGAAGAGTGGCAAGAACCAGCAGCACCTGGGAAGTTCCTGGGCCTTGCAGCCATCACATGGATTCTTATTCTTATTAATTTTACATCTATACCCCACATTTCCATATATTATGCCTATGGCAGCTAACAATAAAATCCACAATTAAAAAATTACCTAGCAAACAGTATGACATTATCTACAGATCAAATCAAATCCAGTTTGTTTGTTTTCCTGAACTCCCAGGAGACCATATGTCCTCACCCTCACCCTCTCCAGTAGGCATTCAGGAAGAACTCCCTGCATTCAGGAAGAAGAGCCCTGGGATCCTGAAAATGGAGGGGGTGGTTTTTTTAAAAATATATAAAAAAATAGAAAGAAGCCCCCTCAAGAATCACCCACACTTAAGAAAGGTATGTGGAAACCCTGTCCTGCTCCCCAAGGAGAAAATTCTCCAAAATTCTCACCTTCTCTGCAAAAGAGGCAGAAAAAACAATACCTCTTTCATAGGGAGAGAAAAAGTTCCTGAAAATAGGGGGCAGGATTCAGCACAGAACTAGTATAAACCAAGCGTGTTCCTTCAGAGGAGGACACTGGAGTGAGTGGGGGTTCCTAATCCCCCCTCAATATTGGCTTATCTCAGATGAACTATTTATTGATTGTAAACATTAAATAAAAGTCATGGCCAAAGTGTAATCCAATACCACTGTCTGCTTCTTTCTTGCCAACTTGAACTGGCTGCCACCCCCCAATTCCCTTGGCAAGAATTTGAGTGCTGAGCCCACAGCCTCATAGAAACTATATCCAGTTCTAATCATTTTTTTTTTTACTTTTAGCAGGCAGGTTAAGGTTTATTCCTCCATTTATTCTGCTAAGCTCTCTGATTAGTTATTGGCTAGGAGGATGTTTTAGTGTCTCTGCCAGCTTTTATAGCTTTAATTGCTGATAGTCTTTTTACTATTTTATTGATTGATTGTATATGAGAGTTGATTCATTGCCAAATTGTAGGCTGACTTGAATACCCATTTGGCTGAAATGTGAAATTATACTTTTTAAATAAATAAAGCTTACTATAACTCATAGCCGGTTTAGTGCTGAACATTTTTTATTAAGGTCAATGAAGCAGCCCCAAAGAGAGAGCATCTATACACTGCAGCTTAAAGCAATAAATACAACAATTTGAGATGAACAGTCAAAATGTAAGAGAACTTCTGAACTTCAGTATTGTTTAATACAAAGGGGCAGTGTCTGAGGATGTAAGACAGGGGTGGGCAACTGGTGACCCTCCAGATGTTTTGAAAGAGATCTTGGGGTTGTGGTGGACAGCTCAATGACAATGTCAACCCAGTGTGTGGCTGCTGTAAAGATTAGGCAAATGCCACATTAGGCATAATTAGGAAAGGAATAAAACTGCCAACATCATACTGCCCTTATACAAATCTATGGCATGACCACACACGTAATACTGTGTACAGTTCTGCTCACCGCACCTAAAAATAAAGATATCATAGAGCTGGAAAAAGTGCAGAAATGGGCAACTAAAATGATCAAGGGGCTGGAGCAACTCCCCTATGAGAGAAGGTTACAGCAGGTGGGATTGTTTAGTTTGGAAAAAAAGCAAGGGGAGACATGATAGAAGAGGTCTACAAATTATGCACAGTGTGGAGAATGTGGATAGGGAGACATTCTTCTCCCTCTCTCATAATACTAGAACCCGGGGTCATGCCATGAAGCTGATTGGTGGGAGATTCGGGACAGATAAAAGGAAGTACTTCTTCACAGAGCACAGAGTTAAACTATGGAATTCGCTACCACAGAATGTAGCGATGGCCACCAATTTGGATGGCTTTAAAAGCGGGTTAGACAAATTGGAGGAGAAGGCTATCAATGGCTATTAGTCCTGATGGCTTTATGCTACCTCCAAGTATCAGAGGCCGTAAGGCCATGTACACCAGTTGCCGGGGAATATGGGTGGGAGGGTGCTGTTGCACTCATGTCCTGCTTGTGGGTTTGTGAACAGAATGCTAGACTAGACGGACCATTGGTCTGATCCAGCCTGGCTCCTCCTATGACTTACAACACCAGCCAGCCCCAGCCAGCATAGCTAATGGTGAGGGATCATAGGATTGTAGGGCAAAACATCTGGAGTGTGTTACAATGGCAAGAGAATGTCAGTTGTACTATACAGATACAAGTGGGGACAGACAAATAATAGTTAGAAGATACATGGGAGGGAATTGTCCCTCCCATGCATCTTCTAACTGTAATGTTTCTAGTAGTTTGCTCAGACTGTATTTGCACAAGGAGGAAACTAATATTTCATGATGCCTTTACTACAGTTAGGGATGTCAGAGCAATCCATCCAGGGGCTCAAGTTCACAGCGCTTCTTAACAGCTCACCTCCCCCACCCCCAGATTCCGGGTCGTTTACCCACAAGCTCTACTGACTCAATCTGTATTGCATTGGGGCAGCTTGTGGATTTTCACATCTCCCCCCCCCTTAAAATCAGCATTTGTGCAAATTATGCCTTCAATTTGCATATTGTATGCAAATTTTGGGTGTCTTAATTTGTATAATTTGCACAAATTGTGGCTGTAAATATGCTTAGCTTGTGCAAATTCAATGTTTAAGAATGGGTGGCAACGGCGGGTGGGGAGGGCTGCATAAAAGTTGGAAAGCCACCAAACAATTGGTGGTTAGAGGAGATGGGGTGGGGACATGAGATGGGACCTCAGGAGAGCTGGATGTGGTACTTGGGCTGAGCTTAACACCCCTGAAATAGCTGGACCTGCCTGCTCTGACCATAGCAAGCCAGCTGGGTTTTGGATTTGATGGTAGATCTGCCACAGAATCCACACCCTGCCCCATTTGGATTGCTATGGTCAAATTCTTTGTAGGAACTTCTGTCATGTTCAGCTGCCTCTCTGCCAAATATTAGACTCTCCCTTCAGGGATATTTTTTCCAACTTTCTCCTACATCTTCACACATTGCATCTTTTCAGAGACAAGATGCTTATTCTTGAGTCTCTTTAGGTGGATCAGTTTTATTCCTTCAGCATTATTGATTCCCCTCCCCCCAATTCATGCTTCTGCCCAGATTCAAGTGTATTCCATTAAAAATGCTGCTGTTGTACTGGTTTAGACCATTTTGACACTGCTGTTTGCTTTGAATGTGTTCTTTTTAGGGATGTTAGGGAATTCTGCCACGGATCCCAGGGAGGCCAAATTCCAGTGAATTTGGCCCCCCGGAATCTGTGGCAGAATGGAGCAACCCGCCCCACCACCCCACGAAAGCCCTGCGAAACGGAGCCTACCTGCCTGTGGTTCCGGCGGCGGCTCCAGCAGCAGCGGTGGCTTTGGAGGCAGCAGCAACTCTGGCGCCTCCAGCCGCTGCTGGGCTGCAGATGCAAATGGCGGCCACTACGCCGGCCGCCATTTGCGTCCCTGGAAAGCCGTGATAGGCTACATAAGTATCTACGTAGCCTATCACGGCTCAGGGCAGGGATGCAAATGGCGTAGCTGCCATTTGTATCCGTGTCTTTAGCCGTGCTGGCTACATATATATTTACATAGCCTATCACAGCAAAAGTCAGGGGCACAAATGGCGTAGCAGCCGCCATTTGCGCCCCTGTCTTTTGTGATAGGCTACGTAAATATATATGTAGCCTATCATGGCAATAGGAAGGAACGCAAATGGTGGCTGCCGTAGCCGCTGCCATTTGCATCTGTGTCTTTAGCCGTGATAGGCTATGTATATATTTACGTAGCTTGTCACAGCTAAAACACAGACACAAATGGTGGCAGCTACGGCGGCCGCCATTTGCCTCCCTGTGCAGCCCAGCGGCCAGATGTCCAGCTGCAGGCGGTGGCCCTGGCTGGTGGCTCCGCAGAGTCACTGCAGAGCGGAACTGGCCAGGGAGGATTCTGGGGGGAGGGATGGAGCACCTCCCACCCACCGTGGATTGGCCGGTGTTAAGCCAGGTAAGAGTTTCGTACATTCCTAGTTCTTTTCATGGACTATTTTAATGTATTTATAAAAAACCAATTGGAGGAATAATTATATATATATATATATATATATATATATATATATATATATATAATATACACATCTAAAATATACACATAAATAATCCAGAAATGTGACATTTATCTTCCTATTTAGTAGTTCATACTGATGTGTAATGTAGTAGCATTTTTTGTGTAAACAAAGATATTGGTTCTCATCCAGCTATACCAGGGATGGGCAACTTGTGGCCCTCTAGAAATTTTGCCCTACAACTCCCATCAGCCCTAGCCAGCATAGCCAATGGTGAAGAATAATGGTAGTTGTAGGCTAAGAGATCTGAAAGGCCACAAGTTGCCCACCTCTGAACTACAGTTAGGCTGCAATCCTACATACTGTTATATTGTGGTTTTAAACTTTCATATTTTATATTGTTTCATGCTGCACTCTGTGGTTTTAATTTTTGTGAACCGCCCAGAGAGCTTTGGCAGTTGTGTGGTATAGAAATGAAATAAATAAGTAGTTATCTGGGAGTCAGCCCAAATGAGTTCATTTGGACTTGCATGTGAAGAATTCCACAGTTAGTCATAAGTCATAACTAAAACCCTCTATTCTATACACATTTATCTGAGGGAAAGCCCCACTGAACACACACAAAGGATTGTGCTGAACATCTAACTGAAACCATTGGACCAAGTTAGTTGCACGCATGCTGTCTTGCTCCATTGATTTCAGTGGAATGTCAGCACAATCCTACATATATCTAGTCAAAAGTAAGTTCCATTGTGTTCAGTTGGATTTGCTTACTCCCAGATAAGTGTGTATAGGATTGCAGCCTTAGTCATGGCCTGAATTTGAGCCACAGTTGCCATGGCTACATTGAACTGGTGACACACTGTTTTAATCACTTCCTGAAAATGAAAGAATTGCCTGTTTGATAATGAACTTGGTGTTCTGTTTTGCTCCCATTTGTAAATCTGTGGGTTTTGTTGCCTTGGATACTTCCTAGAATTCTGAGTTATTCTTACAATGAAACCCTATTAATTTATGTTGTCTGTTTGAGACTACAAGTTACTCAACACAGAATTAAATCTGTTGGAGTTAGTTCATGAGATTAACATAGGCACAGCTCTCTCTTGCTCTCTTTTTTAACAGTGAAATAATACTAATACTAGTACTAGTACTAGTACTAATACTAATACTAATACTAATAAACAAACAGTTCATGTCCCATCTTAAATTCACAATATCACCCCCACCAAAAAAAATAATAGAAAAAAAATATCATAACCAAACAGAAGTTATCTTTGAGGGCGGTGGGGGGGGGCGAAGTACATGAAATTTATTCCAGCCTATTGCATGGAAGACAGATATTTTCTGAGAAATTTTTATCCAAATGTGACTAACATCCGATACATTTGGCAAAGTAATATGGAGTAACTTTGTTTTTTGAGTGCTGTTTATCTGTTGTTTTCAATTATATTCCAAGGGCTTTGAGTTTTATTTTGTGACAGAATAATGTCTCATGAAAAGTGGTAAATTTTTAAGTCAAATTTTTATTGTGAGCTTCGACAAAACAAAACAAAAACATAATGAAACAAAACAAAAAATTGAAAATATAACAACATACTCTGAAGTCCTCAGTTTTAAATATTACAAAATCTGGGGGCGGGGGAGGAAAAAAGAATAGATTACACATATTCAGTAAAAACAGACCATATACCCAAATCTAAGTCCATTTGCAGTGGCGCCTATATACCACTCTTTCAAATGTTGCTAGTGTTGTTTAGTTCTTCAATCCATTGCATTATAGGTGGGGAGCTTTTATCCATCCAATATTGTAGTATCAGTCTTTTAGCAGCCAAGAGTATGCAAAAGATCCATTTATGCTGAATGTGTGTTACATTCCAAAAAGCAGATAAATAGTTCAAGAGAACGTGTACATCAGTAAGTATTAAAGAGGCTTCCAATACAAAGTTTACCCATATGATAACGTCATGAAAAGTGATGTCAGTAACATGGCCAGGTTTAGAAAGTTCTTGGGCCAAGGATCAGTTCTTATATTTTCTGCCCTCTACCCATCAGCTTCTCCTGCAATTAATGCCCTATACACTATCTGTTGTGTTGCACAATACAGTCAAATTTAAACATTTAAGGGCACAACCATATGCACGTTTAGACAGGAAAATGTCCTACAACTCCCAGCATTCCTCAGCCAGCATAGTTGTAAGACAGTTGTAGGGAGCTGTAGGACATTTTTCTGTCTAAACATGCATAGGATTATACTCTAACTCAACAGTTTTTCAAATTATCACATGCAGAAGTACTTCAAACCTATTTACATCTACCATAAACGTACCTCAATCACACAAGAAACCTAAAAGTGTATCTTCAGCTACCTCCTCTTTTGACTCTCCCCCAAAACTACTATTGTCAACTCCCACCTTAGGGCTCCCCCCCACCCCCTTTCAGCTTGTAAACAAATTCTTCTCCTATGTAAAAAAATTAATTTCTCCTCAGGGCCAGCCCAAGACAGTTTGCTGCCTGAGCCAGAAAAGCAACCCCACCCCCACCCCAAGTCAAGTTGCACCTGAGTCAGAAAATCCCACAAACATCTCTCATGGGAATAAAAATACAGTTGTAATAAATTAAATAGAGATGTGCAAATCAGCACAACTTGGACTTGAAGTTATCTGAATTCCACCTCTAAGCTCATTCTGACTAGGGGTGTATGGATTCCCCACCATCTGTTCAGGTGGGGAATCCATGGGGGGCGGGGGAAGCAATCTGTTCCTCCCCCTCTGGAATCCTCCAAAGCGGTTCTGCTTTGCTCGGATTCCGGGGGAGGGGGAACTGGCTTGGGGGCGCTTACTTTCCCTCCTGCCAGCCAGAGCCATTTGCCTCCTCCCTGTCCCTGCTGACTGCCTTTAAAAAAAGTCTTATTTAAAAAACAAAATGGTGATCAGGAGGATTTGCCCATAGACTTATACACAAATAGAGTCATGAATACTGCATATAAGTCTATGTGTCCATAGGCTTATACACAAGATTCACCACTCTATTTTGTGTATAAGTCTATGGGCACATCTTGCTGATCGCATGTGCCCATAGACTTATATGCAAAATAGAGCGGTGTCTTGCATATAAGCCTATGGACACAGACTTATACACAAGATTCATGACTCTATTTGTGTATAAATCTATGGGCACATCCTCCCGATCATCTTTTTTTAAAAAAAGACTTTTTTAAAAAGGCAATCCATCAGCAGGGACAGGGAGGAGGTGAATGGCTCTGGCTGGAAGAAGCAGCCAAGTGCCGTTCTGCCTCCAGTCCTCCTGGAGCAGAGGTAAGTGGTCCTGATCCACTGCGGATTCCTGAGGCAGGATTCCAAAGACTCTGGCCTCAGTTGAACCTGCAGCGGATTTCTCTGACATCCGTAATTCTGACTCATGTCCATAACAGACTGTGTGATCATTTTTTCTTTTTGCATGGGTGCATACTGTAATGTGCATTTCCCAAAACATATGAATCAATTGTGTGCATTTTTAAACATACACTTTTTCTCACATTGATTAAGTCATGTTTGTGCATTTTTCAAATGTATAGAATTTTGAATACATGCATGGTCACCACCTCCCCCTTCCAGAGGACTTGTAAGAGAAGTGTGTGCAACTTTGCTTCTCTTTCTTCTGTGATCAAGTAAACATGGTATTATTATTATTATTAGTCAAGTTTAATCTCTATTTGTATTAGAGATTGACTCACACAATGCACACCCCACATTTTAACTGTGATGCTGCTACACTTTAATTAATGTTATTGTTTTGTGATCACCATTTCCTTGAGTTACAGGAACAATAGTCCATCCATTTGTTTGACTGATGTGAAATTCAAAGCAAAATTAGATGGTCTGATTCATTCAGGAAAAACTTTGGCAGGAATTCTGAGAGAAGTAGAATTTCAATACTATTTGTGATCTTTCTTTCTCCAAGAGGGTTTCATATAGTGCTGTGCTGAAAATTTCTCCCCCCTTTTTCCCATTCTCATTCAATTTGATGGGAGATAAATTACTTTCAAAAAGAAATTCAGTAGTGAAGAAATTTTGGAGAAATTCTCATGGGTTGGGTTTGGGTTTCTTGGGCTTGCCTTACTTAGGAAGTGGCTGAGGAGTGAATGCAAATGTCCTGTTTTTCATGGTGCAACCATCTCTCCGGCAGCCTGTAGCCACCTCAGCATCCTTCACTTCAAGTAAAGCCCAGTGGAAGGCATCATGAGATAATTCCTCCCATAGGCCCTTTTCAGATCAAGAGATGCAGTCAGCCTGGGAGGCTAGCAGTGATTGGGTAAGCTCAAAAACACCACAAAAAAGAATGATAAAACATCCTGAATGGGGCAGAACAATGGAAGACTCTTTCATGGAGGGGGGAAACTTTCAGGAAATTGGAGGATGAAAACCCACAAAACCCTTACCAAAGAAGAAAGAAGCTGTGCTACAAGTCCTGCTAGTGGGGAGCCCTACCTGGGAGAAACTGTGGAGAATTTCTCCTCCCCCTGAAGAAATTTGGTGACATTGGCTCCCAAATTTCTCTGCCCACAAGTAAGCTGGAGAATTTCAAGAGGCCACAGCTCTAATTTCATATATCTCTAGGCAGGAAGTACCATGACAACAGTACAAGACAACAGTACAAGGTCAGTTCCCTCAGAAGAAGAGAATACTGGGTATTTGTGCTGTATTTGTAATTCTTAGCTGCAGATAAAGAACATATTACCAGCATGCATATACAAGCTCATAGCAGGTTGTACTGCATCCAGAAAAGTGCAGCCGTGCCCCTGGAGGCCCAAGGCTGCCAGCCAGAAACCTCTGCACTCTTGTTCAGCGCTCTCCCCCCCCACACACACACACCTTCTCTCAATGGCCAAATGCAAACAGCATCCCCCACAGCTCGTGTAGCCATCTGACCTATTTCTATTTGAAGGTGTCTTCTATTTGAAGGCCTGTTTTGGTCCCGTCCAAGTCTGGTTTAAAGATCAAGAACCCCAAGAAGACAGAGATGATCCTTGAAGTTGCCCATCAACAGCACCTGCACAGCAGACTGAGCAAGGCCCTCAGGTCACCTGGTCTTCTCCACTATGGTAAGTCTATTTAAATTATAACAATTATTTCTAAATAAATCAGCATGTGCAAAGTTGAAGCAAAATGGTTGCCTCTTTTGTCCTCTTTTTGGGGTGATGGATACATGGTCACACCACTCGCAGCTCTCATGGCAAATTGAGTTTAGTCCCCACCCTGGCAGGAGGGTGCAGCTTGTACCAAACCCTGGAGTATTGAATATTCAGTTTAATGAGCAATCCTGGCCATTTCGATTGAATGAGACCCACCAAGCCTATACACAGAGCTACTGCAAAAAGGCGACATGACTCTAATGATACATTGGTCCTTGCCATTCCAAGACTTAATGCTGTGCTGTTTTTTCTGCTGTTCTTCTTGCTGCTGCTGCATTAAAAAGAGGATCACAGATGCAGACAGGTACCATGTGGCAATGGGTAAGGAAGGTGACTCCCTAAACTACTGAGGAAATTACAAATGCATTTTTAAAAAAGCAGGAGTAGGAAAATGTTTTTGATCAGCTGTTACTGCAATGATCAGATAGCTGTGTTAACATTCTGTGGGCTCCTTGCCTGGCAGTAGCAGGAACATCACAGCATGAGAATATACCAAAATAAGACAACAGCAGGGAAGCTTCAACAAAAGAATCCTGCGAGTATAAACAAAGAACAAGAGCAAGCTGCGGTAGAATATAAAATAAGACAATAGGAGAACAGGCAGGGGAAAGAATTAAAAATAACAAATGACAGTACAAATTGTCCTTAATTTATCGAGTTGCAACAGTGATATGACTGGCTGGGGAATTCATTAATGGTACCTCAACCCCAATGCTGGGTGGTGGTATTTTAAGGATACCTTCTCTTGGCTGTTATTTTCTCTCTAAGCAAAATGAGACCTTTCAAGCCAATTGGTTGTAAATGATGTTCCCCCATAAGGAAGAACCCATGCACTCATGCCAATCATGTGAGTGGTTCAGCTTGTATTCGTATGGACAGCCAATAGGAGCTCAGCAAGCATCTCAAATCAAGTTTTCTGGCTTTACTTTGGCTACCATCGAGACACCTGTAGAACCACCTTTGAGAGTCCTGCAGATGGGCCACCTCAGTAGAAGGGAAGAAGGTTTACAGCTAGCTTCCAGAAGCCTGCTGTTTCATATACTGAAGATGTAAAAAGTAGTCAGGCTTGTCAACAGATGGATATGGATGGCACTGGTGTCCTATGCCCACAAGGGAAGATAGGGCTGGCTGCTCCCAGTAGGCATGCTTGCCACTGCTGTAGTCCACTGCTGTAAGCCCCTACTCCAGTGTGCTGCTGCTGCTGCTGCTGTCCACTACCTCTCTGTAGTCTCACCAGAAAGCCCATGTCCCAAGCCAGCATCTGAATGCTGCTGGGTGCTGTGCAACACGATTTCCATTTTCCTTCCAGGGATGCTGTCTGGAAGCAGAAACTGTTGCTCCTACATAGGGGTGAGCATTTCTATTTTCTGTAGATTGTACCTGCAAAGGAAACACAAATGACGTTTCCTTTCCCAGAGATGTGGGGATGAATTTGCATGTGGCAGGGAGCAGCCAATAGCATTCAGCTAGCAGCCTGAGGCTTTCTGGGGAAGGTTAGAGGAACAAACTGGAGGCCCAGGCAGTAGCAGTGAACTGTAGCAGCAGCAGTTTAAATTGCCATGGCACAGCAAGCACCATGCCTCTTTCAGATGCCTCCTTGAGAAAGGCTTGAAGGATGGTAACAACAGAGAAGGTCTTTTCAGTGCTGCCCCGAGCTCTGCCTCATGCCAACATTGCCATCCTTTCAGCTCCAGCTTAAAACTTTCCTCTACTCCCAGGCATCCGACAGCATATGATAAGGTTTCAACCAGCCCTGTATGTGAATTGTTTTTATAATACGTTTTATTTTGTATTTTTAAAGTTTTAATATTTTCAACCCCCCCCCCCGAGAACTTTGGCTATTGAGAATGAATTGAACAAACAAGTAAACAAACAGGGAACATCAGCTGGCAGTGTCAGCTCAGTTCCTGGCTTGCCTTTGGCTGCTCACCTTTTTGAGAAGGAAGAGGAGGAGGAGGAAGAAGATGGACCACCCGAACCAACCATCTGCCCACCTCATCATCTCATAATAAGCCCCCCCCCCACCCCTCCAGGAGGGATTCTACTTGAGAGATAATCCTGTAACAACAAACACTTACCTCCCTGGTCCCAATCCTTCCAAAGGCAGTGTTATTCTCAAGCACAATCAAAGAACTGAACAATTAGTCTGTCAAGGCCAAGGCCAAGCCCAAAGGGGAGATCCAGGGCAGAAATCGGATCCAGGTCAAAGCTGTGGTTCGTGTTGTGTTTTAAAGTTGTGGTTCATATCATAACAAGGTGGAACGCATGAAGAAAACAGAGGTATCTATGAATTCTTATGGTCACAGGAGGATCAGAACATAGGAAAAATAAAGCACAACAGGTGGCAGTAACAGAAGGGAAGAAATTGTAGCTTCTTCCCTCATTTTGGCTTCATAGAAGGGAATGGAAGCGAAGAGAACTACACTTCCCATGAACTCTGAGTTTTGCAAAAGAAGGAGGCCGGGTTCCTTTTCATCTTGCTGAATAAATCCTTGTGACTGTATGTAAGAAAGAGGAAATAGCCAGTAGCCAGAAAACAGAAAGCTCTATCCTCCTCTGAAGAACCATTAAGCTGAGAAGTGTTAATTTCTCTTCTTTCTGCTGTTCTCAGCTGTTGCGCGTTATCTTACCATTGAAAACAGGGGGTAATAGCTTTTTAGCCAGAGGCATTGGAAGGTCATGCTTGGAAGGAGGGGCTTGAGAATGTCAGAGATCAGCCACTGCTTGCCTCCTTCCCAAAGCATCCAATGCAGCAAAGAGGTTGCTCACAAAGAGCAGCTGGTCATCAACTGTAAAGAAGGGCAGCATTTCTGTGAATTATTTGTGTTTCTGAACCCTGAGTGAGAAGCTGAGCCTGTCAAATCCCCTCTCAAAAACAAGTAAAGGCAGAGAAACCCATCCTCCTTGGCTTCTGGTCATTACACAGAGAAGGGGGTTCACTTGAACACCCTCATGCACTTCAAGAAGGTTTGAGGTTCCCCTATGTAGCCCCAGTGGTGCAGCTGGGTTGAAGTCTAGGGGTTGAAGTCTAGGGACCTGCAGCCAAGGGACCTGCCAAAGAGTCACCTGGATAAGGGAGGATGTATGAGGAATTCATTTCAGTACATTTTTGAACTGAATTTACCCAGTTCACACCACCTAGAACAAAATGCGGACCCAAACAAAATCTGTGGCCCAAGTCCATACATTTCTTTTTTAAAAATATATATTTTTATTCATTTGATTTTTATAAATGAAATAAACAATACCAAAATTACCAACAACCTAATCAATACTTCTATTTCCCAACAGTACAATATTCTGATGAGGACACCACAATAACAAAGAGAGAAGAAAAAAGAGGAAAAAAAGAAAAAAAGGGAAAGGGAGGAGGAAAGGAAGTGAAGAAAAAAGAAAAATTCCCTCCCCCTCTCCCTCTCCCTCTCCCTCTCCCTCTCCCTCTCCCTCCCCCTTAAAGAATTGAGATTAAACTACAACACCCCCTGGCCTCCGATGCCATTCTGTTTTTAAAACTATATCTATAACCTTAACAATCTAATTAGGGATGTACAAAACACTTACCTGGTTTCATCCAGGGACATCCGCGGTGGGGGGGAGGCGCTCCGCCCCTCCCCCCGAAATCCTCCCCGACTGGTTCCGCTCCATGGTGACTCCGCGGAGCTGCCAGCTGGGACCACCCACAGCCAGACATCCGGATGCTGCTGGGTTGCGCAGGGATGCAAATGGCGGCCGCCGTAGCTGCCGCCATTTGTCTCCCTGTCTTTTGCCATAATAAGCTATGTATATATTTACGTAGCCTATCATGGCAAAAGGCAGGAATGCAAATGGCGGCTGCTACATCATTTGCGCCCCTGTCTTTTGCCGTGATAGGCTTAGGGATGGCAGAGAATTCCTCCACGGATTTCAGTGAGGCTGAATGCACTGGCATTCGGTCCCCCGGAATCCATGGCGGAACGGCTTCCTGCCCCCCGCCCACCCCGCGGAACCCCCCGGGACGGCACTTACCTCCAGCGGATGTGGTGGATGCTGTGGTGGCTTTGGCGGCGGTGCGGCAGTGGCAGCAGAAGGGGCGGCGGGCGCGGTGGTGGGGGTGGTGGGGCAGTGGCGGTGGAAGGTGCGGTGGCAGAAGATGTGGCAGGGGCGGCAGAAGGTGCGGCGGCGGCAGGGGCGACAGGTGAGGCGGGGGTGGTGGTGGGGCAGCTGGTGCGGCAGCTGTGGGGGTGGTGGCGTATTTACGAAGGCTAGAATGGCGAAAAATAGTGAACGCAAATGGCGGCCGCCGTAGCCGCCGCCATTTGCGTACGTGTTTTTTTTTACTTTGCTGTGATAGGCTAAGTAGATATTTACGTGGCCTATCACGATTAAGTATAGGGATGAAAACGGCGGTGGCTATCGCCGCCGCCATTTGCATCCCTGCTGCCCAGCGGCCGGATGTCCAGCTGCCAGCAGAGCTGGCCGGCAGCTCCGCAGAATGCCCGTGGAGTGGAGCCGGCCGGGCAGGATTCCGGGGGGAGGGACGGAGCACCTTCCCTCTGTCGAGGATTCCGGGGGGAGGGATGGAGCACCTCCCCCCCACCATGAAGCAGATCCGCGAAACCGTAAGTGACTTTTGTACATCCCTAGGCTACGTAAATATATATTTAGCCTATCATGGCAAAAGAGAGGGATGCAAATGGTGTAGCGAACACCATTTACGTTCCTGCCTATTGCTGTGATAGGCTACGTATATATTTACGTAGCCTATCACGGCCTCCGCAGGGACATCCCTGCGCAAATGCCATCCCTGCGTTAGCCGTGAAAGGCTACATAAATACTTACGTAGCCTATCACGGTCATTCATGGGCAGGTGAATGGTGGCCGCAGGTGCAGCAGCCATTCACGGAGCACTGGATGGCTGCAAACAAGTAGGCTCCATTCCAGGCCCATTTTGGGGGGTGGCGGGGGGGTTGCTTCGTTTCGCCACGGATTCTGGGGGGCCGAATGCACTGGAATTCGGCCTCCCTGGAATCCATGGCAGAAGTCTCCAACATCCCTAACAATCTTAGAATTTAATAAACAACCTTACATTTCTATATCATATCATCACTCTTATATCAAAGAAACTACAATTCATTCCTGAAAGCCTATATTATTAGTAATATATATATATATATATATATATATATATATATATATATATATCTTAACATAAACCTTCAACCATCAGTAATGTATTTTATACTAGATATATTACCTATTTTAAAATAAAAAATATAAAGAAAAGCAAAAAATATAAAAGATGAAAGAGCGTAAACCAATATAAATATAATCATTTATCTTCTGAATTAGCCTGGATCATGTAGACTAAGCACAAACAGTTAACGCTTATTTAAAGATTCCAGTTCATGGGGTTGTAACAGAATTCTCACACATTTTCACGTTCAGCCATGCCTCCGCCATTTCATGATATAGAAACGTCTTCATCTGACCTTCAGACACAATACAAAGTGTAGCAGGATATTTTAAGTAATATTGTAAGTTCATTTGTTTTGCCATATTTTTTGCTTTGATAAATTGCCTTCTTTTATTTGCCACCTCTTTGATGTAGTCTGGAAATAACATAACTTTATCTTATTTCCAGGAAAGGCTTCCAGCCTCCCTTGCCAAACTTAGGATATAATTTTTTGTGGAGACTTTTGTACATACATTTCTGCGATGTAATTTGAGGAAGAAACAAAAGGCATTCAAAACATGCATACATTTGAAAAATGTGCATGAAAAATGTGTACTTCTGAAATACAAACATGTTTTAAACAATGGGAGAAAAATGTGTACATTTTTTAAAACTGTGCAGAATTGACGTGTACGATTGGGAAAATGTGCATGAATTTTTGTGCAGAAAGAAAACTGGAAAAGGTTCAGAGGAGGGCAACAAAATGATCAGGGGACTGAAAACAAAGCCCTATGGGGAGAGACTGAAAGAACTGGGTATGTTTAGCCTTGAGAAGAGAAGACTGAGGGGAGATATGATAGTGCTTTTCAAGTACTTATTTATTTATTTATTTATTTATTTATTTATTATTGCATTTATATCCCGCCTTTATTCCTCTTGCAAGGAACCCAAGGCGGCTTACATTATCCTCCTCCTCTCCGTTGTATCCTCACAACAACAACCCTGTGAGGTGGGTTGGGCTGAGAGTCTGTGACTGGCCCAAGGTCACCCAGTGAGCTTCCATGGCCAAGTGGGGACTAGAACCCGGATCTCCCGGCTCCCAGTCCGTCACTCTCACCACTACACTACACTGGCTCTCTCAACTTGAAAGGTTGTCACAGAGAGGAAGGCCAGGATCTCTTCTTGATCATCCCAGAGTGCAGGACATGGAATAATGGGCTCAAGTTACAGGAAGCCAGATTCTGGCTGAACATCAGAAAAAATATCCTGACTGTTTGAGCAATATGACAATGGAACCAATTACCCAGGGAGGTGGTGGGCTCTCCCACACTGGAGGCATTCAAGACAAGGATGGATGGCCACCTGTCAGGGATGCTTTGACTTGGATTCCTGCACTGAGCAGGGGGTTGGACTCAATGGTCTTATAGGCCCCTTCCAACCCTACCATTCTATGATTCTATGAAAAAATAGGGATGTCCGAGAATTCCGCCACAGACCCCTATGAGGCTGGATTCCAAGAATCCAGCCCCACTGGGGCCCATGGCAGAATGGAGCACTCACCTCTGGCTCCCCTCAGAATCCATCCAGGTCGGCTCCCTCCCTGTGGCGATCCTGTGATGCTGGCGGCCGGCTCTGCAGGATCGTCGTGGAGTGGAGCCAGCCTGAATGGACTCTGCAGATGCCCCCTCGGACCCGGAGGTAAGGTGTCCACCCACCCCATGAAAAAATAAAGCTCACAATATGATGTGGACATGAGTCAGAATAAGCTTCTAGATGGAATTCTGAGAACTGCGACTAGTTCAAGTTTTGTTTATTCAGACATCCCTACCTCCAAGAAAGCATCAAGTGATGGTTGCAGCAGTAAACGTACCTGGCATCAGTAATTGGGCCAAAATGGACATGCAGGTTTCCACTGGGGCTGACACTGCTTACCACAGCATCCTTTCTTTTCTCTCTCTTTTTGTTAAAAGCATATTGCAGTCACATACATGGTTATAGATGCTCATTTTATTTTGTTTACTTTTTAAAACAAAAAGCATTTTCTACAACAAAATGGTGCCTATTCCCAAGTAAATGTGTTTAGCATCAGGGCAGAGTGAGCAAACTCCATTTTATTCCTGTAGTCATGATGGTACTATGATTTAAGTGAGTTTAAAATGCATAACTACACACTCAGAGTATTTCTTTTCTTTTTTAAAAAATAAGGATTAGAAAATGGGTTTTTTTGTGTGGGGTTGCTCTAACATATCAGGAATATCACAACTCTTTTGTGTTTGTGATTCTACATTGTTTTCATATTTTTCATATATTTATAAGTCACCCAGAGAATGACAGTTATTGGATGGCTCAGAAATAGAATGAATTAATACCTAAACAAATAAATAAATTAGTGCCATCTCCAAGGAATAAGCAACTGCCCTTCTGACATGGAGATAAAGCTGCAGCTGATTTTGGTTATTAAGATTTAACTTCATACTTTCCTAGCAGAGACAGTATTTTCTTGGTAAGTTAAAGGATACTTTTGACAACCGCATTTATCTTAGTGTCAAAATAGGGAGCTACTGCAAAACTAGGAGAATCAGACTATAAATAGTTTTGATAGGGTGCTTGGAGATGTCAAGAATGGAAGATTTTCACAGGTTTACAGCTTGATGCTGCAGTTAATTCAATCCCACCATAAAACAGTTTGCAGACTTCTGAACTCCACATTATTGAGCTAAACAATTGGCATATCTTGCTTCTAGAACTTCTGCATATTAAAAAAAAAATGGATGTTGGTGCTGATTAATTGTGTAGGTCGGATGGAAATGATGTTTCCATAATTAAAAAATAAATAAAAACAAATGTCTCTTTAATTTTAAAAAACACAAGCAAAACTCTCATTCATTTTCCCACAAATGAACCAGACAGGCCATCATCAACTGACATCACAAAACAAAAAATTGCTAATACCAGAAATGCCACAAGGCAGAATGTCAAAAAATGAAAAAGTGACTGGAGTTGTTTGGCAAGACTCGTTTTCGGGTTGATATTTTATTAACACTAATGAAAGGCCCACTATGTTTGATGGGTGGGAAGGTGGAGTATTCCACTTCTTTTGCCAGATCTATTCCCCTGCTACTCCTTCCCTATTTCCCAGCCTCACATTCAATATTAAACCATTTCTCGAGACAAAACAAATAATAGGGTCAGGCCTGCTTTTTCAAAGCTGGTGATGGAGAAAGTCAGATTCAGACATACTTAGAGTAGACCCACTAAAAACAATGGAACTAAAATTATTCATGACTAACTTATATCACATCAATTTCAACTGATGCAATGAATATGGACTTGAGCACGCTCTGGGAGAGGGAAAAGGACAGGAAGGCCTGGCGTGCTATGGTCCATGGGGTAGGGGTGCACGAAAGTCACTTACCTGGTCTCGCAGCTTGCTTCGCGGTGGGGGGGAGGTGCTTCGCTGCTCCCCCCAAAGTTCAGGCCAGGGGGGGAGGCTTCCCTCCTTGCCCGGCCGAAATTCAGGCCGGGGGGGAGGCTTCCCGCCTCGCCCGGCTGAAATTCAGGTCGGGGAGAAGCGCCCCGTCTCCCCGGCCGCGAACTTCAAAAGAAAAAAAACAAAACAAAAAAACGCCCCTGTGATAGGCTACGTAACGATTAACGTAGCCTATCACGGCTAGATCTGCAAAGTCAGCCGTGATAGGCTACGTTAATCGTCACATAGCCTATCACGTCTGACTTTGAAAAAAAAAAAAGTGCGTACGCAAATGGCGGCCCCCATAGGGAGCCGCCATTCGCGTTCCTTATTTGGTCCCTGTAGTCTACGTGAAGATTTACGTAGACTACGGCGAAAATAAGGGCAACGTTATTTGCGTTGTCCTTATTTTCGCCGTAGTCTACGTAAATCTTTACGTAGACTACAGGGACCAAATAAGGAACGCGAATGGCGGCTCCCTATGGGGGCCACCATTAGCCGTACGTGCTTTTTTTTTTTTTTAAAGTCACCCGTGATAGGCTACGTGACGATTAACGTAGCCTGTCACGGCTGACTTTGCGAATCTAGCCATGATAGGCTACGTTAATCGTTACGTAGCCTATCACAGGGGTGTTTTTGTTTTTTTTTACTTTGCTTGTAATGGCGGTGGCGGCAGGCGGTCGAAAGACCGGCTGCCGCCCCCGCCCCTGACGAAGACCTGCCTAACCGCCACCGGGACCCGCCATCCGGGAGGGAAGGTAAGTCCCAGCCCGGGGTGTGTGTGGAGAATTTCTCCCCGAACAACCTTCGGAGGACCGAATGCGTTGGCGCTTGGCCCCCCGAAGTTTCGGGGAGAAATTCTCCCCCATCCCTACCATGGGGTCACAAACAGTCGGAAACGACTGAATGACTGAACAACAACAACTAGGGATGGACGAAAGTCCCTTACCTGCTCCCGCAGCTTGCTTCACGGTGGGGGGGAGGCGCTCCGTCCCTCCCCCCAAAATTCTGGGTGGGGGGAGAGGCGCCCCATCCCTCCCCGCTGAAATTTTGGCTGGGGGGAGGCGCCCCATCCCTCCAGCCAAAATTCTGGCCAGGGGGGAGGCACCCCATCCCTCCGGCCGCGAAACCTCTTCTCCTGCCAGGACGCAAATGGCGGTGGCCATAGCCACCACAGTTTGCATTCCTGCAGTCAGCCGTGATAGGCTACGTAAATGTTTACGTAGCCTATCACGGCTGACTTGGGGGGAAAAAAAGCGCGTACTCAAATGGCGGCGCCCATGGGCGCCACCATTTGCATTCCTTATTTGGGCACGTGTAGTCTACATAGACATTTACGTAGACTATGGCAAAGATGTCGGACCGTTTCTCCACCAATTTCAGGGGGCCGAATGCGTTACCATTCGGCCTCCCGGAGATTCATGGAGAAATTCTCCAACATCCCTAACAACAACAACAAACTAGAAGTAGGGATGTACGCACTGTGTAAGTGAACACTGTGAACACACTTCTATTAAGGATGCTTGATAAATCTGATCTTTGCACATTCCAATACGAAGAACGTGATCTGCTATAGGATGTAAGAATTACTTACCTGCCGTTTCGGGGTGGGGGGGTCCATGGGGGGGAGGCAACCCATCCCTCCCCCCGGAATCCTCACTGGCTGGCTCTGCTCCGCGGCAATTCCTTGGAGCCGCCGGCCAGCTCTGAAGCCCCGGTGATACAGCCATTATTGCCATATCACTGGCTGGACTGATGTACTGTGGACGCAAATGGCGTCCGGCATACCGGACGCCATTTGCGTTGTTGCTCTTTGATGTGATAGGCTAAGTAAATCTTTACATAGCCTATTGCACAAAGGAACAGGGACGCAAATACGCCATTTGTGTCCCTGTTTTTTCACACAATAGGCTACGTAAATCAGAGCAGGGACACAAATGGCGTAGCAGACGCCATTTGCGTCCTCAGTCTGTCAGTCCAGCCAGCAATATGGCAATGGCGGCCATATTGCTGGGGCTTTGGAGCAGGATCCAGCTGGCGAGGACTTTGCGGGGAGGTGGAGGTAAGAGATCTGATCCTCCACGGACTTCGGGGGAGGATCATTGAATCCGGCCTCATTGAGGTCTGTGGAGGATTTCTCCGACATCCCTAGATCTGCATCTCCTGGACTAACTTGCAGATCAAAACTTAATTATCCACCAGTGTTCACACTTCCTGTATGTTCCAACACAAGACTTGGCTCAGAAAAACATATCAACACGCATTTATGAATGGGTATTTTGAGAGGAAGTATGTTTAAGAAAAGCATATTTGAGAGAAAATACATTTACAAATCCATATTTCAAGATAAAATGCTTTTAAAATACATGTTTCAATGAATTTGTGCAGATGGAAAAAAATGCAGATTAATGTGAAAATGGGACACAGAACCGATGTGGGTGAATATATGTGAAAATATATGGACCAAAAATAGAGTGATTCGCCCATCTCTAACTTTTACCAGCATGACCAGTTATCATTTGAGCGGAAAGCTATGACATGGTTGGTATGAACTGACGTTTTCATAACTACATAGCTGAAGAGTCATAACAAGAGCAGTAGGTATTACTCAGCTGTGTACAAGACAGCTTGGCAGCTTTCCACTCGGCAGAAAATGATAGAAATGCTGGCTGACTTTGCTAGCACAGGGACTATGTGCCGTAATGGCTATCAGCCTGTGAAGCCCCTCTCCCTACCACCCACCCACCTACCCACCATGCTTATCTCAATCCATCAGCTGTGATTCTCTGCACATTTAAGCCCTATTCAGCCACCCACTCACCCACCCACCCACCCCTATGCAATTAACATTTCATTTCATTCATTATATTTCTATACTGCCCCATAGCCAAAGGTCTCTGGGCAGTTCACAAAAATTAGAAACCATTAAAATACATTATATAAAGTATAAAATCATTCACATAAGGACATCAAACAGATGTCACACACAACAATGTATATCTAAAATGATTTAAAACTATCAGTCAGAGACCATGCAGGACCTAATCCAAAGACTCGTTAGATGCTACCAAATGCCTGAGAAAAGAGGGCAGTTTTAACCTGGTGCTGAAAAGAGGAAAATGTTGGCTACATTACCATCATGCAGCAGGGAGAGGAGGGAGGAGCCCCTTGGCTCTGTCCCCTCCCATCTGTCCCCTTCACCATTCCTACAGCCCCCTCCATGTTGGAAGGTGAACTTCCACAGTGGGGAGACTTTTGTATGCAAGTAGTCTCCCCACTCAGTTTGGAATCCTGGATGATCTGGGCTCTGAATTACATGGGGAGCCAACTTGAGTCGAATAGGCTCCCCACAGTGGGCATTCAGCCCCCAACACACGGAAGGTTGCAGGAACACGGACAGGGAGATGCAAGAAGGGGCGAGGCCAGCAGGCTCATGCCAACCTCCCCTTCTTGCAATAGTAATTGCATGGGGAGGGGGCAGAGGTACCTCTTGTGCAGGCATCCTCCAGGGCCACCTCATCCACAGTGCCTCACTCTGAGGGAGGACCCCTCCTCAGAGTGAGGCCTTTGGGGCCTAGCTAGGTTTCTGGAGAGCCACATCGGCCACTTTGTGCAGCCAGTGTGGCTCTGCAGGGAACCTGTCAGCATGCTCTCTTGCTCTGGGGGCAAGTGTGCAGGGGCAATGGTTGTCAGGGTTGCCTCTGAGCACAGAGAGTGGCACAGTAGCTCAGATTCTGAAGAATTGCAAGACGTGGGGGAGGAAGTTTCCCAGGCTTGTCCAGAGATTGAGACACAGACTCCTCAGGATTCAAAGGCCCAGCTGGAAGGAGAGGGCCTCTCTTCACACACCCCTGTGAGAGATAGCAAACAGGAAGAGGTGGGGCTTGGAGAGCCTGAATTCTTAGACGCCAGGCACAGAGCCAAGAGAGAGATGGAAGGGGTGGAGCTTAGGTGATCTACCTGATTGGCCTGGCAGGAACAGCTACGCGTAGAGACCTCACGAGATAGAGGGAGATCCCCACCCCTTAAGTTAGGAGAGTAGCCTGCCTTTTCTTCAAACAGTGGGCAACTTTCGTAGCTTTCTTTTGAACTCCCTGAAGGGATTTCCTTTGTAGACTGTTAGTCACTGACAATTTGCATCTGTATGACCCAATGAAGTAAGGGGATTCAAAAGCTGTGGACTGAAACCTTTTGTCTGTGTTTTGATTTGGCTGTTGAACTTTTCAGCAGGGGCAAAGGGAATCCTGACAGTGGTGGTAATGGGGTGAGAGGTGGGCTTCATCATCCAGGGAGCCACCTATCTGATCTCTTGCCCTGAGGACCCCATTGGAGTGAGAGATTGAGCTGGTGGCTGCTCCGGATAGCCCCGCTGGATGCTCTCCCACTATGGCATTTGCCGCAGCAGAAAAGCAAGGATGGCCAGGCATTGGGAGATCACACTGGGCCTTCCTGGCAGGGGAAGAGAGGCCTGATTCAACACCCCTCCTGTTCCACCACGTGAGATGGTGGGAGGGAAATGGGAGGGCTGGCCCTGTAAAGGGAGGAAAATGACTGAATAGGGCTTTGGTCTAAGTTAACTGAGCTCTTCTTTAGTAATGACATGGGATTTCTCTGGGGGTGTACAAAACCCCACTTAACTGCATCCGTGGGGGGCCCACCTAGGGGGGAGGTTCCTCCCCCTGGAATCCTCGATAGGGGGGAGGCGATCCATTCCCCCCCCCAGAATCCTCCCTGGCCAGCTCCACTCCACAGTGAGTCCGCAGAGTCGCTGGCTGGGGCTGCCCACCACAGCCTGACTTCTGGCCGCGGCTGGGCTGTGGTCGCAAATGGCGTCCCTGATTTGCCTTGATAGGCTACGTAAGGATTTATGTCGCCTATCACAGCAAAAAGGGAGGCACGCAAATGGCATAGCAGATGCCATTTGCATCCTCCCCTTTGGCCATGATAGCCTATGTAAAACTTTACATAGCCTATCACAGCCAAAGGGAGGCACGCAAATGTAGCGATGTACAAAAGTCACTTACCATTTCACGGATCTGCTTTGCGGTGGGGGGGGAGGCACTCCATCCCTCCCCCCGGAATCCGCGACGGGGGGGAGGTGCTCCATCCCTCCCCCCAGAGTCCTGCCTGGCCGGATCCGCTCCGCGGGGATTCCGTGGAGCCACCAGCCGGCTCCGCCCACCATTTGTGTCCCTGTATTTAACCATGATAGGCTACGTAAATATTTATGTAGCCTATCATGGCAAAGTAAAAAAAAAAAAACACATACACAAATGGCAGCAGTTACGGCGGCCGCCATTTGCATTCCTTATTTTTTGCCTTTTTAGTCTACGTAAATATTTACGTAGACTATTACGGCAAAAATAAAGACGAATGCAAATAGCGTAGTGGGCGCTATTTGCGTTCCTTTTTGATTCGCTGTTTTAGCCTGTGTTTTAGCCTACGCCATTTTAGCGTACGTTTTAGCCATTTGTGTACGCCGGGTTTTTTTGTTTTTTGTTTACCCAGACATGATAGGCTACGTAAGTCTTTACGTAGCCTGTCACGTCTGGGTAAAAACAAAAAAAGACCAGACTGCAAAAGGTGGCGGTGGCAGCCGGTCGGAAGACCAGCTGCCGCCGCTGCCACCAAAGCCGCCGCTGGAGCTGCCGCCATCCGGAACATCCGCCCCAGGTAAGGCTTGTCCTGGGTGGGATCCGTGGGAGGGTGGGGGGGTGGCAGGCCATCCCACCATGGATTTCAGGGGGCTGAATGCCAGTGCATTCGGCCTCACTGAAATCCGTGGCAGAATTCTCCGCCATTCCTACGCAAATGGCATAGTGGACACCATTGGCATGCCTCCCTTTGGCCATGATAGGCTACATAAAGATTTACGTAGCCTCTTATAGGGATGTATGAAACCCTGCTTACCTGGCTCCGCCAGGTTCCGCTGGGGGGGGAGGCGCTCCGTCCCTCCCCCCGGAATCCTCACCGGGGGGAAGGTGCTCTGCACCTCCCCCTGGAATCCTGGCCAGCTCGCTCTGCTCCGCGTGGATTACATGGAGCCGCCGGCCGGCTCCGCCAGCAGCCGGACATCCAGCCACTGGCTAGCAGGGACGCAAAAGGCAGCGACCATAGTCGCTGCTGTTTGTGTCCCTGAATTCAGCAGTGATAGGCTATGTAAAGACTTACGTAGCCTATCACATCTGGGTTAAAAAAAAAAAACGTGTACGCAAATGGCAGCGGCTATGGCCACTGCCGTTTGCGTTCCTTATTGTTGGCCATCTTAGTCTATATAAATATTTATGTAGACTACGATGAAGACAAGAAAGGGGAACGCAAATGGTGTAGCGGACACTATTTGTGTTCCCCTTTATTTTCACCGTGTTACTCTACGTAAATATTTACGTAGACTAAGACGGCGAAAATAAGGAGGAATGCAAATAGCGTCCACCACGCTATTTGTGTTCCCCCTTATTTTCTCCGTCTTAGTCTACGTAAATATTTACGTAGACTAAGACAGCCAAAAATGAAGAACGCAAATGGCGGCGGCCGTAGCCACCACCATTTGCATACGTGTTTTTTTTTTAAACCCAGATGTGATAGGCTACGTAAGTCTTTACGTAGCCTATCACAAATGGGGGGGGGAACAGACTGCAAGTGATGGTGGCGGTAGCAGCCGGTCGGAAGACCAGCCTCTGCCGCCACCGAAGCCGCCGCTGGAGCCACTGCCATCCGGAACATCCGCCCCAGGTAAGTCTCATCCTGGGGGGATCCACGGGGGGGGGCAGGGGGGGCAGGCCGTTCCGCCATGGAGTTCGGGGGACTTGATTGGCGTGCCTCCCTTTGGCTGTGATAGGCTTAGGGATGTCAGACAATTCCACCACGGATCTTGGTGAGGCCGAATGCCAGTGCATTCGGCCTCACCAAGATCCGTGGTGGAATTGTCTGACATCCCTAAGCCTATCACAGCCAAAGGGAGGCACGCCAATGGTGTCCGCTACACAGGACACCATTGGCGGCTGCAGCCTGGACGGCAGCCAGCAGCGGCTGGATCCGGACCCACCGGAAGCAGGTAGGATCTGCCCTCCGCAGACTTCACGGGGTGGTGGTGGGGATTGCTCTGTTCCGCCACGGACTCCAGTGGGCCGGATTCCAAAGAATCCAGCCTCCCTGGAGTCCGTGGCAGAATTCTCCGCCATCCCTAGATTTCTCAGGGTTTGTGGTCCATGGGAAATGTAAGGTTTTGTGTCTGTCATTCACTTACTGGAGGACGATTCATCTGAGGAAGAAGAGGAGGGGGAGAGCCAGCACAATGGGCCCTAGCCAGAGCTAAGCAAGGAACAGGAGGCCTTGACTGATGGTCCTCCCCTGGAAACATTACAGGAGTAACTGGCCCCTCTCAAGCAGTTCCTGAATTTCTCCAAATGCTGAAAGCAGAACCTGAGTTGATCCATCCCTCTGAACGGCATAGAATCAGGTGTGGACAGCAAAAGAACAAAAGGAAGTCACCGCATGGGGCCCCCCTTAAAAGCAACATGCTGGCCGAATTAGCCAGCTGTGCTGATTAACAACCAGCTATAAATTCAGCCCCGCAGATGCCAACTTGCTGCTGCAAACAACAGCGCCTTAAGTTTGGCTTTGGCATTCCAGGATATCAGATCTGACAGGCTCCTCGACCTTTGGCTACCCATCTGTACAATGCTTTCAGACACCCTCCTGACTGGACTTGATGCTTGAGTGAACAGATGCTGGTGAACTGACCTTTGGACTGCTCTGACCTCGCCTCTGTCTGTGTCTGTGTTGAAACAGGACAGGTCCCTGTGCCAAGAATTTCCCTTGCAAATCTCAAGCTGGATTGTAGCCACTGCTTTTGATGTTGCAGGTACAATCATAATAGCCACTTGTATATTATGCACAAGTTCATGTATGAACATCACCATGCAATTAAAACTATAACAAGCAGTGGTATAATCATATTTTATCACTAAGATTTCCTAATGATTGAAAGATGGTAATACACTTGTTCTTCGTGTTATTGGATTTTAAAAATAGTTTTCTAATTGAATACCATCACCAAACTCACAAATGGAATAGCAAAATGGGAATCAATTATACAGCATTTTATGCCAGGTGAAAATATGTTGATCAATTCAGAGCCAGATCAACCAGCTATTTACATATGGGGAAGTGTGTTGAGCCTTGAAAAAAACTAATTTAATGGATAGTTTCCATCAAGTCCAATCAGCCTGATAGTATAGGATGCAGGGGGACATTCAAACTATGTCACTCATAGTTTTCCACAAGTGAGATGTTGGGTTGCTAGAAAGTGTGTGAGAGTGCACCTCAAACACTATACTTCCACATTTTCCCATAGGAAATAGATAAAATAAATGCCATAATAATTGCCTGTATATTTCCAAGCCTGATTCAAGTTGCTGGTTTTAACCTGGATTTAACCTATAAAACCTTACATGGCAATGCCAGATGGAGCGCCTCTCCTGACATGAACCTACCCGTACACTACACTCAACATCTAAGGTCCTCCTCCAGATGCCTACTCTGAGGGAGGCTTGGAAGACAGCAACTAAGGAGAGGGCCTTCTCGGTGGTGGCCCCTCAATTATGGAATGATCTCTCTGACGAGACCCACCTGGCACCGACACTGCTATCTTTTTGGCACCAGGTGAAGACTTTTCTCTTTTCCCAGGTGTTTGGCAGCATGTGATGAGTTTTAATTGAGCCTGGATTCATTTTATGGTTGGGCTGATCATTCAAAGTCATTTTTAGATATATGTTGTCTCTATGTATACTGCGTGCAGTATGTTTTTACGTTTTTAAATTTTGCATATTGTCTTTTCAATGTTTTTAATCTTTGTAAACCACCCAGAGAGCTTCAGCTATGGGGCGGTATAGAAATGTAATAAATAATAATAATAAATATTAGTCTTTGAGGTGCCACAAGACTCTTGGTTGCATTTATCACAACAGACTAAACACACAACTACCCCTCCAAACAAATGAAAGATTCTGGGATGATTATTTCAGGCTACACATAATTTTTGTTGCTGCTAACCAAACACAAACAGAAAAGGAAGTGTAAACAACAAGGTTCAGAAGCGTTAGTTAATTAACAGCTAATTGATTCATTGATGCAATCATCTGCTCAATGGCCCAATCACAGATTTAAAAACAAAGCTCCTGTTAATCTGAAATGGCCATATTGAATTAATGTAAGAACTACTTTGCTGAATCTCACACCAAGGTCTATTTAACCTGACATTCTGTTTCCACTGCAGCCAGCCAAGGAGCTCACAAACAAGTCTTACCAAAGTGATGGTGTTCCTTTGTTTTTTCACAGCATCTGACTGTTCAGAGGTTTACTGCCCTTGTACATTTAGCTATCATATATAACAATAGTGAACCAGCGGAAGGTGGGGGCTCCAAAGTCAGTGGGACTGTGAATCCACTCTGGGTTTCCATCAGATCCAGCCAGAACTCTAAAGGGCCCATCCAAGGTGCTGCGCCCAATCCCCAACATAGGTTCCGGCCCTTCAATAGTGCCCTTAGAGTTTTGACAGGTCCTGACTGAAACCCAGAGTGGGATTCACAGTCCCACTGACTTCGGAGCCACCAGCCTCCACTGTAGTGAACACAATTATTTAATTGCTGGTCTTTATGTAACCAAAATGGTTCCATCCATGAACAAGTGAAGGTATCCGCATGCTCGAGCCCAAGGTTTGCAGATGTACTGCCCGCCCCAAAGAAAAATCTAAGTAGCCGGGGGAACCAAAAACAGCTTAATCAGGACTGAGCAATGCTGACTGACAGAAGGGGGGGGGAACCAGAAGGGAGGGGAAATAGAATGGAATATGCTGAATACAGGAAAGCTCCACACTACCACATTTTCTTCCAGAAATCACTTTCAGGACTAATCGTCATTAACAGATATATCCCCATTATTTAGCCTAATCTCTCCTTTTAATAATTTTAAGCTGGGGAATGTCTTTCCACATCTTGCGGAAATAAATCCCATAAGTCCATTGCTTATTGTATAAAGAATAGGGATGTGCGAACCCACCCTGTCTGGGTTCTCCGGATGCCCGCCCAGCCCCTGTCCCGGCTTGCCAGTCCCCGGACCATGCTTGAGCCCCTCCTGTGCAAATGCACATGTTTGCGAGTGTGCAAAAATGTGCAATTTCACAGAAACTGCATTTCACGCATACATGAATATGCGCATTAGCAAAAATGTGCATTTTCACGCATATGCAAATATGCACATTTTTGCAGCCACCATTTTATTTTTCAAAAAATGGCAACTGCGGAGCTTGACGAGGCTGCCGGGGTGAGTGCGGGCCACTCGCTGAGTGCAGGCAAGGGGTGAGTGGGGACAGGGGCTTGGCAAGCAGGGCTCGGAGGTGCAGGCAGGGGGGGATTCTGCCAGATTCCCGGATGGAATTGGCCATCCCTAATAAAGAAATACTGCCTTTTGCCAGTCTTGAACAAGACTTTCCTACTAGCAAGATCTTTCATTGTTTGCTTTCTCCTCTTGGTACCCTTTCAATTGCTCCTGCTGCTGGAGAAAGGTGTTCTATGGCATAACTTAAGACCACATGGAAGGACCTGGGAGCTGGGGTAATGAATACAAGGAAGAACAAATGAAGACAGGGATATTTTCCTACTTTGTGGTGCTGGAGGATAAGTTGTTTGACTACAGCAGAGAGCCGGTGGGATTTTTTTCTTCTTCTCCCAACTAGCTGGCTGATCAATTACAGTAGCACATTTATTAGACCAAATCACTTAAGTAATTTAACAGCTATAAATTAGGCACATCGTTTCAGCAAACACAACAGTGACCTACATGTTTGAGTAGCCTGAAACAAATTGCTGAAGTAATTATCTTGAAAAGACCATTAGCAGATAGACTCACCCTTCATGATGAAATAATACACCAATGTAATCAGCGCAGTACATCACCAATTGTTCCATTGTTCAAATATCTTATTGTTAGATCTCACAGCCACTCTGTCTTCTGGTTATTATAATTCAAGCAATGAAATATATTTCTTCCCAAAAGAAGTGTGGACCTCAACAGAGCACAATTGTTTAAAGAATTTCCCTCCACCAAGGGTGAAACAGATACGCATGTGTTGGCCTCCCCAGCTGTTCCCTCACCATGCCAGGTGCTCACATCAGATCTGCTTTAGAAGTTATGTGGGCATTGATCAGATAAAATGCCTCCTCAGTTGTGGCACGCTGCCTATGCAATGTTCTCTGAAGAGGGGCTCATCTACTGCCAAATTTGACGTCTTTCCAACGTGAGGTGAATACCTTTTTATTTACATGTATTTGCTGTTTTTCCTCCACCCTCCCACTCCCTTTTCCTTTTGTGCCATGTCTTTTATAACGTAAGCCTGAAGGTAGGGGCTGTCTTTGCAAGCCACCCTAGAAGCTTTTTTTGGCTGAAGATCAGGGTAAAAAATAGGATGCTGCTTCAGACCTTCCAAAGCAGCCCCGCTTCACTTCGGACCAGTTTGGACCCCATCTGCTTAGATTTGGATTCAGATCCAAAGCAAGATGCAGATATCCAAACCATTCTGATATGGCATTTTCCCATTGACTTGCACTGGAAAATTGTAACAGACATTAACTTTTTCAGTTTTCACTAGAGTTTCCATTTGCCAAAGCTCACTCCCTCTTCTCCTCTCCCCTTCTCCCCTCCATCCTCCTCCTCTCCCCCTCCCTGTTCTTTCACAAGTTGATACATTTTGGAGACAGGCTATCTGGGCTTCAGGAGGCATCAAAATAGCTCCAAATCTTCAAGGAAGACCGAGGCAGTTGACCTACTTCACTTTGCAGCATTTCGGCGCTGGTCTGATTTGCTTCAGATTACACAGATGCACCCTCGAAGCTCCCTGATATGCTCCGGGATCTGGATTTGGCACTGAAGCAATGCACAGCCCTAGTAAAAATGCTGTAAATAAATAAATAATATTGCCCCAGTTGGCACATCACAGCAACCTCCCCCCCCCCTTTTTTTAGAGCTTGGGTTGTTGTGAACAGTGGCCATGCTCGTGCAGACTTGCCATTCACTCAAGCTCCAAGAAGGCGTGACTAAACAATTCAGGGGTGCCAGAGAAATAACCCGACAACAATCCACAGGTTATTTCTCTGGCTTTTGTGGGGAGAGGCAACCCAGAGTTCTCAGGTTGCACATCATGACAAGCAACCCAGGGACGGAGCATCCCTGGGTTGTTTAGCCACTCCCTGTCACAGCGGGAGTGATCGGCATGCTTACTTGTTCAGGGCTTAGAAAGAAACACCTGGGTTGTTGTAACATGCAAACCGGGCCATTGTGTTTTGAATTGTTTGTTTTACTGACTGTTACATGTTGGTGTAAGCTGCCTTGGGATTGGAAATATCGAAGTCATTAAAATGAAGAATTACAGGTGGTGAGATTCTGTGGAAAGATCCCTTCAGATGTTGTTTTTGGTGCTTTCTATTACACGATATGGCACAGTGCCTGGCATACTTCAGGCCTGAGCATTGTAAAGGGTTGGTCGAATATAAGGCTTTGTTTGATGAGTGATGGCTGTCCACAACAGATTGACTTGTTTTTTCAGTTACTCCAAAATCCATTCAACTAACACTCATACAAGAGAAGTCTCTGTCCTCTCAAGCAAGCGCGTATGAATAAAGCATCACAGCATTATTACTGGTGCACAAACTGTACATTGCAAAAGACTAAGAGAACATGGGCGGGGGGGAGCTAGAAATATGACTTGTATAGGGTGCCAACTGGAATTAAAAATGAAAGCAGTTCTGTGTCTCTATAAGATAGGGATGGCTGGAACCCCCCACTTCTGCCCCATGCTTTGCCTGCCAAACCCCTGCTATTTACCCGACCCAGTGAGCAGCATGGGGCAAGCCAATGGGGCCATGGGGGGTGCAGCTTAGCAGCGGCATGGGCCATCCATTTGTTTGGCTACTGACTCGGTCTCCATGTGAGCCCCATTTTAGCACAAGATGGGGACTCTGTATATTTCACAGATCTACTGCAGCAAACAATGGTAGCTGTGAAGGGCCATTTCAACCATATTAAAGGCCTCTAATATGGCTGCAATGATCCTTTATGATCACTGTTGTGTGCAACAGTTGATTTACAAAAAATACAGTCCCCATCTTGCGCTAAAATGGGGCTTGCATGGAGACTGGGCTGCTGCTGTAAGTCCTGGCCTCTTGTGTGGGGCAGCGGTGGGGGGGTTCATTGAGCCGGGTTCAGGTCTATGCAAGTGTGCAGGGCCACCTCTAGGCTTGTGGCTAGTAGTCCCATTTGTATGAGGCACAAAAAGGTACCTCTGTCTGGGTATTGGATATGCAAACACTGAGATTTCTGTCTTGGAAGGTGCAGTGGTTTAGTGGCAGAGAAGATGAAATGCACATATGAATTCCTAGGATCACTTTCTAGCATCTGCTTCTAGATGATCTCAAGGTCCCAGGAAAGGTCCCAGGGCACAGTGTGAAGGCACCTGAGGCAGCCACCTTGCTGAAGCTAAGCAAGTCTGGGTCTGGTCAGTGCTTGGAGGGGAGACCACCTGGGAACCACATGTAGCCTCCTTGAGTTCCATGATGGAAGAAAGGTAGGATATAAATGTAATGAATGAATGAATAAATCATAGAATTATAGAATAGTCGGGTTGGAAGGGCCCTCAGTACCAGCACTTGGAGGTTTCCTGGCCACATTCCTGAGAGCAGAACTTGGAATCCAGAACTCAGATGAAAAATAGCAGGAGTTTCAATAGGGCAGTTGAAAAACACATTTTTCTTTTTGAAAAGCAAAGGCTGAGTGGATAGTTCTGGCTCAAGCCTAGTTTTAGTTGAATAGATTTCTGTTGTTATCTCAGAACTACATGTTGTTTTTACAGCACTCATAACTGGATGCAACTGAGGATGCCCAAGGATGTCCTGTTAGCTGTGTGAGTCATAGAATCATAGAATAGTAGGGTTGGAAGGGGCCTACAAGGCCATCGAGTCCAACCTTCTGCTCAGTGCAGGAATCCAAGTCAGAGCATCCCTGACAGATGGCTGTCCAGCTTCATCTTGAATGCCTCCAGTGTTGGAGAGTCCACCACCTCCCTAGGTCATTGGCTCCATTGTCGTATTGCTCTAACACAGTAAGGAAGTTTTTCCTGATGTTCAGCCGAAATCTGGCTTCCTGTAGCTTGAGCCCATTATTCCGTGTCCTGCATTCTGGGATGATGGAGAAGAGATCCTGGCCTACCTCTCTGTGACAACCTTTCCAATACTTGAAGAGCGCTATCAAATCTCCCCCCAGTCTTCTCTTCTTAAGGATAAACATGCCCAGTTCTTTCAGTCTCTCCTCATAGGGTTTTGTTTCCAGTCCCCTGATCATCTTCATTGCCCTCCTCTAAACCCTCTCCAATTTGTCTGCATCCTTTTTAAAGTGCGGTGCCCAGAACTGGACACAGTGCTCAAAATGAGGCCTAACCAGTGCTGAGTAGAGGGGAACTAGTACTTCCAGGGATTTGGAAGCTATGCTTCTATTAATGCAGCCCAAAACAGCATTTGCCTTTTTTGCAGCCACATCATGTTGTTGGCTCATATTCAGCTTGTGATCGACAACAATTCCAAGATCCTTCTCGCTTGTAGTGTTGTTGAGCCATGTATCGCCCATCTTGTAACTGTGCATTTGGTTTCTTTTCCCTAGGTGCAGAACTTGGCATTTATCCCTATTCAATTTCATTCTGTTGTTTTCTGTCCAGCACTCCAGCCTATCAAGATCACTTTGAATTTTCTTTCTGTCTTCCAATGTATTAGCTATCCCACCCAATTTTGTGTCATCTGCAAATTTGATCAGCATTCCCTGCACCTCCTCATCCAAGTCATTAATAAGAATGTTGAAGAGCACTGGGCCCAGGACTGAGCCCTGCAGTACCCAGCTTGTTACCTCTCCCCAGTTTGAGAAGATCCCATTGATAAACACCCTTTGAGTCCGATTCTGTAGCCAACTGTGGATCCACCTGATTTCATCTAGCCCACTATTAGCTACTTTGCTAATCAGGATATCATGGGGCACTCTGTCAAAAGCTTTGCTGAAGTTGAGTTATATAATGTCCACAGCACTACCATAGTCCACAAGGGAAGTTACCTGATAAAAAAAGGAGATCAGATTAGTCTGGCAGGATTTGTTCTTGACAAATCCATGTTGGCTTCGAGTAAAAATGCATTGTTTTCAAGGTGCTTACAGATTGATTGCTTTATAATCTGCTCCAGAATTTTCCCAGGGATTGATGTCAGACTGACTGTTCCGTAGTTCCCAGGTTCCTCCTTTTTGCCCTTTTTGAAGATAGGGACAACATTAGCCCTCCTCCAGTCATCTGGCACTTCACCCGTCCTCCAGGATTGCTCAAAGATAATAGACAGTGGTTCTGAGAGTTCTTCTGCCAGTTCCTTTATGACTCTAGGATGCAGTTCATCTGGCCCTGGAGATCTGAACTCATTCAAAGTAATGAGGTATTCCTTGACCATATGTCTATCGATCTCAAGCTGCAATCCTGCCCCTTCAGCCTGTACTTCGCCTTTGCTGGGGGTGGGAGGCATAGATCCTCTTTCAGGAGAAGACTGAGCCAAAGTAGGAATTGAGTACTTCTGCCTTTTCTTTGCCATCTGTTATTATTTTGCCATCCTTATTGAATATTTGAGCCACCATTTCTTTCCTCTGTCTTTTACTATGCATGTATCTGAAGAAAGCCTTTTTGTTGCTTTTAACATCCCTCGCTAACCTCAGCTCGTTCTCAGCTTTAGCCTTCCTGATGCCATCCCTGCAATTCTGTGCTACCTGCCTGTACTCTTCCATTGTTGCTTGGCCTTCCTTCCATTTCCTATATGTATTGTTTTTGTTTTGTTTTGTTCAGGTCATCTCTAAGCTTTTTGTGAAGCCACATTGGCTTCTTCTGTTGTCTTCCACCTTTTTTTCTTGTTGGAATTGTTTGTAATTGTGCCTTGGGAATTTCCTTTTTTAAAAACTCCCACCCATCTTGGACTCCTTTTCTCATTAGAGTCACTTGCCATGGGACCTTACTTATCATTGTTCTGAGTTTATTAAAATTGGCTTTCCTAAAATCCAGGGTACGCATTTGGCTACACTTGGCTTTTACTTCTTTTAGAACCAAGAACTCAAGTATAACATGCTCATTTTCCCCTAGAGTTCCTGTAACTGCTACTTCATCCACTAAGTCATCTCTGTTGATTAGGATCAATCAAGTCAAGGATAGCCGATCCTCTAGTTCCTTGCTCTACTTTTTGTAAGAGGAAATTATCACCAACACAAGTCAGGAATCTCTTGGAGGGGCCACGTTTTGCAGAATTTGTCTTGCAAGAAATATCGGGGAAATTGAAGTCCCCCATTACTACTACATCATGCTTCCTTGAAACATTGGCAATTTGCTTTTCAAAAGTTTCATCCTCGTCTTCTCCTTGATTGGGTGGCCAGTAGTAGACTCTGACCACCAGGTTCCTTTTATTCTTTGCTCCATCTATTTTAACCCAGATGCTCTTGATGGGGCTACCAAGCTCATCCTCCTGTATTTCTGTGCAGAGATACGTATTTTTCACATATAGTGTGACTCCACCTCCCTTTCTGTTCCTCCTGTTCTTTTTAAACAAGTTATATCCTTCAATTGCTGTATTCCACTCATGAGAGACATCCAAGTTTCACCAAGTTTCAGTTACACCTATGGAGTCATAATTTCCCTCCCGTATTAAGAGTTCAAGTTCGTTCTGTTTGTTTCCCAGATTCTGGGCATTAGTATATAGACATCGAAGACCATGTGCTTTATAGTCTGGCTTTCTTCCTACATGTTTCTGAAGACTATTATTGGGCACTATTAGAGCTGTTGTTGTGTCTGTTGTGGTGCATGAGCTTTTGTCCATTGTTACCCCCAACCTTAATTCTCCCTCCCCCGTAGGATTCAGTTTAAAGCCCTCCTGATGAAGTTCTTCATGCTGTGGCCAAACACATTCTTCCCAGCCTTCGTGAGGTGCAACCCATCCCTTGCCAACAGTCCATCTTCCAGGAAGTATAGCCCATGGTTATCCTTCCTGGAAGGCCTATCTGCCTAAGACCTTGGAGACCTATGGCTTTGGTTAGCCTTTGGTCCTGACTTACTCTTTGGTCCTTATTTCTGGCTTGCTCCTTGCTCCTGCCTCCTGGATTGACCATCAGTCTTGTGAAGCAGTCTTGACTTGCTCTTTGGTCCTGGCTTCTGAATTCCTCCTTGACTTTGCCTCCTGGTTTGTCCTTTCATTGTGACTGATTCCATGGTCCAGACTATTGGCTTGTTCCATGGCTCCTGGTTCCTTGGCTCACCTCAGACCTCACCTAGTCCATGGCCTAGCCTTAACACCAGTTCACACCAGTTCTCCACGTGAACATGGTCCAGCCAGTAGTTCAATGTGCTTCTGACCCGTTGACATCTGTGAATCAGGTCTATATGCACCATGACAATTCATTTCTATTTACACAAGGTACACTTTTGTACTGTCTTTCTTAGGACAATATTTTAATCAATCACAAAGCTCCCATTTATGTTTAAAGATGCTAAGAAAAACTGTGGCAACTTCCTCCAGGCAATGAAAGACAATGTGATCATTTTGCCATCGAAATAGACATTTGAAACAAATTCTGAGCTTCTTTCCAATGTGTATTGCAAAGACTAAGTGGACATAGGGGAAAAGCCAGAAATATTGCTTGTATAGGGTGCCAACTGGAATGAAAAATGAACCCAGGATTCTGTGTCTCTTTAAGAAAGTTCACACACATCTGGGGATTTCATGGAAAAAGAAAATGGTTTGCCTAGCTGAGTGAAATTTCTCAGGGTTCCATGACATGAATTTAAGGCCCTGCAAAAGTCTGGATTGGCCCTGCTCTCAAATTCTCTCAAGCACTTCATTTCTATCAGTTTGCAGGATGTATCCACAAAGAATGCAGAGATCCAGAGAATAGCAAGGAGAGACAAGAAGGCCTTCTTAAATGAACAATGCAAAGAAATTGAGGAAAACAACAGAATGGGAAAGATTAGAGATCTCTTCAAGAAAATCGGAGATCTCAAGGGATCGTTTTGTGCAAAGATGGGCATGATAAAGGACAAAGAAGGCAGGGACCTAACAGATGCAGATGAGATTAAGAAGAGGTGGAAAGAATACACAGAAGAACTATACAGGAAAGATCTGAATGTCCGTGATAGCCATGATAGTGTGGTCACTGAACTTGAGCTGGACATCCTAGAGAGTGAAGTCAAGTGGGCCTTAGGAAGCATTACTAACAACAAAGCTAGTGGAGATGACAGTATTCCAGCTGAGCTATTTAAAATCCTAAAAGATGATGCTGTTAAAGTGCTGCATTCAATATGCCAACAAATTTGGAACACTCATCAATGGCCGCAAGACTGGAAAAGGTCAGTTTACATTCCAATTCCAAAGAAGGGCAACGCCAAAGAGTGTTCAAACTACCGCACAATTGCACTCATTTCACATGCCAGCAAGGTGATGCTCAAAATCCTACAAGCTAGGCTTCAGCAGTATGCGAACCGAGAACTACCGGAAGAACAAGCTGGGTTTCAAAGAGGCAGAGGAACTAGAGATCAAATCGCCAACATTCGCTGCATCATGGAGAAAGCAAGAGAATTCCAGAAAAACATCTATTTCTGCTTCATTGACTACACTAAAGCCTTTGATTGTGTGGATCACAACAAACTGTGGCAAATTCTGAAAGTGATGGGAGTACCAGACCACCTTACCTGTCTCCTGAGAAACCTGTATGAGGGTCAAGAAGCAACAGTAAGAACCGGACATGGAACAACCGAGTGGTTCAAAATTGGGAAAGGAGTATGACAGGGCTGCATATTGTCACCCTGCTTATTTAACTTATATGCAGAGTACATCATGAGAAATGCGGGGTTGGATGAATCAGAGGTCGGAATTAAGATTGCCGGGAGAATTATCAACAACCTCCGATATGCAGACGATACCACCCTAATGGCAGAAAGCGAAGAGGATCTAAAGAGCTTCTTGTTGAGGGTGAAAGAGGAGAGTGCAAAAGCTGGTTTGAAAATCAACATTAAAAAAATGAAGATCATGGCATCTGGCCCTATCACTTCCTGGCATATAGAAGGGGAAGAAATGGAAGCAGTGAGAGATTTTATTTTCTTGGGCTCCAAGATCACCGCAGATGGTGACTGTAGCCATGAAATTAAAAGACGCTTGCTCCTTGGGAGGAAAGCTATGGCAAACCTAGACAGCATAGTAAGAAGCAGAGACATCACCTTGCCGACAAAGGTCCGTCTAAGCAAAGCTATGGTTTTCCCAGTAGTAATGTATGGCTGTGAGAGCTGGACTATAAGGAAGGCTGAGCGCCGAAGAATTGATGCTTTCGAACTGTGGTGCTGGAGAAGACTCTTACGAGTCCCCTGGACTGCAAGGAGGTCAAATCAGTCCATCCTAAAGGAAATCAACCCTGAGTGCTCATTGGAAGGACAGATACTGAAGCTGAAGCTCAAATATTTTGGCCTCCTAATGTGAAGAGAAAACTCTCTGGAAAAGACCCTGCTGCTGGGAAAGACTGAAGGCAAAAGGAGAAGGGGACGGCAGAGGATGAGATGGCTAGATAGCATCACCGATGCAATGAATATGAACTTGAGCATGCTCCGGGAGAGAGCACAGGACAGGAAGGCCTGGCGTGCTATGGTCCATGGGTCACGAAGAGTCGGACACAACTGAACAACTGAACAACAACAACAACAACAACATCCACAAAGAAATCCATTAAAAATCATGCCAGTTTTCAAAATATAAGTCTTCCTGCTCAGGCATTGTGCTCGAATAGGGAATTACAACATGTGTAGAGGGTGTGTGGTTGCACATGGTAACCCTGCCCCAACATCTCTTGGCCCTGCCCACTCCACCCTGACTGTCCTGCCTTGAGTGGGAAGGTCTGAAGGGTCTCTCTATATGCTTTTGGCTGGACATGTTTTGAAGTCTCTCTGAATTTGGGAATCCTGCTTTATTGTGGCCCCCAATGACAGGGAGAGTTTAATGTGCATTCAGAGAAGATTGGGAGTGGAGGCGGTGGGACCGATGCAGATGGGGACAGTGGAGGTGGGTCCAAGTATATGTGGCTTGTTTGTGCCCCTTACATAAGTTGGAATTTCCTGTTCAGGCATAATTTACACATGACAAGGTGATAGTGGCACTCAAATGTCGAAACTGAACCCAGGAACAATACCACAGTGGATTTCATGACTCATCATTGGTGTTGTCACCAGTGCAAGTATGAAATAAGATCCAGAGTTTTTGTGCCCATCTTGGGACCCATTCTTAGGAAGAGGTTCCAGAAGAAAATGTAATTGCATTCAACCATCTATGTTATCATCGTTCATGCCCATAGTCTTAGCACATCTCCAGGTGTATAGTGTGCTATTGGCAGAGAGCTGGGAAGACCAAGTTATCATATTGCAAAAGTGTCTGCTGGCAAGCAAGGAAGATCTATACTGTGCACCACAAGAGAAGCTGAAATTCTGAACCCCAAGCTTTTCAGTTCCATTTTAAAAAGGTATTAGAGGAGGATGAGTTAATTTTCCAAAAGATTAGTCTTTGAAAGAAGGTGAATGAGCTGCAGCACTATGTTCTTTTCCCATGTTTTACCTGTTACTTTTATGCCTGTAAGGCATTTTCTGAATCAAATATTTATGCAAATTTGGTCATGTCACATATGCTAATATAGAAAGCCTGATTTTCTGTAAGCCAGAAATGATGAAGTTGTCAGTATAAAATGCAGGGCATGCCACATTTCAATCATGTCATCTTTCACTTTAAATAGCTATACATCCATCAGTGAATCTGACAGAATTTTGGCTGGTTACTTTCTATTGTATTTACTGAAAAATTATGGTCTTTTGAGTCCTGTAATGTTTATACACACTGGGGAGAGTAAAGCCCCAAATGGGAGTTTAAAAAGTGTATCAGTTCATTTCAAATCTCAGTCCACAGTTAACTTTGGCTGCTCAAGTGAAAGCTTTCCCTGATGCAGCAAAGAGAGGAACATGAGAAGTTGCAAGGGATCATGGTCCAGGACCAGGTGGCCTTAGAGGTGGAAGTCTCCAGTGATAGTGACTCTGAGGAGGCACCAGAACCAGGTGTGAAGACTTCCCAATCCCCCCATGCTCAGGCAATCTGACACCGGACAAACCAGTGGGATTTCTTTATTGCAGGGAATCCAACGGCAAAAGCTTAATGGTTACACTCTTCAGAAATCAGATAGCTGCTGGTCAGTAGCTATAGGCTACTGTAATTGCCCATATATGAAAGATTGCAGGCATAAATAGCCCATTTATGCCTGTAATCTTGTGTATATGGGTGATTCACAGCACCATTTCACATATAAGTCTATATGTGCATTTTTGCAATTGCCATAGTCTTTCACAACATCATGATTGCAGTGCAGGAGGACAGGGCCTGGGTAAGTGCAGGCAGTGTGGCAAGCATGGGGGGGGGTTGAGCATGGGTCTGGGAGCATGCAAGTGGGGGCAGGGGCTGGCGAGGTGCCCAGAGAGCCTGGACAGAGGGGCACCTACAGATTTGGACATTTGTGTCTGGATGCAACATCTGAAGAATTTTGGGCAAAGCCCAGAGAAAAGCTTAGGAAAAAGACCAGTGACATTTCTCAGAGGGGTTTTTCCACACTGAAGGTAATCTGTGAAAATCCATTGAATCAAATACATGAAAACCCCATTCAAGATCTCCCTCCATTTTCCATTCATGTCACAGGGAAAGGGAGCTAGAAACAGAGATGGTGGCTTAGTGCAGGGCCAAGTGAAAATGTTGATGGTATTGCTGATATCTTTTTTCATTCTTTTTTTAAGGTAGCAGCTGCAAAATGTGACATACATATTTAGGTTGGGGTTTTGAGCTTAACTGATCATATTATATGTAAAGTATGATCATACTATATGTGCCAGTCCATCTCCTAAGGTCTTCTGAGGGCTCTCTGCTGCGGCTGCCTAATGTGAGCTTGGCAGCCACACACAAGAGGACCTTTTCCTCTGCTGCCCGCCAGTTGTGGAATGAGCTGCAGGTTGAGATGCGCCTGCTGACCTCTTTGAAGGTTTTGAAGCAGGCATTAAAGACTTTGTTATTCCGGCAGGCCTTCCCTTTGTAGAACTCTTGTTCTTTTTGCTGACTTTTGTATACTATTCTTAAGCTGTGTTGTCTTAAGCTGTGTTTTATTGTTGGGTTTTTAAAAATAGTTTTTAGTTCAAGTTGTTTTTAGTTATATGTTGTTTGTATATACTGTCCATATGCTTTTATGTAAATTGTTTTTAAACTTTGTATATTGTATTTTAGTGTTTTAACTTTTGTAAACTGCCCAGAGAGCTTCAGCTATGGGGTAGTATAGAAATATAGATGATGATAATGATGTTGATGTTGATGCACTTGCTTTGTACCAGGAGTTTGCTAGACACCGAGCAGAACATCGATACATTCCTGCTGAGAAGGCTTACAAGAAAGAGATTGAGGGGCAGGCCAAGAAGTAACCAATGAGCAATGGGGAGGTGGGAGTGGAAAGTCAAGTGGTGGTAAACAGGTGAGGGTGGTTCAGCAAAGCCTCATGAAAGGCTTGCTGGCCAGGTCTTGAGGTGGAACCTGAAGGAAGGAAGGGCCATAGATTTCCATCCAGGAGAGAGAAGCTAGTGTAAACACAGGAAAGACAGAGAGACCAGAGCAAGTTTTCCTAATTTCATTTTTCCTCTACCAAGTTTGCTTCTGCTTGGTCCAAACTCATTTTGTTTCATGGAAAAGCCCTTTAACTTGCCCACCAGCCTGACACTTCTCTATGTTTCTACACCAAAGCTCTCAACAACTATTTCATTTTTCATAGCTAAAGTCCTAGAGCTGAACATTTTGGCTGATTATTCCAGTGAGGTAAGTCCTCCATACTCTGTTGCTCCTGGCTGTACATGCTGTTCTTCTCTCTGTGTCTGACTTTTAGGGATGGGTGGGCACCAGCCCCTGCCTGGGTTTTCCAGGTGCCCACCCCACCCCTGCCCCTGTTCGCATGTACAAGGACCCACATTGGAGCTCGCTGCTGCTCACTGAGCCACCTGCACTCACCCAGGCAGCCTTATTGAGCTCTACAATCGACATTTTTTAGGGAAAAAATGGTGATCACAAAAATGCACACATTTGCATATACACAAAATGGAGTCGTGAATGGCCCACATTACGGATGTACGAAAGTCACTTACCTTTTCGAAGGGTGACATTTGTGGTGGGGGGGAGGCGCTCCGTCCCTTCCCCCGAAATTCTGGCCAGGGGGGAGGCACTCCATCCATCCCCCCAAAAATTCTGGCTGGGGGGGGGGAGGCGCTCCGTCCCTCCCACCCGAATCCTGGCCGGCCGGCTCAGCAAATGGCAGCGGCTGTAGCCGCCACCTTTTGCGTCCCTGCAGTCAGCCGTGATAGGCTACGTAAATGTTTACGTAGCCTATCACGGCTGATTTAAAAGAAAAAAAACGTGCATACGCAAATGGTGGCGCCCATGGGCGCCACCATTTGCATTCCTTATTTTGGCACGTCTTAGTCTACATAAACATTTACGTAGACTAAGACGGCGAAAATAAGGGGAACGCAAATAGCGTAGTGTCTACACTATTTGCGTTCCTCTTATTTTAGCTGTCTTAGTCTACGTAAATGTTTACGTAGACTAAGATGTGCCAAAATAAGGAACGCAAATGGTGGCGCCCATGGGCGCCGCCATTTGCGTACGCACATTTTTTTTTCTTTTAAATCAGCCGTGATAGGCTACGTAAACATTTACATAGCCTATCATGGTGTTTTTTAAAAATCTAGCTGTAATAGGCTACGAAAATCTTTACGTAGCCTATCACTTTTTTGTTTTTGTTTTTAACTGGAAATGGCGGCAGCGGCAGCCAAACCGCCACCGGAGCCGCGGCCGCCAGGAAGATCCACCCAAGGTAAGTCCCGTCCTGGGGGGGCGGGGGGGCAGACCGTTCCGCCACCGATTTTGGGGGGCTGAATGCGCTGGCATTCGGCCTCCCTGAGATTTGTGGCGAAATTCTCTGACATCCCTAGCCCACATACACAGGATTACAGGCATTTCCTTACCTGAAATCCTGTGTATATGAGCCATTCATGGCCCCCTTTTGCGTAAAAGCAAATGTGTGCATTTTTGTGATCACCATTTTTTTTTTAATGGCAATCACGGAGCTTGACGATGCTGCCTGGGTGAGTTCAGATGAGTGGGTGGGCACAGGCGGGGGGGCAAAAGGGACTTGGTGAGTGTGGCTTGGAGGAGGCAGGGGGGATTCTGCCGGATTCCCAGATGGAATTGGGTGCCTGCACCGTCCCTACTGTCTTTCCTCTCTCCTCAATCCTCCGGACCACTTTCTGAACCAACAGCTTTTCTTTCACATAATCTCCTGCATCCTGGGCACACCTTGAGCCCTGTTGGGTTGGGCAAGCACCAAAGAGCTTGACTGAAAAATCAAACTCCCTTGAAGGGGTTCTCTGAGTGTTCAGATGAAAGGACATTCTGGCTGGCCAGCTCTTCTTTCCCACCCTCCTCCTCTTTCTCTAAGAGAAAATCAACCTTACTTTAGGGAAGGGGTAGCAGGCAGATGTAGGGATGTCAGAGAAATCTGCTGCGGGTTCAAATGAGGCTGGATTCTTTGGCATCCAGCCTCAGGAATCTGCAGTGGATTGCGACCACTTACCTCTAGGGATGTATGAATCCACGGGGGGTCTGCCAGGTGGGGGGAGGTGATCCGTTCCTCCCCCTCGGAATCGTTGCCAGCCAGCTCTGCTCCGCATTGACTCCGCGGAGCCACTGGCCGGCTCTGAAGCCCCATCGATACAGCCACCATTGCCATATCGCTGGCTGGACTGATGGACTGCAGATGCAAATGGTGTCTGCTATGCCATTTGTGTCCCTGCTGTTTAATGTGATAGGCTACGTAAATCTTTACGTAGCCTATCGTGCAAAGGAACGGGGACACAAATGGAGTAGCAGATGCCATTTGCGTCCACAGTCCGTCAGTCCAGCCAGCGATATGGCAATGGCGGCCGTATCGCTGGGGCTTCAGAGCTGGCAGCAACCATGATCTGGCTGGCAAGCACTTTGCGAGGTAGGAGATCCAATCCTCCATGGATTTCAGGGGGCTGGATTCAATAGAATCTGGCCTCACTGGGGTCTGTGGAGGATTACTCTGACATCCCTACTTACCTCCACTCCAGGAAGACTGGAGGCAGAACGGCACTCAGCTGCTTCTTGCCAGCCAGAGCCATTCGCCTTCTCCCTATCCCTGCCGATTGCCATGTCTTAAAAAAAAAGGAAATTGGGAGAATGTGCCCATAGACTTATACGCAAATAGAGTCATGAATATTGCATCTAAGTCTATGTGTCCATAGGCTTATACGCAAGATTTGTGGCTATATTTTGTGTATAAGTCTATGGGCACATCCTCCCAATTGCCTTTTTTTTTAAAGGCATGGCTAGGGGTGTACAAAACCCCGCTTACCTGACTCCACTGGGGTCCGCAGGTGGGGGGAGGAATCCTCAACGGGGGGGAGGCGATTCGTTCCTCCCCACCGGAATCCTGCCCGGCTGGCTCCGCTCCACAGCCAGGCTGTGGAGCCGCCGGCCGGGCCAACCCACAGCGGGGCCTCCAGCTGCTGCCGGGCTGCTGCGGACACAAATGGTGTCCTGCATAGGGGATGCCATTTGTGCCCCTAAGCTGGCCTGTGATAGGCTACGTATATATTTACATAGCCTATCATGGCTAAAGCAGGGATGCAAATTTGCGGCTGCAGCAGCCCGGCAGCGGCTGGAGCCGCCGCCGTCGCTGCCACTGCCGCTTCATCCACTGACGGCTTTTGCAGGGTGGTGGGGCGGGTTGCTCCATTCCGCCACGGATTCCGAGGGGGCCAAATTCACTGGAATCCGGCCTCCCTGGGATCTGTGCTGGAATTCTCTAACATCCCTAGACATGGCAATCAGTAAGGACAGGGAGGAGGCAAATGGCTCTGGCTGGCAGGAGGGAAGGTAAGCGGTCCCCAAGCCAGTTCCCCCTCAGAATCCAAGCAGAGCGGAACCACACCACTCTGGAGGATTCCGGGGGGGGGGAGGAACAGATCACCTGCCCCCACCATGGATTTCCCACCGGAACAGATGGTGGGGAATCCGTACACCCCTAGGCAGATGAGGGCTCCAGGACAGACCCTCCTCAGGTCAGAAATGACACTCGGAGCATCTTTCCCAGCTTGTTATGTTGGGGCTGCAGATGCTCAGAGCATCATTTCCCACAAGGGAAATTTCACACTACAACCTTCAGTTGGCTGTTTCCCCTCCCCCTTCCCCAAGGTAAGGCTTTTGTTCCTTGGGGGAGGGAGAGGAGATAGAAGGGGGGACAGTAGAGATGGGGTATGAACTAGGGATGTCAGAGAATTCTGCCACAGATCTCGGTGAGGCCGAATGCCAGTGCATTCAGCCCCCCAAAATCTGTGGCGGAACGGCCTGCCCCCCCGCCCCCCCGTGGATCCCCATCGGGACGAGACTTACCTGGGGTGGATGTTCTGGGCGGCGGCAGCTCCGGTGGTGGTTTCTGCGGCTGGTCTTCCGACCAGCTGCCGCTGCCGCCATTTGCAGTCTGGTCGTTTTTTTGTTTTTTTTTTTTTACAGAGACGTGATAGGCTACATAAAGATTTATGTAGCCTATCACATCCCGGTTAAAAAAAAACCAAAAAAAAATGTAGCCACTGCCATTTGCGTTCTTTAGTTTTTGCCGTCTTAGTCTACGTAAATATTTATGTAGGCTAAAATGGCGAATCAAAAAGGGACGCAAATAGCGCCCACTGCGCTATTTGCGTTCTCCTTTATTTTCACCGTAATAGTCTATATAAATATTTACGTAGACTAAGACGGCAAAAAATAAGGAAGGCAAATGGCGGCCGTAGCCGCCACCATTTGCGTACACGTTTTGTTTTGGTTTTTTTACCCAGAGCCCTCCGTGGCCGGAAATCCGGCTGCAGACGGCTCTGGCCTGGGCCTGGCCGGCTGCTCCGCAGAGCCTCCACGGAGCACAGCCGGCCATTGAGGATTCCAGGGGGGAGTACCGGATCGCCTCCCCCCCATCGAGGATTCCGGGGGGAGGGATGGAACGCCTCCCCCCCCATGAACAGAATCCGCGAAAAGGTAAGTGACTTTCATTCATCCCTAATATGAACAGATTTGGGGGGTCTCAAATTGTGCTGGGACCACCTTGATTCTACTCAATGTGATTCATTTGCACAGGGTCTAACACCCCTGCCTCAATTTACTGCCCCATCCCTCACCCACTGGCCTGACACTTTTATATGTTTCTACACAGAGGCTTTTTTCTCCCTCTCTCATAATACTAGAACCTGAGGTCATCCCATGAAGCTGATTGGTGGGAGATTCAGGACAGATAAAAGGTAGAACTTCTTCACAACAGCACATAGTTAAACTATGGAATTCATTAGTACAGGATGTAGTGATGGCCACCAATTTGGATGGCTTTAAAAGAGAGTTAGACAAATTCCTGGAGGAAAAGGCTATCAATGGCTACTAGACCTGATGGCTATGTGCTACCTAACTCCAGTACCAGGGGCAGTGAGCCTATGTTCACCAGTTGCTGGGGAACATGGGTGGAAGGGTGCTGTTGTGCTCATGCCCTGTTTGTGGGTTTCTGGTGGGCAGCTGGTCGACCACTGTGTGAACAGCATGCTGGACTAGATGGACCCTTGGCTTGATCCAGCATGGCTCTTCTTATGTTCTTATGTACACAACATGCTCAAAAGCTTTTGCATGTCTCATAGCTAAAGTCAAGTCAAAAGGTCTGGCTGATTATTTCAGTGAGGTATGTCCAGATGCATCTACGCCGCCACGCAATCCATTTGTCTCGTCCATGGGGTGATATCCAATGGCATCCTACCACTAGTGCTAATGACATTGTGCCAATAAACTAATGCTTGTGCCAAATATCTAGCACAATGGGGAAAGCAGCAATGTGCCACAAAATTTTGGCAGCAAATCAGCGTTTCCCCCCATTATGGTAGTTGTGTTGCACAAGCACTGGTTCACTCTAGTGCAACATCATTAATGCTGAGACACCATTGGATACTACCCATAATGTTTATGCAGCTCTATGTTTATTTCTTGGTTTGCAAAGCAAAATAATTACAACCTCTTGAAGCCTGCTTTTTACAGGTGTCAGTATTTGGCTCATATTTTAAACTGAAACATACTGTTGGAAACATTTGCTTCACTTCAAAGCCTGCTCTATTCAAGATGAACAGATAGGAGAGAAATATTTCTGTATAAAGTTTGTTGCTGACAATATCTTCCCTAAGGAGACAATGTTTTGTAGCTCATTTTGCTGTTAGAATAAAGGTGGAGTGGGGCGGGAGGACACCTTATAAAATCAAAGATGGCAAATGTGGCTGACAAAATACATAGGTACAAATGAATACAAGCAGCATAACTGCTTTATATACAACTGTATCTTGTTTTCTATTTATTTTTCAATCAAAATGAAATGTGGAATTCCCAAATTGTTGGGAGAAGGCAAAATGCATCAGCCTGAAGCAAAACGTCCAACTTCAACTGAGGATTTCTTGTCCATTCTGTTTTCTTCACAAAAGAAACAAATAATATCATATGCAAACCCAATACAGCTTGAGGAACTCTTTTCACCATGAAATATATATTCAGCTTATTTCTCATTGCCCCTTCGGTAGCTTACAAAAATATGGATGAATAAACTGGCAATACATACCATTATTGCCTGAACTATTTTTGAAATGTTATCACCTCCATGAGCTCTTGGAAACTGATGTTTCTAGGTCCAGACCTGGATGCAGCGGTAGCACTTCTATTACAGTGGTCAAACAGGACATCTGATGCCTGACTCTCCCATCTACAATAAATCTCAGCTAGAGTCCAGCTTGCTGTAGCAGGCATAGGGATGTATGAATCCCTTACCTGGCTCTGCGCAGGGGTATCCGCGGTGGGGGGGAGGTGCTCCGTCCCTCCCCACAGAATCCTGCCTGGCCAAGCCGCAGAGCCGCCGGCTGGCTCTGGCCGCCCGCAGCCAGACATCCGGCCGCTGGGCAGCCTTGCAGGGACACAAATGGTGGCTGTCGTAGCCGCCGCCATTTGCATCCCTGTAGTGAGCCGTGATAGGCTACGTAAATATTTACGTAGCCTATCACGGCAGGGGGAAAAACCCCAGCGTACGGAAATGGCGGTAGCTGCCGCCATTTGTGTATGCTGGGAGTTTTCCTCCCTGCCGTGATAGGCTATGTAAATAATTATGTAGCCTATCACGGCAGCGGGAAAAAAAAAACAGCGTACACAAATGGCAGTAGCTGCCGCCATTTGCGTACGCTGGGGTTCCCCCCCCCGCCATGATAGGCTACATAAATATTTACGTAGCCTATCACGGCTTCTGCAGGGATGCAAATATCATGGCTAGGAAGAGGAGGAAGCGAATGGTGGCCAGGACGGCCGCCATTCGCAAAGCAGCGTGGACGGGAGCAGGTAAGTGCTCCGTTTCACGCACCTTTCGTGGGTTGGGGGCAGCAAGGACTTCATCCCGCATGCCTTTTGTGGGTTGGGGGGGTGGGGGCTTCGTTCCGTGATGGCTTTTGGGGGGCCAAATGCACTGCATTCTGCCTCACCAAGATTCGTTGCGGAATTCTCTGACATCCCTAAGCAGGCAATAGAAAATGGTTGGTGAGCAAATGAATTGTTTGAGCTCACAGAGGCAGGAATAATAGTTGTTTCCTGCATAACTGCTCCCTGTCCCCAGAGCTCTTAAGAGTGACTCACCTTCTCATATCATCTTCTAAGCAGAACTGTGCCAGAATGAACTGAGAACATTGTGAAATATGACATGCTTCAGTCCTGTTTCAGGATGCTTCTATAACACAACAGGGTTTAGTGCACATGGTACAGAATGAGGCAGCCTTGAACACTTGTGAGAACTAGGGGTTCAGATAATACTACTATTCTGTATTGTTTACACTCGGTGGCTGCTATTTGGGGGACCCAATTCAAGATGCTGGTTTTAGTCTATAAATCCCTAGGGGTTTGGATCCACATTATCTGGACCATCTACACCTTGCCCAAGCATTAAGATCAGTCTCAGAGGCCCTCCTCTCTGGAACAGCCATTGGGCTGACAGCTACTAGGGTTAGAAGTTTTCTCAATGGTGGCTGCACACCTTTGGAGCTCCCTCCACAGCGAGGTAGGTAGGGATATCAGAGACATCCACAACAGAACCATGCAGATTCCACAGCTTTCCCCCTGCTGGGTGGATTTCACAGACTTGAGGACTGTTTTTCTAACTTTCTCGAATTTTGCACAAACTTCATTGTAGAAAAATAAAAAACAAAACCCTGGATAAAATTGCGCATTTCCCCCATAGGCTAAACCACGAAAATACACATTTTGGGAGAATTTGCACATCTGGGGGGAATTTGTGCATTTTTGCATGTGCGAATATGCACAAATTCAGAAACTAAAAAACATTTACGATTCCATGGACGGGCAGAGGACAGAATGAAAGGCACCTGACAATCCATGAAACATAGAGGGAATGGATTTTAAACAATCCGTACATCCCTAGAGATATGTATGGTCTCATCATCACTGTCAAAATTTTAAAAAAAACCCTTGAAGACACATTTTTCTAGCCTACATTTGGTGCTTTAAATTCATTAGCTGCTGCTGCTGCTGCTCTGTGTGTTTAATCGTAATTTGTATGTTCATGTTTTTGTAACGCTGTAACCTTGTGAGGGTGGTGTAGGGATGTACGAAAGTTACTTACCGTTTCGCGGATCTGCTTCGTGGTGGGGGAGAGGCACTCCATCCCTCCCCCTGGAATCCTTGATGGGGGGTGGCGCTCCGTCCCTCCCCCCGGAGTCCTGCCTGGCCAGCTCTGCTCCACGGGGATTCCGCGGAGCCGCTGGCCGGCTCTGTCAGCAGCCGGACATCCGGCCACTGGGTAGCAGAGACGCAAATGGCGGCTGCCATAGCCGCCACCATTTGCATCCTTGTATTCAACCATGATAGGCTACGTAAATATTTACATAGCCAATCACGTCTGGGTTAAAAAAAAGCATATGCAAATGGTGGCGGCTACGGCGGCCGCGATTTACGATCCTTATTTTTCACCATTTTAGTCTACGTAAATATTTACGTAAACTATTATGGCAAAAAAAAAGGGGAACGCAAATAGCGTAGTGGGCGCTATTTGCGTTCCTTTTTTATTCGCCGTTTTAGCCTACGTAAATATTTATGTAGGCTAAAACGGCGAATAAAAAAGGAATGCAAATAGCACCTACTACAGTATTTGCGTTCCCCTCTTTTTTCGCCGTAATAGCCTACGTAATGGCAAAAAATAGGGAATGCAAATGGTGGCCACTGTAGTCGCTGCCATTTGTGTATGACATTTTGTGTGAGTTTTTTGCTTGGCTTGCTGTGATAGGCTATGTAAATACTTACGTAGCCTATCACGGCAAAGACCAGGATGCAAATGGTGCAGGTCCAGCTGCCACCGGACCTGCCACCATCCGGAACATCCACCCCAGGTAAGCTTCATCCCAGGGGGAACCCGCAGGGGGGTGGGGGGGGCAGTCCGTTCCACCATGGATTTGGGGGGGGCAGTGCATTCGGCCTCGCTGAAATCTGTGGCGGAATTCTCTGCCATCCCTAGATTTTAGACTCTCCATCCCTGGAAGACAAAATGTTCATTAAGATCACAGGTAGAACAAGAATCCAGGATGCATTTCTGAAGGAGCAGGGCAGAAAATTCAGTGGATATCCATATTTTCATCATCATCATCATCATCATCATCTAGCTTTTCCAACTAGGGATGTCAGAGAATTCCACGATGAATCTCGGTGAGGCCGAATTCCAGTGCATTCGGCCCCCCGAAAACCATCGCGGAACGAAGCCCCCGCCCCCCCATGAAAGGCACGCAAAACAGAGCACTTACCTGCTCCCGTCCGCGCTGCTGTGCGAATGGCAGCCATCCTTTGGCCGCCATTTGCTTGCTCCTCTTCAGCTGTGATAGGCTACGTAAATACTTACATAGCCTATCACGGCTAACGCAGGGACACCATTTGCATCCCTGTGGAGGCCATGATAGGCTACGTAAGTATTTACGTAGCCTATCACGGCAGGGGGGGAAACCCCAGCGTACGCAAAGGGCGGCGGCTACCGCCATTTGCGTACGCTGGGGTTTTTTTCCCCCCTGCTATGATAGGCTATGTAAATTTTTACATCGCCTATCATGGTGAAAGAAAGGGATGCAAATGACAGCGGCTACGACAGCCGCCATTTGCATCCCTGCAGGGCTGCCCAGTGGCTGGATGTCCAGCTGCAGGCAGCTGGAGCTGGCCAGCAGCTCCGCAGCTTGGCCGTGGGGCAGAGCCGGCCAGCCAGGATTCTGGGGGGAGGCATGTAGCGCCTCCCCCCCGTCGAGGATTCTGGGTGGAGGGATGGTGCGCCTCCCCCCCCAGCGGAACCCGGCGGAGCCAGGTAAGCGGGGTTTCGTACACCCCTATTTCCAACCCCTTTCCAGGGCAGAGCAGGGTGATTCTCCACCTCAAAAAACAAAACATAACATAAGGTAGAGAAGTAATAATGATGGGTTCTCCAGATGTGGCGCTTTTATATTATGAAATGTGATTATATACATTTATTCTAAGCTTCTTGGTGGTGCCCCCCCCCCCCAGTTATGGAATACTCTCCTCAAGGAGGCTGAAGTGATACCTAATTGGATGTCATCTTGGCACCAGGAAAAGACATTTCTTTTCTCCCAGTCATTGTGAGTTTTATCTCCAGTTCATCGTTTCTATGCTGCTCTGCCATCTGCTGTTATTAGGGATGGTAGGGAATTCCGCCACGGATCTCGGTGAGGCCGAATGCCAGTGCATTCAGCCCCCTGAAATCTGTGGCGGAATGGCCTGCCACCCCCCCGCCCCCTGCGGATTGCCCCGGGACGAGTCTTACCTGGGGCAGATCTTCTGGGTGGTGGCGGCTGCGGCAGCAGCTGCGGCGACGGCTGGTCTTCCGACCGGCTGCTGCCGTCGCCATTTGCAGTTGTTGTTGTTGTTTACACACACGTGATAGGCTATGTAAGTTTTTACGTAGCCTAAAACGTCTGGGTAAAAAAAAAGCATACGCAAACGCCGGAAATCCGGCTGCGGATGGCGCTGGCCTGGCTGGGCCTGGCTGGCTGCTCCGCGGAGCTGCCGTGGAGCACAGCTGGCCACGGAGGATTCCAGCGGGGAGGAACGGAACGCCTCCCCCCCATCCAGGATTCCGGGGGGAGGGACAGAATGCCTCCCCCCCCCATAAACATAATCCGTGAACAGGTAAGTGATTGGAAAGCTGGGAAAGGTGTGTATGTGTGTGTACTATGGTGCAGGTACGTGTGTGCGGAGAGCAGGGTATAAACACCCTAAATAAATAAATAAATATGAGTGCAAGGACAGTCGACAAAATATGATATCAATAGAGAGGTGTGTTAGAAGCTACACGCCTTCTAACATGCCTTTCACTTTAGTTACCTTTGAAAAGCTTACATAACTGTCTTTATTTATGTATTATAAATTACTTATACCATAAATCCCTATTTATGATAGAAATCACTATTTTATTTATTTATTTACAACATTTATATACCACTCCATATATAAACAGATTCCAGAGCACTCAACATTAAGAGATAAAATAGTACAAAGATAAAAATAATAATGCACCATAATAAAATTATTCTTTTAAAAACATAATGCCAATTAAAAAACAAACAAACCCATGGCTATTCAGTTAAGGAAGGCTTCCTGGAATAGAGCTGTTTTCATGAGGTGCTGGAAGCAACACAGTGGTGGCACCTGCCTGACCTCTGGGGGCAGGGAGTTCCAAAGAAATGAGGCCACCACACTGAAGGCTCTTTTCCTGGTGGACTACAGCAGGGCCATGGGTCCATGTGGAACCACCAGGGACATGCCCTCTGATGACCTCAGTGACTAGGCAAGTTGGTAAGGGAGAAGGCGCACTCTCTGGTATCCTGGTCCCCAGTTGTTTAGGGCTTTGTACACTAGTACCAAAACCGTAAACCTGGCCCAGTACAAATAGGCAACCAGTGCAGTTCCCTCAGCAAAGGAGTTGCGTGCTGAAAAGGGGCAGCTCCCGATACAACTGAGCTGCTGTGTTCTACACTAGCTCCAGCTTCCAAACTAGCCTCAAGGGTAGGGATGTGTGAACTCAACCCCATCCAGGTTCTCCAGATGCCTGCCCAGCCCCTGCTCGTAGTCCCCAGCCATCTCGTCGAGCTCCGTGGTCACCATTTTTTTTAAAAAAAGGCAATCACAAAAATGTGTATTTTTTGTATGCGCAAAAATGTGCACCTTTGCAAATGTGCATATTCTCACATGTGAAATGTGCATTTTTCCAAAGGCACACATTGGTGTATGTGCAGAAATATGCACTTTAGGAAAATATCCATTTTCGTGTCTGTGCAAATTTGCGCATTTCTGCGATCACCATTTTTTCTCAAAAAAAGGTGACCGCGAAGTGCAACAAGGCCACTGGGGTGAGAGCAGGCCATTCACTGAGCATGGGCAGGGGGCGAGCAGGGGCAAGGGCTCAGCAGGTGTGGCTCAGGGGTGCAGGCAGGAGTGTGTCCGCTGGTTTCCCAGACTGAATTGGGTGCCCAGACCATCACTACTCAAGGGCAGCCCAACGTAGAGCACATTGCAGTAATCCAGTCTTGAGGTTACTAGCAACTGTACTATTGTGGCCAAGCTATCCCTGTTTAGGAGAGGCAGTAGTTGGCAAACCAGCCAAAGCTGGTAAAAGGCACTCTGAGCCACCATGGCCACTTAGGCCTCCAGCGACAGTGATGGATCTAGAGTACGAACCTGATCTTTCAGAGGGAGTGCAACCCCATCCAGAACAGGCAATGAGCCTATCTCCCAGACTTGGGAACCACTCACCCACAGAGCTTCCATCTTTCCAAGATTCAGTTTCAGTTTATTGTCCCTCATCCAGCCCATTATTGAGCAACTCATATTTTCCATATGGCTGGTGGAACATGGCACACCCATTGTGAGTTCTGAGGGATTATGGGTATTAATTGGGGTTGCCTTAGAAGGCAAATACATACATTTACATATACACACACACACACACCACCACCACCACCACCACCACCATTATTAGGAAACCAAGGAACTAGGGATGTTGGAGAATTTCACCACAGATTCCAGGTAAGCCAAATGCCAGCGCATTCAGCCCCCTGGAATCCATGGCGGAACGAAGCCACACACCCCACCACCCTGTGAAATGGGCCCGGAACAGAACCTACCTTTGTCGGCCATTCCAGTGCTCTACGACTGGCGGCCGCATCTGTGGCCGCCATTTGCCTCCTTTCAAATGGCCGTGATAGAATCATAGAATCATAGAATAGTAGGGTTGGAAGGGGCCTACAAGGCCATCGAGTCCAACCCCCTGCACAATGCAGGAATCCAAGTCAGAGCATCCCCGACAAATGGCTGTCCAGCCTCGTCTTGAAGGCCTCCAGTGTGGGAGAGCCCACCACCTCCCCAGGTAATTGGTTCCATTGTCGTATTGCTCTTACAGTCAGGAAGTTTTTCCTGATGTTCAGCCGGAATCTGGCTTCCTGTCACTTGAGCCCATTATTCCGTGTCCTGCACTCTGGCATGATCAAGAAGAGATCCTGGCCTTCTTCATGATCAAGAAGAGATCCTGGCCTTCAGATGAGGCCTAACCAGTGCTGAGTAGAGGGGAACTAGTACCTCCTGGGATTTGGAAGCGATGCTTCTATGAATGCAGCTCAAAATAGCATTTGCCTTTTTTGCAGCCACATCACATTGTTGGTAGGGTTGGCGGAGAATTTCTCCCCGAAACTTCGGGGGGCCGAGCACCAATGTGTTCGACCCCCGGAAAAAGTTTTGGGGAGAAATTCTCCGCACCCCCCCGCACCCCGCACCCGCCCCGGGACGGGACTTACCTTTCCCGAATGTCCCTCCCGGCGGTGGGTCCCGGCGGCGGTTCATCGGGTGTTCGTCAGGGGCGGGGGCGACAGCCGATCTTTCGACCGGCTGCCGCCGCCGCCATTCCAAGAAAAGTAAATTTTAAAAAAATGCCCCTGCGATAGGCTACGTGACGATTAACGTAGCCTATCATGGCTAGATTTGAAAAGTCAGCCGTGATAGGCTACGTAAATCGTCACGTGGCCTATCACGGGTGACTTAAAAAAAAAAAAAAAGTGCGTACGGATAATGGCGGCCCCCATAGGGAGCCGCCATTCACGTTCCTTATTTGGTCGCTGTAGTCTACGTAAAGATTACGTAGACTACGGCGAAAATAAGGGCAACGCTATTTGCGTTGCCCTTATTTTTGCCGTAGTCTACGTAAAGATTTACGTAGACTACAGCGACCAAATAAGGAACGCGAATGGCGGCTCCCTATGGGGGCCGCCATTTGCGTACGCGCTTTTTTTTTTAAAGTCACCCGTGATAGGCTATGTGACGATTTACGTAGCCTATCACGGCTCACTTTGCAGATCTAGCCGTGATAGGCTACGTTAATCGTCACGTAGCCTATCACAGAGTCTTTTTTTTTTTTTTACTTTTAATTTCGCGGCCGGGCGAGGCGCCTCCTCCCCGGCCTGAATTTCGGCCGGGCGAGGCAGGAAGCCTCCCCCCCGGCCTGAATTTCGGCCGGGCGAAGCGGGAAGCCTCCCCCCCCACCTGAACTTCAGGGGGAGAGCAGCGAAGCGCCTCCCCCCCACCGCGAAAAGCTGCGAGACCAGGTAAGTGACTTTTGTGCACCCCTAATTGTTGGCTCATATTCAGCTTGTGATCGACAACAATTCCAAGATCCTTCTCGCTTGTAGTGTGGTTGAGCCACGTATCGCCCATCTTGTAACTGTGCATTTGGTTTCTTTTTCCTAGGTGCAGAACTTGGCATTTGTCCCTATTAAATGTCAGTCTGTTGTTTTCTGCCCAGCGCTCCAGTCTATGCAGATCACTTTGAATTTTGTTTCTGTCTTCCAAAGTATTAGCTATCCCTCCCAATTTTGTGTCATCTGCAAATTTGATCAGCATTCCCTGCACCTCCTCCTCCAAGTCATAAATAAAAATGCTGAAGAGCACTGGGCCCAGGACTGAGACCTGCGGTACCCCACTCGTTACCTCTCCCCAGTTTGAGAAGGTCCCATTGATAAGCACTCTTTGAGTCCGATTCTGTAGCCAACTGTGGATCCACATGATCGTTGTTTCATCTAGCCCACTTCGAGCTAGTTTGCTCATCAGGATATCATGGGGCACTTTGTCGAAAGCTTTGCTGAAGTCGAGGTATATGATGTCTACAGCATTCCCACGGTCTACAAGGGAGGTGACTTGATCAAAAAATGAGATCAGATTTGTCTGGCAGGACTTGTTCTTGACAAATCCATGTTGGCTTCGGCATTGTTGTCAAGGTGCTTCCAGATGGATTGCTTTATGATCTGCTCCAGAATTTTCCAAGGGATTGATGTCAGACTGACTGGTCTGTAGTTCCCAGGTTCCTCCTTTTTACCCTTTTTGAAGATAGGGACAACGTTAGCCCTCTTCCAGTCATCTGGCACTTCCCCCATCCTCCATGATTTCTCAAAGAGAATAGACAGCGGTTCTTAGAGTTCTTCCTTTATGACTCTAGGATGCAGTTCATCTGGCCCTGGAGATTTGAACTCATTCAAAGTAATGAGGTGTTCCTTGACCATATGCCTGTCGATCTCAAGCTGCAATCCTGCCCCTTCAGCCTGTACTTCGCCTTTGCCAGGGGGGTCATAGACCCTCTTTTGGGAGAAGACTGAGCCAAACTAGGAATTGAGCACCTCTGCCTTTTCTTCGTCATCTGTTATTGTTTTGCCATCCTTATTTAATAGCTGAACCACCATTTCTTTCCTCTGCCTTTTACTATGCACGTAGCTGAAGAAAGCCTTTTTGTTGTTTTTAACATCACTTGCTAACCTCAGCTCACTCTCAGCTTTAGCCTTCCTGACGCCATCCCTGCAATTCTGTGCTATCTGCCTGTACTCTTCCTTTGTTACTTGGCCTTCTTTCCACTTCCTATATGTGTCCTTTTTTGTTTTCAGGTCATCCCTAAGCTTTTTGTGAAGCCACATTGGCTTCTTCTGTTGTCTTCCACCTTTTCTTCTTGTTGGAATTGCTTGTGATTGTGCCTTTAGAATTTCCTTTTATAAAAGCTCCCACCCATCTTGGACTCCTTTTCTCGCTAGCATCTAGGGGTGGACGAAAGTCACTTACCTGTCCTCGAAGCTTGTTCACGGTGGGCGGCAGGCACTTCGCTGCTCCCCCCGCGAAGTTCAGGCCGGGGGGGAGGCTTCCCGCCTCGCCCGGCCGAAATTCAGGCTGGGGGGGAGGCTTCCCGCCTCGCCCGGCCGAAATTCAGGCCAGGGAGGAGGCGCCTCGCCTCACCCGGCCGCGAACTCAAAAGGTTTTTTTTAAAAAAAAAACAAAAACACCCCCGTGATAGGCTACGTGATGATTAACGTAGCCTATCACGGCTAGATCTGCAAAGTCAGCCGTGATAGGCTACGTGACGATTTACATAGCCTATCACGGCTGACTTTGCAGATCTAGCCATGATAGGCTACATTAATCGTCACGTAGCCTATCATGGGGGCGTTTTTTTTTTCTTTTATTGCAATGGCGGCGGCGGCAGCCGGTCAAAAGACCGGCTGCCGCTCCCGCCCCGGACGAACACCCGCCGAACTGCCGACTGGACCCGCCACCGGGAGGGACATTCGGCAAAGGTAAGTCCCGTCCCGGGGGGGTGCTGAGAATTTCTCCCCGAAACTTGTTCGGGGGGCTGAACACGTTGGCGCTCGGCCCCCCGAAGTTTCGGGGAGAAATTCTCCGCCATCCCTACTAGCATCGCTTGCCATGGGACCTTACTGACCATTGTTCTGAGTTTATGAAAATCAGCTTTCCTAAAATCCAGGGTACGCGTTTGACTACACTCAGCTTTTGCTTCCCTTAGAACCAAGAACTCAAGTACAACATGGTCGCTTTCCCCCAGAGTTCCTGTAACTGCTACTTTATCCACTAAGTCATCTCTGTTGGTTAGGATCAAGTCAAGGATAGCCGATCCTCTAGTTCCTTCCTCTACTTTCTGTAGGAGGAAGTTATCCACCACACAAGTCAGGAATTTCCTGGAGGGGCCATGTTTTGCAGAATTTGTCTCCCACCAAATATTGGGGAAATTGAAGTCCCCCATTACTACTACATCATGCTTCCTTAAAACATTGGCTATTTGCTTTTCAAAAGTTTCATCCTTGTCTTCTCCTTGATTGGGTGGCCGGTAGTAGACTCCGACCACCAGTTTCCTTTTATTCTTTGCTCCATTTATTTCAACCCAGATGCTCTCGATGGGGCTACCAAGCTCCTCCTCCTGTATTTCTGTGCAGAGATATGTATTTTTTACATACAGTGCAACCCCACCTCCCTTTCTGTTCCTCCTGTTCTTTTTGAACAAGTTATATCCTTCAATTGCTGTATTCCACTCATGAGAGTCATCCCACCAAGTCTCAGTTATACCTATCAGGTCATAATTTCCCTTTTGTATTAAGTGTTCAAGTGCGTTCTGTTTGTTTCCCATCCTCTGGGCATTAGTATTTACGTAGCCTATCACAGCTAATGCAGGGACGTCATTTTCATCCCTGCAGAGGCTGTGATAGGCTACATAAATATTTATGTAGGCTATCATGGCAAAAGACAGGGGCGCAAATGGCAGTGCCTACGGCAGCCACCATTTGCATCCCTGTGCAGCCCAGCGGCCAGATGTCTGGCTGTGGGTGGCCCCGGCTGGAGGCTCCATGGAGTCACCACAGAGCGGAGCCGGCCACAGAAAATTTTGCGAATGACCCCAGACAAAATGGTGAGTCAGTTTCGTACATCCCTACAAGGAACTCCAAGGAACCCAAGGAACATGATCCTCCTACTCTCCATTTTATCCTCACTTATCCTGTGAGGTAGGTCCCAGTCCAACCCACTGACCGCTACTCCACACTGGCTGTCATGTATATCAGTTCCCAGCATCCTACTGCACTGTAGTGTGAACAAGAAACAGTATCTAGAATGTGGCTATACAGATAAAAGAGTAGGTTTCAACTTGATTATTATTGGCTTGGATTAGGGTTGCCAGGAATATGACACAAGTTTGGCCTCCCTTCCAACGTTACTCCAATTGCACCCAGTTTTTATTTATTTATTTTATGTACTTTTAATTGCATTTGTATCCTGCCTTATTTCACCCAAGGAATGCACGGCAGCTTACATGACCCTCCTCCTCTCCATTTTATCCTCACAACAATCCTGTGAGGTAGGTTAGGCTGAGTGTCAGTGACTGACTGGCCCAAAGTCATCCAGTGAGTACCATGGCCAAATGGGAGCTAAAACCCTGATTTCCCAAGTCCCAGTCCAACACTCTAATAGGGATGTATGAAAGTCACTTACCTGTTCGTGGATTATGTTGATGGGGGGGGCGTTCCGTCCCTCCCCCCGGAATCCTCGCCGGGGGGGAGGTGCTCCATTCCCCCCCCCGGAAACTTCCGCGGCTGGCTGTGCTCCGCGGTAGCTTTGCGGAGCAGGCGGCCAGGCCCAGCCAAGCCCAGCCAGGCCAGAGCCGTCCGCAGCCAGATTTCTGGCCGCGGAGGGCTCTGGGTAAAAACAAAAAACAAAAAAACGCGTACGCAAATGGCGGTAGCTACGGCTGCCGCCATTTGCGTTCCTTATTTTTGCCCTCTTAAAATATGTAAATATTTACGTAGACTATGACGGCGAAAATCAAGGGGAACGCAAATAGCGTAGTGGGCGCTATTTGCGTCTCTTTTTGATTCCCTGTTTTAGCCTACATAAATATTTATGTAGGCTAAAACAGGGAATCAAAAAGGGACACAAATAGCTCCCGCTACGCTATTTGTGTTTCCCTTGATTCTCGCCGTCATGTTGTTGTGGTTGTTCAGTCGTTCAGTCATGTCCGGCTCTTTGTGACCCCATGGACCATAGCAAGCCAGGCCTTCCTGTCCTGCACTCTCTCCCGGAGCGTGCTCAAGTCCATATTCATTGCATCAGTGATGGTATCTAGCCATCTCATCCTCTGTCGTCCCCTTCTCCTTTTGCCTTCAGTCTTTCCCAGCATCAGGGTCTTTTCCAGAGAGTTTTCTCTTCGCATCAGGTGGCCAAAATATTGGAGCTTCAGTTTCAGTATCTGTCCTTCCAATGAGCACTCAGGGTTGATTTCCTTTAGGATGGATTGATTTGACCTCCTTGCAGTCCAGGGGACTCGTAAGAGTCTTCTCCAGCACCACAGTTCGAAAGCATCAATTCTTCGGCGCTCAGCCTTCCTTATAGTCCAGCTCTCACAGGCATACATTACTACTGGGAAAACCATAGCTTTGCTTAGACGGACCTTTGTCGGCAAGGTGATGTCTCTGCTTCTGACTATGCTGTCTAGGGTTGCCATAGCTTTCCTCCCAAGGAGCAAGCGTCTTTTAATTTCATGGCTACAGTCACCGTCTGCAGTGATCTTGGAGCCCAAGAAAATAAAATCTGTCACTGCTTCCATTTCTTCCCCTTCCATATGCCAGGAAGTGATGGGTTTCGCTGTCATAGTCTATGTAAATGTTTACGTAGATTAAGAGGGCAAATATAAGGAACGCAAATGGTAGCGGCCATAGCCGCCAACATTTGCGTACGTGGTTGTTGTCGTTTTTTTAACCCACCCAGCCATGATAGGCTACGTAAAGATTTACATAGCCTATCACGTCATGGTTTTTTTTTAAAAAAAGCTAGTCATGATAGGCTACATAAATCGTTACGTAGCCTATCACGTCTTTCTTTTTCTTTTTTTTTACAAGAGTGGAAATGGCAGCGGTGGCAGCCGGTCAGAAGACCGGCCGCCGCTGCCATCGGAGCCGCCGCCCAGAAGATCCGCCCCAGGTGAGTCTCGTCCCAGGGGGGATCCACGGGGAGGCAGGGTGGTGGCAGGCCATTCCGCCACGGAGTTCGGGGGGCCGAATGCACTGGCATTCGGCCTCACCGTGATCTGTGGCAGAATTCTCTGCCATCCCTACACTCTAACCGCTACATCACACTGTCACTCAAATAAATTAAGGACATTTGTGGGGAAAAGTAAAGTACTTGGAAAACTGTTGCAATGAAGGCAAAACCTGTCCTCCACTAGGGTTGGCGGAGAATTTCTCCCCGAAACTTCGGGGGGCCGAGCGCCAACGTGTTCAGCCCCCCGAACAAGTTTCGGGGAGAAATCCTCCGAACCCACCCCACCCCCCGCACCCCCCCTGGGGCGGGACTTACCTTCACCGAATGTCCCTCCCGGTGGTTGGTCCGGCCGGCGGTTCAGCGGGTGTTCGAGTGAGGCGGGAGCGGCAGCCGGTCTTTCAATGGCTGCCGCCGCTGCCATTGCAATGAAAGAAAAAAAAAAACGCCCCCTGATAGGCTACGTGACGATTCACATAGCCTATCATGGCTAGATTTGCAAAGTCAGCCGTGATAGGCTACGTCAATCGTCACGTAGCCTATCAGGGTTTTTTTTTTTTTTTAACTTTCGCGTTCGCGGCCGGGCGAGGCGGGAAGCCTCCTCCCCGGACGGAACTTCGCGGGGGGACCAGCGAAGCGCCTCCCCCCCACCGCCAACGTCCTTCGAGGAAAGGTAAGTGACTTTCGTCCACCCCTATCCTCCTCCCTGACAGTGGGTGTGCTACTCCACACTGAGAAAGAACTTACGAACTGGTGCAATTTGTCTCTGCGTGGAGAGTGTACAGGGACCTTGCAATACACAAGTTTTCCTTCAACACCAACCTTGCTAGTTGCAAAGATGGACATTTTGACTCATTCTTTTACTACTGTTTGAAATTGCCAGGTAAGTTTTATACTAGCTAAAAATTCTTAATTTTCTTTCAGCATGGTTTCAGAGGCTGTCAAATCACAATCCTTTTCATGCCTCATCTAATCCTAGTGGAAAATAATTCAGATCCAGCTCTAGTGTGTTGCTACAGAAGTGAGTTGTGCATGTTATGTTAAATAAATAACTATTACAGCAGATTAAGTGCTGTCTGGGGGTTGCTGGGAGTTGTAGGGTTTTTTTCTGTCTAAACGTGCATAGGATTGCACACTAAGAGGAATTGGCACATCTTGAACATCAAAAGCAACCAGAAAACTAGTGCTATGCCACAAATTTCTCCCACATTTTTTGACCATTCTCATTCAATTTGAGAGAAAAGAAATTGCTTTCAAAAAGAAATCCAAAGGAGAAGTTTTGGAAAAATTCACATGGTTTGGATTTTGGGTTCTCGAGGTTACCTTACTTATGAGGTGGCTGAATAGCGTTCATGAGTGTCCTGTCTGTCATTGTACAGTCACCTCTGTGGCAGCCTGTAGCCTCCTCAGTTTCCTGCACTTCAATTAAAGCCATCGTGAGGAAGACAACCTGTGGTGATTCTTCCCATGGGGCTTTTTCACTTCACAAAGTGCAGGTGGCCTGGGAGGCTGCAGAACAATGGAAAGATGAGAGAGAAAACACACACAGCACCCTCGGCCACCTTGCAATGATTAGGGAAGCTCAAAAATACCACCAAATGAAATTCAGAATTCTGCCTCAGAAAAATGGAAGCCTCAGCACAGTTGATGGTGTTGCCACTTGCAGGAGCAGTGCAATATAAACCAAAAATTGCTTAGGAAAAAAGAAAGAATCTGTGCTACAGCCCCTGGCAATAGTGAGCCCAATCTATGACAAACTGTTGGAGAATTTCTCCTCCCCTAGGAGAAATTAAGCATAATTGTCCTCCTCAATTTCTGGAGAGCATTGAGAGACCATTTGTGCACAGCTCTATGCAAAACCAAGGCCCATGTAATATTTCTGCAGCTATGCTGAGAATCTAATTAACATAGGTGCATTTTCATTTGCTTTTTCTTTGCGGGGCGGGAGACAGAATTGAGGTCAGTGGAGTCTGGTGGCTCCGATGTCAGTGGGGTGGTGAATTGTCAGGGTTGTATCGGAGCCCATAGAGTCCCAAGGCAGCTCTGATTCTGAGGAGGAGATATAATTCATGGGAGAGGAACTCTCTTAGACTTCAGAGGTGCAGCTGGAGGGGGAGCCCCCCTCTGCTCACATTCCTGGGAGCAACAGTGACCCAGGCTTGGAAAGGGAGGGACAACTTGAGCTTTTAGACACGAGGAGCAGGTGCAGTCACAAGTGAGAGATTGCAGGAGCCGAGCTTAGGCACTCAGCCCGATTGGCTCGACATGAACATAGGGGTGGACGAAAGTCCCTTACCTTTCGCCAAAGCTTGTTCACGGTGGGGGGGAGGCGCTTCGCTGCTCCCCCCACAAAGTTCAGGCCGGGGGGGGAGGTTTCCCGCCTCGCCCCGGCTGAAATTCAGGCCGGGGGGGAGGCTTCCTGCCTCGCCCCGGCCGAAATTCAGGCCGGGGAGGAGGCTTCCCGCCTCGCTCGGCCGCGAACTCGAAAGTTTTTTTTAAAAAAAACGAACGCCCCCGTGATAGGCTACGTGATGATTAACGTAGCCTATCATGGCTAGATCTGCAAAGTCAGCCATGATAGGCTACGTTAATCATCACATAGCCTATCACGGGTGACTTTAAAAAAAAAAAAAAAGCACATACGCTAATGGCAGCCCCCATAGGGAACCGCCATTCGCGTTCCTTATTTGGTCACTGTAGTCTACGTAAAGATTTACGTAGACTGTGGCGACCAAATAAGGAACGGGAATGGCGGCTCCCTATGGGGGCCGCCATTATCCGTATGTGCTTTTTTTTTTTTTAAAGTCACCCGTGATAGGCTACGTGATGATTGATGTAGCCTATCACGGCTGACTTTGCAAATCTAGCCGTGATAGGCTACATTAATTGTCACGTAGCCTATCACGGGGGCGTTTTTTTTTTTTTTTCTTTTGTTGGAATGGCGGCGGTGGCAGCCGGTCGAAAGACTGGCTGCCGCTCCCGCCCCACACGAACAGCTGCCGAACCGCCGGCTGGACCCGCCGCCGGGAGGCACATTCGGCGAAGGTAAGTCCCGTCCCGGGGGGGGGTGCGGGGTGCGGGGGGGTGCGGAGAATTTCTCCCCAAAACTTGTTCGGGGGGCCGAACTTGTTGGCGCTCGGCCCCCCGAAGTTTCGGGGAGAAATTCTCCGCCATCCCTACATGAATAGCTGCGCCCCCAAGGCCCACGGGAGAGGAGGAAATCTTCCCCTCCCACCCCTTAAGTTCAGAGAGTTGCTGCGTTTTTCGAAACACAGATCAACTGACGTCCTAACCCTTAGAAACCCCTAGATGGCTGTTCCTTTGTAGTTCCTCTGAGTCTCAGGCAATTAGCATCTGTATGCTTCATTACAATGAATGGAATTAAAGCCTTGGAAAGCAGCCCTGTTGTCTGAGTGTTGATTCTGGCTATTGGAGGATTCAGTAGGCAACAGGGGCATCTTGACATGAATCTCCTCTGTGTTTCGGTTAGAACCAGTCAGAACTCTAAAGGACCTACCCAACATGCTGAATCTGTTCTGGATTTCAGTCAGAATCGGTCAAGACTCTAAAAGAGCTATCCAAGGTGCTGAACCTGTTTTGGGGGTAGGGATCAGCACCTTGGATAGCTCTTTTGGAGTTCTGAGTGGTTCTGACTGAAACCCAGAGCAGATTCACCGCCCCACTGACATCAAAGCCACCAGCCTCTACTGGTTGAGGTGGAGAGTGAAGAGTGAGCTTCTACATCTCATACTATTTTATACTATTAATGAACTGCCTTTTCAGTACAGTTGAGATCCCCTTTTGAATTTAAGAATTCATTTACTGTTGGACCACCTTGAGCCCCTACCACACTTCAAAAACAGTTCCAGGGTTCCAGCTTGTTCACTTCTTTGGCTGCTTCACCCTTCTGCATAACAGCAGCTATTGTGAAACTGCCATGAATTGCTCCCCGGCAAGTAGGGGTGTACGAAACCCCGCTTACCTGGCTCCGCCAGGTTCCGCAGGTGGAGGGAAGGTGCTCTGTCCCTCCCCCCGGAATCCTTGCCAGGGGGGAGGCACGGAGTGCCTCCCCCTGGAATCCTGGCTGGCCGGCTCCACTCCGTGGCCAAACTGCGGAGCCGCCGGCCAGCTCCGGCCACCCGCAGCTGGACATCCGGCCGCAGGGCAGCCCTGCAGGGATGCAAATGGTGGCTGTCATAGCCACCATTGTTTGTGTCCCTGTAGTGAGCCGTGATAGGCTACGTAAGTATTTACGTAGCCTATCACAGCTGAAGAAGGAGGAAGCAAATGGCGGCCTCAGGACAGCCGCCATTCGCCCAACAGTGCAGACGGGAGCAGGTAAGTGCTCCGTTTGGCACGCCTTTAGTGGGTTGGGGGGCGGGGGCTTCATTCTGCGACGGATTTCGGGGGGCCGAATGCACTGGCATTCGGCCTCACCGAGATCCGTTGCAGAATTCTCTGACATCCCTACCGGCAAGTGTGACTGGATCGAAAGAAGGATGAATCTCAAAGATCAGAATATAAACTTCTGAAATACCTATTTTCTGCTGGCATCTGCTTACTGGGATAAAAAATACCTCAGCTGAAGACACAAGCTATTTGGATGAGAGAAAGATCTTTTTGAAAGAGCTTTTGAGATTCTCGAAGCAGATTCAATCCAAAAATAAAGTTGAATATCTACGTTTCGGTATAGTTAGCACACATATTAAGACAGTAAGGATGCAATTCTATGCGTGTTTAGACAGAAAAATGTCTCACAACTCACAGCATTCCCCAGCCAGCCGTGCTGGGGAATGCTGGGAATTGTAGGACTTTCGCTGGCTGAAGAATGCTGGGTATTATAGGGCTGTTTTTCTTTCTGAATGTGCATAGAATTGCACCCTTAATGCCTAGATGAATTAATTACCAGCAAAATACAAATAATTGTCACCTATTACTTTTCATTTACCTGCTGTGACTCTTTGTATATAGCCTGAAGCTGAAATGATTTCCTCTTTTCATTGTGTCCTTTTTCCTTACATTTTTGAGTAATAAGTTAGCAAGATATTAATAGCAAACAGGGAAATGCTGCTACAAAATATGACCACTGTCAAAGACTATACTGAAACATCAGTCGCATCCAAGGATTGTTTCCTTATGCTATTTTTTTTTATTTCTTTGGGTCATTATTATGGATTTGTGCTTGCTTTTTGACAAACATGGATCCTACTTGAGCAATACATGTAGCAGGTTTACCCACTAAATAGGGTTAAAATATGGTTATTGCAGGCTCTGCCATTCCACTTGGAACTGAGATTCATAGCATTAGAATACATTTTATTTTTGCCAACTACATGACATTTATGATGGGAATGATTATCGGATTGTTTTTCATGCTTATCATAAATAATTGATGGGCTTCTGATTATTGCAAGCATGATGGGATAATGCTCAGTACTTTGAATAATTCAAATTCACATATTGAAAGCAACTAATTAAAAGCAACCAATTCTTGGGATTTTTTATTATTTTGGGAGGGGATTTTTTTAAGGAGAGAGGAGGGACTGGTTTACAATTCATCTGTAATGATAAGGAGCTTGAATCTCCATCCTCTGAGATCAGAGAAAGTACTTTGGTATATCCTCCAATATTTCACAGTGGAACATGGGCTACTCTTTTTAAAAAATATATTTTTATTTATTTTATCTTTATAAATGAAATAAACAATACCAAAATTACCAACCACCTGATCAATACTACAAGTGCCCTAACCCCGGCACCAGCTTGCCTGGCTGAAAGGGGGGGCATTGCGGGTGGGTGGGGTGAGAGGACGTAGGGGCCTCTCATTGGTGCACCCCAGTGGCACCACCATGCAAGGAGGGGCAGGCTGAGCTGCCTTAAACTCAGCACCCCGCCCAATCTCAGCTCTCTGGCTCAACGCAGCTGGAGAGAAACTCCTGGATGCGACGAAGGACACCTGCCTGCTGGAGACCAGCTTCGTCGCTCCCAGCTGCCTGGACTCAACATGCAGCCAGCGTGCCCAATCTGTTGCTTCTCTGGGGTGCCAGCACTAGCTTCTGTGGCGCCTGTGCCCCTCGCCCTGGCGGGCGCAACTCCTCTCTCCCCGCCGGTGCTTGCCGCGGCTCCAGGGTCGCCAGTGCTTGCAGCGGAGGTGCATGTGCTCAGGCAGGGCTCCTTCTTCCTGCCGGTGCTTACTGCACCTTTGGGAGCACCGGCGCTTGTGGTGCTGGCGCGCATGCCCCCGCCCCTTGCTCGCCATCAGTCACAGCTCCTCTTCCACCTGCACCTGCCGTGGCTCCAGGGTCATGGGCTCTCGCAGCAGAGGCGCACGTGCTTGGGTACGGCTCCTGTGACCGTGGGCGCTTGCCGCACCTCTGGGGGCTCCGGTGCTTGTGTCGGCAGCACGCACGCCCCCCCCGCCTTTCTGCTCCTCGCTCCTCGGATCGCTTACGGCCATGGCGGGCAACCCTGCTGTTCAGCGGTAGCGACGGCGCTCGCTCCTGCAGGGCAGCGGCGATCCCAGCGGGCGACGCGGTGCCTTCCTCTTTTACTGTATGCTGGCGGCCTGCTGCTCGCTGGACCGTATCTGCCCGCTGCTCCCCAGAGCGTATCTGCCCGGGGAGTGTGTGCTCGCTCTGCCATGTGTTCACGCCCCGGCCAGAGCCCTCACTTCAACACTCGACCAGGCCTTCACTCCACCGTCTGGGAAGATTATCTCCCACTCCCAGGCTGCTCTGCCTCGGCCTTGAATAGCGTTGCCCTTATTTTCGCCATAGTCTATGTAAATCTTTACGTAGACTAGACGTGCCAAACTAAGGAATGCAAATGGCGGTGCCCATGGGCCGCCGCCATTTGCGTACATGCTTTTTTTTTTTCCAAAGTCACCCGTGATAGGCTACGTGACGATTAACGTAGCCTATCATGGCTGACTTTGGAAATCTAGCCGTGATAGGCTACGTTAATCGTTACGTAGCCTATCACTTTTTTTTTTTTTTTTTGCGGTCAGGGAGACAGGGCGCTTCTCCCCGGCCTGAATTTCGGCCGGGCGAGGCAGGGCGCCTCCCCCCCCTCGCCTGAACTTCGGGGGGAGAAGCGAAACGCCTCCCCCCCACCACGAAGCCAAGCTGCGAAAAGGTAAGTCACTTTCGTACATCCCTAGCTGGAGGTGCTGCCTCTGTTGCCCCCGGGGCCCAGCAGAGTAGCCCTCACGGGAACCTCCTGCAGTGGGTTCTGACCCCTGCCACATTTCCTTCTCTGGGGCTGGCCAGTGAAGTGGCTTGAATGTTGGACTGGGACCAGGGATCCTGGTCGTTGCTCCTTCATTTCCTACTGCTGTGCCAAAGTCATCTGGTGGCAAGCGCCAACCCCTAACTCAGCTCTGCTACATCAAGCCCCCCAAGAAGGGCCAGGGCAGAAAGAAAGGGAAGGGCCCCACCTCCCCTCCCCAAGAGGCTGCTCCCAAGGCCCGATTCCAAGTCTGAGGTAGGGATGGCAGAGAATTTCTCCCCGAATCTTTGGGGAGCTGAGCGCCAATGCATTCGGCCCCCCGAAATTGGCAGTGAAATTCTCCACCACCCCCCACCGCCCCCCACTTACCTTTGGCGAATGTCCCTCCCGGCGGCAGGTCCCGGCGGCGGTTCGTCAGCCTTTCGTTGGGGGCGGGGGCGGCAGCCAGTCTTCCGACCGGCTGGCACCACCGCCATTACAAGGTAAAGTGTTCAAAAACAAACAAACCCCGTGATAGGCTACGTAACGATTAACATAGCCTATCACGGCTAGATCTCCAAAGTCAGCCATGATAGGCTACGTAAATCGTTACATAGCCTATCACGGGTGACTTTGGGGGAAAAAAAAGAAAGTGCGTACGCAAATGGCGGCGGCCTATGAGCGCCACCATTTGCGTTCTTTATTTGGTCCCGGTAGTCTACGTAAAGATTTATGTAGTAAATTGGCTCCAATTTATGACCCCTCCCAGCCCAGGCTTTGGAGACAGATCTGACAGCGGCCACATTCTCACCAAGCTGTTGCCCGCAATGGCCTCCAGGCCTAATGTGGGTCCATCGGTTCAACACCGCTGGCTGTGCTGAGAGTTCAGCTCCAAGGATTCCTGCTCCCGATACCTGTGCCGCTTCCATCATGAATGCTCCCTTTGCAGTGGTCAGCACTCCTGCACCTCCTGCCCAAGGGCCAGAGGTTGGAGGGGTCCCCTAAAGGAAGGCCATGGCAGCAGAAAACAGGGCAGTGGGCATCATCCCCCTCCCAAAGGGCCCCAGCCCAGTTAAGATCCTTCCACTCCTTCAACGTTTGGGCGTTACCCGAACTGGAGGGACGCGATCTACTTGGAATGCGTCTTCACATTGAGTTTTAGGATCCCCTTCAAGGGTCTGCGTAGGCCATGTTTGACCGGTAATCACCAGTCTGTCCTTATCATGCAGCGCTTGGTTCAAGATAAAATCAACAAAGAAGTTCTTGCGGGATGAGTCATCAGCCCCTTTTCCATGCCCCCAGTACCCAACCTTTGGATTTCCCTTTGGGAATAGTCCCCAAGAATTCTCCCGGAATGTTCAGGTTAATTCACGACCTCTCCTTCCCCAAGGGCTGGTCTGTTAATGATGAGATCCCGGATTATCTATGTTCTGTGTGTTACATCACCTTTGATAAGGCGGTGGCCATGATACAGGACCTTGGCCGCGGGGCATTGATGGGCAAGTGTGATATCAAATCCGCCTTTCGCATTTTGCCTATCAATCCCGTGGACTTTGATTTGTTAGGATTCTGCTTCCAGGACAAATTTTACATCGACTGTGCCCTCCCCATGGGATGCTCCATCTCTTGCACCTTGTTTGAGACGTTCAGTACCTTTCTGGAATGGGCTGTAAGGGATAGGACGGGCTTCGGAAATGTGATTCATTATTTAGATGACTTCCTGTTTGCTGGACCTGGGGGCAGCAGTCAATGCTCTGACTTAATCAGTGCATTCATATCCCTTTCCTCGGATTTAGGCGTCCCTTTGGCACATGAGAAGACAGAGGGCCCATCTGTTACTTTGACATTCTTAGGGATCGAACTCGATACCCTCACACAGTGTTCTCGCCTCCCTCACGATAAACTGCTGGTCCTTAGGGATAAGCTCCAGACCATGCTGCAACTTAGTAAAGTCTGCCTCAGAGTGCTGCAAGAAGTAGTGGGGCATTTGAACTTCGCTTGTAAAGTGGTGGCCCCTGGCCGCGCCTTCCTGCAACAGCTCTGCTGGGGTCTTCAACTCCCACATCATCGCACCAGAGTCACCTCCACCATGCGCATGGACCTGCAGGTATGGCTTAAATTCCTGAAGGAATTTAATGGCATCTCCTTCTGGAGGCATGAGTTGCTTCTTCGAGCCAACGTGCAGATTCATTCGGATGCTGCTGGCACCTTCGGTTTCAGTCTAATATGGCAGGAGTGGTGGTGCCTTGGCCAATGGCCAGGAAGCTGGGCTGTCGTCAGTATTTGTCAGGACCTCACCTTCCTGGAATTCTTCCCCATTTACGTGACAGTGCACATTTGGGTGGACCTGATGGCCAATTCCGTCGCCCTCTTTGGGTGTGACAACATGGCCGTCGTGCACGTCGTTAATACATTGTCCTCCAGAAACCCAAGGGTCATGGTTTTAGTTAGAGCATTTACCCTCCAATGCCTACGCCACAACATCTGGTTCTGCACCCGCCACCTACCAGGTCTGGGGAAACCAATTGCCGATGCTTTGTCACGAAACCATATCGACAGGTTCTGTGGATTAGCCCCGTGGGCACGTCCGCTACCAGACCCCATGCCAGCCGGATTATGGAAGATTGGCGTTCTCAAGTAGGGATGTACGAAAGTCACTTACCTTGAACAAAATTTGATTCGCGGTAGGGGGGAAGCGCTCCATCACCCCCCTGAAATTCTGGCCAGGGGGGAGGCACTCCATCCCTCCACCCCCGAATCCTGGCCAGCCGGGCCGCAAATGGCGACAGCCATAGCCGCCGCCGTTTGCATCCCTGCAGTCAGCCGTGATAGGCTACATAAATGTTTATGTAGCCTATCACGGCTGAGTAAAAAGAAAAAAAACCTGCGTGTATGCAATTCCTTGTGTTCCTTATTTTGGCACGTTTAGTCTATGTAAACATTTACGTAGACTACGGCGAAAATAAGGGGAACGCAAATAGCACGGGGGCTGTCAGAACTAGGGATGGCGGAGAATTTCTTCATGAATCTCGGGAAGGCTGAATGCCAACGCATTTGGCCCCCCGAAATTGGCGGTGAAATTCTCCGCCACCCCCTCCCCTGGGATGGGACTTACCTCCCTCGAATGTCCCTCTCGGCGGTGGGTCCTGTCGATTTGCGTTGCCCTTATTTTCGCCGTAGTCTACATAAATCTTTACGTAGACTACCCGGGCCCAAATAAGGAACACAAATGGCGGCACCCATAGGCACCGCCATTTGCGTACGCGCTTTTTTTTTTCTTTCAAAGTCACCCGTGATAGGCTATGTAACGATTTACGTAGCCTATCACGGCTGCCTTTGGAAATCTAGCTGTGATAGGCTACGTTAATCGTTACATAGCCTCACGGGTGTTTTTTTTTTAATTCACTTTTTTATTTTGCGGCTGTGGAGACGGGGCGCTTCTCCCCGACTTGAATTTCGGCCGGGAGAGGCGGGGCGCCTCCACCCCAGCCTGAATTTCGGCTGGGCGAGGCGGGGCACCTCCCCCCCGGCCTGATCTTCGGGGGGAGAACCGAAGCGCCTCCCCCCCACCGCGAAGCAAGCTGCGGGACCAGGTAAGTGACTTTCGTACATCCCTAGTCAGAACATGGTGAAGGGTGCATCACCCACCAGGGCATTCTGTGGACAAGGAGAGAGCTTTACAGGCGGGACGGTGTCCACTTGTCGGACGTAGGGAACGACATATTTTTGTCCGATCTGCAAAGGGGCCTGCGCTGTGGGAAGTTCTTCTGCACAGGTGGGGGGAGTTTCACAAGCAATATCATATCATCAATTTTATATCAAAGAAACAAGAACATGGGCTACTCTTGTGTAGTTATAGCACACTTATTTTCATACCAAGGGTCATGACCTAAGCAACCCTCCCCCAGCTATTATATATAACAGAAGGCTCATTTTCATCTGTTGTTCACAGTTCTCATTAATCCACCAAGTAGGTGTCCTTTGGTTAAAGACATAGAACCAAAATGTATACCAGAAAAACATCATTGTTATACAATACGTTATCAGGAGTTCAAACTGAACTTGGCCCACTGCAGCTAGCAAAATGGGAGTCTTCATTACATGGCACTATTGTGTCCATGAACTCCTAATCTAGACCTTTCCCCCCCTCTTTTATAGATCTATGGTAAAACTGGAAACTCATACTAACAACAACAGCAACAACAAATAATGGCATCCCTTAACATCTCCCCTCAGTGAAAACCAGAATAATGATTTAGCAGGGAACAAGTTCCAAAACATCAAGATAGCCCCTGGAAATGGTAGAAACTGAACCATCAGGCCCTGTTCATTGTGTTACAGTACACTGTACAGTGTACTGTACAGTGTACTGTATTGTATTGTATTGTATTGTAACAGGGGCCTTGTTCCCAATTGGGACGTTAGCACAGGGGACTTTTAAGACTGAGATCAGGGGTGTTGTGCCTACTCTAGAGTAAGAATGGAAAGAAGACATGGTGGCTAGACACGCATTTAAAGTAATGTCTGTTTTGGCCCTTAGGACCGGTTGAGGGCATGCTTTCAATCACACCATCAGCACACAAGCTCTGTACAACAAAAGCATATGCAGATCTTGTCTCAGTGGCTGAGCCATAGATAGAGAAATCCCTTGCCTTCTTTAGCAGAAATGGCTGAATAAAGCAGACCAAATCCAGTATGCGGAGGCTTGGCCAACTTTACTGAGTCATAAATAGACAATCTCTGGGCGAAGCAGCCAGCAGTATAAAACAGCAGAGCAGAGCAGGGTTCTAGAAGAATGAAATGTGCTTCAGTATAAAGTGTACCGAACATCCTAGTCTTTTTATACACAAGAAACCCAGGATAAAGGGAAACTGATTCAGTTCCTCCTGGCTGCTAGGCAACAGCCTGGTCCCCCCTGTTTATATGATGCAGTCGGAGCTGTTAATTAGCTCTGCACCCTGACTGACCCTGGCTATTGCATCTAATAACCATTTTTAAAACTTCAAGAATAAATAACCCATCACTGTTGCAGTACCTCCAGCCATCTGAAGCCTGGAAGCTGATTCAAATGCTACTGTAGCAGTGCAGAAGTGCGTTCCCAGTGGTTTCTTCCACTATGGATGGGACTAATTATACGGTCCCTTCTCTCCTGAAGGTTGCCCAGCCAGACGTGTGATTTCCATGTGAGAAGGGATTGTGCCTCTTGCCTCACACCTATGTGGTTCCTGCATCCGCACTGAACTACTTTTCTTTCATTTCCTGAATGTATATCCTGCTCTTCTGATAGGCCAGTTTGAATATGAAAGGTCTTCAGCTGTTTCTGGAAGACACTTAAGCCCTATTCAGGCATGCGCCTGCTTGCGTGTAGAGCAAAGCTGGGTATGGGAACATGCACGTAAGCTCCCCGCATGCCCAGCCTCAGGTTAGACCTTCGCACATTGACTGCACAAAGATCTGAAGAGGGCTCTATCAGCATGTTCAGCTAGGGATGTATGGATTTTGTAAAATTCATTCTGTCTGCACTTCACAGATTCTCAGGTGCCTTTCATTCCATCATCCGCTCATTGATAGAATTGGATTTTTTCCCATTTTGCCCAACTTGCACTTGTGAAAATGCACAACCCCCCCCCATGTGCAAATCTCCCCCTCCCATGTTCATTTTCATGCTTTAGCCTATGGGGGAAATGCACATTTTTGGCTGGTGTTTTGATTTTATGTATTTTTCTATGACTAAATTTCTCTAAAATTCCAGAAAGTAAAAAATAAAAATAGAAATGTGGGATCCATGTGACTCAGGAATGCCAGTCCACTGCAGAATCCACAGGTCAGATTCATAGAAATCCAAACTCATTTGATTCCGTTGTGGATTTTTCCGACTTCCCCATGTTCTGCTCAACATGCTTACCGAGTTCCCATGATTTGAAACCCTAATAAGGCAGGGTTTACAATCATGAGAACTCTGTTCACCTGAACATAATTACAGAGCCCTCTTCAGACCTTGGCGTTCAACAGACAAAGGTCTTCACAGAAGCCAGGTGTGTGGGAATGTTGGAGGTGGTGTTTATGTATGCATCCGGGTCCCCCTACCCAGTTTAGCCCTATACATGAGCAGGTGCATGCCTGAAGAGGGCTTTAGACCTGGGTCTTAGCTGATCACCAGGGGACAGGAATTCCAGAGTCAAGGGGGATCCACTGGTAACACCTTTCTCTATGCCCATATGGGGGTTGTGCGGTGTGTTCATGAGAACAGGGGAAGAGGCCACATCAATATGGCGAGATTGAAAAACCACATCAAAAATGGCTCCTACCTCAATGTGGCAAGATATGAACTGGCCCAAAAAAACGTTACATAGTATATACAAATGTGCATAACAAACTCTGATAGCTGGCTTTTGTTTTGTTTTTTAGAAGAACACTACATCAGAAAGGAAAAACCTGATGGGAGGTTGGGAAAGTAGCTTGGGGAGGCAATATGGAGTGGAGAAGCGGTAGGTAAGGAAAAGCACCCCTCTGCAATTCCTTCCCTCCAAAATGCCTCCTCCAAATCTGATTTTTTTTTCCTCCCTGTGTGTGTGTGTGTTTTTTTTAAAGAGGCCAGCCAAGTTTTCTTCTATGCCTGGAACGGTTTTTAGAACTCAGTGATAACTAGGGTAGGACAGGCTGAAGATGGAAATGAATAAACAAGAACATGTAGTATTAAAGAAAAGGGTTGCCAACATGTAGTATTAAAGCATAAAGTTGATTTCAGATAGTTTTGGTACCTGGCTCGGGCCTTGGGATGGGCCCAGAAGCAGAACCTGTATGGTTCAGGGCAGGGTTGTAGAATCTGGCCATCCAGATTACCTAGGTTAACTCTCATCAGCACTTCCCAGCATGACTAATGGTCATGGATGATAGGCATTGAAGTCCAAGAACACCTGGAGAGCTACAGGTTCCCCACTCCATAGTGTAGGGGCTTGAGTGTTGGACTTTGGCTGGGGAAACCTTGGGGAGACCATGGGGAAATATCTCTGTTTCCACCTAGCCTACCTCACAGATTTATTGTGGGGATAATATTGGGGTTGGGGTGGGCTGGGAGAGAGAACCTTGTATTCCAGCATGATGTCCTGGAGGTGGGGGGCAGGATAAAAAAAGTAATCAATAAATAATAAAATAAATTGGAGTCTGGCAGTCCTCTGGTGGATTAGGGAGCAGAATAAATATCAGCGGTCCTTATATGTCCTTATAGCCAGCACTGGTTGGCATGGTGAGGTAACCCTGCACTTGGGTTCTCTGCCATATGTTGCTGGAATTGCTGCACAGGGAAGCAAGGATGAAAGCTATCTCCACAACTGCTACCAACACATTAAGAACATCAGAAGAGCCCTACTGGATCAGACCAAGGGTCCATCTAGTCCAGCATTCTGTTCACACAGTGGCCAACCAGCTGCTCACCAGAAACCCACAAGCAGGGCATAAGCGCAACAGCAACCTCCCACCCATGTTCCCCAGCAACTGGTGTACATAGGCTCGCTGCCTCTGGTTCTGGAGGTAGCACATAGTAATCAAGCCTAGTAACCACTGATAGTCTTTTCCTCCAGGAATTTGTCCCACCCCCTTTTTTGTCCTCACCATTTGTCCTCACCATCCAAATTGGTGACCATCATGACATCCTGTGGTAGCAAATTCCATAATTTAACTATAAATGGTTTCCTCTTTTTTCTCTGTTGTCTTTCACTGTCTTGCCTCCTTCAGCTCAACAGAGCCTATGGAAGGTGGCTCTGGAAGATCACCCGAACACATGCACATTGCAATCTCAGATCCAGTAGCACATGACATGGTGCTCTGGAGCTATGCTCTATGACTGGCTAGAATTGAGTCAGTTTAAATATGCATACTAAATTCATGTGCTTGCGGAACTTATTCAAAACATTCACCCAACAACCCAAATTTCTGGTGTTTACACATAATAAACTCCCCACATTTCTGGTGTTTACACAGAATAAACTCCCCACATTTTTGGTGTTTACACAGAATAAACTCCCCACATTTTTGGTGTTTACACAGAATAAACTCTGGCAACCTGGCGAAATAACCAACATGGTTGTTTGCTTCCCCGTGCCACCCTCTTCCACTTACTAGCCAGTTGACAACCTTGCTAAAGTACCTTGTTATTCCCCTTTCTTTCAAAAGGTCCATGATGATCAGAACAAGCTACTTGCAGACAACCCATTAACATACCTTAACAATCAGTATGGCCAACTATGGTTTGGAATGGGGCAAATCAGCTTGTGCTGAGTTAAGGTATTATTTAATTTGAAGGCAATGTTTCTGGAACTTTGAAAACTTCTGGGCTTCTTGTCATTATTTCCAGCACAACCTGGAAATAATTGTTGTTGTTTTCATTTATACCCAGAAGCCTTAGCAATATCCAAAAACACAGCATAAGGACATAGTTGGATAATAACTCAGGCTGTCATGTAGGTCCCCCAATTGAATTGTGCTGCTCTCATTAGTACTATATCCAAATGTCATGGGGTGGGTGAAGCATCCATTACCCGTCTGCAACGTGGCTATAAGATTAATATACCTTCCTGTCGCAATATGCAAATTCGCCTCTAGCTGATATGTGCCCAATATTTTGTTCACCTGTAAACCAGAGTAGCAGAGAAGAATAAGCAAAATATAAGAAAGTACTCAATTGAAGTAGTTTTCAACACTGGCCCCTTGAGCAGCAGCTTGGTAATAAAGTATTTCAAATGGAGCTGGTAGAAATCCAAACGTTTTGCTAATAAATCATGTCACACTAGTAAAATCCCACCCCTGAGTGCAGAATGCTTTTAAACGTTTCAGTTTTGCAATAGAGTACACATTAATATAGCCATTCTTTTTCTCTGGCAATTACATCTCAAGGGTTTTATAACCCCCTATCCATGCCTTACCCCTCCATCACCTCCTGGTACTTCTAGTAGTACAATTGTGGATCACTGTTTTAGCATTTACTGTGAGTTAAGCACTATACCCAGTACAAGGCTGACATGGTACCTAGCCAGAGGAGTTTACAATCTAATACAGACCCACAGGGCAACACTCAATCCACCATGCCACACTGAGATGTTCATTTGTTTAGGCAAATATAGGGATGGCGGAGAATTTCTCCCCGAAACTTCAGGGGGCCGAGCGCCAACGTGTTTGGCCCCCCGAACAAGTTTCGGGGAGAAATCCTCCGCCCCCCCCACCCCCCGCCCCCCCCCCCGGGATGGGACTTACCTTCCCTGAATGTCCCTCCCGGCGGCGGGTCCGGCTGGCGGTTCGTCCGGTGTTCGAGCGGGGCGGGAGCGGCAGCCGGTCTTTCGACCGGCTGCCGCCCCCGCCATTGCAATGAAAGAAAAAAAAAAAACGTCCCCTGATAGGCTACGTGACGATTCACGTAGCCTATCACGGCAAGATTTGCAAAGTCAGCCGTGATAGGCTACGTGAATCGTCACGTAGCCTATCACGGGTGACTTTAAAAAAAAAAAAAAAAAAAAGTGTGTACGGATAATGGCGGCCCCCATAGGGAACCGCCATTCCCCTTCCTTATTTGGTCGCTGTAGTCTACGTCAATGTTTACATAGACTACGGCGAAAATAAGGGCAACGCTATTTGCGTTGCCCTTATTTTCGCCGTAGTCTACGTAAACATTGACGTAGACTACAGCAACTAAATAAGGAACGCGAATGGCGGCTCCCTATGGGGGCCGCCATTCACGTACGCGCTTTTTTTTGTTAAAGTCACCCGTGATAGGCTACGTGACGATTCACGTAGCCTATCACGGCTGACTTTCCAGATCTAGCCGTGATAGGCTACGTGAATCGTCACGTAGCGTATCAGGGGACGTTTTTTGTTTTTGTTTTTACTTTCGTGTTCGCGGCCGGGCGAGGCGGGAAGCCTCCTCCCCGGCCTGAATTTCTTTCGACCGGCTGCCGCCCCCGCCATTGCAATGAAAGAAAAAAAAAAACGTCCCCTGATAGGCTACGTGACGATTCACGTAGCCTATCACGGCAAGATTTGCAAAGTCAGCCGTGATAGGCTACGTGAATCGTCACGTAGCCTATCACGGGTGACTTTAAAAAAAAAAAAAAAAAAGTGTGTACGGATAATGGCGGCCCCCATAGGGAACCGCCATTCCCCTTCCTTATTTGGTCGCTGTAGTCTACGTCAATGTTTACATAGACTACGGCGAAAATAAGGGCAACGCTATTTGCGTTGCCCTTATTTTCGCCGTAGTCTACGTAAACATTGACGTAGACTACAGCAACTAAATAAGGAACGCGAATGGCGGCTCCCTATGGGGGCCGCCATTCGCGTACGCGCTTTTTTTTGTTAAAGTCACCCGTGATAGGCTACGTGACGATTCACGTAGCCTATCACGGCTGACTTTCCAGATCTAGCCGTGATAGGCTACGTGAATCGTCACGTAGCGTATCAGGGGACGTTTTTTGTTTTTGTTTTTACTTTCGTGTTCGCGGCCGGGCGAGGCGGGAAGCCTCCTCCCCGGCCTGAATTTCGGCCGGGCGAGGCGGGAAGCCTCCCCCCCCGGCCTGAACTTCGCGGGGGGAGCAGCGAAGCGCTCCCTCCCACCGCGAAAAAGCTGCGAGAAAAGGTAAGTGACTTTCGTTCACCCCTAGGCAAATGTGATTACAGACATGTATCAACTATTACTATTAGTTGTTGAACAAATCTTTGGGTAGAATCCAACTAAAGTCCTACTTAGAGTAGATCTATTGAAATGAATAGGACTTGAGTTAATCATGACAAACTTAAGTCCCATTCAGTTCAATGGGTCTACTCTACGTAGGACTTCAGTTGGATTCTACCCAGTGTTGTATTATTGTTGTTGTTGTTGTTATGTTTTCTCTCTCTTTATTTTAAAAAAGTCCAGATATTCTACTTTCAGTACACCCTTGTATTAGGGTAGGGGAGAATTCCATACCCTCCACGTTTTTAAGAAATCTTTAACCTGTACTTGGAGTGGACAGACCTTCAAATAGATGACACCTTCCAATAGAGGACTCTGTCTTGTCTGGCAGCCCTACAAACAGACGACCGTCTTCTTTAAACAGTTTGAAAATCACTGCTGTACTAAAACAATATCATCTCATACCACCCTTAGATAGCTGGTACCGTACAATACAAATAATGGAGCAGTTCTTTGGGAAGCAACCATCTGTTCCTCACTTAGCATTTCCAGAAACAGCACTTTCCATGAGGAAAGCTGGACTCCATTTTGAAAATACATGATGAGGGTTAGTTACAGACGATGGCCCATTGAGTAGGGGTTTACGAAACCCCACTTACCTGGCTCCAACGGGTTCCGCTGGGGGGGAGGCGCTCCATCCCTCCCCCTGGAATCCTCCCCCTGGAATCCTGGCTGGACGCCTCCGCTCTGCGGAGATTCCGCAAAGCCGCCAGCCAGCTGCGCCAGCAGCCAGACATCCGGCTGCTGGCTAGCAGGGAGGCAAATGGCGGCAGCTGTAGCCACAGCTGTTTGCATCCCTGAATTCAGCCATGATAGGCTACGTAAGACTTATGTAGCCTATCATGTCTGGGCTAAAAAAAAAAAGCGTACGCAAATGGCGGCGGCTACGGCCACTGCCATTTGCGTTCCTTATTTTTGGCCGTCTTAGTCTACGTAAATATTTACGTAGACTAAGATGAAGACAAGAAAGGGGAATGCAAATAGCATAGCGGATGCTATTTGCGTTCCCCTTTATTTTCACCGTCTTAGTCTATGTAAATATTTACGTAGACTAAGACGGACAAAAATAAGGAACGCAAATGGCGGTGGCCGTAGCCGCCACCATTTGCGTACGCATTGTTGTTTTTTTAACCCAGACGTGATAGGCTATGTAAGCCTTTGCGTAGCCTATCACGAATGGGGGGGGGAAACAGACTGCAAATGGTGGTGGTGGTGGCAACCAGTCGGAAGACCAGCTGCTGCTGCAGCTGCCACTGGAGCCGCCGCCGTCCGGAACATCCGCCCCAGGTAAGTCTCGTCCAGAGGGGGATCCACGGGGGGGCGGGGGGGCAGGCCATTCCGCCACAGACTTCAGGGGGCCGAATGCACTGGATGCAATTTAATAAATTTTAAAATAAATAAATAAATAAATAAATTCTCTGACATCCCTACCATTGAGTGCTTGGGTAGACTGAATAAGGTGATAGCTTTTTGATGCACCATATGATTGCATATAACAAAGTTAGGCTGGCCTAGAATAACAAATAAATCTCACTTTAATCAAAACACATCCTTTGGGAGAGCATTCTATCATCACAGCCTTCATTAAAGGCTAACAAAATGAATTGTTCTCACAGCTGCCATTTTTTCTAAATGGATTGCTCTCCCTGCATTCTGTCCACCATACTGATTTTGGTTTTAATTGTTGTTATGAGTTGAACATCCCATGACCTTTAATGTCCATTGATTATTATTTCCAGGAAAATATCTCAAAAGACTTAGGAAATGATTCTAGTGACTTAGATTGTAGTGGAAGAAGATGAATATTTAAACCATTGTATTGTTCAGGGCAGGCAGAGGTAAAGGGATGCTGAGGAACCACCTTATTACTTGAAGATTATGCTGATAGTTTGATTGATGAGCTTTTGGCAAAGCATTCAGAGGAGCTGCTGAAAATATAGAGGGCCATTCTCTAATAATAAATTAACTGGAAGTGCCAAAGAAAATGAGAGCCAAGTCTGCAATAAGAATGTCGTTAGTGCCTCCGAGTTCTGCTTTTATAGATTTTTGATAATGATTATGATCATCAGTTGTAACTCAGTCAGAGCTGTCAATTGTGGGCAGAGGGTTCAAATGTGTTCTCTATTACACCCTTTTCAATGCCGAATACCCACAAATGGATTATGCAGTCACTTTTAATCAACATGTGGTGGATCTGTTTCTATGCCTGACAGCAGGCAAGCACAAAATGAATGCAGTTCTAGGAATGGGAGAAACAGCCATTTTCAAGCTTGCCTAACTTCTCTAAAAATCACTTCGAAACCCATTTCTGCTCACTTCTGTTTTTGTTCTTGACCTGTTTCTCGGTTCATTCGAAAGGGAAAAGTATACATTTTGAATGGGAAAAGTGTGCATTTCTGTGCATACTTTTTCAAAAGTGTGCACCTCCCCCCTTGATTAAAATGTGAAAATGCTTAAAAAAAAAAAAAAGCATTTGCCAAACACAGTAACAAATTCAGGAATTTGTAAACGGTTCTCCAAAAAAGGGCTCCTGCTCATGTTCACATTCGGGATTGTGAACGGGATATGCTTGCATGAATTGCGAACAGAAACAATGTTCTCGTACATCCCTTTACACTTCAAGAGAGAAACATTATTCACACATAGGAAGATTATTATTAAAAAGCTAGATAAATCTTCCTTTGTGCAAATGGCGGATGTAAAGCCTGTAATCTTGCATAAATGGCCACTTTATGGCCATCATTTGCACAAATTTACGAAAAAGGCCAAGCCGCCATTTTTTGGCTCAGCTCGGGATCGGGGATTGCTATGGTTGTTTGGCTTGGTGTGTGCAACCCACGTACTGGCATCCAGGGGGCCAAACTGGCAATTTCTCACTGGGCCTCAAGCCCCAGCCAGATGCCCACAACATCCCTATCTTCCTCCTCCTCCTCCTCCTCCTCCTCCAGTTTTGAATCAAATAGGATTTGAATCAAATAGGAATGACAAGAGGCCACACTTACTTGAGCCATGCCCCTGTTTGTGGGCTTTGTGGAAACGTGAGCTTCTTCCTCATGGTGGATACATTCAGGCCTCAGCTGCAGGATTGAGATTTTAACGGGAGTCTGACTTCTCCCATCATGCATTCCAGTGATAAGAAGTGCGAGTCGTAGCTTGAGCCCCCTTCTAATTAAATGCTTTCTCCATACCGTGCTGCTTGCTTGTCTCAAGAGATCCGACATGCCAACCAGAACGAGAACAGTAATTAGAAAGGACAAGCAGCTGCAGGGTGCATCAGTCTGCAGGTTTCTTCCACACATAAATACAATGTAGCTGTCCACATGGAGGACTAATTTCCTTCCAAATTAAAATGTAAGGCGAATTCATGGGTGCATTGTTGTTTTTTCAAAAGATTGAGCATGAACACCCACAAACAAAAAAGAGTAATCTGAAGCAAATGTACTTTATGCCCTTATGAATGGCAAAAAGCTGACACCAATAACATATGTTCTTGATTCGCTGTACAATCTTAGGCATGTCTACTCAGAAGTAAGACCCCCTGAGTTCAATGTGACTTACTCCAGGTAAGTGAGTATAGGATTGCAGCCTTAATGGGTTTTGTTTTTGTTTTTGTTTCCTCACTTAAAAGTGGAATTCACATATCCTGGGTTTCAGGCTTTCAGCCCAATTACGTTTCAAGATGACCATGATATAAAAACTTAAAACAGTGATTTACTGTGGGTAACATGAGTTATTTTGCTGGTATGTACCACATTACCATGAACAGTGTTTAAAACCTATATTTTTTTAAAAAAATAATTAATAAAAATTAATTAATATATATAATATATTATAATATATATAAATAAAATAAAAAATAATAAAGTATTTTAAAAAAGAGTGGCTGGGTGACCAGCAAGATGGGCGATTAATACATTTAAAAATAAATAAATAAATAAATAAATAAATACTTTGCAAAATATAGGCATGATGAATGAGTTAATATTGGAACCATGTCCGTGAATATGATTGGGTTCCAAAGCTTGTTCTCAGTTCTTATAAAAAGCAAAATAAGTCTCTGTACGTGTATTGTAAGGGTGATTGGCTGCCAGAAAGACATCCATACCATTCAGTAGAACAAGTGCTAATGCAACAAAATAACATAGTGGTCTTCTTACTTTTGTCTTGGTTGCTTAGCTGAAAGCACAAGTGCTTGAAAGTTCTTATTTTTCAATAATGCCAGGCCAGGTCCTGTACTTGAAATTCAAGGGAGGTTGATGGCTCCGGTTTCAGAGGGGCAGAGATTCCATTCTAGGTTTTAGTTACAAGTAGGGATGTCAGAGAATTCCGCCATGGACTGAAATGGGATCGAATTCCCTTCAGTCTGTGCCACGAAATCCTCTGCGGAGTGGCACCACGAGGTCCTGTGGAGCCAGCAGTCATGCGGGTTTTTTTTGTCATCTGCACAGAGTCGCGAAATTTTCGTAAATAAAAACGCAAGGTAGTATATTCCAATAATAAATACTTAAGTTTTTTTTTAAAAAAAAAAAATGAATTGTGCTCACCGCCTTGTTTATGGGCGTTCTTTTTCAATTGAAATCCTCCATCTCTGTTTACTTTCAGCCAAAACACTTCCTCTTCCCCAGGGCTTCCCAAAACAAGGCTGCCCTAGGTGTGCCTGAGAGATGCACTCTTTGTTTAAAGCAATGCTGTTTGAAAGAAAGAAAGAAAAAACCTTTTAAAATGACCATGCCGGTCTGGAGCCCTGCACGAGGTATTATTCCCCCTGCTAGGCTTTCTATTTCCATATCCAGCGTTGTTGTTAACGTTGTGAGGCTAAAATGGAGAGGAGAACCAACTCTGTGCATGTCTACTCAGAAGTAAGTCTTACTGAGTTCAATGCGACTTAGTCCTACACATGTCAGCACCCCACTTGCCCCCAGCTCAGCTTTGTATTTCCACATCCAGCTCATGATCAAACCTCCTGTTAGTTATCTCAGAAGACCCTTGAGTGAAGGGGGGGGGGGTTTCCAGGGAACAGCTGGATTGAGGGAGATTACAAACACACACACACACACACACGAAGAATATAGTTCTTCATATTCCCTGGTATGTTTATTCCTCATTTTGTCCATTCCCTGAGCATGTGCAGAGTGTGCTTTTTATTCAAACAAAGAGAAGGTTGCTGATCTTTCCCTTCATGCTGCATTTGTACAAGTGAAGTGTGACTGCTTTGAAAGAACTTTCCATTATACTGTCTCTTTTTCTTCATGAGTTTCATATAACAGAAGTATGATGTAGTGGTTAGAGTCCAGCCCAAAGTCACCCAATGAGATAACTAACAGGTTTGATAATGAGCTGGATGTGGAAATACAAAGCTGAGCTGGGGGCAAGTGGGGTGCTGACATGTGTAGGACTAAGTCGCATTGAACTCAGTAAGACTTACTTCTGAGTAGACATGCACAGAGTTGGTTCTCCTCTCCATTTTAGCCTCACAACGTCAACAACAATGCTGGATGTGGAAATAGAAAGCCTAGCAGGGTGAATAATACCTTATGCAGGGCTCCAGACTGGCATGGTCATTTTAAAAGGTTTTTTCTTTCTTTCTTTCAAACAGGGTTGCTTTAAACAAAGAGTGCATCGCTCAGGCACACCTAGGGCAGCAATGTTTTGGGAAGCCCCAAGGAGGAGGAAGTGTTTTGGCTGAAAATAATTACTGCACCTCTCAGGGCAGGGGAAAAATACATAAATATCTACAAAAAATAGCCTTTCTTACAGAAGTTATGCAGACTCACGGAGATGGCTGGGCACCAGAATTACGGCTGTCGGTACAGATTTATCTTCATAATTCTTGGAGCAGAAAAAAAGAGGAGAATTCCGGGGGCTTGCGAACGACGGTATGGAGCACTGGCCGCAAACTGCAGAAGTCAAGTGGCACGGAAGGTACACAATTCGTTTATCCCTAGTTACAACCAGCCAGGAGTCTAAAGAAACTATCCAAGAGGCTGAAACCTATCCCCAAAATGTGTCTACGGCCTTGGATAGCTCCTTTAGACTTCTGCCTGGTTGTAACGAGACTTTTGACTAAAACCCAGAATGGCATCTCCACCTCTCTGAAACTGGAGCATCCAGCCCCCCCTGCTGAAATAGTTCCATTGGTTCACTGCAATAGTTGTGTCCTGAATGTTAGTCTGGTGAATACAAATGTCAACATTTGATTTCAGACATTCTGGTACCTGGCTGGATAGCACTGCTGGCCTGGCCCATGACATTTAGCTACCTGAAGCAGAACCCAAATACTGCCCTCTGGGGATGTCCATCGCTTGGAAATCTGGGCCTTTGGGGGCTCAACGGACTTCTATTACCCATCTCACTTAGTTCGCATTTGTGGGCTGAGCTGTAGGATTTGCCCAAAATCCAGGAAATTTTCCGTTTTTTTAAATTTTCCCCAAATACAGATTTGCGCAAATTGCACGTGCAATTAGCACAAATTACACAAATTTGGTGGCAATTTGCACGAATCTGTATTTGGGAAAATAAAACAAATGCATACAGAAAATACAGAAAATCCACACACTGGCCCAACTCAATGCAGATCAAGTCAGGGGCTGAGCCAAGGGAAGCCTGGATTTCTCTGACACCCCTACTGCCCTCCCATCACCAGGAACAACACTTTGAAAAGACTTGCTACCTTCATCTATTTTGCTGCCCTCCCCTCATGGTGCCACCTGGAGCAGGTTGTTTCACTGTCCTTTATGGCAGGGCTGGCCCTGAGGGGTGGAGCTTTCCCCCCCCCCCATGATCCTGACCTGGATTACATCACTCCCCCTCCACGGCACATGCACATTGCATTACCAAAATATGATACTTTTGTTTCTGTTCATTTTACTTTTGAGTAAACAAAAAGTGGGAAGACATAGCTGCTAGTTAAGGCTTTAAATTCGCTCAACTCTAAGACAGCCTCCTCCCAACCTGTTGCCCTCCAGATCTATTTGGACAATTCCCAGCATCCCCCACACTCACTAGGGATTCTTGAGATTGTAGTCCAACACATCTGAAGGGCATCAGGTTGGGGGAGGCTGCCCCCAAAACATCCAGTAAGGTGACATTTGAGCCAAGGACTTCATAGTTTATCTTACACATTGAACCAAATGGAGAATGGGGTGTCCTTTTCCTTTTCCTCTTTTAAAGCAAATTTGTGCATGAAAATAATTATTTATTTATTACATTTACATCCCACCTGATGTCCATCGTGGAACCCAAGGCACCATACATGAGAGTGCCTTGCTAGTCTCCCATCCCATGCCCTGGTGGTCTCCCATCCAGGCACTCAACAGACCATGACTTGCTTAGCTTCAGCAAATTGCAATGTAATATCCCTTGCAAAGTAATTTAGCCAGACCATACTCTGGTTGGATCAAACATGAAATCGCTTCCTAAAAGGGCCACTAACCCAAGGTATTTTGTGCCTCAGGGACAGTCCAGGAGTCCTACTGATGACAACATTTCTAACATATAGTAAGTTTGTTATCCTACTTGATCAATGTATTGTAACTAGGGATGTTGCAGGAGTCCGAGAGGGGGGTGGAGTCTGGGGGACTCACCCGTGCTTGGACTCCTGGACTCCACTCACCATGCACTTACTGGGCTGTTTGCCAAGTGCCGTGCAGTCTGCGAATACCCGGCAGCCTCCCGTCCCCTCACCGAGCCACCATTTTACATAAAATGTGTGCCTCGGAGGTTTTTTTCCTGTAAAAGTAATGTTTCATAAATGCTGGCCATAAAGGGTCCATTCATGCAACATTACATGAACCATTTTATTTATTTTATTTATTTATTATTAAATTTATTAATCGCTCATCTGGCTGGTCACCCAGCCACTCTGGGCGATGTACAACATACAATAAAAACAGTTTAAAACAATAAAATTCTACAATAAAAACATTTTCTAAAATACCCTAACCCACCCCAAATGCCTGCCTGAACAACAACGTTTTTAATGCACAACGGAAGCTCATTAAAGAGGGGGCATGATGGAGTTCCCTAGGGAGGGAGTTCCACAGAGTGGGGGCCACCACAGAAAAGGCCCTCTCCCTCATCCCCACCAGTCTAGCTGTCCTGTGATGTTGCATAAATGGCCCCTTTATGGCCACCATTTATGCAATATTATTTTTACAGGAAAATCCAAGCCACCATTTTAATGCAAAATGGCAGCTTGCTAAGGGGACAGATGGCCACTATGTGTTTCACAGGTACTCGCCAAGCCTCTCAGTGGCTTTCACAGTGCGGTGAGTGGGGGCGGGTGGCAGCAGCTGTTTGGTGAGCACCCAGCGAGGTTGGACTGTGGTGAGTCCTTTCATCCCTAATTGTAACACAAGGTTGATAGGAGAAGAAACACATGTCTGTCGACTCCTTAGTTAGTCAGGAATGGAATGCATCACAAACTTTGGAGAAGAAAGGGGCTTCTAGTGTAGCTTTCCATAAACAAGGAGATTTTGATGTGGAGGTGTTAGAAATGAAAAAGTGAGTCTCTACATGGAGACTAGACCACAGGCATGGGGAACATGAGGTCCTCCAAAAGTTGGTGGACTGCAACTCTCAGTCTCAACAGCCCTCACCATAGGGTATGTTGGCAAGGACTGATGGGAGTTGCAGTCCAACTACATCTGGAGAGCCACACATTCCCCATCCCTGCTATACCACATGCCCTGCTAAATCTTTGAACTAGTTGTATGTATCTCACTTTGACAGGTTAGTTAGTCTAATCAGAACAGATCATAGCTTACAGTGATAGACGTGTGTGTGTGTACAAGTGCACATGCGTGCACATTTAGGAATATATAGATTTTGTTTAATCTGTTCCATCTATGTTTCATGGATTGCCAGACATCTTTCATTCCTTCATCCATTCATTGATAGAATTGTATCCCCCCACACACACACACACACACCTTTGGAAAAGTCTGCAAAAAAGTCTGCTGCAACTTATGTAACTTTTGCTGGCACATAAAGGTTTTGTGTATTTTTCTTAGCTCAGCATACAGTCAAGAGCAGAACTCACAAAAAAAGAGTGCTATGCAGTGGAGGCTGAAGAGAGATCAAAGATGTATAAAACATGGTGGTTTCCAGTACTTTTAAAAATGGTGTATATATTAGTGTATTTTCCAGTAACATTCATATTTTTGCACAGCTAAATTTACGTTCAATTCTGGAAAGTTCAAAGAAAATGGTCCACAAGTCCACAGAATCCACATGACTTGGAGAATGCTGCAGAATCTGCAGGTTGAATCAATAGAAATCCAAAGGCATTTGAATCCATTTTGGACTTCTCCAACATCCCTAGTGTGTGCGTGGCAAGATGGATGATGCTTCTCTTGAAGGAAGTATGTTTATGTCTCTTGCTGATATTATCGCCTTATGATACCTCTTTGGCCATCTGCACACTGTAATTATCTTCTTTGATGGCAACATTTTCCTTCCATTGCCCTTCTCTCTGAACACCAAATCTAGCACAAGTTAATTTTGTTTTAGTTAGCTCTGTGTACACAAATTTTCTGTAATGCTGCCAAGTAAGGAAACTATGATGGTTTTGAAATTATGTGCAGTTGCCAATATTCTTAAAGGAATTATTCTGAAATGTCCAGGCATGTATTGACTCTCCAACTATTTTACATAAACTGAAAATGGAGCACGGACAGACACACACACATGCATGCACGCATGCTCACAGAGCAGTAAAGCACTGAGAGAGTTGCTGCTATTAGAAAACAAGGGACGACGGGTAATGTTTTGCCGAAACAATAATGCCACAAGAGTGCATTGTCTTATTGTTGCATAGTTTTTCATAGCAAGCAAAACTGAGAAAATTTTGGAGCATAATACACCATTGAAAAGTAATGCCTGGAGTTTCTAACAGCTCTTTCTCTACCCCTTAAGTGAGATCTAAAACACAAGATTTATTCCACACATGGTACACACATTATGTGCCATCTCTTCTTCATCTTTTCCAGGATGCTCCCACAAATTATTTCAATATATTGTGAATCTCTTCCCATCACATTGAACCCTCTGGGGCCCAAATAAGGCAAAAAGTATGAATGCTAAAGCCTCAGATTCTTACACAGATTGGGTTGGATTCAGGATCTGCCTTCCATGAGAGGAAGGTACTTTCCATAACAGGAAGGTCTTAAATGGTTTGGGACCAAGTTATTTGAAGGACCGCTTTCACACATATCAGCCTGCCCTCACTTTAAGATCAGAAAGAGAGGCCCTTCTCGTTTGCCCACCCATGATAGCAGTCAAGTGGGTGATCACAGGTGAGAGCACCTTCTCTGCAGTGGTCCCACACCTTTGGAATAAGCTGCCATCAGAGGTATGCCATGCTCCATCACTGCAGACTTTAAGAAGGCCTTGAAAACATATTTTTTTACCTTGGCCTTCTATTAATACGACTGCTGTTGTTGCTGTTACTGCTGTTAACATTGTTTGTTGGTGGTTTTATTGTTGCCTTTTATTGTCATTTTTATTGTTTTTATCACTTTTAATATTTTAACTGTTTTTATGTATTTTATTGCTATAAGCCACCTTGGGAGGGCTTCTGCCCTGAAAGGCAGCCAAGAAATGTTTTAAGTTAAATACATACATACGTACATATGGTCCCTACTCATGGAATGTCCTGCATCATGATTTAGGGGGGTTGCCTCTCACCCTACACCACAGCTCATCCCATTCATCAGGGTCTTCCCAATGTCTGTGTAGCATTTTCAGGGGGCTGAAGGGCTGTCAAGGGAAGGTGAGGTTGGGGAAGTTCACTTCCATCAGTGCCTTTGATTCAGGTTAGATCTGGATCCAAACCACTGTGTAGAATATTTGATTTTAGGGCTGTTACTTCAAACAAGTCCTAGCAACAAAAAAAAAAACCTGGAGAACTTTTCACCCAAGAACTATGGGAGTGGTGGGGGGTGGGGTGATTGCCTACACAAAAATGCAGAGATTACGTAGTCCCCAGGGTGGGGGGTGGGGTGCTGCCACACAATAAAACACCTCACTGCCTATATGTGAAAACGAAGATTTCAAAGTCACACTCTGTTAATGTTATTACTTGTTTTCTGAGATAAAAGGCACACATGGCCTGCACCAAAAGAGGCCACTACGATTTCCCCAAACTGGGAAATAATAAGGGAAATGAAGTCTAAACTTTAGCCTAAAGATTAATAACATGGATGAGCATTTCAATGGGTTTTAAAAAAATACTGACCACATAAGAACATAAGAAAAGCCATGCTGAGTCAGAGCAAAGGCCTACCTAGGCCAGCATTCTGTTCACACAGTAACCAATCAGCTGCCTGTGGGAAGCCCACAAATAGGACAAGAGAGGAAGAGCACCCTCCACATTTGGGTTCCCCAGCAGCAACTGGTATTCAGAAATATGCTGCCTCTGGTACTGGAGGCAATAAATAGCCCCCAGGACTAGTAGCCATCGATAGCCTTCTCCTCCAGGAATTTGTCTAATCCCCCTTTAAAGCCATCCAAGTTGGTGGCCGTCTCTATACCATGTGGCAGAAAATTCCATAGTTCCAGTATATGCTGCGTGAAGAAGCCCTTACTTTGTTTTTTCTGTCCTGAAGCTCCCACCAATTGGCTTCAGGGAATGCCCATGGGTTCTAGTTATTCCCACAATCAAAGAAACACTATCTAGTTAGAAGGAAATGGCAGAGGTGGCAGAGTTAGGAGTGTTTTAAGCCCACAGACTGCCTGCCTGCCTCTGTGATGGATTATGGCCATACCCTTCTAATTACTGAATGTCTCTTTCAGTATACCACAGAGGATCCTGGAGTTGTTAGTTTTAGGTGCATGGCAAGAGTTGGTGGTTTAATTTAAACATCTGATTTTATTTTTAAAGGATAGCAAACTGAACAACATGGATCTGAGGCCATGTTCAGCTTGAGTTTCCTTCTGTGTCAGCAACAGTACCTTCCCAATGTTCCTTTTAGTATTTCGTAGAATGAATAGCAATCACCGTGAGATTAATTCATAGATCCACTGGTTGCTATTTGCTAATCAAAAAGAAATGCAGAAAATATTCTTGGTTCCTTCTCTCTTCAAGTAACTATTAGGCAGGAGCTACTGTTGATGTCCAGAGTCGGTAAGGACTCCAGCAGGACTATACCGCATCCATATTATCTTGACTACAGGTGGGCATATATCATTGGAGGGCAGAGAAAAATGGTGCTGTTTTCCAATTTTTCAAAGCAGTTCTCCCATGACTGCAAGTCAGCTATGCTTCTAGCAAGCTGCTGCTGCTGCTTCTTCTTCTTCTTCTTCTTCTTCTTCTTCTTCTTCTTCTTCTTCTAATTCTGCATGAGAAAACAAACTTATGTGAGCTGGATGGGAAGAGCATACTAGATTTGCAAGTTTGTACACAATTAACATTTCAGCTTTCACCATTTCATCTCATATATATATAGAAAAGGTAAAGGTGTCCCCAGCCAGTCGTGTTCGACTCTAGGGTGTGGTGCTCATCTCCATTTCTAAGCCGAAGAGCCAGCGCTGTCCGAAGATGCTTCCGTGGTCGTGTGGCCGGCATGACTGAACATCGAGGAGCACGGAACGCTGTTACCTTTCCCGCCGAGGCGGTACCTATTTATCTACTTGCAATTTCTTGCTTTCGAACTGCTAGGTTGGCAGGAGCTGGGACTGAAGATGGGAGCTCACTCCATCACGCAGCACTCGGGACTTAAACTGCTGTCCTGCCGACCTTCCGGTCTGCAGTTCAGCGTCTTAACCACTAAGCCACCGCGGCCCCCATATATATATGTGTGTATATATATATATATATATATATATATATGAAAATGGGTAGATGGACAATATAGATATAGATATAGATATATACACACACACACACATATATATATATATACACACACACACATACACACACACACACACACACACACACATATATATCTTTTGTCCACCTACCCATTTTCTGAGAGAGAACAACAGAGCTGCACCTTGAAAACTACATCTGTAGGCTTATATTTGAAAGGGAGTTATGCCAGGCAATTCATGGTTTGAAACAGTTGTATGGGGGAAAAACCACAATGTTTGATTCCTGTGTGGATGTATTAAGTGATCTCTAAAAGTACAAGAAATGTTTTAAATATGAGTTAAACAGTAACCTAAAAATCAAAATGACACAGAGAAGAGAATCAAAGTTGGTGACAAACTGAATCTTTATATTTTGATCATTTGATTCTCATCAGAATTTTCTTGATATTGAAGTCAGTGCATATAAGACATTACAGGTTCTTTGTTCATATGCCTTTGTTTGTCTACTTCCTTGAAATTTGTAAAACCATTTGTGAAAGTATTTTGTGACTTGCTAAGAAAAATATGGTAAAACAGAAGACTATGAAACTGTTTTTCCAATACCTTAAAAAACAACAATTTGGACTTCTATTGCTAATGCATCCAATAGTTTCCTTTGTAAATGTCATCTGCACGTTACTTTAAAGGTGTGGCTAGCTTTCAGCTACATTTTTCTTTCTTTTTACTCAAATGTAAGCACAGGGGACACAATTCAGATTGGGACTCTAGAAAGGGGTACGGGGCTTTAACTTTTTGTCACCCCTGCATTCCTAATCCAGTTCAGATCATGCACACTTGTAATTTACATTGCCAAAAAGTGATCCAATGAAACAAACCCATCACATTTGAGCAATGTAAACTGCAGGTGTTGTCCCCCACCCCACCCCCAATCTGGATAGGGAACACCGACGGGGGCAAAGCCTGAAAGCCTCCTACCCACCAGACTAATGTCCTGATTCAAATCAGGTCCTCTGCAGTTACTTTTAGGTTACAAAAAGAAGGAGGTTCCTGCTAGCTACATCTTTAAAGTAATGTGGAGTTTGACCCCAACTCTCAAGTTCTCCTTTGGATTCTTTTCTGCTATAATCTCCTGTTGCTTCTTCCATATGTCTCCTTTAGAAGATTCATGATACTGCCAGAGTATTTCGGAGGGCACCTATTATAAAATCCTTATGATTCACAACTCATGGAAGAACAAATTCTAGCACATCATTATGCAATGCATCTTCTTTTGTTAGGTTGCTAATTGATTCATTATTTGTAGGGTTCCCTACCAAATTTTGAGGTGAATTTGGAGGTTCCTACTTAGGTGAAACAGCAGAGGAATTCTGAGGGAGGCAAAAGCATTTCAAAATAGCTCAGCTCTCATGGGATATTGCACATCCTAAGTTTTCAGTACTGATATTCATTTCATATCATAGTTCACGTTATTTTTCTGGAATGGTACTTTCTCAAGACTGCAGGAATTCTAGTGGCATTGTTGAATGCAAAACAAAAATGATCCATCTCTTGTATACTATTTGAATGGCATGTGCATATTTTGCATTTAAAAATGAATATAACTTGGGGATGCGGGAGGGGAGTTATAGAGAAATGTCCCCATATGATGGGAAACATGCTTGTAATTATTTTGTGGGTACAATAAATAAGAAATGTAACATTGTTCCACAGAAAACCAATGTTGTTTTTTCCAGGGTTTCTTCATTTATTTTGATTGATTTATAATATTTTGGGTTGTATCCAATGTTAGTCCTACTAAGAGTAGATACACTGAACTGAACAGGACTTGTTAAACTAACATTGGATACAACCCTTTATTTATAATGGCTTGGATCCAAAGTTCCCATGAGTGGAACTGTGCTCATGGATTGTTCTTGCAGAAGGAAAGGAGAGAAGGTGATTTTTTATCATTCTTTCTACCCCCTGTGACCCCTGCAAATGTAGTCTGGAGGATTGGGGGAACATCTGGAGCAGCATGGGAGGTGACAGAGGTGGCTGCTGCAGGCTAAGAGAAACTGGCAAAAATCACTTCTCCTCCTCCTCCACTGAATTGCAGACCTTCAATGTCCAGTGAACAGAAAGAGCCCTTCCATTTGCAGAAGGACAACTCCAGATCCACTCTAATGTATTTATTCATAAATATACAGTTGTATCTCTGTGTCACTATGTGCAGGTGTGTTGTGCATTTTAAAAGGAGTAACGTTGAGAGTTTATGACTTCATGGTGCTGTTTCCCTGTAAAATGTATCAGTTCATCATCTCACAGGCCCTATCCAGTTGTTCTAAGTGTGTAGGCTAGTGGTGGAAGGCTTGTGACTGGAATGTTTCTCCTCCCCCCTCCTGGTGCCCAAAGAACACACATTCAAGGTTCTGTCTGCACAGTGCACAGAGACCTACACATGTACACCCCAATACGCACATATAGGCTCTGTACATACAATATTCTTTCATTGTTTTCAGAGCACAAAGCATGTGCAATCTGAGTGTGCACGCATTGGGAATGGGACATACATGGGATGGCTCTTCTGCAGGTGGGATCTTGAATCCAGATGGGAGGTTAGGAGCAGGGACAGAAGAAGTGATCTCAATGCCCCCTCCCACAAGCCCTATTCAGGGACATGACAGTAGGGTGGGGGTGGCATGTGGGTCCTGCTCTCTTTCCATGTGATTTTTATTGGAATAAATAACACCCAAAAAGGACTACACACACATTCATCTCTACACAGATTGAAAGATCTGCACAGGGCTATGTTAACTGACACTAGATTATGTGAATGTCAATAAATGTAATTGAATTAGAAAACAGTCATATAGTCCCTCCAACAGTTGTGCTTTTGCTTCCAACTGTATGGAAGACAAGACCATGAGAAGAACGTAAGGTCAATAATGCTCAGCATATAAAAAACACAACCTCCGGCTGTTATATATCTCAAATGTGGATCTATCCAAATGAAGCTATGAATGGCTGCGCGGGCAGGAGCACTGAATTAGCATCATTCAGAGCAGGAAGCTTCATCTATAGCTCATGAACAAGATAATACAGACTCTCTACTCAGTCAGAACCTGATGTTTATTCCTATGAAAATGATGGATAGGGCCACCTTCCCCAACCAGGTCCTCTCCAGCATTGGCCATGCTGGCAGGGATGATGGGAGTTGTAGTTTAACATGTCTGGAGGACACCAGATAGGGGAAAGATGGGATGAGGACTAAAGCATTCAATTACCTTCTTAAAGACCCATTGCGAACTATTTGGCCCTGGCCAGCCCCACAGACTGATCTGAAAAAATGAGGATTGCTTTGAGTCCCTATGCAAGTACTTCCCTAAGTCTGATTCAAGTGTGCATATCTGCACTGTGACTCCCGTGGCCCCACATTTTGCCCCACATGTGGATTGGCTTGCTCTGTGCTGGAGTGAGCCATTTATCCTGTCCATTGTTTTGAAGAAGAGATGTAGAAATGTTACACTCCCAGACATTTCTGGTTATCAAGGTGCCTTGGAAAATGTACATTCCCAATGCCAGCTGTCTAACTATTGCGAAAGACAGCAATCTTATGGTCCCTGGAGTGAGTCCCAAGGACCATAGGATTTTTCAGATTCCCCCTCCTGAAGCCACAGATACAGCAACGACTTCAGGAGGGGGACTCCAGAATTCGATCCCCCCCCCACTCCCTTGCTGCCACCACAGAAAGAACCATAGCACCTGCTTTCCAAGGTCACAAAGGTGGCCATAGAGGACTTTGTAGAGGTCTGAAAGAGGGCATTCCAGTGGATGGGGGGAGGAGAGAGGGGGGGCCAGATTATGAAGAATCCTATGGCCTCTCTAGTCCCAGCCCTGTCCCTGCAGTACACCTTCCTTAGATGGGCTTAGAGGCCTATTTAGAAGAAAAAGGAACAACAGTGACTTGTAGGGGCTCTTTCTCGGAAAGAAAGAGCCCCTACAAAGAAACAAATAATACCAGGTGGCCCAAAAGTAGGTATACAGTTGTTTAGAATGTTGATGGGAGGTGGAGAGAATGTGTGAATAGAAGATGTGTGGGAATGACAGTTGGGAAGAGTGAGTGATAAGGAGTGACAGTTAAATCAGTTAAGTATAGAGAGTGAGGGGAGTGAGGCCTGTAAGTAGGTATACAATTGTTTAGTTGTTTAGTTATTTTTTTTTACTGATATTGTGAATGATGGCAGCGAACTTGAGTCAAGAACAAAAAAAGTAGAGATGTCAGAGAATTCTGCCATGGATCTCGGTGAGGCTGAATGGCAGTGCATTCGGCCCCCTAAAATCCATGGCGGAACGAAGCCCCCCCTCCACCCCATGGAAGGCGCATGAAACAGGAAACTTATCCGGTGCCGTTCGCGCTGCTCTGCGAATGGCGGCAACGTCCGTGGCTGCCATTCCCTTCATCACTATAGCTGTGATAGGCTACGTAAATACTTACACAGCCTATCACGGCTAACGCAGGGACGCCATTTGTGTAGTGGCTGCCATTTGTGTTCCTTTTTTTTTTTTTTTTTTGCTGTAATAGGCTATGTAAATATTTATGTAACCTATCACGGCAAAAAAAAAGGGAACGCAAATGGTGGCTGCCATAGCCACCACCATTTGCATTCACTGTTGTTGTTGTTTTTGCTGTGATAGGCTATGTAAATATTTACATAGCCTATCATGGCAAAATACAGGAACGCAAATGGTGGCGGCTACGGCAGCCGCCATTTGTGTCCCTGCAGGCTGCCCAGTGGCCGGATGTTTGGCTGCGGGTGGCCCCGGCTGGCGGTTCCATGGAATCTCTGCGGAGCGGAGCCGACCAGAGATAATTTTGGGGGGAGGGACGGAGTGCCTCCCCCCACCGCAAATGTCAACCGTCACTTTCATACATCCCTAAAAGAAAGTGGATTCTAAAGCAGTACTAGAAGACCGAAAATGTCGAGCGGGTGCGCACAACATGGCAAGAAGCATCTGACACTCCTGCACCAACATGTCTGACAATTTATTGTCTTAGTGATAAATTTGAAGCAACAGGTGCAGTGGCTAATGCACTGAAATCTGGACGTCCTAGGACATCTATGACAGAGGAAAATGAGATGAGACTCACTCTGACATTTGTGAACAATCTGAAAAAGTCCACACGATGTGCGTCTAAGCAGCTATCCATACCTAGAACGTCCTTGCAACACTTAATATTAAGGGTGGACGAAAGTCCCTTACCTGGTCCTGCAGCTTGCTTCGCGGTGGGGGGGAGGCACTTCGGTTCTCCCCCCAAAGTTCAGGCTGGGGGGGAGGCACCCCACCTCGCCCGGCTGAAATTCAGGCCGGGGAGAAGCGCCCCGTCTCCCCAGCCGCGAAATAAAAAAGTAAACGTAAAAAAAAAAACCACACACACGTGATAGGCTACGTAACGATTTACGTAGCCTATCATGGCTAGATTTCCAAAGTCAGCCGTGATAGGCTACGAAAATCGTTACGTAGCCTATGACGGGTGACTTTGGGAAAAAAAATAAAAGCGCGTACGCAAATGGCGGTGCCCATGGGCGCCGCCATTTGTGTTCCTTATTTGGGCCCGGGTAGTCTACGTAAAGATTTATGTAGACTACGGTGAAAATAAGGGCAACGCAAATAGCGTTGCCCTTATTTTTGCTGTAGTCTACGTAAATCTTTACGTAGACTACCCGGGCCCAAATAAGGAACACAAATGGCGGCGCCCATGGGCGCCGCCATTTGCGTACGCGCTTTTTTCCCCTTTTTTTTTCAAAGTCACCTGTGATAGGCTACGTAACGATTTACGTAGCCTATCATGGCTGACTTTGGAAATCTAGCCATGATAGGCTTCGTAAATCGTTACGTAGCCTATCACGTGTGTGTGTGTGTGTTTTACATTTACTTTGTAATGGGGGCAGCGGCAGCCGGTCGGAAGACCGGCTGCCGCCCCTGCCCCCGCCGAAACACTGCCGACACGCCGCCGGGACCCGCCACCGAGAGGGACATTCGAGGGAGGTAAGCCCATCCCGGGGGGGTGGCGGGGGGTGGCGGAGAATTTCACCACCAATTTCGAGGGTTCTCCGAGATTCATGGAGAAATTCTCCTCCATACCTACTTAATATGTAAATTGAAATTGAAGTCATACTGTCCAAGACTGTTACATGGTCTTCTGGAGGACGACCCAGACCATCGGTTGCAATTCTGTGAGATGATGCGTAACCAAATCTCTAACGAACCAGACCTTCTTGATAAGATCATCTGGTCAGATGAGGCTTCTTCCATGTTGTCAGGCCACATGAACAGGCATAACTGTGTGTATTGGGCAGATGAAAATCCTTATTTAACTATCACATCTCAACTGAACCAGCCAGGCATCACAGTGTGGGGTGCACTGTCCAGTGAAGGTGTTGTAGGACCGGTTTTCTTCGATACAACTGTGGATAGTAACAATTACCTAAACATGTTACACGACGTGGTAGTGCCACAACTCAGAACCAGGGCTAATTTCACCGAACTGCTCTTCCAACAAGATAGGGCACCTCCTCATTATGCTTTTGCAGTAAGGGACTATCTTGACAACACCTTCCCACAGCATTGGATCGGACGACATGGCAGCATTGAATGGCTGCCACGTTCACCTGACTTAACACCAATGGACTTCTTTGGGGTGGGGATGTAGTAAAGAATAAGGTTTTTGAGAGGAATCCCTGGACAGTGGATGAATTAAAAGAGTTCATCTCGGAAGCATTTATGGACATTGATGCAGACCGGAATTTGTGCCATACTGTGTGTCACAGTGTTCTGGACAGGTTCGAGGAATGTTGTAACATTGATGGAATACATTTCGAGCACTTACGAGATTAAACAGTATTAAACAAATGTAAATGCAATAAACAATGTAATAAAATGCAAATAAACTATACTGTACACCTACTTTTGGGCCACTCTGTATTTAAGCCTCCTCTGCTGACACAGCCTCGGCTACCATACAGTCTTGAAATAGGGAGGGAAAAGGTCTCCTTCCCCTCTCCTCAGGTGAGTTCAGTAACATTCCAATCGTGTGTATGACATCACCTAATCCTGTTGCTGTATTGTCAGGAAGAGACAACATGTTCTTATAGCGGTACGGGCAGAGGAAGGGCACTGGCTACAAAGGGAAACACTGAGCATGGCTGTTGTTGCCATCTCTGCAGGACTTCCCCACTGCTGCAGATTTCCCTTAATAAACACAATTGTGGTCTTTGTCTCTTTGCATGTCAGGCTTCTTTGGGTGCTAAGGAACAGATGTAACAGAATCTGATCCTGTTTTACTGAATATAGCTTGATCTTGCTCATCTTTTGAATAGAAAAATTAAATCTGATAGGAAGCGTGGGCAGAAAAGGGGAACAAGACTTAATTTTGTGGTGCAGCGCATGCTCCATGGCATGTAAGCATGCTTGAGCCCAAGCTACATGTTACATTAATGGTGGAGAATGTAGCTGGGCCTGACAGATGTATTTATTTTAGTGTAGCTGTGTGTGGCCCCAATTTAGATCAGGATCAGTGTGTGCTGGGATGGGATTAAAGCTCCCTCCCCACCCATTCCTCCCCCAAGTTCTGTCCCCCCTCCCCAGTGGGGGAGGGTTTGAAGGGGGGAGCTATTGATGCCATTGACTCTTTCATCCTGTTTTTCAGCAGGGCGTGTAAGTTCCACCCTACCCTGTGCATGTATAAAAGGTCTTTATGCGCATGCAAGGTAGGCATGTACAACAATGGAAAATCCATTCTGTTTAAGCCCAATGGTTTCTGCAGTGTTTCTGGTCCTGTAAGCAGGGGTAGACTGCACCAGATTTTTTCTCCACATTCTGGAAAAAAAATTGCATATTTCCCCCCCCTGGGTTCCATGGGGAAAAAGTGGCGGAACCCAGGAGATGCGCAAATTGCAGCCATTAAAAACCAAACAAACGGAAATCCTCATATTGATTCGACCTGCTACAGAGCGAGTCAAACCCAGAAGAGGAAAATGGAACAAAATTCACAGGGCTGTGCCAGAAAGAAAGAAAAAAAGCTTCACCCTCCAAACGGAATCCTCCAACATCCCTAATGCATAGCAGCTTTCTTTACTCCTACTCCTGCTATCTCTCAATCTTAGTTTGTTATAAAATAGAAATGGTAATTCATTCCCCTTGTGCAAGACATAATAAAGATTTTAAACTACTTTGCAAATTAGGCTATATAAATAGCAGTAGCACATCATGTAAAAGCCACTTTCTTCTTCAAGCTAGTGAATGGCATAATACTGTATTTTAGTGCAATAGACATCTTATGTCTTTGTTTGCTTGTCATAATAAATTTGTCTGTCATTGTTTGTTTGTTTGTTCCATTATTTATATCTTGCATTCCTGTCATGTCAATACGTGTTTCTTTGTTGACTCCAGTAGTTTTTGAGATTGATCCCTAAAAGAGCAAAACAGGTACATAGAAAATGGGAAATCAGGGTAGTAAATGCAGTTGCACACCAGATTCTTTCCACCTATTTCTGAGAAATGTTTGTAATCTTATCTAAACACCATTTTTCTTCCTTGTTTTGCTCAGATAGGAATGTCCAAGTTTACCTCAAAAGTTCACTTCAGACAAAATTTCAGTTTTGATGCTGAACTCTTTGTTTGGAATGGTGGTCAAATATTTGAATGTCTGTTCGAGCTTCTTACCTGGTTGTACACATTGTCTTATTCAATTCTGATCTCCCTCGACACAGTCCATTTACATTCAGCAGTGCCAAGACTCTTCTAGATAATTTAACAGTGGTAAGTTTTTCAACGAGAGTAATTAATATTGTGTAGTCTGGTGGAAAATAAATATTTTACGTTACAGAAAAATGAGTGGAAAACCTCTTTGTATAGTACACTTTTCAAGGAAAGTCTATTAACTTTGCCTTCTGTGTAATTATAGAATAATTAAGCCTGACTTTTTTTTTACCTAAAGCAAGGACAAAATGTGTAAATGCTGAGAGAGAGAGAGAGAGAGAGAGAGAGAGAGAGAGGTGAACAATGGAGCAAAGTTATTCATGTACAAGTATGAAAGCAGTCATAGTCAAAACTCATTTTCAACTAGGTCTCATTCAGACTAACTCAGTCAGCTATTTTCACTGTCTGAGCTCAACCAGGGAACATGGGATATAACAATAAAGATGGATGTCACTCCATGTTAATTCACACAGTGCTGTGGCATATAGATTCAACATTCAGGGGTAGAGGAAGAACAACAAGAGTCTAAGAATCATGCATGCCCCTATAACAGGAGTGTTGAACCTAGAGATGGTGTGGTGCCTGATTCCATCCATGAATCCAGTGGAACCCCCCCCGCCTGCATCCCCGAGCTCCACTCACCAAGCCCCTGCCCCCAGTCACCCCCTGCCTGTGCTTGGCGAGTGGCCAGCATTCATGCCAGCAGCCTCATCGAGCTCCGCGGTATCCATTCTAAAAAAAATTAAATGGTGATTGCAAAAATCCACACATTTGCACATGCAAATAGAATGTTTGAATGCACATATTTGTGCATGCATGAAATGTGCATTTTGCAAAAATGTGCAATTAGGGATGTACGAAAATCACTTACCTGTTCGCGGATTATATTGATGGTGGTGGGGGGAGGTGTTCCGTCCCTCCCCCCGGAATCCTGGATGTGGGGGGAGGCACTCCGTTCCTCCCCCCTGGAATCCTCCTTGGCCAGCTGTGCTCCGCGGCGGCTCCGCGGAGCAGCCAGCCAGGCCCAGCTAGGCCAGAGCCATCCGCAGCCAGATTTCCGGCCGCGGAGGGCTCTGGGGGGGGGGAAAAATGCATACACAAATGGTGGTGGCTACGGCTGCCACCATTTGCATTCCTTATTTTTGACATCTTAATCTACGTAAATATTTACGTAGACTAAGACGGCGAAAATAAGGGGAACGCAAATAGCATAGCGGACGCTATTTGCGTTCCCCTTATTTTCGCCATCTTAGTCTACATAATTACTTACGTAGACTAAGACAGCCCAAAATAAGGAACGCAAATGGCGGCGGCCGTAGCCGCCGCCATTTGCGTATGCCTTTTTTTTTTTACCCAGTCATTTTAGGCTACATAAGTTTTTACGTAGCCTAAAACGTCTGGGTTAAAAAGAAAAAAAAGGTGTACGCAAATGGCAGCGGCTACGGCCGCCACCATTTGTGTATGCCTTTTTTTTACCCAGATGTTTTAGGCTACGTAAAAACTCACGTAGCCTATCACGTGGGTGTAAAAAAAAAAACACCCTGCAAATGGCAGCAGTGGGAGCCGGTCAGAAGACCAGCTGCCGCAGCCACCGCCACTGCCGCCGCCGCAGCTGCCCAGAAGATCTGCCCCAGGTAAGTCTTGTCCCGGGGGGATCTGCAGGGGGGGGGGACAGGCTGTTCTGCCACAGATTTCAGGGGGCCAAATGCACTGGCATTCGGCCTTCCTGAGATCCGTGGCGGAATTCTCTGCCATCCCTCTTTGCAATTCCAAACATAAGCAAATATGTGCATTTTTGCAATCGCCATTTTGTTTTTCAAAAAATGATGAACACGGAGGTCAATGAGGCCACTGGAGTGAGTGCTTCTCGCTTCTCGCCGAGTACGGGAGGGGCTTGAGTGCAGTCAGGACACCAGCAAGCAGGGGCAGGGGATGGCCAGGTGCCTGGAGAACCTGGATGGTGGATGGGTTCTCACTAGGGCTGTATGAAAGTCACTTACCTTTTTGCAGTTGTGATTCGCAGTGGGGGGGGAGGCGCACTGTCCCTCCCCCAGGAATCCTCCAGCCTTCCCCCGGAGTTCTAGCTGCGGACGGGCTGCTGCGGTCGCAAATGGCGGCTGCCATAGCGGCCGCCATTTGCATCCTGCGAGGCTGCCGTGATAGGCTATGTAAGTATTTACGTAGCCTATCACAGCAAAGAGCAGGGACGCAAACGGCGGCCGCTACGCCTTTTGCGCTGCTGCTCTTTCCGTGATAGCCTACGTAAGTATTTACGTAGGCTATCACGGTAAAGGCAGCCACACAAATGGCGGCCACTACGCCATTTGCGTGGCTGCTTTTACCGTGACAGGCTATGTAAATACTTACGTAGCCTATCACGGAAAGAGCAGTGGCGCAAACGGTGTAGCGGTGGCTGACCGCAAATGGCTGCCGCAGCAGCCGGTCAAAAGACCAGCCGCCACCGCCGGTGGAGCCCCAGGGAAGTTTCGTTCCAGGTGGGTGGTAGGGGTGGGAGGCCGTTCCACCACAGGGTTCGGGGGGCCAAATGCCAGTGCATTCGGCCTCACTGAAATCCATGGAAGAATTCTCCACCATCCCTAGTTCTCACATCCGTAGTTGAACCACAGGCCTGTGGGCTAAATCTGGCTTGCCTGAGGATCCCTTTCAGCCCTTTGGGGTTCCTCGGTTGGCCATGCACACTTTCTCCACCCTGCCCATTGTTTGCTGGTTTCCCTACTTCCGCAGATTTTGCCCCCATTCTAAAAGGTTGAAATGCCTCCCCTAAAGCACAATGAGCTTCAAGCTAAACTATGCAGGTATTTTTGGCATCTAGTATGTTGGCCTCACCTTCTTTTGCCTTTGCCCGCCCACCACTGGAATGCAGCCTTGGCTTGGACAGCTTCTTCAAAACTGAATTCAGCCCTTGGGCTGAAAGAGGTTCAACACCCCTGCCACACATCATGCATGAAGGTGGTCACTTACACATTGCCGAAAAGGAGGGCATAAATCAACAAAAAAGGGACAAAAGACTGCACAGATTTGCATAACATTTGCATATGAGATGGATAAGCATAGATGCAAATGTAGACATCATTACTAGATTTTAGATAGAAATGTCATACACCTAAGAACATAAGAAGAGCCCTGCTGGATCAGACAAAGGGTCCATCTAGTCCAGCATTCTGTTCACACAGTGGCTGGCCAACCAGCTGTCAACCAGGAACCAACCCCACAAGCAGGACATGACCACAACAGCACCCTCCCACTTATGTTCCCCAGCAACTGGTGTACATTGGCATACCACCTCTGGTACTGAAGGTAAGTCATAGCCCTCAAACCTAGTATCCGTTGATAGACTTCTCCAGGAAGTTCTCCAACCTCCTTTTAAAGCCATCCAAAGTGGTGGCCATCACGACATCCTCTGGTAGCGAGTTCCATAGTTTAACTATGCGCTGTGTGAAGAAGTCCTTCCTTTTCTCTGTCCTGGATCTCCCACCAAATGCAAGCCAGGAATCTAGTGGGCCCCAAAAGGGCCAGATTTTCAAACAGGGGCAAGTCCATGGGGTCTTCCGGGAGAACTGAGTCCCGAGAAGCAGGAAACCTCATGAAAACTTTCTGCAACCAAATCTTCTGCCTGAAAAGTTATTCAGAAGCCTCTTCTTTTGAAGATGAGGGTTCAGGATCCTCTGAGGATGAGAGCTCAGGTTCCTGGTCCATGACAGTCTGGTTCAAAGGCACAGAATCAAAATAAGGGAAAGTCAGAGCCTTACAGTTGCCTGTCAACAAATAGCACCTGGAAAGCAGGCACATAGGTCAGCTTGTCACACTCTTCCCCAATTTGGGAAGAGTTCTAGTATTCCTCTTTCAATTATATTAATTTGTTCTAGATTCTCATATATACATATAAATTAGCATATGCAAACGATATGCAAATCTATGCCCTCTTTTGTACTCTTTTGGTAATCCATTTCCTCTTTTTTGGCGATACATAAGTGGCCACCCTAATCCTCTGACCCAGTTGCATGGGGTAAAGCACTTCTCTTAACATGTATAGAAATGATTGACATGAAGAAATGAAAAGTGAGGACTCATAAGTCTTTTCCTCCATTGTTGCATAAGTTGAACTGGCATAACTTAGAAAATAATTAGACATTTTCGGGTGATTTTCCAAGTAGGAAAGCTAGAAGAAAAGATACTTATCAATGTGGAAAAATATTGGTTTAAAAATATTATTGTTGCACACAACTGCAGATTTTGTTCACTCAGACACTGATATCTCCTGGCTAGAAATCAACTGTAGCTGCTCAATTAATGATAAAATACCTAGTGATAAATGAATCTCAAGCAAGGCAATCTTTATACCTCACTGAACATAGGTGTCAGAAACTCTGATGACTTTTCAGTTGACAGAGACCAGATGGCACCTCGGAACATTCAACCTGCTCACACATCTGTGGATAATAGGATTTTTTTATGGTGGCACATCCTGGGTTGATGGGCCTCCATGGTTTCTGTGGGAAAGGGAGTGTGTCACATGAAATAATTCCATGCTTTTGGACAGGTATTTGCTTTTTACTTTGGGGGTTTATCAAGGATTCTTCCCGCAGACGCATACAGGCCTGATGGTTGTCGCCTCATCGTTAAACATCACACAGCTATTGTGTGCATCATACCACTATTATTTAGCAATTCTGATAATCAAATGTCATCCTCTCTCATCCTCTACCTGAAATGCTCATCTTACTGTCTTTATGATACAATTGTAGACTGTATCTAGGGATGGACAGATTCACCTCCATCTGTTCTTGCCAGGCGTTCCCCGAAGAGCTGCTGCCGTCTGACCCACTCGCTGCATGGATGTGCACGGATGGTGCAGCGAGCATCCAGTGAGTGCCCGACTGCTGCCTGTCCCCTTAGTGAGCTGCCATTGTGCATAAAAATGGCAGCTCATGGTTTTCAGGAAATGTAATGGTGCATAAGTGGCAGCCGTAAAGGGGGCCATTTACCAATATTACAGGCCCCTTTACAGCCTCTCCGGGTAAATGGGCCCCTGAGCAGCTGTACCTCTGCCTCTCAGGGAGAACATCATGGCAAGAGGGAGGCCAACCTGGAGCCATCCATTGGCCAGAAAAGGAGCTACTGCTCTAATGCTTGCTTCCATCTTCCCTTACCATTCAATTTTCCTTTTGTATTGTGTGCAGAAAAGGGTAACTAAAATGGTCAAGGGGCTGGAGGATCTCCCCTATGAGAGAATATTGAAACAGCTGGGATAGTTTAGCTTGGAAAGAAAGGAGGGTAAGGGGACACATGATAGAAGTGTACAAAATTATGCATTGTATAGAGAATGTGGATAGGGAGATATTTTTCTCCCTCTCTCATAAAATACTCGATCCCACTGAGGGTCATCCCATGAAGCTGATTGGTGGGAGATTCAGGACAGATAAAAGGAAGGACTGATACAGCACAGCTCTTCTTATGTTCTTATGTTCTTTTGTCTATTGGATTGTGTGAGCCTTCAGACACATAAATGTATGATGAAAAATTGCACTTTCAATATATGTGCAGCGCTTAGAGAATTTGAGGTGCATTTTGTTGATTACATTTTCATACCGCTCAATAGCTGAACCTCTCCGTAAGTGTAAGTGTAAGTGACATGAAGATGATGTTGACTATGGTGATGATGATGGAGGAGGAAGGAGAAGATGAGATGATGATGATATTTTTGAGCCACAGACTGCATTGGAACATTCAGGAGTGCAACAGCTAGTGGGTAGGGTAACTAAGTTTTGATACACACAATAGTCCAGGTCAGTATCAGAATGTGGTAAGATCAAATTCCTGTAGTATTTCCAGCCCTAATATGACATGAGAGGACTGGATGAGCTTTCACAAGCCCTAGGACACATGAAACTTCAATTGGCCTCCATTATGGGGTGAAGAGGCCATCCTTTCCCCAATATTAAAGTTTCTTTCTTATTTAAGGTAGGGCAGAAATTACCTGACAGGAAGATTTTTGGCTGTTTTGTGTCATGTGGTTGAAAAGTCACACTTAAAAAAAAAACAACCCTTGTCTTTCTTCATTCTATATGAACACATGCATTTCTTTAAACAATCTGGATTACAAATATAATGTCTAGTGAGTATACACAGTGGAAAGAAAGCAGCTTCTTAAATGTATTTATACAGCTACAGCAGAGCTACTGATGATGGAAGAAGCTGAAACATTTAGCTTAAAGTGTTTGGTTTTTTTAATACTCTGTTGTTAGTCTTTCTATCTTTCTCACAGAGAGAGAGAAAGAGACAGACAGAGAGAGAGAGAGAGAGAGAGAGAGGCTGTTTGTCAATCTTTCTCCTTTTTTTTTCTACATCACTCAGACAAACCAGTAAAGTAACACATTTCTGCTTACACCATCCTTAGCTAATGTGCAATTTCTCATCATCATCTTTTGATTTTAAACCCTTGAAATTGCTACTTCTCTGCTCTTCTGCTTTCTAATACTGCATTCAAAAGCTTCTGCTTCACTTTACACTGACTAATGATAGGTTCTTAAAGTCCTTGGTAAATATAATTTACCGTTTTGGAGTTTCTTTTTTGCACAAGGTAATTGGGGCCTGAAGGACTGTGGGAGGAGAATCTTAATCTTCAGACCCTTCTCACATACAGGTTGTAATTCTATTATTCTAAGGAAACTCAACAAACCTAATTTGGGAGTTAAAATATGCATCATAACCAATATTGCTTTCTATAATAATGAACATCGACTTAGCTTTTGGATGGAATCATTACTATACTGTAGAATTTAAATTAGCCAATGTATTAATCTCTCAAAACCAATTAAACTGTATAGTACTTTTTAAAGGACATAATTGGGTCAAGGAGACTATATACAAAAGATATACTCTTTGAAGAAAAGACCAAAAACTTTGAAACTTTTAGCCAACAGCTATATAACAATGTGGAGTTTTACAGAGCAATCTTATATGGTTCTACTCATTGAGCTTAGTGGGGCTTACTCCCAAGTAATTGGGTATATTTAGTTATTATTGTTTCATTTAAAATTATTTCTATACCTCCTTTCATCACACAAGATGACAAGGCACTTTACAAAATAAAACTGATATAATAAAACATACAGCAAATATCCAAAATTAAATAATCCAATAGGCTGGTATTAAAAACCAGTGTCTGGGAATGACCACTTGAACAGATGTAGTTGTACTGAGTGGTGGATTAGAATACCTGCACCATAGGTGCCCATAGGATCTCTAAGGTGTGTTCATTCCACAATATGGGGGCAAGCACAGAGAAGGTCCTTCAGTGAGTCATGATAAGGCAGCTTCAAGTCATTCAACACAGCTCCTTTGACCACAGTGAGTGGGCTGGCCATTATGGAAGGAGGTGGTTTCTCAGCCTGGCCTGAAGCTGTTTGACACTATGTATGTCAGCAACAAAACCTTGAACTTGGCTCAGTAGCGAATAGACAACCAGTATCGCATTGCAGCTGCAACGTCTTTTAACCTGCTTGCTTCCTAGGTGGCCTCATAGATGGAAAAGGCCTGTTGGGATGCCTGACATGAAATCATACAAGTTTTCCATAACAGGTTTAGGTAGTACTGCCCTCTCCCCTATGAAGCTGCCCACCTACTGAGATTACCCTCACAGCCCTCTTGTGAGTCCCAACATCCCCAGAAATACACTTAGAGTTATATCCAGCTAGATCTAGGGTTGGCGGAGAATTTCTCCCCGAAACTTCAGGGGGCCAAGCGCCAACGTGTTCGGCCCCCCGAACAAGTTTCGGGGAGAAATTCTCCGCACCCCCCCGCACCCTGCACCCCCCCGGGACAGGACTTACCTTTCCCGAATGTCCCTCCCGGCGGCAGGTCCTGGCGGCGGGTCCCAGCGGCGGTTCGTCGGGTCTTCGTCAGGGGCGGGGGCAGCAGCCGATCTTTCGACCGGATGCCGCCGCCGCCATTCCAATAAAACTAAAAAAAAAAAAAAGCCCCCGTGATAGGCTACGTGACGATTAACGTAGCCTATCACGGCTAGATTTGCAAAGTCAGCCGTGATAGGCTACGTAAATCGTCACGTAGATAGGGGTGAACGAAAGTCACTTACCTTTTCTCGCAGCTTTTTCGCGGTGGGGGGGAGCGCTTCGCTGCTCCCCCCGCGAAGTTCAGGCCGGGGGGGGAGGCTTCCCGCCTCGCCCGGCCGAAATTCAGGCCGGGGGGGAGGCTTCCCGCCTCGCCCGGCCGAAATTCAGGCCGGGGAGGAGGCTTCCCGCCTCGCCCGGCCGCGAACACAAAAGTAAAAAAAAAAAAAAAAAAAACGTCCCCTGATAGGCTACGTGACGATTCACGTAGCCTATCACGGCTAGATCTGGAAAGTCAGCCGTGATAGGCTACGTGAATCATCACGTAGCCTATCACGGGTGACTTTAAAAAAAAAAGCGCGTACGCGAATGGCGGCCCCCATAGGGAGCCGCCATTCGCGTTCCTTATTTAGTTGCTGTAGTCTACGTCAATGTTTACGTAGACTACGGCGAAAATAAGGGCAACGCAAATAGCGTTGCCCTTATTTTTGCCATAGTCTATGTAAACATTGACGTAGACTACAGCGACCAAATAATGAACGGGAATGGCGGCTCCCTATGGGGGCTGCCATTATCCGTACACACTTTTTTTTTTTTAAAGTCACCCCTGATAGGCTACGTGACGATTCACGTAGCCTATCACGGCTGACTTTGCAAATCTTGCCGTGATAGGCTACGTGAATCGTCACGTAGCCTATCAGGGGACGTGTTTTTTTTTTTTCTTTCATTGCAATGGCGGGGGCGGCAGCCGGTCGAAAGACCGGCTGCCGCTCCCGCCCCGCTCGAACACCGGACGAACTGCCAGCTGGACCCGCCGCCGGGAGGGACATTCAGGGAAGGTAAGTCCCGTCCCGGGGGGGGCGGGGGCAGGGGGGGCGGAGGATTTCTCCCCGAAACTTGTTCGGGGGGCCGAACACGTTGGCGCTCGGCCCCCCGAAGTTTCGGGGAGAAATTCTCCGCCATCCCTACACGTAGCCTATCACGGGTGACTTAAAAAAAAAAAAAAGCGCGTACGGATAATGGCGGCCCCCATAGGGAGCCGCCATTCACGTTCCTTATTTGGTCGCTGTACTCTACGTAAAGATTACATAGACTACGGCGAAACATTTACGTAGACTACAGCGACCAAATAAGGAACGCGAATGGCGGCTCCCTATGGGGGCCGCCATTTGCGTATGTGCTTTTTTTTTTTTTAAAGTCACCCGTGATAGGCTACGTGATGATTTACGTAGCCTATCACGGCTGACTTTGCAGATCTAGCCGTGATAGGCTACGTTAATCGTCACGTAGCCTATCACGGGGGCGTTTTTTTTTTTTTACTTTTTAGTTCGCGGCCGGGCAAGGCGAAGCGCCTCCTCCCTGGCCTGAATTTCGGCCGGGTGAGGCGGGAAGCCTCCCCCCCTGGCCTGAACTTCGGGTGGATGGCAGCGAAGCGCCTCCCTCCAACCGCGAAAAGCTGCGAGACCAGGTAAGTGACTTTCGTGCACCCCTAGGTAGATCAACTACACCTATGGAAGTGGACTTCCTGGCCCCATCTTCCCACCACATCTCTTCCAGCCCCTGAAAATGCTACACAGAGAGTCAGGAGACCCTTCTGAATGGGATGAGCTGTAGCGTGAGGGAGAGAGAGATCTCCCAAAACCAGACAGAGGGACCTTCTGCAAACAGAACCCTTCTCCTCACAGAAGATCCATTCCTCTTGCAGAAGGCAGATACTGGAACCAGGGAGAGATATCAGTATCAGTAATTGTGCCTAGGTTCTGGAACACCCTCCTGTAAGAGGCTCACCTCACCCCTTTTCTAATGGCCTTCTGTAGAATGATTGAAACCTTCACTTTTAGGAAGGCTTTGGGGCCATAAATTGCTGCTCCTTTACTGAAGTAGTTTAAAACGATCTGTTTCAGTCATTTATTTTTGACAGCTGTCCAAAGTTTAGTGTTTTGTGGCTGCCTTAGTGTAATTATACATTGTTTTTATTGTTAAGTTAGGGTGCAATCCTATCCAAATAATCACCAGCCTTGGAAATTGCAAGAGCACCAGCCTCTGTGCTCCAACCACCCTACATTTTTTTGCCTAGATTGGCAATTTTGTGCATCTAGGCATGGCTTTGGGGAGGGGGAGGGAAGGAGCCTGGTTACCCAATCGGAAGCTATGTAAAGCAGCTTCCATGGTCTCCTCCCCTCCCCGCCCCCAGGACCACCCCCTTTTCCCCATCTCTGTGCTCCATTTTGAAGCACAGAGATGTAGCCAGCATGGAGAGAATCACGCTGGCTATGAGTGGGCAGGGGAGAGGCAGGGAGCATGGTTTCTGGGAACTGAGGTCAGAGCCTTAGCTCTGACTTCAGTTCCCAGAAACCAAACAATCCTATGGTCCTCTGGACAGTGTCGAATGGCCATAGGATTGCTCCGGCCCTAGTTTTAACTCACTTTGTAAGCTGTCTTGTGCTCTTGAGGCAAGTTAAGCACGTTTAAATAAATACATACATAAAATAGATAATATGAATAGATAAATAGAAATATAGTGGAAGGGCTTGGCTGGCATCTACTTCTTGATCTGGAGAGGAAAAGATGAACAATAGAAGAAGAAAAATGAGGTTATGCCTTAAGATTATTGAGCAGATGGCAGCTATAAATAGTTAACAAATGATCGCATTGCAGTAATAGAGCATTTACCTTATGTGTAGACGCTAAAGTGCTTGTTTAGCATATAAAAAGAGGAAACTGAAAGAGGAAGTGTTAGTACTCTCTAATATCTCAGAAGGTGGTAACCCATGGGAGGGAGATGACATATTTAAGTTAAAGGATGTGAGTGCAAGAACTAATGGCTAAATATTGGGCCTTAACAAATTTAGGGCATGGCCCTACCATAAAGTATGTCTGGTTAAACTCCTTTGGCTTCAGTGGAAGTAATGGAGCATAGTAAGGATGCTTTCAATGGTTGGAGGCGCACAATTCTGAAATTATCCTCTTGGAACTTTACTAGGTGTAATAATCCATTGGATACATTTCTGAACATTGTTGTTGTTGTTGTTGTTGTTAATTTCATGACTGTAGGATGTACTACCTAGAACTGGCTGGAACACATCTAACCACTTCAGAAACAGTTATACTGGCTTATGGAGCTTTTCTGACCACAATTCAAAATCCTGATTTTAACTAGGAACGTCAGAGAATTCCGCCACGGATCTCGGTGAGGCCGAATGCCAGTGCATTCGGCCCCCCGAAATCCATGGCGGAACGAAGCCCCCCTCTGCGAAATGGGCCCGGAACGGAGCACCTACCTGCTGCCGTCTGCACTGACTTGCGAATGGTGGCCGCGTCTGCGGCTGCCATTCGGTTCTTCCATGTAGCCATGATAGGCTACGTAAATACTTTCCTATGGGGATGGACAAAAGTCCCTTACCTGATCCCGCAGCTTGCTTCGCGGTGGGGGGGAGGTGCTCCATCCCTCCCCCCGAAATTCTGGGTGGGGTGGGAGGCACCCCATCCCTCCCTGCTGAAATTCTGGCCGGGGGGGGAGGCGCTCCATCCCTCCAGCTTAAATTCTGGCCAGGGGGGAGGCGCCCCGTCCCTCTGGCTGCGAATCTCGTCTCCTGCTGGGACGCAAATGGCGGCAGCTGTAGCCGCCGCCGTTTGTGTCCCTGCAGTCAGCCGTGATAGGCTATGTAAATGTTTACGTAGCCTATCACAGCTGACTTTGGGGGAAAAAAAAAATGCGTACGCAAATGGCGGCGCCCATGGGTGCCGCCATTTGCGTTCCTTATTTGGGCACGTGTAGTCTACGTAAACATTTACGTAGACTATGGCAAAAATAAGGGCAACGCTTATAAGGGCAACGCTATGGCAAAAATAAGGGCCAGCCGGACCCGCCGCCGGGAGGGACATTCAGGGAAGGTAAGTCCCGTCCCGGGGGAGGGTGCGGGGTGCGGGGGGGTGCGGAGGATTTCTCCCCGAAATTTGTTCGGGGGGCCGAACACGTTGGCGCTCGGCCCCCCAAAGTTTCGGAGAGAAATTCTCCGCCATCCCTAGCCGCCGCTGAACCGCCGCCGAAACGCCGCCAGGAGCCGCCGCCGCCAGGGACATTCTCACAAGGTAAGTCCCATCCCGGGGGGTGGTGGACCGTTTCTCCACCAATTTCGGGGGGCCGAATGCGTTGGCATTTGGCCTCCCGGAGATTCATGGAGAAATTCTCCGACATCCCTACTTACGTAGCCTATCACGGCTAATGCAGAGATACCATTTGCATCCCTGCAGAAGCCGTGATAGGCTACGTAAGTATTTATGTAGCCTATCACAGCAAAACTAAGGGTATACAAATGGCGGCAGCTATGGCAGCCGCCATTTGCATTCCCTTTTTTTTTGCCGTTTTAGCCTACGTAAATATTAACGCAGCCTATTACGGCAAAAAAAAGGAACGCAAATGGCATGGTGACCACCATTTGCGTTCCTTTTTTTTTTTGCCGTAATAGCCTACATAAATATTTACGTAGGCTAAAACGGCAAAAAAAGGCAACGCAAATGGCGGCCGCCATAGCCGCTGCCATCATTTGCGTTTGCTGTTTTGTTTTGTTTTTTTGCCATGATACAGTACGTAAATATTTACATAGCCTATCATGGCAAAATACAGGGACACAAATGGCGGCGGCTACGGCTGCCGCCATTTGCGTCCCTGCAGGCTGCCCAGCGGCCAGATGTCCGGCTGCGGGCGGCCCCGGCTGGCGGCTCCACAGAATCTCCGCGGAGCAGAGCCGGCTGGAGAGAATTTCTGGGGGAGGGACGGAGCACCTCCCCCCCCACCGCGAATGTCACCCTTCGAAAAGGTAAGTGACTTTCGTACATCCCTAATTTTAACCTAAAAACATTAAATGGATTGTAACCAGGTTACTTGAAGAACTGCAATCACAATAGAACCCTTGGTGGAAGCTGTCTGTTCATATGCAGAATAGGTTCAACACCTTGGATAGCTCCTTTAGAGTTCTGACTGGTTCTGATTGAAGCCCAGAGCAGATTCACTGCCCCACTGACATCAGAGCCACCAGCCTCCAGTGGTTTTTAGGAAGAACAAACTCACTTCAAAGTAGTAATAGCACATAGTTTTCTATGCTTATGGCCTTCAAGTGCATATACAATCGCAGTGCATCCCAGCTGTTCTATCAGGCTTCACTGTCCGTAGTAGTTTCATTACAATGCAAAATAATTATCAGTTACTGCAAATAATGCAGTAGTATTATTTTATGTCTGTTTTCCGTTCCCCACTCCTCTTCTTACAACTGAGAGCTGATCTGTAATAAATTCTCCTAATGGACTTTCTAAATGCATCAAACACCACTGCTTTAATATCATCTGTATGCGTTCTTCACTCATGAAGAACTGAGTGCTTTCTCTGGCCTTGGTGCTCAGCTGGAGAGTTGTTGAGGAAAATATACAGATTACACTCTAGCTTGCTTATAGGCCATGAGGCTTGCTCACTTGCAAACAATTATGAATTAAGAGCAACAGAGATGTGGTGAACTTTTGATACGTAATTTTCCTCTTAAGGTAAGTTTTATGAGTCATTATTTGAAAGCTGCTAAGGGATTGCCTATTTCTTGGATCACAAATCCGTTGGGATGATAAAGTACCTGATTGATGGACCCCTTGGGAAATTTTAATTGCTTATCCACCTCCCCTCACAATCACATCTCCCAAGAGATTGAAGTTCAAATGCTCTCGTTTGGTTTGTTTGTTTTTATCACCACTTTCCCTGTCCATCATTTTTCTGTTCGTCTTCCCTTTCTTTTTATGGTGGAGGTATGTGGTGTATTTTCTACATATTTTTTATGAGAGCCCTGCTATGTGCTATTTTCATCCTGAGTTGCAAATGCCATTATTCTTTCAGACAGTTCAGATGGCAAGCATTAATTCATTTAATAAGTACATCCATCAACTAACGCAGCTTTCCCCAACTTGGTGCTCTCCAGATATGTTGGACTACAACTGCCATCATCCCCACCCATCATTGGCCATGCTGGCTGGGGATGATGGCAGTTGTGTTCTAACACATCTGGAGAAGTTAGCCACTTTCCCATTCCATTCATTTCAATGGAAAGTTAAACACATTCTTTAATCTATCTTTCCCACTGAAATCCGTGGAACTTAGAAGTGACTTACAATGGCTGGATCTATCTTTGGTTGATTAACTGGTAGAGACCCATTTAATTGGTCAATCCAGCATGGCTTCATTTTGTTTGTATTTTGCCATTATTTTATTTCTGGCATGTTATTGTAATATGGAATTACAATGAAAATAATATGTAATAGACCTCCCATCTGCTAAGATGGGCCCAGGCTTTAAGTGATAAAGGAACATGATTCAATAAGAAAATAGTTCCATACTTCCAAATTATCAAGTGGAAATTGCAATTGTTAGATTTTATATTGTCTTATTGTTGCTAACACTTGTATTCACAAAGCTTTGGGTAACACTGTAGAACTAGCTGTTCTCAAACATTTCTAATTTAGGGCACAATCCTATGCATGTTTAGACAGAGAAAAGGCCTACAACTCCCAGCATTCCCTAGCCATCATGGCTGGCTGGGGAATGCTGGGAGTTGTAGGCCTTTTCTCTGTCTAAACATGCATAGGATTGTGCACTTCACCACATTTACTTTGGAGTAAATGCCTTTGAATCAATGAAACGTACTTCAAAGTATACTTATTTAGGATCAGAATAGACGTCAGTGTGTAGCTTAATGCCCAACACATTAATATCCTAAGCACACAAAATCGAAGTATAACTTCGTGCTTCCAAGTTTTCTCCCACGTATAATACTTTCTTGGCAGCTACGGCTTGCAGTTATTTCTACGTGCCTCATGACTTTCTCCTCTTTCCACAAGCTTTGGTTTTAAGAGAGCTTTGGAAAAGTTTCAAGACCATATAATTCTTTCAAAGCATCGTGATTTCATACAAAGTTTATGGCAGTCAGTAAAGCTGATTATATACCACTCAGATGAGCGCTGTTCTGCTACATAAAACTCATATTTCACACACACAAAACTATGGGACTATGAATTCATAATGACCACTACTGCTTTCAGATCATACTACATAGCTGTAGAAAAGCCCTATATTATATCCTGTGTTAATGTTTGGAGACCTTAGCCCTTATCAGTAAATGAAAACTAAATAGTATAAACCTTTCTCTTTAAAGTAAAATACTTCCAGTGGAAACATTAATAAATACTCATCCTTAGGAAGACCTCTACAAGCAAACACACACGCATTCAAGGTTTAGCCATAACTTAGGTGTTTTATATTTACCAACAGATATAAAGAGGGAATGAACAAATCCATCCTTCACATTAGATATACTGTTATATTTTAATAGAACAAATGTATCACTCTGCATTTCCCCTAAATGGAGAGAAGTTCTAGGGCAGCCTTTTACAGGGCGAGTTTCTATATGAATACTAGCGATGAATGGAGGCTTTTGTAATAAATGGTTTATTGACTGATGTATAGGTTGTGTGGATGAGAAGTGAGCGTGGGCACAAATAACTCGGGTTCCAAAGCAACATCCAAACAGAACTCCTATGGCCCTACCAAGCTACTACTGCCAACTGGAAATGGAGTCTTTACTATCTTTTCTATACACACCAAGCTCAAATTGCTTTCTCTTCTGCCCACATCCAGGCAGCATAAAATGTTTCTTTCAGCCCATACCCAGGAAGGTGGTGTGTGACACAAATTCCTAGAGATCTGAAGAGCTGCACATTGTCAAAGGCCATTAATCAAGATGGTATTGAGAAAATCCAGAGAGGAGAACTGATTGGTGCATGAAATTGCATCATTTGATGACTGCAACATTAAGTGTTGACTCACCTTTGTGAATGGGCCATCACAGATATAGTGCATAGACAGAAGTGTCTGCTCAAACACAATGCTTTTCAATGGATGCAGTTAACACAATCAGACATCCAGTGTAGATAAAACAAGTAATGTACACAAATGAGTAAACCAGACTAATTCATCTTAGAACTGGGAGTTGAAAATGAGCTCCCCACTTCAGAATTACCAAGCTTTTAATAATCTGAGCCAAAATCCCTCTGAATTTTGGACAGGTGCACCAATAAGCTCAGCCCATTGTGACCTGCCCTCCTTTTTCCTTTCCCTAAAACTGGCCTAGCAGCTCCAGGTGCAGAAGCAGCATGAGCGTTTGTGTGCGTGTATGCAAAGTGGAGGGAATCTGCAGGAACTATAAGTTGTCATAGTTTCTAGACCCTTGCTAAGGAGCCAGACATTATGGTAAACAACAAATCCCAGAGATCTTTGCACTTGGAATTCCTGTTGGTAAGGCTCTGAGGCCTAATGAAGGCCCAAGGAACAGTGCTGTGTGCACACCACGCTGCTGCTGCTGGAAGGTCACCTGGGAAACAGGAAAGGGGTCTGAGGCCCACACAGATGGAAGCCAGCTGCAAGGGAAGCTGGGGACAGCAGTGCACTGGCAGGGCCAGGTCTTCTTGAGATTTTGGAGAACTCTCAGGATAAGGCCACAGTGGACTCATTTTGAATCTGTTGCTGGGGGTCAGTTGCCATTTATGTATGTATGTATGTATGTATGTATGTATTTGAAGTATTTTTATGCCGCTCCTCCATGAGAAAGGCTGCCAGAGTGGCTTACATATAATCAATTAAAGAAGACAGTCCCTGCCTGCAGGCTTACAGTCTAAGAAAGGTGAGAGACATAAGGAGAAAGGTATGGGGAGGGAAGAGGGGGAGGAACTAATTCTTTTAGCAAAGCTGGTGGAATGGCCCCGGCGTCTTTCTCATCTCCCCCCACCGCTAAGCTCAGCCTGCTGGAATGGCTGCTTCTGGTAACAGGAGAGGCAGGAGGAGCCTTTGTGATGGAGGTCTTCTTCAGCAGCAGGGCTGGTGGAATGGCCCTTCTCCCCCTCTCTTGATTTTGCATAAGAAGAAGGTTGCTTATCTGGACCTACTAAGAGACAGACTCATTGGATCTGTTTTGATTTCCTTTTTCTGTGAAATGCCTTTAAACATGTTTGTGGTAATTTGTCTCTGAAATTTAGCTTGGAGCTTAATAATGACACACTGCTTCACTGCTGCATGCAAATAGGAAGATGCTTCTAAGGACAGGATTATTGCCCTCTTTTGGTCCATGATGGCTTCTTCCTGAGCATTTTGCCTAGAGTTGTCTTTGAAATAATGGCTTCTGTCATAACTAATGAGCGCTCTGCACACTATAGTACCTCAGGGTGTTTTTGCTCTGTCAGCCACACAAATGAAAGCCACAGAATGGATGAGGATCGCTTTCTTTGGGCTTCTAGCATGGTGGCCAGATTACTGAAGTCTCTCCCTAGCCAAGTGTGGTTGGCTTCCTCTTTTTTGAGCATCTTGTGTGCTGCTAAGATTTCTTCATTTCACCAAGCTTATAATGTAGTTTAATGTTTATATTCTCCCTGCTTTTAAACTTGTCTTAACATGCTCTTATCATATGACTGTTGTTACTATTGTATTTATTATTTTACAGCACAATTCTATGCAGATGTACCTAGAAGTAAGACCCACTGAGTTCAATAGGACTTTCTCCTAGGTAAGTTGGTATACTATATTACTATTGCAGCCTTAATGTGATTTAGTAACTTTGTAAGGTGTAGAAATTTCTAATACATAAATAAATAAAACTTGTGCCCATGAAAGTGACTTCTATTCTCAGCTCACTATTGTAGAAAATATAATAGATTTCACCTAAAGAAAAATTTGTACAATGGACTTTAAACTTCAGGTGAAGTGGGGAGGGGGGGGGCAACATTCCTAAGTTATCTTAAACATGCCTGAATATTCTTTTGCTTGTTTGTTTTGCCACAAAGGTAGATTTTCCTGTTCAGACTGAACAGCTGATGCTTTTTAAGGTAAGCAGAAAAAAGCTGTGTAAAACTAGTGATATTTCTCAAAGGGAGGGGCATATATTGCTAAGTTGTCAAGAAGTATGTCATGATTCATCAGGGAATCCATCACCTATCCTGAGCAACAATTCAGGTAGGGATGTCAGAGAATTCCGCAACGGATCTCAGTGAGGCCGAATGCCAGTGCATTCGGCCCCCTGAAATCCGTCGCGGAATGAAGTCCCCACTGCCCCCAACCCACAAAAGGCGCGCGGAATGGAGCACTTACCTGCTCCCATCCGCGCTGCTTTGCGAATGGCAGCCGTCCTGCGGCCGCCATTCGCTTCCTCTTCCTAGCCGTGATAGGCTACGTAAATACTTACGTAGCCTATCATGGCTAACGCAGGGATGCCATTTGTGTACGCTGGGTTTTTTTCCCCCTGCCATGATACACTACGTAAATATTTTTTACATATTCAGAGCGTCAGTCTCTGAGGGCTTCTGGTCATAGGCCATATCAAAGTATCATGGAAGTCAAACTTTTTGAGGTGAATTTGGAGGTCCCTTCTTGAGAAAAACATCTGAAGAATTTTGAGGTAGGGGTGGATGGAGTCACCTGTGCCCAGCTTCGTCAAGCACTTGCTGAGCTGCTGCCCACCCGTTTGTGGTGCAGCGCAAGCTTCTGGATGGCCCAACAAAGCTGTGGGGCTATCCGCCCTCGTAGCGAGCTGCCATTTCGTGCAACAGTGGTGGCTCAGGCTCTTCCAGGAAGGTAATGTTGTATAACTGGTGGCCGTAAAGGGGCCATTTATGCAATGTTACAGGCGTGAATGCTCCATTTGGATGGCTGCCAGGTGCTCACTGAGGCATGGGGCACTTGATGAGTGGGTCTGTGAGTGCCTTGCAGCCTGGAAGCGGGGTCTGGTACGGTGAGTTAGGGGGAGTCCATCAGACTCCGCCACCCCTGCAGACTGTCGTGACATCCCTATTTTGAGGAAAAGCAAAAAGAGTTTCAGTAAGACTATCAGGGCCAGCACTCCAGTGAGGCAAGCTGAGCCTTTTTGCTCAGGTGACAGATTGGGTGGTGGTGGTGAAACTTGCTGCTGCTGTCCATCTGATCTCGAAAGAAAGCCAGGCATCTTTTGCTACTCCATGACTGCTGCCAGCTTGCTCTCTTCTTAGATGTTTAAACATGGTGGATGCTGGCTTTACTAAACAGCCCAGAATTTCATCATCCCTAGTAGTTGCCAGGAAAAAAAAAATCATTTATCATTTCCTCTCTATTTTTTCCTTCAAAACCCTTTGTTGTAGGTCCCACTTGTAGTTAACAGATGCTAAATGCACATGTGTAGGGCAAAGAGATGGAGAAGTTGCCTCCACATATTGCATAATAGGGCAGGTCAACAATGCTTGACTTTGTAATAGCTTAATATAATATCCTAAACACACAATTCTGGTATAATCTGATGGATTCCATTTCCCCCCCTCCAAAAACATATGCCCAAGAAAGATCCCTGTTGCAGTTTGAGAGCTTACACATTTTAAGCAACTCGGTAGCCCAAAGAAAGGCCCAGTACCATTCTATATTATTAGGGATTTAACAGAAAAAGAGAAATCTCAGCAAGTTCTCTATTTGTGGTGTGATTCTAGCACCTTCTTCAACCTGGTCAAACAGACATATAGACATGAAACTGAATGCTGGTTCAGTTGTCAGTCTTGCTCCTTTTAAAAAAGGATATGTTTTACATGCCATAAATATGTTTATCCATTTATGCATCCATTCTTCACCTTCTTAAAAAAAAACATTTTAAAAACTGCTCTGGGGAAGGGGTGTTGTTGATATAACAGACACCAGCCAATCAGCACTATTTGGGGCCAGCACAGCCTTTGCTGAAAACCTGCAGAATTGTGTATTGTTTTTTTTCAGGGTTTCACCCTGGATTGGGAAAACAACAACAACAGTGGAATTGAACATAGTGACCACATTTTCATATTGGCTCCAGCTGCTCCACAAAAGTTGTATTTGTCTTCAACCTCACTAAAGTGTTGATTTCACTGAAATAACTTCAGTAACCAAGTTTTCAGCCCAGGGAGTTAGAATGAGAATTTTGACATTTGTATGTGTATCCAAAGCCATTAGCATGGTTTCTTTTTGACACAAGCAGAGAACAGCAATTATACATCATGGCAGGTGGAATTAACCATAAGGTAGTTTCGGCTGCTTAATCACATATGCAATTTCATATTACAAATCTCTCCACTTTGTGCAGATGAAATTGATTTGGTAAAATAACAATATTTGCATAACTTGGAAAGAAAACATTTCAAATTATGTCATCAAGCCAATTAGTGATTTGTCCTTAGAGGGATTAATTTTTTTTAGATTAAACATTCACAACACTGCAAGAGTAATCATTCTTCATTTTATGAGTACGTTGGTGAAGTGCAGAAGATTTTAGAGGATATCCCAACTCATGTTTTTTCTCCCCAGCCCATTGAAGAGCTTTCAGGAGATTATAAGGGGGGGAAATAAGACCACAAGCAATTTTGCTGACCAGAGTAGATTCAGTAGTCCAAGGGTGGACAATTTGTGGTTATCTAGATGTTTTGGCCTACACCTCCCATCAGTCCTAGCTAGCATAGCCAATGGTGAGGGATCATGGGAGTTGTAGTCTGAAAATCTGGAGTTCCACAAGTTGTCTACCCTGGGGGGATGTGATAGCTGCTGCAGGCTCTGCCATACCCCTCCCAGTTACAGTAGAAGCAGATGGGGGCTCAGAGAAACAAGAGAGGAGAAGGTAAAAGATGACTGAAGTATATTTGGAGATAGGCAAAGAGCAGGTCTCCCCTTCATGGATCACTGCCTTGTTGTGGCGAAGGGGCTTGCCGCTTGCATAACTCAGTGAAGCCATAAGCTCTGCCATGCAGGGCCACCCAAGATGAACAGGTCACGGTGGAGATTTCTGACAAAATGTGGTCCACTGGAGAAGGAAATGGCAACCCACTCCAGTATTCTTGCCAAGAAAACCCCATGGAACGTATCACAAGGCTAAAAGATATGACACTGGAAGATAAGCCCCTCAGGTCAGAAGGTGTCTAATATACTACTGGGGAAGAGCAGAGGAAATTTCCAAGTAGCGTCAGAAAGAGTGAAGTGGCTGGGCCAAAGCCAAAAGGACACACAGCTGCGGATGTGTCTGGTGGTGAAAAGAAAGTCCAATGCTGTAAAGAACAATATTGTTTAGGAACCTGGAATGTCAGATCAATGAATCAAGATAAGCTGGAGGTGGTCAAACATGAGATGGCAAGATTGAACATTGACATCTTGGGAATCAGCGAACTAAAATGGACAGGCATGGACAAATTTAATTCAGGTGACTATTATATTTACTACTGTGGACAAGAATCCCTTAGAAGAAATGGAGTAGCACTCATAGTCAACAAAAGGGTGGGAAAAGCAGTACTGGAGTACAATCTCAAAAACGATAGAATGCTCTCAGTATGAATCCAAGGCAAACCATTCAACATCACAGTAATTCAAGTCTATGCCCCAACCACTGATGCCGAAGAAGCAGAGGTTGATCGGTTCTATGAAGACCTACAACATCTTTTAGAACTAACACCAAAAAAAAGATGTCCTCTTCATCATAGGGGATTGGAATGCCAAAGTAGGAAGTCCAGAAATCACCGGGATAACAGGCAAGCATGGCCTTGGTGTACAAAATGAAGCTGGACAAAGGCTAATAGAGTTTTGCCAAGAGAACACGCTGAGCAAACACTCTTTTCCAACAGCACAAGAGTCGACTCTACACATGGACATCACCAGATGGTCAATATCGAAATCAGATTGATTATGTCCTTTGCAGCCAAAGATGGAGAAGCTCCATACAGTCAGTAAAAACAAGACGCGGAGCTGACTGTGGCTCAGATCATGACCTTCTTATTGCAAAATTTCGGCTTTAATTGAAGAATGTAGGGAAAACCACTAAAACATTCGCATAAAATATGCGAGCTCATATTACGCCAGTACTTTTCCAGCTGCACTGGCTGCCAGTCCATTTCCGGGCCCGATTCAAAGTGCTGGTGTTAACATTCAAAGCCTTTAACGGCTTGGGGCCAGGTTACCTGAAGGATCGCCTCCTCCCATATGTGCCTGCCCGGACCTTCAGATCATCGTCAGTGGCCCTTCTCCGTGAGCCCCTGCCAAAGGAAGTGAGGCGGGTGGCTACTAGGAGGAGGGCTTTTTCTGCTGTGGCACCCCGGCTCTGGAATGAGCTCCCTAGTGAGGTTCGCCTGGTGCCTACATTGTATTCCTTTCGGCGCCAGGTGAAGACCTTTTTATTTTCCCAGGCATTTTAGCTTTCTAAATTTTTATCTTTGCTGTTTTAAATCTGTATTTTAAACTCCTGCACTGCTGCTAGATTTTATTGTGGTTGTATTGTTATATTGTGGTTTTAATATTCTATATATTTTAAATTGTTTTATTGTGTGTTTGGTTTTAATTTTTGTGAACCGCCCAGACAGCTTCAGCTATTGGGCGGTATAGAAATTAAATAAATAAACAAACAAACAAACAAACATTCAGGTATGACCTAAATCATATCCCTTATGAATATACAGTGGAGGTGAGGAATAGATTTAAGGGATTAGACCTGATAGACAGAGTGCCTGAGGAACTATGGACAGAAGTCTGTAACATTGTTCAGGAGGCAGCAACTCAATCTATCGCAAAGAAAAAGAAATGCAAGAAAGCAAAGTGGCTGTCTGATGAGGCTTTACAAGTAGCTGAGGAAAGAAGGGAAGCGAAAAGCAAGGGAGAAAGGGGAAGATCTATCCAACTGAATGCAAATTTCCAGAGAATAGCAAGGAGAGACAAGAAGGCCTTCTTAAATGAACAATGCAAAGAAATCGAGGAAAACAATAGAATGGAAAAGACTAGAGATCAGAGATCTCAAGGGAACATTTTGTGCAAAGATGGGCATGATAAAGGACAAAGATGGCAGGGACCTAACAGAAGCAGATGAGATTAAGAAGAGGTGGAAAGAATACACAGAACTATACAGGAAATATCTTAATGTCCCTGATAGCCATGATAGTGTAGTCACTGAACTGGAGCCGGACATCCTAGACAGTGAAGTCAAGTGGGTCTTAGGAAGCATTACTAACAACAAAGTTAGCGGAGATGACAGTATTCCAGCTGAGCTATTTAAAATCCTAACAGATGATGCTGTTAAAGTGCTGCACTCAATATCCCAACAAATTTGGAACACTCAGCAGTGGCCACAAGACTGGAAAAGGTCAGTTTACATTCCAATTCCAAAGAAGGGCAATGCCAAAGAGTGTTCAAGCTACTGTACAATTGCGCTCATTTCACATGCCAGCAAGGTGATGCTCAAAATCCTACAAGCTAGGCTTCAGCCGTATGTGAACCGAGAACTACAGAAGTACAAGCTGGGTTTCGAAGAGGCAGAGGAACTAGAGATCAAATCGCAAACATTCGCTGGATCATGGAGAAAACAAGAGAATTCCAGAAAAATGTCTATTTCTGCCTCATTGACTATGCTAAAGCCTTTGATTGTGTGGATCACAACAAACTGTGGCAAATTCTGAAAGAGATGGGAGTACCAGACCACCTTACCTGTCTCCTGAAAAACCTGTACGAGGGTCAAGAAGCAACAGTAAGAACTGGACATGGAACAACCGATTGGTTCAAAATTGGGAAAGGAGTATGACAAGGCTGTATATTGTCGCCCTGCTTATTTAATTTATATGCAGAGTACATCATCAGAAACGCCGGGTTGGATGAATCACAAGTCGGAATTAGGATTGCTGGGAGAATTATCAACATCCTCAGATACGCAGACGATACCACCCTAATGGCAGAAAGCGAAGAGGATCTAAAGAGCCTCTTGTTGAGGGTGAAAGTGGAGAGTGCAAAAGCTGGTTTGAAACTCAACATTAAAAAGCTAAGATCATGGCATCTGGCCCCATCACTTCCTGGCATATAGAAGGGGAAGAAATAGAAGCAGTGATAGATTTTATTTTCTTGGGCTCCAAGATCACTGCAGACGGTGACTGTAGCCATGAAATTAAAAGACGCTTGCTCCTTGGGAGGAAAGCTATGGCAACCCTAGACAGCATAGTAAGAAGCAGAGACATCACCTTGCCGACAAAGGTCCGTCTAATCAAAGCTATGGTTTTCCCAGTAGCAATGTATGGCTGTGAGAGCTGGACTATAAGGAAGGCTGAGTGCCGAAGAATTGATGCTTTCGAACTGTGGTGCTGGAGAAGACTCTTACGAGTCCCCTGGACTGCAAGGAGGTCAAATCAGTCCATCCTAAAGGAAATCAACCCTGAGTGCTCATTGGAAGGACAGATACTGAAGCTGAAGCTCCAATATTTTGGCCACCTAATGTGAAGAGAAAACTCCCTGGAAAAGACCCTGATGCTGGGAAAGACTGAAGGCAAAAGGAGAAGGGGACGGCAGAGGATGAGATGGCTAGATAGCATCACCGATGCAATGAATATGGACTTGAGCATGCTCCGGGACAGAGTGCAGGACAGGAAGGCCTGGCGTGCTATAGTCCATGGGGTCACGAAGGCTCGGACATGACTCAACGACTGAACAACAACAAAAAAAAGCAGGCCTGCACAATGTGTGACTCACCAAACCGACTGTAGCTCACTACCTGTTTATATAGCCTGCTAGGTGTTTGACAGCTGCTTTTTCAAACACCTAGTAGCAACAACAGGAGGTGTACTGAATCCCTGAAGGCCCACCATCTATGGCTGGTGGGCTGCATTTAGCTTGGTCACTCACTTTTAGTGTAGACTGCAGTGGAAGCTATATGGCTTGGAGATGATGAGAATGGGTTATCTGCCTTGTCTTCTCAGGCCTCACAACTTTTCCCAAGGGGCAGGGTTTTTTTTAGTTCTATGAAAATATTGGGTTGTGTTTTTTTTGGGGGGGAGCCACCCCTGAAATGTGTTCAACAGGAGGAGAAAAGATTAGTATCATGCTAGAACTGCAGTGTTCAGTGTTTTGTGGGTTGCTGTGGAAAAAAATCCAGCCTAAAACATGAGAGTAAAAGAACATTTGGCACAGATGCTAACAAAACCTACCTTGTGGTGTGTAAATCTTAGAGATGTAGGGCCTGGTTTCTAAGCAGGCTGCGCAATCCAGCCTCAGTGGGAGATGTGAGTAGTTGTCTGCTCTCAAAATCAGGTATATTGATTTCTTAGAGAATTAAAGGGAACTTGCACACGTACCCACCCCCTCTCTGAAAAAAAAAAATCCTTGCCCCAAATAAAGGAATTGCAGGAGTTTTAGTTGGTATTGAAAAATGTTATCTTAAAGTACAGCCTGAGTGACAGTTTTGAGTATGGAATAGTACTGCCAAAAGTCAGCTTTTGGATTTCCTTTAAAGAACATTCAGCGGGATACTGCATAGAAAGCAAAATGATGCTTGAAAATCATCTTAGAAAAGGCTTTGTTCTGAAGATTGTGATGCTTCTGCTATTTGAGGCACCTTTGGAAACCTCACAGAAAAGAATTGTTTGTAGAATGTCAAGCTCTGAAAGGAGTTGTGGAGTAAATGTATCTGAACATCTCAATCCTATGAAAAGTTCTTGATTTCATATTGGTACCTACATAGGGGATGGATGAGGCCCATTCTTATACACACCAAACTAATTCCCTCAACTCTGACTTTTTTATCTTCACGTTTCAATCTGGAGCTGAAATATTTGTTAATCTGACATGGCCAGATACAGCAAGCTCTTTAAAACTGAGGATATTACTCTGGCCAAGAACTGAAAAACAATATCAGAAAAGTTCATTTGATTCATGTTAGATGGGGGAGGGGTGTTCTATATGCCTTTAATTATTTCCCCTTTTAGGTTCTGAGTGCATACTCCTGAAATGCTTCCAGTCATAAATAGGGATGTCCGGACTTTGTAAAATCCATTCTGTCTGTTTTGTGCATTGTCAGGTGCCTTTTGTTCCATTGCCCGCTCACAGATGGATGCATTTTTTTTCCCATCATGTGGAAAAATATGTTAATAATTACATAAGAAGTTTCGTAGGAATTCACATAATTTACCTCAGTACTTATCATTTAGCTTATTGTCCCCATTCCATTCAACTTTTCCTCAGGAGAAACTTGCATACTTTCCTACAAATAAATATTTCAGGTAAGTTAAAAAAAAAAAGTCCAAAAGTCCACAGACTCTGCACGGTCTGCTAGGGATGTACGAAAGTCACTTACCTTTTCACAGGTGTAATTTGCAGTTGGAATCCTCCCTGGCCAGCTCTGCTCTGCGGCGGCTCCATGGAGCCACTGGCCAGAGCCATCCGCAGCCGGAGTTCTGGCTAGGGATGGATGAAAGACCCTTACCTGTCCTCAAAGCTTGCTTTGCGGTGGGGGGGAGGCGCTTCGCTTCTCCCCCCGAAGTTCATGCGAGGGGGGGAGGCGCCCCGCCTCGCCCGGCTGAAATTCAGGCCGGGCGGGAGGCGCCCCATCCCTCGCCGGCAAAATTCAGGCCGGGTAGAAGCGTCCCGTCTACCTGGCCGTGAAAAAAAAAACAAACCACCCCCGTCATAGGCTACGTAACGATTAACGAAGCCTATCACGGCTAGATTTCCAAAGTCAGCCGTGATAGGCTATGTAAATCGTCACGTAGCCTATCACGGGTGACTTTGGGAAAAAAAAACGCGTACACAAATGGCGGCCCCCATAGGGAGCCACCATTTGCGTTCCTTATTTGGTCCCTTTAGTCTACGTAAAGATTTACGTAGACTACGGCGAAAATATTTATAGCGTTGCCCTTATTTTCGCCGTAGTCTACGTAAATCTTTACGTAGACTACAGGGACCAAATAAGGAACGCAAATGGCGGCTCTCTATGGGGGCTGCCATTTGCGTACGCGTTTTTTTTTTCCCAAAGTCACCCGTGATAGGCTACGTGACGATTAACGTAGCCTATCACGGCTGACTTCAGAGATCTAGCCGTGATAGGCTACGTTAATTGTTACGTAGCCCATCACGAGGGTTTTTTTTTTTTTTACTGCACTTGTAATGGCGACGGCGGCAGCCGGTCAAAAGACCGGCTGCCGCCCCCGCCCCTGACGAAGACCTGACGAACCGCCCCCGGGACCCGCCGCCGGGAGGGACATTCGTGAAAGGTAAGTCCCACCCTGGTGGTGGCGGAGGGGGCAGAGAATTTCACCGCCGATTTCAGGGGCCGAATGCGTTGGCACTCGGCCCCCCGAAGTTTCGGGGAGAAATTCTCCCCCATCCCTACTTCTGGCCACGGCCGGGCTGCTGCGGTCGCAAATGGCGGCCGCCATAGCAGCTGCCATTTGCGTCCTGCCAGGCTGCCGTGATAGGCTACGTAAGTATTTACGTAGCCTATCACAGCAAAGAGCAGGGACGCAAACGGTGGCCACTACGCCATTTGCGCCGCTGCTCTTTCCGTGGCCGCCGTTTCTAGTGGCTGCTCTTTCCGTGGCTGCTCTTTCTAGTGGCCGCCGTTTGTGTGGCTGCCTTTACTGTTATAGGCTACGTAAATACGTAGCCTATCACAGAAAGAGCAGCGGCCACTACGCCATTTGCATGGCTGCTTTTACCATGATAGGCTATGTAAATACTTACGTAGCCTATCACGGAAAGAGCAGCGGCACAAACGGCGTAGTGGCCACCGTTTGCATCCCTGGCAGGACGCAAATGGCGGCTGCAGCAGCCAGCTGAAAGACCAGCCGCCGCTGCCGCCAGCGGAGCCCCAGGTAAGTTTCATTCCGGGGGGATTCTGTGGGGTGGCAGGGGGTGGGAGGCCGTTCCGCCACGGGTTTCGGGGGACTGAATGCCAGTGCATTCGGCCTCACTGAAATCCATGGCGGAATTCTCTGCCATCCCTAGTCTGAGGGGGTTGCTTGGCAGTGGATTCTGCAGGTCATACTCTTAGAAATCCAAGCTCACTTTAGTCTGTCTCAAATTTCTCAAGCATCCCTAGTCATAAGTCAGGCCAGTCTGAAGGTTTCAGTTCTTTACCAAGATTAGGAAAGATGCCAATTGTAATAAAATATAAGATATAGAATGATTTCTTTAAATTAAATCTACAATTGCAAAGAATTATGGCAAAGATGGCTTTTCAAATAGAAACTAACCATAGGTCAAGAAAGAGATAAAGTAAAGTAACTGAAGAAAATGAACCTAACAAAAGTTATCAGAACCTGGTTTAAACCAATAAGTCTAAGGTTAATATTTTTTTTCTGACAATAAGAGATAAAAGTTATAATAACTATGCTCTTCATTGGAATCCAGCTTTTAAAAAAAAATCAACCTAGCCAAAGGCTCTTCATAGTTTTCAGAACTACAGCTGCTTGGCCTTTCCCCAAGTTAGTGTGCTATCCCATGCACGTTTAAACAGAAAAAAATCCTACAACTCCTAGCATTCTCCATGCTGGCTAGGGAATGCTGGGACTGGGAGTTATTAGACTTTTTTTCCTGTGTAAACAAGCATAGGATTGCACCCTTTAGAGAGCAATCCTGTGTCCCCTAGACAGCCTCTGGGGGAGATAGGATTTTTCAGTTTTCCAGCTCCGAGCTTGTAGACAGTACTATGAGCTTGTAGTCAGGAAACCGTGCCCCCTGCCCCTGCCCCCTTGTAGCTGGGGTGGAGAGAACTGTGGCGGCTGCCCCTTTGTGCATCTCTGTGCTCTTAACATGGAGCACAGAAAGGGTGAAAAGGGGGCATTCCCAGGGTCGGGGAGGGGAGGAGACCATGGAAGCTGTTTTAGACAGCATCCTATGCAGTCTTCAGCCTGTTCCCACCCCCTCCCTGAAACCTCACTTAGATGCCCAAAATCAGGCATCTAAGGCAAACTGCAGGGCAGCCTTCTCCTCCTTGCTTCAGCTACCCTGCATTGGATAGGTGGTCGCCTTCGACTTCAGAGGAAGTCAGAGGTGACTGTCTCTCTCAATAGGATTGCGCCCTTAGTCACTCTTGCCTGGGTTCACAAGTGATGGTCAGTCTTTACACTTTACACTCTGCTACACCATTTGCGCCCCTGCTCTTTGTTGTGATAGGCTACATAAATATTTGCATAGCCTATCATGGCCAAGGGCAGGGACGCAAACGGCATCCGCTATGCCGGATGCCATTCACATCCACAGCCTGGCTGTGGAACGAAGACGACGGACCCAAACCAGCAGCCACCAGGTAGGGTCCGTCCCAACTGGCCTTTGCAGGGTGGCGGGAGGGAACAGTCCATTCTGCCGCAGACTCCGGGGGGGGGGGGTGGATTCTAAAGAATCCGGCCTCATTGGAGTCCATGGCAGATTTCTCCACCATCCCTACTTTTTTAAAAAATGTGCACAGCTGAAGTGTATATTTTGAAAAATGGACACGAAAATATGCATGCAGAAAGAAATAAACAAAGCTTGCAGTCTGATATGGAAATGAGTTGGAATGAAGTTTGAGATGGAAGTCAGAGAATCTTGATAAGTTAAGTACCTAACTTCTGTTTCTAAGTTTACTAGAAAAGCTCCATCTTTGATTTAAAATGGTATCAAGTGATTTTTTTTAAGGCACTTTTTTGTCTATAAGCAAAAGAGAAACCCATTTTGTTTGTAAAGATAAAAATTAGAGCTGGTTGTCAAATTTCCCTTCAGTTATATCTCCCGTTTCCGGAAATTTATAAAAGAACTCTCTTCTTCGCACACTTTTTGAGGGGGTAGTTATTGAGCTGCTAACCTGAAGCATTTTGTGACATATACTGAATCTTACTTTATTTTCTCAGTGGTTTTGTTCTACTTTTTATATACCATGTTGAGGCTGAGTTTAGGTTCACTTTAGGGATGTCAGAGAATTCCGCTACGGATCCCAGGGAGGCCGGATTCCAGTGAATTCGGCCCCCCGGAATCCATGGTGGAACGGAGCAACCTGCTCCACCACCCCGTGAAAGCCCCACGAAACAGAGCCTACCTGGCTGCGGCTCCGGCGGCGGTGGCTCTGGCCACTGCCGGGCTGCGGCTGCAAATGGCGGCCACTAAACTGGCTGCCATTTGCATCCCTTCGCTGAGCCGTGATAGGTTACATAAATATTTACGTAGCCTATCATGGCAAAAGCGGAGACGTAAATAGTGCAGGGGATGCCATTTGCTTCCCTGCTCTTTGCCATGATAGCCTACATAAATATTTACGTAGCCTATCATAGCTCAGCAAAGGGACGCAAATGTAGGGGTGGACGAAAGTCACCTTTTCTCGCAGCTTGTTCGCGGTGGGGGGGAGCGCGTCGCTGCTCCCCCCGCGAAGTTCAGGCCGGGGGGGGAGGCTTCCCGCCTCGCCCGGCCGAAATTCAGGCCGGGGGGGAGGCTTCCCGCCTCGCCCGGCCGAAATTCAGGCTGGGGAGGAGGCTTGCCGCCTCGCCCGGCCGCGAACACGAAAGTAAAAAAAAAACAAAAAAAAAGTCCCCTGATAGGCTACGTGACGATTCACGTAGCCTATCATGGCTAGATCTGCAAAGTCAGCCGTGATAGGCTACGTGAATCATCACGTAGCCTATCACGGGTGACTTAAAAAAAAAAAAAGCACGTACGCGAATGGCGGCCCCCATAGGGAGCCGCCATTCGCGTTCCTTATTTAGTTGCTGTAGTCTACGTAAATGTTTACGTAGACTACGGCGAAAATAAGGGCAACGCAAATAGCGTTGCCCTTATTTTCGCCGTAGTCTACGTAAACATTTACGTAGACTACAGCGACCAAATAAGGAAGGGGAATGGCGGCTCCCTATGGGGGCCGCCATTATCCGTACACACTTTTTTTTTTTTTTTAAAGTCACCCGTGATAGGCTACGTGACGATTCACGTAGCCTATCACGGCTGACTTTGCAAATCTAGCCGTGATAGGCTACGTTAATCGTCACGTAGCCTATCAGGGGACTTTTTTTTTTTCTTTTATTGCAATGGCGGCGGCGGCAGCCGGTCGAAAGATCGGCTGCCGCCCCCGCCCCTGACGAAGACCCGACGAACCGCCGCCCGGACCCGCTGCCGGGAGGGACATTCGGCAAAGGTAAGTCCCATCCCGGGGGGGGGGGTGCGGGGGCGGGGGGGTGCGGAGAATTTCTCCCCGAAACTTGTTCGGGGGGCCGAACACGTTGGCGCTCGGCCCCCCGAAGTTTCGGGGAGAAATTCTCCGCCATCCCTAAAAATAGGCCATTTAAAAGCACTGTACTAATTGACTATTTGCATCTAGGCCCAATTCAAGGTGCTGGTACTTCCCTTTAAAACTCGGAAGGTTTGGGACCCAAAAATTTGGCTTGGGATGCAAATACCTGTAGGAGTGCCTCTTCCCATCCCAGTGTGTCTGTGCCTTAAGATTTTCTCTGAAGGCCTTTCTCTGAGTGCCTTCCTTACAAAAGGTATGTTATATATCTTTAAAAAGAAGGTCTTTCCTGTGGTGGTGCCACATTTTGGAACACCCTCCCAAAAGAAGTACATCTGGCACCAACACTACAATCCTTTTGGTACCAAAAATTCAATACATGACCAAAATTCAATAGAAGTCAAGAGATAAGCCCAATGATACAGAGCAAGATCCAGAAAACCAAATGCACCCTCTTTGATTGGAAGTTGCACCCTTTTCAAAGATAATAATGGCAGAGAGGACCCCCTCTCCCCTCTAAAATATGAATGAAGCATTGATTTGTGACTTACATTACTCCCATCCAGTTAGTTATGTGTGACTGGTGAATTTTGCAGGTGAATTTTTCATCACTTGGAAGCTGCCATTCTGGGCTGTTTCCCAGAATATGGACATTGCCTGAAATGGCTATCAGATAGGGGTGTCAGAGAATTTCTCGCCGAAACTTCGGGGGGCCGAGTGCCAACGTATTCGGCCCCCCGAACAAAGGCCTTAAAAAAAACTTAAACTTAAACAAAGGACTTAAAAAAAAAAAGCACATATGGCTAATGGCGGCCCCCATAGGGAGCCACCATTCGCGTTCCTTATTTGGTCGCTGTAGTCTACGTAAAGATTTATGTAGACTACAACGACCAAATAAGGAACGCGAATGGCGGCTTCCTATGGGGGCCGCCATTTGCGTACGCGCTTTTTTTTTTTTTTTAAGTCACCCGTGATAGGCTACGTGACGATTAACGTAGCCTATCACGGCTGACTTTGCAGATCTAGCCATGATAGGCTACGTAAATCGTCACGTAGCCTATCTCGGGGGTGTTTTTTTTTTTTTAACTTTTTATTTTGCGGCCGGGTGAGGCGAGGCGCCTCCTCCCCGGCCTGAATTTTGGGGGGAGCCGCGAAGCGCCTCCCCCCCACCGCGAAGCAAGCTGCGAGACCAGGTAAGTAACTTTCGTACACTCCTACTATCAGAGCAGAGCATGGTTTCTGTGGAAGCTTTTGTGGCGTATTGCATTGCTCCCATCCAGTTATGTGAGACAGGTGAATTTGATTGATTTGGCTCACTTGGAAGTTGCTGTTCCAGGGCATTTTCCAGAATTTAGACCGTTGCCCAGAATAAATACCAAAACATGGTTTCTGTGGAAGTTTTGTGGGTTGCTGCATTACTTCCATCCAGTTATGAGAGACTGGGGAATTTGGTTGATTTGACTCACTTGGAAGTTGCCATTCTGGGCTGTTTTCCAGACTATGGACTATTCATGCCATCTCAAAATGGTTTGTCTAGGGATGTACGAAACACTACCTGGTTTTGTCCAGGGACATCCGCGGTGGGGGGGAGGCACTATGTCCCTCCCCCTGAAATTCTCCCCGGCTGGCTCCGCTCTGCAGCGACTCCGCAGAGCTGCCGGCTGGGGCTGCCCGCAACTGGACATCCGGCCGCTGGTCTGTGCAGGGATGCAAATGGCGGTGGCTACGTCGGCCACCATTTGCGTTCCTTTTTTTGCCATGACAGGCTATGTTAAATATTTACGTAGCCTATCACGGCCTCCGCAGGGAAGCAAATGCCATCCCTGCATTAGTCATGATAGGCTACGTAAGTATTTACGTAGCCTATCATGGCAATAATAAAGAAGCGAATGGTGGCCGCAGACGCGGCCGCCATTCACAAAGCAGCATGAACGGCACCAGGTAAGTGCTCCGTTTCACATGCCTTTTGCGGGGTGGTGGGATGGGGGGCTTCATTCCACCATGGATTTCAGGGGCCGAATGCCAGTGCATGAGATCCATGGAGATCTCAGTGCATGAGATCCCAGTGCATGAGATCTCACTGAGATCCATGGCGGAATTCTCCAACATCCCTAGGTTTGTCTTAGAAAAAAAATAAATCAGTCACCCTGGAGGAAGAGTTTTAATATCCCAAACATATTGGGAGATAAGTGGTCTTCCATGCAGCTTTGAGTTCTCCTCCCCTCCCATTATGTATGGACTTAAATTCTCTTCCAAACTTGGTGACCTCCTTATTACATATTCTAAAATCTTTACATCTATCAGTCCACATCACATTTTAGGTCACATGTTAGGCTATGTTTCCTAAATGTTCCCTCCTATCTCTGACATACGTTGTTTACTACAAAATGGAGTAAGTTCATTTCTTACCTTAGTTCTTCTTTTCCTGCAGTCAGTGGTTCCTTTCAATTCTCCTTCTTGGAGGGTGTCCTCCTCCTAACTGCAGAGCCTCGATGAAGGTCCTGTATTGTGAGAAGGTTCCCTTTGCCCGTGAGAGGGATCTCCTTCTGCTGGTAAAGTACCCGTGTGAGTGGTAGGCATACAGCTGCAGGATTTGTATGTATTTTGCTTGGCTGAGTGAAGGGTTTGCATGTGTGTTCAACTTTCTTTATCTTTTCTTAATAAATGCATTGAGCTTATGTCATCGTTTTAGTCCTTATTTGTAGAATTTAAGTGAATTTGAGTGAATGTGAACATTCGATCTTGAATTCTCAAAGGAACCTCACTGGCAAAATTCGAGCCAAACTAAGGCTGTCTAAAGTAAGCATGCCTAGGTATCCAGTACCAGGGACCCTGAAATTTTACCCTCCAGTTTTTCCCTTACACATGCACATTCATCTGAACCTGGTCAATGTGTGGAGGATGAAAGCCAACACATGATGCTCAACCCTGGTTCTCATCATGCATTGGGAGAACATCTACACAGAGCTAGATAGACATGTTTTAAAATTGGGGGAATTCCCCCTGCCCAGGTAAAACAGTTTATATCAGCTAATTGCCCAGTCGATTTCCCTTCTCCATGCATCTCTGCCAGCAATATTAGTTCCAAACGTTATCAGGATGGGGCTAGGCAAATGAAGTGGCAGGGCTATGTAGGCAGGAGTGGGGCTGATGCCCCCACTAGCTGGGGTCAAAGGAGCAGCAAGTCAGGCTGGGCTGAAATCCCCCCATTATCTTGCCTCACTTTCAGACTGCAAAATGGGGCAGCAAGACTTTCTGGCATTCTTCCTGGCTGGTGGTTGCTTTTCCCCACCCACATACCCCTCTGAATGCCTTACAATGAATGCTTATATCCAAGGCATTCTGGGAGGAAAATGCCAGCTGTCAGCTGTCAAAATAGACACACACATACACACACACACACACACACACACACACAGAGCACTGCTACTGCCATGCACCAGTAAGCCAGCCCAACACATTTTGTCCTATTTTACCATCCCCTGAAATTGCCCTCAGTTTCAGCTCCCCCTTTTTTTGCAGTTACCCAGCTTTTGGGGGCTGAAAGTGTGACAGTATAAACTTTTGTCTCAATCCTAGTAGCAAGCATGTTTACCCCCACCCCAATGGCATCCCATGTTCCCCCTTTTCCTTTCTCCCATGAGATGGCAATTCATTCTAATGGGAAAAAGTAAAGTACTCCATTGATTTCCAGCTTATAGATGAATGGCTAGTATACGTATATATTTTATAAGTGAATGGCCAGTATCCCCCCACACAGAGAGAAAGAGAGAGAAAAGTAAAGTGCAGTGAACTGAAGTAATGTCACAGTGAGAGCAAAAGACGTCTTCTACCACCCTTATTGACAGTGTATGTTTGTACCTAGAGTTCTTAGAAAGATACCTCAGCCCTGCAGAGGTTCATGACATGTACTAGTCCCTTCTCCAGAGACTCACTGCCTGTCAATGATGGAGATTTTCCTAGCACATAATAAGCAAATGTGCCTAAATCTATCCTCACATCAGAATTTGATTGCCCATTAAATCCGGATTGATGGATCGGTGTATCCATTCCTCCAGACCACAGACCATTCTGTTTAGGGTCTTGTCCATTTTGCATGTTCATAGGTCTGACTATGACAATAATTAGTCTATTCTGTTCTGTTTCCACATCAGTCTGAGATTTAAAAAAAAAAAAAAGCATATAAAATTCACATTTATTTTTGTATGCAATTTGCCCTAAAATAAGACATTTTATATGCAATTTCCCATGAAATATGTATTTTCGTATGTGTGTTTTTTTAATGTATGCATTTTTAGTCAAAAACTGCATCGTAAAATTCAGAGAAGTGTGCGGTTGAAATGATAACTATGTTCTGATCTGCATATTAGTCCAGAAAGTGGAAAATATATTGATTTGCTTAAAAATGTGAACCTAACAAAATTCTACCCCCTCCCCTGCCTCCTCTTTCTCAGAGTTCGGGCTTCTACAGCACAGAATATGGGGAGACCTAACTGAAAAGAAAATTGAATGTCACTTATAAAGGCACCCAGTTTCTCTTACAAGTCTGCAGAACCATTTACTTGCTTCTTACCACTATGGAAAGTATAAGTTAGAAGTGTGATATGGCAGGTGAATGAACAATGAAGGCAGATCAGAATGTCCAGTTCCAACATTCATGAAAAAAGTGAGGCTAAAACAGGACTTGAAAATATAAAAAGAACGATAAAAAGCTTCACCATGGTCCAGGGGGAAAAAAAATGCATTATTATGCAGAAAACTTTTCCTCTTATTCACAGTGCCTTAAGGTGTGTATTATTTCCTTCTGTTCCTTCCCAGCAGAGTGTTCTGGGTAATGTTTCTACTTAATGAAACTGCTAAAGGAGGCACTGTTTCCATGGTTTTAAAAAAATTCAGATTGTGATGTGAAATTAGTCTTAATTTCATGATAACAGGGATATTTAAAATGTATCGGGGGTGGGAGAAAAACTACTATGTAGCATGAACGCAGGGGGTTCATTTCTGAAACCGATCAGAAAGAGCTGAAACATCATTTCTGTCAGACATTTTCTGTAGGAATCCAAGTGGTTGGCAGAAAAGCTAAGCAGGCAGTCCAGAGTTTATCATTTGCAACAATTTGGCACACCAGTTATAATAGAATAAACCTGAACAGGGCTATCAATCATGCTAAAATATATTCCTTCATGTGAAACTTTTTTTAGTGGTTTGTTTACAGTTTCAGGTAATTGCCTATGTCTCTTGCCCATGTCTATATTTGGCAGTGGACTTGAATATCAGGCAACGTTATTGCAAAATGCTTACATGGAAGTACAATATGGAACCAAATGAATGGAATTCTATCTCCGCTGATGACCATTAGTATTAGCAAAATCCCCCTGTGTGTTTCTCAAAGTAATTTCTTTTCAGTAAAGATCTTGATCCTTTCTAGAGCTATAACAAATCAGACAAATTATGAGGGATGCCATAAAATTATTCTCCCTAGCAACCCCACTCCAAAAATCCATTTTTTAGGGAGTTATTTTGGGTCACTTGGGAGGAGCCCATCCTCTTTCCCTGACCAGCTTTGACCCTCTTGAGACCATTTTGGTTTGGCCCAAAATTTGGGGCCAGGCCTTCTTATGTTATTCAAACAATGTGTGTGGATGGGGGGGGCAGTGTTGTGTCAAGCTCCAGGAATGAGGTGGAATTAGCACTTTGCCAAATCTGTGCTCCAATTTCCAGAAAGTTTTCTTCCCCTGTGAAAGAGGCTTCCATTGTTCTGCCTTATTCTCAGGACAGTCTATAATTTATGTTGAGTTTCTTTTGGTGGTGTTTTTGAGCTTACCTAATCACAACCAGCCTCCCAGGCTTTCTTCACTTCCTGATCTGAAAAAGCTTTAAGTGAGGAATTAGCTCACAATGCCTTCTGCTGGGCTTCAGTTGAAATGTGGGGAGCTGTAGGGAGGTGTCAAAGAGATGATTGTATAATGAAAGACAGGACACTTGTGCTCATTTCTCAGCCACCTCCTAAGTAAGGTAACTGAAGAAACCCAAACCCAATCCTTGAGAATTTCTCTGAAATTTCTTCACCATTGAATGTCTTTTTGAAAGCAATTTCTCTTCTATCAAACTGAATGAGAATGGTCAAAAAAAATGTGGGAGAAATTTTCAGCACAGCACTACTGAAAACTGTTAGGTGCAAAGAGCACAATCCAGCCAATGTCATGCATTTTTTTAAAGTACCATATTTTGGTAGGCGAATGAAGCATACATATACTTATTTTCTCCGGCTAAGTCAATGTGGTTCATATAGCACTGAAAGCTGCCATTTTGTTATATCACAGGCAACAGCTGTGGGCAGAATGGAGGACAATAATGCTTAGGCCTCAGTACTTCTTTTTTTACATTTCAGTGGATGCATATAGTCTGCAGGCAAATGTAGAAAGGACATGGTCCATGGAACTGTTAATGATACAAAGCGGGTGGTGGGGTTGTGGTCATTTTGTTGTTGTTGTTGTTAGATCATGCAGATTACAATTTTGATAGCGGGCAACTTGCAGCCTTGACAGAGTTGGGTTATACTGAGAAAACACACACATGCTCCCCATGATTCGTTTCAATTATGTGTTATTTTACTGACATCAGAGCAATTATGAGTTGTATAGTACTAAGTGAAAGGTACTATGGTTCTTTTTCTGTGATTCTGCGACAAAACATCAGATTGTGAACTTCATCTGACAGCTCCTCAAGCAGCCTTTAATTAATGAATAATGAAGCACCCCTCCATCAAAATTGTAATCTGCCTCATGATGAAATTCCCATGTTAGTATGACTATTTTCAATGGGATTACATTGGCTGACACACTAATAGGCCTGTAGGAAATAGCTGGGGATGACAAACTGGGCTCAAATCCTAAAATTACTTTTTTGTATAGGTAGCCCCATAGAACAGGAATACGTAGCTTTAACACTCCCCAGTGAATACACATGGCCCAGCTCATTCTGTGCTTATGTTATTACTTGCTCAGCTCTTGCTGCTCACCATTTTGTACCCATGTGTCTATGTATTAGTCCTATATAAAGCAATGATATACATGCCTACTCAGAAGTAAGTCTCATTGAGTTCAATGGGGCTTATTTCTAGATAAGTGGGTATAGAATTGCCTGGACAACATGGCTCTTATACATGGAAAAGCCGCCAAAGAAGATGGGAAGGACTGTATAATCCCCCCCTCTGCTCTGTTTTGTAAAGAAAAGTATTGTGTTATATGAAACATTATTGCGGGGGGGGGGGGGTTATGTCTCCACACCCTTTCTTTCTCCCTTCATCTTTTAGAAAATTAAGAGATCAGGCATTCCTTACCTAAACAATACTCTCTCAATTTTCTAGAGTGAAAATGGTGCGGATCAATATTCCCTAGCTTTAGAGTAGAGAAAGGCTGCAGGGAGCAATTAAGCAGAGAAGTCTGGCACAATTAAATCATGTAACCTAACAGTTAACTTTACATGCTGGGGCTTTTCTCCAGAGGATGCCAGATTCAGTTAGCTGTGTTTAAGCCTCAGGCAGAAGCCACAATAGACAACATTCTCCAGTGTGCTTGTAGATTGAAGGGAGGTATACACCTGGAAATCGGTGAGTAGTAAGAGAGAAAGGTTTGATTATCTATCTGCTAGAATAAATCTCATAAATTAAAAATGTGTGCCTTGGGCTTATTCTGTTCCAGACTTCAGAAAAGCCAACTTAAAAAAATTACAAAGGTATTTTAGGATGGGGGGATGAAACTGATTTGAAAATGTATCACTCTGTATTCGTTTTGACATTAAACCCTTCACCTTTCACCCAGAGTGCCTTAGATATTCACATTTCAGCCGTTAGTGCAAGCCAAAATGGACCATCATGCATGCACTCAAGGTATTTGAAAGCAAAGCTTGAAAATAGGCATGGGATGATGGAGGCGTCTGGAGTTCCATTCGGAAATGTAATAGCTTTAAGAAAAATCCAAGCCTTTCTCATACGCAAACAAAACTTCTCAAACAATTGCCTGTTGTAAAATGTATGAACAATGAAAGGAAAAGCACAGCTGCAGTGATCCCTAGGGGTTTTTTTTTTCTCCCTTAAGATAAATTTGATTTTTTTCCCCTTGCCGTTCAGCTATGTATTTTAAATTAACATGAATCAATGAGCGTGGCAGTTTGGAACCATCTTGTGAATAGGAAGAAGGGGGGAAATCTTTTGCCACTGGGACTTTGGCTGCTCAGATTAATAACAAACACAGCAAAATAACAACAGTAAAGAGGAGGAGGAGGAGGAGGAGGCAATGGAAATGGGAACAATTTCCAAGATGAAAACTGGTTAAAGTGAAAGACGAGCACGTGATTCATTGCACCTTTAGCCAATTGTACAAACAGAAAAGGAAAACTAAGGAACCCGAACTAGATTTACTGTTGACCTTTATCTGACGTGACTTTTCAAGGTGAATGTGGAGATTCCTGCTTGGACAAATATTTGAGGAATTTTGAATGAAATTCAAAAAGTTTTGGTTAGTGGTGTTGCTCAAGTATTACAATCATAGACTTGTAATACAGATTTTCACTGCTGATAATACTTGTCTTCATTGCAAGCTGTGCAGACTGTCTCTGAAACTCTTCCTCCATTTGTAATTAATAACAAGATGTATTTTGAGCAGATATATCACTTTTGCGCCCATGCCATTGGCATTCATTAGACAAAGACCAGTAACTACTGTCAGCACATGTTCAGAACTGGATTACTTTAACCTTTACTTGGTTTCAGTTTCTGGGGCCCTCAATCTGGATCAGGACCATGGTGAGGGGAGTGGATTTAACCCTTTCCCTTGTGCCATTTTCCTGGACCAAATCTTCCCTCTGGATCTGTTGTTTGCCCCATGGGGCAAAACAAATGACCACCATATGAGTACAAATAGCAGCGATAACCTCTCAAATGTAAGAGGTGTTGTAAGGGAAGCAGCCATACCACCTATTCTTAAATATTAGTCTGATGTTTACATACACCCCAATTTATCTGGGGAAGAATCCATCAAATGGATTTATATCCATTTGTTTAGGATCATATTTAATCTTTGCTTCCAATAGACATCTGAATACCAGCTTTTGGAAAATGTGCCCTCTCTTCTGTACAAAAATGGATAAATAAATATTAGTATGTTTTCCTTTGTGATTGCTATAGAGCTAAAATTACAGATTGTCTCTTCTTCACTATATTGTTCAGTAAAATATCAAAATCTGTACCACTTCATGATATGGCATTGCAAGAAAAACTGTAGAGCAGCCATAGTTATTAGTGACATTAAACAAACTGAAGTTCTTTGAATACACCATTCAAGCAAGCACAGTTACAATTGGTCATTCCAGGTTTAAATATTTCTCTTATATCCATAGTATACTGACTGCAAAGCAAGCCAGTTTAGATAGAATGTCAACACTGGTGTGTTTTTGAACAAGAATAAATAAATAATGCAGACTGAACAACATAACTAGGAATTATCTTTTTAAAAGATGGACTTGTTGCATTAAATTCAAGTATTGCCAGATTTCGCTCCACCCCATGTACAAACAATGTGGTTAAAAGTGTAATTTACTTGGCTGGAATGTAAGCTCTGCGTACTGTAGAAGAGCAATCACAGTGAAGTATAAGTTCTCAAATTTTCCATGCTGCTATCTTACTTCCCATCAAAACTGTATGGACAGATTTTTTTTTTCTTATCCCCCCACCTCCGCCCCACCATGACCCCTGTAGCAATAGATAATGGAGATTTTATGTTGTGCAATCCTATTTTGGGTTGATCAGAACCTATTTTGGGTTGATCAGAGCTCCTGAGTAAGTGTGCATGGGATTGTGGCTGTAATGAGCACGATGCAAAAATATAGAACTGGTATGCACCAGTTTGAACAAAAATGTATTCTTAATATTTTCATAGTAGGGCTGTATTTTGTGGGTGTACAGAATAATCATAGACTGTGGCAGTGCATACAGAATTCAGTTTCTCTTCATGGGTGCTTTTTAAATACAGATTTCTACTCCTTAAGCTGAGAAGGTGAGCGATAATGCCTGCTGAAATCTCAAGAACAGAAAAATGGCTGAATAAGATTTTCAGGGGTTGTGGGCAGGGCTTCAGTGATCCTTCCATTTCCAGGACTAGCAAAACTGGATAAATTATGCAAAATTATAATATACGCATATTGGCCCAAGTTTCCATAATTTGTGCAGGTTACAAAACTCGTCTTGGTGTAGAATTTAGATTGCCCAGGCGAAGAATTTACTTTTTTTTTTTTTTTGCACAGCCTTGTTTACTGTGCAAACAAGGCCGGGATCCCAGACAAAGACAGCTGCCTCATCGAAGAGGTGTGACACACTGAGCAGAGATGATCAGGGATCTCGTGATAATTGACTGGCCCTCAGGAAAGAGAGGTTACGAATCAGGATAAACTCCCTAGAGGATTTCCTGGGCACCATTTTGAGAAGGGAGGGAGATTCCTAGAATAGCTAACGGGGTGTGGAAAAAAGGGGGGGGCTAAAACCCTTCTGCCAGTACTGCATTGTTAACCTCTCCTGAACCTGTCAACGCCTAGCAAGGAGAAATGTTGCTTACGAGGTAGGGATGGTCTATGTTGACCTAAAGAAAAAATGCTAGGGGGCCCTAGAACCCAGCATAAACCATGTTCCAAGTTAAGACACGTTACCCCAGTTGGGTAGTGTCTTAAAGCCGGAGTATCGACGCCAACCTTACTAGGCATTGGCCATCCAGAGCTTCCTACTGCCTCGGCATTTCCAAGGGGACCCTCCCCTCCCCGAGCATTGGACAAGAGGTGCAAGAGTGCTGGCTGCTACAAGGGAGCATTCACGATGAAAACTGCACGTGTCCTGGGAGCATGTGCCCACTGGGGCTTTACTCCCAGCACAGATAGCAGTGCTGAAGCAGCGGACCCGCCATAGGCCGAGGGCCGGTGCGGGAGACCACCCGGTGAATGTGGCCACTGCCAGATCTGTTGGCGACCCCAGCTGGGAAGGAGTCAAAATTGGAGTGAAAGGTCCTGGTCAAACAGGTCCTTACGCAGAGAAGGGCAATGGCGGCCCTCCTGAGAGAGGCCTAAACAAGCCATTCGCACACCTCCTCGGGAGAAAGACATTACGAGAAGGAGATGACATTGGGAGGGACAGCCGCCCCCAGGTAGGTAAGCTAAGGCAGCAACCCCACAGCCCTAAGGGTCACCCGTCTGTACAACTGGGGTGAGGTGCAGTCATCTCACCCATATCCAGGGCAGCCGTGTCTGGGTCCCCAGGAGCAAGGGAGGCGGTAGCACTTGCATTGCTCCTGATGGAGATGCCTCATGAGGGCGGACCGCTGTCAGGTGTGCTGTGTCGCCTGGGCGAAACCCCAAGGAGGAGGATGTTGCTTGGATCAATGCTGACGGAGATGCTGCAGGAAGGTGGACTGCCTACAGTGGTGGGGTGCTGCCATGGTGAACCTGCGAAGGCGAGATGGAGGCCTCAATGGCATCTGGGTGCCCTGAACCCAGAGACGAGCTGTACCAATCGTGGGCACACTCTGATCCCCAGCTGGAAAAAACCGAGGGTGTTGCTTGTGCGCCCAGGGAAGATGAGGCAGCAGAAGGGAGGAGCTCCGCTGAAGGTGGTGAGCCTTCTGGAAGAGCCAATGAAGAGGAGGTGGATACCTCAATAGCGTCCAGGCGATCTGAAATAGGAAGGAGCAACGAGCGTTGGGTTTGCTGTCGTGTTCGCTTGTGCTGGACCACCGAGGATTTTTGTGCCTGGCCAGGGGAGGAGGAGGGATCCCTGAGGAACGCTCAGCAGCTTCCAAACAAGAAAAAATTGATGCCAGTACCGGGTCTGCATCCACATCAGAGTCAGAATCGGGCCTTGGCAGCGGACTTTTGGGGAGGGGCCCTCCCCTTCCCTTTCTTACCACCCTGGCCCTTCTTAGGAGGCATGATGCAGGAGGTGAATTAAGCAAGCTATCTGTCAGGGTGGACACTGAGCCCATAGAATCCCAGAGTAGTTCTAATGCTGAGGAAGAGCAGTCGCTCCTGGGAGAGGAGCGCGCTCCTCTTTCCCAGGACCAACAGCTAACCGAGTTTCCTCCCCCCCCCCACATTCCTAGTTTTAGTTAGCAATCCAGGGAGTGACCGAGCACAGATAGCAGACTTAGCGAAGGCGCGCACTCAACGGCTGCGCCCCGAGGATCCAAGGGAAAAGGGGAGGGATTCTCCCTAGTCCTTATATTCAGAGGTCTGCCAGTAATTGCTTTTCAAATGGGGACCAAGTGATCCAACTTAGGGCATAGGGATGCTGCTGCTCAGATCTAGTTGATACCTGTAGAGTTGTTAAGTTGCAAAGGAAGAATAAAGCTTTGAAAAGAATCCCTTTGTCTGTGTCTGGACTTGGCTACTGGATTAGACTGAGAGAGCCCTCTAAGGAGCCCTTGACACTATCAAAGAGTTAATAAAGCCGCTGGGCACCCCAGATAATAGGCAGCCACCCCACAGTCTTAAGATCTGCAGGTATGAGTTCCAGACTGAGACAGAGAGGCCTGGGGATGAAGATGGGAGCGCTGCACTACAGTTTAGATATAACATCAGATTTTCAAGAGGCGCAGCCGGGGGCCAAAGGTGATGGAGCTGCATTTGAGCGCCGAGGGCACCCTGTCACGGGAGGCGCCAAACAGGCAGTCGCCGCTGTTACGCAATTTTATCAATTAATTATTTAATAATTGTAATTTAATTAATTTATTATTATTATTATTATTAATTTTATTATTTATTTAATTAAAGCTTTCTTTTCATACAAACAGAGGAAGCTGCCTTATACTGAGTCAGACCCTGGGTCCATCTAGCACAGAATTGTTGACACTGACTGGCAGCAGCAGATCTCCAAAGTTTCAGGCAAGATTCTTTCGTAGCCCTACCTGGAGACACTGGGGATTAAACCTGGGGCCTTCCGCATGCCAAGCATGTGCTCTACCACTGAGCCGCAGCTCTTCCTATTTTATTTATTTATTTATTTATTTATTTATTTTTGGGTGGGGGGGAGACGTCCCAAGCCCATGGGAGGCGACCAATCGGGCTGTGATATACACGCTCCGACTCAGCTCAGCAGCCAGGCGCCCCTCCCAACAGGCAGGCTCGGCTGACCAGTGGGGGGGGCAGTCAGGTCGTCGCTTGGAGTGTTGCCGCCAGCAAACACCGGCACCGCGCTCACCCACCCGCCGACGCCCCCCGTCGGGAGCAACACCTCAAGGAGGCCGGCAAGGCGAGGAGGAAGAGGCCAGCAAGGCCAGCGGCTGGGTAGACAGGCCGGCTGGCAGGTGGACCGTGAGCCGGCCCGGCGGCCGGCAGGCCGGTCAGGCAAGCGGGCGGGCGTGCAGGCAGGGCGAGCGAGCGGGCAGGAGAGCGAGTACACGAGGAGACCGAACGGACAGGCGGGTGAGAGGAAAGGAGCCGGCGAAGGAGGGAGGGAGGCGAACGGTATCACCAAGCGAAGATTTTGGTGCGCAGAAGCACGCTGGGTCCAGGCGGCTGGAACGAGGACGAAGCCGTTCTCCAGCAGGCCAAAGTCCCTTGTTGTGAACCGAGGAGAAAGGAGGGGGCGGGCGCACTGCAGCCTCAAGAGCGGGGGCCGTCAGCGTGCGCGATGACACCGGTCTCCAGCAGGCCGGTGTCCTTCGTCGTTTCTGGCAGAGCTGTAGTTCTCTCTAGCTGCGTTGAGCCAGAGAGCTGAGTTTGAGAAGGGGGCTGAGTTTAAGGCAACTCAGCCTGCCCCTCCTTGCATGGTGGTGCCACTGGGGTGCACCAATCAAGGGCCTCTTCGTCATGTCACCCCACCCGCCCGCAATGGCCCCCCCCCCTTTTAGCCAGACAAGCTGGCGCCGGGTGAGGGCATTTGTGACAGCAAACATTTCAGTTGTTTATCGTATGAAAGTGCATTTTGCTCTCCTTTATTTATATTAGTTGCTGCCTATGTATCTCGATAGGTAGCATTGCAACCTAAGTTCACACAAAGTGAAGTCTGAGATGAATTTGGAGGTTCTTGGCTTTGTCAGAATTTCAAAGGAAGCCCAAGGAGTTTGGGTAAGACTAACAACGTTTCTCAGGACTGTTTTGCACCAAAAGCACATTTCAGGGCAAATTCAGAGGTTGCTGACTGTCAAAACATCAGAAGAATTCAGTTTTTGAGAAGACTGATGAAATTTCTCAGCATGTTTTTACACATTCCAATGTGTGGGTGTTAACCAGACGCTCCCCTCTTGAGGGCTTCCAGGCCCCGCCATAGAGCAAAACGGCATCATCACGACACCACCAGCCTTAAGGGTGTGATTGAAATGGAGCCTTCAGGGTCTACAAGTGAGGCTCTCTGCCTCACCCTGACTACTTATGTCTGATGGAAAGAATGGTTCTAGTCATGGTAGGGTGGCTGTGTGTCCTACTTTATAGAGGACATTCCTCTATTTGACTAGCTCCCAAAGAACAGCTCTCTGTTTGAAGCCATCCTCAGTTTGAAGGGCTGTCCAGTCCAAGTCTGGTTTAAAAGTAAAGAACTATCAGAAGGGAAGGCAGAGGCCTTGAGGTTGACCATCAACACTGAGTACCAAGAAAGCAAACTGAGTTGGCACAAGGGGCATGTGGTCACAGGCTTCCCCACTATGGTGAGAGGTATTGTATTTCTATTTAAATTATAGTAATCATATCTACATTTGCATCTTCATATAAATGAGCATATGCAAATTATATGAAAATCTGTGTCCTATTTTGAAGATCCATTTCCTCCTTTTTTGATTATGTGTAAGTGGCCACCATAATTCATGGTTTGTAAACTACAGCAGGAACTCGGGCTCTGGATTCTGCTATGATGTGTGGTGAATGTGGGAAAACTGAGAAATCAAGAGGCCTGATCTGCACCTAATCCATTCTGGGGGGTGGGGTTCTGATAATAGTGACCACTAGGGATGGTGTGGGCACCTGTCTCGGTCTAGGATTCTGGCGGACCACCCGTGCCTGCACCCTACCAAGCCACTCCCACCAAGCCCCTGCCCCCAGTCGATACCACCCCCACACTTGCTGACCTGCCTGCATTTAACCCAGCCCCATCCACCTTCGTCGCGATTGCCATTTTTTTAAAAATGGCAATCGCAATACTGTGCACATACTTATATGCAAAATGGCACCATGAATCTTGCACATACAGGCAATTCATAGTGCCATTTTGCATATAAGTTTCAAAGCATGGAGACTGTGGTGGAGGCTGACGGGGCCCGGGTAAGTACAGGCAGCTTGGCAAGCATGGGTGGGGTGGGGTTGAGGGCGGGTCTGGGGATGTGCAGGCAGGGGCTGGGCAGGCACATGGAGAATCCATAGGGGGTGGGCTTATCCATCCCTAGTGACCAGTACTTTACAAATCACTTTCTCAAAACTTGTCACATTTACCTCGGGCCCCCTCCTTCCTGATGCACACACAAATAGAGAGGCTTCAGTCTCAGGCCTTTAATTCATTATCAACAGGTTCATTACAGATGCAAATCCTCAAAGACTCTCAGGCTACAAAGGAATGCCTCCAGGGGATTCAAATGGGAATACTGATGTTGCCTACAGTTTGAAGTGAGGCTTGCTGGCTAGACTAACTTAGGGAGGGATGTCTTGCCCTCCAGTGATGCTTTCCTACATGCATCACTAACCGGGTCGACTGTCTGAGCTCTGCCCCTGATGTTTCCCTCTTAGCTCTGTGCCGTAGTCTAGCATCTCTTAGGTCACAGCCCCCACTCTCCTCCTCGTCTTCCTCCTGGCTTCTCATAGAGGGGGGGAAGGGGGGCAGTTCAGGCCTGGCCATCTGGGAGTTAGTAACCTGAGAAGCTCATCTGCCCATATCTGAACTGGCTTGGGAAAATGCATCCCCTGGTTCTGGCTGTTCCTCTTCTGAATCTGAGCTGCTAACTATCTCCCTGCGCTCAGAATCAACCCTGACACAAACACTCCTAGAGCAGTCATATCAATTTCATTTGAGTATGCCAGCCATATGTCAAAATAAGATGGACTTGATCAAAGCCATGGTAAAACAGAGTATAATACAATGAAATAATATAACACCTACATGGCGTATTACTTTAAGTTGAAATTTTCCAAGCACATACATTCAGAGGAGCATATTAAGAACATCAGAAGAACCATGCTGGATCAGGCCAAGGCTCCATCTAGTCCAGCATTCACACAGTTCACAGTGGCCAACCAGCTGTCCACCAGGAAACCACAAGGCAAGCAGCTGGTTTTAGTAGCTGTTAAAATAGTCATTAAAATAGTCATTTGGGGTGGTTTAAATAGTCATTTAAACCACCCCAAATCTTTGGATCTATTACCCAGGACAAACACCTTACTGTCCCGCCCCCCAAGACTTGTTCCTGAAGGATTCCTATCCGTTTGGGGGCCCAGCTGACCAGACATTTCATGCATTTGGGTGCAAGAAACTCCTAACAGCCCTTTTCCACCATAAAATAACTACCAGGACTCTTGGATACATGGCCAGAGGGAGGTTGAACCACCGTACATGGAGTCCTGGTCTGCTCCACCTAAGGGATTTTTTAAAAAACATTTTTTAAAAAGTGACATGCCAGCTTCCATTTGAAAATTGCTGTTTTGTGGGTGGGTGGGGGGGTTTAGAATAAAAAACCATTTGTTTCCATTTGTTTCCTATATTGAAGCTGTTCATACTTTTGGCCAAATTCCAACCGAGTGCAGTTGCCTATATTTTTTTCTGCTTAATACCCACAAAACAACACACACTCACGCACGTTACTTTTATAGGCTGTATAACTTGTATTTTTATTCTTTCATTAGGTATTGAGCTCCTATTTAGGCTGTTTTACTGTAGATGTTCCATAAGCATATCAGTTATATATTAAGAATTATAATTCACAAATTCTTTTGCTTCTTTCGTGATCTTGATTTATTATTTTGTATGTTCTTGTTTTTGTTACCTTTATTTTGTTACCTTTATGTAGAAAAGACATAAAATTTCATAATTGAAAAAAAGAAAAATGAGAATAAAAACTTCCATTTTTGTTTAGTGAATCCAGGAAAAGAACACCAAAACTGAGCAACAATGACTTGAATTTAAATATTGGGGTACTTAAAGAAAGTAAAAGATCATTTGAGAATGTATTCATTTAAGGAAGATGTTCATTATAAGCACATAGAACCAAATAGGGGAGATTCACTGAGTGCAGGAATAAACAGGAGAGAACTTTTCTCAGTCTCACTGTGTAATGTGCATCATGGCTGTGGGACATCATCCATATGGACACTGGGTCTCTTGTAAATGTGCATAAAAGTGTGTTCTTTATCCAGGAGATACAGCATTCAACATTTTTCAACATATATGGTGTATGCTATTCTAAACCTATTGAGCGGTTTAGAAATGTACAAAATAAAAGATAAAAAATAATATCGAAAATTCCAAGTGGGTCATAGTCAAAGGCCATTAAGAAAATACATAAGTAAGCATGTATGTAATATTTGAAACAAACGAATCGGAAGCTGCCATAGTAAACCACTGTTTGCAGTATGGCCATACAACATTCAGAATTGTCCTTTTGGGTGGCATTGAGAGCCAGTGTGGTGTAGTGGTGAGTGTGTTGGACTGGAAGTTGGGATATCTGGGTTCTAGTCCCCACACCCCCCACATGGCCATGGAAACTCACTGGGTTACTTTTGACCAGTCACAGACTCACAGCCCAACTTACCTCACAGGGTTGTTGCTGTGAGGATAAAATGGAGAGGAGGAGGATAATGTAAGCTGCCTTGGGTTCCTTGCAAGAGGAAAAAAGGCGGGATATAAATGCAATAAATAAATAAATAAAGTAAAAATAGTAGAACTACAAAAGGTGGATGTAAATCAGCCTTCCGCGATGCTCGTAGTCATGTGTCAGACTCAATTATGTATAGTCGAAACTTAATTTTACCGGTACTCTCTAGTTATTGGAGTCTAAGACATGAGTTTCTATTGTGTATTTTCACCTATGTATCGATGTATTCTGATATTGTATTTGTATTGTGTATATCACCTTTGTGTTGACATATGTTTCTGTATATTAAATGGGGAATTAAGCGGAGAATATTGTGTATGTCTGGGTCTTTGCTTTGGCTGGATTAAATGCTTATCAAAACCAAGCTGAAATGAAATTCTCACCTATCCCTAATTGTAAACTGCCACGATCTTCAAATAAATAAATCAATAGTTTAGTCCCCATCCTCTTGCCACTTTGCCACTCTTCTGCTTCGCATTGACCCCTTGTGAGTCCTCTTCAGAAGAACAACAAGAAGAAAAAAGAATGTTAGGGTTTTGCTACAAATGTTTGCATGCAGTGCCTTCATGAGTCCTTAACATTCAGCAAATTTGGGAGGGAAAATACATTAGAAATACAGTTGCTGATGAGGTAGGGGTTTTTTTTCCTCATTTTTTTAGCCCCTTAATAAACGGGGTGATTTGAAATGGCACTTGGCTTTGTTGAATCTGACAGACTGCTTGACTTCATTACCAGGGTGAACTTGTCATTGTTTTGAAGGGGATTAATTTAAATTGTAGGGTTGGTGGAAAGCCTTGGGAAAATGGGAGCTGAAGATGCTGGGAGGGGCGGGGAGTGTTCTCCTCAGAATTTAGCATTGCTGGAGAAAATGAGAAATATAGGTGTAATTCAGAGGAAAGGTGCTGGGAACCTTAAGGGGATACTTTGAAAGAAATACAGGGATTGAGGGAGAGTAGGCATGTTAATAACATTCATAAGTAATGTTTTCCACAGAAAGTCTAAGCGCCACGGCCTGTCACATGCCCTGCTAATAGATAGCCTCACAAACTCAATTTACAGTACTGAGAGGAAGTCATTATGGAGAAAGATTGCAACCACAGGATTGAACATCCAGGGTAATGCCCTTCTGCTGTGTTGCAGGAGAAATTCCACTAGTGAAGGATTTGCTACGAAATGCTGCTAATAAACAACATATCTTCAGTAGAACCTAGCTTAAGAAGAAACAATAATTTCTGTGCTGTTTCACTGAGAAACCCAGCATATACCTACACTGAGATGACTGAATATAGTGTCAATCTGAACATTCACAGGCAGCCCAGTGTAGCTTGCCAAGTGCCAGCCTTGCAACTCCAGCCACATCTGGAGTCCATGCACTTATTCCAAAGCCTCCTGAAATGCTTCAAACCAGAGCTGTGCACAAATGGCTTCTTGAAATTCTCCAGCTTCCTTGTAGGCAGAGAAATTTTGGAGCCAATTTCACAGAATTTCACCAGGGGGAGAAGAAATTCTCAACCTTTTCTCCCAGGTAGGGCTCCCCATTGGCAGGGCTTGTAGCACAGCTCCTTTCTTTTTTGGTAAGGGCTTTGGGGGGTTTTGTGCTGCAATAGCATCAACTGTCTTGGCAGGCTGGCCCCCAGTTTGCATCCTCTGCAATGCAGGTGGGGGCCGTGTTGTGTCTAGCTCCAGGGATGAGGTAGAGTTCATGCTCAGCCAAAATCTGTCCTCCAATTTCCTGAAAGTTTTCTACCCCCTTGAAAGAGGCTTCCATTTTTCTGCTTCATTCAGGATGTTTTATCATTTATTTTTGTGGTGTTTTTGAGCTTACCTAATCACAGCCAGCCTTCCAGGCTGCCTGCACTTCCTGATGTGAAAAAGCCCTAGGGAGGAATTATCTCATGGTGTCTGAAACTGGGTTTTCATTGAAGTGCAGGAAGCTGAGGAGGCTACAGACTGCCAGAGAGATCATTGTACAATGAAAGACAGGACACTTTTGCTCACTCCTCAGCCACCTCTGGAGTAAGGTAAGCCCAAGAAACCCAAACCCAGCCCATGAGAATTTCTCCAAAATTTCTTCACCACTGAATTCCTTTTTGAAAGCAATTTCTCTTCTATCAAATTGAATGAGAATGGTTGAAAAAAATGTGGAAGAAATTTTCAGCACAGCGCTACTTTAAATGCAGGGTTAGTGTATGCAATTGACAGAATTAAGTGGTGCAGCTTTTTCTGGATTGTACCAGTTCAGGTTGGAGGGCAAGTTGCATATCTGAATACTCCTCTATGGAGGGATGTGGGGGTGGGGGAGAGACACTCCCTATACACAGTTCTCCCTGACATATTAGTTCACATTCATACAGGGAGTGTGTTTTCATTGAGGAGCATTCCCCTATGCACCACCATCCTACTGGCAGCCAGGAAAAGTGTTCTCATTATATTCTTGTAATGGTATTGGTATCTAATATTTATGCATTTATTTATGTTTTTCTTTATACAATGCCTTTATGTGCCACTTTTAGAGAGATACCATCACAGAAATCTATTTAAAATATATTTTTATATTTTATCTATTTATTTATCTATTAAATAAAAATCTATTTTTTATCTATTTAAAAAAGCTCTATCAAAATTGGGGAAATTAAGCCATTATTTGAGGTTGTTGGGAGTGGAACACAGGAAAGGCCATTGTGAACAAATATGTTTTTAAAGCTTTCTTAAAGCTTTCTTACGAACTGAAGATGTAAGGCAAAAAGTTCTCATATACAGTTTCCTATTCTCTTATTGGTTGATCTAGCTAGCATTCTTTTCATATACCATTTTTGATCCATCGACTCTATCTCCACACTTCTTACCCATGTCTTTAGATCAAAGTGCTGCCACAGGACTCATCATTCCAGTCAACATATATCTACATGGCTTTAGAGTTGCCACCAAAATCTCTCTTTAACAAAAACATTAGGGCACCTTCCTCAGATGAAACATCTGCTGAATTCTGAGGAAAGCCAAAAAAAAGTTATGGTATTTCTCAGGATGTTTCACACATCTCTAGGTTGACAAAGCTTTCACCTAAAGCAATGGCCAATGTAAATTTGTTGGTTCCTCTATAGGTGAAATGCTTTCCAGGGAAGCATTTTGAGAAGACTAGCAACATTTCTCAGGGTGTTTGTGTCTTCTTATAACTACAAGGAGAAAGGATGTTGCTAGTGGAAAATGAAATTCTAAAACTTATTAATTATTAGCAATTTTATATTTTAAAGACATTTGAGGTTCCACATGAAAGTAAATGCCAACGTACAGTCATGCTGTGTTTTTAAAATGCAATGTGAGAAGCAGAACTTAATGTATTTTCCCTTATTAAACTTACTGTGCTTCCCTCCACCGCCACCCTCCTGCCATCTCTTTTGTCGCATAAGTCAATTTTCCCATTTTCATTATGCCAACTTTCGGAATGGGGAGAAGAAATCTACACTCTTTGAATAATGTAACCTGAAGATGCTTACTGAATAAAAAACTATAAGTCTTCTGTAATGATCAGCATGTTGGCTGATTTATTGTCCTTGTAGCCTGTATAACATTATGCAGTGAATTTAAGCAGTCCAAAATGGAGGACCAAAATGTAATTCTTAATACAAGACCACAGACAGGTTCTGAAGGATAAAAGACACAGTACAATTGTGGAGTAATCGATCAGCTGTTGTTCCATCTGCAGCTTCTGGCAATCCAGGTTAAGAGACATCCTAACAGGTACTGATGACCGTATCCACTGGTTCCATTTTTCTGACCCTGTTATACAGTTGTTGCAGGAACCTAAGGAGAAGATACCCTTACCATTACATTACAAAGCCCCAAATGCTGTGCATACACAGAAGGCTGTGCATACATAGAAGACCACAGCAACATCTGTGTCTCATCATAGGTTCTGCACTTTCAGCTAAGATCATTGTTTTCATAGGTCTCTCTAGTGCTGTTCAGGCATTCACCTGAATATGTGAGGGCTTAAAGTGCATAGAGCACTGGGGCTAGGCACGTTGGAACTGCCCCCTATGTCTTCTGGCACATGGGCCATGCCCTCCTCCATTCAGACCTTACCACATTGAACTAGCAAGAACTGTGTGCTCATAGATCCTGAGAAACCAGAGATGGAAAAAACTTGAGTTTTTTTGTTTAATGAATATGGGAGAAATTGCAGCTGGCAGATTTGCCCATTCAGGTCTAATGAAATTACCCTCTTTGGATGAAATGGCAGCATTCAGCAGCAATTCATGGGTTATTAACCTATGAATTGCAGGGATGGGCATTGCACGCAAGCCGCTTCCAATTTCCTGGAACAACCTACTAATGTAACATTCGTAGGTTGCTTCCCTGATGTCCGAACAGGGGCACTTAGGGTTGTTCGTTGGTTAAACAACCCCAGTTAACCCAAGAACAAGCCATGGGTTAACTTGGGGTTATGATTATGAGAACATATAATCTGACCCCTAGAGTTAAAGCTTTACATCATCAGTAGGCATTCCCATTCACGTCTGTGTGGGAGACAATCGAATGTGTGTGTAGCCTTTTGTATGCTTGAAGCTATCCTGCTGTAATGAATGGGGAAGCCTTAGCTGACTGAGAAATTCCATGTGTTTGCTGGAGTCCCACTGCCTGCAAGGAATCACATGAATGGGCAACGTTTATCTGTCCCCATTTTTCCTGCCAGGTTTGGCCAATTAAAGGGAATGTCTTGCTCAGTATGTATGGATTAGTGATGTGTGAGAAATAGGGATGGCAGAGAATTCTGCCATGGACTCCAGTGAGGCCAGATTCTTTAGAATCCGGCCCCCTGGAATCTGTGGCGGAACGGCCTCCCCCCCCGTCACCCCGCGGAATCCCCTCAGGACAGATCTTACCTGGCAGCGGATGCAGTGGCTCCGGTGGCTCCAGCGGTGGCAGCAGCAGATGCGGTGATGGCAGCTCCAGCTGGTCTCCCAGCCACTGCTGGGCTGCTGTGGCTGCCATTTGTGTGGCTGGATTTGTTCATGATAACTGTTCATGTTTGTTCATGATTTGAGCCCCTGCCCTTTGCTGTGATAGGCTACGTAAATATTTACATAGCCTATCACAGCAAAAGGCAGCCACGCAAATGGCATAGTGGCTGCCATTTGCATCCCTGCCTTTTGCCATGATTTGTTGTTGTTGTTCAGTCGTGTCTGACTCTTCGTGACCTCATGGACCATAGCACGCCAGGCCTTCCTGTCCTGCACTCTCTCCCGGAGTGTGCTCAAGTCCATATTCATTGCGTCAGTGATGCTATCTAGCCATCTATGTAGCCTATCACGGTTTACTGCAATGACGCAAATGGTGTCTGTTATGATGGCTGCCATTTGCGGCCACAGCAGCCCAGCCATGGCCGGAACTCTGGCTGTGGCCAGCCCCAGCCAGCGGCTCTGTGGAGCTGCCACAGAGCGGAGCCGGCCAGGGAGGATTCTGGGGGGAGGGCCAGGTAAGACTTTCGTACATCCCTAGTGAGAAATTTCTTCCAGTTTGTTTTTGCTCACGATTTACTCACTTTGCATCTTCTGGATCAAACATGGACTCAGACACAATCTGCAGTTGAAGTCTGTACATTTCTGAGCTTGCAATATGATTTGCAGACCAAAAAAGATTGTGTCCAGCAGCATGTGTACATTTGAAAAATATGCATGAAAAATGCATACTTAAAAAAAATGCTCACAAATACACTTTAATAGATGGGAGAAGATTCTGTAGATTTCAAATATCAACTGATGTGTACATTTGGAAAATCACATGAGTTCATGTGAAAAGCAAAAAGCAAAAAGCGCAATCTGATATGGACTTGAATTGGAAGGAGCTTCAAGATGAAATTTGGAGAACTTCAGTGAGCTCAAATTTTCCTGATTTGGCTTTTGCACATCCCTGGTGTGGGTGATGCTTGTAACATCAGCTATGCACAGAAGACAAGAGGTGTGAATGGAGCAGGCATGGTTCCCAGAGGCCAAAAAACAAATGTGTCACAAAATCATAGAAGTGCCTGTTTGTTTTGTGCCAGCCCACCCAATGTTTCAAAGATTAACTCCTTCCTCAGAGGAACCTACAGTACAGCATATAATCATTTTATATACACACATACAAAATTTATAACAAAAAATACCATAGACTAATGAACTGCATCCTTTCACAAATGCATTAAAAACATTCAACACCCCCCCCAAATCACAAATGAAATTTATAAATCAAAACTCATACATGAATGTATTTATAAGCAATGAAGACATAATAGACACAACCACCCACTAAACCTAGACTTACCTGCACTAATCAAAAATGCCTTGTCCCTTCCCTTCACATTCACATGAGTATAGGGCAAATTCATAAGAGGATCTACTGCTGCTTTTTAAAGTGTGAATACTGTCTAGTCCCGTGCCCTCCCAATTCATCAAGTGTAGTCTGGTCCTGAGTGTTTGTCATTTAACCCCAGACCTCTTCAATCTAAATATAGCCTTAAGCATACTGTATGAGCATTCAGGAGAGGACTTCCAAGTTACTCCAGTGTTTTGGGCATGGGTGCCTACTGTCATTCATTTCAGCTTGTGACCAATCTCAATTAGAATGAAGTCATTGACAAATATCATTACACCCACAGCATGGATTTAGTGAGAGGTGTAGAAGCAGCTTTTGGGAACCCCACTAGCTGAGTTTCTGGGAAACCACCAAAAGTTAATAGGAAATCCTGAAAAAACCAAGCAGGAAAAATGCCCTGACATATATTAGCAGCGATAGTACTAACTAGGTGGACTGCATGTAAAATGGAGCCATTTTAATGAAATATAGTGTCATCCATGGCAAAGAGCTGTACAGATCATTCCACATTTACTGAGAAGATGGGGAAACAGCTTGGGAAGACGGACTGTGTAAAATCCTCTGTCTGTGTTTCACGGATTATCAGGCACCTTTCATTCCGTCATCTACCCACAGATGGATGTAGGGATGGACGAAACTCCCTTACCTGTTCTCGAAGCTTGCTTGGCGGTGGGGGGGAGGCACTTCGGTTCTCCCCCCGAAGTTCAGGCGAGGGGGGGAGGCGCCCCATCCCTCACCACCGAAATTCAGGCCGGGTAGAAGCGCCCTGTCTACGCGGCTGCGATAAAAAAAGTAAAAACACACATACACCCGTGATAGGCTACGTAACGATTTACGTAGCCTATCACGGCTAGATTTCCAAAGTCAGCCATGATAGGCTATGTAAATCGTCATGTAGCCTATCACGGGTGACTTTGGAAAAAAAAAAGCGTGTACGCAAATGGCGGCTCCCATGGGGACTGCCATTTGCGTTCCTTATTTTGACACATCTAGTCTACGTAAAGTTTTACATAGACTACGGCGAAAATAAGGGCAACCAAATAGCGTTCCCTTATTTTCGCCATAGTCTATGTAAATCTTTACGTAGACTAGACGTGCCAAAATAAGGAACACAGATGGCGGCGCCCATGGGCCGCCGCCATTTGCGTATGCACTTTCCCCCAAAAAAAATTACCCGTGATAGGCTACGTGACGATTTACATAGCCTATCATGGCTGACTTTGGGAATCTAGCTGTGATAGGCTATGTAAATCGTTACATAGCCTATCATGGTGTTGTTGTTTTTTTACTTTACTTTTTCTTTGAAATGACAGCGGTGGCAGCTGGTCGGGAGACCGGCCACCGCCCCCGCCCCCGACGAAACGCTGCCGAACCGCCGCCGGGACCCGCCGCTGAGAGGAACATTCGGCCATGGTAAGTCCCATCCCGGGGGGGGCGGGGGGCCAGCGGAGAATTTCCCCACCAATTTCGGGGGGCCGAATGCGTTGGCATTCGGCCTCCCAAAGATTCGTGGAGAAATTCTCCGCCATCCCTAGATGGATGCAATTTTTTTTTCGTCATGCAGATAGGGATGTCAGAGAGTTCCTCCACGGATCTCAGTGAGGCCGAATGTCAGTGCATTCAGCCCCCTGAAATCCATGGCGGAACGAAGCCCCCCGCCCCCCACCCTGTGAAATGGGCCCAGAACGGAGCACCTACCTGCTGCCATCCACGCTGACTTGCTAATGGCGGCCGCGTCTGTGGCTGCCATTCGCTTCTTCCATATAGCCGTGATAGGCTATGTAAATACTAGGGATGGCAGAGAATTTCTCCACGAATCTCTGGGAGGCCGAATGCCAACGCATTCAGCCCCCCGAAATTGGTGGTGAAATTCTCCGCCCCCCCCCCCGGGATGGGACTTACCTCCCTCGAATGTCCCTCTCAGCGGCAGGTCCCGGCGGCAGTTCGGCGGCGGTTCAGCGGGGGCGGGGGCGACGGCCGGTCTTCCGACCGGCTGCCGCCGCTGCCATTACAAAGTAAAGTAAAAAAAAAAACACATGATAGGCTACGTAACGATTTACATAGCCTCTCACGGCTAGATTTTCAAAGTCAGCCGTGATAGGCTACGTAAATCTTTACATAGCCTATCATGGGTGACTTTGGTGAAAAAAAAAGCGTACGCAAATGGCGGTGCCCATGGGCGCCGCCATTTGTGTTCCTTGTTTGGGCAGGGGTAGTCTACATAAAGATTTACGTAGACTACGGCGAAAATAAGGGCAACGCTCTGGCCCCCATTTGCATTCCCTTTTTTTTTGCCGTTTTAGCCTATGTAAATATTTACGTAGGCTATTACAGCAAAAAAAAGGGGGGGATGCAAATGGCGGCCACTATGCCATTTGCGTTCCCTTTTTTTTCTGTAATAGCCTACATAAATATTTACTTAGGCTAAAATGGCAAAATAAAAGGGAACACAATTTTTTTTAAAAAGGGAATGCAAAGTTCGCTGTTTTGTTTTTGTTTTTGCCATGATAGGCTATGTAAATACTTACATAGCCTATAATGCCCAAATACAGGGATGCAAATGGAGGCGGCTATAGCAGCCGCCATTTGTGTCCCTGCAGGCTGCCCAGCGGCCAGATGTCCAGCTGCGGGCGGCCCTGGCCGGTGGCTCTGCAGAATCTCCGCAGAGCGGAGCCGGCCAGGGAGAATTTCAGGGGGAAGGATGGAGCGCCTCTCCCCCACCGCGAATGTCACCCTTTGAAAAGGTAAGTGACTTTCGTACATCCCTACATGCAGAAAAATACAGAAATAATTATGTAAACAATTACGTCACTATTTACATAATGATTTACATAATTTACCTCAGTATGTAACATTTATTGTATTGTCCCCCATTCCATTCAGCGTTTCCTCAGGAGACACTTATGTATCTTTCTATGGATGTATATGAGTAAATTCTGGGAAAATAAAAAAATCATCTGAAAGTCCACAGATTCCACACAGCCTGAGGGGGGCGCTCCGCAGTAGATTGCGCAGGTTGGATTCTTTGAAATCCGAGCTCATTTTAATCCATCTCAGATTTCTCCAGCATCCCTAGAAATAGTATTATGCATTCAAAAATGCAATCAAATCCTCTCTGTGGGCTACTGAAATTGTCAACGCTCATCAAGTGAGGGGTGGTAAACATAAGCATGTTGGAGAAATCTACAATGGATTCAAATGAGTTCAGATTTCTATGAATCCGACCTGTGGATTCTGCAACAGACCAACGTTTTCCACGTCATGTGGTATCTGCAGACTTGCAGACTGATTTTTCACTTTTGGAGGGGATTTCTGCTAATTAACATTAACCAATGTGCATTAGCACAAGTGCGCATTAGCAGATGGCAGAACAAAAGACACCAGACAGTCTGCAAAACACAGACGGAACAGATTTAACAAAATCCATACATCCCAAGGTAAACATCTAGAGATGGACGGATGCCCCCATCTAGGTTGTCCAGGCCCCTGTCCAACCACTGCCCCCTCGTGTGCCCATTTACACCTGTAATTGCATAGATGGGGAATTTATGGCTACTATATGTGCAATATTCATTTTTCAGTAGTTCCCTAGTAGACTTTCCCCCTCACACACAAAATGGTGACCGCAGGAATGACAGGCATTCGCAAACGGCTCAGAGTAGGTGCAGGCAGTTCAGTGGGGGGGGGCACACGAGTGAGGGCAGTAGCTCAGAGGGTGCAGCCTGGAGGCGCAAGCCAGAGAGACTCTGTCAGACTCTGAAGCTCAGCTGAGTGCCCGCATCATCCCTGTAAACATCTGAATTGTTATTTATTAATGGAATATCTAAATATCTAAGCCCCATTTTTAATGTATGTATATACAGCAGCTAAGACTGTGCAAACACCACCCTGTTAGAAAATGGGTAGTGAGACTAACCAGCCCTTTAGCAGGGAGGATCCCATGGCTCTGTGGTAGAGTGCATGCTTTCTCTGAAGAACTTCCCAGGTTACATTGATCTCATCTCCAAGAATCTTGGGGAGCAGCCCTGAGACCTTGGAGAGTGACTGCCAGTCAGTCACACAAGAAAATACTTGTGAAGAAAGATGAACCAATAGTGAGCCTCAAAATAAAGCAGTTTCATATGAGGGAGTCCATATGGGGAGACTAAATCCACCTCTCATATAGTTCAATAGCACCTTCACCAATTTTCTGACAGGGCTAGACATACGAGCTGAAAGAACTCCAAAGAGCTGAATCTGGGAGAATGTCACACCCAACACCCATCTCCATATCTAGTTCCTTCTCCATCTAGAGCAGTACAGAATCTGTGGCCCAGGAGCCAAATCTGGCCCACCTGAGGTCCCAATCTGGCCCACCAGGGTTCTCCAGAGGCTACAGTCCCTTCCCCTGCCCCACCCCCTTTCCCCTACCACTAATAATTTGGTGGTTTCTCCACCTTTGTGCTGTTTTCTGGTTTTGCACCCTGGATCTAGAGACACAAATGTGGAAATGCTAGAATCTCAATGTAGCGTCTAGGGATACTTTTACACATAAGATGGAGTGGCGTGATCTCTGCGCCTTGGTAATTTTTCTAACCACACTGCTGCTGGTAAGACATTTTTGTCCTCTCTTGTGATGGTGGATCGCATGTTGGCATACCACATTTCCTACATGCCACCCACTGGGGAAGAGAAGTCTCCTGTTTAAATCTCACCTCTGCCATGGGCACACTAGATCACTTTAGGAAAAACATTATCTCTCACCATTAGGCCCTCATGAGCAGTAAGGAGGTGATAATGTTGATTTACCTTACAGGGCTGTCATAAGGATTGCTGAGTTGTTGATGGTTATTCATTTGTATAGCACATAGTAGTATCTAGGGGTGCACGAAAGTCACTTACCTGGTCTTGCAGCTTTTCGCAGTGGGGGGGGAGGAGCTTTGCTGCTCTCCCCGCAAAGTTCAGGCCGGGGGGTGAGGCTTCCTGACTCGCCCGGCTGAAATTCAGGCCGGGGGGGGAGGCTTCCCGCCTCGCCCGGCCGAAATTCAGGCCGGGGAGGAGGCGCCTCGCCTCGCCCGGCTGCGAAATAAAAAGTTTTTTTAAAAAAACGCCCCTGTGATAGGCTACGTGACGATTAACGTAGCCTATCATGGCTAGATCTACAAAGTCAGCCGTGATAGGCTACATTAATCGTCACGTAGCCTATCACGGGTGACTTTAAAAAAAAAAAAAGCGTGTACGCAAATGGCGGCCCCCATAGAGAGCCGCCATTCGCGTTCCTTATTTGGTCGCTGTAGTCTACGTAAATCTTTACGTAGACTACGGCGAAAATAAGGGCAACGCAAATAGCGTTGCCCTTATTTTCGCCGTAGTCTACGTAATCTTTACGCAGACTACAGCAACCAAATAAGGAACGTGAATGGCGGTTCCCTATGGGGGCCGCCATTAGTCGTACGCGCTTTTTTTTTTTTTTAAAGTCACCCGTGATAGGCTACGTGACGATTTACATAGCCTATCATGGCTGACTTTGCAAATCTAGCAGTGATAGGCTACGTTAATCATCACATAGCCTATCACGGGGGCGTTTTTTTTTCTTTTCTTGGAATGGCGGCGGCGGCAGCCGGTCGAAAGACCGGCTGCCGCTCCCGCCCCTGACGAAGACCTGACGAACCGCCGGCCGGACCCGCCGCCGGGAGGGACATTCGGGAAAGGTAAGTCCTGTCCTGGGGGGGTTCGGGGGGCAAGGGGGCGGAGAATTTCTCCCCGAAACTTCTTCGGGGGGCCGAACACGTTGGCGCTCGGCCCCCCGAAGTTTCGGGGAGAAATTCTCTGCCATCCCTAGTAGTATCACAAAAAGAAAAAGATCAAAGTTCCAAGGAGCTTATAATCTAAATGTTGACAGTGGAGGCAGGCAACAGAATGTGAGGAAGGAAGGAAGGAAGGAAGGAAGGAAGGAAGGAAGGAAGGAAGGAAGGGAGTAACAGGGGATGAATATCTCCAAATGCAGTTATATACACCTCGGCTTAGATGATCTCACAGCAAAGGTTTAAATAATGAAAACACCCTAGAAATGATGATCACAAATGGCACCTGCAACAAAATGTTGTGATGTATCTTCACTCCCTAGGCGTGCTGTTTTTCAGTGCTCCAGTCACCCTGGAAAAGAATTGTTTTTGTGATGTTCAAGCTGATGGGGGGGGGGTGCTGAGGAAAAGGGCAGTTTTCAATGGATATCCTGACATTCTATTCTCAAGTGCTCTCAACCATAGGTTAAATCCATCAAACAAAAAAACCTATGGTTTACAAAAGAATGTTAAGGCTATACAGCTTTCAACCAAGCACCAAAAAGCAAGGAAATTGTGAGCTAAGGCTCACAAGCCTTAACACTACATCCTCCCTAAGGAGGCAGAAAGTGCAAGTGAAATTCTCATTCTCCAAAGCAGAGAAACTGTGTGGACAGGATGGAGAATATGATATGCAGAGGTGCCTGTGGGGTTGTGGAAAACTGATGATGAACAACCTAGGGAACCTGCTTATCTCTTTTTTAGAGCAGCCTTCCCCAACCGGGCGCACTCCGGATGTGCTGGACTACAGCCTCCATCATTGCCAGTCATGGTCAAGAATGATGAGACTTTTAATCCAAAACATCTGGAGAGCATCAGGTTGGGGAAAGGCTGTTCTATATCCTCACCAAATACAGGACTTGGCTGAATAGTTCCATTTGTTCAACACCTCTCTCTCACACACCCATTTCCCATATAGCCGTACCACAGAAGGCAAAAGGAATGATTAATTACAGATCTTGGACCAGATCACGTGTCCTATGCCAGGCACTTTCAACTTTTTGTCAATGCCCTGTCCCTCAGAGAGCCGACATTTTTTAAATGTGTTTATACAAAATATACTGTTCTCTCCTCCCAACACCCCTTCCCCCAGTTAGGGATGCTGGAGAAATTGGAGATGGACTAAAATGAGCTCAGATTTAGAAGAATCTGACCTGTGGAATCTGCTGTGGAGCAACCCCCTCAGGCCACCTGGAGTCTGTGGACTTTCAGATGATTTTTTACTTTCCCAAAATGAACGCATATTTATTCATAGGAAAATAACGTAAGTTTCTGCTGAAGAAAAGTGGAATGGAATGGAATGGAATGGGGGACAATACACTAAATGTTACGTACTGAAGCAGGTGGCCCTAAACTGGTGTTCATCACCAGTTTTCCACAACCCCGCACACATGCACGCACACACACACGCACTTACTTTTTAAAAAATGGTAAGCATGAAAGCTCAGATGTCCTTATTGAGCCATTTGGGGCTTTTAAAATGTGTCTTAAAAAAAAAGCCATATATAGATTCACTTCAGCATGCCTAGGAAATCTCCTTAGTATGTTAAACGTCACTATCCTATTTTGGGCTCGGTGACATCCATTTCTGTTCCAAACTGAATGACACACAACCACCAGTGTTTGCCATTAGAGTGCATTAGAGAGGCAATCCTATGTCCCCTAGACAGTGTCTGGGGGAGATAGGATTTTTCAGTTTCCCAACTCCGAGCTCATAGATAGCGCTACAAGCTTGTCGCCAGGAAACTCCTCCTCCTCCCCTTCATAGCTGGGGTGGAGAGAACCGTGGCAGCTGCCCCTCTGTGCCTGTCCATGCTTGTAACATGGAGCATGGGCAGGGCAAAAATGGGGCGTTCCCTGGGGCAGGGATGGGAGGAGACTGCAGAAGCTGTTTTAGACAGCTCCCTATGCTGTCTCCACCCTGTTCCCATCCTGTCCCTGGAGCCTCACTTAGGTGCCCAGAATCAGGCATCTAAGGAAAACTGCAGGGCAACCAGAACACGGAAGGATTCTTCTCCTCTGTGCTTCAGCCACTTTGCATTGGATAGGTGGTGGCCTCTGACTTCAGAGGAAGTTGAAGGTGATCGTCTATCTCAATAGGATGCGCCCTTAGTAAGTAAAAGTAATTGCCATACACATCAGCTTCCATATCACATCAGTGAAGGTATGTAAAGTGAAGGCAACACAGGAAAGAATAGTTTGAAATGTTCCAGTAGTGTGAAGGCTGCTCAATGTGTGAAAAAGATATCCACCCTATGCTATGTTTCTTTCCACTCTAGCTCAGAACAGATAAGTGTTGTCATTACAATTTAACTCCTAGCAACTTGTAATGTATTGTTGTGATGTACATTTCAGTTTTAAGCACGGCATGCAGAAAGCTACCTGAGACTTGCACATCACAAAATTTAAATACGATGTAGGTTCATCTTGACTCTGCATTGTACCTGAAATGACTAGTATTTCAGCTTCACCACTCCACTCTGAAAAGGTGTTTCATTGACACAAAATCTGAATTCCTTTTTCTATCCTCCGAGCAGTTCAGCAAGCTTGAAAAAATTCTTTCTTTAGATGAATGATATGCTTCATTTGCATGCGATAAAAATTGATATTCAACTATCTTGTTAATTATTGAAGAGGAAATGTGTCTGCTTTAAATGAGGAAAGTCCAACAAGCATTTCTTTCGCTTTGAACTAGTGGCTGCTTACAGAAATGGAGATTTAAAGTAGTCATCTTCTTGTAGCCCTGTGAGATGGATAACTGGATCTGTTGTCTGAACTTTGCCCAGATAGATTGTGCTTTTCAAGGGCCTGCCACATCATGATGTCTGGGAGGTGCTAATGCAGTGCAGTCTTTTCTTTTCTTTTCTTTTACCAGAGTAATAATGTTTTAATGGTGTGCTTTGCTAAAGGAAACAATGAGAAGTACTTTTTTCCAAAGAGGCACTGGGTTGAATCCAGAGTGACCATTCCTGGAATGAAAGGGCTCCTTCCATACTTGGATCAGACTGGGATCCAGCAGAAGCTGCTTGCTGCTGGAAGGGGAGAGAGACCATTTTCACCGATCCCCCACTCCCCCTGTAGTCCCCTGTGCTGTCTCTAATGCTTAGGTATAGCGTGAGTACCTCATTCTATCTGGGGATCCGGCAGAACCCACCTCCCCCTCCCCACACTGCCGACCCCGCTCACCAAGCCACTGCCCCTGTTCGCCCCCTCCCTGCACTCTGCAAGTGGCCCACACTCACCCTGACAGCCTCGTCAAGCTCTGCCATTGCCATGTTTTGAAAAATAAAATGGCAATTGCAAAAATGTGCATAGTTGCATATGAGAAAATGCACACTTTTGCTAAAGCACATATTTGTGAAACTTTGCAAAATGTGCATTTTCACTAGGGCTGTGCAGGGACCACCCGATCCGACTCGGAAGCCGCTTTGTGGCTTTGGAGGTGGGCCCAATTCAGCTTGGGCTGATTCGGGGGAGGACCCAACTCAGCCTCAAACCTGAAGAGGGATTCGGTGGCCAAACCCTGTTTTGGGTCCCCCCTGATGCCCCCGTGTGAAAGCGGTGCACTGCCCTAATTTTCACGCATGCACGAATATACCCATTCACAAAAATGTGCACATTCACGCATACGCAAATATGCTAGGGTTGTACGAAAGGGACTTACCTTGTCCCGCAGCTTTTTTCGTGGTGGGGGGGAGGCGCTTTGCTTCTCCCCCCGAAGTTCATGTGAGCAGGGGGTGTCTTCCTGCCTCGCCCGGCTGAAATTCAGGCCGGGGGGGAGACTTCCCGCCTCGCCCCCGGCCGAAATTCAGGCCGGGAAGAAGCACCCCGTCTCCCCGGCCGCGAACTTCAACAGAAAAGTAAAAAAAAAAAAAAATGCCCCGTGATAGGCTACATAACTATTTACGTAGCCTATCATGGCTAGATCTGCAAAGTCAGCCATGATAGGCTACGTAAATCATCACGTAGCCTATCACGGGTGACTTAAAAAAAAAAAAAGCACGTACGCAAATGGCGGCCCCCATAGGGAGCCGCCATTCGCGTTCCTTATTTGGTCGCTGTAGTCTATGTAAAGATTTACGTAGACTACAGCGAAAATAAGGGCAATGCAAATAGCCCACGTACGTTAATCGTCACGTAGCCTATCACAGGGGCGTTGTTTTGGGTTTTTTTACTTTTCTTGGAATGGCGGCGGCGGCAGCGGGTCGAAAGACCGGCTGCCGCCCCCGCCCCTGTCGAAGCCCTGCCGAACCGCCGCTGCGACCCGCCACCAGGAGCGACATTCGGGAAAGGTAAGTCCCATCCCGGGGGGGGTGGGCGGGGGGCAGGGGGGAGAATTCCTCCCCGAAACTACTTCAGGGGGCCGAATACGTTGGCACTCGGCCCCCCGAAGTTTCGGCGAGAAATTCTCTGACACCCCTAAAATATGCGCATTTTTGCAATTGCCATTTTATTTTTCAAAACATGGTGACCGTGGCGGTCGACAAGGCCGCCAGGGTGAATGCGGGCTGTTCACCAAGCATGGCACGGGAGGCACTCGAGTGTGGTCTGGGGACTGGCGAGTGAGGGCAGGGGCTGGGCAGGTGCCCTGAGAACCCAGACATGAGTAGTTTCGCACATCCCCACTAATGCTACTCTAGAGCAGGGGTGCAGAACCCCTTTCAGACCCAGGGCCAAACTACATTTCAGGCAACCTTTTGGGGGCCACATTCTAATGGTGAGTAAGGCCAAAGGCCAAAGGGGTCAAAATGCCAAAGATACCCAAATGTACCAGCATTTTTTTAGGTTTAAACTCTGCAAGTAATTGAGCCTTGGGAGATGCAGCTCAACCTCTTAGATGGGCAAAAATGTGCAAAAGCCAGAAAATCACCAAGTGATCCATAGTTGTGGGGAAAGGAGGTGGGGAACAGAGAAGGGGGGTAGATTTGAACCACCTAGAGGGCCCAATTGGCCCTTATTTGCCAATTGCAAATTGCAATTATTTATTGCCTTATTTGCCATAATTTGGGCAAATTGCTCAGGAATTGCAAATTGCGGGACCTGCAGGGAAAACAAATTTGCAAAACATTCCCTGAGTTCAGGGAAAAGCCTGCAGCTCAGCCTGCAGTTTGGATGTGGATTCTGATATTTCTGGAAGGACCCAAGGGAGTGCCACTGCTAGCACTATTGACCTTGCGCTAGTGGAAACCAAAGCTCACGCAATGTCAACAGCACTTGCTTGTAGGATGCTGGAGAAATTCAAGATGGACTAAAATGTGCTCGGAGTTTGAACAATCTGAACCTGCAGAATCCACTGCAGAGCAAACCCCCCAGGCCACGCAGAGTCTGTGGACTTGTGCGGGTTTTAAAATTTTCCCATATTTTACACATATTTATTCACAGGAAAATACACATGTTTCTGCTGAGGAAACGTTGAATGGAATGGGGGATAATATGCGAGGTGTTGTCTACCTAGGTAAATTATGTAAATTCTTACAAAACCGCTTATGTAATTATTTGTGTATTTTTCCTCATGATGGGAAAAAAATTCTAATCTGTCTGTGAGTGAACAACAGAACAAAAGGTTTCTGACAATCTGTGAAACACAGATTGAGCAAATTTTACACAGTCCAGACATCCCTACTTACTAGTGCGACAGGTTTCCCAGGAATCCACTGCCTGACTCAAGCCTTCGCGGGCGCCTTGCAAGCAAGGAACCCGTGAAGGCTTGAGCAAGGCAGGAGCTGGCCTCCAACCAGGTGCCCTCCCTTCCTTGCAAGGAAGGGAGGGAGAGCAGCTGGAGGGCGACTCCTGCCCTCGTGCCTGTCGGTGGTTGGTGGGCTGCGATGGGCAGTGGCTTCCCCAGCAGCTCCGGCAGAGTCTTCCCTGGCGGCTCCCCCAGCAATGCAGGTAGCAGTCCCCCAGCAGCACCACTGGAGCTGGGGTCTGGGCAGTGTGTTGGGAGGTCCCAAGCAGGATTCAGATGTCCGAATCCCACTTCAGTTTCGTGGGCTGAGATGGGTCAGGGGGCCCGCGAATCAGCCTAGGCTGAATTGGGCCGGCCTCGGAAGTCCCGAAGCGGCTTTCAAATTGGATCAGGTGTCCATGCATAGCCCTTATGTGTGTGTGTGTGTGTGTGTGTACAATACACACACATACACACATATACGAAGATGCCTTCCCTGAGCTACATGACTTATGTGTGATTGGCATAGGTGCTGCATGTGAAAGAATATACTCATGCATTCAATGGGTGAGCGCTTGCCTGAGGGGCTGCCTGACAAATTACCAGTTAAGGTGTAGGAATTTAATGTAGGTATTTATTTTAGTTGTGGCCTTGTGGTCAAGAAGATCAGAAAGACTCAACATTCACAGGAGTCCTGCAAATCTCACCTCTCTGGCAAATTTCATTCTGTGGTTTGCTGTTTATTAAGGTGTGGACAGCACAGCTGCTGAGAGAGAAACAGCCACTCAGTACCAGTTGCATTTTATAGTTTTTACTGATGGAAAGCAAATAAATACAAGACAATTGCAGAGAGAAATGGCACCCTGATTCTAGTTAACAGAATACAGAACAAACAAAAGTTATCAACAACATCCAAAACATGAAATGAAATCATGATATATGAGCTTACACAGCTTTCATCTTCTGCCCATTACAGATTTCTGCTAGTAGAGTTGACCCCACCCTTTCCATTTCATGTCTTAGTAAATTCTTACCCCAAAAGTGAAACTTGGTTATGTTGTCCATTTCAATAAATGATTGTTCCCTAGACCTCTTGTGTCCCTGCCTGTCTTCAGCTGTTTGTACCCCTTCCCACACATCTGTTGTTCATCCCCTTCTCCTAGTGACCGCTGTACCCCAAACGTCCTCATCATTTGTTATATTCTTGTCCTTTTGTCCAAACACTCCCATAGTACTCTCCCAAATTCTTCTTTCATAACTAGGGTTGGGCCAGTGAGTGATGTTCAAGATCACTGAGATTCCTGTGCCCAATTCCCATTCGTGTTTGAGAATACGGCTCGCACTGTGCGAATGGGAAACTTGTGCGAATCAAGCAGTGATTGAATGGGAGATATGTGCAAGTCTTGCTAAATTGTGCCAAATTGTGCCAAAGCAGGGCTGATTCAGTCTATCAAAGAAATTTGCACCAATTAGGAAATTTGCACCAATTAGGAAATTTGCACAAATCAAACAGGGGATCAGGAATGATATACGAGCAAATGCTCGGCAATTTGCAAATATTTTCCGCAGACATGTGCTTGCATTCAGAGCTTCAAACAGGGCATGCTTGCATGTTTTACAAGCAAAACCAAAATGCTCATGCATCCCTATTCATAACTTTCCAGACAGTTCCACTATTGCAGGTCTTTCTTTGCAGGCCTTTATTCCCTCTGACCTATGCCCATGCCAACTCCATGCCACCATCTCACAAGCAATATACAGCTATGTCTAGCATGTGTATGTGCATAGGTTTGAAATGGCTTTAGGAACAAAGGAACATAACTGTCATGGCTATTCAGGCCTGCCATCAACACACAGCATGGTCAGGCAAATGCCAGAGCCCACAGTGTGGCTGACAGAGGCATCCCTTTAAAAGAAAGTGGGGGCAGCACTGAGGAGAGACGTGCCAGTTGAGGTGGCTGCAGTCATCATCATCTTCATTACCCCCAATGCCTCTGGGTCCCTCCTCCAAAGTACACTACATTAGGACCCAGAGGCATTCTGGGGAAATGAAGAAGATGGTGGCTGCTAGTGCTGCCACTTCTATCAGGGCTTCTCTTCTCTGTGCCAGGCTGAGGAAGTACCAGGTGGCTCAAGCTGGGTTGCTGCTCCTTTCAGTGCTGCACCCCTCTTCACTGCTGCCCACTGCCACTTGTCCCTGCCACCCACCAAAGGGGCTGTTGCACTTGTGTGCTGCTTGTGGGATCCTAGTTGACAGCTGGCTGGCCACTGTGTGAACAGAATGCTGGACTAGATGGACCCTTGGTCTGATCCAGCAGGGCTCTTCTGATGTTCTGATGTCCTCTCACAATACACAAGGCTGTTGAAAAAAAGGTTGTCTCTTGATCCGAATGAGAGTTGTGGACACATTTTCTGTGAAAAAGTCCTCTGCATGAGGCCCATGTGCTCTGTGCTCTGCAAGCTTTCGGAGAGGGTTTAAAGCCCTTTCTGCATCAGAGCTCCTTTTTTGTCAGGTGCAACTTTTTCTTTCTTTTTTAAGGATACTTGTTTCAAGCTACAGCAGCTGAGTAGGTTGGCTCTTTGGGTTGACCACTTTAATCGTTTAATCTTGGTTGTTTTTAATTTGACTTATTGTGGGATTGTATTTAAATTGTATTTTAGACTTCCGTGGACCACTTTGGGAGTCAGTTTTGCATGTTAAAAATATGTATATAAATCTAAATAAATATGAACAGCATTAACAAACTTCTTTGTTTTTGTTTAGTGTGATTAAAAGCATCATGGAGAGAAAGCAGAGGGAGGAAGAAAGATTAAAAAAAATCTCAGTGCTATGTTCAAGTATTTGTTATATTTATTTCCAATATTTCACAAGCCCTGAAAAAGCTGGCTGTTGGTAGTTGAGAACACATTTATTTGGCTGGTGGAGCTGCATGTACAAGGTCTCCCTTCTGTCTAGAAAATGTCACCCATCATCATAACATTTTCACAATATGGTTTAAGCATATTCCAGCTACTGTGCTGTAGCACAGCTCAGTGATATTACATAAATCACAATCGTTACCTCTCTGAAAAAAAGAAAAGAAAAAAAGATTAGTCCTTGACTCTTAAAATATTCTCATTTAATGATGGTGAGCCTGGCAGTCATTGAGGACACAGACATACTTTAAAATAGGGCTGTGCACTGCCTTGGTATGAAGCCCAAATAACAAGGCAAGGTGGGCTGCTTTGGAGATGCCTCGTCGTGATACAAAGTGGATCAGACCAACACCGAGGGGCCCTGAAGTGAAGTGGCTCCTCCACAAAGCCTCATCCACCTTATATGTTCGGAGCTCTTCCGATGCCTTCTGAGCTGCCTAGACAGGCTGTCTCCAGAATGTATCAACTATAGGGATGGCGGAGAATTTCTCCCCGAAACTTCGGGGGGCCGAGCGCCAACGTGTTCGGCCCCCCGAACAAGTGTCGGGGAGAAATCCTCCACCCCCCCGCCCCCCGCCCCCCCCCCGGGACGGGACTTACCTTCCCTGAATGTCCCTCCCGGCGGCGGGTCCGGCTGGCGGTTCGTCCGGTGTTCGAGCGGGGCGGGAGCGGCAGCCGGTCTTTTGACCGGCTGCTGCCCCCGCCATTGCAATGAAAGAAAAAAAAAACAACGTCCCCTGATAGGCTACGTGACGATTCACGTAGCCTATCACGGCCAGATTTGCAAAGTCAGCCGTGATAGGCTATGTGAATCGTCACGTAGCCTATCACGGGTGACTTTAAAAAAAAAAAAGTGTGTACGGATAATGGCGGCCCGCATAGGGAGCCGCCATTCCCCTTCCTTATTTGGTCGCTGTAGTCTACGTCAATGTTTACATAGACTACGGCGAAAATAAGGGCAACGCTATTTGCGTTGCCCTTATTTTCGCCGTAGTCTACGTAAACATTGACGTAGACTACAGCAACTAAATAAGGAACGCGAATGGCGGCTCCCTATGGGGGCCGCCATTCGCGTACGCGCTTTTTTTTTTTTTTTTAAGTCACCCGTGATAGGCTACGTGACGATTCACGTAGCCTATCACGGCTGACTTTCCAGATCTAGCCGTGATAGGCTACGTGAATCGTCACGTAGCCTATCAGGGGACTTTTTTTTTTTTTTTTTACTTTCGTGTTCACGGCCGGGCGAGGCGGGAAGCCTCCTCCCCGGCCGGAATTTCAGCCGGGCGAGGCGGGAAGCCTCCCCCCCCGGCCTGAATTTCGGCCGGGCGAGGCGGGAAGCCTCCCCCCCCGGCCTGAACTTCACGGGGGGAGCAGCGAAGCGCTCCCCCCCACCGCGAAAAAGCTGCGAGAAAAGGTAAGTGACTTTCGTTTACCCCTAATCAACTACTTCTGAAAGACCACATGGAGGGGCGGGAGGAGGAGGAGGGAAGAGGGAAAGCAAGAGGACACAGAGGCGCCAAATGTATCATTTTTAGAAAGATCCAGCCACTGGGAGAGGTGGGGGAAGGGGAGAGAAAAGGGAGGAGGAGGGGGAAGAGGGTGCTTTGCTGTGAGTCAGCCTCCATTTGCTCATTGTGAGAGAGGTGATGTTACTGGAGAGGAGAGGATGTTATTTGGCTAGAGCAGTGGGGTGTAAGCACCCCAGGGGGTGCAAGACGATCCATTGGGGTGCATGAGCCACCTGATAATTGAACAGCCTCCCATTGCCCTGCCAAGCTGCCTTGTGTGCAATGATAGTGGTGGGAGCAGCAGGATGGGACGGGAGCTGAGAGGGAAGCCTTGTGGCATTTATTTCTCTGCTCCAGTCCTAGCCACTGGGAGCAACTGCCCCAGTCTCTGCCAGGCATGGCAGAGGAAGCCTTAGCCCTTCCCACTCTACTTTGGCAGAAAGAAGCTGAGAAGAAAGTGTGTGCTATGGGGACTGGGTCCCCATAGGCATCCATAAAACAGGGGTCCATAAAATCAAAGAAGAATCCTCATGATTTCATATGATTTTTAAAGGAGAGACCCACAAAACCACCATACAATCAAAGAGCACATCTGCCTCCATGGACTGAACCAGAAAAATCATGGATCTGCTACTCGTGGGCACAGCCACAGTGCAAAACCAGGGAAAAATGGCTCCCCCATTCCCCAGAAGAAGACAGCTGCTGGCATGCATCCAGCGGGTCTAGGAGCTGGTGGTGGCAGTGGCAGCAGCCTGGCCTCATTGGCAGGAGTCGGCCTCCAACTGGGTGCCCTCCCCTCCTTCCAAGGAAGGGAGAGAGCACAGTTGAAGGGAAACTCCTGCCTCCACCACCTGACTCAAGCTTTCATGGGCTTCTCGCAAGCAAGGAACCTGTAAAGGTCTGAGCAGAGGTAGGAGTCAGCCTCCAACCAGGTGCCCTTCCCTCCTTCCAAGGAAGGGAGAGAGCAGAGTTGGAGGGCAACTCCTGCCCTCGTGCCTGTCAGCAGTTGGTGGGCTGTGATAGGCAGCGTTTTCTACAGTGGCATTTTCCCCAGCAGCGCCTCCCCAGGCAGCACTGGTCGCAACTTCCCCAGTGGCATCAGCAGCAGTGGCAGTGGTGGCTCCCCTGGTGGCAGTGTCCCCCCATGGAACAAGGACCCAAATAAGGAGCTGGGCGTTGTGTTTGGGGGGCAGGGAGCAGGATTTGGATATCGAAATCCCGCATCGGCTTCATAGGCTGAGGCGGGTTGCCCCGCCCCGAATCAGCCTGAGCCAAATCGGGCCCACCTTGGAAGCCCCGAAGCAGCTTCCAAGTCAGACCTGGGGGTCCATGCAGCCCTACTTTAAAATGCATTTCCTTGAGATGTGGGATCATTTTGGTTTGGCAGAATGTATGCCTAGGGTGTACAAAACCCACTTACGTGGCTCCACTGGGGTCCGCAGGTGGGGGGAGGTGATCCGTTCCCCCCCTGAATCCTCGATGGGGAAGGCAATCCATTCCTCCCCCCCCCCGAAATCCTGCCCGGCCAGCTCTGTTCCGTGGCCAGTCCACGGAGCAGCCAGCTGGGCCGATCCGCAGCAGGGCCTCCACCCACTGCCGGGCTGCTCAGATGCAAATCGCATCCTGCGTAGGGGATGCCATTTGCGTCTGTACGCTAAGCCGTGATAGTCTACGTAAATATTTACGTAGCCTATCACGGCTAAAGTGGGGACATAAATGGCGTAGGGGACACCATTTGTGTCCCTGCTTTAGTCGTGATAGGCTACGTAAATATATACGTAGCCTATCAAGGGCAAGCGTAGGGATGCAAATGGCAGCTTTGCAAAACGCCACCGCCACTGCTGGAGCCGCCACCGCTGGAGCCGCCGCCGCATCTGCTGCCAGGTAAGCTCCGTCCCGGGGGGATTCCATGGGGTGGCGGGGGTGGGAGGCCATTCCGCCACAGATTCCGGAATTCGTGGCGGAATTCTCTGACATCCCTACGTATACCTGAACGCCATGAGCCACCTTTACAATGGGGCTTCTCCTTTCTTGCCTATAGAGAGAATTAAGATTTTCCTGCCTGTGTCCAGGGCTTTGCCACACTATGGATGACAGTAAGAGAGTGGTCAGAAAGTCCAGTCCTACACATAATTATCCCAATCCAGAAAAATATACTCATGAGTTTCAGTGGGACGAACAGCTTGATCTAATCCAGGTTTACTCAGAAGCATGTCCCATTGATGCGAGTGGATGTTCCTCCCATCCCAAGTAAATGTTCATAAGACTGCAGCCTTAACTTACAACCATTTTTCACTGGACAGTGTCCAATCTGTAAATGTCCAAAATTTATGGATACCCCAAGGCAAGCACAAACCTCTACAGATTCATAGCCAATAATGCAGAGCATATGTAATTGAGCTTGACTGGTTAATGTCCAGTGGGTCTAAGCTCATGGAAATAATGAAGCCTTGTTTTAGATTAACATGGCCATGATGGCTGGGGATGATGGGAGTTGTATTCCAACACATCTGGAAGAGACCAGGTTGGTTGATGCTAGCCTAAATAATATGAGGAGACAATGAAGCATTGCTACTTAAGATAATCTAGATCATTATTGGCGCAAAGAGTTGGCCTCGACAGCTGTATACTTTGTAGAGTAACCTTTTCCTTGAATTCCAGTGTAATCTTTTTTGTGATATGGATTGTTTTCCATTATCCATAAATTACATCTCCATTGTGGAGAACATGGTTCAAATATGCACAACATCAGTTCTGAAATGTTCATAACCCAACCAACCCTAACACCTAAGCTAGAACTTGGTAGGCCATGATCCACGCATCTAATCAGATTGTGCCCTTAGATGATGTTTGATGCAAGCTATAGCTAGGGTTACAAAGAGTCTTGATCTCCAGTTTGCAGCCTGGTAAGTTGCCTCAGCCCTATTTATGGCTTTAGGCCAGCTCTCCACAGAGCATTCACACACAGCCCTTTAAGAGAAACATGTCATTCATTCGGTGCTATGGTATCTATCTAATACAAGGGCGACAAAATGTTATGGTTCATGATTGGTATGCTAAAAAAATGCTATTTAATACTTGTTAAAATACTGGGGGTGGGGGTGTTAATCCGTAGTCTCTTGTAGTCTTTAAATGCAGCATGAAATGAGACTTGGGTTTATGTTGCAACTGCATGAAGCAAATATTTACATTTGTCTAAATAACTAAATAAATACTGAAGTCAGAAGTGTTAATATGGAGGGAAGATGTGTCAATGATATACAGCAGAATTAGAAAACTAAGGAGTGTGTATACCCAGGCTTCAACCATGTAATTTTTCCCAAGCCGATGTGGCAGTGACACCGTCTGCATTTTGTTAAGTAAATTGTGTTGCACAGCTGTACTGTGTGTGTGGATTAAAACCGAAGAGCGAGCGGGGGGGAGGTGCTGAACCCTTACCCTTCTTACTGTTTTGTCCCCAAAACCAGCTCCCACCATGACATTTCATCCAGCCAGTCCTACTTCTAGTCTTGAAGTCCACTTGGGAGGCCTACAACTAGGGAAGGAGCTGCAGAGGCAAAAGCAGTGGTCAGGGGAAGTGTTCAGCACCCCTCACCTACCACTGCTCCTCTGTTTTAAATAACACCTCTCTCTCTCTCTCTCTCTCTCTCTCTCACACACACACACACACACCCATTTCCAGCTGTGTGGTGAACCTGCTTCCTAACACATATAGGCCTGCTACCATCACAGGTAGTTATCCCCTGAGTATAACTGCAAAATATTTGTGTGCACCTAAAAGATACATGGGTAAATGGCTTAATAATTAGAAGCAACTTGATGGATGTATTTACTGCAATATCTTTGATATAGATTTCACATATCAAATAGAACATCAGTTTTGTTTGCCTGCCTTTACATGTTCAGCTTCCAGTCCTGTGTTAGACGGAGAATACATGGATATGGATGTTTGTTTATATATTTCAACTTGCATATTGCTGTTTCCTAAGACCTCAGGAGGCGATCGTATCATTTTTTATAAATGCAAAAAGTGATAGTTCCCTCTCACAAAGGCTCACAGTGGCCTTAAGTGGGCATAGGTGAACACATGGAGGCTCCTATGTACTCACCAGCTCAGAGTAGATAGGTGGAGAATGGAGAAATAGGTTGTGCTGTGTAAGGCTCCATACTGACCAGTTGGTTAAGATGTGATGCAAGTGGAGGTTGGCATGAAGGGCTGAAATGCTGGTGGTGCCCACAAACATCAGTTTTGCGTGGACTTGGCTGAAGGTGAAAGTATTTCAGGTAGTGCAAGCAGTTTAGGTGGATGGGTGAACCAAGGTTGATACAGGATTGCCTGTCAGCAGGGCTGGCTAAAAGGGTAGGCAGGACTGAGCACTTGCCAAAGGCCCACATCGCACCAAGGGCCCACTGATGAGAACCCACTGAAGATGCTCCTTCTCTTCATCCTAGCAACCTGTTTCTTCATCTGACTCTTGTTTTGGTCCTGAAAATGGTGGTGGTGGTGAGGAGGAGGAGCAGTAGATGCCACTTCCTACTTTGCTCACTGGGTCTCAATGTGTCATGCAAGCAAGTGGTAGCAATAGGGATGGTGCAAGCACCTGATTCTGTCTGGGAATCTGTGGAACCCCCCCTCCCCTCAACCCCGAGCCCTGCTCACTGAGCCCCTGCCCCAATTCACCCCCTGCCCACATGTGGGGAGTGGCCCACACTCACCCCAGCTGGCTTGTCGAGCTCTGCAATTGCCATTTTTTGAAAAATAAAATGGCCATTGCAAAAATGTGCAAATTTGCATATGCATGAAAATTTGCATTTTGGGGAATGTACATATTTGCATATGTGAAAATGTGCATTTTGAAAAAAAAAAGGCATATTTTCATGCACGCACAAATGCCAAATGCAGCCCACCAGTCATGTTTTATGGCCTGACAGGTTCTTGCAGTCTTCGGTAGACTGCAAAACCATGAGAATTGTTGAGCCACTCAATAATTTTCATTGGGAGAATGATTCTCAGTGATGGGCTGTGGGCTGAGTTTTACTTCATGGGACATACGTTATGCAGGCCTGGTCTAAGACAACAAGAAAATAACCCCTTCATTTCAGTGTTTAATGTTCATTATGTTTAACACTTTTACATTTTAATTATTTTCCTAAAAGGATCATTCATTTTTGTGGATTGATAATGCTATTTTTATTTGCAACTAAATTAGTTTTAAAGTTGATCATTGAAAAACTTCCTTTGCTATTCCTTTCAACTAGCAAGAAGAATTGACTGCCTGTAACGTATGCCTAAGCAAGTGTAGAATTTAATGGATATTTATTCACATTTTTCATTTTCATTTTGTCATTATGCTTGGAACCACAGCTGATAATTTTTGGGGTATTAATTATTGTTGTCAAGCTGCATTTGGGTAGAAACCAGAATTCAATTAAAATAGCTCATTTATTTTTAATAATAGTCATATTGGATTAAACAGGAAACAAAAGAGAGAAACAAAATGGGTTTCTGCAGAGCTTTTTAAAAGTAATAATTAAGACAAAGCTTATACGTATAGGTGAATTTGAAAGTATTCACATTTACATATAGAGCTCAATGTTAACACTATTTTCCAGTTGCAGCTCGAGAGGCAACCCTAAGATTGCAATCCTATCATCCCTGGGAGGATGTCCCAAGGGGCAAAAGATAGATTGGACCTTCTCCCCTGGGAGTGGATAAAGAGGTCTGCCCTCAGATGCCCCCTCCCAGACCCCATGGAAACCTCCAAGACCCTTGCCACTCCAACATCAGAGCTCCAACATTAGTAGAGGCAAAGAGGGGGCAGATCAGGAAACATGATTGTGCCTGTGAGTGGGCAGATCAGAAGACATGATCATGCCTGCGAGTGGGTAGATCAGGAGACATGATCATTCCTGCGAGTGGGTAGATCAGGAGACATGATCATGCCTGCGAGTGGGCAGTTCAGGAGATGTGTCATGGGTGGTTCAAAAGGGGCTTAAGCAAATTGTACTTAGTGACGCACACACCCTGCTCTTTGCCACTGCCACCCCTACCCATTCATTTCCCCTCTTCCTCTGGATCTAGTCAGCATGGTAGCCCAGAAGAAGAAGAGATGTGCAGAAACAGCTGTTCTTTCTTGTTACTCCTGTTATTGGTCAGTCACTCAGAGCGGGCAGGTGAACAGGCAGTGTCAGAAGAGAGGAGGGACAGCCGAGTCAGGATGCTATAGAGCAGGGGTGGGGACCTTTTTTTCTGTTGAGAGCTGCATTTCCTTGGGAGAAATCTGTTGGGGCCCACATACCAGCAGTAGGTGGAGCCAGAGCCAAACGTATATGGGGCTCACATTGCGGAATTATATAGGCTTCCCCCGCCCCCATCTCTGTCTGCCACGCTGTCTTTGCGGGCTGCACAAAATTAGGGTGCCGACCACATGAAGCTAGAGACTGAAGGCTGCATGTGACTCTCACAGGCGAACCCCTGATGCATAGTTTTGGTTTGGGGTATTAGATACGTATTTCTTATGGTGATAATTGGTAACTTCACTCAACTATTGTTTAACAGCTTTTCACCATTATTCATTAAGATTTATTTAAAATGAACTTGCTTCCAATATTCAGGTCTTCTGAGCCAAACCTTCCTTAATTCTGAGTTATTGCATATGCACCCCAATGAGGCAGTGGTGGTGTTGGTGGTGGTAGTGGTGGCGGCAGTGGTGGTGGTGGTATATCCTTTAGCAGCTGGGAGTCTCCTCTGAAATTCATCAAGTTCAGCTATGTTCATTGTTCATGTGATTTAACATTTGATAGAGTCAGAAATCAATTAAGAGGGTCATCATTAGTAGGTAGAACAAGAACACTAAATATCCACAAGTTCTATGGATTAGGAACTAGAGAATGTTATTTTCATAGCTGACATCTGTAGTGATTACTTGAGACCTGCATCTTTTGAGGCCACATCTTAGTAATGATAATATAATTTCAATCATAAATATGAACTACACATAATATGGTGCACCCTTCTGGCAAAACAGCGACAACACTAGATTTGAAAAGATTTCTGATCTTTCTTTTCTGTTTTTATCATTCAAGGAAGGAGGGGTGTTTTGTTTTTGTTTTTTGCATTTATAATTACTACAATTCAAAGAATCACATGTGTCTTAGGAAAGCTGAATTTATTCTGTGTTTTGAAAATGACAACCCTCATGAGGAAGGAGTTAAAAGTATAACTGGAATATAGTTATTAAAAGGAGTTAAATGACCTGGTTATTTAATATAGTTATTAAAAGGAGTTAAAAGTATAACTGGAATATAGTTATTCAGTTACAAAGAAGTTCTGGGTTTTCATTTGTATTGTTGTGAAAGGTGATGTTCTATTATTTTGAATGTTTCTAATAGGCTCTAAACAGACATAATTTATCTGATCTAGTTAGCAAGAGTGAGCCACAGGTAGAAAAGATCTCTGCTTGTATTTTTTTTTTCCATTTGCTCTTTCTAATGTACCTAACATAATTTCTGGGAATGCATCAAAATTATACAAATTCGTTGAGAGGCATCCCACAAGGGCCCAGGACATAAGTCCACATCCAGGGGAATTTCCCCTTGAATAAGAAAGCAGTCCTCTCTGAATGCATTGTCCAGTGGCCACTTCACAAGAAAGCCTCAAGTAATTCACACCTGCTGTTTCCTGCCTTTATGGCTACCAAGGAAGCCATGCCTGCCTCAGTATAAAATAAAACCCACAATCAAACACAAGTATTCATTTGTTACAACTTGTGAAAACACGATATTTCAAAATGGATGCCTTGATTCTATTCTTTAGGAATCATGTTTCATTGTGTGCCAATCAATATCAAGATGACAATCTCATCCTCTGGTCACAATGGGTTGGATCCAGATTTAGGTGGAGGCAAATGGGCAGACTGAAATCTGGACATCCCCGCCCCCTCCTCCACATGACAGGCCCTCCAGCCACTGAAAATGCTACACGTAGGGCTGGGGGACCCTGCTGAATGGTCTGACCTGTGCTATATGTGTGTGTGGGGGGGGACCCCCCAAAGTAGTTGGAGGCACCATCTGTGAATCGAGCTCTTCTGTGAATGGAAGGATGTTTTAGGGCAGGGATGAGGAAGCTCAGGCCTGGAGACTCAATCCAGCTCTCCTGGGCTCTCCATCCAGCGCCCTGCTCCTGGCCTCACCCTCTTTCCCCATCACCAATCATTTGGTGGCCTCCCAGCTTTTGTACAGTTTTTCCCCTTTCTAAATGATTGAAATGCCTCTCCTAAGGCTTAGTTAGTGGCAGTAAAGTGCTTTAAGATAAATATGCTCATATTTGGTATGCCAAGTCTGCTTTGTGGTATGCCAAAATCAAGCTAGACCATAAAAGGGCCACCTACCTGTGGGAATTAACCTTCTTCCCTGTAAGGTGAGCTTTTACTCAGCTCAGATTTCAACTGATGCCCAATGAATACCTGCCTGGCAAATTTACTAAAAAGCCAGCAAAAGATTGTTTCTGTGTATGTGGATTAGGCCAAATTGAAGATGTAATGCATTATATTTTATACTGCCCTGTGTATAATTCACCTAGGGTTAAGTTCGTTCTCCCTTTTCAGACCTCTCTAGAAGGCCTATCCGATAGGGATGTATGAATCCCTTACCTCGTTCTGGTGGCGGCGTCCACTGGGGGGGGGGAGGTGATCCGTCCCTCCCCCCTGAATCCTGCCCGGCTGGCTCTGCTCCACAGCGAGTCTGCGGAGCCATCAGCTGGGCCCATCCGCAGCCAGACTGCCATCCGCTGCTGGGCTGCTGTGGCCACAAATGGTGGCCGGCGTAGCGGCCACCATTTGCATCCCTACGTTAGACCATGATAGGCTGCGTATATATTTACGTAGCCTATCATGGCAAAGAGCAGGGATGCAAATGGGCGCTGCTATGCCATTTGTGTCCCTGCATTAGCCGTGATAGGCTACGTATATATTTACGTAGCCTATCACGGAAAGAGCAGGGATGCAAATGGCATAGTGGCCACCATTTGTGTCCCTGCTCTTTGCTGTGATAGGCTACGTAAATATTTATGTAGCCAATCACAGCCGCTGGCAGGGATGCAAATGGCGGCCGCTACACTGGCCGCCATTTCGTTCCGCAGCCCGGCAGCGGATGGAGGCAATGACCCGGAGCAGCCGCTGCTGCCAGGTAGGGTCCATCCCGGGGGGGTTTCAGGGGGTGGCGGGGGGTGTAGTCCGTTCCACCACGGACGCCGGGGGGCAGGATTCTTTAGAATCCGGCCTCATTGGAGTCCTTGGAGGATTTCTCCGCCATCCCTACTATCCGATGATCTTAAGATAAGATGGCTGCTGGTGGACATAGACAAATTTGTCAGTTACAAAGTAGCTCTGTTAGCTGCAACAAAGTTAAGAGTGGCCTTTCTGAATCACATCAGTGACAAAAGCTAAGGGGAGTTTCGTTTCTCAAACATATGCTTAAAACCTTTTATTTGTATTCATATTTATGAAGCTGATTGGTGAGAAATTCAACACAGATAAAAGAATGTACTTCTTCACACAGCAAATAGTTAAACTATGGAATTCGCTACCACAGGATGCAGTGTGATGGCAACCAATTTGGGTGGCTTAAAAAGGGGGTTGGACAAATTCCTGGAGGAAAAGGCTATCAGTGGCTACTAGTCTTGATGGCTATGTTCTACCTCCAGTACCAGAGGCAGTGAGCCTATTACACCAGTTGCTGAGGAAGATGGGTGGAAGGGTGCTGTTGCATTTGTTTGCATGTGAACAAAATGCTGGACTACGTGGGCCTTTGGTCTGATCCAGCAGGGCTCTTCTTATTTTCAAGTCCTTATTTGTGTTTTATTGGATTGATTGTTCAATGTTTTATAAATATATTTTGTGTGTGTGTGTTTATATTGATGGCCATTGGATATATGCAATAAAATTTGAATTACAGTATTTACAATGTACTGGGTTTTGTTTTGTTTTTAATTTTGCTCCCATCCCTTTTGCCTTCAACCCAGCCCACCACTGGAATGTGGCTCCCTGAGATCTCCTCCAAAACTGAATTTGGCCTTCAGGCTGAAAGAGGTCCCACACCCTTGTTTTAGGGTCTTCTCTCTCAAAAAAGTGATACTCACCAATTCCATTATTATTTCTTATCTTCTAATTAATTCCAAGTTAGATCCACTGGGATATGCATTTGTGGTCCTCAGTTTATGTTGTTTCTATTTGGGGGGCATTCTACTGCTTCAGATCAGTGTACATGATCTGTGAACAATATTGGGGTGGTAGATGGCACATAGAATCTCTTTAAAATGTTCTATCTCATTATCTGTTGGTTTCTGTTTCCAGCACAAATTGATAGATTTGTTCTCCTATGTTTTACAATCAATAGTGATGCCATCAACTTTCAAAAATAACAGGCTTGAAAAGCAATGTTTCCCAGGTTACTTGATTCAAGCTGGGTTCCCTGATTATGAACCAATTTAGTGCCCATGTGGTAGGCTTTGACCAGACTGGGTATCCTATCCAGAGCTGGTAGCTACTGTTAGTGCATGCCTAAAAGTTGGTTACCTAAACCCTGTTACTGTTGAATTAAACTCCTTGATTGCTGACACTGACTAGAAATTTTAAAATGGGAATGTATTCCCAGAACAGTACCTGGGCCGGGTTCTGGGCAATCACTCATGGCTTGAGGCTTTAGTATAGAGTATAAAGTGTGCTGCCTGTTCTCACCCCTGTACTGCAATTCCTAAGGGTCATTGTGTGGTCCAAAATGTGGAATATTGAAATGCTCTTCTAATAGGCAGGAAGCTCACTATCCCATGGTATGGTCTATAAACGTAAGGCAAGACCTACGTGGAGCTGACCAAGGGTCCATCTAGTCCAGCATGGAAACTAGATGCCTTTGGGAACATGACATGAAAACAATGGATGTCCTGCAATGTTTATCCCCATTATCCTTGATTCAGAGGTAAATTGTTTCTAGACATGGTGGTTCCATTTAGTTATCATGGATAATAGCTTTTGATAGACCTGTCCTCCATGAATTTGTCTAATGGCTGAAACTGAAGCCATCTTGGCTAGCAGACAGCATCACATCTTGTGACAGTGGATTCTGTAGATGAACTGTGTTTGACTTGTATGAAAACATTCTCTCTTTTTTGGCCTGTCCCAAACTCCTGCCTGTCATTTAGGCCACAATCCTGTGGGGTCTGTCCCTGTCAGCAGGGTGGGATGAGCAACGGAGGTGATTTTCACTTCTCTGTCCTCCTCTTGTTTCAGTTTCCTGCCAAAGCTGAGGCTGGGCCTGGAGATCCCCTAAGAGTTTTTGTATCCTGCCCTCTCCTTTCCCCTGCCCTGCCCTTCCCACCCCACCCACTAGAATGCCCCCTTTTTGACCTCTACGAGGTCCTCCGAAGGTGCTTTTGCAACACCGGAAAGCTGGCAGCACAGTTCTCTCTATGGAAGCTGTGAGGGGGAAGGGGTGGGGGTGGGGGGAAACATAGGATTTTGGAGCAGTGTCATAGCAGTGTCTAAGTCTCGGGGGGGAATCTGAAAAATCTGGCCTTCGGGATGCATTCCAGGGACAATAGGATTGCTCTCTTTCCTTCCTTCTTTATTTCTTCTCTAAAATTATAATCAAATCTTTCAGAGATCCTACATTCTAGAGTTTTTAGGGTGAAACATTTCTCCCTCAGTTTCCTCTGTTGAGGGAGAGGGAAATCTGCTTTGTCCTGTCTTTTGTTGTAACCCCAAAACCACATGAGGCAGTGCATCAGTCCAAGAGAACATTCTGTTATATTCATTCATTCATTAATACAATTTACATAATATCCTATTGACACTTAATAGCATCCCCAGGACAGCTTTCATCCTCCTTCTGCAGCACTACATGGTAACATGTGACAACAGAGTGTTAGACAATTGAATGCTTGAAGAGTCTAAATATAAATAGATTGAATGTGGAGCGATACGTACATCAAATTTGACTGTATCTAAGATGCTGTTTAAATGTTATAGCAGTAATGTGGAAGCCTTTTTTTTCCCCTGTGCTGATATCCATGGCTGCTGTTTTGAAAGGCCTACCAATACATGATGGAGCCAATCATGTGGGTCCTCCTTACCACCAGTTGTCATTCCTAATCCTGACTGGTGACCAGTTACACAGTAAGGATCCTCATGAAATGCCTTGACACTAAATACAGTTCAGCAATGTAAGCATTGACCTAGAGGGTTGGTGGACTCTCCCTCACTGGTGGTCTTAAAGCTGAGACTGGACAACCATCTATTGCGATGTTCTAACTAGAGCTTTGCACAAAGGGCCTCTCAAAATTCTCCAGCCTATTTGTAGGCAGAGAAAATGAGGGGACAATTTCACTGAATGTCTCCTAGGGGATGAGAAATTCTTCAACAGTTTCTCACAGATAGGGCTCACTATCAGCAGGGGTTGCCACACAGGTTCTTTCTTTTTCCTAGGGATGTTAGAGAATTCTACCATGGACTCCAATGAGGCTGGATTCTAAAGAATCCGGCCCCTCGGAGTCCGTGGCAGAACAGACCACCCACCTATGCCACCCCGCGAAGTTTCCCCAGAACGGATCCTATCTGCCACTAGCTGGGTCAGGTCCATCCGCTGCCGTCCACTGCCAGTCTGCAGAAGCAAATGGCATCTGGCGTAGCATAAATCTTTACATTGCATATCACGGCAAAGAGCAGGGACGCAAATGGCGTCCGCTATGCCGGATGCCATTTGTGTCAGTAGACCGGCAGTGGACGGAAGTCCAGCTGCGGATGGACCCGGCCAGCGGCTCCATGGACTTGATGCAGAACGGAGCTGGCCAGGGAGGATTCTGGGGGGAGGGACAGATTGCCTCCCCCCTGCGGACCCCCCCAGCGGATTGGTGAGTGGGTTTCGTACACCCCTACTTTTTCCTCAGGTTTTTTGGTTTAGTGCACTGCTTCTGTAGGTGGGAACAGCATCAACTGCACTGAGGCTTCCACTTTCTGAGGCAGAATTGAATTTTGAATTTGGTGGTATTTTTGAGTTTACCTAATCACTGCAAGGTGGCCAAGGGTGCTGTGTATGTTTTCTAGGGATGTACAAAAGTCACTTACCTTTTCGATGAGGTGATTCACGGTGGGGGGGAGACGTTCCGCACCTCCCCCCGAAATCCTAACCCGGCTGGCTCTGCTCCGCGGAGATTCCGCACAGTCGCCGGCTGGGGCTGCCCACAGCCGGATATCCGGCCTCTGGGCAGCCTGCAGCCAAAAAATAAAAAAACAGCATACGCAAATGGCGACGACTATGGCGGCCGCCATTTGCGTTCCCTTTTTTTTTGCTGTTTTAGCCTACGTAAATATTTACGTAAGCTACTACGGTGGAAAAAAAAGGAACGCAAATGGCGCCCACTACGCTATTTGCGTTCCCCTTTTTTTCGCCGTAATAGCCTACGTAAATATTTACGTAGGCTAAAACAGCAAAAAAAAGGGAACGCAAATGGCAGTAGGGGTGGACGAAAGTCACTTACCTTTCGTCGAACGTTGTTCGTGGTGGAGGGGAGGTGCTTCGCTGCTCCCCCCGTGAAGTTCAGGCTGGGGGGGGAGGCTTCCTGCCTCGCCCCGGCCAAAATTCAGGCCGGGGGGGAGGCTTCCCGCCTCGCCCGGCCGCGAACTCGAAAGTTTAAAAAAAAAACACGCCCCCGTGATAGGCTACGTGACGATTAACGTAGCCTATCACGGCTAGATCTGCAAAGTCAGCCGTGATAGGCTACGTAAATCGTCACGTAGCCTATCACGGGTGACTTTAAAAAAAAAAGCGCGTACGCTAATGGCGGCCCCCATAGGGAGCCGCCATTCACGTTCCTTATTTGGTTTCTGTAGTCTACGTAAATCTTTATGTAGACTACAGCGACCAAATAAGGAACGGGAATGGCGGCTCGCTATGGGGGCCGCCATTATCCGTACGCGCTTTTTTTTTTAAAGTCACCCGTGATAGGCTACGTGACGATTTACGTAGCCTATCACGGCTGACTTTGCAAATCTAGCCGTGATAGGCTACATTAATCGTCACGTAGCCTATCACGGGGGTGTGGTTTTTTTTCTTTTATTGGAATGGCAGCGGCGGCAGCCGGTCAAAAGACCGGCTGCCGCTCCTGCCCCGCACGAACACCCGCCGAACCGCCGGCTGGACCCACCGCCGGGAGGGACATTCAGCGAAGGTAAGTCCTGTCCCGGGGGGGTGCGGGGTGTGGGGGGGCAGAAGATTTCTCCCCGAAACTTGTTTGGGGGGCCAAACACGTTGGCGCTCGGCCCCCAAAGTTTTGGGGAGAAATTCTCCGCCATCCCTAAATGGCAGCCGCCGTAGCTGCCACAATTTGCGTATGCTGTTGGGGTTTTTTAGCTTGCTGTGATAGGCTGCGTAAATACTTATGTAGCCTATCACGGCCTCCGCAGGGATGCAAATGGCGTCCCTGCATTAGCCGTGATAGGCTACATAATTATTTACGTAGCCTATCACAGCTATGATGAGGAAGCGAATGGCAGCCGCAGCGCGGCCACCATTTGCAAGTCAGTGCAGACGGCAGCAGGTAAGTGCTCCGTTTCGCACGCCTCTCATGGGGGGGGCGGGGGCTTCATTCCGCCACGGATTTCGGGGGGCCGAATGCACTGGCATTCAGCCTCACCGAGATCCGTGATGGAATTCTCTGACATCCCTAGTGTTTTCTCTCTCTATCACACATCCGACATCTGTCCATTGCTCTGCACCCTCCCAGGTCACCTGTACTTCCTGAACTGAAAAAAAGCCCCATGGGAGGAATTGCCTTGTGATGTCTTCCTCGTGATGGCTTTAACTGAAGTGCAGGAAGCCAAGGAGGCTACAGGCTGCCACAAAGATTACTGTACAATGACAGATAGGATACCCATGCACACTCCTCAGCCACCTCCTAAGTAAATCCAACCCATGAGAATTCATTCGAAATTTCTCCTCCTTTGAATTTCTTTTTGAAAGCAATTTATTTTGTATCAAATTGAATGAGAATGGTCGAAAAAACGTGGGAGAAATTTTCAGCACAGCACTAGCTCTAACTCTGGGTTGGGTTGAGTAAAATGGCCTACAGGCTACCTCCATCTCTAGGATTCTATTAATGCTACTGTGCCAAACATATCTTTCACTTTCTTTTCGACCTTTGTCATTCTGTTTTATAGAAAATGAATTGCTTTTGACGAATTTCAAGATGGCTCCAGGGTGTGTGTGAGTAACATGTCTTTCATTGTACAGTTGGACTTCCCAGATGCTCTTGCTTCAGTTAAAGCCCTGAGAAAGATGTCATGAGGTAACTCCTCTCATGGAGCTTTTTTGGGTCAGGAAGTACAGGCAGCCAAGGAGTAAAGAAGAACCTCACCCTCAGCTACCTTATAACAATAAGTTAAGCTTAAAAACCATCAAATAAAATGGAAAAGAAATTCTAAAGGAGCCTGAGAATGAGGCAGAAAAACCAGAAACCTCATGGAAGAAAACTTTTAGAGAAATTGGAGGACAGATGCTGGTACAGCACTAGATTCCACAATTCTGTGTGATGGGCTCCATATTGCACACTGCAGCAGTGCTATGGAATGAACCCATGGAAAAGCAGCTCCCATGTCTCTGCTTTTACATCTGAAGGGCATCCATGTCTTGTAGAAATATATTTTCTCTGCTGACTCTCTGCATCTGAAGAGGGATATAAATCATGTGTACTGTCAGAAGTAACAAAAAAAAAATCTTAAATTTACCAGTTTGCCAAAAATGAAGTGAGTTTGAAAGCTGGATAGGCAAATTCATAAGTAGGCAATTTTCTGGGCCTTTTTATCTGGCAGTTGACTCCATGATTAATTAGTAAAAAAAGAAAAGAAAAAAAAGAGGAACTGTTCAAAGCAGATTTCATAAATGCAGACCTCGAAAGACAGAGAATAGTCTTTTAATTACTTCAGATTGAAACTCTTCTGTGCAGTGATGTGTCGTCCATGGAGAAATGTAGCGGGAGAAAAGAATTCTGAGATTCAGGCGGCTTAATATGAAAAAAAGAAAACAAAAAAGAAATGGGAGGATGATGCCAGTGTGCATTTACTCTCTCTCTCTCTCTCTCTCTCTCTCTCTCTGTGTGTGTGTGTGTGTGTGTGTGTGATGTTTAGTAGGGGGTGGTATAGTGATTTTTGTTGGGCAAGGCAAGATTGTGTCCAAGATTGGATATCTCAAATGTATCCAAGACTAAATTGCCAAAATAAATGTATTTTAAAAGCATTTCTTGTGATTATTTTTATATCCCATAATAACCAGCAGTGTTCCTGAGGTAGGTCTCTCAGTTCAAATCACATGTGATTTGAAATGGGGTGGCATCTGCCCACCCCTCCAAAATAGTGCTTATGGTCTACATAGAATGTTGTGTGAGTGGACTCTCCCATCTTCTTCTGTGTCCTGCAGTTCCCTGCAGAGCCTCGAAATCTTCTCCAGAGGATCCTTCAACCTTCTGGAGCAGTTTGGGGGGGGGGGCACCATGTGTTGCAGAGAGGAGGGGGAATCCACTCCATTGGCTGATACTGTTCTGTTGGCAGATGGACACAACTGGATGCCGCTCAATGCTTCCTGCACTCTTTATCAGAGCTGCACAGAACTGGGCCAGACCCAAAGTCCTCACCCAGTGTGGCCATGTGTCCTCTTTTACAGAGGTCAATCCTCTATTTTGAAGGTGTCCTCTGTTTGAAGGGCTGTCCTGTCCAATTCCAGAAAAATAAGCATCGGAAGAGCTGGGCCTTGAAGTTGCCCATCAACAGCACATGGGCAGGAGACTGAGCAAGTCACATGGGTCACCTGGTCACAGCCTTCCACACAATTCAAAGTGCTGTTTTTTACCTTTAAAGCCTTAAACTGTTCAGGACCAAGTTACTTCATGGACCTCCTTCATCCATATCGGCCTGCCCACACTTTAAGATAAGAAAGAGAGGCCCTTCTCATTTGCCCACCCATGACAGCAGTCAGGTTGGTGATCACATGTGAGAGGGCCTTCTCTACAGTGGCCCTACACCTTTGGAACAAGTTGTCACAAGAGGTCCTCCATGCTCCATCATTGAAGGCTTTTAAGAAGGCCTTGAAAACATATTCCTTTACTATGGCCTTCTCTTGATATGACTGCTGTTGTTCTTGTTACAGCTATTGTTGTTGTTGCTGGTAGTTTTATTGCTGGCTTTTATTATTGTTTTTGTTGTTTTAATTGCATTTAATATTGTAACTGTTTTTATGTATTTTATTGCTGTAAGCTGCCTTGGAAGGGCTTCTGCCCTGAAAGGCGGCCAAGAAATGTTTTAAATAAACAAATGAATGAATGAATGAATGAATTATGCTATTTCCATTTAAATTATAATAATTATTTCTAAATTTGCACCTATACATATAAATTAGCACCTGCAAATTGTATGGGAATGGGTGTTCTCTTTTGTCCTCTATTTTTGGTGATACATTTCCTCTTTTTTGGAGATTCACAAGTGGCAACTCTATCACCTTTGTAATCCATTTACATTTTTATTCCAGCACTGAGGAGGGTAGATCAAGTTGGTAGATGCAAGAAGGAGTGGGCACTTTTAGCTTCCCCCAACCCAATTTATTTATTTATTTATTTATTTATTTATTTATTTCTATACCTCCCAATAGCTGAAGCTCTCTGGGCAGTTCACAAAAATTAAAACCACAAAGTGGACCATAAAACAGTTTTAAATATGAAAGCTTAAAACCACAATATAACAGTACAACCATAATAAAACCTAGCAGTGATGCAGAGATTTAAAATACAGATTTAAAACACCAAAGCTAAAAGACTAGGGAGCTAAAATGCTAAAGTACTGGGAGAATAAAGGAGTTTTCACCTAGTGCTGGAAGGAAGACAATGTAGGCGCCAGGCAAACCTCCCTAGGGAGCTCATTCCACAGCTGGGGGGCCACAGCAGAAAAGGCCCTCTTCCTTTTTGCTAGCCTCTTTCACTGATCCCTGAAAGAACAAGCCAGACAGACTCAGACTCTTTTTTGGGGGGCGGGGGGAGAGACAGAGAGATAGAATATATTTGATGGTGAAACTGGTGGCCATGCACTCATGAGGCATTCTTCATACAGGTTTGAATATATGGAGGCTGTACTACCTCATACCGTAGATGAGAGTTCACATAACTGAAAGTTCCTTATTAATTAAGAATAACATACTCCCTGCACATAAAAATATATATGTCAGGGAGAAGGGTTTTAGCTTACCCTTCTTCCTGGCATGCATGTTTTCTACATGCAGGGAATTGTATTGTATAGAGGGGCATTCAATCAAAGGGACTCCCACCTGCAGGCTGCAGTGGTACTGCCCAGACACAGATTTACCATCTCAGTACAAACTAGGCATCAGGATGTGGAACCAATGAATTGGCAATGAACCTATGTTGCCTCCTGAGTAATAATCACATGTGATCTGAAATATGGAAGAGGGAGGGGGTGAAAATGCCCACCCAGCCCTCCTCAAGTAGCAGCCTTGAGGCAAAGGTTGATATATTGGTACATTTGGGTGGGCGTGCTGATTTCATTTTTTCTACACTACATCGCCAGGCTGCAGCTGCAAAGTAATTTATCTCTGAGCTAAATCAATAGCAAAGAGATGAGGAGAAAGGAGAGAAAATGTTTCTATTGGAAATTTCTGTGTAGTTTAAGGCCAGCCATATCGCATCATGCCTGCCACCAGATTTCTTGGGCTGCTAGCAATGTAATTGGCTTAAAAGGCCACCGCATGAGCTAATTACATTGGCAACAGTTATCCGTAACTTGGTTACCTCATGCTTAGACTATTGCAACATTCTCAATTGGGGGCTGCCCTTGAAGAGCATTTGTCTTAGCCAGGTCCTAAGTTGCTTAGTGCTTTAAAGGCTAAAACCAACCCCTTGAACTGAACCTGGAGAGCAACTGGCAACCAGTACTTGTCTAGACAAGACAAGTGTATTGTGGTCCTAATACCATGTACTGATTAGGAGCTTAATTGCCTAATTTTGCACCAATTTTTGTGTACAAGTAGATGTCGCACATGATATTCAAGACCTTGTGATATTGTGTGTTGCTTTGGCTATATTATCTTCATAGCTAGAAAAATCTCAAAAATCTGGTTGCTTGGATCCCTAAAAAATGATGCTTGGAAGAACAAATCATTTCCCCTCTTTTGCTCTGTATATGGTTGGTACTTTATTTTTCAATGCTGGCCCCTCAGAATTCAATGTTTTCCAGCCCTGACTATAGAGAGAGATACACACCACAACCACAACCATGGCCACATTTAAAGGTCAACAATGCATGTTTTCCAGCTGTAGTAACAAATCTGGTTGTAAGGTAGAAATGCTCCTCACATGACAGCCTAAAAAATGATAGCTGCCTTGGAGACTGATTGAAAAGTGGAGAATAAATATTTTAAACAGTGGTACAGTAAATTTATTCAGATTTTTATCCTTAACTTGGGCTGAAATCCTGTGGTTCCTGGGAGGGCATCAGAAAGGCCATAGAACGTTGACCTCAGAGGGGGAAATGAGAAATCTGACCTTGCAACCCCCCTCCCAGCTGCCATGGAGATTTCTGCAACCCTTGCCTCTCTGGCATTAAAGTGCCATGATTGGTAGAGGCAAAAAGTGGGTGTTCCTTGGGTTCGTCAGGGGTGAATCGGGGTAACTCTTGGATCCATAGGACCAGCCAGCCTAATATCAATACTGGGCAAACTTCTTGAACAGATGTTTAAGTAATCCATTTGTGAGAATCTAGAAAATAATGCATTGATTACTAGAAGTCAAGATGGGTTTGTCAGGAATAAATCATGCCAGACCGACATTATCTTTTTTGATAGAGTTAATAATCTGGTAGAGATTATGGGAATGCTGTGGACATTGTATATCTTGATTTCAGCAAAGTATCTGAGAAGGTTTCCCATGATATCCTTGTTGAGAAGATATAAACAGTCATAATTTAGGTAGAAGTAAGTGCTTTATGACCACAAATGGCATAAAATATGCTGATTTTGGCTGTAATTTTCCCACTATTGGCTAATGACAGCATCCATTAGCCTATCTCACCTTTTATAAAGCCAGAAAGCCGCCACATGAAATCTGGCAGATGCAGAAGGGCTCCGGAGAAATCCTCCAGGCCCCAAGCAACCCAGATTTCCCTGTTGTGGAGCCCCCCCAGAGTGGGCATCAGGGGGTTGCCCATCCCTACTTCACACCCTTTTTAAATTTCAAGAGACTGGGGGCCAACTGTAGTTTGACTAGGGATGTCAGAGAATTCTTCCACAGATCCCAGGGAGGCTGAATTCCAGTGAATTTGCCCCCCCGGAAACCATGGAGGAATGGAGCAACCCACCCCACCACCCCACAGAAGCCCCCCGGAATGGAGCCTACCTGGCTGCGGCTCCAGCGGTGGCAGCTCCAGCAGCGGTGGCAGCTCCGGCAGCAGCTCCGGCCACTGCCGGGCTTTGCGTCCCCACTCTTTGCTTTGTGTCCCCGCTCTTTGCCGTGATAGGCAATGTAAATATTTATGTAGCCTATCATGGCTCAGCGAAGGGACGCAAATGGCAGCCACTACTCCAGCCGCCATTTGCATCTGCAGACCTGCCGCAGCTGGATGTCCAGCTGCAGATGCACCCAGCCGGCGGCTCCGTGGAGTCGCCGCGAAGCAGAGCTGGCTGAGGAGAATTCCAGGGGGAGGGACAGAGCGCCTCCCCCACCACCATGGATGCCACTTACGAAACAGGTAAGTGGTTTCGTACATCCCTAAGTTCGACACAGGAGAAAGCCCTTTCATGCATGCCTGACAAGAGGGCCTCTGCAGGTAATGGTGCCCTACAAAGGGCCTCTCCTGCAGATCTTAGCAACCAGGCACATTCATAAGGATGTTGCGGGAGTCCGAGAGGGGGATGGAGTCCAGCGTACTCTCCCCCACCAGCCTCCTGGACCCTATTTGTTGAGCCATCACATATTCACTAGACCTATTCGCTGAGCACCATGTGATCTGCGAGCACCTGGTGGCTGGCCAGCCAGCCCCTTAGCAAGTTGCCATTTTGTGTAAAAATGGCAGCTCGGGGTTTTCCAGAAATGGAATATTGCATAAATGGTCGCGGTGGTGGTTCAGCAAGTGCGGATGGAGTGAGTCCATCCATCCCTACACATTCATAATAAGACAGGTAGTTTCTTAGATAGCCAGGTCCTAAGCTGTTTAGGACTTTAAGGCCTGGAATTGTCCCCAGAAAGCAGCTAGCAACCAATGCAAGTCTTTCAAGACTAGGGATGGCACGGATGCCTGACCAGGTCTGGGAGTCCATTTTGATCCCCTCTGCCTGCATCCCTGGACCATACCTGCTGAGCCCCTGACCTAGCTCACCCCCGCCTGTGCTCTCCTGGACACTCTCCGCACTCACCTGGACTTGTCCACAAGCTTCCTCTATTTGCTGAGGTGTTTGTTTGTTTGTTTTTACAAAAAAGGAGCTAATTAAAAATGTGCATATTTAAATATGTGTACATTTGGGCTGGGAAAGCTTGATCTATGCAATATAACTTGGCAAAATGGCGGATGCTCATGGATGGGACCCAAGGTGAGTGCGGGTGGCTCACTGAGCTTCTGGGGACTCTGAGGGAGCTCAAGCAGGGACGGTGCTTCAGCGGGCACCCATCAGTACTGGGTGGGGGGTGGGTTCACACATTCCTATTCAAGACAGGTATACTGTGGTCCCAATGCCATGCACCGGTTAGCAGCCTGGCTGCCATACTTTGCCATAAATTCTAGCTTCAAGGGTAGACTTCAGTTCCCCTACCTTCAGATTTCCCAGCAGCATCCCCAGTAGGAGTGCTATGCCCATTTGTGAAACATCTCCTCTGACAAGAGCACAATAGAATTTCTGGAAATATGAGACAGAAAAAAGTCCCCTAAAAGTTTAATAGTTGAAATATTTAAAACTGAAAAGAACTGTTACATTTCTTTGCACACATACAACTTCAACTTTAATCTTTTGTTCCACTGGAAGCTGGGAAGACAACTCCTAAGGACATTTACTTGGAAATAAGATTCACTGTGGCAAGTGTGCATAGGATTGGATTGCTAATAATCTTTATTCAGTATATGGAAAAAACTTTGTGAGTACAGGGAAGTGAAAATGAAGATCTAATTTGTAAAGTGAGATATTAACTTCATAAAATGTATGGGAATTAGATCAGATTTGCAGCTGTGTGTGTGTGTGTGTGTGTGTGTGTGTGTGTAGTTTCCAGAGCTTTCACTATGTTTTGTTTTATGCAGACCCACTATGGGATACAATTAACACTCCAAAGAATTATCCTGACGCTGAAGCCCACTTTAAAATAAAAATTAATCAAGACCTCTCTGATGCTTTCATTTAATGCTACAGTTGTAGACGAATACATACACAGCTACTGAAGAGGTAGGAGGTTATACAACCCTGGGGTACCTTTTTGAAAACTGATTTGTCAAACTGGAAACTTTTTTTCCCCTTTTTCTGCTGGGCAGAAGGATACATGACTGATTTCCATTTCAGGAATTACAAAGAGCTGTAAATAAATGAAAATACTGCTGTTGTTTGCGTATCGGGTTCCTAATCCAAATCCATCAGAGATTCACGAGAAACAAATTTCCTGCATCCAGGCTCTCAAATCCACTACTGCATTTAGATATTTGCACAGCACAGGTGCCTTGGCGATAAGAGTTACTGGTGTGTGTATTGGCAGAAAACGCACCACCATTAACGTGGCCCACTGCTGATCCCTTTTGCTTAACTTGTAGATCAATGTCCTAACAACAAGTCCCATGTTTTGCTTTGTTTTCAAAATCCATGTTTCTTTTTTTTAACCCAAAGCAGCCTGGGTAGGCTGCATCTAGGAGGACACATGCAGAACACTGCAGAACATTAACCCTTTTCCCTCTTGTCTTTTTTTTCCAGCTCAAAATCACCCATCCAAGCTACTTTTTCTCTCAAGGGAAGAAAAACATGGAGTCTCTGTTGATTCTAAGCTAAAAAGGAACTGCAGAGGAAAGGGTTAAGCAGCACTCCCTCTCTGCTCACCCTTCCTGAAATCCGATGCTCATGAGTCCCATTGTGAGTCCCATTGAATTCAATGGGCAGTATCTGATACTCCCCACACACTAGCAGGACCTACCACTAATACAATGGGAACCTAGCCATTTCTGAAGCAAGCACTTTTTTTTCCAGAATGGCACAGGTTGCTAGAGTTCACAAAAGGGAGATCTGCTGATTTGTCCCATTCCAGAAACAAGCATTTCCCTTCATTTCCAAGGTTCCTTTTGGAAGCTCTAATTCCTGTTTCACTCATGGTGGGTCCCACAAGTTGAACAGGAACCAGCAAAGGAGCAGCCACAGTATTGGATACTGTCTGATGGGACTTCCCTCTGAGCAGACACGTACAGGATCACACAGTTAGACGTATGCCCTGTCCAGGCTGCTTTCAGAGTTTGTTTGATTTTTTAATGCAGAGGAGCGAATTGCTGAACTCAGTGTAATGACTAGCAAGTAGTTTGCTCCTGATGTCTACAAAGACAATATGTTACAGTAAGTCAGCCAGAAGTAACTCTTAGAGAGGGACATGCTACAGGAGACTCATGTTACAGTGAGAAGGTCACCACACTTTATCAGGCTCTCAGAGTGCAGCAAGAGCACTACTGCTTAGGGGGAGGGAACTGCAGAGAGGTGAGCTCCAGCACAGCTGTAAGTGTGGCATGCACGAGTCTCATCTGTATGTACAGATTTTGTAAAATCCATTCTGTCAGCATTTCACAGATTGCCGGGTGCCTTTCATTCTGTCACTCGCTCATTGATGGAATCGGATTTTCCCCAATTTCTCCAATTTGTGCAAATTCACACTTGCAAAAATGCACAAATCGCCCAAAATGCGCAAACCCCCCAAAATGTGCAAATCCCCCCACCCCCCAAATGTGCATTTTCATGCTTTAGCCTATGGGAGAATTGTGCATTTTCGGCCAGTGGTTTGTTGTTGGGGTTTTTTTTACATATTTTTCTATGACTAGGTTTGCGTAACATTCCGGAAAGTAAAACAAAAAACAAAAACGGTCTGCAAGTCCACAGGATCTGTGTGACTTAGGAAAGGCCTGTGCACTGTGGAATCTGTGGTCAGATTCATAGAAATCCAAACTCATTTGATTTTGTTGCAGATTTCTCCAACATCCCTAATTGTACTGAGGTAAGCAAAGCAAGAGTGGGACCACTTGACGCCTGTAATGGAGGAGTGAATCCTGTAATACAGGTGGCCCTCGGGCTAAGTTCATCTGGCCCTCAGACTAATTCCAAAAGCCTTCTGCATCTGATTAGTTCAGACCTCTGGCAAAAGCCATCTGTCCCTGGCAGGAAAAGGGGGAGAGAGAAAACAGAGTGGCAGAGAGGCTCAGACCCTGCCCACAGCTGGCTTTGGCCTCACACAGTGCTGACATGTCACCCCCCCCAACAGATTACCCCCAAGGGAATGAGGCCCTCAGAAAAAAGGTTGCCCACCCCATCTGTAGTGGGAGGGAAAGAGCAACCCCACTGAAAAGCTTCTATAGGGACCCCATGCAACCATGGAAGCAGAGGATTTTTCTGCAAACTCATAGGTTGACCTATGAGTCATCCTTTCTGTTTAGTTTGATATAGAAACTAGCACAAATAGAGCAATCTAATTTTGAGGCAGTGAGACTGCAATACAGATCATTAGTGAAAATAATGTTTTCCCCAGCTGAAGGTCAAGGGTCACCAAATGGTCTTATAATTGCTGCTTATTTTATCAGCATGTGTGTCAATAAAGCATTAAGAGGCAATTTCTCGATTGCTGTTATGTGCTTACAGAGAGAGCATGATTATACACATAGCATCTTTTTCAGGGGCTAACCTGTCTTATTTATGTTTTTGCCATTACTTTTTCTGTTCAACTAATAACAATATAGGAAGTAGCCTGCTTTTTTTTTTCTTTCTTTTTTTAAAGCCATTTTCAATTCACCATTGGCAATGAAAATTAGACAAACTATTAGATGATGTGAGATCAAACACTGTAAAATTTAAGAAACTCAAGTTGAGAACAGACTTATTTTGCTTCTGTTTCTGCAGTTCAAATTGAAGTTCAAATGCTAGCATTTCAAATATGAGTTAATCAGTCTTGATCTTCTTCATTCACAGCAAAAAAGAAAAGAAAAGGGTTAGGATAATTGAAATGTGGATAAAACAATCCAGATTTCAACATTTGGATGTCTTCTGCAATCTTCATTTTGAATTTGACATAAATTTTCTCTTTAAGGATATGACATGTGAAAAATTCATTAACAGTGCAATCCAATGCAAGTCTACTCTGATGTAGGTCTAATTCAATTCAAAGGGACTTACTCCCAGGAAAGTGCATGTAAGATTGCAGGTTAAAACTTAACTGGGAATAAGTCCCATTGAACTTGATGAGACTTGCTTCTGAGCAGATAAGGCTAGAGGAACTAAGGGAATGAAGATTACCTGTACTCCTAATAAAGCCCTTACCTGTTTATTTGCTTTGAAAACAAATTCTCTGTGAACATAATGTGTAAGGATGGATGGGTGTCTCCTCCCCCCATCTGGGTTCTCTGGGCACCTGTCAAGCCCCTGCCCCCACTAGTGTGCCCCCGGACCAGCGCCTGACTCCCCCCACACACACACACACTTGCCAAGCCACCCAGATTGCCCATCTGGCAATCTCTGCAGCTGCCATTGCCCCCCCCCCCCCGCAAAAAAAAGGTGGGTGCAGATATGTGCACATTTACTCTTACACAAAATGGCGCTGTGAATGGCCAATGTATGCAAGGTTTCTGGCGTAAATGACCCATTTATGCCTGTAAGCTTGTGTATATTGGCCATTCACAGCGCCATTTTGCATAAGAGTAAATGTGCACATCTCTTTGCCCACCATTTTTTTGCAAAATGGCAGCTGCAGAGATCGCTGGACAGGCTGAGGTGAGTGTGGGCAGCTCAGCAAGTGAGGGGGGTCGGGCAGGAGAGGGGGCTTGGTGGGTATGGCTCAGGGCAGCAGGGGGGCAGACCCTTGGACCAAATTGGGCACCTGTGCCATCCCTAATGATCTGTGATTAACCTTGTGGACCAAGGGAAGATTGATGTCCCTCTTCTAAACTGTCTACACCTCTAACTCAGGTAGGCTACTAGAAGAACCAGACTAGTAATCAGCTGTATGAGAGCCAATAAACTGAAATACAATTGTTGTAAGATGGAAGTGCTATGGCTGGATGGTTTCTTAATCCAGGAAGGAGGGATGGATTTTAAATACTGGAAGGGCAGTTTTCATGGTGCTGTTTTAATTGATATTTTAATTATGTTATTTGTTTCTTGATTTGTAAAATGTATTTACTACATTTGTATAGATGCCCAATATCACAGGTTCTCTGGTCTGCTCACAAAACAAACAACAATTAAAGCAGAATATAAAATGATAAAAATGGATTTAAGATCTAACAACACAATTAAAACACAAATTTAAAACAAGAGGACTAGCCCATAAAGCATGAGTTTTGAAAAGGCCTGGGTGAACAAAAAGGTCTGCACCTGGCACTGGAAAGACCACAAAGATGGTGCCAGGTGGGGTGACCCTCTCTGGGAAGGCGGTTCCATAACTGGAGTGCGACTACTGAGAAGGCCCTCTATCCTTGGTGGTGGTTACCCACCAGGTTGCATTAGGCAGGCGCACTCAAAGCAGAGCATCTGGAGAAGATCTTAAGGTCTGGGTAGATACCTGTGGAAAAAGGCAGTCTTTCAGGTAACCTAGAGCCAAGCCATTTAGTGCTTTACAGGTCAAAGAAAGACAGCACTTTAAATTTGGCCCAGAAATGGACTATGAGCCGGTGCAGCTGACAAAGCACATGCATAATATCATCTTAATATGGTCAGTTTTAAAGGCAGCCCCATTTATAACACATTGTAAAAGTCTAAAAGGGTGGTTACCAGAGCATGGGTAATTATGGCCAAATTATCTGCATCCAGGGAAGGTATTCATTGTACACCTTGTTGTGATTATTTCCTTTAATTTGGACTGTACACTGTCCTGGGTTAAATATTATGAAGGGCAGTATATAAATGCCATAAATAAATATCAAGCTTTCAGTGTTTCTGGATGCTGGGTTTCAGCAAGTGTCTGGCATAAGAACAGATTTTGAGTTTTGTAGGCAATTTGTAATGCTTTGGCAACAGGAATCATTTTGAGGATTCACTGCCTAGTTACCTCATTATTTCTGAGACTACAGTTACAGAGATGGGTTGGCACAGGTTGGTATAGACAAGTCAGTAGGCATGTTCTTATTTGAGCCTTACCATTAGCTAAGAGAACATGCTAATTTTACTTTATGCTATAATCCAGTATTATAAATCAGTTCAATTGATATGAATGCGTATGCTTTTTCATTTTACTGCTGGCTAAAAGTATGAAGCGCTCGACTCCCTCAAAGAATACTTTCCACAGGCGTTATGAATGGCAGGTTGAAGAAGCCAGGTCTTCAAATACAGGAAGACATCAACAACAGTGATATTAAAATACTGAACTTTGCATTACTCCAGAGATGCCCCCATGTGCGAGATAAATGTTTTGTCAGTCATAAATCGAATAGGAAGTGGCAGAAGCAAGTGCTGAGCTGGCAAAGAAGTGGCCCTCTTGGCACAGTTCAGGGACTCAAATTCTTGCTGAGAGTGATTTTCCATTTGTACCTGCTGCAGTGTGCTGCTTTTGGTTCCCTTAGCAGGGTCAGTTTTGTTGAGGAGAGTGAGTCAGCCATTTTGGCACATCCCATGTGCTGGGATAATGACAACCAAGGCAGCCAGGCTCTCTTCCGTTCCCAGCCAGAGAGAGAGATCCAGATTAGAGCTGAAATGAACCTATGCAAAATTTCATGCTGAATAATATTCTCCTGATATTGCTTCCTGTCAGAAATACAATGAGGCTAGCTGAAGAGAAATATAATAGACAGAGAAAGGGAGGAAGAGAGGGAGAGAGAAAGAGATGCATTCGGGGTGGGTTAGGGTATTTTTTATGAGGTTTTTAATGTAGAATTTTATTGTTTTAACTGTTTTGTTGTTGTACATTGCCCAGAGTGGCTGGGTGACCACTCTGGGCAATGTACTCATAAATTTATGAGTACAATGTACTCAATGCACTCATAAATTTAATAAATAAATAATTTAATTAATAAATGAGAGAGAGAGAGAGAGAGAGGAGCAATCCAAAAGGTGCCTCCCAGCTGCAGTCTGAAATGGTACAGTCCATTCTGTCACCTCAGTACCCCAGAATGGAGGGAAGCAGCAGAGAAAACAACAAAGGAAGGTGAAGGACCAAAGGACCAGGTAGCAAGGGGCCCATGTGAGCAAAGGCCTTTACACATACATAGGCTTGGCTACACCTCCTGGCTCGCAGTCCTGAGCCTGGACCCTTACGTATGCAAAGTGCCACTTCCACCACTGCATTGTGACGAGGGCCTGCGTGTTTCACTAAAGTGCTACATATGTAGAGTCACTACCACATTGTGACTAAACCACAACATGAAGCAAATTTGGAGGCTCCCAGTTGAGCAAAAAATCCAAGGCATTTCGAGGGAAGCCAAAAGAGGTTTGATTAGACTAGCATAATTTGTGATGTCGTTAGGCTGACACCATGTTTTTCACTTAATGGAATCCAAGGTGAATTTGGAAGGTCAATACTTCTGAGGAATTCTGATGTTTTTGGTAAAACTAGTGAAATTTCTTAGGTGTGCATCATATTGTTGGGATAGGAACAATGAAGGTTTTCATCCAAGAATGACAGAATTGGAATCTATCTGTCTGTCTGTCTGTCTAACTATCTATCACATTTATATAGTTCCCCATAGCCAAAGTTCTCTGGGTGGTTTACAAAAGTTGTCAAAAGTTACAAAAGATCTTATGGTCCCATGAGCACTATTCTGCTCATGGAAAGGGTTTCTTGACTCCCACAAATGGAGAATGGGGTTGATTTTTCCCAGTTCCCCTCCCCTGCAGCTTCCCAGGTCATCCCCAAAATGTGCTCCAGAGGACTGGGAGACCCTCTGGAAAAGCAGGGGGAAGTGGAAACCAGTGGAAATCACTTCCCATTTGGCAGGAGAGTTTGCTAGATCCAGGTTCACAAACAACCCACTAGAATTAGATAAAAATAGGGCTCAATCCAGCCAAGGCTGAGCACTTTTCATTCCTGTTGTTTTTAATGGAAGTGTTTAATCGTGCCCATACCTTTTTACATTTTGAACTTAGTGCCAATATAGCTTAATCCAAAGTAGCATTTATTTGTCTAGATTTTTGTTTAGACCCCCAAAAATGTAAGTCAAAGAATGGAAAATAATTTTAAAAAATTAAAACACACACATTTATTTCCAGCTGCAGTACAGGGAGGATTGTTAATTATTATGTTTCCATTTTGATTTAAGTTTTAAAATTTGTTTACAATTGGTTATCCGTATTTTCCCCCTGCCTATGTTCAGTTATAATTAGCTGCTCATTGTATGCAGTAATTAATTATTCAGGCATGAAAAGTCTTCAGTTTTCAGGAGATCATTTCTGTTGCTTCTTTGGACCCGTAAGCAAGGGAGGGTGCAGGCTGCTTCTCTAACACTTCCTTGCTTCTGACTTTATTTGTTATGGTATCCGTCAGTGTCTCAGTCAGATTGGTGGTCTCCTCATTAATATAGGATGTGACTTTCTGGGCATTTAATTAATGACTGAACGCTTTATACCTCCTTCAATTGTCCTGAACCAGTGAGGGATAATCCACATCTGGAAATAGGTTTCCATACCTGTCTTCCCAAAGACATGTTGAGGAACAGAAATCCACTGTATCCACTTCCAGACCTTGCATGTGAACTACTCATTGAGTTTCAGCGAGGGATAACTGTGTAAAAGCCATTCCGTCTGTTTTTGTGGATTGTCAGCCACCTTTCGTTCCACAGTCTGCCCATCAACAGAATCGGATTTTTTTTAGTTCCTGAATTAGCACATATGCGCATGTGTGAAAATGTGCATGTGCGAGAATATGCAAATTCACCCCAAATGCACAAAATGCTCCCAAATGTGCATTTTCACACTTTAGCCTATGGGGACATGTGCATTTTTGGCCAGTTTTTGTTTTGTTTTTTACTTTTTGCATATTTTTCAACAAAAGTGGCAGGTGTTCATGGACAGGATCCAGAGTGAGTGCGGGAGGCTCAGTGAGCTTGTGGGGGCTCGAGCAAAGGTCCAAGGGGGCTTGAGTGTGGGCAGTGCTTCAGTGGGCACTCACCAACACTGGGCAAGGGTGAGTCTATCCATCCCTAAGCTCAAGTGGGAAACATAACAACACTAACTCACCCCCACCCCCTAAATTGGTACCTGTCTAATTTTCCTCAAATGTCACTTTAGGTAAAATCTGGTGACAACCTATATGGGACTCTTCTGAGGAATGTCACTACCCTTCTTGAAAATTATTTTGGCTTCCCTCAAAACACCTCTGAAGAAGTTCCCCTTCCTCCCAATTTGCTTCATATTTCACTTTAGAAAGAATTTCAGCAGCGAGTCTAGCTTAAAGTGGTTCCGTTTCTTAATACACCAGCTATATATCACACAGGTTTCACAGGCATAAATAAGGAAAGCCAATACTATGGTTCTATACAGTACCCTAACTGTGCTAGTTGTTTTCCATCTATAATTTCATTATTTATCTTTCCATGAACAAGATAAGGTACTGCCCTGATACATGATTTCCATATTATTATTATTATTATTATTATTATTATTATTATTATTATTATTATTATTTCTATACCACCCAATAGCCAAAGCTCTCTGGGTGATTAACAGAAATGAAAAACATTACAAATACAATATACAGAAATTAAAAATCATTTAATAAAAACACATCAACAGACAATGTACACAAAAGAAACATAGATGTAAAACAACTTCGAACAAACAATCTCAAAGCAAACAACCATAACCGCAAGATATTCCAGGAAAGATTACAATTTATCATATGCTGCAGAATGCCAAGGAGAAGAGAAAGGTCTAAACCTGGTGCTGAAAAGATAACAATGTTGGTGCTAGGCAGGCCTCGTCGGGGAGATAATTCCACAATTTGGGGGCCACCACCGAGAAGGCCCTCTCCCTTGTTGCCGTCTTCCGAGCTTCCCTCAGTGTAGACAGCCAGAGGAGGGCCTTAGATGTTGAGCATAGTATATTAGTAGGTTCTTATACTACAAATTTATCCACCAGTTGGAGGAAGTTCTTTCTGATAATAATGTTTTGGTGGAACATTAGTCTCACCTGAAGCTGGATGATATCAAATATCTTTCTTTTTTAGGCTAATGAATAGCCCAAAATGTGTACATATGTCTAATAAGTAGTTCATTATTACCTACATGTGCTCTACAAGGGTACAATAAACATCTTTTATTTTAGTTAATTTTAGCTTACAACCTTTTAATGGTAAAAAGTCCATCCTAAACCTATCTAACCTTTTCCTCCATTTTATTAGACTGAAAAGTATCAAGAAGCACAACAGTAAATAAAACATCAGGAAAAATGTCCCTGCAATAATTCACTCCTCTTGACTGTATTTCTTACAACACCTAGTCATCCATCGTGAAACCATCTCACCATAGTAATAATTGGCTCTTGGCAGCCAAGTTTAACAGCGAGTCTTTCCCAAAGGCTGTCTCTACAAAAAGGATCAGATGTCTTTGTGAGATCAACAAAGACCTCCACATAAAGGTCAACATTTTGTTCTCTTGAATCACCCATACCTTTAATTCCTGTGCTTTCCCTAAAACCGCACTGGCCATCAGGTGGAGAAAAACAAACAAACAAAAAATACCGAATATGTGTCAAAAAGCTTCCAGAATGAATCTTTCCTGGTGTAGTGTATAACAAAATACCCCTCTGTGATTATCACTCATCAAATCATTTTCTTCCCTTCTCCACAGAGGAACAATTACAAGTCCTTCATGTTGTTGAGATATCTTTCCACAATGCAACATTAGTTTGGAAAGTGTGTTCAGATTTTGTACAAGATATCTTCCATCAGTCTTATAAAATTTATCTGGAACTGTGCCAAGATCAGATGTAGTACCTTTGCTTAGTGAATTAATGATGTGTCCGGTTTCAACCATCAGTGTTGCCTGGACTAGAAAATGATTTATGTCATACAAAGGTAATTGCTGTGTAGCCTCATTACTGATGAACGAGCCCCTATTGAGTACATTTTTGGTGTGCTATTATCTTTTTAATGGGTGTGACCTTTTATATGATCAGCCCATCTTTCAAGTCATTAATTTTTATTTGCCAAAGGAACTGTACCACCCAACTTCATAACAGGAACAGTACCATGGGATTATGAACCATAAAGAGTCTTTAAGTGCATCAATGAAAGAATTTAATATTATTTCATTCTGCTGTTCTCTATTCTTATCCTTAGGTCTCCCGGGAATACAGGGGCGAACTACACTGTGATGAGATCTCTCCACCCTGTTGGTTTCCACCAGAAGGTCTCCACCAGATGTGGAGAGGGAAGGGGTCCATAAGCTTCTGTTAGTCATGTGCAGAGGACTGGAAGGATACAGCTAAAGCTGTTGTACCTGTCTGAATAGAATATTCAGGGCTGGAATCCAAAGAGCCAATGTAGTAAATGCAATGCAAGCCCTATTGAGTTCAATGGGACATAACCTAGGTAAGAGTATATATGGTAGAATTGCAGCCCTAGTCACAGTGAGCTTCAGTTCAATCAGGACTAAAGAGTGTATCAATACTTTTTATGATTATGTTGATTAAATACTCTTTCTGTTTAAATCTTCTGAGTCTTGTGTGTAGTAATCTTCTCATGGGACTCAAAATACTGCAGAATGGCAGCTCATTAGAGAAAGCATTAAATAAAATTTTGATAGTTCCAATGAATCAAATCCTGCATCAGGTAGATTGAACTCTGCAATTCACAGGCACTATTCATGGATATATAATCATCCTAAGGACGTAGGTTGTTAGCAGTTTATGCATATTGTAAACCATTCATTTTAGTAACCATTATCTAAAGACGGAGTCTGTGAGTATAAAGAGAAATAAATTATGTGTAAAAATGAGATGATGGTGGTGGCTGTATATATTATCCTTAGATCTGTCATTAGAAACAAGTTCGAGTTGTGAAATCATCAAAAGGAATTTGGGGAGGCAACCCATTCCCAGGAGTTAGACAGTCCAATGCTTGTTCACTTGGAAGAAGCTTGAAGAATGACACACCGTGAATACACTCATTCCCGATCTGACCACTGGAGAAGAGATGGCTTGCTTGTACAAGCAAAAAATAATTGGTTCATTCATTTCATCACCACCTACCTTTTGGTCGTTTATGTGATTGAGTCATTCAGCATCCCAACATTATTAAAAGAAGCAATTCAGACATTTTTCTTCTGCTCACTCCCCAGTCCTTGTCTGATCTGCTGACATTGTTTCCATTCCCCTACAGGTTTTTTACCCCATCCTACCTTCCTTCACATCAAGTCTTGGGGCAAGGAGAATATTAGCTAAGGAATCTGCTTCCCTAACCTGATTCTGTTAAACAGAATAGAAGCAGTAGCCAGAATAGCTATGTCACACCATCACACTATTTCAATATCTAGAGCTCTCTCTCTCTCTCTCTCTCTCTCTCTCTCTCTCACACACACACACATAGAGTGAGAGAGAGAGAGAGAGAGAGAGAGAGAGAGAGAGATGAGGATTTGTACTGTTTCAGTGAGGCACCTGTCTTAATCCTGGAGTCTGATCTACTCAGCACCCACACTAAACAGATTCGAGGACACCAGTATGACTCAAGTCCACTTGTGTGAAAGAATGATATACAGTTTATGGATGGAAAGTGGATACAGACAATAAAAGCACAGATAACTTACACATGCCCCTCAACTCAAAGTTGTAGCTTCACCGGTTCCCTAGAAGCAGCAGATGTTGCCCCCGCAGCTGTTTTCCTAAGCAGGTGGTACATTTTCTCCCTCTCAGAAGAGAACAGGCAGCAGGCCAATCCATCCAGGATTTTATAGGGCTTTTCTCACCTACCTAAAGACTGTCAGCAAACACACACATCCCTCTCTTCCCCAAGGGGGAAAGGGGGGGATTAACTAGGGATGGGAGATCTATCCGCTGCTCACCCCAAACACCTCTCGCCAGACCCTTGCCAGCTGCCTGACCCTGTTTGCCAAGTGCAGCAAGCTACCAAATGGTCCACTGGCACTCACTGAGTGGTGCGAGGCACCCCGCTGCTCCAGCAGCTGCCATTTTGTGCAAAATGGTGGCAGTCAGAGTCCCCATCACTGCCTGCCACCCCTCTGTCAGGGATGAGTCCCAGCCCTTTCAGATGTCTGAAAGCTCTGATTTCTGAGTCAGAGTTAGAACTGCTAGATCAAGGCCTGGGGAAATTACCCTCCCTAGAGCACCTAGATGCTTGGAGAGATTCCTCCAAAGGCCTTGACAAGCAGGCCCAGGCTGAGTCCCTGTCCCTTCCCTCCATCGGAGGAACTCAAGTTTCAGAGGAGGAGGAGCAGGAGGAGGAAGAGGAGGAGGAGGAAGAGGAGGAAGGGGGTGTGACTTGAGAGACACTAGGGTGCATCGCAAAGCAAAGTGGGAAAAGTTAGGGACAGAGCTCAGATGCTCTGCCAGGATAGCTACTCTTAGAAGCCGAAGTAGGCAGCCGCCATAAAGGAGAGCATCAATGTGAAGCAAGCTGAGCCATGAGGTTCATACTCAAACTGCCAGCAACTTCTCGACCCTGTGATTCATCTCCTTAGAGATTGTTGATTAGTTGTTTAGGGCCTAGGGATGTATGAAACACTTACCTGGTTTCGTCCAGGGACATCTGCAGTGTGGGGGGGAGGCTTTCTGTCCCTCCCCCTGAAATCCTCGATGGGGGGGGAGGTGATCCATTCCTCCCCCCTGGAATCCTGCCTGGCCGGCTCCGCTCTGCAGCCAGGCTGCGGAGCCGCTGGCCGGGCCAACCCGCAGTGGGGCCTCCAGCCACTGCCGGGCTGCTGCGGACGCAAATGGCATCCTGAGTAGGAGACGCCATTTGCATCCCTATGGTAGCCCGTGATAGGCTACGGAAATATTTACATAGCCTATCACGGCTGAAGTGGGAATGCAAATGGCAGAGGGGATGCCATTTGCATCCCTGCTTTAGCCATGATAGGCTACGTAAATATTTACGTAGCCTATCACGGGCTACCATAGGGACGTAAATGGCGTCCCCTACTCAGGACACCATTTGTGTCAGCAGCAGCCCGGCAGCAGCCGGAGCCGCTGCCACCGGCACCGCCGGAGCCACTGCCGGAGCCAAAGCCACAGCTGGAGCCGCAGCCAGGTAGGCTCCATTTCGTGGGGCTTTCGCGGGGTGATGGGGTGGGTTGCTCCATTCCGCCACAGATCCCGGGGGCCCGAATTCACTGGAATTCGGCCCCCCTGGGATCCATGGCAGAATTCTCTAACATCCCTATTAGGGCCTGGGGCAGTCTGAGAGTTTCCTTGAATCTGCATCTGTAGAGAGGCTAGTCTCTAGCAGAATAAAGTTGTCTTAGCCCGAAGCTTTGTCTATTGTGGTGTTGATTGCAAAGGGGAAGAACGATCCATTTTTGACACCCTCATTCTCTCTTCCTTGCAAGGTGAGAATGAAGGGTTGGCTGGCGGCATAAGACTCCTATCCCCAGCAACGCTCAACCCCTCATGGTGTCCTTGTGAGGAAGATGACCCTGAAGTAGAGATGGGGGAGAATTTCTCCCTGAAACTTCGGGGGGGCGAGTGCCAACGTATTCGGCCCCCCAAAGTAGTTTCGGGGAGAAATTCTCTGCCCCCCACCCCCCCCTGGGATGGGACTTACCTTTCCCGAATGTCGCTCCCAGTGGCGGGTCGCAGCGGCGGTTCAGCAGAGCTTCGACAGGGGCAGGGGCGGCAGCCGGTCTTTCGACCGGCTGCCGCCGCCGCCATTCCAAGAAAAGAAAAGAAAAGAAAACGCCCCCGTGATAGGCTACGTGACGATTAACATAGCCTATCACGGCTAGATTTGCAAAGTCAGCCGTGATAGGCTACGTAAATCATCACGTAGCCTATCACGGGTGACTTAAAAAAAAAAAAGCGCATACGGCTAATGGCGGCCCCCATTGGGAGCTGCCATTCGTGTTCCTTATTTGGTCGCTGTAGTCTACGTAAAGATTACGTAGACTACGGCGAAAATAAGGACAACGCTATTTGCGTTGCCCTTATTTTCGCCGTAGTCTACGTAAATCTTTACGTAGACTACAGCGACCAAATAAGGAACGCGAATAGCGGCTCCCTATGGGGGCCGCCATTTGCATACGCGCTTTTTTTTTTTTTAAGTCACCCGTGATAGGCTACGTGACAATTAACGTAGCCTATCACGGCTGACTTTGCAGATCTAGCCATGATAGGCTATGTAAATCGTCACGTAGCCTATCACGGGGGCATATTTTTTTTTTTTACTTTTTATTTCGCGGCCGGGCGAGGCGCCTCCTCCCCGGCCTGAATTCCGGCCGGGCGAGGTGAGAAGCCTCTCCCCCGGCCTGAACTTCGGGGGGAGCAGCGAAGCGCCTCCCCCCCACTGCGAAGCAAGCTGTGAGACCAGGTAAGTGACTTTTGTGCACCTCTACTCTGAAGGGTTGGCAAGCAGCACGTGACTTCTGAGTCCCTTCCCCAGTGTTCAAAGCCATAGAGATGGCAACAGGGAAACCACGTTGAAGAGGGTCTCAGTCACGGTTTTAGTTATTAGCTTTTGACCATTCTGGAATTACATATAGCCTATATTTACTGACCATCAGCTATCTGATTTCTGAAGAGTGTAACCATTAAGCTTTTGCCATGGGATTTCCTGCAATAAAGAAATCTAACTGGTTTGGCTGTCTGGTGTCAGATTGCCTGAGCATGTGTGCAGGGGGGATCGGGAATCCTGACAGAATGAGTGGTTGGCCAGCAGGGATGGGACTCCTGCCCCCACTGACGCTCAACCCCTTATGGTCTCCTTGTGAGGAAGGAGACTGCGAGAGGTTGAGAGGCGGTGCGGGCAGGAGTCTCGTCACTGCACGCCAACCCCTTGTTCTCTCTTTGCAACATATCAGGGCTCAGTTCCTCATAGGACTTGATTTCAAGCCCCCTCAGTGTCCTGTAAGTGCATATACTAGAGTGTACAGAAATCATTTGAGATGCATGCATGTTTGATGGTTAACCAGGCCATCATAAGATCTAATTAGAGATGCCCAAATTAGTCCAACAAGCCAAGGGCACGATCTAGCCCAAGCTAAGCATTTCTAAGACTCCAATGGATAATATTTCAACCTCTCCCATTAACATGAATGGGATATAAAAGAGCTTAACTACAGTTGGATTAAGCTCCAACTTTTGAGTTTGCAGATGACTTAGTACTTCTTTGATTCATCCTCAGTCTGCTTTATAATTCATAAGATATTTCAGTCTACAGTGTAATAGACAATTATTTAAGACTTTCTAAAAGGGGAAAAACTTTGTGTAAAAGGTTATTCATTGAAATGAAGAAAACTGCTTTGACAGATTTATATTTTTCTAATATGATTCTTTTCATTGATGATTTAGACCTTGGATCAGCTTTTAAATCTTACAAGGATTTTCTCTCCGTGATGGAATTTGGATTATGCATGCTTTACATGTCTGGAGAACATATTTAATTTAAGGCCTTTATTCTCCATTATTTTCAATCATCAGTGATGTGATGATGTCTTTGTAGATAGAATAGCCACAAGACAATGCAGAAGTTAACTGAGACTTTTCAAAAGAGCACCATGAATCTCCTGGTCAAATGTACATTTTGCCTGCAAGAATGACTCAAACCATAGAATATTTTCAAGGAGGGGAGTAAATAATCATCTTTTTATATAGCACATTTATTGTATGATACAGTGGGAAGCAACACTGCTTTCTACATCTCTTAATACAACTAAACACCTATGTTCATCTTTAAGTACTGCTCATTTTCTAGCATTGGCTATTTTTGATGTCCCTTAGAGCACATTCATTATCTCAGTAATTCTTAGCCAGTAGTTTTATCCCAATGGAGAGTTGAAATTGAGAAATAGCAGCTTGCCTATAGCAAAATGAGCTGAGGTTTGAACTAGGGATAGGCAAAGAAGAGATTTTTGAGATCACTAGGATTGTCTGAACATTGTATCACCACTCACTTCATGCCTGGTGCCCATTTGCAATTGTGATCGCTGCTTGCTTGGCGCAAATGGGAAACTTGCGCAAATCAAGCAGCGATCGAACTGGAGATTTGTGCAAATCTCCCCAAATTTGCACAGATTTCCTAATTTGCACAAATTTCTTTCATAGACTAAAGTGGGACAGATTCATTCAACTGAGGAAATTTGTGCAAATCAAGCTGGGAATCGGGAATGAGATGAACGTGAGCACATGTTTGACAATTTGCAAATACTTTTGGCGAACTCATGCTTGTGCTCACATTCAGAGCTTTGAACAGGTCATGCCCACAGGTTTTGTTAGCAAAAATGAAGTACTCATTAGGGATGTACGAATCCCTTACCTGGCTCCGCACCGGGGCATCCATGGTGGGTGGGAGGCACTCCGTCCCTCCCCCCAGAATCCTCCCTGGCTGGCTCCACTCCACGGCAGGTCCACGGAGCCACTGGCCGGGGCCAGCCACAGCCGGACTTCTGGCCGCAGCCGGGCTGTTGCGGCCGCAAATGGTGGCCATCGTAGAGGCTGCCATTTGTGTCCTTGCAAGCAGCCGTGATAGGCTACATAAGTATTTACATAGCCTATCACAGCAAAGAGCAGGGACACAAATGGCGGCCACTACGCCATTTGCACCCCTGCTCTTTGCCGTGATAGGCTACATAAGTATTTACATAGCCTATCATGGTAAAGGCAGCCACGCAAATGGAGTAGCAGCTGCCATTTGCGTGGCTGTCTTTACTGTGATAGTGTCAAGGGCTCTTTGGAGGCCTCTCTCAGTCTAATCCAGTAGCCAAGTCCAGACACAGACAAATGGATTGTTTTCAAAGTTTTATTCCTCTTTTACAACTTAACTGTCAGGGTGGACACTGAGCCCATAGAATCCCAGAGTAGTTCTGATTCAGAGGAAGAGCAGTCGCTCCTGGGAGAGGAGTGCACCCCTTTTCCTCAGGGCCCGCAGCTGACAGAGATTCCTCCCACCAACATTCCTAGATTAGAAAGCAGTCCAGGGAGTGACCCAGCACCCATAGCAGACTGGTTGGATGCGCGGCGCAGACGCAGAGAGCGGCGCCAAATGCAGAGCGCGGAAAGGAGGCGTAGCGCCCGGTTGGCGCTCAAAGAACAGTTGCGCCCAGAGGATCCAAGGGAAAAGGGGAGGGATTCTCCCTAGTCCTTATATTCAGGGGTCTGCCAGTAACTGCCTTTAAAACAGGGACCAACTGTTCCAACTTAGGGCATAGGGATGCTGCTGCTCAGATCTAGTTGCTACCTGTAGAGTTGTAAGTTGTAAAAGAAGAATAAAGCTTTGAAAAGAATCCCTTTGTCTGCGTCTGGACTTGGTTACTGGATTAGACTGAGAGAGCCCTCCAAGGAGCCCTTGACAGCTTGGTCCCCGTTCCTCTTTTTTTTTTCTCTCCTCTCTCCCTCTTTTCTCCTACTGCCTTATGGAGGGTGCCGGGAACCCAATGGTGCAAGCTCTGGCGCAAGAGAACCAGATGCTCCGTGATCAGATGGCTCAACTGACGGCTGCCGTGCAGAATCTACAGGCAACGTTTCAACCCCCCCCACCTCCGATTCCCCCACGCCGCAAGTGCCCGGTGGCGTTGCCAGAGAAATTTTCTGGTGAGAGAGGACTTTTTCAGATTTTCAGGGCCCAGTCAGAGCTGTACATGCGTCTTAGACCTGAGGATTTCCAGATGGAACAGGTTCGTGTGGGTTTTGTTATTAACCTGCTGTCGGGCATGGCCGCTAGATGGGCTTCGGGACTTCTTCTCGCTAATGACCCCCTGCTCGGGGACTATCAAGGTTTCATGACAGCCATGGCACATTTTTTCGGTGACCCCCTGCGCACGCAGATGGCTTCTCAGGAGATTCACCGCCTCCGGCAGGGCAAGGACTCAGTTTCCAGCTACGCGACAACCTTTCACTTGCTGATGCAGGATTTACAATGGAATGATGCCGCGCTAGTGGCTCAGTTTTTGGATGGTTTGAACGACGAGATCTTAGATGAGTTGGCGCGCACGCCCTGCCCGCCTACTTTGGAGGAGCTCATCCAGACCTGCCTTCAGATAGATAGTCGGCTGGAGGGGTGCCGCCAGACCCGGCGGGGGGCCGGGAACCGGGATTTCCCTCCTCCCATTCCCCCACCTTTCCTGCCTCCTTCCCCACCCCCCGCTCCGGTGCTGGGGGTGGAGGAGACCCTGATACAGCTGGGGGCTACCCGAGCCTCACTGTTGCCAGAGGAGCTTCAGCGCCGGCGAGTTGAGCGCCGATGTTTTCGATGTGCAAGTCTGGGGCATTTCGCCAAGACCTGCCCAGTTAAATCCACGGCTCTGCTGCCTCCTCCTCCTCTCCTTCCCCCTCCTCCTCCTCCTCCTCCTCATCCCCAGGCTTGACTAGACTGCCCCCCAAGCTTGTTGGGGGCCTCCAGTGTGGGGGTCAGATCCCCACCGGCTGGGTGCCTTCCCCAACCCCCTCTCACCTCCTCTCCCCACAGCAGGGTGGGGTGAAGTCACTAGCTTTAGTGGACTCGGGGGCTACGACCAGTTTCATGGATGAGACCTTCGCCCTCTTACACAGGATTCCTACCCTGCCCCTTCCTGCCCCCTTCGCAGTGCAGACCATTGATGGGCGTCCTCTCTCTTCAGGCGAGGTGACCCGTATTACAGTTCCAATCACTCTACACACCCAGTCCCACGTTGAGCAGATTCAATTTCACTTAGCCAAGGTTCCCTTATACCCAATTGTGCTGGGTTTTTCCTGGCTCTCTAAGCACAACCCTCAGTTTTCTTGGGGGTTTCGGCAAATAGAGTTTGCATCTCCCTACTGCCGGGAGCATTACCTCAAGGAGGAGGTGCCAGTCCCTGCCCAGGCTTTCACCCTTTCCCCCCCCCTCCTTCTCTGTTTCTGGAAGTCCTTCAGCTACCATCATCCTCCCAGAGAAGTATGCAGCTTTTCGGCATGTGTTTGACAAGAAGGAGACCGACCGGCTTCCCCTCCAAGGCCTGGCGGCAGCTGCGGTGCCTCACTCTTGGGAAGAGCTCCTTCACTCTGCACAGGCTCAGGATGATTTTGTTCGCACAAAGGTGCAGGAATTGGGGCTAGCCTCTCCCCCACCACTCTACCCCCTTTTCTTTGCGAGGTGGCCTGCTTTACCATTCCGGCCGGGTCTATGTGCCTTCTAGACCCCTCCGTGAGAGGGTCCTCCATCAGTGCCATGACTCCCCACAGTGGGGCATTTTGGCATCGCCAAGACCCTGCATGGAGTGACGAGGGATTTTAGGTGGCCTCGTGTGTGTCACGATGTCAAGTCCTATGTCGTCTCCTGCCCAACCTGCCAGCGAGCGAAGGTCCCCTCAGGCAAGCCCACAGGCTTGCTTCACCCCCTGCCTACCCCCTCAGGACCTTGGAAGCTGCTCTCCCTTGACTTCATCACTGACTTGCCTCGCTCACATGGTAAGACCACTATTCTGGTGGTGGTGGATTTGTTTTCTAAGATGGCCCATTTCATCCCCTGCTCGGGGTTGCCCACAGCCAGGGAGACGGTGGAGCTGTTCGTGACGCATGTTTTCCGCCTCCACGGATGGCCCGAGGGCCTCATTTCCGATAGGGGGGCCCAATTCACTGCCCATTTCTGGAGGGAGCTACTGGCGTTGCTCCATGTGACGCTCCGTCTTTCCTCCGCCCACCATCCACAGTCGGACAGTCAGACCGAGTGCACCAATGCTACTCTGGAACAATATCTGCACTGTTATGTCAATTACCAGCAAGATGACTGGGTTTCCTTGCTGCCTCTCGCAGAATTTGCTTATAACAATGCCTGCCATGCTTCCACCCGCCAAACTCCATTTTTTGCCAATTTTGGTTACCACCCCAAGGCCTTCCCGTCCACCCTAGCTCCCTCTTCGGTGCCAGCGGCCCAGGACTTTTTAGAGGAGTTGCGAGCGGTACACCACCTCTTACGGGACTCCCTCGAGCAAGCCAAGACAGCCTACAAGGCCTCGGCAGACTGGCGGCGCCAGCCGGGTCTGTCTCTGCAACCGGGGGACTGGGTTTGGTTGTCCACCCAATACCTCCCCTCTCACTCGCCCGCACGGAAGCTCGCGCCTCGTCGCATGGGGCCTTTCCAGGTTATGGCCCAGATTAACCCTGTTGCTTTTTGCCTGGCTCTCCCCCCCTCCATGAAGATCCATCCTGTTTTTCACCGGTCCTTGCTGTCCCCCCTCGTTTCTGGCGATCCTCATTGCTCAGTCGGCTCCCCCCCACCGCCAGTGCTGGTGGAGGGGGAGGAGGAGTTTGAGATCACGGAGATTCTGGACTCCCGCCTTTCTCGTGGCCGCTTGCAATATCTGGTTGACTGGAAGGGGTACGGGCCTGATGAGCAATCCTGGGAGCCTGCAGAAAATGTGCATGCTCCGTTGCTGCTGTGGCGCTTCCACCAGCTGTACCCCCACAAGCCCAGGGCCCCAGGGGAGGAGCAGGAGGGGGGGCCTCATGGAAGCGGGGATGATGTCAGGGTGGACACTGAGCCCATAGAATCCCAGAGTACTTCTGATTCAGAGGAAGAGCAGTCGCTCCTGGGAGAGGAGCGCGCCCCTTTTTCCCAGGGCCTGCAGCTGACAGAGATTCCTCCCACCAACATTCCTAGATTAGAAAGCAGTCCAGGGAGTGACCCAGCACCCATAGCAGACTGGTTGGATGCGCGGTGCAGACGCAGAGAGAGGCACCAAATGGAGAGCGCAGAAAGGCGGCATAGCGCCTGGTTGGCGCTCAAAGAACGGTTGCGCCCAGAGGATCCAAGGGAAAAGGGGAGGGATTCTCCCTAGTCCTTATATTCAGGGTTCTGCCAGTAAATGCCTTTAAAACGGGGACCAACTGTTCCAACTTAGGGGATAGGGATGCTGCTGCTCAGATCTAGTTGCTACCTGTAGAGTTGTAAGTTGTAAAAGAAGAATAAAGCTTTGAAAAGAATCCCTTTGTCTGCATCTGGACTTGGCTACTGGATTAGACTGAGAGAGCCCTCCAAGGAGCCCTTGACATTAACAACTCTACTGTTAGCAACTAGATATGAGCAGCAGAGTACCTATGCCCTACGTTGGAACAGTTGGTCCCCGTTTGAAAGGCAATTACTGGCAGACCCCTGAACTTAAGGACTAGGGAGAGTCCCTCCCCTTTTCCCTTGGATCCTCTGGGCACAGCCATTGTTTGCGCGCCAACCGGGCACTACGCCTCCTTTCTGCGCCCTTCATTTGGCGCCGCTCTCTGCGTCAGCGTCGCGTGTCCACCAAGTCTGCTTCCCGCGCTCTGTCACTCCCAGGACTGCTATCTAAGCTAGGAATGCTGGTGGGAGGAATCTCCATCAGCTGTTGGCCCTGGGAAAGAGGAGTGCGCTCCTCTCCCAGGAGCGACTCCTCTTCCTCAGAATCAGAACTACTCTGGGATTCTATGGGCTCAGTGTCCACCCTGACAGATAGGCTATGTAAATACTTATGTAGTCTATCACAGCAAAGAGCAGGGGTGCAAATGGCATAGTGGCCACCATTTGTGTCCCTGCTGTTTGCTGTGATAGGCTACATAAATACTTACGTAGCCTATCATGGCTGCAAGGCCACAAATGGCAGCTGCAGCAGCCCGGCCACAGCCGGCCAGGAGACCAGCCAGAGCCACTGCCAGAGCTGCTGCCGCCGCATCTGCCCCAGGTAAGTTCCATCCCGGGGGGATTCCTTGGGGTGGCAGGGAGGGAGGAGGCCGTTCCGCCACAGATTCCAGATTCTTTAGAATCTGGCCTCACTGGAATCCGTGGTGGAATTCTCTGACATCCCTAGTACTCATGCATTCCTGATTTGACCTGGTAATGTCCTCCTTACAGCTCACAGTCTTCTTAGCGCTGTGCAATACCAGCTCTTCATAGATCTACCACCACAATCCTAAACACATTTAGTTTGAGTTAACCCTCACTCATTTACATGGAAGAAAGTGTATTTTAGTATCATAGTACTGAATGTGCCTACTAGGAAGGAACTTCAATGGAAATGAATGGGAATCATTTCCCAATGAATATACATAGAACTACGGATGGATCACTCTATTTCCAGGCCACGTTGCTCTTGTATGTGTTCATCTGCTCCATTCCATTTCTGCATTCATCTGTGATTTAAAAAAACCTGTGTAAAAACTAGGGATGGCGGAGAATTTCTCCCCGAATCTCGGGGAGGCCGAATGCCAACACATTCGGCCCCCCGAAATTGGTGGTGAAATTCTCCGCCACCCCCCGCCACACCCCGGGATGGGACTTACCTCCTGCGAATGTCCCTCCCGGCGGCGGGTCCTGGCGGCGGTTCGGCGGGGGTGGGGGCAGCGGCAGGTCTTCCGCAAATAGCGTTGCCCTTATTTTCGCCGTAGTCTATGTAAATCTTTACGTAGACTACCCGGGACCAAAAGGAACGCAAATGGCGGCGCCCATGGGTGCCGCCATTTGCGTACGCACTTTTTTTTTTTTCAAAGTCACCCGTGATAGGCTACGTAACGATTTAGCCGTGATAAATCTATCTAGCCGTGATAGGCTGCATAAATCTAGGGGTGGACGAAAGTCACTTACCTGTCCTCAAAGATTTCCCGTGGTGGGGGGGAGGCGCTTCGTTGCTCCCCATGCGAAGTTCAGGCCGGGGGGGGGAGGCTTCCCGCCTCGCCCGGACGAAATTCAGGCCGGGGAGGAGGCGCCTCGCCTCGCCCAGCCACGAACTAAACAGTTAAAAAAAAAAAACGCCCCCGTGATAGGCTACGTGACGATTAACGTAGCCTATCACGGCTAGATCTGCAAAGTCAGCTGTGCAAATAGCTGAGGGCAAATAGCGTTGCCCTTATTTTCGCCGTAGTCTACGTAAACATTTACGTAGACTACAGCGACCAAATAAGGAATGGGAATGGCGGCTCCCTATGGGGGCCGCCATTATCCGTACGCGCTTTTTTTTTTTTTAAAGTCACCCGTGATAGGCTAAGTGACGATTTACGTAGCCTATCATGGCTGACTTTGCAAATCTAGCCATGAGAGGCTATGTTAATCGTCACATAGCCTATCACAGGGGCATTTTTGTTTTGTTTTCTTTTATTGCAATGGTGGCGGCGGCAGCCGGTCGAGAGATCGGCTGCTGCCCCTGCCCCGGACGAAGACCCGACGAACCGCCGGCTGGACCCGCCGCCGGGAGGGACATTCGGCAAAGGTAAGTCCCATCCTGGGGGGGGTGCGGGGGGCGGGGGGGTGCAGAGAATTTCTCCCCAAAACTTGTTCGGGGGGCCGAACACATTGGCGCTCGGCCCCCCGAAGTTTCAGGGAGAAATTCTCCACCATCCCTACGTAAATCATTACGTAGCCTATCACGGGTGTTTTTTTTTTTCACTTTGTATTTCGCGGCCGGGAAGATGGGGCGCTTCTCCCCGGCCTGAATTTTGGCTGGGTGAGGCGGGGCGCCTTCCCCCCCGGCCTGAATTTCGGCCAGGCAAGGCGGGGCACCTCCCCCCCGGCCTGAATTTCGGGGGGAGAACCGAAGCGCCTCCCCCCCTCCGCGAAGCAAGCTGCGGGACCAGGTAAGTGACTTTCGTACATCACTAGTAAAAACTCACATATAAATGTGCTCTTTTAAATGTAGTTTCTCTCAAAACACACATTTAAAAATATATTTTAGTTGTATGTCAAAATGTATCGCCAGTTTCCCCACAGTTTTCTTCTCCAGTGAAAGAGGCTTCTATTTTTTCTGCCATATTCTCAGGGCACCTTAGAATTTATTTTTAAATTCTTTTGTTGGTGTTTTTGAGCTTACCTCATTGTTGCAAGGTAGCTGAGGATGCTGTTCTTTTTTCTTCCTTCTCAGCTGTCCACACTTCCCGACCTGAAAAAGGCCCATGGGAGGAGTTACCTCATGACATCTTCCCTTTAATTGAAATGTGGACAGACAGGAAGGCTTCAGACCACCAGAGAGAGGATTGTTCAGTGGAAGACAGGACACTCACACAGACCTGAGCCACCTCGTAATTAAGAAAAGCACAAGAACCCTGCACCCCACTCACGAAAATTTCTTCAAAACCTTCTTCTTTGAATTTTTAAAGCGATTTTTTTTTTTCAAATCTGATTGAATGAGCATGGTTGAAAAAAATGTGGAAGAATTTTTTGGCACAACACTGATTTTGATATGGTCGTTGAGCTGAGAACTGTATCACAATATTCAGAGAAGTACAAAATCCAATGGCTAGCTACATTCCAAACCATACATTAATCCACAAGGTGCAGGGATCAGATCAGCTCAAAATGCAATTCACGAATATGAAATTCCTCCTGCATCCTTGTTGAGAACTGAGGTATAACCTATTCAAGATGTGAGAAAATTCTAAGGAAAATAGTACAGCTAGTCCACCTCCATCCTTACTGCATGGCTAAAATATAGGATGTAACAACTACTATTGGCTATTTTGATTGATTAGGTGGGGATTGAACCTCTGATACATTTCAATATGCCCCAAAATTATTTTGCTCAGGATTCTGCCTAGGCAGAAACCAAACCCACTGCTGAAATTCAGGCTTACCTAACATTTCAGTGGCATCCCTAATACATGCTGGGACATTGTAGACTATCGCTCTTATCAAAATATGATCAGGGACCTCCATATGATCAAGGGCTCCCACCTTGCACTACAACCTCAGGGAGCACTCTGAAGGCTGGATCCAGACTCAGTCAGAGTAGTCATACCAAGGATAGATCCATTGAAATCAATGAGACTCAAGTTAGCCATGATAGGGATGTACGAAAGTCACTTACCTTTTCACAGATTCTGTTCATGGGGGGGAAGGCGTTCCATCCCTCCCCCCAGAATCCTCAATGGGGGGGAGGTGATCCAGTCCTCCCCCCCAGAATCCTCGACGGCTGGCTGTGCTCCGCGGCGGCTCTGCAGAGCAGCCGGCCAGGCCCAGGCCAGGGCCGTCCGCAGCCGGATTTCCGGCCACGGAGGGCTCTGGGTAAAAAAAAAGAAAAAGTACACAAATGGCGGCTACGGCCGCTGCCATTTGCGTTCCTTATTTTTTGCCGTCTTAGTCTACGTCAATATTTACATAGACTAAGACGAAGAAAGGGGAACGCAAATAGCATAGTGGGCGCTATTTGCATTCCCCTTTCTTTTCTTCGTCTTAGTCTACGTAAATATTGATGTAGACTAAGACGGCAAAAAATAAGGAACGCAAATGGCGGCGGCCGTATCCACTGCCATTTTTTTTAAAAAAACCCAGACGTGATAGGCTACGTAAGTCTTTACGTAGCCTATCACATCTAGGGGGGGCTGGGGAAGAAAAAGACCAGACTGCAAATGGTGGTGGCAGCAGCCAGTTGGAAGACCAGCCACTGCCTCCGCCACCGCTGAAGCTGCCACTGGAGCCGCCGCTGTCTGGAACATCCACCCCAGGTAAGTCTCATCCCAGGGGGAATCCGCTGGGGGCGGGGGGGCAGGCCGTTCCACCACGGATTTCGGGGGGTCGAATGCCAGTGCATTTGGCCTCACTGAAATCTGTGGTGGAATTCTCCGCCATCCCTAGCCATGACTAAATCTGAATTCAAGTGCACGCGGATGTGTGCTTTGAATTTTGCCCAACAATGAAACGAAGTGGGATGCATCTGCTCATGCGGAACTCCACATGTGCATTACAGGTCCTCAGTGAATGCTGGATTTCCATTTGGTACACAACAATGGCTGAACTGTGACTAGAATTTGTCATATCTATATATCTGGATCTAGATACACACACACACACACACACACATACACCCCACATGTTTCTTTTGTATTTGGATCCCTTCTCTCTAATGCAGGAGTGGGCAACTTGTGGTCCTCCACATGTTTTTTGTCTACAACTCCCATGATCCCACACCATTGGCTATGCTGGCTAGGGCAGATGGGACATGTAGGCTAAAACATCTGGAGGGCAGCAAGTTGCTGTATTGGCCCCAGGAGCATAGCCAAGTCATTTGTAAGAGAGGCCTAGAGATCCATGATGCTTGCTTATTGGTGCAATTCCCATGCTAGTAAGCCTCTGAGCATGTGCAGATGAGTCAAAAGGCCGATAACAGCCTTCTCAGAACATTCCTTGCTAATGAGGAGAATGTCTTATCACTGATGTGCCTGAGAAGCAAAGTTTGTTTACCTTAAAGCTGCAGGTGGCTGTGCTTGAGAACCAAACACTTCTAGCCTATGCTGAGAATGAACACTAGTTGGCACTTGCTGTTGTTATGCTGCCTCACTGCTAACATGTATGGTATAAAACCCATTTTACCCCGTGGCTCTGGGTTCAGAGAAGCTGTCTGATCCAACCATTGGGTACGCCTGTGTGCTGTAAGTTACTCAATAAAGTCTCCTTGTAAGCAAACTTCTGAGTCTGATTTATCACTATCTTGGCACTTCTAACCTAAGAGTTCAACACCCATGGCCGGGGCAACACAGTTGCCCACCCTTGCATCTAATGAATGACCTGTAAATGCATACCAAAATATACTAGAGTAAGCCCATATGTTCTTGCTACCAATCAGATGTGTTTTGGGGGATCTCATATTCATTTTATTCAGGGTTGCTGCTCATAAGATGCTCCTGATGGATTGTGACCCACCGTCTCTCAGCTTCTTACTTCAGGCTGCTATAAAATATTTGTGTGTGGTGCATGTGTGTTTTCAGCAGTGTTATTTTGCAAATCATTTTAAACTGAACTGAATACAAATCATGAGTCTGAAACTGTCTCATTGAAACACCAAAAGCAAAACTGAAATAAAAACACACCTGTCAGCTCATAGACACCACACAGGCTCTGAAACTAATTTGATTGTGTTGCATTAAGCTCTTATGGATATTTAATATTTTTGGTAGTTGTAAACAATTTTGAATTAGCTTGTATGGGAAACAAAAGTAAAAGGGAAGTGTTTTCAACATAAAAATACACTTGGAACAGCATGTTGATTCAATTATCATTTTGCATAGATTGAATATAGGGATATGGAAAATACGCTGCTAAAAACATAAGCCCTCCACTGTTTTATTATATTTTTATGCAACCTGTCATACAAAGAGATGAATTTTAGCCTCACAACAATCTTGTGAGGCAACTTGTGTTGAGACATACTGACTTCCTTTAAGGACACCCGGGGAGGGCTGAGTTGTAACATGGTCTATATGGGGCTGCCCCTGAAACATGAATGGAAACATCAGTTGGTCAAAATATCCCTGCCAGCGGATGGAGCATATGACTCCTGCATTATTTTATCTGCAATGGCTGCCTCTTTGTTTCTGCACTCAGTGTAACTTTATCGTTGAAGTCAGTAAAAGCGCTGCTGAAAGAAGATTCAGAAATTAGTATGAGAGGGGTTCTCTTGGGCCCCACGGGATTTGAGCTGTGGTTCCATTACAAGGTTCCATCTTATCCCCCCCACTGCACTTTATGATCTATATCAGTGTTACCCAACCTGGCACCCTACAGATGCCTACATCTACAATTCCCAGCATTCCTTACTACAATTGGGACTACAATTCCCAGCATTCCTTACCATTGGCCATGCTGGCTAGGGCAAATGGAAGTTGGAGTCCAGTACGCAGGTGACACTAAGCTCTATTTCTCTTTGGTATCTGAATTAGGTGAGGCTGTGGAGGAGCTGAACTGTTGCCCCTGATTCTAAAATGTGATTGATGAGGACCAGTAAATTAAAGCTGAATCCTGCAACATGGAGGCACTATAGGTAAGTGGTTCCTGGATCCAGGAAGTTGGTATATTACCAGGTCTATTGGGGTTGCACTTTCCCTGAAGGAGCAGGTGTGCAGCCTTCTGTTACTTTTGACCAAACATGAGCCCTATTTAGGGATGGCGCGGGCACAAAATTCCATCCAGGAATCTGGTGGAACCACCCCTACCCACACACCTGAACCTTGCTTGCTGAGCCCCTGCCCCTGTTTGCCCCCTGCCTGTGCTCGGTGAATGGTCTACACTCACCCTGGCAGCCTCGTCGAGCTTTGCGATTGCCGTTTTTGAGAAATAAAATGGTGATTGCAAAAATGTGCATAGTTGTGTATGTGCAAAAATGTGCATTTTTGCAAGAGGGCACATATTCATACAAACATAAATACACATGTTTGCAAAAATGCGCACTTTCACGCAGACACGAATATGCACATTTTGCAACTGCCGTTTTATTTTTCCAAAAATGGCGACCGTGGAACTCGACAAGGCTGCTGGGCTAAGTGTGGGCTGCTCACTGAGCACAGGAGGGGTTTGAGCATGGTCTGGGGACCAGCGAGCAGGGACAGGGGCTGGGCGGGCACCTGGAGAACCTGGACGGGGGTGGATTCACACATCCCTAACCCTATTCATTTGATCCAACATTAGTCCTACGCTTGTTCTGCATCTGAGTATAGTAAACATGCAAGGAGGGGGAGCTCACTAGCCCAACCCCCTTCATCATCACTTTCATTGTCCTGTATTGTCCAGTATCTTAAAATACAATTAAATCATTGTCCTGTATCTTAAAATGCAATTAAAATATATAATACTAAAACATTTATATAAAACATTAACAACATTTATTAACCAATTTAAAACCACTACAATACCTAATTAGAAACAAAACCACTACATCTAGGGATAGGTGAACCACCCCATGGCTGTCCTGCATGCCACACTCCTGACCGCCACCCGTTCAGTTCCCTGGACAAGCTGCCAGGGAACCATGGGTGCCCAATGAGCAGCGAGCAGCACATGGCCACCTGACCCCTCAGCGTGCTGCCATTTTGTGTAAATATGGTGGCTCAGTGTTTTACGTAAAAGGCCTTTTACTCAAATGGCAGCTGTAAAGCGGCCATTTACACAAGATTACAGGCGAGAATGGACCATAACTGAAGGAAAACCTCTTCCCATGCCAACCTCCTTGTGCACTAAGATTATCAGATGAGGCCCTTCTCCAAGTTCCATGTGTAGGAGAGATAACTATGCATGTAAAAAAGAGGGGCTTTCTGTGATGGCACCCTGATTCTGGAATGCCCTTCCCAAGGGAAGCACAACTGGCACTGATATTGTATTTTTTATGGCTCCAGCTTAAAATGTTTCTATTTGCCCAGGCATTTAAAAGTTATTCTCCATTTAGTTTGTGGAATAATTTTGCAGATGGCCTCTCGGTTTTACTGTAGTGATGTGTAATTTGTTTTTTTTTAATATTGTCTTGGAAATTTGGATTTTTATGTGTACCACACGGGTATCCATTTTTAAATGAAGGTGCAGTTTAGTTAGTTATTTTATTTATTATTTATTTATTACATTTCTATCCTGCCTTTTTTCCACCTTAAGGAAGTCAAGGCAGTGTACATAATCCTCCTCCTATCAATTTTATCCTCACAACAACAACCCTGTGAGGTAGTTTGGGCTGAGAGCCTGTGACTGGCCCAAAATCACCCAGTGACCTTCATGGCCGAGTGGGGACTAGAACACAGATCTCCGAACTAGCCACTACACCACACTGGCTCTCTTTTTAAAATAAATAAATACATGGCCTAAGACTTGGGTGCCTTTTAAGGACCACCTTCTTCTCTATGTTTCTTCCCATGCATTCCAACCAACCTTAGCAGTCCCGATTTGTGTCCCTCCACTGACTTGAAATCCAGTTATGTATGAGAAGCAGGGCCTTTTCAGTCATGGCACCAATGCTTTGAAACATCTCTCCAGGGAAACTTGTCTGGCCCCATCATTATATACATTTTGATGGCTTTTAAAACACAGCCCTTTCAGGAAGCTTTGAGGAAAAGTATCAGCTCTAAGGCCTTTCTGCTGTTCTGATAGATTATGCTGTTCTTGTCTGTTTTCATAGCGGGGTTCAGATACCCCTTTGCATTGACAGAACATGCAGTGGGCTTCTGGGACTAGTTCTGCTGCAATCAATATAACACACCTGGTGGTCATGTCCTCCTGCTCTTAGGGATGGCAGAGAATTCCACCACAGACTCTAGTGAGGCCAGATGCCATGATCTTAGTTTTTTTAATGTTGAGTTTCAAACCAGCTTTTGCACTCTCCTCTTTCACCCTCAACAAGAGGCTCTTGAGATCCTCTTCGCTTTCTGCCATTAGGGTGGTATCGTCTGCATATTGGAGGTTGCTGATAATTCTCCCAGCAATCTTAATTCCGACCTCTGATTCATCCAACCTGGCATTTCTCATGATGTACTCTGCATATAAGTTAAATAAGCAAGGTGACAATATGCAGCCTTGTCGTACTCCTTCCCCAATTTTGAACCACTTGGTTGTTCCATGTCTGATTCTTACTGTTGCTTCTTGACCCTCGTACAGGTTTCTCAGGAGACAGGTAAGGTGGTCTGCTACTCCCATCACTTTAAGAATTTGCCACAGTTTGTTGTGATCCACACAATCAAAGGCTTTAGCGTAGTCAATGAAGCAGAAATAGACATTTTTCTGGAATTCTCTTGCTTTCTCCATGATGCAGCGAATGTTGGCGATTTGATCTCTAGTTCCTCTGCCTCTTCGAAACCCAGCTTGTACTTCCGGTAGTTCTCGGTTCGCATACTGCTGAAGCCTAGGTTGTAGGATTAGTTCTCCTTTTAAGTGGTCAACAGCTCCTATTGACAACACATATTACCCAAGTTCCTTACAAGGAAGAGATGGTTGGAAGGTTATCAAGCCATCTCTTATCACTTTATATATGGCACTTGGGAAGCTTCTAATACAATGGATCTTGCTCCCCTACTTGCCTCATTACCCCATTAACATTAACCCTACTCATAATAAACCCCATCTCTTACCCCTAAAACTCTGAACTCTCCATACCCCATATTGTACCCAAATGTACATTGCAAGGCCCAAGAAAATCCTTACACAGCAGGGTGCAAAAATACATTGTATGTCCATGGATTGGATCCAAACCTCATCCAAGCATAAGTCTGCTCATGCAAGAGGACTTCCCTGTCATCTCCTCCCCCAGCAGCCCCCTGAGCATGCCCCAAATCTGCTCCAGAGGGTTACCCAACCCTCTGGGGAAGATTTGGAAGGAACATGGGGAGATGTACACGAGAGGGGAAAACCCATCCTCCTGGTGATACAAAACCATTGCATACAACCCCATGCCTCTACATTCATCTTGACCATTCACACTGGGGGGGGGGACCTGCAGGAAGTTTTGTTGAGAACATTTAGCACAATGTCAGTGGGGCTTTTGTCTACCTGAAGCCACTGTGAGGAAGCATTCCCTGGAGAGTAACAACAGAACTGTTTGCAATCCACCCAGAGAACATTAGTTATTGGGTGGAGTTAGGGATGTCCAGATCTTGTGAAATCTGTCCCGTGTGTGTTTTGTGGATTATGCGATGTCACTTGTTCCAGCATCTGTTCACAGATGGAATTGCATTTTGTTCTGGTATGTGGAAAAGATGCAAATAATGCCATAAGAGGGTTTTGCAATAATTTACGTAATTTATGTTAGTACGTACCCTTTAGCATATTGCTCCCCATTCCATTCGACTTTTCCCCATGTATATTTTCTAGCATAGCACATGTCTCAGCAAAAACTTGTGTATTTTCCTATGAATAAATTTGCATAAATTTGGGGGAAGTAAAAAAAAAAAAAAAAGATCCCAAAGTCCACAGACTCCGCACAGCCTGAGGAGGCTGATCCACAGTGGATTCCACAGGTTGGATTCTTACAAATCCGAACTCATTTTAGATTGTCTCGGATTTCTCTAGCATCTCTAGGTGGAGTATAAATGTAATAAATAAATAAACAGAAAAATGAGTTTCACTAGATGACCCAGTAGACCCAGTTCACACATTTATTTATTTATATTTATTTATTTATTTACTACATTTATATCCAGCCATTTTTCCTCTTTAAGGAACTCAAGGTGGCGTACATAATCCTCCTCCTCTCCATTTTATCCTCACAACAACAACTCTGTGAGGTAGGTTGGGCTGGGAGTCTGAGCTTTCATGGCCAAGTGGGGACTAGAACCCGGATCTCCCGGCTCCCAGTCCAACACTCTAGCCACTACATCACACATGTACTTCATCATCAGTGTTTGATGTCAATAGGCTCCAGAAAACACTTAATTCAAGCTGCAAACCTATAGACACTTACCAGGGAGTAAGCCCCATTGAACTCATTGGGGCTTACTTTGGGGTAGACATGTAGAGGACTGCCCTGAGACTGCCCTATCTATCCTATCACTTTAATCTCACTCAGTTTATGTTGATGTAGGGTTGACAACATTTTACAGGGCTTTCATCCTGAGCCTCTACCAGCAGCTTAATCTGTAGACATTAGCAGTTGATCATGCTTGTTTCTGTGCCATTAAAACATTCACTGGCTGATTTCTACAGATCAGTATGCTATTAAGGGCATAGGAAGAGACCAGGCCATTTTTTCCTGTTCAGTCACAGTTCACTCTGTGTCTACAGTTAAGTTCCCATTGACGTGAACAGAACCAGACCTCCATTCCAAGTCTTATGAGCAAGTTGTAAGCACTGTTGTGTGGTACTGAATTTATCCTTGAAGGTGTGATTATTTACTGTGACAATATTATTAGGGGTCTTCCCACATATCAGGTAGTTACATGGTGTTATGGTTAAGCTATGAATCACATTAATGTTGGCGATATTACGCAGTAAGTCACATTTAATGTGTTATACCCAAGGCTGAAGGTCAATGGCTGCAACAGCACCCAGATATGAATTATTACATAATAGATTAATGTCTAGGATCACTATATTGTGGTACATTTATCAGTATATAGACAGAGAATTTGGAAGGGTTTGAGGAGGCACACAGTCTTTAAGTATTACAATGGTCACCCCATCTTGTGAGTGTTGGAGTTCAAAAATGGGTGGGTAATGATCTTCAACAATCAGACATGTTAGCAAATCAGCAGGAGAAATCCTTGCATTCTGGTTTACCCTAGTGATGGGAAAGCTCCCTCAAGTGCAATTCAGATTGGCTTGAGATCAATCTACATGCCAAACTGGAAAAAGTTGTAGCTTATTCCAAGGCAATCTGACCCAATCCAGAACCTGTTGCAATTGGGGTGTGTGAGAGGGTGTAAACTCACCCCCACAAACTTCCAGCCCCTTCCTTCCCACCTACAAGGCTATAAGCCCTTCTCTCCTGCCCGTTTATGTGTTGGTTGAATTCAGCAGCAGTGGAGGTAGCGGGAGTTTTTTTTCTCTTTAGGAATAGCATTGAAATAGCACTAGAGAAAACGAAATTTCCTAGATCTACTTATATGTATTTAGCAGCACATCAGGTGCCAGAATTTATTGTGGGGGGGAGAGAAGACTTCCCCCACCTTTTTCCTCCCACCTGCTCACCACTGTCAGAGCAGTGACAGCAGCCACATAGGTGTGTAGGGAAGAAAGGAAAGTGTGTATCATGTCAGAATATCTTGTACAGGTGTGTGTGTGGGGGGGTATGAATGGATACAAATGGGAAAGAAACTAAATTCTTCTCAGAAGCATATCATATACGAATATCATCATCATATTCCACTTCTCTGAAAAATCATACGAAGTGTTGTACAAAATTAGAAACACAAAAGAAAGTACCAATGAAGTTACAATCCAAGAATCTAGAAGTGCAAGTAGGGGTGTAAGATAAGTCCTCTCTCACTAACCTTTTAAAGTTATTTGAGGGTGTCAATAAATATGTAGACAGGGGTGATCTGGTAGACATTTTTTACTTGGATTTCCAAAAGGCTTTTGACAAAGTTCCTCACCAAAGACTCCTGAGTCCTGAGCAAACTTAGCAGTCATGAGAGGAAAGGTCCCCAGATCGATCAGTAACTGGTTAAAGAACAGAAAGCGGAGAGTAGGAATAAATGGTAAGTTCACCCAATGGATATAAATAGTGGGGTCACACAGGGATTTGTATTGGGATCAGTGTCTTTCAACTTGTTCATAAATGATCTGGAATTAGAAGTGAGCAGAGAAGTGGCCAAGTTTGCCAATGATACCAAATTAAAAAGGGACTGTGAGGAGCTCCAAAAGGATCTCTTCAAACTGGGAGAATGGGCATCTAAATGCCAAATGTGGTTCAATATAAGGAAGTGTAAAGTGATGCATGTTGGGGCAAAAAATTCCGACTTCAAGTATGACTTGATGGGATCTGAGCTAGCAGTGACCAACCAAGAAAGAGATCTTGGGGTTGTGGTGGATAGTTCAATGAAAATGTTGATCCAGTGTGTGGCTTCTGTAAAAAAAAAAAGGGCAAACTCCATGTTAGGCATAATCAGAAAAGGAATTGAGAATAAGACTGCCAATATCATACTGCCATTATATAAATCTATGGTGCAACCACACTTAGAATACTGTGTAAAGTTCTGGTCACCACACCAGCAACTAAACAAAGATATTGTAGAGATGGAAAAAGTGCAGAAAAGGGCAACTAAAATGATCAAGGGTCTGGAGCATCTTCCCTATGAGGGAAAGTTACAGCAGCTGGGATTGTTTAGTGTGGAAAAAAGGAGAGTAGGGGGAGACATGATAGATGTGTACAAAATTATGCACTGTGTGGAGAATGTGGCTAAGGATACATTTTTCTCCTTCTCGCACAATACTAGAACCCGGTGTCATCCCATGAAGCTGATTGGTGGGAGATTCAGGACAGATAAAAGTACTTCTTCACACAGCGCATGGAATTCGCTACCACAAGATATAGTGATGGCCATCCGTTTGGATGACTTTAAAAGGGGACTAGACTAGGGATGTTGGAGAATTCCACCTTGGACTCCAGCAAGGCTGGATTCTAAAGAATCCGCCCCCCTGGAATCCATGGTGGAATGGCCTCACCCCCCCACCCCCCACCAGCCCCCCCAGAATGGACGTACCTGGCGGCGGCTCCGGCAGCGGCTCCAGGTCGTCTTCTGGGCTGCTGCAGCCCCAAATGGCAGCCATCGTGGTGGTCGCCATTTGTGTCCCTGCTGTAGCCATGATAGACTACATTAATATTTATGTAGCCTATCACAGCTAAAGCGGGGACGCAAATGGCGGCCACTACACCATTTCCGTCCCTGCTTTTGCCGTGATAGGCTACGTAGATATCTACGTAGCCTATCATGGCTACAGCAGAGATGCAAATGGCATAGCAGCCGCCATTTGCATCCCTGCTTTAGCCGTGATAGGCTACATAAATATATACGTAGCCTATCATGGCCTAGCATAGGGACACAAATGGCATCCCCTACACAGGATGCCATTTGCATCCGCAGCTGCCTGGCAGTGGATGGGGCCCCCTCTGTGGATTGGCCCGGCCAGAGGCTCTGCAGACTGGCCGCGGAGCGGAGCCGGCCATGCAGGATTCCAGGGGAGAGGACCGGATCGCCTCCCCCCTGTCGAGGATTCTGGGGGGAGGACCGGATCACCCCCCCTGGGACCCAGCAGAGCCAGGTAAGTGGGGTTTCATACACCCCTAGACTAGATGAATTCCTGGAGGAGAAGGCTATCAATGGCTATTAGTCCTGATGGCTATGTGCTACCTCCAGTATCAGAGGCAGTATGGCTATGTACACCAGTTGATGGTGTACGCCGTGCACATTTGCATAAATCCCCCCCCCAATGTAAAAAAACCAATGCGCAAGTCTGTGGAAACCTCATGACTCAGAAAAAGCTAGTCTCCTGTGGAATCTGCAAGTCGGATTCAGAGAAATCCGATCTCATTTTGAATCCATTGTGGATTTCTCTGACATCCCTAAATGCAACAAGGAGATGACAGAATAGAAAACCTTATAATATTTGGAAGCAGCATATAAAACCTTTAAAAACTGTCCATATAAAATCACAGCTATGCATCACCTGAACAAACACACACAGCAGATCGGATGCCAAGACATGCAGCAGCCAATCACATGCAAATGTGCACAGCATGTCACATGCAAGCATGCACAACAGTAAGGATAAGGAGAATTTTGTTTAATCCACCTTTAATGTGAATTAACCTAGTTTTGTAATTTCAAACCACTATGTGAACCAAAACTATGTTATCCTTTGAAATATGCACTTTCCCAAATTTTGTAATGGAGTTCTCCAATTTTTTTTAAAAAAAATCATACAAAAAATAATTTTGAAATATATATTATGTTAGGAAAACAACTTCCAAGAATTGTGCATATTAGGCAAAAATGCATACAAAATGCTCATGAGTTTTCATGCAAACTTTAAAAAAAAAGGTCTCAAAGTTCGAGATGAACCGAGCTGAAGATGGAAAAAACGAGAAACTCAGAGAAACTGAGAGACTGACAGATTCATCCATCCCTAACAGCAGCTCATCACATGTAAATGTAAACACACACAGTAGCATCTCAGACAGACTCATGCAGGAGTCTGTACATGCAAATACACACACCAGATGAAAACAGTGAAAGAACTTAAACCCCTAAACAAAGACAAGAAGTGAGACAGCAATATGTTAGGGTACGGTAATACAACCAGATAAATTTTTTCAGTGTTGGAATGTATGCTGAGATGAACAAAAGGGAACAGAAGGTAAACCACATTAGAAAAAGTTCATGAAGCATTGATGAAAGTAATTCGAATAATGCTTTATTCTCTCTTAAAGGCCCATAATGTCAGATTTCCCCTGATTTCTATAAAATTGGTATATTGCTACTATCTCATGATCTGGACTCTTGGAAACATTCACAGTCTGTTTTATCAGTGAGCCTTGATCGGTATTATCTGCATGATATTACACAAACATTTACATTTTCATCTGGAGAAGTTCAGCTCCAGCAGCCTAGGCAGGTATACTGTTCAGACTAGTAGGAAGCACAGTGAAAAAGGCTATTGTCTGAAAGGGATTTGAGATGAGGAATTATAATTCTTCAGAAGTTTAGCAGGAAGTCTCCTTGTGATGCTAATTCTCAGCTTTGACAATAAATAAGTTACTGATGTTCAGGTGGAAAATAAATACCTTCTGAATCTTATTCTTATTTATCGCCCTGCCTCTTCCAAGCTGTGGATTACCACTTTATCACATGGCAGCGCATACAGAACAAAACATTAACATATTTCACATACCCGTGGTTTGTATTACTGAATGGGAGAGCACTGGCAGTTTGTTCTACATGTGGCCAAAATGCTGCTGTGGGCACTGCTATGTTTGCACTGGTACATCCTTGAAGATAGAGCTGAAACTGGGCTCCCAGAACAGCTGAGATAACTTAGAACGTTCTGTTATGCTTCAGATCCACTAACAATACATGCAAAGATGCCACAAATATCTGAAGCTTTCAAGTCGTTGATGGGGATGTGGTAGAATTTTATTTTGGTTCAAATTTCGCTAAGAACATATCAGGTTCACACTTCCCAAATCAATGTATGAAAGGGAATGCAGTATTTGCAGTTTGCAGAATTTTGTGATGCAGTTCTCTGAACAGAAAATGCAGACTTTTTTTTTTTTTTAAGTTGCAAATGGAAATGGAAATGGGCTGGAACAAGCTTAAGATGGGGAAAAAATGGAAAATTCAGTTTTGCATATCCCTAATTCCACTGCTGGCATTCTGCCACTGATTTGGAAGACCTACAAAACTGTTGTACATTCTTGCCATTCTTGGAACTGAATGCATGACATTTCAGACTAATCCAGTCTTCTAAAATCCCTTCTTTTAGGATGCATGTTTTTGCTTTCTAGATGCACATACATTTGGCCCCAATCCAGAGAAATCTACTGATAGCTGAAGTTCCACTGAAATTAACGGAAGATAAATTAGTTACAGTCAGCTTGTTCTATTGTTTTCAATGTAAGTTAAGCATGACTTCCTCTGGACTGGGTCCAGACAATTGATAACAAACAATTGCAGCAGGCCATTGATATGTCTCCTGATTTCAAGCAAAATCTACCAATATTATGCACATTGCAATTCTGATGGGAAGGTGAAACCCTGGACATTGTAAAGCTGCAGCAAACCAGATGATATTTAAAGTTTGAGACCTTGCTTGTTATAATTCCAGATCAGAAGCCTTGAAGAGTCCATGATAAATCCATTGCTGCCTGTTTCTTTGCATGATAGAATACGCCTAATAGCCCTTGCTCAGTTAGCTGGAGTAATGGATCTTTTTTCCACCTGACATATTGATGTGATCTAATAGCCAAATTTTTATCATCCTTAAAAGGTTCATTGGGGAAAGCGAGATTCTCATTCAAGGAGTCAATGCTACAATGACATCATTCAGGAGCCAATGCCACAATTCATATCCAAGTAACTCTCACAAGTTATGCCCAAACAACTTTCAAGTGTTCAAGTGTTATATATCCTCTCTGGCTGATGCAAGACATCATATACACATGGCAGCCTTTGGGCCATTAATTGCCATGTCAAGTTGCCATCACTGCAATGTCAACTGCCTTCAGTTGGCTTTATTGTCAAGTTAAATCACAACATATAATTAAAGTTGGGTTAGGGCAAAGATAGAACAAATAGATAAAGAGAGCTTGCTGCATTGTGGGCATGCTACTATTACACCTTCATCTCAAACTGTACAGACAAACTTGTATGTCACTGTCTCATTCTTCCCTCTCTGTTGGCTATGCCTCCATTAGGGATGGCAGGAGCACCTAATTCTGTCGGGGAATCTGGTGGAACACTCCCCACCCACACTCACAAACCCCACTTGCCAAGTCCCTGCCCCTGCTTGCCTCTTGCCTGTGCTCAGCGAGCAGCCCACACTCACCTCAGTGGCCTCATCGAGCTCTGCAGTTGCCATTTTTGAATATTTTTGCATGATTGCACATTTTGCACATACACAAATATGCATATTCACAAAATACGCATTTTCACGAATACGCAAATATGCACATTTTTTTCAATCACCATTTTATTTTTCAAAAAAATGGCAACTGCAGAGCTCGACGAGGACTCTGGGGTGAGTGCAGGCTGCACAGGAGGGGTTCAAGCACATTCCAGGGACCGGTGAGCAGGAGCAGGGGTTGGACGGGCACCCAGAGAACCCAAACGGGGCTGGGTTTGCACATCCCTAGCCTCCATCTTGGGGAAAAGTAACAAAGCTCCTGCAGGTGAATGCCTGATGCAGAAATCTTCCCATCTGAGGCACTAGACTGCAGGGTGTTTTGCTAATTTCCCTTAGATAGCACAGGAGAGAAGGTAGTAGCACTGCAGTCAATCTTGGGAAGGCAGGGGAGAGTGGGTGGGTGGGTGGGGACAGGCAAAAATGACAGCTTGGACCAGCATTTGATTTGCTGCTATGCTTGTCTGTCAACTCAACTTGTCTGTCAATTCACAGTGGACTGGAGATTCCCCATCCCTGATTCAGTGGCTAGGAATTTTGGACTAGGAGTGGGAACAGAAATAGACTTTTGTGGGAGATAATTCATGATTTGGCAATCAAAAATTCCAGAAAGAATAAAGCTTTAAAGTGAATTGGTCTATTTATAAAATGCTTGCAGCCACATTGTTGCAACTTTATACTGGGGCCCCAAATGTTATGCTTGACCCCTGACTGGGAGGACCTAGATTCAAATCCCCACTCAACCACAAAGCTCATCCTGTTCACTCTCTCTCAGCTAAGGATGGACGAAAGTCCCTTACCTGGTCCTGCAGCTGTTTTCGGTGGGGGGGGGAGGCGCTCCGGTTCTCCCCCCAAATTTCTTGGTGGGTGGGGAGGCGCCCCGCCCCTCCCAGCCAAAATTCTGGCCGGGGGGAGGCGACCCATCCCTCCCCACCGAAATTCTGGCTGGGGGGGGAGCGCCCATCTCCCCGGCCGCAAAAGAAAAAAGTAAACTGTAAAAAAAAAGAAAAAAAGTGATAGGCTATGTAAAGATTTACGTAGCCTATCATGGCTGACTTTGGGGGGGGAAGCGCGTACGCAAATGGGGGCGCCCATGGGCGCAGCCATTTGTGTTCCTTATTTGGGCACGGGTAGTCTACGTAAAGATTTACGTAGACTACGGCGAAAATAAGGGCACGCTATTTGCGTTGCCCTTATTTTCGCCGTAGTCTACGTAAATCTTTATGTAGACTACCCGTGCCCAAATAAGGAATGCAAATGACGGCACCCATAGGCACCGCCATTTGCGTACGTGCTTTTTTCCCCCCCCCAAAGTCAGCTGTGATAGGCTACGTAAATCTTTACGTAGCCTATCACAGCTGACTTTGAAAATCTAGCTGTGATAGGCTACGTAAATCTTTACGTAGCCTATCACGTTTTGTTTTTTTTTACTTTAGTTGGAAATGGCAGCGGCAGCAGCAGGTAGGAAGACTGGCCACTGCCGCCGCCGCAACACCGCCGGGACCCGCCGCCGCGAGGGACATTTGCGCGAGGTAAGTCCCATCCTGGGGGGGCAGGGGGTGTCGGAGAATTTCCCCACCAATTTTGGGGGACCGAATGCGTTGGCATTTGGCCTCCTGGAGATTCATGGAGAAATTCTCCGACATCCCTAGCTTAACCTACCTCACAGGGTTGTTATTAGGGATGTCAGAGAATTCCGCCACGGACTGAAATGGGATCAAATTCCCTTCAGCCATGCCATGGAATCCTCTGTGGAACAGCATCACAAGGTTCTGCGGAGCCAGCAGTCATGCGGCTTTTTTTTCGTCATCTGCAAAGAGTCACAGAATTTTCGTAAATAAAAACGCAGTGTTGTATATTCCGATAATAAATACGTAAGTTTTTTTAAAAAATGAATTATGCTCACTGCCTTGTTTGTGGGTGTTCTTTTTAAATTGAAATCCTCTGTCTCGTATTACTTTCAGCCAAAACACTTCCTCTTCCTAGGGGCTTCCCAAAAGAAGGCTGTCTTAGGTGTGCCTGAGCTATAAACTATTTGTTTAAAGCAACGCTGTTTTAAAGATAGAAAAAACCTCTTAAAATGACCATGCCGCTCCAGGACCAGCATGGTCATTTTAAAAGGTTTTTTTTCTTTCTTTAAAACAGCGTTGGTTTAAACAAAGAGTTTATCACTCAGGCACACCTAAGACAGCCTTATTTTGGGAAGCCCCTAGGAAGAGGAAGTGTTTTGGCTGAAAAAAACCGAGACGGAGGATTTCAGTTTTTTAAAAAAAATATGTAAATATGTACAAAAAATAGTGATTCTTATGGAAGTTATGTGGACTCACGGAGATGGCTGGGCACCGGAATTATGGTTTTCAGTACGGATTTATCTTCGTAATTTCCACAGCGGGGAAAAAAAGAGAATTCCAGGGGCTTGTGAACAGCAGAACGGAGCACTGGCTGCAAACTGCAGAAGTCAAGCAGCACTGAAGGTTGACAATTCGTACATCCCTAGTTGTTATGAAGACAAAATGGGAGGGAGTACCATGCATGCTTCTTTGAGTTCCTTTCAGGAAAGGTGAGATATAAATGTAAGAGATAAATGAAAATTAACATGATGGCACAGAAGAGACGTGACAAATTTCCTAGTTTTGCTGCTTGGCTAAGACTATAAAAACTGAGCACAGAATGGCAGTCAGGTACCCAACAGGCTGAAGTGCATGGCTGATGAGTTCTGTTCTGCCTGGTGGGTCACAAATTGTGCAGGACCTCCTTGCACCCTTCGGTTCCTTACACAGAATTTTTGTCAATCTGTGTTCCTAGGCTTATTTTCTTGAGCTAATGGAATGGAAATAGGAGTTTTTCTGCAAATTGTACTTGCACATGAAAATAAATCAGCCCAAACTGCTGGAGGCATAAATATAGACTTGCGAACTGCAGTGTTTGGATGCAGGAAAACATGAGCAAAAAGCAAATAAAACTGTAAAATTAAAGGTTATGTGAGAACAATTTACACCTCGAATAACATATACACACATGCACACAGACACATTATGGATTCATTGCCCATAGGTACCATTACGGTGCAATCTTTTATACACTTACCTGGGAGTAAGTCCCACTGAACTCAGTGGAGCTTACTTCTGAGTAGTCATATATAGGATTGCACTGTTGCTCTCTTTAGGGACAGCATTTTCTCCAAAAAGAACTGCAGTACTTATGTTTTACCTTACACAGAAAAAAAAGATTTTACTTGAAAGAAAATCCTTGCTGCTTCAACAGTAGGAGAGCTATAAGAATGAGAAATAAGGAAGATAAACTAAGCTGTGAAACAAACTGGAATCTTTTTTTCTAAAATAAAAAGGGAGAAATGGGATATTCACATATGGATGTATTCAGACTAGAGAAATAATGCACAACATTTTATAACATAAAGAAGACTTCATAGCCTGCATCAGATAGGGTAAGTAGGAAGATAATTCTACCATGTTGTTGCAGTGTAATTACTAGGAAGGAAAAACTTTTCTGGCAACCATCTGAGCTGGCAGCCACTTCAGAATCACACTATCGTGCAGCACTGGTCTATGTACTTGTGTGTACATGTGTGTATGTCTTCATTATCCATTCCTAGGGGAAGCAAGTTTCTCCAGAGTTTAACCTTTTATTGCATAGTCAGCATTTATACAACAGTACAGAGAACTCCCGCCACTTCCTTAACATTACTGTACATGCCCGTTAGATATCCTGCCAGTAAAATGTTACTGTGCTGGTAGCACAGACTCATGTTTGCTTTTTCACTGTTTTTTTTAAATATTATTTTATGCCTTAAATACGATCCACTTTCACTGTGAGATAATAAAATCGGTGATATATTTTTTTGAAATGCATAATACATTTATAGCACAATCCTATGCAAGTTTATTCTGAAAACTCCAAAATGTGCTTAGCTCTGTGTACACACATAATGTTTATCCTTACAGATAGATGGATGGATGGATGGATGGATGGATGGATGTAAGAAAGGACGGATAGATGGATGGACAGACAGACAGATCAATGCAGCATGGTGGAGTTCCAATATGAGATGTTTTGTTGGGTAGGGATGGAGGGACTCACAGCTTCCTGTTTGGCCAGGCGCTCACCAAGCCACCTCTCATTCCCCCCGGACCTGCTTACCAAGCCTCCATGCTCACCTGGACCCACTTTCTGAGCAGCTGTGCTTTGGGCAAGCAGCTCCGGCAGCCACCCATCCTCTTAGTAAATCGCGGTGATTAGGAGGAGGTCAAATCCCTCCTAATTGGCAGTAGTAGTTGTTTTTAAAAGCAATAGCATCCATAGGTAGGGGTGGACGAAAGTCACTTACCTGTCGTCGAAGGCCGTTCGCGGTGGGGGGGAGCGCTTCGCTGCTCCCCCCGCGAAGTTCAGGCCGGGGTGGAGGCTTCCCGCCTCGCCCGGCCGAAATTCAGGCCGGGGGGGAGGCTTCCCGCCTCGCCCGGCCGAAATTCAGGCCGGGGGGGAGGCGCCTCGCCTCGCCCAGCTGCGAACGCGAAAGTAAAAAAAAAAAAAAAACGCCCCCTGATAGGCTACGTGACGATTCACGTAGCCTATCACGGCTAGATCTGCAAAGTCAGCCATGATAGGCTACGTGAATCGTCACGTAGCCTATCACGGGTGACTTAAAAAAAAAAAAAAGCGTGTACGCGAATGGCGGCCCCCATAGGGAGCCGCCATTCCCGTTCCTTATTTGGTGGCTGTAGTCTACGTAAATGTTTACTACGGCGAAAATAAGGGCAACACTATTATAATTTTTTTTTTAAGTCACTACGTAAAGTCACATCTGCTGACTTTGCAGATCTAGCCGTGATAGGCTACGTGAATCGTCACGTAGCCTATCAGGGGGCGTGGTTTTTTTTCTTTCATTACAATGGCGGCGGCAGCAGCCGGTCGAAAGACCAGCTGCCACTCCCGCCTCGCTCGAAAACCCGCCGAACTGCCGGCCGGACCAGCCACCGGGAGGGACATTCACAAAAGGTAAGTCCTGTCCCGGGGGGGGGGTGCGGGATGCTGGGGGGTGCGGAGGATTTCTCCCCAAAACTTGTTCGGGGGGCCGAACACGTTGGCGCTCGGCCCCCCGAAGTTTCGGGGAGAAATTCTCCGCCATCCCTATCCATAGGGGGTCCTAATCCAGAGAATCAAACCCTCCATCCCAGCATGCATGGAGAGAGGACTGACTCTTTTTCTGTGCTAGTTTTCCACCAAAACTCCCCCCCAGCTGCAATTTGCTTCCAGAGGTGCCATTTGCTGCCTGAAAAAATCAAATGATCCACCACACTAGGAATGGCAGCTGATGACTCCAGTTCTGGAGGGGCTGGGATTCCATTCAAGTTTTTTGTTACCACCAGCCAAAACTCTGATGACGCTATCCAAGGTGCTGAACTCTATCCTGAAAGTGGGTTCAGCTATATGGTGCATCTTCAAGCCTCTGAAGATGCACCATATATCTGAGCACAGTCAGACACAGGCAGAGCTGGTCCAAAACATTTTGCTGCCTGAGGCAATGGGCAAGCAGGTCATCTCATAGACAGAAGCCAACTGGATTGGCAGTTGACTCTTGTTGTTGTTGTTCAGTCGTTCAGTCGTGTCCGACTCTTCGTGACCCCATGGACCATAGCACGCCAGGCCTTCCTGTCCTGCGCTCTCTCCCGGAGCGTGCTCAAGTTCATATTCATTGCATCCGTGATGCTATCTAGCCATCTCATCCTCTGCCGTCCCCTTCTCCTTTTGCCTTCAGTCTTTCCCAGCATCAGGGTCTTTTCCAGAGAGTTTTCTCTTCGCATTAGGTGGCCAAAATATTGGAGCTTCAGCTTCATTATCTGTCCTTCCAATGAGCAGTCAGGGTTGATTTCCTTTAGGATGGACTGATTTGACCTCCTTGCAGTCCAGGGGACTCGTAAGAGTCTTCTCCAGCACCACAGTTCGAAAGCATCAATTCTTCGGCGCTCAGCCTTCCTTATAGTCCAGCTCTCACAGCCATACATTACTACTGGGAAAACCATAGCTTTGATTAGACGGACATTTGTCGGCAAGGTGATGTCTCTGCTTCTTACTATGCTGTCTAGGTTGGCCATAGCTTTCCTCCCAAGGAGCAAGCGTCTTTTAATTTCATGGCTACAGTCACCGTCTGCGGTGATCTTGGAGCCCAAGAAAGTAAAATCTGTCACTGCTTCCATTTCTTCCCCTTCTATATGCCAGGAAGTGATAGGGCCAGATGCCATGATCTTAGTTTTTTTAATGTTGAGTTTCAAACCAGCTTTTGCACTCTCCTCTTTCACCCTCAACAAGAGGCTCTTGAGATCCTCTTCGCTTTCTGCCATTAGGGTGGTATCGTCTGCATATCGGAGGTTGTTGATAATTCTCCCGGCAATCTTAATTCCGATCTCTGATTCATCCAACCCGGCATTTCTCATGATGTACTCTGCATATAAGTTAAATAAGCAGGGTGACAATATGCAGCCTTGTCGTACTCCTTTCCCAATTTTGAACCAATCGGTTGTTCCATGTCTGGTTCTTACTGTTGCTTCTTGACCCTCGTACAGGTTTCTCAGGAGACAGGTAAGGTGGTCTGGTACTCCCATCACTTTAAGAATTTGCCACAGTTTGTTGTGATCCACACAATCAAAGGCTTTAGCGTAGTCAATGAAGCAGAAATAGACATTTTTCTGGAATTCTCTTGCTTTCTCCATGATGCAGCAAATGTTGGCGATTTGATCTCTAGTTCCTCTGCCTCTTCTAAACCCAGCTTGTACTTCCGGTAGTTCTCGGTTCGCATAAGAATAGGATGGAAACCTCCACCCACATTCAAGGGCAGCAAGCTATTTTAGGGGTGCAAGATAGGCCATGGAGACACACTTCATCTTCCAAGAGGAGAATTTGTTTGTTTGTATGCATGTTTTGTACCCCGCCTTTCTACTAAGAACAACTGCACTCAAGGCGAGTGGCTGGGGCCTCAGGAAGAAGAGCTGGAGAGCTCTTTTGCTGGCTTGCAGTATCAGCCACCTGAGGTGGCTGCCTCACTCTACCTAATGGTAGGGCCAGCCCTGGGTACTGGAAAAGTAGGACTGTGTTTCTGACAGAGTGCTACCAGAAAGTGAACACACATATGTATCAAGGAATAAAAATGCGGTAGAATTTGGCAGCATCCCTTTTTAATTGGAAACATTACATTTGTAGAAGAGTTGTTAGCTTCTGCTGGTTGATCACCATTAACATGACCTATCAGTTTATTCCAACACCCAGTTTTAGTCCATCTCTGTAGCCTTTAAGATGTAACTTCTCGTCTATGTGCAAATTCTGCATTTGTATCCCTTTGCACACATCTAAGATTAGCTGTCGATCTTAAACCCTTTGTCATCTTTGAGCAATTTTAAGATAAAGCTGCTGTTCTTAAAGATCATCCTTTACTAGATAGGTAATAAAAGCTTTAAACCCCCTAAGCCCAGCTTTTTTCTCCAGTAAGAAAGCCAGGGGATTTTGATTCCAAATAAAAGTGCTGATATGTGCCAGTAAAAGTAAGCCCAGACCTAATTGCCGCAAGAATGATATAAAAGCACTTTTAAAGAGGAACATTGTTCTTCTATTCCTCCACAGTCTATTGTAGTCTAGTATTCTACACGTCTGGAGCTCAATAACTTGCTTAACTTCTTCAGTAGCTATTAGAATTGAAGATACAGCCAAGCCAAGCATTTGCTTTTGACAAGCTGAAATTAAGCTCTTTAATGACTTCCAGTTGTTTTTTAAAATCTGCTTGAATTTGGTAATTAATCCTTTTTTTAATGCTTAAGACCACTTATGAAGTGGTTTCTCTTTTTTCTTTCTTTTCTTAAGCATGGAATTTTATTTTATTTTGAAGTAACATTTTTAAAAGGAACAACAAGAAGATGCATAATAATATAACAAGATCACTAAAGAAACAGAGAAATTCACTAATTATAATTCTTAGCCTATCACCCAGATGTGTGTGGAATGCCTACAGTAAAACAGGCTAAGTAGGAGCTCAATATCTAATGAAAGAATAAAAATACAAGTTATACGGCATATAAAAGAAGCGGGTGCGAGTGTGTGTTATTTTGTGCGTATTAGTCAAAAAAATATATAAATGACTGTACTTGGTTGGAAATCGATCAAAAGTCTGAAGGGCCTCAACACAGGAAATAAATGGAAAGCATGGTGCCATAATATCTTTCTTTGAATTAGGACTCCTTGCACTTGCTGAGTAACATGATACATAGTCACGGCCTCCCAAATTTTATCAACCCACTGCTATTTAGTTGGTTGCTTTGGAGTCTTCCAGTTATGCACTAGGGATGGATGCCCCCCGCCCCATTTTCACCAGGTGCCTGCCCAGCCCCTGCCCCTGCTCACACATGCCAGACCCATGCTGCCCCCCACACACACACACATGCACGCTGAGCCACCAGTACTCACCCAGGAGCCATCGCCGTGAGTGCCATTTTATGAAAAAAATGGCTCTAGCAAAATATGCGCATATCTAGTTGAGCGCAAAAGGGGGCCATAAACACCTGTATTCTTGCACATATGGGCCATTCACAGCCACCTTCTGTGCACAACTAGATGTGCGCATATTTTGCAAGTGCCATTTTTTTCATCAAATGGAATTCACATCGCTCGCTGACAGGCTCCTGGGTGAGTATGGGTGGCTCAGTGAGCCTGGGGAGAGGGGGCGAGCAGGGCAGGGGCTCAGCAAGCACAGCTCACCAATGTGGGTGTGGGGGAGTCCATTGGACTCCTGGACCCAGTCGGGCACTCACACCATCCCTATTACGGGCTATACAGGACTGTATACAATTGCTTAAGAAGGTCTTTATGCAGGAATCTAGGGTCATTAGGTTCAAAAGGATGAAGAAACATTGCTTTAGGAGTTACCTGTGATCTAACATAGAGAAATTCCTGACAGTAAGCAGACCTCAGAGCACTTCATCTTGGAATTTGCTACTGAAACAATAACACAGCTGGACCATGGGTGCAGCCATGTTTTTTCCCCATAAGTGTGGATTCTGAGGTGGAGCCACATCTGATCCAAACATTCGTCCAGGAGGTGCGGATCAGGAATTCCAAAGCTGTCAAGCAAAGCGTAAACCATCACCTGATTTTATATGTATTGGAGGAGGGAGGAAGGCATTCAATCTAACATAACAAAGACTTGACTCAGCAAATTCCTCCCCCATCCCTGCGACCCATTTAGAAAATGAAACCTACAGCACTATATGCCCTGCAATTGACAAAATGTGCCCCACTGCCTACATATGTACATAAACAGTCCACAGACAGGATTAGTGTCCTGGAGAAACAGGCGATGCAGAAGACCAGTTGCTATAGGTAGGCTAGGAAAGATGAAGCCAGTGTTGCAGTTAGGGATGTACGAAAGTTCTGCCACGGATCTCGGGGATGCCGAATGCCAGCGCATTCGGCCCCCCGAAATTGGTGGCGGGACGGCCCACCACCACCCCCGCCACCCCCGGGATGGGACTTACCTTGGGCAGATCTTCCTGGCGGCGGCTGCGGTGGCGGCTGCGGCGGCAGCTGCGGCGGCCGGTCCGCCGCCGCCATTTCCAGTAAAAAAAAAAAAAAAGTGATTGGCTACGTAAAGATTTACGTGGCCTATCACAGCTAGATTTTAAAAAACACCGTGATAGTTTAAGTAAATGTTTACGTAGCCTATCACGGCTGACTTAAAAAAAAAAAACGCGCGTACGCAAATGGTGGCACCACGGCCACCGCCATTTGCGTTCCTTATTTTAGCATGTCTTAGTCTACGTAAACATTTACGTAGACTAAGACGGTGAAAATAAGGGGAACACAAATAGCGTAGCTTCTATGCTATTTGCGTTCCCCTTATTTTCGCCGTCTTAGTCTACGTAAATGTTTACGTAGACTAAGACGTGCCAAAATAAAGAACGCAAATGGTGGCGGCCATGGCTGCTGCCATTTGCGTATGTGCGTTGTTGGTTTTTTAAAAAAAATCTGCCATGATAGGGTATGTAAACATTTATGTAGCCTATCACGGCTGATTGCAGGGACGCAAACGGCGGCGGCTACGGCCAGATGTCCGGCTGCTGGCGGAGCTGGCCGGTGGCTCCGCAGAATCCCTGTGGAGTGGAGCCGGCTGGCCAGGATACCAGGGGGGAGGAACAGAGTGCCAGCATCAACATAATCCGTGGAAAGGTAAGTCACTTTCGTACATCCCTAGTTGCAGTTAGGCAGTCTTAGACTATGGAAGCAATGCTTTTACTGAGGGAGGGGCGTAATATGCAGGACCAGCTCCAGGTTTTGGGGGATCCCTGGGCAACAGAATATTATTGGAGCCCCTTTGGCATCACCCCTTCAGCACCAGCCCTTCCTCCTATGCCACTTCCTTCCATGGCTCCTCCCTCTTGGCCCTCCCCCCCTTTAAAACTGAAACAAGTATGGTCCAACATGATTTAGTCCATCTCCCACACAAGTGTGTTAGACAGGCAGGTACCTCTAAGCCCAATCTTCTCTCTGCAGGGGAAAGCAACTTCCAGGGGGAAACACCCCTGCCCTACCACTGCCAAAATTGCCACCACTGCTGCTGAATTTGCCCCTGTGGCAGTGGCAAAAAAACAGCCATTTTGCTTGAAAACGAGGTACACTGGGAGCACCTACCTTGTTTAGAAGCAGAATTGGGTTCCTAGGAGGCTTCTGGGAGCACAACTCTGCTTCCAAACAAGGTGCAAGTTCCCTACACACCTTGTTTTTAAGCAAAATTGCCAGGCATTTTACTGCTACCATGGCATATTTGGCAATGGAGAGGGCAGGGGGACCACAAAAATAGCTATAGAGACCACATGTGGCCTGTGCCCTGCATGTTGTCCACCTCTGCCTATTGACTTTAGCAACTACTAGTCACCTGGCAACTACTTGTCAGGAAGGTGCAGTGCCTCCTTTCAGCCAGTTGCATTTGTGATGCCCAAACTCTGTGGATAGCTGAGCAGTAGCTCCCTCCTTTGATGAGCGCCTGGTGTGTCATGGTCCCAGGTGTTATGCCACCACTGGAGTCATCTTCAGAGGAGAAGCCAGAACTGCCAGAGCCAGTTGGCTCCTCAGGAGACCCTGTCACTAGCCAAGATGGTTTGGGTCCCTCAAGGGTGATGCCTTTGATTCTGCCCCCTGGAGAGGCAGAGAGTTTACCTTCTGAGACAGAGGGAGATGCTGAGCCACCACCTAGCTTCCAAGAATGCCAGTGTGGTAAGATCCACAATAGGATGGTGGCCAGGCAAAGGAGTGCTTGCTTACTGAAGAGGACTACTTGTGAGTTGGACTCTCCTTATGAGGATGAAATCTGACAAGCCTCTAATGGGATGCAGCTGAGCACTGGGTGGGGCTCTAGTAGCTCTGGCTATATTGTTCTCACTGGTAACTTGAGAGCTGTTGGAAACAATGCCTCTACCAGCTCCAGTGTTTGCTGCTTTGTCTGTGGTTATTGCTCTGTGCTACTGAACCTTGGACTGTGTTTTTGACCCTGCTTCTGGACTGTGTAATGTATCTGGTGCTTAACTATGTTTTGATCTCTGCCTGCCATCTCAACCACTCCTGCCTTAGCCTGACCCCACATATCTAGCTGCTTGCCTGTGCTCTAACCTTTGACTGCTACCTTGACCGCTCCTGCCTTACCCTGAATGCCATTGGACTGACACCTGTGTGCTTGACCATTTCCCTGCTAAACTGACCACTCTACCATATAACTCCCTGTATTTGCTTGCAAAGTGTGAGGACTCAGTCTGGAATAGGACATATTGAGGTAGACTTAATGTGCTTGCATCTGGTGCCAGAATTCCCCCAGTGTCCTTTGACTAGGAGAAGGATGAATCTGTCAGTTTGGCTTTCTCCTGCATTCAGTTTTTTTAAGCTCATGTTCTTTCCATCCTGACAATGAATACAATTGTGAATTTTGGTAAATTCGCATCAAAAAGGAACCAAAACAAAATTCTCACCCCTCTGCATCAACCAAATTCAACAGGTGCAGCTCTTCCCAGCATGGACAGGACCACGTTGTACCTGCCTGCCATGTACCTGTTAAAGGTGAGGAGCCTCTGAGGAAAAAAAAGGAGGGTAGCAACCCTGATTTGGCACTGACATGGTTTGAAAACATGGTTGAATACACAGGGATTCAAAACCAGATTTTTAATGGCTAAGCACTCAAAGCCTCAGGCCTGGATGGACAAATCTGTCATTTTTGGTTTCTCCCACATTCCAATTTCTTTAATCTCAAGTTCTTTCCATCCCAAATATGAAGACTTGGGGGAAATTCTTATCAAAAATACTGACATGAAATTCTTACCCATCCCTTCTATGACTCCCTAGTACCTGCCCTAGAAAATGATTTAGTTCAGCCTCTCCCCAACCTCCAGATGTTTTGGACTTCATCTTCCATCAGCCCCAGGCTGCATAGCCAATAGTCAGGGATGCTGGGTGTTGTTATCCAAAACACCTGGAGAGCACCAATTAGGGAAGGCTGATTCAGATATTATTATTTTTATTATTTAAAACAAGATGAGGTTAGAGGTGAGAGTTAGATAGATATAGATATAGATATAGATATAGATATAGATATAGATATAGATATAGATTGTTTTAGATTCTAGAACACACCCTGAGGACCCCTTCCCTCTGCCCTCCTCCCAGTTTCTCCCTCCCCTTAGTTGTTCTGTTTTCCCCAAAAGCAATATGTTCATTTGTTTTCTCAAAGAAAGAAAAAGGCATGCAAAAAATATGAATGTAAAAATATCTTATATTATTTTGGCTGCAATCCTATAACCAGAGGTGCAGAACCTCTTCCAGTCTAAGGGCCAAATTCCATTCTGGAGAAGTTCTCAGGGGCTGCATTCCAGTGGTGGGTAGGGCCAAAAGCAATGGGGTGGGGATAAAATATCCAAACTATCAGTACAATTTAGCTTAAACCTCTTACTGCCAGTTAACTCAGCATGCAGAGAGGCATTTCAACCTTGTAAAACGGGGGGGGGGGAGAAACACTGCACAAAAGCCGGGAAGCCAACAAACAACCCCTGGATGGGGAAAGGGGGTGGGGCCATCTGGGGAACTCCAGAGGACTGAATTTGGCCCCCACACCTGAGGTTTTACACCCTTGCTATATTTTAGCTTTATTTTGTTTTATTTAAAACATTTGTATCCCGTCCTATGTCATTAGGATCTCAGGTTGGCATACAGATAAATCCAGTTTAATCAGTGCAAAACAATTAATTTAAACAGCTAAAAACATATTAAACCATTAAGCTAGATAATACCAATTTAAAATCTAAAACAATAAAACTGTTAAAACAGTGTGCAAACCCAGGGAATGCATTTAGCCCTCAAAGGCTTTGTTGAAAAGCCATGCTTTTACTTGGGGCTGAAACAAAATGAATGTCTGTGCCAATCAGGCCTCCAAGGGGAGGGCATTTCCCAACCTCGGTGCCACAACAGAGAAAGCCCTCTCCATGAGCGCCCTCCCATCTGGGTTCTCTGGGTGCCTGTCCAGCCCCTTCCCCCACTCGCAGCACCTCCAGGCTGCACTTGAGCCCCCCTATATGCTAGGTAAGCAGCCTGCAACTTACCCGGGCCCATCCGTCTCTGTCCCGATCACCATATTTTTAAAAAACATGGCCATCAACAGCCCATGCCCATAGACCTATATGCAAATAGTGCTATGAAACTAGAGTATATGGGCGATTCACAGCGCTTTTTGCATATAAGTCTATGCAGGCACAGACTTGTGGGCCCGGGTAAGTTGCAGGCTGTTTACCAAACACAGGAGGGCAGTCTGGGGACTGGCAAGCAGGGGTAGAGCTCGGTGGGCTCAGCTCAGGGGGTGTGGGCACTGGCAGCCCGACAGATTTGCGGACCAAAACAGGTGCCCACACCATCCCTTGCTCCACTATAGTGTATGCCTCGCACTGGTGGGACACAGAGGAAAGCTTCTCTAACAGATCTCAATCCTCAGGCAGGCATATATAGGGGGAGGGACTCCCTCAAATGTTGAGGTCCCAAGCCACTTAGGGCTATACACACTTACCTGGAAGTAAGTTCCAGTGAACTTTATTGGACTTATGTCTGAGCAGATATGCATAGAATTGCATTGTTACATAACTTGACTAGGTCATTCTCCATTCATGTGAAATAGAAAGGCTGTGTGGTAACTTTTTCTAAAAAAACCTGGGTCTATCTGTCCTCTGCTGCTGTCTTCAAGAGCAAAATAAATGTGTGTGTGTGTGTGTGTGTGTATGTGTCTCCTTTAAAAAATTAAGCGCAAAATAAATTTAAAAAACATAGTTATATTCTGAAAAGCAAAATGCAGTGCTGTTCTCACAGTGATAAGACATTGGATAGTCAACCATATCACTGTATGAAAATATTTGGCTTTCTCACTACCCCATTGTAAATGCCATCAGAACATCCAAGACAGAACTGTGCATTTTAAATATTTCACAATGGGCTTTGTCTTGTCCTTATGTTTAAGTTTATGAAAACAAAAGATTAGCAACACTGATAAGAGAAAGACAGAGAATGGGCAGGTATTAGCTTCTACGTGTGATTGCTTCCGAGTGCCTACTCAATATCACCTATTGCAGATTGCTGGTATTTTAACTACTCTAGTGATTGCTGAATTCATTGTAATATTTATAAGATGTGTTTCATATTTTGATTATAATACTGAATTTTTACTACTTTGGTTATATTGCAAGACACTCTGTGGACGCCATTTGCCCAGAAAAGTGGGATATAAATACTCCAAGCTATCCATGCAGACTCAGGGCAGTTAACTTTTTAAAAAAGCTTAGATAATTAAAAATCATAATATATATTTATCCCTCTAACTAGGTCAGGGGTGGACAAGACACAGGCTGCATGCACCTTGCTGGCTTTTTTTGCACCTCATCATCACCAAATCTTCTGCAATGGTGGCAAAAAAAAGGCAGTTGTGCTACCAAAGGAGACACTTGGGGAGAGAGATTTTGCTTCCTCATGTTCCTTGTTTTGAAGCAAAATCACTGCCGCTGCTGCTTCATCGAATTTTGTCAGCAAATTCAGCAGTAGGGGTGGTGTGGGAGTCCAAGGAGGGGGTGGAGTTCAGTGGAATCCCCCTCACCCCATCCACCTTTCTGGACCCCTCTAGCCAGGGTGCAAGGGTTTGCTTCCCCACTTAGCTACTGGTGGGAAGCACTGTGGGGCTGTCGGTCCCCTTACCGAGCCACAATTGTGTGCACGATCACAGCTCGGTTACTTCTACATATGTAAAGTTCAGTCTATGACTGCCTTAAAGGAGAAATGACTCAAGATTACCTCACAATGGGGCCTTTATGTCTGTAACCTTGAGTCATTGCCCCTTTAAGGTAGCCATAGAACCCTAACCCCAGCCACAATTTCTGCCCACAATTGCAGCTCAGGAAGATGACAGCCTGGCAGTGCTTCTAGGGTGATCACTGAGCTGACCTGCAGCAGACTTAGGGATGTAAGAAACTCACTTACCTTTTTGCGGAATCTTTCAGGGTGGGGGAGAAGGTGCTCCGTCCCTCCCCCCGGAATCCTCGACGGGGGGGGAGGCAATCCGGTCCTCCCCCCGGAATCCTCGATGGCCAGCTCCGCTCCGCGCCCAGGCCACAGAGCAGCCGACCAGGGCCGTCTCCAGCCGGATTTCCGGCCACGGACGGGCTGGTGCGGACACAAATGGCGGCCGCCGTAACAGCCGCCATTTGCATCCAGCCAGGCAGCCGTGATAGGCTATGCAAGAATTTATGTAGCCTTAGGGATGTCAGAGAATTTCGCCACGAATCTCGGGGAGGCTGAATACCAGCACATTCGGTCCCCCGAAATTGGTGGCGAAACGGTCTGCCCCCCCGCCCCCCCCCGGGACAGGACTTACCTTGGGCGAATCCTCCTGGTGGCAGCGGCGGCGGCAGCTCCAGCAGCCGGTCTTCCGACCAGCTGCCACCACCGCCATTTCCAGTAAAAAAAAAAAAAAAACGTGATAGGCTATGTAAAGATTTACGTAGCCTATCACGGCTAGATTTTTTAAAAATACTGTGATGGGCTACGCAAATGTTTACGTAGCCTATCATGGCTGATTTAAAGGGGAAAAAATGCACGTATGCAAATGGCGGCGCCTATGGGCGCCGCCATTTGCGTTCCTTATTTTGACACGTCTTAGTCTACGTAAACATTTACATAGACTAAGATGGAGAAAATAAGGGGAACGCAAATAGCGTAGACACTACGCTATTTGCATTCCCCTTATTTTCGCTGTAGTCTACGTAAATGTTCACGTAGACTAAGACGTGTCAAAATTAGGAATGCAAATGGCGGTGCCCATGGGCGCCGCCATTTGAGTACGCGCGTTGTTGTTTTTTTTTAATCAGCCATGATAGGCTACGTAAACATTTACGTAGCTTATCACGGCTGACTGCAGGGACGCAAACGGTGGTGGCTATGGCCACCGCCATTTGCGCACCCGGCCGGACAGGATTCGGGGGGGAGGGACGGAGCACCTCCCCCTGGCAGAATTTCGGGGGGAGGGACAGAGCACCTCCCCCCCACCAGAATTTCGGGAGGGAGGGACAGAGCGCCTCCCCCCCACCTTGAATCAAATTTCATTAAAGGTAAGTCACTTTCGTACATCCCTATTAAACTAGCCTATCACAGCTAACCTAAAAAAAAAACAGTGCACTGTACACAAATGGCGGCGGCTACGGTGGCCGCCATTTGCGTTCCCTATTTTTCGCCAATTTATCTTATGTAAATATTTACGTAGGCTAGAACGGCGAAAAATAAAGGAACGCAAATAGCATCCACTACGCTATTTGAGTTCCCCATTTTTTCTGCCGTTTTATCTTATGTAAATATTCACATAAGATAAATCAGCAAAAAATAGGGAACACAAATGGCGACCGCCGTATCTGCCGCCATTTGCGTATGCTGCGGGTTTGTTGTTGTTGTTTTAGGTTAGCCATGATACGCTACGTAAATTTTTGCATAGCCTATCATGTCTGCAAGGATGGCAATGGCGGCGACAGCAGCTCTGCCGCGGCCGGTCAGGAGACCAGCCGCCGGAGCCGCCGCCGCATCTGCCCCAGGTAAGTGCCATCCCGGGGGGATTCTGCGGGGGTGGTGGGGGGCAGGAGGCCATTAGGGGTGCACGAAACCCCGCTTACCCGGCTCTGCCAGGTTCCGCTGGGGGGGGAGGCACTCCGTCCCTCCCCCTGGAATCCTGGCCGGCCGGCTCCACTCTGCAGGAATTCCGCAGAGCCACTGGCCGGCTCCACCAGCAGCTGGACATCCGGCCACTGGCTAGCAGGGACGCAAATGGCGGCGGCCGTAGCCACCTCCGTTTGCGTCCCTCAATTCAGCTGTGATAGGCTATGTAAAGACTTATGTAGCCTATCACATCTAGGTTAAAAAAAAAAAAGCATACGCAAACGGTGGCAGCTACAGCCACCGCCACTTGCGTTCCTTATTTTTGTCCATCTTAGTCTACGTAAATATTTACGTAGACTAAGACGAAGACAAGAAAGGGGAACGCAAATAGCGTAGTGGATGCTATTTGCATTCCCCTTTATTTTCACTGTCTTACTCTACGTAAATATTTACGTAGACTTAGACGGCGAAAATAAGGGGGAACGCAAATAGCGTCCGCTACGCTATTTGCGTTCCCCCTTAGTTTCGCCGTCTTAGTCTACATACATATTTATGTAGACTAAGACGGCCAAAAATAAGGAACACAAATGGCGGTGGCCGTAGCTGCTGCCATTTGCATACGTGTTTGTTTTTAACCCAGATGAGATAGGCTACGTAAAGACTTACGTAGGCTATCACGAATGGGGGGGTGGGAACAGACTGCAAATGGCGGCAGCGGCAGCAGCCAGTCGGAAGACCAGCCGCCGCCGCTGAAGCAGCTGCCGCTGTCCGGAACATTCTCCCCAGGTAAGTCTCGTCCCGCGGGGATCCACGGGACGGCGGGGGGCAGGCCGTTCTGCCACGGAGTTCAGGGGGCTGAATGCACTGGCATTCAGCCTCACCGAGATCCATGGCGGAATTCTCTGCCATCCCTACCTGCAATTTAGCAGGACTATTAGAGTTCGTTGGGGCAGCAAGGATGGCTCGTCGAGCAGACCAAGTGAGGGGGGACAGGGGTCAAGGCAGTGATGCCTCCCAGTCCCCAGATGTTGCCTACCTCTGCGCTAGATTATGAGAATCCCTATTCCACTCCCCAAGCTGTAGTTCCTGTTGTTCAGGTGGTCACAACTGACACTCCAATCTGTTCCCAGCAGTTCTGCTCCTTGCGTTGGCAGTCATGCTGGGGCAAAGTTCCTAATGTGCAAGGCAGGCTTGCTAGAGGAGCAGCAGGACTATTAGAGGGGTGATGGGTCTGTTTGAAATGTGCATCACTATTCCAATGGTGCTTTGGGTACCTGAACATAGCAGTTTGCAAGCAATATGAATTCCTAAGCACTATCCAACTGGTTCACACACACTTCAAGACATTTTGTATCAGTTGGTAATGGTGAACAACCTATAATTAGGGATGCTGGAGAAATCCGCTGCACACCCAAATGAGGCTGAATTCCCAGGAATCCGACCCCTGGATTGCACAGCGGATCAGCACCCCCTCACCTGGCATGTTCCCTGTAGTTTGCAGGATGGTTCTCTGGCTATCTAAAAGGTGCGATAGGCTAATGACAGTCACCATTAGCCTACCACAGGAAAATTACAGCTGTAAGTTGTGTAGTTTATGGCAGTTGCAGCCGTAAAGCACTCCCATGTAAATGGTGGCATAAAAGGGCACAATGTCCACAGAAGGAAGTGCTTGATGGCCATAAACTATGCAATTTACAACCGTAATTTTCCTGCGATAGGCTAACGGCAGCCTTTCAGACAGCCAGAGAGCTGCTCTGCAAACTATGGCAGATGTGCCAGGGCTCCGGAGAAATCCAAGGGGCCCTAAGCGGCCTGGATTTCCCTGCAGCGAACCCCTCCCACCAGACCGGACGTCGGGGATTCTGCTCATCCCTCCCTGTAAGATAATTCTTCCTATGTGACACAAGCAACGACTCAGACATCACCGGAACTCCTCCTTCAATAATTGCATATAGAATGTGTGTGTTTGGGGCGGGGGGGAGGCTCTGCCCCTGCTATAAAACATCCATATACACGTGGTGAAAACCGATGAAAAAATAAGCAGCAATAAACATACTCTGGGAATGGAGCACTCCCTTGCCCCTGTTCTTTGCAATTTCAGCTCCCTTCCTCATTTTTAAGCACATTTCTAGTGAAGAAATCTGTCCTTCCTTATGGTTCGTTATCCTTAATCCAGATTTAAACTGGACAGCCCTGCGAACAGGGAACCGACTGTCCTCTGACAGGCCATCAACAAAGGGCTCTCCTCTGTAAAGTAGGATACATAGCCACCCTAAGCTCAAGTAGTACCCCCCCATCACTACAACCAACACTTGCTGCACCATTCAGACACCAGTTCCTGCCTTCTACTATCCCTCCAGCCCGACCAGTGCTGCCTGAAAAAGGTTGTGTTACTGTGCTGTACTGGTTTTTTTGAGCCTTCAAAGTGTTTTACATACATTGCCCCAGCCCTCCTGAAAGCATCTTAGCATTCCTTGTTTCAGGGAGGGAGTTGGGACTAGGAGACAATGGGTCTGATACTGAGTGACCATTCCATGAACAGAAGGGCTCCTTCCATTCACAGAAGATAACAGGATCTAGCTGAGGCTCCCTGTGGGAGAAGGAAGTGGGGAGGTGATCTTCACCAATTCCCCCATCAGGCCCCTGCATCACCTCTCATGCTAGTGCAGAGCATCCCACATCCCTCCAGAGCAGCTTTTCAGGGAGCACAGGGGGCTGTAGAGGAAAAGAGGAATCAGGAAGATCACCTCTCCAGTCCCTTCCTGCAGCATGAGCAGAGGTCTGTTCTCTGCTCTGGGCCCAACCTAATGGCTTTTCAATAGGGGTGGACGAAAGTCCCTTACCTGTCCTCGAAGGACGTTCGCGGTGGGGGGGAGGCGCTTCGCTGCTCCCCCTGTGAAGTTCAGGCCGGGGGAGGGAGGCTTCCCGCCTCGCCCCGGCCGAAATTCAGGCCGGGGAGGAGGCTTCCCGCCTCGCCCGGCCGCGAACGCGAAAGTTAAAAAAAAAAAAAAATGCCCCCTGATAGGCTACATGACGATTCACGTAGCCTATCACAGCTAGATCTGCAAAGTCAGCCATGATAGGCTACGTCAATCGTCACGTAGCCTATCACGGGTGACTTTTTTTTTTAAAAAAAAGCGCGTACGCTAATGGTGGCCCCCATAGGGAGCCACCATTCGCGTTCCTTATTTAGTCGCTGTAGTCTACGTAAATCTTTACGTAGACTATGGCGAGAATAAGGGCAACGCAAATAGCGTTGCCCTTATTTTCGCCATAGTCTACGTAAATCTTTATGTAGACTAGACGTGGCAAAATAAGGAACGCAAATGGCGGCGCCCATGGGCTGCCGCCATTTGCGTACGCACTTTTTTCCCCCCCCAAAGTCACCCATGATAGGCTACGTGACGATTAACATAGCCTATCACGGCTGACTTTGGAAATCTAGCCGTGATAGGCTACGTTAATCATTACATAGCCTATCACGGGTTTTGTTTTGTTTTTTACTTTATTTTGTAATGGCGGCGGTGGCAGCCAATCGGAAGACCGGGCGCTGCCCCCGCCCCCGCCGAACCGCTGCTGGGACCCGCCGCCGAGAGGGACATTCGCAGGAGTTAAGTCCCATCCCGGGGGTGGGCGGGGTGGTGGTGGAGAATTTCACCGCCAATTTCAGGGGGCCGAATGCGTTGGTATTCAGCCTCACCGAGATTCGTGGAGAAATTCTCAGAAATTCTCCACCATCCCTAAATTATTCTAGGCAGAAAAGTGGTCCTGGGAAGTACACCAGGGTGGGGTGTATACTTCTTACTTCCTTGCATATAGCAGGGCCAAAGCAGACATTACGCAGGAGATGTGCAAACTGGCTCCTGTATTTTTATTTTATTGAAAAACAGCTTTGGAAAGTGTGATCAAGTGTGAAAGAGCAATGGTGTATGTGTATGTATTGAGGGGGGGAGAAAAGGAGAGGGAGAGGCTGCTTACCTCTTTCTGTTCTGTTTATCCACTCAAAATCCCCGATGCTGATTCCCACCTAATGTAGGAAGGGGGAGAAATATATCCATTTTTGTTGTTGTTGTTCAGTCATTCAGTCATGTCCCAGTCTTCGTGACCCCATGGACCACAGCATGCCAGGCCCTCCTGTCCTCTGCTCTCTCCCAGAGTGTGCTCAGGTTCATATTCATTGCATCGGTGATGCTATCTAGCCATCTCATCCTCTGCCATCCCCTCCTCCTTTTGCCTTCAATCTTTCTGGCATCATATCTTTTAGCCTCGTGACACGTTCCATGGGGTTTTCTTGGCAAGAATACTGGAGTGGGTTGCCATTTCCTTCTGCAGTGGACCACATTTTGTCAGAACTCTCCACCATGACCTGTCCGTCTTGGGTGGCCCTGCACGGCATAGCTTATGGCTTCACTGAGTTACGCAAGCCCCTTCGCCACAACAAGGCAGTGATCCATGAAGGGGAAATATATCCATTCCCTGGATCTTTTCTTCTCTGGAAAGAAGTGCAGCTGGTGTGGGAGAAAAAGCCTGTATAAGGCCTGAACCAACGTATCAGGCCTGAACTAAAGTCTCCAAGAGGAAAAAATACAGAGAATATTGTAACCGAGTAGCTGAGAAAAACAAGACACAAAGAACTGGGTAAGAGGGTAGAATAAACATTCCTGCACACAGATAAAGCAGGCTCTAACTCCTATCTCATGGGCAATGGGTAGACAAAAACCCATTCCCTGCTGAGCTAAGGTACTGCCTGGCAGGAGGAATTTGCAGATCATTGTGCCTCAGCTGTGTTTAGGGGTATATTCACGGTTAGGGAGCACTGATACATACATGAGCACCCCTAACCCTAATGTGATTGGATATAAATAACGTATGTAAGCTTTTAATTGGCTAAAGTCTTTCTCTTCATATTTTTACCATGCACTTTGTTCTCTTTTTAAAACCCATGTAACCTGTTCCCAAATCGTAGTTCCTTTGTGAGCTACCCGTGTATACATGTTTTGGCACTAAAGTGTGATTTCAGGTACATTGACCACCAGCCTCATCCTTTGGGTGGGGGTGGTTCTCATTCCCTTTCGGTTCCCCACAGTTTCCCCCACATCGGGGAGCAGGGAGCAATTTTGTGCAGACAAATGGCAAGAAAGGAAAGGGTTAAGCAGCTCCTCCCCCCCACACTGCTAAAATTGGCAACCTTCCATGGTTGGTTTTCCATGAAAATAAACCAGCAGGTTGCCTGTTCGCAATGACACATCTTCTGCATTGTGTCTAGCTTGGCACTGAACCATTCTTTTTATAGTAAAACTGACAGGCTAGCAGAAATTAGCTGGCAGCTCATTAGCATTCCTCTAAAAAAAAAAAAAGCACCCCAAATTGGTCACTCCCACTTTATGTCAAGGAATGCTTTAATGGGGTAAACACCGGGCAATGGCTGAGTGATTTCATGCTTGACTAAACTCTGACTGTGCATTCTTTACAGGTAGACGGATGCAGCTTAAGCAGCATTCGCCCAGGTCACAGACGGTGATGTTGTTAAGCTGTTTGCTATGACTTCAATTTGTGCTCATACAGGATGAGTCTGCTGGAAAGAACCCTCTCCCATTTGTTAAGCAGGTGAACAACAGAAATTGATGGATGGGGAAGAATGTGCACGTCAAGTCTTTGGAAAAGAAAACATTTCGTGTCTTATCTTTTGCACCTTGCCTCTGTGTGCACGCACATCTGGATTCATGCATGCGCATGCATGTGCACAAGAGAGGAACTCTCAGGGAGCTGGTTATTCTGTTTTCCTCTCATTCTTCTGTAATCAGCCTGTTGATAAATGCAATTCGTTACTCAGGCTGGATGTCCCTTTAATATTTTTCCCAATGTAGTGGGCACCCCCATCCCTTAAGGTATCCATTGGAGGCCTTTTTTTTTTTTTTTTTGCAGATTTACTTTACAGGCAGGTGACAGGGGAAAAAAAATTTAAGTAGAGGAAGGGTATGTTGGAAGGGTTGAAAAAGGAAGGGTTGAAAGGCCTGCTCTTGGATATGTTCAAGATTAAACTGCCCCTCAAAATGGAGGATTTGTTTTGGTTCACTTCTTTACTTCATATTAATTGTAGCATCATAATTAATTCTAAGAACTTAAGAAGAGCCTGGCTGGATCAGTCCAAAGGCCTATTTAGTCCAGTGTTCTGTTCACACAGTGGTTAACTGGATGCCTATATGAAGCCTACAAACAGGACATGAGTGCAATAACATTCTCCCCCTCATGTTCCCCAGCAACTGGTATATGGAAGCATACCATCCCTGATACTAGAGGTAGTTCATAGCCCTCATGACAAGTAGCTCCTTTACGGAAGCCATTTATGCAACATTACATTTAAGAAAAAAACCGAACCACCATTTTTTCGCAAAATGGAAGCTCAGTGATGGATCAGGTGCTCACTGGGCACCCTCAGACCATGTGGCAGGTCATGCAGGTGATAAAATTCCCCATGAAGATGTATGCATCTGTGGTGTCAGAAGTAGGGCTGTGCACCGCCTCATCACGAAGCCCGAATAATGAGGCGAAGTGGGCTTATTTGGAGCAAAATCCTTGTTATACGAAGTGGGACAGAGCAGTACTGAGCCACCCCAGGGTGAAGCACCCACACACACACACACACACAAAGCACCTCTTCTGCCTTGGATATTCAGAGCTCTACTTAATGCCTGAGCAGTCTAGACAGGCTGTCTCCAAAATGTAGGGATGTACGAAAGTCACTTACCTTTTCGAAGGGTGACATTTGCAGTGGGTGGAGGCGCTTCATCCCTTCCCCCGAAATTCTGGCCAGCCGGCTCCGCCCTGAGGAGATTCTGCGGAACTGCCGGCCGGGGCCGCCTGCAGCCAGACATCAGGCCGCTGGGCAGCCTGCAGGGATGCAAATGGCGGCGGCCATAGTCGCCGCCATTTGCATCCCTGTATTTTGCCATAATAGGCTACATAAATATTTACGTAGCCTATCACAGCAAAAAAACAAAAACAAACAGTGAACGCAAATGGCGAGCACTATGCCATTTACACCCCTCTTTTGCCGTAATAACCTACGTAAATATTTACGTAGGCTATCACGGCAAAAAAAAAAAAAAAGGAAACGCAAATGGCAGCCACCGTAGCCACCGCCATTTGCATTCCCTTTTTTTTTTGCCATGATGGGCTATGTAAATACTTATGCAGCCTATCACGGCTTCTGCAGGGACGCAAATGGTGTCCCTGCGTTAACCGTGATAGGCTAAGTATTTACGTAGCCTATCATGGCTATAGTGATGAAGAGAATGGCGGCTGCGAATGCGGCCACCATTTGCAAGTCAGCGTGAACAGCAGCAAGTAGGTGTCCCATTTTGTGCGCCTTTTGTGGGGGGGCTGGGGGGCTTCGTTCCTCCATGGAATTTGGGTGTCCAAATGCACTGGCATTTAGCTTCACCAAGATCCGTGGTGGAATTCTCTGACATCCCTGCCAAAATGTATCAATTTCTGAAAGCTCACATGAAGGGGCAGGAGGAGGGAGGGGGAAGGTGATGAGATGCAGGAAGGCTGGAAGGCAAGTGCAGGAGGAGTAGGGATGTCAGAGAATTCTGCCACGGATTCCAGTGAGGCTGGATTCATTAGAATCCGGCCCCCCGGAATCCGTGGTGGAACAGCCTCCTGCCCCCCCCACCCCACGAAATCCCCCCGTGACGGAACTTACCTGGGGAGGATGCAGCGGCAGGGGCTCTGGCAGCAGCTCCAGCGGCGGCAGCGGCTCTGGCAGCAGCAGCTGGTCTCCCAGCCAGCTGCGGCTGGGCTGCTGCAGCCGCCATTTGCGACCTTGCAGCCTTGATAGGCTACGTAAATACTTATGTAGCCTATCACGGCAAAGAGCAGGGATGCAAGTATTTACATAGCCTATCACGGCAAAGAGCAGGGGCGGCAAAGAGCAGGGGCGCAAATACTTACGTAGCCTATCATGGCTGCTTGCAAGGACGCAAATGGAGGCCGCTATGACGGCCGCCATTTGCGGCCGCAGGAGCCCAGCCATGGCCAGAACTCCAGCTGTGGATGGCCCTGGCTGGCGGCTCCATGGAGCCGCCATGAAACAGAGCTGGCCAGGGAGGATTCTGGGGGGAGGGATGGAGCGCCCCCCCCACCGTGGATGCTCCTACGCAGAGCCAGGTAAGGGATTCGTACGTATCTAAGGAGGAGGAGGGAATGTGCTTTGGCGAATAGGAACTCTCAGTCAGAACTGATGCCAGCAGTCTCCCATCAGAGAGAGTGGTGGAGGAAGGGGGTATATATACTTCAGCAAAAGGCTGCGTTCGATTATTGCACTAGTTGTGTCTTTGGGAGAGGGCTGGTGTATAGGCAGATAGGCACGCCCGTGTATTCCTTAGAGTTTTTCGTTCTATTTTTTTCATTTTTGATCACCATTAGGCTTTCCTCAATATTTAAATGAAAAGGAAACAGCTTGGTTGTAGTGGGATTGTTCCCATGCTCCTTGCTCATCCATCCCCTTTGGGATGTGTCTTTGCCGCACCCCTTCCAGCCACCTTCTCGTATTTCTTTCTACCTCCGACTCACTTATTTGTATTAAATGTATTCATCTGCCCTTTCCATATTTTTTCAAGCTACCATAGCTTTTCCTTGCTTCTTGCTGCTATGCTTTCCCCTCCCCCTGTGTGTGTTTATTTATGTCACTCGGACTCCGGTAAAGGCTGTGTTTGTTGTTTAAGGTCGACCCTCACTTCTGTTTTCTCCATTCTATTTCCTTGTCATTTTTGTCTGTCAACTCTGTCTCTCTCAGATTTTTAAAAACCCAGTCTTATTTTGATTTTTAAAAGCAAACATCGACTGCTGGGCATGTTCCTCCCCCCCACTTTTTAAGTCATGTTCAAGCATTTAGTTTTTTCTTGCTTTCTAAATTCTTAAAGAAAGGCATATTATAGCAGCCTATGTGTGTAGTATTTTGTCTCCCCCCACCCATGCTGAAGTGAACCATCTGTGTCTTCTCTGTGTTGATCTTCCCAAAACAGAAATTAAAGAAGGTTTTTTTTATATATGGTTCGATCGCTCTTAGCTCTTATCGCCTGCGCCATCATCCTCTATTTCTTGAAATTACCCTGCCTTCCATAAAAGAACATGAAATTAAAACAATAAATTAAAGACATCCATTATTTGCTTAGGTAGTTCTGCTTTTCTTTATCTCTTGTGTGTCTGTGTGTGCGTGCATGCTAGGTTGATGTTCCACCAACACTATACGTCCAAATTTCAAGACAGTGTTGAAAAAGCATGAGACACAGTATTTATGTTATTTACCTTCTTATTCCAATAATGCTCCACTGTGTGGCAAAGCAATCCAGCACAATTTGAGGCATCTTTGGGGTGTTGGCAGGGGCAGAGTTGGGCAAGGTGCTGCTGTCACCATTAGGCGAGCTGACTGTCCCCTAGTCCAGATAGTGCATCCCGGTGCAGTAGGGCAGCAGAGTGCAGAGGCCAGTTGCAGTGCTCGGAGGTCACTGTTCGAGGAGGCTGACATGGGCAGGTGTAGTAGTCACACTCTTGCCCAAGGCAGAGCAGCATCTCCTTCTGTAGTGGAAGAGCGGAGCCCGCTGATGGACGTTAGGTCAGAGGTGTCTCACATCCTCATCGTGGTGGAAGGTGAAGAGCAGGAGAGTCTCCAGGGTGTGTTGGAGGTAGGGATGTTAGAGAATTCTGCCATGGATCCCAGGGGGGCTGAATTCCAGTGAATTCAGCCCCCCCCCCCGGATTCCGTGGCGGAACGGAGCCCCCCGCCCCTCCACCCCATGAAAGCCCCGTGAAACGGAGCCTACCTGGCTGCGGCTCTGGCTGCGGTGGCTCCAGCTGCTGCCAGGCTGGTGCAGACGCAAATGGCGTCCTGAGTAGGGGACACCATTTGCTTCCCTATGGTAGCCCGTGATAGGCTACGTAAATATTTTTACGTAGCGTAGGCTCCAGTGGCAGCAGCTGGTCTCTTGGCCGGCTGTTGCGGCCGCAAATGAGAGCCCCTGCTCTTTGCCGTGACAGGCTACGTAAGTATTTACGTAGCCTATCATGGCAGCCTGGCAGGACACAAATGGCGGCCGCAGCAGCCAGCTGTGGCCGGAACTCCAGCTGCAGAAGGCCCTGGTCGGTGGCTTCGCGAAGCTGCCGTGGAGCAGAGCTGGCCCAGGGAGAATTCTGGGGGGAGTGACGGAGCACCTCCCCCCCACCGCGAATCAAAGCTGCAAAAAGGTAAGTGACTTTCGTACATTCCTAACATGCCAATGGCAGCCGTATCACTGGCGATCCGGAGCCAGCTGTCAGCTCTGTGGATTTACCATGGAGCGGAGCCGGCTGGCAAGGATTCCGGGGGGAGGGAGGGATCGCCTCCCCCCAAGGGCAGATTCCCCAGTAGTGAAGCAAGTAGGGAATCTGCCCATCGCTAGTTCCCATGCCTGTTATATAACAATCGTCACTCAGTGTGTAGAAGCAGTGAGATTACTATAGATGCTCTGGATGAATTCCTCAAATGGGGAGAAATGCCCCTCTGACTTCCCGAAACGGTATGCTGGCATGCAGTTATATAAATAATTACTTTATTCTCTGCAGTTGAGGATATGAAACAGGTGGGATGTTTGTTCTCTTAGGTACATTCTAGGGATGTCAGAGGAATCTGGTTCGGGAATGGAGCTTGGCAAGTTTTCATCCACTCATCTCCCCCCACCCTGAATGCCAGCTTGCTGATCCTTGGGCTTGCCTGACTTGGCATGTGCTGAGTTGGGCCAGCTCGCTGTTTCTCATTTTCCCACGAGCCACCATTTTGTGCCAAATCGTGGCTAAGCTATATATAGAAATTACAATTTTGCACAAAATGGTGGCCATAAATAGTGCAATTTGCACAAAATTGCAGGCATAAATGGTCCAATTGGCATCAGGCAAGCAACAGGAATCCAGTGAGCAGCTTGAGAGTAGGGATGCTGGAGAAATTCAAGATGGACTAAAATGAGCTTGGATTTCTGAAAATCCAACGTGCAGAATCCACTGTGGAGCTACCCCCTCAGGCCATGCAGAGTCTGTGGACTTTCAGATGATTTTTTTTTACTTTCCCAGAATTTGCACATATAAATTTGTAGGAAAACATGCAAATGTCTGCTGAGGAAACATTGAATGGAATGGGGGACAATACACTAAATGTTACGTACTAAGGTAAATTATATTAGTACTTTGGTAAATACTTATGTAATTACTTGCATATTTTTTTCCGCATGACAAAAAATATATCTTAGCATCCATCTGTGAGCAGACGATGGAACAAAAGGCACCTGACAGTCTGTGAAACACAGATGGAGTAGATTTTACACAGTCCATACATCCCTACTTGTGAGGAGGACGCAGGGGAGTTTGCTCATCCGTAGCCCATTCTCACACAAGTGATGGCTGTATTTTATTTTAGTCAGCTGACTTTTGGCCATGCTGGCACAGGTTAAGTTGGTCATGTGACAACATCCACAGAACTCTGCTTAGCAGGTTTTGCCTTCAATCACCACTGCTGCTTTGAGGGCAAATATGCCGAAGCACTTAAACTCGGTCACTTCAGAACTCTTCCTGTGCAGTGCAGCAGTTAGCATAGCTAATTGTCAGGACAGTTGACTAAAAACCATGGGTGCAATTGTGGGAGTCAGTTGTGTGAACTAGTCCTCTAGCAAGAAGGATTAGGTTGCTCCAAGGTGCAATCTGACTGCAAACCAATCCAGCAACAGCCTGATAGTACTCCACATATTGTACAAATCCTACAGAGAAGGTCCATCTGTGGCATTCAAAGCCTGATGGTTCCATTCTAGGGATCTGCAAATTCTTGTGCAAAATGCCCCAATCTCAGATTCATGTATGGATTTGAATTTAACTGTCCAAGTGATGTCACACTTTTCCAAATATGGTTATGCAATTCACAGCAGCTTAGATGAGTCAAATACAGATTGACATATTATTTTGAGAGGAAATACAATTTATATACTTTAAAAAAAAAGTTGCTGATGTTGCAATGAAACAGAATGGAATTATAGGTAAAAACACACACATGCACACACACATGTGAAAGTGACATAGATTTCAACGGGGAGATTTGTCCATCCCTAGTCCATTCACATATTTAAATAAAGACTTGATATTGCAGTGATCAAGCAGTGAACATGCATATGTGCACCAAGCTTCACTATTCCTTGATTGCCTTGGTATATAAAATCCAATTCATGTTATCTTTGATTATGGGCAATAAGGGTGCAATTCTATGCATGTTTAGACAGAAAAGAGGCCTACAACTCCCAGCATTCCCCAGCCAGCTAAGCCATCCATAGGATTGTGCCCTAAGCTGATCAAGAAAGTCTTTACTGAAACTGACTGTGCTGTGGTTCTTTTGATTGCTTGATCTTTTACTTGGTTTAGGAGCCAGAATGCTCAGACCAAGTGGGTGTCCCAACAAAGCAGTTGTTCTGCCATGTGGACATCTTCCAGAAGGATCTGTCTGATTCACATGCCTTCTTGCAACAGGGTTTGTGCACATTGGTCCTAAGGGAGGAGGCACATCAATGAAACAACAGCCTAGTTGATAAAACTGTTAATGCTCCCACCCACTTATCCAACTTCTCTCAATTCAAAGTGATACATTGAGAGAGCAATTTGCATTCAATTAATCTGCTAATGAAGAAATGGGAATTGCTATGGAGTGAAACTTGACTTAATTACCTAATAAACAAGTAGGGAAACATTTCAAGTGGACTAAATGCTTTGGTTTGTTGACAGAAACTGCTAAAGGCAAAAAGGAAATTACTTGCTTTTGTTGTCAGAGGGAAAAGTGCCAGTTTGGGGCTTAGATTCTTGGTTACATCTTCTTTATAGGTGAGCTTTTTCAGAATGGGTTTAAGGAATCAGTAATCACTGTGCCACCCATGCCTGATTTAGGAATGTAAATTCGACTACCTACATATTTAGACTGAAATTGCAGACACTTTTCCCACTTCTATGCACTTATTTACAGAGTTGATGCATGTGGTACTGCAAATGTCCAAGATTTGGTGAGATGTACATCCCCATGCAAATTGTTGACCATCCCAGATTAATTGATTAATTAGTTTTATAAATTGTTTTCATCCCCATCTGCCCAAGAAGGCACTCAGAGTGCCTAATCATCATAATAAAACACTAAAATCATAAAAAAACCCAGCAAAAATAAAGGATACAGCAAGACATACAAAAACACAGGGCCAAAACAGATGTGATGTTATTCATGCAATTGATTGAGTGGATGGTGTTTGGGTGTTGTTGTTGTTTTAAATAAATAGCAGCTCCACAGTGACCTAGTATTAAGGTATTAATATTGGGTCAAGGTATCGGAGGGGGGGGGGCTAACTTTTTGCCCTGCTGTAGTTCTGAACTGGATGATGGATCCTGTCCCATGGCTGCTATTTTGAACCAAAGGGAAACTTTGTTGTCAATGGGAGCTTCCTTCCTGATGCAAATAACAAGGGCTGGAATCCCAAACTGGATATGGATGGTGGTGGAAGCAAAGGGTTAAAGCCCCCCCCCCATTTGACATAGTCTCAGTCTGGATTGGGGCCTCCACAATGGCTATTCACATTAATTAACAATGCAATCCTATGCATGCCTTTTTAGAAGTAAGCACCACTGAGTTCAATTGGACTTCTTCTCCAGTAAGTATAGGATTGCAGTCTTAGTGATTAATTAAACCCTCAAAAGAAAAATTCCATTGCCTATACAGGTGATTTTTTTTTTTTTTTTGGATATTCAACAGTTGCTCTTAGGAAATCTAAAATTTATTGCTTGAATATGGTTGTTAACATCCATGCTGCCATCACTGCAGGGATAACTCTGATTAAAATATTATTTACATCTGCCATTTCCATCTGAATTCTTCAGTTAATCAAAGCAATTAATTGATTCATGTTTGCAGGCCTACTTTCATGATTATTTACTGCTTCATTTGACATTCTCTGGGCAGTATCCAAAACTGCCACTCTGGTTATGCCATTGACATTACACTAGCATAAGCAACCTCTAGTGCAATGCCAGAAAACCCATTGTGTCAGCATACACTATTGACTTTGCACTAGAGGTCACTTACAATGGCTGAAGTGGAACAGCAGTGTTGGATTCTGCCCCATATGTCTTTGGTAAATCAAATGATGAATACAAAAGAATGGTAAGATATTTGGCTAAGTAGTAAAGTACACAAATACTGAATTCAATTTGTAATTCTAAGTTGTCAATTTGTTTCAACATATCTCTCTCTCTTTTGTAATACAGAAGACAGGCAATACATATTTAGGAGCTAACCACTCAAATAAATGGGATTTTCTTAATTAAGCTGTATAGAATATGCATTAGCTCATATTAAGCCAACATAATGCACACTTAGGTAAAAATGATCATATGGACAATTAATGCTACTTTCTTTTCAACTGCAATGTTTACACAGAGAATTAAAAATGTCAGTTAAGTTCTCTAAGAACAGTGAAACTCAGGGCACAGTCCTATGCAGGTAGGCAGCCACTTCCAAAGTCAGAGGTGACTGCCTATCCAATGCAGGGCAGGAGAAGCATGGAGGGGATTGTTCCCTCCATGCTTCTCCTGCCCTGCGTTTTCGACTAGACAGCCGATTGTGGCTGACTAGCCACGGGTGGGCAGAGTGGGGGAGAAGGCTGCCATAGAACACATTGGATGTGTCATACAGGTATTTCTGCCCACCCCGCCCCGGAACGCCCCCTGGGAATACCCCATTTTGGCCACTCCGTGCTCCTCTTCTGAGCGTGGAGTATAGGGCTTTTCTGTGCTGCCTGTGAGGCAGCGCAGAAGTGGGGGAAGGTCAGTTCCTGGAAAACCAGATATCCTATGGCCGCCTAGCCACTGACTAGCGGCCATAGGATTGCTCCCTCCATTGTATTTTTAAAACAGTGGTTTATTTATGCATTGTCTCTGCCTTGGACTTTATGCATATATTTTAGAGTTGCAACATTTTATTCATTAGTTTTACAACATCGTTGATCAGGTCTTCTGGAACTAGTGTATCAGTTCCTTCCTTCTTAGAGGAAGTGCTTGAGTTTTAAGTTATTGCACATAATAAATACTGTATCTTGTTAAAAAAAATAGTGGAAAAAGACAGAGAAATGATATATAAAAATAGCACTAGGTACAACTGTATCTGCTTATTAGCCCCAACTGGGAACATGCAGAACAAAAAAGTTGTTTATCTAGTTAAAACTCATTTTACTTACCCTTTAGAATTCCATAGAAATTCTCCTGAATTAAGAACTTCCAAAAACACCTCAGAAATTTGCTTTACACAGAATTCAGTGGCAACTTTAATCTCAAGTCAGCTCTGCTCACTGCATGGAGGATTTCTTCAACGGCCCAAGATTCCCAAGCCAACATCCAGTGATGATAGTTGGGTTGAATTGTTGTTGTTGTTGTTGTTGTTGTTGTTAGTCTTCTTCTTCACTAGGGAAAGCTCACCTATTATACATTTGTAAGAGTTTTCATCTAGCAAACATTTGGTGAAACCAAGAAGCATATTTTCCATGTTTGAACAAGATTCACTGGGGAGCTGTCAGCTTGTTTTGGTTATACTTCCTCAGCATAGAAACATATTTTCTACACATGGTCATTCCTGAAAAAAGCTGAAACAGCAAATCCCCTTATTAAACACAGCCTGCACTTTAAGAGTGTTAAAATTTACAATCCTTGTAGTCTTTGTATGTGTTAGAAGTCTTCCTTTGGGAACAGGTATTAAGAAGTAGAACAGCTGTGGCAAAGAAGTCTCCATCTGTCCAGGATAAGGACTTGATCAGAGATCGGGGCAAGTTCACCTTTGCCATGCAATTTGTGCTTCTGTTGCAGAACTTTTGAAGTTTCTCTAACTCATCAAACATGAACACAGTTAGTGTCAGCATGATAGTCCAACTAATCCAAATCTGCAGATGAAATGGCAAAGGACCAGACAGAGGATTGCCAGAGCTGGTGCATGGGAGTGTCCTGGCAAAGTATAAGAGCTGAACTTGGCCCTGCTGCTGCTTCACACAACTTATGGAATGCACCACTCCAGGGTGGTAGTCAGGGCCCACCCTACCATTAGGCATAATGAAGCAGTCGCCTCAGGTGGCAGATGCTGGGAGATAGCAGCAAGGTGTTGGAGGACAGACCTGTGTGCCATGTGATCTGCTCTGTGCCTCCTAAGTTAGCTGGCTGCCTTCAGGTACAGTGGAGGATGCTGTCTTATCAGTGTTAAGACAGAATCATCTGCCAGTCCAGTCAGCTTTTGGCCCTACTTTGGATTTCAGTCATTGTTGGGTTCAGGAGGGTTCTCATCATGTCTTGTTCCATCTGGGCTGAGAGCCTCCAAGGAAGTGGGCAAGGGCTGGGGAAACTGACCTGAAGCAGAGAATAACCAGTGGTATGAAAAGAGTGCACCAACCTCGGAGAACCTCCAGTGAGAGTTCTTAGGAAAAGGCATTATCATGATCAAAGGTATTGGTAGGAGGGGGGAAGCTGGGTAACAATACCCTCTTTTCCTTTGGATGATCTGTGACTCACATCCCCTCTTCCCCAACCATTTTGGACAAATAAGATTATACAGTAAGTAATAGGAGTCCATTTTTGCAAGGAAACAATATTTATCAGCAGACACATTGGGTAGAATACAAACCTTTACCTTCTTATCCCTTGCCTTTACGTAAATGTGAAGGCAGCAGCAAATGAGTACATTTGTTTTTAATCCACCAAGCTATAGGAAATGTACATTGCCAACGCTTGATAAAACAACAACAACTAATTCTCTAGGAAGTTTGAAAATAGAAGTCCTGCAGCTGGAAACTCCTTGCAAATCAGTGCACAGACCAAAATGTATTAATCTTGGTCTTCGTGTTTTGATAAATAGACCAAGGAGCAGCCATTGATTAATTCTCTTCTGTCTCTCCTCCTGAACTAACTGGGGTGAAATTGAAATTCAGGAGGCTCACACTCATGCAGATGCTTTCCAGGGTGCTGTCAGATATAGAGATTACACACTGGGTTTCAGCAGGCAACCAGCACAAACACAATTATTTAAAACCAACACAAAATAGCCTAATGAAATTACATATTCAAAGGCCAATACACCTAAAGTAGACTCTTCCTTGATATACACTTTTGCTCATTGTGCACAAAAGTTCCCCCATATATGTTGTTGTTGTTCAGTCGTGTCCAACTCTTCGTGACCCCATGGACCATAGCACGCCAGGCCTTCCTGTCCTGCGCTCTCTCCTGGAGTGTGCTCAAGTTCATATTCATTGCATCGGTGATGCTATCTAGCCATCTCATCCTCTGCCGTCCCCTTCTCCTTTTACCTTCAGTCTTTCCCAGCATCAGGGTCTTTTCCAGAAAGTTTTCCCTTCGCATTAGGTGGCCAAAATATTTGAGCTTCAGCTTCAGTATCTGTCCTTCCAATGAGCACTCAGGGTTGATTTCCTTTAGTATGGACTGATTTGACCTCCTTGCAGTCCAGGGGACTCGTAAGAGTCTTCTCCAGCACCACAGTTCGAAAGCAGCAATTCTTCGGCGCTCAGCCTTCCTTATAGTCCAGCTCTCACAGTCATACATTACTACTGGGAAAACCATAGCTTTGATTAGATGGACCTTTGTCGGCAAGATGATGTCTCTGCTTCTTACTATGCTGTCTAGATTTGCCATAGCTTTCCTCCCAAGGAGCAAGCGTCTTTTAATTTCATGGCTACAGTCACTGTCTGTGGTGATCTTGGAGCCCAAGAAAATAAAATCTGTCACTGCTTCCATTTCTTCCCCTTCCATATGCCAGGAAGTGATGGGGCCAGATGCCATGATCTTCGTTTTTTTAATGTTGAGTTTCAAACCAGCTTTGGCACTCTCCTCTTTCACCCTCAACAACAGGCTCTTTCGATCCTCTTCGCTTTCTGCCATTAGGGCGGTATCATCTGCATATCGGAGGTTGCTGATCATTCTCCCGGCAATCTTAATTTTGACCTGTGATTCATCCAACCCAGCATTTCTCATGATGTACTCTGCATATAAGTTAAATAAGCAGGGCGACAATATGCAGCCCTGTCATACTCCTTTCCCAATTTTGAACCAATCGGTTGTTCCATGTCTGGTTCTTACTGTTGCTTCTTGACCCTCGTACAGGTTTCTCAGGAGACAGGTAAGGTGGTCTGGTACCCCCATCTCTTTCAGAATTTGCCACAGTTTGTTGTGATCCACACAAACAAAGGCTTTAGCATAAAGCCTTTTATGCTAAAGGGCCTGCAGGAGAAGCCACCACCACCACCACTGGGGAAGAGGCGTGCTTGCTGCTGCCGGGCCTGCTGCTGCCGCCGCCGGGCCTGCTGCTGCCGCCGCCGCCACCACCACCAGGCCTTCCTTGTGGACTTCTGCCTGGCAGACCGCCAGTCCCTGCAGGACCAGGCCCCCAGGTACCGAGCCAGCTGTGCTGCTCCACCTGCCCCTCCCTGGAGGGGCTACATAAGCTGGCTGGCTGAGGTGGCCTGGGAGAGCCAGGGCCTGCAGGAGAAGCCACCACCACCACCACCGGGGAAGAGGCGTGCTTGCCGCCGCTGGGCCTGCTGCCGCCGTCGCCGCTACCACTGCCACCAGGCCTTCCCTGTGGACTCCTGCCTGGCATTTTTAAGGGGATTTTAATTGTTTTGTTTGTTTTATTTTGTTGGGGGGGATTTTGTTGTGTTTTTAGGGGTGGGTAGCCTGCCTGATAGGCGGGGGCGAGGGGGCATGTGTCCACCTGATGGAGGCAGTGGGGGGAGTGTTGGGGGCCAGAACATACCGAAGCTGGGCGGCAGGCGCTGGCGGAGCGCTAGGGGCAGGCCATGCCAGGTAAGGGGAACAAGGGAGAGATGTGTAGTATCTGTCCCCTGCTCCGGGCCTGTCCAGAGCCAAAGGATGGCTGGGGGAGGCGTGACCCCATCTTCTGGCCTTCGTTTGCTGCTCTGCAATGCCAGGTCTGTTACCCAGAAAACCTCCCTCATCCATGACATGATCCTGGATGAGGGTGCAGACCTGGCATGTATTACGGAGACCTGGCTGGCCGAGGCTGCTGCTCCAACCCTTGCAGCCATGTGTCCAGCCGGATTTTCGTATGCACAGCAGCCGAGGGCTGGGGATCAGGGACGGGGAGTGGCTGTTATCTACCGAGAGTCCTTGGTCTTCACCAGACCCCCTCTCCGGGAGACCAAGGTTGTTGAGTGCATGTACTGGAGGTTGGGCCCGAAGGGCAGTCTGGGGATTCTGCTTGTGTACCGTCCACCCCGCTGCACGACTGACTCCCTGGCTGAGGTGCTTGAGGTGGTCTCTGATGTGCGTGTACAGTCCCCTAACTTACTGGTGTTGGGGGACTTCAACGTACATTCGGAGGCCATCCTCACAGGAGCAGCTCGGGACTTCATGGAGACCATGGCCTCCTGGGAGCTGCACCATATTCTAACTGGGCCCACCCATGTAGCCGGTCATGCACTAGACCTTGTGTTTGTTTCTGGAGAAGCGGGGAGTGATCTGGAAGTCGGGGGTATATCCACCACCCCCTTGTCATGGTCAGATCACTATCTGGTGATGTTGGACTTCTCAGTTCCACAACCCCTCCGCAGGGGTGGTGGACCCATTAAAATGGTCCGCCCCAGGCGTCTTATGGATCCAAATGGATTCCTGAACGCGCTTGGGGATTCTCTGGGGCATGCCAACGGCCACTCGGTCGAGACCCTGGTGGGTGGCTGGAATGCCGCAATTACTGGGGCATTAGATCGGGTGGCTCTGAAACGCCCTCTCCCCCTGAACAGGGCTCGGACTGCACCATGGTTCAATCCGCGGTTACGAGCTCTGAAACAGGAGGTGAGACGGCTAGAGCGCCGGTGGCGGAAGTCTCGCTCCAAAGACGATCAGACATGGGCTAGAGCTATATCTTCAGCCTATCACGTGGCGGTGAAGGCAGCAAAAAAGGAATATTATGCTGCCTCCATCGCGTCTGCAGAGTGCTGCCCCAGGAGGATGTTCCAAGTGGTCCGGAGCCTGGTCGGTCCTGTGGCTCCGGAACCACTGGAGCATTCTAAGGCCTCCTGTGAGGCTTTGGCAAGGCACTTTGCAGATAAAATTGATCAGATTAGGTGTGTTACTCTGCACACTGTGGATACAGTTAGTGAGCAAGAGGCAGCCTGTGGGAAACCGGTTTTGTGGGATTGGTTCCAGCTTCTTCCTCCTGATGAAGTGGACAAGGTGCTTTCATCTGTAAGGCCGACCACCTGCTTACTTGATCCTTGCCCATCTTGGCTCATTATGAGCTGCAGAGAGAGACTGGGTGAGGGGATCAAGGTGGTGGTGAACGCCTCCCTTGAGGAGGGAGTGATGCCATCAGCCCTCAAGGAGGCAGTGATAAGACCGCTCTTAAAGAAGCCCTCCTTGGATCCTCAAATTCTGAACAACTTTCGCCCAGTCTCAAATCTGCCATTTTTGGGCAAGGTGATTGAGCTGGTGGTGGCGGTACAGTTGAAGGCACACTTGGAAGAAACTGATTATCTAGACCCATTTCAGTCGGGCTTCAGGCCTGGGCATGGGACAGAAACGGCCTTGGTCGCCTTGGTGGATGATATGAGGAGGGCTCTGGATAGGGGTGAATGCTCCTTCCTTGTTCTCCTCGACCTCTCAGCAGCTTTTGATACCGTTGAGCACGGTATCCTCCTGGACCGCCTGGAGGGGTTGGGCATTGGAGACACTGTATTGCGGTGGTTCCGGTCCTTCCTCTCCGGCAGGTACCAGAGGGTAGCAGTGGGAGAGGAGGTTTCGGACCCGTGGCCACTTACTTGTGGGGTGCCACAGGGTTCCATCCTCTCCCCGATGCTATTTAACATCTATGTGAAGCCACTGGGGGCTATCATCAGGAGGTTTGGGGTGCACTGTCATCAATATGCGGATGACACGCAGCTCTACCTCTCATTCAAATCTTCACCAAGGTTGGCCATAGAATCCCTGTCCAAATGTCTGGAGACGGTGAGTGGCTGGATGGGGAGGAATAAGCTGAAGCTCAACCCTGACAAGACCGAGGTACTTTTGGTGGGAGACAAGAGGAGGCTGGGGGATGTTGACCTGGTGTTGAATGGGGTACAGCTACCCTTGAAAGACCAGGTCCACAGCCTGGGGGTCATTTTGGACTCCCAGCTGTCCATGGAGGCTCAGGTGTCAGCTGTGAGCCGGACAGCGCTGTATCAACTCCATCTGATATGGCGGCTGCGCCCCTTCCTTCCCGACCATCTGCTCCCATCGGTAGTATATGCCCTGGTCTCCTCTCGTTTGGACTACTGTAATGCGCTCTACGTGGGGTTACCCTTGAAGATGGTTCGGAAACTGCAGCTGGTACAGAACGCGGCGGCTCGCCTGATTAAAGGCAGCCGCCGGCAAGATCACATCACTCCAGTGCTGAAGGAGTTGCACTGGTTACCAGTTGTTTTCCGGGCCAAATTCAAGGTGTTGGTTTTGACCTTTAAAACCCTATATGGTTCCGGCCCAGCCTACCTTAAGGAGCGCCTCCAGCAACACCAGACAGGCCGCTTAACAAGATCAGCCTCGGATGGCCTTCTCTCTGTCCCATCAGCCAGGACAGCTAGACTGGTGGGGACGAGGGAGAGGGCCTTCTCTGTGGTGGCCCCCACTCTGTGGAACTCCCTCCCTAGGGAACTCCGTCATGCCCCCTCTTTAATGAGCTTCCGTCGTGCATTAAAAACGTGGTTGTTCAGGCAGGCATTTGGGGTGGGCTAGGGTATTTTTTTTTAAAAAAAATTATGGTAAAATTTTATTGTTTTAAATTGTTTTATGGTGGGTTGTACATCGCCCAGAGTGGCTGGGTGACCAGTCAGATGGGCGATTAATAAATTTAATAAATAAAATAATTTAATAAATAAATAAATAAATTTCGCATAGTCAATGCAGCAGAAATAGACATTTTTCTGGAATTCTCTTGCTTTCTCCATGATGCAGCGAAAGTTGGCGATTTGATCTCTAGTTCCTCTGTCTCTTCAAAACCCCACTTGTACTTCCAGTAGTTCTCGGTTCACATACTGCTGAAGCCTAGCTTGTAGAATTTTGAGCATAACTTTGCTGGCATGTGAAATGAGTGCAATTGTACGGTAGTTTGAACACTCTTTGGCGTTGCCCTTCTTTGGAATAGGAATGTAAACTGACCTTTTCCAGTCTTGTGGCCACTGTTGAGTGTTCCAAATGTGTTGGCATATTGAGTGCAGCATTTTAACAGCATCATCTTTTAGGATCTTAAATAGCTCAGCTGGAATACTGTCATCTCCGCTAGCTCTGTTGTTAGTAATGCTTCCTAAGGCCCACTTGATTTCACTCTCTAGGATGTCCGGCTGAAGTTCAGTGACTGCACTATCATGGCTATCAAGGACATTCAGATCTTTCCTGTATAGTTCTTCTGTGTATTCTTTCCACCTCTTCTTAATCTCATCTGCTTCTTTTAGGTCCCTACCTTCTTAGTCCTTTATCATGCCTGTCTTTGCACAAAATGTTCCCTTGAGATCTCCGATTTTCTTGAAAAGATCTCTAGTCTTTCCCATTCTATTGTTTTCCTCGATTTCTTTGCATTGTTCATTTAAGAAGGCCTTCTTGTCTCTCCTTGCTATTCTCTGGAACTCTGCATTCAGTTGGATAGATCTTCCCCTTTCTCCCTTGCTTTTTGCTTCCCTTCTTTCCTCAGCTACTTGTAAAGCCTCATCAGACAGCCACTTTGCTTTCTTGCATTTCTTTTTCTTTGGGATGGATTGAGTTGCTGCCTCCTGAACAATGTTACGAACCTCCATCCATAGTTCCTCAGGCACTCTGTCTATCAGATCTAATCCCTTAAATCTATTCCTCACCTCCACTATATATTCATAAGGGGTATGATTTAGGTCATACCTGAATGGTTTAGTGGTTTTCCCTACGTTCTTCAATTTAAGCCAAAATTTTGCAAGAAGCAGCTCATGATCTGAGCCACAGTCAGCTCCAGGTCTTGTTTTTGCTGACTGTATGGAGCTTCTCCATCTTTGGCTGCAAAGGACATAATCAACCTGATTTTGATTTTGACCATCTGGTAATGTCCATGTGTAGAGTCGCCTCTTGTGCTGTTGGAAAAGAGTGTTTGCTATGATCAGCGTGTTCTCTTGGCAAAACTCTATTAGCCTTTGTCCTGCTTCATTTTGTACACCAAGGCCATGCTTGCCTGTTATCCCGGTGATTTCTGGACTTCCTACTTTGGCATTCCAATCCCCTATGATGAAGAGGACATCTTTTTTTGGTGTTAGTTCTAGAAGGTGTTGTAGGTCTTCTTAGAACCGATCAACCTCAGCTTCTTCAGCCTCAGTGGTTGGGGCATAGACTTGAATTACTGTGATGTTGAATGGTTTGCCTTGGATTCATACTGAGATCATTCCATCGTTTTTGAGATTGTACCCCAGTACTGCTTTTCCCATCCTTTTGTTGACTATGAGTGCTACTCCATTTCTTCTAAGGGATTCTTGTCCACAGTAGTAGATATAATGGTCACCTGAATTAAATTTGCCCATGCTTGTCCATTTTAGTTCAATGATTCCCAAGATGTCGATGTTCAATCTTACCATCTCATGTTTGACCACCTCCAGCTTACCTTGATTCATTGATCTTACATTCCAGGTTCCTAAACAATATTATTTTTTACAGCATCAGATTTTCTTTTCACCACCAGACACATCCACAGCTGAGTGTCCTTTCAGCTTTGGTCCAACCACTTCACTCTTTCTGGCGCTACTTGGAAATTCCCTCTGCTGTTCCCCAGTAGTATATTGGACACCTTCCGACCTGAGGGGCTCATCTTCTGGTGTCATATCTTTTAGCTTTGTGATACGTTCCATGGGGTTTTCTTGGCAAGAATACTGGAGTAGGTAGCCATTTCCTTCTTCAGTGGACCACATTTTGTCAGAACTCTCCGCCATGACCTGTCCGTCTTGGGTGGCCCTGCACAGCATAGCTTATGGCTTCACTGAGTTACGCAAGCCCCTTTGCCACAACAAGGCAGTGATCCATGAAGGGGTCCCCCATATATATATATATATATATATATATATTAGGGATGGCGGAGAATTTCTCCCCGAAACTTCGGGGGGCCGAGCGCCAACGTGTTCGGCCCCCCGAACAAGTTTCGGGGAGAAATCCTCCACACACCCCCGCACCCTGCACCCCCCCCCCCAGGACGGGACTTACCTTCGCCGAATGTCCCTCCTGGCGGCGGGTCCGGCCGGCGGTTCGGCAGCTGTTCGTGTGGGGCGCTGTTCCCCCCTGGCCTGAACTTCGCGGGGGGAACAGCGAAGCGCCTCCCCCCCACCGCGAACAAGCTTCTGCGAAAGGTAAGGGACTTTTGTCCACCCCGAATATATATATATATATATATATAGAGAGAGAGAGAGAGAGAGATGATAGATAGATAGATAGATAGATAGATAGATAGATAGATAGATAGATAGATAGATAGATATTTTATACAGGGACTTATATCTCGCTTTCTCCCTCCAAAACTGAGGTGTCCAGAATGACCAGTAACAGCTGCCCTAGTCAGGAGCTTGTCTCCAGTGGATTCTAAATAAGTGAAGGGGCTATCAAGAACTTGTGGGCTAGCTCTGACTCCTAGATATCCACAGCCATGCATCCCAGCCAACGTACAGGCTGAAGGTGTCAGTCTGAAGGGGGCCTGCATATGGATGGATGTATACATAGCTCTTTACCAGAAATATAATTTATTTCAGAGATCCTGCCTCACTTGGAAGCTGACATGTGGTAAATGAGGACCCCACCTACTAGAAGAATATACAAATAGCACATTTCTACATCTGTTGGCTAGAATTTGTATCATGATATTCACCTTATAAAAGAGCCCAGCACCCTACACAGAGCAAGCCAAGCCACATGACAGAATGCTGGGTTTGGGATGGTGTGACATTGCTTCTTCACAAATCTGAGACAAGTTTTGAGTGGTGGTGGTGAACTTCCAGTAGCAGCCAGGAGCACACCTCTATGCTTGCAGAATTTATTTACTCAGGCCCAAGAAAATGTCATTCACCTCCTGCCAATGTGAAAAAAAAAATGAAATAAAAACTGGATGGAATGAAAATGCCCATATAGATTTCTCAAGAATCTCTAAGCAGGAAAAAAAAAACAACAACACCAGTTTTATGCATTCCTACAGTTTGGGGGCATTTTGTTAACACTGAGTTAATAGCTATATGGTGTAGTCTTTCCTTCACGCTGATGAGTAGATGTGATACAGGGTGTCTGTTGTGGTTAATTCCAACACTCTCCTAAAAAGTGCTGCAATTCTAACACCTTATTCATGTCTGTGCTTACTCAAGAGTAAGTCCCATTTTGTTCACTGGGACTTGGCTTCAAGTAAGTGAGCATAGAACTGCTGCCTAAGACTCCTAATATGAACATTTTCTAATAAATATTTTGAAAAGAATTTCGGGCGATTTAATTTCAAAGCCTGAAACTTCTCTATTACTAATCTTCTTTATGCATCTGATTACAAAGCAGGAATATTTAGATTACTTTATAGTTCATCTGTATCAAGTTTTGGGTTGTTGTTGTTTTTTACCACAAATAAAAAGCCTTTCCAACAGAGAAATTGCATTTGGTCATGATTTATTCCCTTTATAAATGAAGCGTATACATTAGTTTGAAAGTTACTGTATTTGCAATGAGGTTGGCAAGATAGATTGCAAGTAATACGAACATGGGGGAAAATTACAGTCACAAACTGTACAGAATCACAAACTCTCGATGATATACTCATGAAATAAACCCTCACATGTTTTATTCAGCAACAGCAGTTGTTGCGATACCATTTTTAAAGAATGGCTTGCATTCAACAAAAGGAAAATGATGAAAAGAGTGTTTTTTCATGAAAGATTTTACCTTCAAAATATCTATGTAAGCAACTCAATAGCAAGGATAGAATGACTCTGAGGACCAGAAGATATTCTTGAAAACCTTGATAATAATAGTTTTAATTTATTAAGCATGCAAATAAGCCTGGATTCAGTGATGGAGGTTTCAACTGAGCATTTCTGTAATGAACACCACCCAGCCCCCTCCCCAAACAATGCTTTGGGACTACATAGGCTGCATAGGAAATAAATTAACAAAAAGGAATGTGTGAAACCCTCCTGAGAAATGTCACTAATCTCACTGAAACTTTCTTGGAATTTTGCATGAAAAGGAAACTTCACTTTGACTTTTCCTTTATGCTGATGTGTGACCCTTCCCCACCACACACCACACACACAAGTGCCTGCCCCTTGGAAATTCCATTATCCTGGCTTTTTAACAAATACTGATGACCTTTAACCAAATAAAGAGGTATATAAATGTTAATAAACAATAAAAAATACTAGTCTTACCACAGCTCTTTTGTTTTCCTTCGCAGTTCTTCATGTATTAGGGCCAAAACAGATACTACTTTAAGGGATCAATCCTATCTGGGTCGATGGTCACCTCCAACCCCGAGGGCGGCCGCCTATCCAGTGCAGGGCAGGAGGAGTGGTGAGAAGCGGATTTCCTCCTTGCTCCCCACCCTGCCCTGCTTTTTCAGCTGACAGCCGATTTTGGCTGTCTAGCCACAGGACCTCGGAGCACAGGAAGCAACAGCTAGATGACACATACTATGTGTTGTACCTGCATTTCCGACTTCCCCACCCTGGCACACCCCCAGGAACACCCTGTTTTTGCTGCTCCACACTCCTCTTCCAAGTGCGGAGGGCGGGGCCGTTCTGCACTGCCTACGAGGTGGCGTAGGAGTGGGTGGAGGGAACTGACCTCAAAGCACAGACTCCGAGGTCGGCTCCCGGAAACCGACCTATCCTATGGCCATCTAGCCACTCACTAGCGGACATAGGATTATTCCCTGAATGTGTGTTTAGTAGCTATCACTCCCTCATCCCATTTTTACTCTAGAGTAGGTGCAGGGGGCCCAACCTGGATCTCAAAAGCCCCCCCCCCCATTCCCCACAGTAGGGTCCCAATCTGGATCAGGGGTCTTGCACCTACTCTAGAGTAAATATGGGGGAGAGACATAGCTGTTAGGCATTTAAAATGATGTCTGTTCTGGCCTTCACTTTCATCTGAAGAAGAACCCAATGTTTGCTCCAAATTTCTCTGTAGGCAAAACTGCAGTGGCAACTCTTTTAACACCTAAGTAAAAATAGTGCCACTTTCTCAAAGAGCTACAACTCTCAAGGTTCCTTAGAAGAAGCCATGCAAGGAAGCTACTTTGAAATTGTACAGACAACACTATAGCCAACAGCTAATTTAAACTATAGCCTCTTGCTGAATTTAATTTGATTGCTCACTGGAACAAGAAGCAGGCTTGAAGCCTGCATTTATTTATTTATTTATTTATTTCTATACCGCCCAATAGCCGAAGCTCTCTGGGCGGTATTGGTTTATTCTCCAATAAAGGAGAAACTATTTCATTGTCCTTTGCACTCAACAAGAGAAACCAGTAATAATTATCACAGCAGTAGTTCCTGGTCTAGCAACTGCTGTTGTATTTAAAAAAAACACACAAAAAACACCTCTTAGACTTCCAGAGCAAACAGCCTGGCAAACTGAGAATGCCAATGTGTTAACCCCCTTCAGAGGGTCATCGGGTAACTATGCAACTCACCATTTCCCCTCTCTTCCCTTCACACTGCAGCTGTTCAAAAGCATGTCCCTTTCCTCCCTCTTCATCTCTTCTAAGTTGCAAAGCATTTGCCTTTTGTATCCCCCACCCCCCAGGAAACTTTAAAAATAAGGATGCAGAACTTCTTTCAGCTGAAGGGCCAAATTCCATTTTGGAGAGATGCTTAGGGACCACATTCCAGTGCTGGGTGGGGCAAAAGGCAAAAGCGACAGGGCCAAAAATACCAGCATATTTTAGCTTAAAGCTTATACTGCCAGGAACTACTATACTACCAGTCTCCTCACCTGAACTGACAGAGGTGGTCTTAGGAACAGAGGAACAGAGGAAGCTGCCTTATACTGAGTCAAACCCTGGGTCCATCTAGCCCAGTATTGTTGACACTGACTGGCAGCAGCGGCTCTCCAGGGTTTCAGGCAAGATTCTTTCCTAGACCTACCGGGAGATGCTGGGGATTGAATCTGGGGCCTTCTGCATGCAAAGTAGGTGCTCTGTCACACTGAGCTATGACCCCACAGTCTTGGATGTGATGCTGAGGTCCGACCGGCTGCTGGTTTGGGGGGACGTCAATATACATGCCAAGGGTGCCTTGTGTGGGATGGATCAGACTTTCATGGCCACCATGGCAACCATAGGATTGTTCCAACATGTCACAGGCCCAACACACATAGCAGGGCACACTCCAGACTTGATTTTTTCAGCCAGTCAGGCTGATCTGGAGGTGGGGGACTTTGCATTAGTCCCCTTGTCACAGTCAAATCACCTCCTGTTGAGGTTTAGACTAACAGCAGCTTTTCCCCTCTGCAAGGGTGGCAAACCTATTAAGATGGTCCACCCCTGGGGGCTAATAGATCCAGATGGTTTCCAGAGGGCATGGGGTGGGGGGGGTTCTGGCTGATATGGTTGGTTGGTGCTCCTGTTGAAAACCTGGTCAATCTCTGGAATGCAGAAATGACCTGGGCAGTTGACATAATTGCTCCTGAGCGCTTTCTCTGCAGGAGAGTATGTACCGCTCCATGGTATATGCTGAAGCTAAGAGGGATGAAACAAAATAAGCACTGCCTCCACTCAAGCCCCCACGAGTTCGGCAAGCCACCTGCAGTCATCCCGGGTTCCATCCAGCAAGCGGCCGCCATTATAATATTAGACACATTATAATATTAGATGCATAATGCCTCTAGTATCATGTAGATGCTTTCTGGCCAGAATGTGTGCATATTTAAATAGACATAGTTTTTTAAGCTCCCTTTTTTCATTAAAGAACAAGTCAGCAAAATGGCAGCCGCTCACTGGACGGGTCCGGGTGAGTCCGGGGAGCATCCAGCAGGGTGCGAGTGAGGGCGAGCAAGGCCAGGGTCTTGGCGGGCATGGTGTGGGCAGGGGGGAGCCCAACAGACTCCCAGACCCAGTTGGGTATCTGCAACATTCCTAGGGATAATAGGTGTTTGCTGATGACACCCAATTATTCAGAGTGGTTAAAACAAAAAAAGGACAGCAGAGAACTCTAAAAGCAGTTCTACAAACTGGGAGAATGGGCATCAAAACAGCAAATGTGGTTCAACGTAAGCAAATGTAAAGTGATGTACATTGGGGCAAAGAATCCCAACTTCACACATACATTGATGGTGGTGATTGACCAGGAAAGGGATTGGGGGTGGGGTGGGGTTTGGGGCGAGGACAGTTCAGTGAAAATGTTGACCATGTGCATGGTGGCTGTGCAAAAGGTGAATTTCATGTTAGGGATTATTGGGAAAGGAATCAAAACTAAAAGTGCCAATATCATACTGCCTTTATGCAAGACTATGGTGTGACCACACTAGGAATGCTGTGTACAGTTCCTGTCACTGCAGCTCAAACAGAATGTTGTTGAGCTGAAAAAGGTGTAATCCTGATTTCACAGACATGCTTCTCATCTATACTTTCATTACACCACTCTTGACTGGTGTGAGATTGGAGCCCACATTAATTCCAGGCCAAAACCACATTCTGAAATACGTTAAAAAAAAAAAAGTGGTTACATGTTTTCACAAAAGATAGATTAAACAAACTACAGTAATTAAAGGGTTTTTTTTACAGGCTGTGTTGATGTCAATGCTATTTTCCATTTTCAGCATCTCTTGAAAAATGAATAAAAAGATGTTACATCTATCATTTTATCAACACTGAATTGCAATGATGAACTTCTTATCACCTGCTGTCAAGAACACAAATATGTCATTTGATCTTTCTTCTTCAAGGAATAAAGTCACACTTCCTTCTTCTTTTTTAAGGATGCAAGATCAAAGGGTCGGGAATTTATTAAAAATGTACTACTGGCAACTGAAATTTATTTTTGGAGAGTACTAAATGCTGAACCTGATGAGAAACATGGTTTTGTAAGGCTTAGGACATAACAGAAGTGGAAAATATCTTATTTATGACCCAATATGAAATGATGTCAGCTACTGGTTGCACCTGTGCCCAATCCACAGAAAAAAGGGGAAGATAACATCTCAGGGATGCAGAAAAAATAAAGATGTTATCGGCATAATGCATTTTGAAACACAATTCTTTGAAGGCACTTAAAAAGCATCCAACTAATATATTCTATAACCAAATTACAAAATTTCAAGGTGCATGCTTGATAATTCATCTCCCCTCTTTTTTTAATGCTATTGCTGCCTTCCCTCCTTTGGTTTCTCTATACCCCTATAAAAGTGTTCTAAAATCTGCTTAAGTGAACACTTGAGTGGAGAGCTGGGCCACAGCACATAGTCCCCACCCCACCCTCGCCATGCACACATAAACACACACAACATGCATGGCATGTTGCCCCACCCAGGCATTCATGCATAGAGCACTAACATCTGGTGAGGGAGACTAATGTGTGCACATCTGTACGTGTGTAGGCATTTATGTCAGCTGGCACCCCCAGGAGCTCCAGCTCTCATGGAAGGTGTAGTACATGCCAGGAATGGATCGTCCTTCCCCTTTGCAATCCACACCACAAAGAGACAAAGCTTCAGGCTAATATGACTTTATTCTGCTAGAGACTAGCCTCTCTACAAATGCAGATTCAGGGAAACTCTCAGACTGCCCCTAAACAACTAATCCACAAACTCTAAGCAGAGGAGATGAATCACAGGGTAGAGAAGTTGCTGGCAGTTTGGGTATGAACCTCATGGCTCAGCTAGCTTCACAGGAAAGCCCCTCCCATAAGGAGGCCCCCTCCTACATTGGCTTCTAAGAGTGGCTATCGGGGGGGGCACACCGGAGCCCTGCCCCCACCTTTTCCCACTTAGCTTTGTGATACGCCTTAGCGTCTCTGAAGTCACCCTCCTCTTCCTTCTCGAAAACTTGAGTTCCCATGGTGAAGGAGGCAGGGAAGGGTCTGAGCCTGGGCCATCTGTATGTCAAGGCTTTCAGAGGAACCTCTGCCAGCATCTAGATGCTCTAGGGAGGAGGCGCTCTAGGGAGGAGGCGCTCTAGGGAGGGTCCCTCCCCCATGCTTTGATCTAGCAGTTCTAACTCTGACTCAGAATCAGAGCTGCCAGACATCTGAAAGGGCTGGGATTCATCCCTGACAGTATACTTCTCCCTCCAGATCTTCACACTCTATGTGCAAGTGTGTGTGGAGGGGGCAGTAGACATGCATGATTTATTTATTTATTTAAAATATTTCTTGGCCACCTTTCAGGGCAGAAGCCCTCCCAAGGCAGCATACAACAATAAAAACACATAAAACTGATACAATAAAACAGCAAGAAAAAATGGCAGCAGCAGAAATCATATCAGGAGAAGGCCAGAGTAAAATAATAGGTTTTCAAGGCCTTCTTAAAAGCCTGCAATGACAGAGTATGCTGGACCCCTGATGGCAACTTATTCCAGGGGAGTTGGGGCCATGTTGTCTACATGGTACAACCCCACTCCCCACTCCCCACTTCTGTATGCAGGCAGGTTTTAGAACTCCCAAGCAGCAGGGCAATTATCTGTGCCTCTGACTGGAACCATCTGGCCCTCCCTGTTGCAAGTCCCAGAGACAAATGTGCGGCGAGAATAAGCAGGCCATAGTGGAATGGCATTTGGCAATAGGTTCTTTTGAGGGGTGGATTTGAACCCTTGGCCCATCACCCATTTGCATCTTTTCTGAAATGCCCCCCCCCCCAGGGAAACTAGTTACTGACCAGGGGTCTAAAGACAGGCTGGTTGATCTGGCTAATTGGGCAAAAATAGTTAGATTTGGGAATGTTAACCATATTGACATCTCCTTTCCTTCCATATTTATCTCCCTGGAGCTTGAGGTCATCATCTAAGACCCTTCTCCAGATGTCCCTGGGAAATGAGGTGAGACATCTGGCTACAAGAAATAAGACCTTTTCAGTGGTGGTGCCCTGTCTATGAAATGCCCTCCCTAGAGAGGCTCATCTGGTACCTATATTATGGTGTTTGTGGTGCCAGGTGAAGATGTTTTTATTCTCCCAGGCATATGAAGAACTGTTTTATCCTTTTAGGTTTATTTATTCTTTGCTGGTTATTTTATTCTGGGGGGTTTATGTGCTGAACTTATTTTACTTTGTGCTATTTTATTCTATCCATCTATTAAATTTCTATACTGTCCAATAGCTGAAGTTCCCTGGGCAGTTCACAACAATTAAAACCACAAAACACAGCATAAGATAAATTATAAAAAATTAAAAGTTTAGAACTGCAGTATAAAAGTTTTTAAAAGCCCAAAATGAAACCTAGCAGCAATGCTGAGATTTAAAATACAATAACAGATTTAAAACAGAACTAAAATATTATATTTTATAATATTATATTCTATTATCATTTTATTGTGATTTTATATATCATGTTTTTAAATTTAATTTAGTTGTACACCACCAAGGTTTTGGTTTATTGGTCCTCATCCAGCCCATGGTTCAGCATCTACACAGCTTCCCCTGATTCAGACGACATGGAGAAATAGAGCTGAGTGTAATCAGTAACATCTCACTCCAAATCCCCTGATGATGCCATGAATTGGCTTCATACAGATGTTAAAAAGCATGGAGAATAACATGGACCATTGCAAAGCCCAACATAATCGGTATGTGGCTGAGCAGAAATCTTATGCCACTTTCTGAAACCAAACCCACAGATAGGAGTTGATGGTACCAAAAGCCACCAAGAGGTCTAGGAGAATCAACAAGGTCACACCCTCCTAGTTTCTCTCCCATCAGAGTTCGCCCATCAGAGTCACCAAGGTCATTTCAGTGCCAAACCCAAGCGTGAAGCCAGATTGAAATGGGTTAAGTAATCTGCTTTGTTCAGAAATGTCTGGAGTTGAGTTACCACCACCCTCTCCAAAAACTTATCCCAAAAATAGATACAACTATGTGATAGTTATTAAAATCACCTGGGTTTAAAGAGGCTTCCTCAAGCAGTGTTTGCACAACTGCCTCTTTCAAGGGGATGGTGTCAACCCCCTCTCACAAGGAGGTATGAACTACATCTTCGACCCACCCAGTCAATCTACCCTGGGTAGTTGTCAATAGCAAAGATGGGCAAGGATCAAGAGTACAGGTTGTCAGATGCACTTGTCCAACCACTTGGTCCACATCTTCAGGCCACATCAACTGAAACTGATCATACAACTGAAATCGATCACAGAACTTCAAGCCATGTTTTCTCCATTCTGTTTATCTCCATGAAATGGAAATAACATGGGATATATATATATATATATATATATAGTCATTTAGGAATTACGTTGTTTTAAAAGATGCTTTCAAATTGGATGGCTTTCTAAAAAGAGGCACCAGATACTTAGTATTACAAGCCTAGGACTAATTCAGCAAGGTAAAATTTGCATATTTCATTTCATGGCCATCTTGTACATTAGCATCAGGGGAATCTCTGTTTTTTTATATGAGTAGCTGTCCTCTTGACCTTCCTTCCTTGCCTGCATTTGGCACTGCTGCTGTGAATTCAAGTAGGATGTTGAATGGGTTTTTTTTAAGTCTTCCTATGAACACCTGACATAGGTGCATTCAGTGATATCACATTATGAAAACCACTGGCATCCTTTGTTTTGGGTGGTTTGTGCCTGTGTTTAAAACCATTCCAAAGGGAATAGGAAAACCTGTACATATGGCCAAAGCAGAGTTGTTTACAAAGATGAGGTGTGAATTAGAATGCAGAGACAACTCAGCCATCTGTCCACAAAGCCCTCTTTCATTTGTTGGCCTCCGAGGTGATAGGCTTAGAGAACTCAAGTGGGAGGAGCAACCAGGGAAGGCAGCTGCCTCTTCATTGTAACAATTAAAAGAGTTTTAAAAAATCATAAAATAAAGGTTTCTCTTCAGAAAGCTTTACTCCAGTGGCTTCTCAGCCAACCGCAGGAAAGACAGCATCTTTGGCAGGTTGCAGTCTCAACACCTAACCATTCGACTTTGGAATATCATCAGCCAACTTTAGGATGAATCTTTTCAGCAAAATAACCACACCAAAGTTCCCCTTTGAAGAATGATCATGGCTGAGAACAATTCATCATGCAAGATGAAAAGAACTTACACAATAAACGAGCAGCATCCAGTTCTCTCTAGGGAATGCTGTGTACCTCATTATAGAATTGGGGCTGACCCATGTCCACACAACTCAGTAATTTAGTATACACAGTTCTTAGGGCTGCATCACATCAGACTGTAGGTAGCGTAGCAGTGATGAACTCATGCATTTGAGCATTTCTTCACATCAAGATTTCCCTGCCATTGGCCACATAAGATCAAGGGTTCTTGCTTTGCCCTGTGCCCAGCATTTACTTGTTTACTAGCAAAATACCTATAGTTACAATGGATGTGGTGTGCATGGAGGATCTGCCTATAGCAAAGACTACTGGAGTCCATCACACACAAAGACAGATTGCAGTGCACCTGTCAGTGAGAGCTGAGCCGCCTGCTGAAAGGGGTAGATGGGATTTGACCACATCCATAATGTTGTCAGCTGCAGCAACTTACTTTCTTCCACAGAAGTGAAAAACAGTCTGGCAAATGTGTGTGTGTGTGGGGGGGGGATTTATTATCTAGATAAGATTCTGCATGACAGCACTTCTATTCTGGCACACAGTGAAAGAGCTGGTGGGTCTCCAATATTTTATGCCCATCTTCCACTTCTAGATCCATTTGCAGATGTTTCCCACATATTGAGCTGGTTTAACTTGATATTTCTATGTCCCTCCATCAGAAACTTTATTTGGGCTCTGACTGAGAACCTGGGTCGAATCAACATTCAAGAAGAAGGAGTGCTCTAGCTGCCACCCCCCACCTCCTCACGTGTTTCCGTTGCCCTGCAGTCACACAGGGCAACTCTCTGAAGAGGAGTGCCTCCTGTATCCATGGAGGCACTCGACATGATTAAGAACCCTGGAAAATACTTATCCTTGCATGTTGATTCTACTCAGATTTTCAGTGCCTGAATAGGGCTGTTGTGTTACATATCTGAAAGTAGTCTCCTGGCTTTAGCCAAAATTACAGATCCAGGCCTCAAACAATGTGTGGACTTTAGATATTATATATCAGGAACTGTCTCAGCTGAAAGTGCTGGAACCATTTCAATTGTAGGTATGGATGCTTTTCCCACACATATTACAGTGTATGGAAACCCTTTGGGTCAAACGTGTACGTGTGTGTGTGTGTGTGTGTGTGTGTGTAGGTATGGCATCAATAGAAGAGAAATGTTTCACAAGGATTTTGAAGAGGCAGTAACATTAAAAGGGTGTCACTGGGGAAAGATCAGGAGCTAATTTTTTCACCCTAAGTGCCAAATCTGCAAGGTGGCTCATTAAAAGGATCATCATCAGTTCCTGTGTGTGCTGCTTCCTAAAGGTAAACCTGTACTCAATGCTAGGGATGTCGTGAATGTTCATTTCCTGCTATGTTTCTGACAATCTTCTCTCAGTTCAGCTCCCCAAACTGAAGTTTGCGAACCCTCCCTCGCCCGACCTTGCTCAGTTGCAGTCGAGCGATTCCCCCCAAATCATGGGCACTATGGCAATCCTGTTCTCACGTTTCTCCCAGCTCTCATCAAGCAGCTTCTTGGCGAATTACTTCAGCAGCTATCCCTTCATTTTTGCGCATTTGGCCCCCCCGATGTGGGCATCTGCATATATGTACATTTTCTGTGCAAAAAATCCCAATAGCACAGTTGACATGGCCCTTCTGATTTTGCGCTTTCAATGAATTAAGAAATGCAACAGCCACAGAGAGATCCACATGTTGTGGGGGGTGGGGAGACGTCGAGGAGGGAACAGAAAAAGATGAGAGCAAACAAGCCCCTCCCTACCTGAATGATGGTTGTTTCATTCAGATTGAAATGGGCCATTGTCCTCAATTTCTGCACAACAATTAGAAAGTACTATTCCTTAACACTTGCAAGTAGGGATGTATGAAAGTCACTTACCATTTTGCGGATCTGCTTCGCGGTGGCAGGGGAGGTACTCCATGCCTCCCCCCAGAATCCTGCCCGTCCGGCTCCACTCTGCGGGAATTCTGCGGAGCCGCTGGCTGGGTCTGCCAGCAGCTGGACATCCGGCCACTGGGCAGCAGGGATGCAAATGGCGGCAGCCGTAGCCACCACCGTTTGCGTCCCCATGATAGGCTACATAAATATTTACATAGCCCATCACGGCAAAGTAAAAAAAAAAGCGTACGCAAATGGTGGCAGCTACGGTGGCCGCCATTTGCGTTCGCTATTTTTCGCCGTTCTAGCCTACGTAAATATTTACATAGGCTAGAACAGCTAAAAATAGCGAACGCAAATGGTGGCCGCCATAGCCGCCACCATTTTCATACGCTGCGCCCAGCTGCAGCCGGCCAGGAGATCAGCCGCCCCCGCCACCGCAACTGCCGCCCCCACCCCCGCTGCCACCGCACCTGCCGCCCCCGCCACCACACCTTCCGCTGCCGCACCTTCCGCCACCGCCAACCCTGCTGAGGCCGCCACCCCCAAAATTCGTAAATATTTACGTAGGCTAGAACAGCTAAAAATAGCGAACGCAAATGGCGGCCGCCATAGCCGCCACCATTTGCATATGCTGCGCCCAGCTGCGGCCAGCCAGGAGACCAGCCGCCCCCGCCACCGCAACTGCCGCCCCCGCCGCCACCGCACCTGCCGCCTCCGCCGCCACACCTTCCGCTGCCGCACCTTCCGCCACCGCCAACCCTGCTGTGGCCACCACCCCCAAAATTCGTAAATATTTACGTAGGCTAAAACGGTGAATCAAAAATGGATGCAAATAGAGCCCGCTATGCTATTTGCGTTCCCTTTTATTTTCGCCGTCATAGTCTACGTAAATATTTACGTAGATTAAGATGGCCACAAATAAGGAACACAAATGGTGGCGGCCGTAGCCGCTGCCATTTGTGTACGTATTTCCCCCCTCCCCCAGAGCCCTCCATGGCTGGAAATCCGGCTGCGGACGGCTCTGGCCTGAGCTGGGAGTTGATGGAGCTGCTGCGGAGCACAGCCGGCCGTGGAGGATTCCGAGGGGGAGGAACGGATCGCCTCCCCCCACACCATCAACATAATCCGTGGAAAGGTAAGTGACTTTTGTACATCCCTAGGCAATTCCTCCACATTTGCATGAAGAATCCACTACACAATGGAGAGTGTGCATGTGGGGGGGGCACATGCAACTTGAACACCAGTTTCCCTTGTATGGCTGGCTCTGTGATGACATCCCAGCGCAGACAGGAAAGATTGCAGGTGTGGGAAGAGAGCATATAATTGTGCATATTCTCAGACAACAAAAGGCTCAAGTGCCCCGTGCCCTGGAAGCTCCTTGTCAAATGTCAGTGCATTAGCAAAACAAAGGAGAGGAGAGGTGCAGCAGGCAGAATCAGTGAGTGAGTCATAGAGATGACTCAACACGCTAATGGTTTACAGAATGAAAAATGGTGTAGCTGAAAGTGCGCATTTCAGAGATTTAAAAGTGCGCAAATTTGAGGCTTTGTGTGTGCACATCCCCTTTTGCGCATATCAATCTCTGAGTCAAACAAAAACAAAAAACGGTGAAGCTGCAACCGGTTCATGGGGACGATCGTCGGTGATCATCGCTTACTGAGTGCTTCGATGAACAGGAGGAGAGGCTAAACATCAGCAGCAGGGAGTTCTCACATCCCTTCTCAAAGCAGCTCACAACATCAAGGGAAAAAAATACAACAACATTGTCAGAAAAGTCATGATAAAATTTAGAGTCATACAAATTGGCTGAACATCTCACATTAATACCCACATTCTTTCACACACAGAGAGTAATATTAAAGAATCCACTAAGATTAAACATTCATACTGAGGCCCAATAAAAGGGAAATGCAAAAAATAATCTAAACAGCAGCAAAAATAATACATCTTATCAAAACTGAATGTAGCCCCAGCCACAAACACTGAACAAGACCCCCTCCTGATGATCTTTCAGCAGCTTCCGGAGTCACAGGAGTAGGGCTATGCACCGCTTCGGCCCAAGGCCCGAACCCCGAGTCGAAGCGGGCTGCTTCGGGTCACTCTGTGCCCTTTCTGAGGTGAAGCAGAGGGGGCACGAAGTGACCCAGAGCGGGTCAGGGGCTTTCTGAAGCATTCAGTGCACTTCAGAGCTTTGCCTCCCCCGGCCCAGGCCCCCTGGTGCCTCCAGATCCTTAACTGAGCCACCACCACTGCCATCGCTGCCACCATCGCTGCCTCTGTTGCTGCCACCGCTGTTGTCCTCACTGCTGCCACCACCTTCTCTCTCACCTCCACTGCTGCTGCTGCTGACTTCTCCGCCACCACCTGATGCGGCCACCACCGTTGTCTTCTCTGCCATGGCCCACCATTGCTGCTGCCACCATCTCCTGGGGCCTGGACACAAGTGACTCACCTTCTTGCAGGGAGTTGCCATTTTTAAAATGGCAACTTCCTGGAACTTCCAGGAGGTTGCCCTTTTAAAAATGGCAACTCCCTGCAAGAAGATGAGTTGCTGCACATCCAGTCCTCGGGAGGCAGTGGCGGAGAAGGCAGTAGCAGCAGCAGCAGCAGCGGAGAAGCAGCTGCGGTGACAGAGAAGGCAGCGGCGGTGGCGAAGGTGGTGGCTAGGGATGGCGGAGAATTCCACCATGGACTCCATGGGGGCCGGATTCTTAGAATCTGCCCCCCCCAGAGCCCATGGTGGAACGGACCACCCCACCCCGCCACCCCGCCACCCCGCGAAGTCTGACCTGGCCGGATCCTACCTGGCACCACCGGGTCCGGATCCGGCTGGGTCCATCTGCAGCCGGTCTTCAGACGCGAATGGCATCCTGCCTAGTGGATGCCATTTGCGTCCCTTCCCGTTACCATGATAGGCTACATAAATCTTTATGTAGCCTATCACAGTAAAGACCAGGGATGCAAATGGCATGCGCTATGCCATTTGCTAGGGATGTTGGAGAAATCCGCCATGGACTCCAGTGAGGTCGGATTCTTTGGAATCCACCCCCCCGGAGTCCGTGGCAGAACGGCCTCCCCCCTACCACCCCCCAAAATCCCCCCCGGGATGGACCTACCTGGCGGTGGATGCGGCGGCAGCGGCAGATGTGGCAGCGGTGGCTCATCTTACATAGCCTATCATGGCAAAGAGTAAGGGCACAAATGGCGGCTACTATGCCATTTGCGTCCCTGTCTTTTGCCATGATAGGCTACGTAAATACTTACATAAATACTTACGTGCCTTGCTGCAGAGCAAAGCCAGCTGGGGAGGATTCTGGGGGGTGGGACGGATCACCGCCCCCGCACCACAGATCCCCAGAACGGAATAAGGTAAGGGATTCGTACATCCCTACCATTTGCGTCCCTTCCCCTTACCATGATAGGCTACATAAATCTTTACGTAGCCTATCATGGTAAAGTCCATGGACGCAAATGGCACGCGCTACACCATTTGCGTCCCTTCCCCTTACCGTGATAGGCTATGTAAAGATTTACGTAGCCTATTACGGTAAAGGGAAGGGATGCAAATGGCGTCCGCTAAGCCGGACACCATTTGCGTCCGAAGACTGGCCGCGGCCGGAAGTCCGACTGCAGCCAGCCCTGGCTGGTGGCTCTGTGGACTTGCCACAGAGTGGAGCTGGCCAGGGAGGATTCTGGGGGGATGACAGGATAACCTCCCCCCCCACAGACCCCCCAGCGGACTCCAGGTAAAGGGGTTTCATACACCTCTAGCGGTGGCACAGTGGCAATGGAGAAGGTGGTGACGGAGAAGGCAATGGCGGCGGCAGCAGAGGAGGAGGTGGCCCAGATAAGGAGCTGGGGGCATCGGGGGGGACCCGAAGTGGGTGGGGGCCCCCTGAATCTGCCCAAGCCAAATCGGGCCTGCCTTGGAAGCCACAAGGTGGATTGCAGGGTCCCTGCACAGCCCTACAAAGGAGTATTTGTAACCAGAGTCTGTCAGGGCTTCACTGTCCCAGGCCAGGTGGAAGTGGGCAAGGAAGAGGGGCCAGATCTTGCAGGTCCTAAATCGTTCTTCAGATTAACCAATTTGCAAAGTACAGTGTAGCTACATGGTAACCAAATCAAGTGTCACAAGCTTCCATCTGTAACGTACCTTCTTCCTGTTCAATTCAATGTTTTCCCCCCTTTTTTGGTTATGTAATATAACACATTTCTGAGATGGACAATAATATAATGATATACGAGGGTATACCAAGCAGCCTCCTTTGCAAACTGACCAGTATAATGTAGTGTGATCCATAAAGCAGATCCAACCAACCATGAGTGTAATCTCATTTCTGCAAACTGAATTTCCATTTGCTTAAAACCCATTTTCTCTCTTCCTCTGACCTTTCGTTGAACTGAATAATCCCCTTGCTGCAAATGTCACTACTACCAAAGATACAGTGCTACCACCTGACTTCTGAATCAGAGGCAATGCCCAATTAAGCCAGGTCTGTGCTTTTGGAAGGATTAACAATGTCCCATTAAAGCTAAGTCTCTGTGCATTCATACAGGGAGCAAGGCACAGTCATACAAGATGCAAAATTACATCTACAATAAATAACCAACTTGTAAAATCATCAGTGAAGCAGGGAGGGTGAGAGAGATCTGAAAGAACTAAAAGCTGCACAGTCGCAATGCTCTGTACAAAACATGGAGATAAAAAAATGGAACAATAAAAGATTCCTAATACATTTGTTCCACTTCAAGAAGAAGACCAGGTAATTCAGAACAAAACAAAAACCTGGGGGTGTGCTTATATGCACAGAAGTACTGAAGTATCCCTTATGTTTCTACATCACCATGGTGCTTTGCATTATACAGACCCTAAATAGCCAATTCAGACCAGATCAGAACTTCTGCTCACCAGCTCTCCTAAAAAGCATGATGGGCAGACTGGATTCTAACCAGCTATCAGGGATGCTGTAGCAGTGAATTTCCTTCTGCATGGCTAGATGATCTATGATTATACACATTTTCATTATTTCTTTGACATTTTCATTTCTAAAGATGCCATTACTGCAATCAAAAGGAACTACCATGCTTTCACCTCTTCCTATATGTAATAGCTCATGAGCACTCCCTGGCCCAAGCAACAGAATCACAAAGGCACATACAAAGATACAGCATAGCTCTATCATGCCTATTCCAAATTCATTCATTCATTCATTATATTTCTATACTGCCCCATAGCCAAAGCTCTCTGGGCGGTTCACAGAAATTCCCAGTGAGTTAAATCCCAATGAGTTCAGTGACGCTTTGTCCCAAGTAAATGAGCATAGAATTGTAATCTTAGCAGAACAGTTGTGTTCTCAGCATTTAATCCTCAATAGTGTGGTGGAACAGATATGATGAGATATGGTTGGTGATAGGGATGGATATATATGTTCGTTTTGCTTTCTCTTGCATTCAAATTGTTTAAATCTCAAGTTCTTTCCATCCCACATGTGAATAAATTAGTGATTTAAAAAAAAATCTTATCAAAAATAAACCAAATTGAAATTCCCACCTGAGGGAAGTTGAGGGGCCTCCTGGTGGGGAAAAAAAAGATGTGGAAGCCCTAATTCAGTGCTACAAACATGGCTGAATACACAGGGATTCAAACCCAGACTTTTAAGAGCTAAGCACTCAAAGCCCTGGACCTGAGTGGACAAATCTGCCAGTTGTAGTTTCTCCCGTATTCATTAAAAAGAAAAAACACCTTCAAATTATTTCCATCCCATTTATGAAGAAATCTGTGAATTTTAGGGAAATTCTTATCAGTTCTTATCAGTGTTCTTATTTAAAAAAAATGAACGGAACAAATTCTTGCTCATCCCTTGATGGCAGATATCAAGTTGCATGTCCATCCATTCCCCACATGTGTATGCTGGCCTGCCTCCAGACCCACTGGTAGTGTATGAGCATTTCAAGTAAATCTTTGGATCAACATCCCCCCCCCCCCCAAGTGCAGAGAAATCCCTTGCAGGTTGGTGCAAGTGTAACTGTTTTCCACATATACAAGGCTCCTGTATTGGGGCATGAGGCATTTTAGCAAATGGCTAATTAGCCAAGTGAAATAAAACTCAAACTCAATATTTATTTTATCCAATTCAAACATCTTAGCTAAAATTGTGATTTTTAGCTTATCTGAGATCAGTGAAAGCTTTTGGATTACTACTCATAAAATGGTCTCCTGTGTGCCTATATTGAATGAAATATATCTTTGTGAGTTTGCATGTATATTCCTTTAAGAAAATATAGTTATATTGGTGAGGCATCTGATTAGCTAAGAATGTGCAAACTTAGAGCATAGAAGTATTCCTTTGATATTCTAAAAATAGATTACATTCCATTATTAAAAGGTATTTTCCATGCTTTTCTATTGTGTTCAAGGGCTTCTTCACATGGAGCTTTTATCCTGCTATTGAGTTTGCTCACTCATGGATGTTTGTGGGTCCTTTTCATGACATTGTCAACCTCCAGGGCACATCCAGAGGTGTTTTCTGGCTATCCCATCTCAAAAAGGTCCAGTTGGATTGTTATGCTATTAAAACAGCCACTAGATGACGCTGTTTCACTGATCTCTATGGAACCTTGAAAATTAAAAACTTCCCCCCTTAGCAATCATGTGATCACTGTCTGGGAACCCACTGTAAACACGGAAAGGCTCCACAACGGGAAGATGGCAGTTTTTTTTCTTTAATGTAAAAGCAGCCGAAAACTGTCCTGGCTGATTCACCACCTTGGCATTCCAATCTTTTTTTTTTCCCTCCCAGATGCAACTAACTTTTTAAAACAACTGTCAGCAGCCATAAAAATAGGAAATTTGGGGGTCACGTGCGTTTACACAAAACTTTCTCAATTTAAAATAATGATAGAAAGATTATAAATTTGCCCTTAAGTATATGGACAAAATTTCTGTTGAGTAGTTGTATTTCTCTGCTGTAGCACAAACAACAGCATGCAGCAGGTACTTTAAAGGCTAACAAGCTTATTGGGGCATGAACATTTGTGGGCAAGAGTGATTGCTCTGATTCAGCTGCATTTCCCCTCTAACAACATTGGGAAGAAGCAGTATGCCATAAAATCCTGTAGGAGAAGATTGAACCAGGATAAAGGGGCAGTTTCTGTCCTTCCTTTGGTCATCACCAAAACTCTTCTCCAATTGCGAGAAGCTGGAGGGTGTGATTATTTTTCCAGGAGCAATTACCTCTGATGAAAAATGAATCATGACTTAGAATCCTAGATTGTGTCTGTAAACAATAAGCAGTACAACATGGTTGACTTCCCAGAGGGCTTGGATTTAAGGGATGTGTTTATCTTTGATCTTCCACTCATTATTTTGAAGCAGTTCATCCAGAATTAATACAACTTCCCAATTCTCTGTTCTCACAGTTGCTAATAAAGATCTCAATCAACATTTCTCACTTCAGGGCGTTGTCTCACGTTGCACTTTAATATATTCAGCTTCTATTAATGTCACATTAAGACTGATAGAAAGGTTATGTTATCTCTTCTCTTAATGCATGAAATGGTCTCAAAAATGTGGTATTTTAATTGGTATCTCCCCCACCCTTTAAATAATACTTTCAGAAGGCCTTCTCTCTTTAAACTCTTTCTAAAAATGGTGAAAAACTCCATTTGGAAGCATCCCAGACAAAAGAGTGATTCACAGTGCAATCCCATGCATGTTTACTGAGAAGTAAGTCTCACTGATTCTGTTCTAATGCAGGGACGCCATTTGCATCCCTGTGGAGGCTGTGATAGGCTACATAAGTATTTATGTAGCCTATCACGGCGGGGGGGGGGACCCAGCATACGCAAATGGCGTCGGCTACCGCCATTTGTGTATGCTGGGGTTTTTCCCCCTGCCGTGATAGGCTACGTAAATATTTATGTAGCCTATCACGGCTCAATACAGGGATGCAAATGGCAGTGGCTACAACAGCTGACATTTGCATCCCTGCAGGGCTGCCCAGAGGCTGGATGTCCAGCTGCGGGCGGCCGGAGCCGGACGGCGGCTTCGCGGCTTGGCAGTAGAGCGGAGCCGGCCAGGCAGGATTCCAGGGGGAGGACTGGATCGCCTCCTCCCCCATCGAGGATTCCAGGAGGAGGGACGGAGCGCCTCCCCCGCACTGCGGATTGCCCAGCGCAGAGCCAGGTAGGTGTTTCGTACATCCCTACATGTGATGGAGCCCTGTATTTTCCACTCTTTTTTGGAAGAAGGACAATTGCACAAAATGACCGTCTTTGCCTATTGACCTCCATGTGGAAAACCCAAATCACAATTTACATTAAGTTCATGCACTGCAAAGGAGGCTGTACATTCACCCCTTGACCCTGAGAATTCGATCGCTACTTGGCAGTGTATGAACACTATGAGCTCCTGATGATACATGAAGATACACATTGTCAAGATCATGTACAATGATCAGACTTCAGGACATGGGGGTATGGTCAGTTTTTGATGACCACTTGCCCTATTCTTACAGGTTAGCTAACAGATTTAACTATACTTCTTATTTTTTTCATACCTACTGCAATTGACCTAAAAAATCTCAGAGACCTAGTACAGAAATGTGTGCTGGATTCCCATAACAATAAAAAGGAGTTTATGGTGATACAGACCAGGAATAACTACTCAGACCATCCCTAGCCATCTCTAGTGTAACTCAAAGTCATAATGAATTATTATCGAAACCATATTCACAAGCTAAATTACTGTGACCCACATACATGCCTAAAGGAAGATTAATGGTTATGAGAAGCAATGTGCATTGATATCACTGGGCAGAAGGTTTGGGAAATTATTACTTCATCTGCAAAGGAATTGGAAACAGAAAAACTATTTATTTATTTTTTTTAAAAAAGTAAAGCTCTACAATTAATATGATACGGCATTGCTGAAGGCTACATATTGCTGGAAATGATTTTAGCCTGTTCTGCAACCATATTAAACAAATCAACATTTATTAATACATTATTATGTTTTAGAACTCATAATTTTCTTGAAACTTTTCAAGTTCAATTGAAAGCAAGGGACTTATTTAGGACTACTATCTGATGCCGGATTGTGCCCTATAGAGGACAGAAGCCCAGCAACTAATGTCTATATTCTCTGGGTTCTAAGCAGCTATTTTTGGCTGACACAAAGTGCCTGTGCTCACACCGTGGGATTTCTGGCTCCTCCACTGTTGAATATATGTTACCAAAATCAACAAAACAGGAAACCCCACAGGAACTGCCAGAAAAGCCAAGGGCAAAGGGGTAAAAAAGAAAAGAAAAAAAGGATGTTTAATGCAAGAGAAGAACTCCGATGCATTTCGGTCCCTCAGATCCTTCTTCGGGGTACTTTGATAGAATGCAATGGGCATCATTTACTCCATACTTCCAGGCTATAGCATACAAGACTAGGAATATGGAATAAATGATATCCATTGCATTGCATTCTAACAAAGTACCTTGAAGAAGAATCTGAGGGACCGAAAGACATTGGAGTTATTTTATTGCATTGGATATATGATACCCCCATGCCATACCATGAAGTGCTTTTCAAACTCTCTCCAGTCTGAATGGAAAGCAGTTTGCCATGCGGGGTGTGTGTGTGTGTGTTAGGTAGTTGCTCTTTAAAGAAAAAACAAGCCTAAAGCCCTCTTGGGCTCTCAAAACTAGTTTAACTCCATTTGTTTATGTGTGTCTGCTTAATAGTTTCTTAATATGTCCCTTCCCCATGGATTCTCCTCCTTTTTTCATAAAGAAACTTTCCATTGGGTTTCTCTCAGTAGGAAAGTAGAAATAATTACTAGCATTTAAATAGGAATACAGTACATCTCAGGGATGGGAGAGAAATTTGTTTAGTTCACATTTTAATATGGGCTTTCCTAACGTCACATTTCTGAACCAATACATGAACCGAAGAAAAGTGATCCTTCAAAATCCACACTTCTCCAAATGTGAAATAAAACATTACACACAGCACAAGTTATTGGGGTGAGTGTTTGTGAGAACACACAGCAATGGGCATGTGAAACCAAAGCACATTTTCATTGTTCCGTAGCTTGTAGCAATAAAGCGACTACATTGCTACTACCATTGGCATTATTCTAGACCTTTACAAACAACTAAAAACGATTGTTTGTAAATGGCAAACAGGGGAGTTGTGACGTTTGCGAGCTACATTCCAGCATGGTACCTCATGACAGTACTGTGGGTGTTTGAACGTACTATGTAATCTTTCCAGCCTACATGGTTGCTTATGCCAATCATAGTAATTTTTGCAGCAACATGGAGCCCTGTGCATGCAGAAGCCACAACCGGACTGCAATACTATGAACAATTGGTCCTTTAGTAGATGCACAAATTAATAAAGCTAAAGACAAGTTCATAGGAGAATGAAATATATATTTTGGGGGAGAGCAGTCAGTAATGATATTTTAATGATATTTTATACAATTTTAATCTTATTGATTATTTAATTATATTTTTAACTTTTGTATGTTTCTATTGATGTTTTAACTGGACAAGTTTTTAATGTTGTGAAGCCGCATTGAGTCACAGTATTGGGGGAAAGGCAGGATGATGATGATGTCAAGAAATCTGCAAAGTGTTATTGGTGATGGCCTGTTAGACAAGGGGAGGGAAGCCAACCTTAATACTGTATGTTACATTTTCATTGATGTGCATTTTCCAGAGATTTTCATATCCAAATCTGCAAGGCCTTAGGAAAACACAAAAAAATGTATTCTTGGAAATACATACAGAAGAACTCCACTGACTTTATTAAAATACCCAACATAAGACTGAAATCCTGTATACACTTACATGGAGGTAAGTCCCATTGAACTCACGGGGGCTCACTTTTGAACAGACATGAATAGGATTGCACTGTAAGAGTCTTTGTACAATATGTTGGTTGGTGCCAACATTGCAACTGTTTTAGCAACAGCTCAAAACCTTTTTGTTTACCCAGGCATTTTAATGGGCTGATTCTGTCTCCTCTATTGTATTTGCTGCCACCTTTATTTTATTCTGATTGTGCATTATTGGCATTTTTATTGTTTTAATTATATTTGTACATCTGCAAGAATGAGGAGCAGTTTAAAATGTTTGAATAAAATGCATACATACGTACATACATTGCATATGGGAGGTTCACTGCAGTCATTCTACTTCTTCGAAACTCAGAATAATGTTATGTTGTTCAAATAGTGTTTGGTTTCCCGTGCTCCTGCATTTTGGAGGGGTTTCCAGTGTCACTTGATCCTGGCATATTTTTGGCATCTGTTGTAGGACTCACCTTCCATTTGGTTGGGGCTTCCCACACAGTATGAAAAGAAGAACCAATGTGGGGAGTGTGAATGTCTGGTCTTGTGAATGCAGCGGATCAATTAAAAATCCCATGTACAATCATATAATGGTAATATAATACTATATCTTACATTAGTGGTCCTGTCAAAAGCATGCTTACTCTGAAGTAAGCCCTACTGATTTTGATGGAGTTAACTTTCAACTAAGCATGTAGAGGTTTGCAGGCATGTTTTAAATTTCCAATTTATGCTTTATTCATTATTTCTATGTGAAAACTGCCTTTCCTCAAAGTAACCACAGGGGTCCAGCAATGGGAGGGGCAGGTGAGGGTTATGCTACTTGTCTGGCATTTGCTTACTCTCTCTTGCTCCCCCTCCCCCCAGTGCCGCCTCCTGTGATGCACTATGGCCAAGCACATAAATGTACTTATTTATAATGTTCAATGTAAAAATGTAATGTAGCCATTTTCAAAGAAAGAAGAGATGCAAAACATGTTGTAGCCAGTGCTGTCCTGGAGGCCGGGCTCACAGGGCTCAAGTGCTGGAATGTTTTGATCAGCAGGGATGATGATGTCATCTATCACCCCCTAAGGCTTTGCTGTTCCCTCTGCAATCCTCACAGTGGCTGTGTGTGTGTGTGTGTGTGTGTGTGTGTATTTTTTTACAGCAACAATATCTTGTGAGCTCTCCCTGTTGCAATATGAAGTATTTTGTGGTGGCTTGAGGTAGTACCCAATAGAGGCCATGCGCTACGGATGTACAGACTGTGTTAAATCCATTCCATCTTGTGTTTTGCAGGTTGTCAGGTGCCATTCATTCCATCATCATCCGCCCATCAACAGAACTGGATATTTTTGTGGCTGAATTTGCACAAATGCTCATTTGCACACATGCAAAAATTGCCCCCCAAAGGGCATTTTAATGCTTTAGCCTATGGGGGAAATTCACATTTTTGGCTGGTGTTTTTTTTTTAATTGTGCATATATTTCTACAAGAAAATTTGCAAAAAATTTCAGAAACTTAGAAGCTCGGTCTGCAAGTCCGCAGAAACCGCCTTACAGGGGAAAAGCTGACCTGCTATGAAATTGGTAGGGATGGACGAAAGTCACTTACCTGTCCTCGAAGCTTGTTTGCGGTGGGGGGGAGGCGCTTCGCTGCTCCCCCTGTGAAGTTCAGGCCGGGGGGGAGGATTCCCGCCTCGCCTGGCCGAAATTCAGGCCAGGGGGGAGGCTTCCCGCCTCGCCCGGCCGCGAACTAAAAAGTTAAAAAAAAAAAACGCCCCCGTGATAGGCTACGTGACGATTAACGTAGCCTATCACGGCTAGATTTGCAAAGTCAGCCGTCATAGGCTATGTAAATCGTCACATAGCCTATCACGGGTGACTTTAAAAAAAAAAAAAGCGCGTACGCTAATGGCGGCCCCCATAGGGAGCTGCCATTCGCATTCCTTATTTGGTCGCTGTAGTCTACGTAAAGATTTACGTAGACTACAGCGACCAAATAAGGAACAGGAATGGCAGCTCCCTATGGGGGCCGCCATTATCCGTACTCACTTTTTTTTTTTTTAAGTCACCCGTGATAGGCTACATGACGATTTACGTAGCCTATCACGGCTGACTTTGCAAATCTAGCTGTGATAGGCTACGTTAATCGTCACGTAGCCTATCACGGGGGTGTTTTTTTTTTCTTTGATTGGAATGGCGGCGGCGGCAGCCGGTCGAAAGACCGGCTGCCGCTCCCGCCCCGGGCGAACACACGCCGAACCGCCGGCCGGACCCGCCGCCGGGAGGGACATTCACCAAAGTTAAGTCCCGTCCTGGGGGGGGTGCAGGGGTGGGGGGTGCAGAGAATTTCTCCCCGAAACTTGTTCGGGGGGCCGAACACGTTGGCGCTCGGCCCCCCGAAGTTTTGGGGAGAAATTCTCCGCCAACCCTAGAAATTGGCAGGTCAGGTTCATGAAAATCCAAACTCATTTGACAGATTTCTCTGACATCCCTACCATGCATGTGTGGCCAGCACTGCCAGGCCCTGGTCCACATGCACACAGGACCACCAACCCAGGTTTGCATGCAGCCATGATTTAGCACTTCTGGGGACACAAAAGAAAGCACTTGTTTCAGGAAGGGGTGTGACCTGCCCCTTCCAGAAATGAGCATTTTCTTTCATGTTGGGGCTTGCCCCAGTAGTGCCAAATTTCAGCCACATGTGTTAGGGGTGCGTGCAGACCTGGACTGAGAGGGCTACATGTGCATGGATTGGGACCCAGAGGTGCTGGCCCTGCACACAGGGCCCTATTGGATACTATCCTTGGTCTTGAATGGGCAATTGAGAGCCATTACCTTTACAAAAAATCTTGCTCCTGGTAGAGGTGAAAACTGCTTGAATTGGTTTGTTGCTATGGATCACCAGAGCCACTTGGATTTTTGGACTGTCCTTGGGGGTGTGGCTGTGCAGGCTGTCATTAGGAATGGGCAAATGAGTGATGTCAACAGTTCAAGATTGTTAGGATTCTCTGAACATCATCTCACTGCTTGTCTCATGCCCAATTCCTGTTTGCAATTGCTGCTTGCTTTATGCAAATGGGGAAACTTGCGCAAAGAGAACAGAAATCAAATGGGAGATTTGCACAAATCTCCCCAAATTTGCACAAATTTCCCCCATAGACTAAAGCAGGCTTATTCAGTCTACTGAGGAAATTTGTGCAAAATAGGTAATTTGAGCAAATCAAACTGGGTATCAGGAATCAGATGAATGTGAGCATGTGTTTAACAATTTGTGAATATTTTTGGCAGACATGTGCTCGCACTGGCATTCAGAGCTTCGAACGGGGCCTGCTCTCATGTTTTGTGAGCCAAACCCAAATTCTCATACATCCCTAATGGTCATGCTCAGCACCTGCCCAGTCGTTGTAACATGATCTCGGAAGTGAGGCCTCTCAAGCATTGTGCTTTACTAACTTTCTAGTGCAAAATACTTAGAGACTATAACCAAAACAAAAGGAAGCAGATGCCTAGAGACTGACACAAGAAAATCAAATACTGCTCACCTAATCAAATTCATTACATGTAAAGAGCCTAATCCTAAGGCATGTTATGTCAACCGGCAAGATAATAGGATGGGGAGTATGAACAGCTGCATCAGCTCAAAGTTACAAAATATCAGGCGACATTGCAACAATATGCTAGCATGGAAGTTTAGGACTGGAATGTCAGATGCATCCTATAAAAAGTCAGTGAAGTAAAATGCAAATGCTTATCACGGCAATGAACAACTCGAACCCCCATCTTCTTGGATACCTTAACTCAAAGATATGCTATCATTTAATTGCTTCATATAATATGTATACAGAGAGTGAACTTTAATTAGTAGTTCAAATGTATACCAAACTGGATCATTTTGAATCCCAATTAAAATTAACAGCAGCAATTAATTCAGACTTATTGGTCACCAGCTTGTTCTCATATTCCAGCTGCCAACATTTTAAAGAAAAATGGAGCGGTGTTTGCTGAATAGATGGCACACTCAAAAATCATCATCAGGGGACATTATGTTAGCTATTTATTTGTCAGAAAGATGTGTTAAGCCCTTTCTATCTGGCTCACTGTCACTGGTACGAGGGATCTACAAATCATACAGGTTGTCAATGCAGCAGTGGAATAATAGACGAAAACCTTCCATTAGGCTAGAGATAAACACTGAACTGAAAAATCCATGTGTCTGTTTAAATTAATCTTTGCCATTAACAATCTGAAGAAACCAGAAACTATGGATTTATTTGTATGCCTTTCTCAAGGGGAAAAATAATGCTTGAGGTAAAAAGAACATCTATCAGAGAGTCATGTTTAGCAATACATTATTGATATAATAGCAATGAATGAAATAACATTATTTATTAGTGATTATTTCAAGAGAAAACAGGCCTGTGTCAAAGAGAAGAAAGCCTAAAAAAATGATGATAGTGTCAAAACTACTCATCATTTTGGGTAGTTTTCTCTTCTGAAACTGAAACTAATTTTTTTAATGTTTTGTTCAGGTATACCAAAAATGTCTTTGAAAAGTGCATTTTTCCTTTAAAAAACCAATCCATATAAGATAAATCCTGTCAGGAAATGGTAGCATGCTGGAAATTGTAGTTTAAAACTATAAAAAATAAATCAATGGGCTTTTGTTCACCATGGTAAAGTGTTTATTAGTGGGAAAATGATCAGATCATGCATAAAAAGTGCATAAACTCTACTGTTTGGTTACCTTGTGGTAATAATTTCCCAAATAAAAACATAAATCAATTTCTATTTCTTATATGTCATTTAAATTCATGGGTGGCCCTAGATATTTTGCTGTCAGAAGCAAAGGACAAGATCCCCCCTGCCCCGTTCCCTGCTCCCACATCCCAACTCCACATACAGAAGCTGACCGGACTGGCAGTTGAATCTTACTTCAACAGTGACCATGGGACAGCATCCATGTGAAGGCAGCACACTCGCTTAGGGGATATAGCGCAGGCTGTGTGACACACACTTCCAACACCTTGCTTCTGTTCTTTCCCTCACAGTATTTGCTGCCTAAGGTGGTTGCCTCACTCTGCCAAATGGTTGGCTGGCCCTGTTAGCTGCATTTGTCTAGCATGATAGCAAGCATGCCCAAACTGCTCTATCAGGAATTGCTCCTTAGCCTCACTCCACCTTGGAGTGCTGCTTTATCTAAGGCCACTTAAGCCTCCCTGCTTTCTTGAACTCCAGCTTTCCATTAGGACCAAAAAAATTTAAGGAGGGAGACCACTGGAGTCTCTTGGCTGGATCTTAAACCAGTCTGTACTGGGTTTGGTGGCCTTTGCTTTGGTCTGCCCTCCTTCCCTCTGTGAATCCTACCTGGTCTGTGTGCCATCTGTTCCCTGCCTGTGTGTTCTTTTGTTTTGTTTTTTCCTGTTCCAGAGTTCCTTCACCCACATCCTGACATGCCTGATTGTTCAACTACAACTCATTCAACAAATTTACCTCTGAGGTGGTAAAGTCCTCATGCAGTGGCTTACTTTACCACCTTAGAGCCAACCCAACTCAAATGTTCCACTTGCTGAGAAAGAAGTCTTCTCTTTGACATTTTGTTACTGGGTGCAATTTTCACTTGAAGGTAGCGATGGCAGAGAATTTCTCCATGAATCTTCAGGAGGCCGAGTGCCGACACATTCGGCCCCCCGAAAGTGTTGGGGAAATTCTCTGCCGGCCCCCCGCCCCCCCCCCCGGGATGGGACTTACCTTCAGCGAATGTCCCTCTCGTAGACTAGACGTGCCAAAATAAGGAACGCAAATGGCGGTGCCCATGGGGCGCCGCCATTTGCATACGCGCTTTTTTTTCCCCAAAGTCACCCGTGATAGGCTACATGATGATTTACGTAGCCTATCACGGCTGACTTTGGAAATCTAACCGTGATAGGCTACGCAAATCGTCACGTAGCCTATCACGGGTGTGTGTTCTTTTGTTTTTTTGTTTACTTTTTTTTCGCGGCCGGGGAGATGGGGCGCTCCTCCCCGGCCTGAATTTTGCCGGCAAGGGATGGGGCGCCTCCCCCCCCCAGCCTGAATTTTGGCCGGGCAAGGCAAGGCACCTCCCCCCTTTGCCTGAACTTCGGGGGGAGAACCGAAGCGCCTCCCCCCCACTGCAAAGCAAGCTGCGGGACAAGATAAGTCCCTTTTGTCCATCCCTACAGTTGAAGGCACTTTCAAACTAGTGACCCCTCATATAAATACTGAGGCCTTATACTCCTGTCAGAAGACTGTGCCACCTCAGCAAGTGAATGTATGAACCATATTCATTTTCATGTGAGATATTAGCTCTAAGACTCCAACAGGATTTAATTTATGTCAGAGTTAGGAAACCTGTGACTCTCAAGATGCTCTTGAACATTTGGTCCCATCATCCCCAGCCAGCATGGCCAATGGTCAGGATTATGGAAGTTGTAGTCCAACAACATCTGAAGGGCTGGTTTACCCAGCCCTGGTGTGAAGGATCCTAGTTTTATTGGCCACCTTGGGGCTGCACACCTTCATAACTGAGGGAAAGGCTGTGACTCATGTTGGCTAGTGATGGGAGACTTTTCCTTGAGTGAGTTTGTTATTTACTTGGAAAATAACAAACTTACCTATCCAGACTTAGACAAGAGTTGTCCTTCAAAGTAAACTCTTATTCTGTGTGACAAGAGCTTCTTTGGGAGAGGGACAGGGGGACCGCGACCCTGTTACTTCTTCTCCATCACTCAGTGGCATTTGATATTATTGTAGGGATGTCGGAGAATTTCTCCACGAATCTCCGGGAGGCCGAATGCCAACGCATTCAGCCCCCCAAAATTGGTGGGGAAATTCTCCGCCACCCCCCACCACCCCCCAGGATGGGACTTACCTTGTGCGAATGTCCCTCGCGGCAGCGGGTCCCGGCGGTAGTGCGGCAGTGGTGCGGCGGCGGCGGCCGGTCTTCCGACCGGCTTCCGCCGCCGCCATTTCCAAGTAAAGTAAAAAAAAAAAAACATGAAAGGCTACATAAAGATTTACGTAGCCTATCACGGCTAGATTTTCACAGTCAGCTGTGATAGGCTACGTAAATCTTTATGTAGCCTATCAGGGCTGACTTTGGGGGGGGGAAGCGCGTACACAAATGGCGGCGCCCATGGGCACTGCCATTTGCGTTCCTTATTTGGGCTCGGGTAGTCTACGTAAAGATTTACGTAGACTATGGCGAAAATAAGGGCAACGCAAATAGCGTTGCCCTTATATTCGCTGTAGTCTACGTAAATCTTTACGTAGACTACCTGCGCCCAAATAAGGAACCCAAATGGCGGCGACATAAAGATTTACGTAGCCTATCACGGTTGACTTTGAAAATCTAGCCGTGATAGGCTACGTAAATCTTTACGTAGCCTTTTTTTTACATAACTTTTTTCTTCCGCAGCCGGAGAGGCAGGGCACTCCCCCCCAGCCAGAATTTCGGCGGGGAGGGATGGGGTGCCTCCCCCCCGGCCAGAATTTCACTGGGGACGGACGGGGTGCCTCCCCACCCGCCAAGAATTTCGGGGGGAGAAACAGAGCACCTCCCCCCCGAAAACAGCTGTGGGACCAGGAAAGGGACTTTCGTCCATACCTATATTATTGACCACGGTATCCTCCTGGACCACCTCTGTGAGTTGGAAGTTGGAGGCACTGTTCTACAGTGGCTTGACCTGTACTTGTGGGGACAGTTCCAGAGAATAGCACTGAGTGACTACACCTCAGCCCAATGGCAGCTGAACTGTGGGGTGCCACAGTTCACTATCCTGTTCCCAATGTTATTTAATATCTATATGAAGCTGTTGGGTCATCAGGAGATTTGGGGCAAGGTATCCCCAGTATGCTGATGACACCCAGCTCTATTTCTATTTGACATCTGGATCGGGAGAGGCCATGAATGTTCTGAACCAGTGCCTGGATGCAGTTATGGCTTGGATGAGGGCCAATAAACTGAAACTGAATCCCAATAAGGCAGAGACTCAGGTCTGGGAATTGGGGTGTTTGCCTGTTCTGGATGGGGTTGCACTCCCTCTGAAGGAGCAGGTCTGTAGTTTGAGGGGGGGTGTTCCTGGATCCATCTTTGTCACTGGAGTCCCAGGTGGCCACAGAGTGCCCATTACCATCTCCGTTTGGAACACCAACTACACCCATTTCTGGATAGGGATAGCCTAGCCACAGTGATCCATGCACTGGGAACCTCACAATTAGACTACTGCAATGTGCTCTATGTGGGGCTGCCCTCGTGCCTGGTTTCAAAGCTGCAGCTAGTGCAGAATGTAGCAGCTCAGGTGCTCACTGGGATACCTGGCTGTGCTCACATAACACCTGTGTTAAAAGAACTGCAGTGGGTGCCTATTAGCTACTGAGCCATGTACAAGGTTATGTTATTATCATATAAAGCCCTAAACAACTTGGGACCAAGACACCTAGCAGACTTCCCTTATATATGTGCAGACGACATTTAAGATCTTCAGAGGAGGTCCTGCTGGTCATTCCAAAAAGAACAGAATGTCGCCATGAAGAACCTTAATGGTGGGCCATCTCTGTAGAGGCACCCACCTTCTGGACCCCTCCCCCCAGTTCAGGAGGCAGAAAATGTAACATCTTTTAAACACCTCCTGAAATCACACCTTTTCACTTAGGTTTTCCCTGGGCTGTAAGTACTGCTGGGTTTTTACCTTGGTTTTACTTGGTATTTTTAAACTTTTAACAATTTTATATTATGTTTTTCAAGTTGTATTTTGTGGTTTTAACTGTGAACTGCCCAGAGGGCTTCAGCTATTGGGCAAGATAAAAATGTAATAAATAGATAAATAAATATTCATTTTGCCAAACATTTAGCTATTCTATAAATGCTATCGGCTTGATTGTGAGACCAAACATTGTATTAAATATTCTCAATTTAAAAGAGAGAGAGAGAGAGAGAGAGAGAAAGAAAGAAAGAAAGAAAGAAAGAAAGAAAGAAAGAAGAGAAACTGTCATGATTAAGGATGGACTGGCACCTCCCCCCCCAGTTTGGATTCTCCGGGTGCCCACCCAGCTCCTGCCCCTGTTTGTGCATCTCCAGACCCACATTCGTCCCCTGCCATGCTTGACAAGCCACCTACACTAACCCAGGCCCCATTCTTTGGCATTGCAATTGCTATTTTGCAAAAAACATGGTGATTGCAAATATGTGCACAGAAATCTATATGCAAATTGGCACATGAATTGTCCATATATGTAAGATATTGGGTGTAAATGGGCTATTTACACCTGTAATCTTGCGTATATGAGTGTGAGTCACAGAGCCATTTTGTGTATAGCTCTATGTGCGCATATTCACAATTGCAATTTTTTTTTTTTGGTAACAATTGCGATGCCAGAGGACGGAGCCCAGGTGAGTGCACTTGGCTTGGCGAGCATGGCGAGGGGGTTGAGCAGGGGCAGGAGTTCAACGGGAATGGCTTGGGGGCATGGGCCGGGGAGAGGCCGCCGGACTCCTGGACCAAATCGGGTGCTCAAGCCATCCCTAGTTATGGTTGCATAGCTGAGCTCACAAGCCTTGCATCATTAACTAGGGCTGGGCAGGCTGTTGAAGAGTAAAATAATATCACATGTAGGAGGGAATGTGTACTGAAGTTGGGGCACTCAGCTAGTGATCCTTGCTGTGGTTACAAATACTTGAGTAGCCCTGTTTTCATCTGTGAAATGTTGTAGAGTATGTAAAACTGTTTAAAAACTAGTTCTGTGCAAAATCTGCAGCAAAGAGTTGAGTTGCTAGACCATGATCATACTTATTTGGGGTTTTTTTTTTCAGCTTTAGCAATTGCTATAATAACCAGTGCAAAGCTAGGAGCTGATTTTTCCAGCTTGCCATCTGGAGTCGTGATTGAAAAAACAATAAATTTGCTTGGAATGACCAAGCAAGAACACATCCAAGCATTATCCACTGATAGACCAAAAGCAATCTAGTTCGCTTTAAATTGTTTTTAGTATCTTCTGTTATCAGCAGCAGCTTTTCCCAAAAGTTGGCTGGAGTTGAAAACGACCATGAAATTGGCAAGTCAAACTACAAGAAAATTAATTGCATCATTGAGATTAAAAAAAAAAAAACAGATGGGTGATACCAAGATTATTTACATCTTGAATAACAACTTAATAAAGCAGAAGTAAAGCAGAAGAAAGCCAAGTGTTCCTCTTTTCTTTTTGGTGGGTTTCCAAGGAACACAAGATGGCCAAGGAAAAATAGGTACAAGAACATAAAAAGCCAGGATAGATCTCAACCAGTATGTAGGGATGTACGAAAGTCACTTACCTTTTCGCAGGGGTGCTTCGCGGTGGGGGGGAGGCGCTTCGCTTCTCCCCCCAAAGTTCAGGCGAGGGGGGGGAGCCGTCCCGCCTCGCCCGGCCGAAATTCAGGCCGGGGAGAAGCGCCCTGTATCCCCGGCCGCAAAACAAAGTCTAAAAAAAAAACCCGTGATAGGCTACGTAACGATTTACGTAGCCTATCATGGCTAGATTTCCAAAGTCAGCCATGATAGGCTACGTAAATCGTTACGTAGCCCATCACGAGTGACTTTGAAAAAAAAAAAAGCGCGTACGCAAATGGCGGCGGCCTATGGGCGCCGCCATTTGCATTCCTTATTTGGTCCCGGTAGTCTACGTAAAGATTTACGTAGACTACACCGTAGTCTATGTAAATCTTTACATAGACTACCGGGACCAAATAAGGAATGCAAATGGCGGTGCCCATAGGCCGCCGCCATTTGCGTACGCGGGGTTTTTTTTTTCAAAGTCACCCTTGAATGGCTACGTAACGATTTACGTAGCCTATCACGGCTGACTTTGGAAATCTAGCCGTGATAGGCTACGTAAATCGTTATGTAGCCTATCACGGGGTTGTTGTGGGTTTTTTTACACTTTGTAATGGCGGTGGCGGCAGCCGGTCAGAAGACCGGCTGCCGCCCCCGTCCCCAACGAAAGGCCGACGAACTGCCGGCTGCACCCGCCGCCGGGAGGGACATTCGGCGAAGGTAAGTCCCATCCCGGGGGGGGTGCGGGGGGCGGGGGGGTTAGGAGGATTTCTCCCCGAAACTTGTTCGGGGGGCCAAACACATTGGCGCTTGGCCCCCCGAAGATTCGAGGAGAAATTCTCCGCCATCCCTACCGGTGTGCCAGCGGCCATCGGTGGTCTTTGACTACAAGGCAAAAATATCCCAAACCTTCTGATATGAGTTCTGCTAAGAAACAGCTGGCAACCATGTCATCCATTCAATAAGATTTCAGCCTGTGCTGGCATTTAATGGCAGAAGAACAGGTTTTGTTGCTCATTGCGTGCCCAGAGATTGATGTAAATTTAATATCTTGCCAGAGCCAATGGCAAAATCTACCACATCAAATGATTACTTCTAGTCTCGCAATAAAATAAGACCATTAAACACATGCTGATAATTCAAATGGGCTTGAACTGGAAATGCACAGATATTCCACTGGTAGGTCCTGATAACATCCAGGGTGGGACAGGACAGTCTTGAAGGGAAGCAGAACCTGTCTGAGGACTTTTCTTTTGGTGGAAGGGAAATACTATAGACGGACAATAGACAGTTGTAGGAGTATGAATGGTATGGAAAGAGGTCAGTTTTCTTTCTCTAAAGCTGAGCATTTGTCTTTTTTTACGCTTCAGTTCCCAAAATAATTGTCTGAGTGTGGAAGAAATACTACTCGGGGCAGAATTTTGCCCAGTTCCTACCATGGACAGCCCAAGGTAAATTGCTACCTGACCTGAAGTAGTACAGCAGTAAATGGTGCTGCCACCCCTGTCCCCCCAAACCAAGGTGCATAGTACCCAAGGCTAGCCAAATTATTCTGGAACTTGAGGCAGAAAATCCAACAAGCTCCTCCCCCACACTTCCAGGTAGGGATGTTGGAGAATTCCACCACGGATTCCAGGGAGGCCGAATTCCAGTGAATTTGGCCCCCCGGAATCCATGACGGAATGAATCAACCCCCCCGCCACCCGCGAAATGGGCCCGGAATGGAGACTACCTGGTGTTGGCCGTCCGGTGCTCTGTGAATGGCGACTGCATCTGCGGCCGCCATTCTCCTTCCTTCAAATGGCCATGATAGGCTACGTAAGTATTTATATAGCCTATCACAGCTAACGCAGGGATGCCATTTGCGTCCCTGCAGAGGCCGTGATAGGCTACGTAAATACTTACATAGCCTATCACGGCAAAAGGCAGGAATGCCATTTGCGTCCCTGTCTTTTCTTTTGCCATGATAGGCTACGTATATACTTACGTAGCCTATCACAGCAAAAGGCAGGAATGCAAATGGCGGCCATTACGCCATTTGCGTCCCTGTCATTTCTTTTGCCATGATAGGCTACATATATACTTACGTAGCCTATCACGGCAAAAGACAGGGACGCAAATGGCGTAGCAGCCGCCGTTTGCATCCCCACTTTTGCTGTGATAGGCTACGTAAATATTTACGTAGCCTATCACAGCTCAGCGAAGGGACGCAAATGGCAGCCGCTATGCCAGCCGCCATTTGCGGCTGCAGACCAGCAGGAGACTCTGCAGAGTTGCCGTGGAGCGGAGCTGGCCAGGGAGGATTTCGGGGGGAGGGTTGGCATGCCTCCCCCCCACCACAGATGCCACTTACGAAACAGGTAAGTGGTTTCATACATCAGTACTCCAGGAATTAAAAAAATACAGCAACAACAACAAGAATAACAACAACAAATGATTAAGGGAGCAATCCTATAGCATCTGAGGGGCCATAGGATATTTCAGATTCCCAGATTCCCTAAGGTCAGAGACAGATCTCCCAGCTCAGAGGGGAGAATCAGAGTTGCAACCCCCTCCCCCTTCCCCTCACGTCCAGTGTGGAAAGAACCATGCCAGCTGCTGTCTTAGGTTGGAAACTCAACCTTGGAGAAGGGGAGAAGGGGCCATTTTGTTGGGCAGGAAGGGGAGAGGCCAGAATATGAGCTATCCTGAGGCCTCTGCAGACTCTTCCCTCCCCCTCCAAAGCACCCCAGCTAGATGGGTAAAAGAAACTATCCAGTGAAAAATGCAGGGCAGGACACAAATTTGTATATGACACAAAATTGGGTGGGATAGCTAATACCCTGGAAAACAGAAACAAAATTCAAAGTTATCTTCATAGGCTGGAGCGCTGGGCAGAAAACAACAGAATGAAATTTAAGAGGGCTAAATGCCAAGTTCTGCATCTAGGAAAAAGAAACCAAATGCACAGTTACAAGATGGGGGATACTTGGCTCAACAATACTACAAGCGAGAAGGATCTTGGAATTGTTGTTGATCACAAGCTGAATGTGAGCCAACAATGTGATGTGGCTGCAAAAAAGGCAAATGCTCTTTTGGGCTGCATTAATATAAGTATAGCTTCCAAATCCCATGAAGTACTAGTTCCCCTCTACTCAGCATGGGTTAGGCCGCATCTTGAGTGCTGTGTCCAGTTCTGGGCACCACACTTTAAGAAGTATGCAGACAAGGTGGAGTAGGGGTGAACGAAAGTCACTTACCTTTTCTCGCAGCTTTTTCGCTTCGCTGCTCCCCCCGCGAAGTTCAGGCCTGGGGGGGAGGCTTCCCGCCTCGCCCTGCCGAAATTCAGGCTGGGGGGGGAGGCTTCCCGCCTCGCCCGGCCGAAATTCAGGCCGGGGAGGAGGCTTCCCGCCTCGCCCGGCCGCGAACACGAAAGTAAAAAAAAAAAAAAAAAGTCCCCTGATAGGCTACATGACGATTCACGTAGCCTATCACGGCTAGATCTGGAAAGTCAGCCGTGATAGGCTACGTGAATTGTCATGTAGCCTATCACGGGTGACTTTAAAAAAAAAAGCGCGTACGCGAATGGCGGCCCCCATAGGGAGCCGCCATTCGCGTTCCTTATTTAGTTGCTGTAGTCTACGTCAATGTTTACGTAGACTACGGCGAAAATAAGGGCAACACAAATAGCGTTGCCCTTATTTTCGCCGTAGTCTATGTAAACATTGACGTAGACTACAGCGACCAAATAAGGAACGGGAATGGCGGCTCCCTATGGGGGCCGCCATTATCCGTACACACGGATTCGCGTACGCGCTTTTTTTTTAAAGTCACCCGTGATAGGCTACGTGACGATTCACGTAGCCTATCACGGCTGACTTTGCAAATCTTGCTGTGATAGGCTACGTGAATCGTCACGTAGCCTATCAGGGGACTTTTTTTTTTTTCTTTCATTGCAATGGCGGGGGCGGCAGCCGGTCGAAAGACCGGCTGCCGCTCCCGCCCCGCTCGAACACCGGACGAACCGCCAGCCGGACCCGCCGCCGGGAGGGACATTCAGGGAAGGTAAGTCCCGTCCCGGGGGGGGGGGCGGGGGGCGGGGGGGCGGAGGATTTCTCCCCGAAACTTGTTCAGGGGGCCGAACACGTTGGCGCTCGGCCCCCCGAAGTTTCGGGGAGAAATTCTCCGCCATCCCTAAGGTGGAGAGGGTTCAGAGGAGGGTAACAAAAATGATCAGGAGACTAGAAACAAAACCCTATGAGGACAGACTGAAAGAACTGGGCATGTTTAGCCTTGAGAAGAGAAGACTGAGGGGAGATATGATGGTGCTTTTCAAGTACATGGAAGATTGTCACAGAGAGGAAGGCCAGGATCTCTTCTCGATCATCCCAGAGTGCTGGACACAGAATACTGGGCTCAAGTTACAGGAAGCCAGATTCTGTCTGAACAACAGGAAAAACTTCCTGACTGTTAGAGCAATATGACAATAGAACCAATTCCCTAGGGAGGTAGTGGGCTCTCCCACACTGGAGGCGCTCAAGACGAGGCTGGACAGCCATCTGTCGGGGATCCTCTGACTTGGATTCTTGCACTGAGCAGGTGGTTGGACTCGATGGCCTTGTAGGCCCCTTCCAACCCTACTATTCTATGATTCTATGACTATTCTAAGATTCTAGGACAGGGAGGTGAAGATTGCTTTCACCACTCCTGCCCTGCATAGGATGATAGGAATAGACAGACTCACCCATGCCCATGCTAAGCAGGCACTCTCTGAGTCACCATTGCTGCCTGCCTGCCCATGCTTGCCAGGCTGCACAAGCTCTAGAGGGCTCGGTGAGCACTTCGGGAACACCCCACAGCTGCCCACTCCTCCATGCAAGCTGCCATTTTTACACAAGTTGGCAGCTCCATAATTTCTGTATATTTAGTATTGTGCAAAATGGCCATGTCCACAATATTATTGTCATAAAGGACCCAGAGATGGCCCTATAAGGCCACCATTTTCTGCAACATTAAAAAATATGGAAATTACAGACCTGCCATCTTGTGTAAAATGGCAGCTCGAATCAAGGAGCGGGTAGCTGCTTGGCAAGCACATTCGTGAATACCCCGTGGCTTGGTGAGTGGTGTCTGGGGGGACCGGGAGGGGGGGAGTTCATCAGACTCCACCCCACTCTTGGACACTCTCATCATCCCTACAGGATGATTGTAAACCTCCGGGTTTGAGGGCTTACCATCATCGAGGGCACAACCTATAGGATTGCACCCTAAATAACTATCAATTTGCACTGATAATCATCCACCTGAACCAACTGCCTCACTCTGCCTAAGGACAAGGCCATCTTAGCCATCTTAGAAGATATATTCCCCTTTTTCCCACTTACAGGATACAATGATTATCCTAAGATGGTGCCTGTTGTGACACATATGAGGATAAAGGACATATACTTTTTTTCTTCAAAACTCTTCAGAACTCTTGTATTTCCCCCCCCAAAATCGAAATATATAGAGATTTAGGGTGCAATCCTATATAGGGATACTGAAGAAATTTGAGATGGATTTCTAAGAATCCGACCTGCAGAATCTACTGTAGATTGCCCCCCCTTCAGGCCGTGCAGAGTCCTGAAATTTAAGCATATAAATCTGTAGAAAAATACGTACGTTTCTGCTGAGGAAACGTTGAATGGAATGGGGGACAATACACTAAATGTTACATGAGGTAAATACTTACATAAACATTTATGTAAAATGTTCATATTTTTCCACATGATGAAAAAAATATATTCACATCCATCTGTCGGAAGATGATGGAACAAACAGCACCTGACAATCCACGAAACACAGACAGAGAGGATTTTACATAGTCCGTACATCCCTAATCCTATGTCCACTTACCAGGGAGTAAGTCCCACTGAACTCAATGGTGCTTACTTTTGAGTAGATGTGTAGAGCTTCCCATTGTTAATTAAGGACACAACCCTATTGGATCACCAACCACTAGATGGAAGCCTCCAATCTCAGCGGCTTCCAAGATCCCTATGCCTGGCCGGGCCACTGCTATCAAGGCAGAAGGAGCGATGAATGTGATTTTCGCCTCTCCATCCTCCTTTTCAATTTTTTTCTGCTCGATGGGCCTCTGAGCTACGGATGTTGGAGAATTCTGCCATGGACTTCAGTGAGGCTGGATTCTTTGGAATGGGGCAATCCCCACTGCCACCTCGTGAAGTCCCCCCCAGAATGGACCTACCTGGAGGATGCAGCGGATGTGGATGCGGTGGCAGGTCATTTTCCAGCTACTGCCCGGCTGCTGCGTCCGCAAATGGCGGCCATTGTAGCAGCCGCCATTTGCCTCCCTGCCTTTTGCCATAAATACTTATGTAGTCTATCATGTGCGAAGAGAAAACTCTCTGGAAAAGACCCTGATGCTGGGAAAGACTGAAGGCAAAAGGAGAAGGGGACGGCAGAGGATGAGATGGCTAGATAGCATCACCGATGCAATGAATATGAACCTGAGCACACTCCGGGAGAGTGCTCAGGACAGGAAGGCCTGGCGTGCTATGGTCCATGGGGTCACGAAGAGTCGGACACGACTGAACGACTGAACAACAACAAAGCCTATCATGGCAAAGAGCAGGGGTGCAAATGGCGGCCGCTACGCCATTTGCGTCCTTGCATTAGGCCTTGATAGGCTACGTAAGTATTTACATAGCCTATCACAGCAAAAGGCAGGGACGCAAATGGCGTAGAGGCCGCCATTTGCATCCCTGCCTTTTGCCATGATAGGCTACATAAATACTTACATAGCCTATCACGGCCTAATGCAAGGACACAAATGGCAGCCGCTATAATGGCCGCCATTTGTGGCCATAGCAGCCCAGCTGCAGCCAGAAGTCTGGCTGCGGCTGGCCCCAGCCAGCGGCTCCACGGCCTTGCCGTAGAGCAGAGCTGGCTGGGGAGGATTCCGGGGGGAGGGATGGGTTGCCTCCCCCCCCAGCAGACCCAGGCAGTGGACCAGTAAGTGGGATTCATACATCCCTACTCTGAGCCCGTCTACTGGAGTTGTGCTGGCAGGGGCAGCCCCAAGGAGGCCAGCATATCCTGGCTTCTCCCTCTGTGTCCCCTCCCTGCCCACCAGCATGCCTCCTTTTTTCTTCCCCCATCCTCATCCAAGGTTGTGACACCAACCTCAGAAAAGGAGACTCCATGGAGCTTTCTGCAGCAGCTGGGATGGGGGAGGGGTGAAGATCCAAGCTGAGATTTTCACCTCCAAGGTCACAGCTCTGTCTATGGGCTTGGAGGTGAAAATCCCCAGTATCCTATGGCTCCTCAGATAATGTCTAGAGACCATAGGATTGCACCCTAAAATTTGTACAATTAATTAACTAAGATCTCTTTACTTGGATGTCAACTCACATATAAATCATTCTTTCTACTACCTCTTCAATGGGCTGCATTGCTTCATTTTTCTTACCTTTAGTTTTTGAGTCCTTTATTTTCTGACAGCCTGCCTAACCCTTACAGAATAAAATTGAATGTTTCTTTTACAAGTAGAAGCACAGACAGAAGTTAAGTGTCATTATATTGAAAAGCACTCTGTGGCATTTACACAGAACCGTGAAAATGTTCTGAAAACCTTTGAAATTTGGCCAATAGTGTAGGATACCAAGAAACCTTTGCAAAATCTGACCATTTGGGGTCTACTTGATCATCTTCTTTCAACTGATGCCCATGTTATTTACTTCCAAATGTGTATGTGGAGGATTGCAGCAGCCTTGTATTCACTTCTTCTACCAGTATCAGGCCAGGTCCTGATTCACTTCGTCAGGAACACACACCAAGAAATCTGGGAACTAAGATAACAGACTGGATGCCTTGACAGGACTGTGCCTGCTGTTTCCACTCTGAGGGACCGGGAGGCTAAGGGATCCTTCACACGGAGATTTTATCCTGCTGTTGAGATTGCTCACTCATGGAGGTTTGCGGGTCCTTTAGATGACGTTGTAAACCTCCAGGGCATCTCCTGCACTAAATGACCTTTATTGCGTTTTTTTAAAGATTGGAGATAATGAGGTATCAAATTACCCACTACTGTTCCGCGTGAATTAGGGGTGGACGAAAGTCACTTACCTGTCGTCGAAGCTTGTTCGCTGTGGGGGGGAGGCGCTTCGCTGCTCCCCCCGTGAAGTTCAGGCCGGGAGGGGAGGCTTCGCGCCTCGCCCAGCCGAAATTCAGTCCGGGGAGGAGGCTTCCCGCCTCGCCCGGCCGTGAACTTCAAAGTTTTTTTTTTAAAAAAAAAACGCCCCCGTGATAGGCTACGTGACGATTAACGTAGCCTGTCACGGCTAGATCTGCAAAGTCAGCCATGATAGGCTATGTTAATCATCACGTAGCCTATCACGGGTGACTTTAAAAAAAAAAAAAAGCACGTACGCTAATGGCGGCCCCCATAGGGAGCCGCCATTCGCGTTCCTTATTTGGTCGCTGTAGTCTACGTAAAGATTTACGTAGACTACGGCGAAAATAAGGGCAACACAAATAGCGTTGCCCTTATTTTCACCGTAGTCTACGTAAATCTTTACGTAGACTACAGCGACCAAATAAGGAACGGGAACGGCGGCTCCCTATGGGGGCCGCCATTACCCGTATGCGCTTCTTCTTTTTTTTTTTAAGTCACCCGTGATAGGCTATGTGTCGATTTACGTAGCCTATCATGGCTGACTTTGCAAATCTAGCCGTGATAGGCTACGTTAATCGTCACATAGCCTATCATGGGGGCATTTTTTTTTATTTTTTTTTTATTGGAATGGCGGCGGCGGCAGCCGGTCGAAAGACCGGCTGCCGCTCCTGCCCCGGAGAAACACCTGCCGAACTGCCAGCCGGACCCGCCGCCGGGAGGGACATTTGGCAAAGGTAAGTCCCGTCCCGGGGGGGGGGTGCGGGGGGCGGGGGGGCACGGAGAATTTCTCCCTGAAACTTGTTCGGGGGGCCAAACACGTTGGCGCTCGGCCCCCTGAAGTTTCGGGGATAAATTCTCCGCCATCCCTAGCTTGAATGCCCTCCATGGAAAAGGAAAAGACACAAGAAGAGCAGCTAGGTCAATGAAATGTATGGAAGACTCCGGGCTTCTTCATACAGAGCCTTTATCCTGCTATTGAGATTGCTCACTTATGTAGGCTTGTGGGTCCATTATTGTTGTTGTTGTTTACATTTCTATACTGCCCAATAGCTGGAGCTCTCTCGGCGGTTTACAAAGATTAAAAACATTAAAAATACAATATACAGAGATTAAAAACCATTTACATAAAAACACATAAACAGACAATATCCATAAAAGAAATTTATATCTAAAACAACTTCAAATCAACAATCTCAAAGCAAACAACCATAACCATAAGACATTCCAGGATTGATTAAAACTTATCATAAGCTGTCAAATGCCTGGGAAAAGAGAAAGGTCTTAACCTGGTGCCAAAAAGATAACAATGTTGGCACCAAGCAGGCCTTGTCAAGGAGATCATTCCACAATTTGGGGGCCACCACTGAAAAGGCCCTCTCCCTTGTTGCCATCTTCCAAGCTTCCCTCGGCTTAGGCAGCTGGAGGAGGTTGATGTTGTGAACCTCCAGGGCATCTCCTGCACTAAATGGCCTTTATTCCATTTTTTAAAAAAGATTGGAGATAATGAGGTATCAAATTACCCCACTTGTGTTCCGCTTGAGTTCCCTCTGTGAAAAAGGAAAAGCTGCAGGAAGAGAAGCTAGGTCAATGAAACATATGGAAGACTGAGATAAAGGAGAGAAGGAGGGGGAAAGGGGAGACGGGAAAGGAAGTATATATAAAGGGAGTCTGTTGTGATCTGGCATTTAAAATGGAAGCAGAAAGCCCCCTTTTAAATGCAGGATTTTAGGCTGGTGTAGAGATGCTCTAAAAGATAGTGACTTGTTGAAGGTCACCCAAGGAATTTTACAATGCATGCATGTCACTAGAATTTCTCACTTTACTACTTGCAGCTGTATGTGTGAAATTATTTCTTTGGGAAGTATTGCATATGAATCAGGAATGCTTCTAAAATTCTTATCTGAATTTCCCCTCAGATTTTGAAGTTTTTAATTAAGTGCTCTTGTCTCAATGCAGGGGAGACAATACAGTAGGAATCCTCCATAATTCTCTCTGTGTGTGTTTTGTGTTTGTTTTAATTCCTAAATTTTGCACAAAGTGCTGGACATGCATTTGCACAGCTTCCATTTCCTTCAGTTCTGTTTAGTCTTTTCTCTACCTCTAAGTTACCAATGCTCAACTCATTGATAAAACTAGCGCTGCGCCGAAAATTTCTACCACATTTTTTTCTATCATTCTCGTTCAATTTAATGAAAAAGAAATTGCTTTTGAAAAGAAATGCAATGGTGAAGAAATTTTGGAGACATTCTCATGGGTTGGGTTTGGCTTAATTTACTTATAGGGTGGTCATGGAGTGTACAGAGATTCATTGTTAGGAATGTACGAAAGTCACTTACCTTTTCATGGATGTGATTCTCGGGGGGGAGGCACTCCGTCCCTCCCCCCGGAATCCTTGACAGGCAGGGACGTGATCCGGTCCTCCCCCCCAGAATCCTGACTGGCCGGCTCTGCTCCACGGCAGCTCCATGGAGCAGCCGGCCAGGGCCGGCCGCAGCCGGAGTTCCGGCCGCAGATGGGCTGCTGTGAATGCAAATGGCGGCCGCCGTAGCAGCCGCCATTTGCATCCATCCAGGCTGCCGTGATAGGCTACTTAAGTATTTACGTAGCCTATCATGGCAGGCCAAAGAAAAAAACCCCACGTACACAAATGGCAGCGGCTACAGCGGCCGCCATTTGTGTTCCCTATTTTTCGCCGTTTTATCTTGTGTAAATATTTACGTAGGCTATTACGGCAAAAAAAAAAGGGGGGAACGCAAATAGCGCCCACTATGCTATTTGCATTCCCCCTTTTTTTTTGCCGTAATACCCTACGTAAATATTTACATAGGATAAGGTGGTGAAAAATAGGGAACGAAATGGCGGCCGCCGTAGCCGCCGCCATTTGCGTACACGTTGTTTGGGGTTTTTTGCTTGCCGTCATAGGCTACGTAAATACTTACGTAGCCTATCACGGCCTCCACAGGGACGCAAAAGGCGTCCCTGCATTAGCCGTGATAGGCTACGTAAGTATTTACTTAGCCTATCACGGCTATAATCAGGAAGCGAGTGGCAGCCGCAGGGCGGCCGCCATTCACAAGTCAGCGTGGATGGCAGCAGGTAAGTGCTCTTTTTCGCATACCTTTCATGGGTTGGGGGCTCCGTTCCACGCGCCTTTCATGGGTTGGGGGGGTGGGGGCTTCGTTCCACCACGGATTTCGGGGGGCCAAATGCACTGGCAGTCGGCCTCATGGAGATCCATGGCGGAATTCTCCACCATCCCTATTCATTGTACAACGATTTCTGTGGCAGCCTGTAGCCTCCTCAGCTTCCCACACTCTAGTTAAAACCATCATGAGGAAGACATCATGGGGCAATTCCTCACATGGGGCTTTTTCAGCTCAGGAAATGCAGGTGGCCTGGGATGCTGCAGAGCAATGGAAAGATGTGAGAGAAAACACACATAGCACCCTCAGCTACCTCACAGTGATTAGGGAAGCTCAGAAACCAGACGAAATTCAAAATTCTGCCTCAGAAAAGTGGAAGCCTCAATATAGTTGATGCTGTTGCCACTGGCAGGAACAGTGCAGTAAACCAAAAACCCATAGGGAAAGGAGAAAGAAACTGTGCTACAACCCCTGCAAGTAGTGAGCCCTATTTGTGAGAAACTGTTGGAGAATTTATCCTCCCCTAGGAGAAATTCAGTGAAATCCCCCCCCCCTAAAAAAATAGGCTGGAGAATTTTGAGAAGCCATTTGTGCACAGGCTGCTCTAGCTAAAACACAGCAAAAAAAAAAAAAAAGCAGGCTTGATCTGATTGTATGCATGGGTCACATTGAGATTCCTGTTGTGTGGAGTCTGAACAATGCTCATACGTACACAAAAAAGAAAGCTTGATATGATTTCATGCATGATCGTATCAAGATGCTTTCTGTGTGTTGTGTTTTCTCAATGTGCAGGAGCACAGCATGTGTGCATGTCAGTAATTGTGCCTACACCTGGAATAAAGAGGCAAGACACTGGTATTGGCTTAATTACAATGTTGTGAACATGAATGAAGGAGATCTGCAGTGAAAATTATCATCCACTCTATGGGAAGAGGCTGAGGCAGGAGCCACCTTTAGGGGTGGCGGAGAATTTCTCCCCGAAACTTCAGGGGGCCGAGCGCCAACGTGTTCGGCCCCCCAAACAAGTTTTGGGGAGAAATTCTCCGCACCCCCCTGCCCCCCGCACCCCCCCCGGGACGGGACTTACCTTTGGCGAATGTCCCTCCCGGCGGCGGGTCCAGCCGGCGGTTCGTCGGGTCTTCGTCCGGGGCGGGAGTGGCAGCCGGTCTTTCGACCGGCTGCCGCCGCCGCCATTGCAATGAAAGAAAAAAAAAACGCCCCCGTGATAGGCTACGTGACGATTAACGTAGCCTATCACGGCTAGATTTGCAAAGTCAGCAGTGATAGGCTACGTCAATCGTCACGTAGCCTATCATGCATGACTTTAAAAAAAAAAGCGCCTACGGATAATGGCGGCCCCCATAGGGAGCCGCCATTCACATTCCTTATTTGGTCGCTGTAGTCTACATAAAGATTACGTAGACTACGGCGAAAATAAGGGCAACGCTATTTGCGTTGCCCTTATTTCCGCCGTAGTCTACGTAAAGATTTATGTAGACTACAGCGACCAAATAAGGAACGCGAATGGCGGCTCCCTATGGGGGCCGCCATTATCCGTAGGCGCTTTTTTTTTTTTAAAGTCATGCGTGATAGGCTACGTGACGGGTTACGTAGCCTATCACGGCTGACTTTGCAGATCTAGCCGTGATAGGCTACGTTAATCGTCACGTACCCTATCACGGGGGCGTTGTTGTTGTTTTTTACTATTAATTTCGCGGCCGGGCGAGGCGAGGCGCCTCCTCCCCGGCCTGGATTTCGTCCGGGCGAGGTGGGAAGCCTCCCCCCCGGCCTGAATTTTGGCCGGGCGAGGCGGGAAGCCTCCCCCCCCAGCCTGAACTTCGCGGGGGGAGCAGCGAAGCGCCTCCCCCCCACCGAGAAAAGCTGCGAGACCAGGTAAGTGACTTTCGTGCACCCCTAGCCACCTTGCAGTAGGGATGTACGAAAATTCCGCCACAGATCTCGGGGAGGCCGAATGCCAGCGCATTCGGCCCCCTGAAATTGGTGGCGGAACAGCCTGCCATCCCCCCGCCACCCCCCTGGGATGAGACTTACCTTGGGCGGATCTTCCTGGTTCGGCAGCAGCGGCTGCGGTGGCCAGTCTTCCAACCGGCTGCTGCCACCGCCATTTCCAGTAAAAAAAAAAAAAAGCGATAGGCTACGTAAAGATTTACGTAGCCCTACGTAAAGATTTATGTAGCCTATCATGGCTAGGTTTAAAAAAAAAAAACGGGATAGGCTACGTAAATGTTTACGTATCCTATCACAGCTGACTTAAAAAAACAACAACAACAATGCGCATATGCAAATGGCGGCTGCCACGGCCACCGCCATTTGCATTCCTTATTTTGGCACGTCTTAGTCTACATAAACATTTACATAGACTAAGATGGCAAAAATAAGAGGAACGCAAATAGCGTAGACGGTGTTTTTTTAAAAATCAGCCATGATAGGCTACGTAAGCATTTACGTAGCCTATCACGGCTGACTGCAGGGATGCAAACGGCGGCAGCTACGGCCGCCGCCATTTGCGTCCCTGTTAGCCAGCGGCCAGATGTCCGGCTGCTGGTGGAGCTGGCTGGCGGCTCCGCAGAATCCCTGTGGAGCACAGCCGGACGGCCAGGGTTCCGGGGGGGGGAGGAACAGAGCACCTCCCCCCCCGGCAAGGATTCCAGGGGGAGGGATGGAACACCTCCCCCCCAACCATAAACATAATCCGTGAAAGGTAAGTGCCTTTCATACATTCCTACCTTGCAGTCTCCCTCTGCTCGACTAATTAAGGGTGAACATGACCCTGCCCAAAATCGGAAGTGGTGCATACACCCTGTTTCCATCCCAGTTGGCTGCATATTTTTGGCACTGAGGGAGGCCATCCTGCATCACTACCCACTCCCGAGGCCCGAGCCTCTGGGTGTGTGGTCCAGGAAACCCCCAATGGGGTTCCCTTCCCTGCTCCTGGGTACCAAAGCCCTGAGTGGCAAGCCTAGCAAATCCCCTGTCATTATACTGGTGCCTCCAGGGCAGGGGTGGGCAAGTTGCAGCCCTCCAGATATTTTACCCTCAACTTCCAGGATTCCTCACGGTTGGCTGTGCTGGCTGGGGCTGATGAGAGTTATAAGCGAAAATATCTGGAAGGCCACAACTTGCCCACCCCTGTTCCAGGTGCCCATCAGTGACTCTCCTTGCAATCTACTTTCCTGCATTTCCCTGCCAATGTGACCAACCTATTTAACTGTTTGGTGTCACCCTGTGATAGATGCCAATGTCCCAGATGATCAGTGTAAAGTAGGCCACCCTCCCCCATTTCCCTCTTTCCAGTCTGGTCCAAACGATTCCCCCACAGCCCCAAGCTGACAGGCTGCTCCTACACAAAGAATGTGATGGTTGATAGTGAAGGAGATGAACTGGTGAGATGAATCTAAAGAGGGAGTGAGAGGGATGGATGAGGGCTTACACATTTCCTTGGTCCTGCCCAGGTGAGCTAGCACTGCAACATGTATCCATTTGCCTGTTCCCCACATGAATGGAAGAGAAACATCTCAAGATGCTAAAACAGAGGTTTTATTTGTAGACATTTCTGTTCTAGCATCCCGAGACCTTTCTCTTCCATTCATGGATCTATTTTGGATGCTCTCCTTCTTTTGTACTTCTTGTTTTTCCATGCCTTGCCTCCTCCCTGAGCTGGACACACACACACACACACACACACACACACACACACTGCATTGGGGGCAGAAGCAAAGGAGTGGGCAACACGGTACAAAAACAACTTTGATGCAACCTTACATACAATTAGGGATGAATGAAAAATTCATTAGAGTTCATTTTTTACCAGAACTTACCCAATGCGCACCTCTCAGACCCAAACATGGACCCAGACACAATCTGTGGTCAAAGTCCATGCATTTCCAAGTTCGCAATGTTATATGCAGGCTAAACCAATGTGTCTAACTACATGCGTACATTTGAAAAATGTGCCTGAAAAAAATGTGTACTTTTATTAAATGCAGAAATCAATAGGAGAAAATGCGTACATTTCAAAAATGTTCACAATTGATGTGCACAAAGATGTGCACGCATTTTTGTGAACAAAAAACCCTCCAATGCTCACAACCTGATCTGGACATGAATCAAAACAAGCTTCAAGGTGGAATTTGGAGAACACTGAGGAGCTCAAATTTTGCTAATTTGCACGTTCTGACCTACAATTATACAAAGTTTGCTTTTTTGCAGTGTTTTATCAGCACTGGTATTGTAGAGGGAGAAAAAGATGCAAATGATCAGAAGGAGCTGTGCATGCTCCATTACAGAACTTTAAAAATTCTAATTCACCCAGAATTCAAGAGTAGTGGGAACGTATGGCACAGTAAACCACAGAAACATGAAAGGAATATAATGGGAAGAAGCCGCTCATCCCTACATTGAAGTGACTGTGAGCACTACAGAAGTTCTACTGGGAGTGCTACATCTGTGATGGTTCATTCACACATGCAAGTCATCACTTAGTGTTGCAGTCATCCCATGATATGCATAACAAGGGGACAGACCCTACATTGAAGATTTGAACCTGAGTTTTTCAACCTATTTCATCATTATACTTAACTCAAAGATTTGACAAACCTCTGCCAGGAGCACAGCAGGGAAAGGAAGCACACAGTGGCTTGATTTCAGTGGAGCTGATGCATACTCAGCTAAATCAGGATTAAAGGTTGAAATTGATGTAGTAACATTAATGCAGGGGTCTAGTGAGGAAATCATTAGACTGTGTTTCTAAGAGGCGTCCTCCTGCAGAGCAATTTTACTCATCTGGGGATGGGGTTGTCCTCCGGGTCTGGGACATCTAGCCAAATTACATTGACCTGATTTAGGAATAGACAGTTCATTCACTTAAGCTCTTAATGATTTCTTTCCTGAGACTATAAATTAGAACTGGTACAAGATGACACCCTCAAGCTAGCAAATGTTAATGATCTTTTGTAAGAGTAATCTGAAAATTAACTATCCTGCACTTATTAATGAAGAGAAATCAGGTTGGAAAACTGCAGGATGAAAAAGCTCCATGCATATACATATAGGTGGCAAAGATCGCCTGGCAAAGCAGTTGAGGTTCTGTGAACAGTGGAGTAAGATATACGGGGAAAGTCCTTACACTTCCCATGCATCATAAATTCATAAGCTATTCGCTATTTCCATATTATTGGGACACTCTCATTTATAACTTCTTATGTCCTCAAGGGATCTGAGGTTACTTCTGGGTGGATGGAATAAAGACATTGAAAGGGACATCATGGCTTGCTAAATGGGATCACAGAGCCATGCTTATGGATGTATAAATCCACCTATATCTGGTCCAAACCATGTCTGTTGCACAGAAATATGGCCCTCTTGGGGCTCAACAAATTTCCCCTGAGCCCCTGGCTCATACAGATTTTGGCTTAACTTTTTCTCTAAAGACTGCAAAATATACAAACTGTGGCTGCAATTTGCATATCTTGGGCACATTACAGCCATAATTAGCATAATTTGTGCAAATTGTAGCCACAAAATGCTTAGGTATGCATACATTGTGGCCACTTGCGGATTCTGCAGGTCAGATGTCCTTTCAAGCAACAGAGGATTTCTGCAGCATCCCTAGCTATGTTGCCATCAGCCTTAGCTTAGGGTAGAAGTCAACATGACACTCAACAGAGGGCTGCTTCTGCCCCCAAATGCCAGCCTGGTATAGCATTTCCCCCCACCTCCTGTGTGTTCTCACATCCCCACTCCACATCATTGGCTGGCGGGTGGGGAGATGATGCCCAATGGTATCATTGGGCATATGATGGTGCCTGAATGGCTCCCCCAGCCCCTGGTGAACCCCTGCACTCTGCCCCTTCCCTCAGAACCTCCTTGGCAGCATCTGCCTTCTAACATCAGAGCTGCCTTGGCAGAATCCTCACCACTGGGTAACCTACATAGGAACATAAAAAGGGCCCTGCTGGATCAGACCAAGGGTCCATCTAGTCCAGTATTCTGTTCATACAGTGGCCAACCAGCTGTCGACCAGGAATCCACAAGCAGGACAACTTGTGCAACAGCATCCTCCCACCCATGTTCCCCATAAGCTCACAGCCTCTGGTACTGGAGGTAGCACATAGCCATCAAGACTTGTAGCCAATGATAGCCTTGTCCTCCAGGTATTTGTCTAACCCTCTTTTAAAACCATCCAAATTGGTGGCCATCACTAGATCATGTGGTAGCATATTCCATAGTTTAACTTAGGAATGGCTGGAACCCCCTTCTCCCACCCTGTGCTTTGCCCACTGGACTGCTGCTACTTACCCAACCTAGGGAGCAGCATGGGGTGAGCCAATGGGACCGTTGGGTGGGGGTGGGGCTTGGCAGCAGTACAGGGCATTCATTTGTTTGGCTGCCAATGCGGTCTCCATGAGAGCCTCATTTTAACACAAGATGGGGACTCTGATTTTTCATAGATCTACTGCAGTGAACAATGGTGGCAATGAAGGGCCATTTCAACCATATTAGAGGCCTCTAATATGGCTGCAATGACCCCATATGTCCACCATTGTGTGCAACAGTAGATCTACAAAAAATACAGAGTCACTATCTTGTGCTAAAGCAGGGCTCGCATGGAGACCAGGCGGCTGCCGCAAGTTCTGGCCTCTCTCATGGGGTGTGTGTGCCAAGCTGGGTTAGGGGACATGGGCAGTAGGGGGGAACGGCGGGTTCCCAGACCTAGTCGGGCACCTGTGCCATCCCTAGTTTAACTATGAACTGTGTGAAGAAGTTCTTTTATCTGTCCTGAATCTCCCACCGAACAGCTTCATGGGATGACCCTGGGTTCTAGTCTTATGAGGGAGGGAGAAAAATGTCCTTCCTGGCTGGGGCTGATGGGAATTGCAGTCCAACAATATCTGAAGGGCCACAAGTTCCCCTTCCGTGGTCTCCACCCATTCCTGCAAACCTCTGCCACCAAAACACTGCAGGTCTCTAGGCAATTGTCTTCCCTCTGAGGTCAGAAACTGGGCACATTCCCAACTGGGACATGTGCAGTGGACCGGAATTAGGAAACTCCTCCTCCCCATTTTATCCAGAAGTATGCTGCAAACATACTTGGTAAAGAGATGGACAAGTGAAATTGCCTTATACTGAGAGAGTTCATTGGTGAATGTTGTCCAGCCTGATCTACTCTGACTTGCTGCAGCGGTTCAAGGTGTCAAGCAGAAGTTCTGCCTGGTGCAGCTACCTGAGATATTTTAATGGGGTGTCAGAAACCAATGCATTCTGCATACAAAGCATGTGCTCCACCATTGAGCTATTGCCCCGTTCCACCTAGACTTCCCCAGGTGGCAAAAAAAACTCATGTGGTGAGTTTTTAATTGATCCTCATTGTATGGTTTGGCTGATCACTGATTGCTCAAAGTTGTTTTTAGATATATGTTGTCTCAGTGTGTACTGTCTGTTGTATGTTTTTTATGTTTTTAAATTTTGCATATTGTATTGTTAATGTTATTAATCTTTGTAAACCGCCCAGAGAACTTTGGCTATGGGGCGGTATAAAAATGTAATCAACAACAACTACAACACAAATGGATGGACAGTCGCACCCGCCCCCACTCAAAAAAGAAGGAAAAACTAAACTTGAAGAAGAACTATTTTACAGAATTCTACTAAGTATAAGAATGTTCCCCTATAAGTAAAAACCAAGAAATTGCCTTGAAAATCTTGCTTCCAGACTAGCTGGTCCAATAAAAGCTGCCTGTTCACTTGCTCTTTGTTCCTTGACAAGACACATTTTGGCTTTAAACCACAAATTCATGTTTAACCTTTTCTTCCTCAATTTGTGATGAGAGAACAGTGGCATTTCTCATTGTGCCATTGGGGACTCTACCATTTGTTTGTTTTTCAAAAAGATTTGCTTAGACTTGTCTTATGAGCGCATTCAAACCCATTTACAGTTTCTAGTTTTTCAAACTTCAACAATGAACAGAAAAACAAACATGCACAGTACAGTATATTTTGCCTGGGTTTAGAAGGTTGAATTGATTTCTGACCAAAAAAGCCCCTCCAGACCTGAATGCTGAAATCCCAGCTCAAGGCTGCAAAACATCTGCCCAAATAAAAATAAGCATCATTACAATTCAATGTGATAAAAAAGGAATACATGTTTTTCAACAGTCTCAAAAATAACTAATTAGTGCATTAACAAAAACATGAAACTGACAATAACTATTGCCAAGATGTATTTTTTTTTATTGGAAAGGAAAGGTTCCTCCTGTGCAAGCACCGGGACATTACTGACCCCTAGAGGGACGCCGCTTGCGCTGGCATTTTCATGGCAGACTATAGCGGGGTGGTTTGCCATGGCCTTCCCCAGTCTTGACTACCTTTCCCCCAGCAAGCTGGGTACTCATTTTACCGACCTCGGAAGGATGGAAAGCTGAGTTGACCTGAGCCAGTTACCCAAGACCCGGCTTCCGCTGGGATCAAACTCAGGGCGTGGGGAGCTTCAGTTGCAATACTGCCGCCTACCACTCTGCGCCACACGAGGCTCATTTATATCTTGCCATTCCTCCAAGGTGCTCAAGGCAGTACACATAATTCCCCTTCCATATTTTATCTTCACAACATGCCTGTGAGATACATTAGGCTGAGAGATAATCACTGGCCCAAGACAAGCAAGTGAACTCTATAGTTGAGTGTAGATTTGAACCTGGGTTTCCTTAATCCTAGTCCAACCCTTTAATGACGCCACTGGCTCTCAGGATCATTATCTATTCTGAGCCTTTTTTAAATATCAGCTCAAATGCTCTCAAAGCACCTTAAAGAACTGAAAACACTTGCTAGATATTTGCCCCTTTCTAATGAAAGAGAAGGACTCTGAAATATCTTCTAGACAACCAGCTTCCCTACTCCATGGCTTCCCCATGGCCATTGCTTTAGATATGCTGGGCTTTAACATAAAAAAGTATTTGGCATTTTGTTTCAGTCAACCTCTATAATTCTGTTTCACTACCAGGAATGCATAAGTAGCACCATTTCATATGCCCCATGGAGTGCTCTTTTCAAAAACAACAACAACACACATCACCAGCAAACAATTGGTTGTATCCCACAAATAAAATGTCCCAGTCTCTTGGAGTACATCCATTTTCTACTCGGTTGAAAAATAAATAATTACAGTCCTACTAACGCCATGAAATAAACAGATTGCACTCATCCTTTGTGCGGAAACATGTTTCAATTTGCTGGTGAATACTAAATATTAAGAAGTGCATTCGCAGATGCAGATACGAGATATAAACTTGAAAAAATATTTAATGGAATGGCAGATGAATCTTTTTAGGAACAACTTGTTGGATGGAGATAGATGTACTAAGCCACCAAAATGTCACGTTTTAATCCATAAAGTGCATTAAAATATTTTCAGCAGCACAATACTGCAACACAGTGGTGAGGAAATTTAAAAGATTATTCAAATGCTCTTTTCAGAAGTCCTTTAATGTGAAAGCTTCCATTTTTATTCAACTAGCACGATGTACCGTGGGGGAGGGGGTTGAAATCCTGACTCTATTAAAGTCAAAGATGAATTACTCTTTTAGAAATATAGATGAAAGGGCCATTTTACAGAGGCTACTTGAAATGACTCAGCATGTGGGAATCAGGGAATGTGCATTTCATGTGCAGTGAAAGCTACTACCTGGAGCCATGTGGACTGGCCTCCACATGGAGAGAGTTTTGTGTACAGCAACCCATAGACAATGGCACTCAAAGTCTCAGAGCCTCCAGTACCATTGGTGAGGCAGGATGAGGTGTCAACATCAAGGCACAGACCCATTAGAGGCTTCTGAAGTAAGAAGAACTGACCTCTCTGGGACTGGAGAGATTGTCTGCTGCCATCTTGAATTTCCTGGGGCAGGAGCTGCTGGGTGCGACCCAATTTTAGCCCAGCTATTGCTGCCAAGGCCGCTCCAACCTCAGAACTCTGTGTGATCAGTGAGGGAGGGGAGGAAGTAGAGATGTGGAGATTATTTGAAGCACAGGCAATGACAATGCAGACAGCCATGCTTGAATTAAAGCAGCTGCAATTTCAGATTCGGGCAAGATGGAGTCAATGAGGTAAGCCTCAAAGAACTCTAAAAGGTTAGTGAGACAGGACGTACCTTTGCAGAAGCCATGTTGATTCTTTTTCAGAAGGGCTTGTCCTTCTATATGCTTACTAATTTTATCTTTAATAATGCCTTCAACCAATTTACCCGGAACAGACGTTAAGCTAACCAGCTTGTAATTTCCCGGATCCCCCCTGGATCCCTTTTTGAAAATTGGTGTTGCATTGGCCATCTTCCAGTCCTCTGGTATAGAGGCTGATATAGAGGCTGATTTTAGGGACATGTTGCATATTTTGGTTAGAAGATCAGCAATTTCATATTTGAGTTCTTTGAGAACTCTGTGATGGACACCATCTGGGCCTGGTGATTTATTTTCTTTCAGTTTATCAATAAGGTTAAGAACTTCATCTTTTGTCACTATTTTCCTCTGTTCCTCAGTCTCCCTTCCTGAAAACATCAGCTCAGGAGCAGGTTTCTGTCCTATATCTTGCAGTGAAGACGGATGAAAAGAATTCATTCAGCTTCTCTGCAATCTCCTTGTCCTCCTTCAGTACTCCTTTAACTCCATTGTCATCCAATGGTTCAACTATCTCCATAGCTGGTTTTCTGCTTCTGATATATTTTAAGAATTCTTTATTGTTGGCCTTGATGTTATTAGCAATATGCTCTTCGAATTGCTTTTTTTGTATCTCTTACTGTCCTCTTGCATCGCCTTTGTGAAACCTTGTGTTCCCTTTTGTTTTCCTCACTTGGTTAAGACTTCCATTTTCTGAAGGAAGCTCTCGTTCCTCTAATAGCTCCCTTAACACTGCTCGTTACCCATGCCGGCTACCCCTGGACTTGGTGCTACCTTTCCTAACCTGCGGTATACATTTTAGCTGGGCTTCTATTATTGTGGTTTGGGGTAATCTCCAAGCATTTTGAAGGGATTTAATCCTCTTGGCTCACCCTTTTAACTTCCTTTTCACCAGTTCCCTCATTTTAGAGAAGTTTCCTCTTTTGAAGTCAAATGTGACTGTGTTGGACTTCCTGGGCAATTTTCCACTTAAATATATATTAACCTGTTAGCACTGTGATTTCCAATTGGTTCAACAACATATACATCTCATTCTAGGTACTGGGTGACACCATTTAGGATTAAACCCAAGGTCACCTCCCCTTTGGTCAGTTCCATGACCAACTCTTCTAGGGCACAATCATTCAGGACATGATAAGCATCAAACAATACAGATATCTCAAAAAAAAATACAGCATTAAAGCCACCTTAAAACACATCAAGGCAGTGAAAATAGAATTTTGAAGCCTGTGAGATAAAAAGTCTTTGCCTGGGGTCATAAATACATTAAAGTAGGTGCCAGGTAGATCTCTCTGGGGTGGGCATTCCATAACTGGGGGGCTACTGCTGAGAAAGCCCTTGATCTTGTGGCCACCACCCACCATTCCTCAACATAGGCAGAGACTCTGCTTATGATTGCGGGACTTGAGTAGGAATATATAGAGGAAGAGGTAATCCTTCAAATACTATGGTCCCAAGCTGTGAAGGGTTTTCTATGCTGAAACTGGCACTTTGAATTGCTCCTGGAAATGAACTGGGAACCAGCAAGGTGATATAATACTGCTGTAATAGCATCATAATGCCTTGTTCCAGCCACTGCTCTAGCCATCATATTTTGTATTAGCTGAAATATGCGGACCATCTTCAAAGGCAGTCCCACATGCCTCTGATGATCTAGAAATTGCAGTAGATTGCAAACTTTCAGGAATCTAACTGGGAACAAGGAAGTCATGCTTTCACAGTTTCCTGTGTGAACCATCCCATTAAAAAAAAATGCTGGCATGAATTCTATGATTTATTTATTTATTTATTTATTTATTTATTTATTTCCTATAGCTGAAGCTCTCTGGATGGTTCACAAAAATTAAAACCACAGGTACAACATAAAAACAATATAAAATAAAAAGCATTAAAACTACAGTAGAAAAGTATAGCCAGCACAAAACCCAGCAGCAATGCAGAGATTTAAAATACAGTAACACATTCAAATCAGCAGAGCTAAAGGACTAAAATGCTATAATTCCTGGGAAAATAAAAAGGTCTTCACTTGGTGCCAGAAAGAGTACAACATAGGCGCCAGGCGAACCTCTCTAGGGAGCTCATTCCACAATCAGGGTGCCACAGCAGAGAAGGCCCTCTTCCTGGTAGCCATCCGCCTCACTTCCTTTGGCAGGGTCTCCCAGAGAAGGACTGCTGAAGATGGTCTTAGGGTCTGGGCTGGTACATATGAATGACATCATGAAATAATTTCATGAGAATAAGTACTTAGCCTTTATATCAGGGATGGGCAACATGTGGTCCTCCAGATGTCACCATTACTATTAATAACAATAATAAGTTTATTGTTAATTAGATTTGTATATTGTCCATCTGGCAAATGCCTTTGGGGCAGTTTACAATAATAGCATGAAACAACAACAACAGCAACAACATAACCAGAAATAAATAAATAAAAATAATAATACAACAAAACAAGTATCAAAATAATAATGACACATTAAAAAAAATTGCATACATTGAATACCATTTGGAGGCTTATGAGTATCAAGGGCAGATCCAATAGGATTGTACCACCAGTGAATTTATAGCTGGGCTGAGAACTGGCTGCCCCCTGCCTGCCTTTAATTCCATCTCCATGTTCCAAGGGATGCGGATGCCTACAAAACCCTCTACTGAAAGCAAGCAGCTTCTTCTAGCCATTCATTGAAACAAAAAATACCCTCAAACATACAGTGGAAAGGCATTTTAATTACTTGCTGCACTCCAGCATATACTCCAGAAGGCATTATAGCCTCTGTCATTCATGAACGATTATCCAGTTCTAACTGTATATGGAAAGGAGGTGTGTGTGTGGTGGGCGGGGCGAGGGGAACCTTATGTAAATCTGCATTGCTGTATACTTTACATTCTTTCCCACTTCATCATTTCACATTCCTTAGAAAATAAATGCTACTCAAATGTAGCACCAGAAAATAGTGTGTTCTGCAAGATCTGGGCACAAGATATGTAGAGTTCTTCCTGGCCTTAACCTGCATCTAGAAGGTTCCTTTTCAGCTGAACAATGGTTCAGCCTCTTGCTTCTAGGGTTGGCGGAGAATTTCTCCCCGAAACTTCGGGGGGCCGAGCGCCAACGTGTTCGGCCCCCCGAACAAGTTTCGGGGAGAAATCCTCCGAACCCTCCCGCACCCCGCACCCCCCCCCCCGGGATGGGACTTACCTTCAACGAATGTCCCTCCCGGTGGCTGGTCCGGCCGGCGGTTCGGCGGGTGTTCGAGCGAGGCGGGAGTGGCAGCCGGTCTTTCGACCGGCTGCCTCCGCCGCCATTGCAATGAAAGAAGAAAAAAAAAGCCCCCAGATAGGCTACATGACGATTCACGTAGCCTATCACGGCTAGATTTGCAAAGTCAGCCGTGATAGGCTACGTCAATCGTCACGTAGCCTATCACGGGTGACTTTAAAAAAAAAAACAAAACTGTATACGGATAATGGCGGCCCCCATAGGGAGCCGCCATTCCCGTTCCTTATTTGGTCGCTCTAGTCTACGTAAAGATTTACATAGACTACGGCGAAAATAAGGGCAACGCTATTTGCGTTGCCCTTATTTTCGCTGTAGTCTACGTAAACATTTACGTAGACTACAGCGACTAAATAAGGAACGCGAATGGCGGCTCCCTATGGGGGCCGCCATTAGCGTACGCGCTTTTTTTTTTTTAAAGTCACCCGTGATAGGCTACGTGACGATTGACGTAGCCTATCACGGCTGACTTTGCAGATCTAGCCGTGATAGGCTACGTCAATCGTCATGTAGCCTATCAGGGGGCGTGTTTGTTTTTTAACTTTCGCGTTCGCGGCCGGGCGAGGTGGGAAGTCTCCTCCCCGGCTTGAATTTCGGCCAGTGTGAGGCGGGAAGCCTCCCCCCGGCCTGAATTTCGGCCGGGGCGAGGCGGGAAGCCTCCCCCCCGGCCTGAACTTCGCGGGGGGACCAGCGAAGTGCCTCCCCCCCACCGCGAACGTCCTTCGAGGACAGGTAAGTGACTTTCGTCCACCCCTACTTGCTTCTTTACTAGTGCTGATAAAGAAAATATTGATGAATAATTGTTCAAGGTGAAGAAGTCAGTTGCTCTTGCTTTCTCAATGGGCACAACTGCAGAGGAATAGCTCTACACTCTTACAGTGCAATCCTATATATCACTACTCAGAAGTAAGTCCCCACTGAATTCAATGGGTCTTAGATAAATGTGCATAGGATTGCAGCCTTAATGTGTTGCTTTAGCACTGAACTGGGCATATGAGAATAAGGGCTGTTCACGGACCCTCCGATTTGGTTTGGATGCCGATTCAGACCATCCGAAGCAGCCCCGCTTCACTTCAGACCAATTCAGACCCCATCTGCTTTGACTTTGATCTGAATCTGAAGCGAAATTCGGATGTCCGAATCACTTGTTCTGGATGGTTCCCCATTTACTTGCATGGGAAAACACAAACGGCCATAACTTCTTCAGTTTTCATGAGAAATATATGAAGTGTGGGCAACTCTCAGACCCCCTGGGGGGCATCCCACCTGCCAAATCTCAGACAGTTCAGCTGACCAGTTTTTGTTCAAGGTGCAGGTGAAATTTTGGTATGTGTCTTTTTCAATGAAATCTCTCAAAGCAAAGAGCTATAACTTTTCACTGGTTGCACAGAAGTGCATGAGAGTTGGGAAACACACACACCCTCTGGAGGGCATCCTACCTGCCAAATTTCAGACAGTTTGGCACAGGAGTTTTTTGTGCTAGGCACAGGTAAAATGTATTGTTCTCAGAAACTCAAACCAAAGTTCTTGAAGGGATAATCACGTTTGGTGTTGAAGCGGTAGGGAGGTCACTATCCCTAAACTCTGCTGTAGGTTTCTTTGAAGTGCAAATAACCCCTTTCCCCTAGTACTACTTTCCTATTCACAGCTAATAATGTTAGGGTCTCTTTGGCTGAATTGCCTGGGAAAACACTGGCTGGTAGGCAGGAAGCAAACAAAGACAGCCAGCCTGCCAGGTGGGCACACTGACTTGAAAAAAGAGCAATGACAGTTGTCTGCTGGACTGTAGGGATGTACGAAAGGGACTTACCTTGTCCCACAGCTTTTTTCGCGGTGGGGGGGAGGCGCTTCGCTTCTCCCCCCGAAGTTCATGTGAGCGGGGGGTGTCTTCCCTCCTCGCCCGGCTGAAATTCAGGCCGGGGGGGAGGCTTCCTGCCTCGCCCCCGGCCGAAATTCAGGCTGGGGAGAAGCGCCCTGTGTCCCCGGCCGCAAACTTCAACAGAAAAAAAAAACGCCCCGTGATAGGCTACGTGACGATTTACATAGCCTATCATGGCTAGATCTGCAAAGTCAGCCGTGATAGGCTACGTTAATCGTCACGTAGCCTATCACGGGTGACTTTAAAAAAAAAAAAAAGTGCATACAGCTAATGGCGGCCCCCATAGGGAGCCGCCATTCGCGTTCCTTATTTGGTCCCTGTAGTCTACGAAAAGATTTACGTAGACTACGGCAAAAATAAGGGCAACGCAAATAGCGTTGTAGTCTACTTAATCTATGGGGGGGAACAGACTGCAAATGGTGGTGGCGGCAGCAGCCGTTCGGAAGACCAGCCACCGCCGCCACCACCAAAGCCGCCGCTGGAGCCGCCGCCATCCGGAACATCCGCCCCAGGTAAGTCCTGTCCCGGGGTTGATCCGTGGGGGGCAGGGGGAGCAGGCCATTCCACCACGGATTTCGGGGGGCCGAATGCACTGGCATTCAGCCTAGGGGTGGGCGAAAGTCACTTACCTGTCCTCGAAGATTTCCCGTGGTGGGGGGGGCGCTTCGTTGCTCCCCCCGCGAAGTTCAGGCCGGGGGGGAGGCTTCCCGCTTCGCCCGGCCAAAATTCAGGCCGGGGAGGAGTTGCCTCGCCTTGCCCGGCCGCGAACTAAACAGTTAAAAAAAAGTGATGATTTACGTAGCCTATCACGGCTGACTTTGCAAATCTAGCCGTGATAGGCTACGTTAATCGTCACGTAGCCTATCACGGGGGAGTTTTTTTTTTTCTTTTATTGCAATGGCGGCGGCGGCAGCCGGTCGAAAGATCGGCTGCCGCCCCCACCCCTGATGAAGACCCGCTGAACCGCCGGCCGGACCCGCCGCCAGGAGGGACATTCGGCAAAGGTAAGTCCCGTCCTGGGGGGGGGGGGTGTGGGGGTGCAGAGAATTTCTCCCCGAAACTTGTTCCCATTTGCGTCCCTGCTGAAGCTGTGATAGGCTACGTAAGTATTTATGTAGCCTATCACGGCTTAACTAAGGGAATGCAAATGGCGGCGGCTATAGCAGCTGCCATTTGCATTCCTTTTTTTTTGCCATAATAGCCTATGTAAATATTTACATGGGCTAAAAATGCAAAAAAAAAAAAAGGGGGGGGGAGGCGCCGTAGCTGCCACCATTTGCGTCTGCTGTTTTTGGGTTTTTTTTGTCATAATAGGCTACATAAATATTTATGTAGCCCTGATAGGCTACAGCCGCCGCCATTTGCGTCCCTGCAGGCTTCCCAGCGGCTGGATGTCTGGCTGCAGGCGGCCGCGGGCGGCCCCGGCCAGCAGCTCTGCAGAATCTCCGCAGAGTGGAGCCGGCTGGAGAGAATTTTGGGGGAAGGGATGGAGCGCCTCCCCCCCCACCGCGAATGTCACCCTTCGGAAAGGTAAGTGACTTTCATACATCCCTACATAAACCTGAAAGATTGTTACTGCAATAAAGCACAGAAGGGACTTTGCATAAAAACAAAGAAATGACTTTACATCAGAGAAATTACAGAACATCAAAGAAGCACAGCATTGCAATAGTGATTTAAGAGAGCATTGGAGAAGCGAAAGAGTGCTTCAGGGTGAGTTACTAAAGTTAACCTTCAACCTTTTAACACTTCAGTGTTTTTGTGAAATACCAAGACTCTGAATAGAGATATTTTAAAGATACACTGCAGGGGAGCGAGATTTATTTCTTACTTCTCAGTAAACATGCACAGAAGGGGCAGTTAAAGCAGGCTACCTAAGGTGAATGAGTGTCCCCACTACTGCGGTAATGTGAGGGGGCACTGCTGTGCTCCTGGGGATTTTCTCAATGGAACAAACTACTTTGATTGGGGAAGCAAGAGGGAATGGGGCATCCCACCCCCTTGAGCATGTCTTTGCCAGGTCACAGAGGCATGCCCAGGATTTAATGCGCATGGGGGGGGGGCATGGCACACTGTGGTAAAACTGCCAGGGAGTTGCTTTCAGTAAAAAAAAGTCAGAGTAAAAGGAGTTTCAAAAAAAGGCAGCTTTTCAAAAGGGAACTGGCTGGGTGACAGCAGATTGGTGATGACATCATCTGTCACAAAAGAACTCAGACTACTCTGACTTCGCACCAAAACACTTGTGAAGACAGGCCCTAGGGCATCTTCATTGCTCTCCTATCCATGCGTCCAGCTGTACTGTAGATGGGTGGGATAATCAGCTGCAACTTATAAGGATATACTGATGGACAATTTCTACAGTTTTATATGCATTTGCATTGGATGGGGCCTGTTAGTAGCAACTTGCTAGAGGCCAGCTTTTCCTCTAACCATATTTACTATGAGCTTCACTGGAACTTTGCTTATTTTGAGCTCTGCACTTCATACTAGGGCTGTGCATGCTTGGCTTCATTCAGCCCTGATTTGGCAACTAGAGTTTCCATTAGCCAAAGCTCCCTCCCTCCTCCTCCTCCCCCCTTCCCCCTCCCTCCTCCTTCCCCTCGGGTTGAAGAACTTTCTCAACTTTCTCAAGTTGATACTTTTGGTGCCAGGCTGTCTGGGTTGCACAGAACGAATCACCGAGCTGGAGGAGGCACTTTGTATACAAGCTGCTTCGCTTTGGGGTGCCTTGTTGCTATTCTGCTCCACCTCATATCATGCAGAGGCACCTCCGAAGCACCTTTCCTCGACTCGTTATTCGGGCTTCAGACCTACTTTATACAGATAAGGTTTTGCAAACAGTCATACCCAAATGCAAATTCCTCCTATATTTGGTGGAAAAGTCCAAAGGTGATCTTTGGGGAATAAAGTTCATTATTCCATGGAATTGATGTTTGGATATAAAGTGCCATTGGATCTATGAATTGTCTTATGGGGTTATCTTGAAGACAGCATATATTAGCCTTTCCCAAATTGGTGCCCTCCAGATGTTTTGGGCTGCAACTCCCAGTATTCCTGACCATTGGCTATACTCGCTGGGGCTGGTGGGGGTTAATGTCCAAAATATCTGGAGGGCACCAGATTGGGCAAGGCTGCCATACATGTTAAACATCATGACGTGATGTGGAACCTCTTAATAGCTGTGGAAAGGATTTTCTTGAAGCTCTTGTTATTTTGCTTAGTGCATATAGCATACATATTCTGGGATGGGAGAGCTTTGGAGCTACAAAGGTAATACTTGCAATAGGGATGCTGTTTTATAATGAAATGGGACAAGTAGGGACGCCAGAAAATTCCGCCATGGACTGAAATGGGATCGAATTCCCTTCAGTCTGCGCCATGGAATCCTCTGCGGAACGGCACCACGAGGTCCTGCGGAGCCAGCAGTCATGCGGCTTGTTTTTCGTCGTCCACAAAGAGTTGTGAAATTTTTGTAAATAAAAATGCAGTGCAATATATTAATAAATACATACGTTTTTTAAAAAAAAAATTAATTGTGCTCACCGCCTTGTTTGTGGATGTTCTTTTTCAATTGAAATCCTCCGTCTCTGTTTACTTTCAGCCAAAACACTTCCTCTTCCTAGGGGCTTCCCAAAAGAAGGCTGTCCTAGGTGTGCCTGAGCGATTCACTCTTTGTTTAAAGCAACGCTGTTTGAAAGAAAGAAAAAAAAAACATTTTAAAATGACCATGCCAGTCTGGAGCCCTGCACTAGTATTATTCCCCCTGCTAGGCTTTCTATTTCCACATCCAGCCTTGTTGGTGATGTTGTGAGGCTAAAATGGAGAGGAGAACCAACTCTGTGCGTGTCTGCTCAGAAGTAAGTCTTACTGAGTTCAATGCGACTTACTCCTACACATGTCAGCACCCCACCTGCCCCCAGCTCAGCTTTGTATTTCCACATCCAGCTCATGATCAAACCTCCTGTTAGTTATCTCAGAAGACCCTTGGATGAATGGGGGGGAGGGGGTTTCCAGGGAAACAGCTGGATTGGGGGAGAAGCTCCCCTCACACACACACACACACACACACACACACATAATGGAAGAATATAGTTTTTCATATTCCTTGGTATGTTTATTCCTCATTTGTCCATTCCCTGAGCATGTGCAGAGTGTGCTTTTTATTCAAAGAAGCTTGCTAATCTTTCCCCTCATGCTGCATTTGTACAAATGTAACTGCTTCAGAAAGAACACACAAACAATGTGTGTGGTTGTGTCCAGCCCAAAGTCACCCAGTGAGCTTCCATAGCCAAGTGGGGACTAGAACCCCCCATCTCCCAAGTCCCAGTCCAACACTCTAACCGCTAGGCTACACTGGTTGTCTAACCACTACACCACACTGCTGTTATTGAACTCATGAAAAAGAGACAGTATAATGGAAAGTTCTTTCTGAAGCAGTTCTTACGGAAGTTATGCAGACTCACAGAAATGGCTGAGCATCACAATTATGGTTGTCGGTACGTATTTATCTTCGTAATTTTCAGAGCGGAAAAAAAGAGGAGAATTCCAGGGGCTTGTGTATGGCGGAATGGAGCACTGGCCGCAAACTGCAGAAGTCAAGCGGCACCGAAGGTACACAATTCATACATCCCTAGGGACAAGTAGGGAGTAAGTAGGGAGTTGGAAGATACACAAATTATATAGGTAGGAGCTTGCTAGGTGCCATTTATGTGCTGATAAGTTGATTTATTTGCTACAGTGCTATATGTAGGGATGTACGAAAGTTCCGCCACAGATCTCAGGAAGGCCGAATGCCAGCACATTCGGCCCCCCGAAATCGGTGGCGGGACGGCCCGCCACCCCCCCACCCCCCCGGGATGGGACTTACCTTGGGCGGATCTTCCTGGCGGCGCTCCGGTGGTGGCTCCGGCGGCGGTGTGGCAGTGGCGATGGCCGGTCTTCCGACTGGCCGCCACCACCGCCATTTCCAAGTTTTAAAAAAACAAAAAAACAAAAACGTGAAATTAAAAAAAAAACACCGTGATAGGCTAAATAAATATTTACGTAGCCTATCACGGCTGATTTTTAAAAAAACAAAACGCATGTACGCAAATGGCGGCGCCCATGGGCGCCGCCATTTGCATTCCTTATTTTGGCACGTCTTAGTCTACGTAAACATTTACGTAGACTAAGATGGCAAAAATAGGGGGAACGCAAATAGCGTAGATGCTACAATATTTGCATTCCCCTTATTTTCGCCGTCGTAGTCTACGTAAATGTTTACGTAGACTAAGACGTGCCAAAATAAGGAACGCAAATGGCGGCGCCCATCGGCGCCATTTGCTTACACGCGTTTTTGTTTTTTTGTTTTTAATCAGCTGTGATAGGCTACGTAAACATTTACGTAGCCTATCACGGCTGACTGCAGGGACGCAAACGGCGGCGGCTACAGCCACCGCCATTTGCGTCCCTGCTAGCCAGCGGCCGGATGTCCGGCTGCTGGCGGAGCCGGCTGGCGGCTCCGCAGAATCCCTGCGGAGCGGAGCCAGCTGGCCAGGATTCTGGGGGGGGGAGTAACGCCTCCCCCTGCACCATCAGCATAATCCCCGAAAGGTAAGTGATTTTCGTACATCCCTAGCTATATGCTCCTTATAGGGTAAGTAGATGGGTAGTGGAAAAGTACAGAAGGTTACAGAGAGAGAAATTGTGGTTGGAGAACCCAACTGGTTTTGAACCAGTTTGCGAATAAGAAGAAGTAGAAAGTAGCTGTTGACCACGGGAAAGGGGGCCCAAGACTCCTTTTTTGGGAAGATAACTTGCATCACAAATGGGAGGAGGTATTCAGGGAAGAGGCTGGAAGTTTTGGGAGGAGTTTGAGGAACTGATGTGGACCAATAGAAGGGAGAATTTTAGAATATGTAATAAGAAGGAGGTCACCAAGTTTAGAAAAGAATTTAAGACTATGCATTATGTAACTCACGGTTCCTTTTGGTTACGGGGCCTCAAAGGGGTCCCTTTGCCAGTGAGAGAAGATCCTTCCTTTACTAAAAGTATGGTGTGAGTGTTGTCTGTGCAGCTGCTAGTTGAATGAAAATGGGATGTTTGTTATATCTTCCTTTTTTCTGTTTTCTAATAAATGCTCTCAGTTTATGTTACATCCTAGTCTTTATTTTGAAGTGTGAATGAATGCAAATGTAAGTACCTCATCTATGCTGATAGGGCTAAGCCAGGGGTAAACCGCCAAGGTCTGTCTGTCAGAACCTCTGCTTCCAGACAACCTATAGTTTCTCCCTCAGGGCTTGTCTTACAATCTGGGCCAAACCAGAGGCGGTTCAGGGAAGGCATGCCAGAGAAGTCCCCTCACCCTGCGTCCCGCTTGCCTGGCCGCGGGGGGGGATGTTGCTGGGGGGGGAAGGGCGGGATGAGGTCGAAGGCCATTTGCCCTCGCGCTCAATGTCCCAGTGGGGCAGGGGGTGAGCCGGCCAATATTTAGGCCGCCCCGCCCCCTTTCCTCATTCATTCTGGCTTTTCTGGCTCAGCGGCAGCAGCAGCAGCGAGGAGGAAGCAGCGGGCTCAGCAGCGGCAGCTCCAGTGAGCCGCAGGAGGGTGCCGGCCACCATTAGGGCAGGCCGTTTTTCCTGCCGTGGACCTCCGTGGGGCCATCACCCTCGAGTGGAGGGAGGGAGGATTTCCCTGCGCCCCCCTCCACTTGCCCCTAGGGCCACTGTCTGCAGCGGCTGACCCTGCAGACCCTCGCTGTGCCTATCGGGGGGGGAGTTTCTTACGCCCCGTACGGTCCGGAGTCTGCTGCGCTTTGCAGCAGGCAGCTGCAGCACAGCCTTGCCAGCACAGCAGTGGGATTTTCTACCAGCTCGCTCCCTCCATGCTTCCTGAGCCTCCTGTGCTGCCCAATTTTGCCCAACAGGGGAGTTTTCCCTCACCCCGAGCAGCCCTGAATTGCCACCTTTCTCAGTGGCGGTGGCGGCCTCCCGCTCCAACTGGAAGAGGCGGGAGTTTTCTCGCACCTCACCCAAATTGCCGCCTTTTCGCAGGCTTTTTCCTGAGCCTCAGAGCAGCCCATTTGGCCGCTGACTGAGGCCCTTGTGTTGCTGCCTTTCTTGGGGGGATTTTTCCCATGCCCCAGAGTGGCCCATTTGGCTGCCATTTGCGGTTCCTGAATTGCCTCTTGGTGGGCTTTTCCTCCTCCCCAGAGCGGCCTGTTTGGCCAAGGATGGCGGTGGTAGCGGCATGGCCTTGCTGTCTCAGGGAGGTAGGGGAGTGTTCCCGCACCCTGGAGTGGCTGCAGCCAATAGGGGTTCATTCCCTGGGCTCCCTCTGCGGCCCCATCTTCCCATTTTGCAGGTAGTGAGGCCTGTTTGGCCAATATAGCACATCGGCCTCCCAGCTAGAAATCACTCATGAGCGGCTTGGCCTTGCTGCGCAACGGGCGCTTCCTGCACCTCTGGAGAGGCCCTTAGGGCCGGGGATTTCAGCGGGCAACGGCTAAGTGGCCTTGCCACCCCTGCAGAGGGAAGGGGAGTTTTCAGTGCCATGAAGCAGCCTTTGCTGAATTGCCTTTGCTGTGGGTGGCAGCAGAACAGCCTTGCCAGCCCAGAGTACGGATGTCAGAGAATTCTGCCATGGATCTCGGTGAGGCCGAATGCCAGTGTATTCAGTCCCCTGAAATCTGTGGCGGAACAGCCTGCCACCCCCCTGCCCCCCCGCGGATCCCCCACAGGATGAGACTTACCTGGGGCGGATCTTCTGGGTGGCGGCAGCTCCAGCAGCGGCGGCTGCAGTGGCTGATCTTCCGACCGGTTGCCACCGCCACCATTTGTCTGATGAAAAAAAACACGATGTGATAGGCTACATAAAGATTTACGTAGCCTATCATGGCTGAGTTAAAAAACACACACACTGCGTACGCAAATGGCGGCGGCTACAGCCGCCGCCATTTGCGTTCCTTATTTTTGCTGTCTTAATCTACGTAAATATTTACATAGGCTATGATGGCGAAAATCAAGGGGAACGCAAATAGTGTAGCGGGCGCTATTTGCGTACCTTTTTGTTTCACCATTTTAGCCTACGTAAATATTTACGTAGGCTAAAATGGCAGATCAAAAAGGTACGCAAATAGTGCCTGCTACGCTATTTGCGTTCCCCTTGATTTTTGCCGTCATAGTCTACGTAAATATTTACATAGACTAAGACGGCCAAAAATAAGGAACGTAAATGGCAGCGGCCGTAGCCACCGCCATGTATGTACGCGGTGTTGTTGTTGTTTTTAAACGCACCCAGCCATGATAGACTACGTAAATCTTTACATATCCTATCACGTCATTTTTTTGTTTGTTTTTTTACAAGACTGCAAATGGCGGCAGCGGCAGCCGGTCGGAAGACCAGCTGCCGCCGCCGAAGCCACCGCCGGAACCGCCGCCGCCCGGGAGATCCGCCCTAGGTAAGTCTCATCCCGGGAGGATCCATGGGGGGGCGGGGGGCAGGCCGTTCCGCCACAGAGTTTGGGGGGCCGAATGCACTGGCATTTGGCCTCACCGAGATCCGTGGCAGAATTCTCTGACATCCCTAGTAGCCGCCACCATTTGCATACGCGGTTTTGTTTTGTTTTTTCCCCAGAGCCCTCCGCATAGGGATGGCAGAGAATTCCACCACGGATCATGGTGAGGCCGAATACCAGTGCATTCGGACCCCCGATCTCCATGGTGGAACGGCCTGCCGCCCCCCCGCCCCACTGCGGATCCCCCCCAGGATGAGACTCAACTGGGGCAGATCTTCCGGGCGGCAGCGGCTCCGGCAGTGGCTCCGGCGGCAGCTCCAGCGGCAGCAGCTCCGGCGGCAGCAGCTCCGGCAGCGGCAGCTCCGGCGGCGGCAGCTGGTCTTCCAACCGGCTGCCGCTGCTGCCATTTGCAGTCTTGTAAAAAAACAAACAAAAAAAGGACGTGATAGGCTACGTAAAATTTTACGTAGCCTATCATAGCTGGGTGGTTTTAAAAAAACAACAACACCGCATACGTAAATGGTGTACAACTGGCTGCCGCCACCACCATTTCCACTCTGGTAAAAAAAAAAAAAAAGAAAGAAAGAAAGAAAAAGAAAGAAAGACGTGATAGGCTACGTAAAGATTTACGTAGCCTATCATGACTAGGTTTTAAAAAAAAACACGACGTGATAGGCTACGTACACCTTTACATAGCCTATCATGGCTGGGTGGGTTTAAAAAAAAAAACACCATGTAAATATTGACGTAGATTAAGACGGCAAAAATAAGGAACGCAAATGGCGGCTGCCGTAGCCACTGCCATTTGTGTACGTCGTTTTGTTGTTGTTGTTGTTTTACCCAGAGCCCTCCGCGGCCAGAAATCCGGCTGCAGACAGCTCTGGCCGGGCCGGGCCTGGCCAGCTGCTCCGCAGAGCTGCCTAGTAGCACAGCCAGCCACGGAGGATTCCGGAGGGGAGGAAGGGAGCGCCTCCCCCCACAGCAAGGATTCCGGGGGGAGGGACGAAATGCCTCCCCCCCACCATCAACATAATCCATGAACAGTTAAGTGACTTTCGTACATCCCTACCTCCGCGGCTGGAAATCCGGCTGCGGATGGCTCTGGCCTGGCTGGGCCTGGCTGGCTGCTCAGCAGAGCTGCCGTGGAGCACAGCTGGCCACGGAGGATTCCGGGGGGGAGGAATGGAGTGCCTCCCCCCCATCAAGGATTCCAGGGGGAGGGACGGAACGCCTCCCCCCCCACCATCAACATAATCCGCGGAAAGGTAAGTGACTTTCGTACATCCCTAGCCCAGAGAGGGGTGGGGTTCGCCCATGCCTCCTGAACAGCCTGTAGTGCAGTAATAATAATAATAATAATAATAATAATAATAATAACAACAATAAGCAGCAGCAGCAGCAGCAGCTTGGGGCGGAGTTTTTTCCCCACGCCTCCAAGCAATCAGTCAAAGGGCTGGATGTGCCCGATCTTGCCTGATCTCAGAAGCTAAGCAGGGTCAGCCCTGGTTAGTACTTGGCTGGGTGACCGCCTGGGAATCAGGCTTCCTGCATTGAGCAGAGGGTTGGTCCTGATGGTCTTGAAGACCCCTTCCAACCCTATGATGCTATGATCTTTTATTGGCCTTGCTGGCCCAGAGTCTTTTGTATTTAGGCGGGAAGAGGAGGGGGAGGAGACCAATAAAAAAGGGGGGGAAGCACCAAGTTGTATCTAAGATATTCAGCTATCATCTTCTGCATGGGAAGTGCATGTATTTTGTTTGTTATTAGTCTCTCCCTCTCTTCCAAATAGGGATGTTAGAGAATTCTGCCACGGATCCCAGGGAGGTCGAATTCCAGTGAATTCGGTCCCCCAGAATCCATGGCGGAATGGAGCAACCCACCCCACCACCCCGTTAAAGCCCCGCGAAACAGAGCCTACCTAGCTGCGGCGATGGCGGCGGCAGCTCTGGTGGCTCCAGCCACTGCCAGGCTGTGGCTGCAAATGGAGGCTGCTACACTGGCAGCCATTTGCATCCCTGGCAAGCCGTGATAGGCTATGTATCTACGTAGCCTATCACAGCTCAGAGCAGGGATTCAAATGGTGTAGCAGCCACTATTTGCATCCCTGCTTTTGCCGTGATAGGCTACGTAAATATATACGTAGCCTATCACGGCAATATATACGTAGCCTATCATGGCAATTTTTGCCATAGCCACCGCCATTTGCGTCCGTGTCTTTAGCCGTGATAGGCTATGTATATATTTACGTACCCTTTCACGGTTAAAGACACGGATGCAAATGGCGGCAGCTACGGTGGCAGCCATTTGCGTCCCTGTGCAACCCAGCGGCCGGATGTCCGGCTGCGGGCGGCCCTGGCCAGTGGCTCTGCAGAGTCGCCGCAGAGCAGAGCTGGCCAGGGAGGACTCCTGGGGGAGGGACGGAGCACCTCCCCCCACCGCGGGTTGCCCGGCGTGAAGCCAGGTAAAAGTTTTGTACATCCCTACTAGGGATGTCAGAGACTTCCGCCATGGACTGAAATGGGATCGAATTCCCTTCAGTCTGTGCCACGGAATCCTCCGCAGAACGACACCACGAGGTCCTGCGGAGCCAGCAGTCATGCGGCTTTTTTTTTGTCATCAGTACAGAGTCGCGAAATTTTCGTAAATAAAAATGCAAGGTAGTATGTTTCGACAATAAATACGAACTTTAAAAAAAAAATGAATTGTGCTCACCGCCTTGTTTGTGGGTGTTCTTTTTCAATTGAAATCCTCCGTCTCCATTTACTTTCAGCCAAAACACTTCCTCCTCCTCGGGGCTTCCCAAAACAAGGCTGCCCTAGGTGTGCCTGAGTGATGCACTCTTTTTTTAAAGCAACAGTCTTGCTTTAAACAAAGAGTGCATCGCTCAGGCACACCTAGGGCAGCCTTGTTTTGGGAAGCCCCGAGGAGGAGGAAGTGTTTTGGCTGAAAGTAATTACTGCACATCTCAGGGGAAAAAATATGTAAATATTTATGAAAAATAGCCTTTCTTATGGAAGGTATACAGAATTATGGCTGTAGGTACGGATTTATCTTCGTAGTTTTCAGAGCGGAAAAAAAAGAGGAGAATTCTGGGGGCTTCCGAACGATGGTACAGAACACTGCCTGCAAACTGTGGAAGTCAAGCAGCACGGAAGGTACACAATTCATACATCCCTAGTTGGAGTGCCTCCTGCCCACATCCTTCCAGCAAGGGCTGGTGAAGGTTCCCCTGCAGATTCTGGTTCAGCACATGGGGGGAATGATTTATGCCTGCTGAAGGGCAAGGCCCTGATTCTTCAAGCCTGAGATTTATGGCTGATTGGGTGTCACTGGCCCGGAATTGCCATCATTGGGTCCATCCTGCTGCCGAGAGGGGCATGGAATGATGGTTGGGATCCCCGAGGATGGTGGTCATCTCTGACCTAGGCAATGTTTTCTTGTTGGTGGATCTGCGAAGGGGCATCCTGGAGTGTTTTGCTGTGTAGGTTGGGGGGAGGGTGACTAAGCAGGGGCTTGTCACCCTCCTGTGGAGGTTCCAGGCAGGCACTCCACTGGGGGAGAGGACAGGTGAGCATTCGTGGGCACCGTTTCAGGTGACTGGTAAGGCCCGAGGCTCTCGGCTCTGAGTTTTGTGGCCCCAAGTTGGGAGATACGGCTTACCTCTGAGGCTGACCCTCCTCACCCACTCGGGTTCTGTGGCTCGAGGGGTGGTGACAGCGGAAGATCTCCCAGTCCAGAATTGGGTGGATTGATCTGCAGGGTGGCTACGGTAGACACCATGCCTCAGACGACGAATGCCTCACTCGATACTTGTCATGATTATTTGTTTTCTATGTGCCCGCCAGTGCTTCCTTCACAGCTTGTAATATGTCAATAAATGTGGCCCAGTTTTATCCCAACTCTATTTGTGTCATCTCATCATTTCTCCCCCCTATGCACCCGCAATCCCTAGTTCCATGCACCCTGAGAATTTTGTCTTGAGTTTTTCCTTACACTGCTCAGATATTAGTGGCAGGTAAATGGTGGACATCCAACTCTTTCACTTTAAAATGCTGGCTGTGTGAAAACACACAGGTTGGACAAAATGGCAAAATTGTCATAACATATGAAACTGAGTGTTGGGGGAGGGGGGAGGTATGAAGCCTTTTCAACACTCCTGATCTCTCTACATGATCTTGTAATCATCTGCTTCTCCTTTGGGTCGCACTTGCAAACCCAGATGAAAATCATCTTCTCCATTTTAATTTGCTTGGCAGTAAATAGGACCTTCTTTGAGGTAGGTTTCTGGTCCATGAGGGAGCTTTTCTCCAGTGCAAAGTGAGCGTGGGTCACAATGCTTGTCTCTTTCTGACAGTGCCAGTTTGGCAGCTCATAAAAACTCAGGTTGAGATTGCTCAGCTCATTCAGGCTTGGTAGTGTGGAGTCCACAGACATCACCTCAGCTTTGTTGAGTCATTTCTCCACCAGAAGTTCCAGCTTGCAAATTATCCTTGAACCTGAGGCTGAGTGCCTCAGAGCAACGAGGTGGCTGTCTGGCTGAAGTCATGCCCATAATATTTCCTCATGGCAAGTTCATGTAAAGACGGAAGGACGATTGCTCAGTGGCAGAGTGCATAATTTGCATGCAAAATATACTACATTTAGGGATGGGCGGACGCACCTCTGTCCACTCCCTTCGGGTGTTCAGTGAGCCATCCTCCCTGCCCCACCCCCACGAGTTGCATGGCTGGACCTGCAGGACAGCTCAGCGATCACCTGAAAAGTTCTGCAGGGCCATCTGTCCCCTTCCCAAGCCATGATTGTGAGTGGAAATTGCAGCTCAGTTTAGTTCCACATATTTGAAGTTGAGCCTATGGCTGCCTTAAAGGGGCAATGACCCAAGATTACAGCATAAAGGCCCCTTTACGCTGTAATCTTGAGTCGCCGCCCCTTTAAGGCTACCGTAGACTCAACTTCAAATATGGGGAAGTAACCAAGCCTCGATTGTGTGCACAATAGCACCTTGGTAAGGGGACGGATGGCCCTGCAGAGCTTCCTGCCAGTTGCTTCACAGGGAAGCAAGCCCCTTGCAGTCTGGCAAGCAGGGCCCAGGAGGCAGGGGCATCTGTTGGACCCCACCCCCTCCTCAGACTCCCTTGCCATCCCTGCCTGCATTCAAAGCTTGGCATCTCCAGGTAGAGCTGGGGGGGGGGGGAACCTGCCTGAAATCCTGGAGAGCCACTCCCACTCAAGGAAGGCAGTACTGAACTAGCTGGACCAATGCTCTTACTCAGTATAAGGCAGTTTCCTGTGTTCCTAACTTTATGAAGGGTAGACATAATTTACACACACACCCTTTTTCTAACGTGGTATTTATGTTGTGTGTGTGTGTGTGTGTGTGTGTGTGTGTGTGTAGAGATTGAGAGAGGGAGAGTCTGGCTTCCCATCTTCGTCCATCCAGGAGAAGCTGCTGCAGAGCAGAAGGGGTGTAATGGAAAAGCAGCTTCCAGGGAAAAGGTTAAGCATCTCCCCCACTTACCATTTCACTGCTAAAAAAATAAATGAATCACAGGATCCTGACAATGTTTTTCAACCAGCTGCTGGGGTTTTCTTATGCATAATTGTCTGCAACATGTAGGTTGGTCCTTATGTTACGTGTAAAGGTGCATTACAAGTGTCAGAAATACACTTCAAACTTTAAATAGACTTTAAAGCAATGCTAGCAGAAATATTGAAAGCGTGTGTGTGTGTGTGTGTGTGTGTTTAAATAACGAAGGCACAAAAGTTTGCTAATAACTATGATTCTTCAAATAAATGCCACTTAGCTATGGAAATAGCTCCAGTTTGTTGTTTGGTTTATTCATATCCTATCTCACAGTTCTCTGTACTATTCCCTGTGTAAATTGCTTTCCTGGTGTACATGAGTGGTGAATGTACTTTTACTAATTATTTTCCATGTTCCTTCTTTGATTTTGTCATTTTAATTTATTAATACCGTGATTCTTAATTAACAAGGTAGAAATTCATGACACAATGTAAATCGACTACAAAAGCACCTCAGGAAGGGTAGAACATAGTCTTACTGGTACACATCTTTGCAATCTTCATTGTCACCCCCAGCTCAAATATGCCTGTTTCCACTAAAGTAGGCAGAGCTGAGTCCAGGTCTAAGGGGGCACTTGGCAAGGGGCCCTCTAGAGGCCCCCTCCTACGTCAATGGGTCCCAGAGGGCTTACTTGTTGGCAGCAGCCAGCAGAGCAGCACTGCGGTCAGCACCAGGCAGTTTTGGAGCTGCCTTATTCATTTCCCATAATGCCCTGGAATGACACTCCATCAAGAGCATTGTGGGAAATTAAAAGGGTGGCTCCAAGCCATCTGGTGCTGTGGCCCCAGCAACTACCATGATGGACCTGAGAGTAGATAATACTGGGTTAGATGGACCAATCATTTAATTCAGACTTAAACAAGACTTCACAGGGATTTGTGACTGCTGTGAGTGTGACCTATATCTCCAGTTAAAGTTTCCATTTCACTGGCTACTACTTACGGAGTGGAAAAACCATGTGCACGATGGGTTGGATCCCAGATCTGAGAGGAAAGGACCTCTGCCTGATTCTTGGGAATCCCCCCTTCCCCCCACACCATAGCTCACCCCATTCAGCAGGGTCTCCTGACTCTCTGCGTAGCATTTTCAGGGGACTGGAGGGGCTGCTGTGGGAAGAAGGGGTGAGGAGGTCCACTCCTACCAGCGCAGTTGATCTAGCATAGATCTGGATCCAACCCAATAACCATATGTCGTCTTCTACTACAAGGCCTTACCAGGAAAATGTAGGTCAGCAGCCTGTAACATTAGTTTTGGGGGCCTCACAATAAGGCACCTTCATATGTTCAGCTGGAGGGACTTCTATCATGGACGGAAGTTCAATATTCTATATTCACTCATGTGCCTAGCTCTGGTTCTGATGAGTGGCACTTATGACTTTGTGCTAGATTGTTGTAACATGCTGTATATGATGGATACCCTTAATGGGTGTTGGACTCGATGGTCTTATAGGCCCCTTCCAACCCTACTATTCTATGATTCTATGACTACCCCGAAACATCAGAAGCTACAAAATGCAGCCACTAAAAACATCACATTACCCCCAAAATTTCAGGAACTGTGCAGCGCTCGAGATGAAATGCTGCATGCCAGTTTCAGATATAAAATCTTAACAACTTGAGCCAACCTTTTACTTCCCTATGTCCTATCACTCTCCCTAATGATAACATTCTGTCCTCCAGGTACATCATTTCAACACCGGGGGGGGGGGGGGATGTTATTGTTGGAAAACGCAATTTAAAAAACCAAAACTCTAAAAAACAAACAAACGTAAAACACCCACCTATGACTACCAAGCCAATTGTTAAATACAACCTTAAGTGACATTTGCCCATATCTTATGGATGCAATCCTATGCATGTTTAGACAGAAAAAAGTCCTATAACTTCCAGGATTCCCCAGTCAGCGTGGGAGTTGTATGATTTTTTCTGTCTAAACATGTTTTAAGGTGCATGCCCTGGGAGACCAATTAGTTACAAATAATGTATAAAGCACTTTCAATCTGCAGGGGACTTTAAGAAATCATAGTTGCTTCCATTGTGTAGATGGGAAAACTGATGCTGAGAGTGACTGATCCACGGCAAAATTAAGATCTGAACTCAAGTCTCCTGGATCCATGGCCAATGTTCCGTCCATTGCAGTTTGGCCAGGAACCATCAGCCATCATTGTGAAACTGGCAAGGAGCTGGATGAAAGTTCAAGATAGGGGTGGGCATATAGTTTCTGCCTGAAATTATCTCCAGATTCACCACCATTGTGCTTGTTTAGCGAGTCATTTAAGCTCAGCAGATTGGTAGCAACTCATGCAATGTATCCTTTTGTATGGCTTATGATGCCTCCAACACCATCAGTAGAATTGTCTTGTTACAATTAAAAATGGAATATAATCATTTGACTTTTACTGTAAAGATGTAATAAACACAAATGGAAAACCTTAAAAAAAAAATCTTAACAACAAGGGTTTATAGTAACTTATTCTCAGTTGCTACCTTTTCCTAGAGATTTGCCACAGCTTGAGCCAGAGCACATTTCAGAATGCACGTAGGATATTTTAATTTGGGATGGCTTTCAATCTCATGAGAAATAACACACAATCGGTATGCAAGTTGTGACACACGATGATTTGTGCATGCGCATTCCAGTGCATAAACACACAGTGGTTCATCTCTTTGTAGCGCATGCGTACAGGGTGAAGCACCATGTGAGCAATCATCATGGACTTACTTAAATAAAAACCAGTGCTATGACTGGACACTTGCCTGCTCACTGATGCTTGAGGAGTATATTTGTAAATAAACATAATGCACAAACACCATATGCCTCCAATGCTCTCTTCTCACAGGAGAACTGATCCTGTGGAAGCCTGCCCCTGAAATTTCTTACCATGTGAAGCAATACGTTTCAATACCAACACTTCTAAAAGCTCTTTATTATCTGATATTGAGATGAAAGCTGTCTGCTGGGGGCGAGGGGGCGGGGAGTCAAGGGGCAGAGAAATTATAAAATTATTCCTCTCCCACAGCTGATCATTATTCATTCATAAAGGAGACTTCCTTTAAGCATTTTATTCTTATCTTCAGCAGATGAGATTTAAATCTGTGAAACCCTTGACCAATGCACTAGGCAAAATTGGCCTAATACAAACTGCTAAGAGGAAACCAGGAAAGAAAATCCTGCCTGACAAGCAATATTCAGAGGTAAGCTGTCGAATAAAAGCCCTGAGCCACACCGAGTGCAAAATTTGTAGTTAAGTTTGATTTGGTTCAAATGGTAAGATGGCCTTCAAGTGACAATAAATCAAACCAGAATTTCACATGAGAGAGTGACTAACAATACCTTGTTGCAATGTTAAAGTGCAGGGAAGTCTGAAAGCCTGGCCACAAGGCTGTAATTTTAATTAGTTATTAAGGTGTTCAAATTAATGTAAATCATGCTTGCCCTTCCCAGCTAAACAATTAGGTCTGGCAACAGTATTAGCATTTTCATTAAAATTTGAACAAACAATAATCTGCCAAGCTTTTTTCCCTTGTAGGAACATGACCAGAAACCAGACCAAAAATGTATCAGTGATTATGTTAGGGGAAGGGGAGGGAGAGAGAGAGGAAAACCTGGGAAAAGTTTCCTTTTTAAAAAAATCTATTTTTATTTTATTTTTATAAATGAAATAACCATTACCAACAATATAATCAGAATCTTCAGTTTCCGACATTACAGTATTCTAAGAAAAAGAAAAAGAAAAAAAAAGGGGGGATAGCAAAAGAAGGAAGAGAAAAAAAGAAAAAAAAGAATTATATTAAACTTCAATAAGAACAAACCAAATTTCCAAACAGTCTTATAGCACAGGAATAGAAGCAAACAGTCCATTTCCATTGGCCATATATTACCATTCAGTTAACGCAAATTCATAAACATTAAAGGTTTAGCCAACAAGGAATAGTAATACTAATAATCCCATAATGATATTAATAATAATTTATTATTATTATTATTATACCTGGGGAAAGTTTCCAATGCTCAATTCAAGGATTTCATTTCAATTTAGTGTTGCAATTTCCCTTCAAATCACAAACCATCCCAGATGTAAACATACCATTGGCTAAAAAACCCAAAAGATCAACAGGGTACTTACAGTTTTTGTGACCTTTGGCTGAAGATGATGAGTCTATAGACAAAGGAAGATTAGGAATCTTTGTGATTCCCTCCCCCCGCACACACACATATGCAGCTTGAATTTGCCATACCATTGTGCAGAAACATAGAAATCTCTGTAGAAATATAAGGACCTACTTAGCATATCCATATTAGAGATCAGACTTCATCCACGAATGAAGTCACATGAGTGAAGAATGTGGCTAATATTAAGTACAGTCACAAATGCCTTCATTGCATCCCATTTGGGCTACTGTAATGTGCTCTACATGGGGTTGCCTTTGAAAACTGTTCAGAAACTTTGCTGGTCCAGTATGCTGTGGCCAGACTGTTGACCGGGGCTGGTTACAGGGAGCACATGATGCTACTGCAGCATCACTGGCTACCAGTCTTTTTCCAAGGACAATTTAAAGTTCTGCTTATTATGACCTATAAAGCCCTATATGGCTTGGGACCAGTCTATCTGAAAGACCACCTTATGCCATATGAGTCTGTCCAGGTTTTAAGCCCATCAGGGGAGGCCCTTCTCTCCATACTGCAGCCATCAGAGGCGTGTTTGGTGAAGATGCGAGAGACAGCCTTCAATGTGGCTGCTCCCAGGCTCTGGAACACCCTGCCAAGAGAGGGTAGTTTGGCCCCCTCTTGGTTGTCCTTCCACTGGCCAGCAAAGGTAGGCCTTTGGCATATAAAGTAGGCCTTTGGCATATAAGCCTGTCTGTTGCAGAAGGTTTTTTTAAAAAAAAATTAATTGGTTTTATTGTTGTGTTTTTAATTGTGTTTTAATTTATTTGCTTTTATGTGAAATTTTAATTAAGATTCTGTTTTTAATGTAGATTTTATTGTTAGCTGCTTGAGTGCCATGATTTTTGGTGGAAAGTGGGATATAAATTAAATAATACAAAATTAATTAAGGGAGCAATCCTATGGCTGCTAGACAGTGGCTAGATGGCCATAGGATATCTGGTTTTCTGGGAACTGATCTCCCTCCAATTCCATGCTGCCTCGGAGGCAGCGCGGAACAGCCCAGTCCTCTGTGCTCACAAGAGGAGCACAGAGCAACCAAAAAAGGGGCGTTCCCAGACGGTGTTCTGGGGCAGGGAGGGCGGAAATGCCTGTATGACACTTCCAATGAGTCGTACAGCAGCCTCCTCCCCTGCTCTGCCCTCCAGCAGCTAGACAGCTTTAATTAGCTGTCTAGCCGAAAATGCAGGTCAAGAGAAGTGCAGAGGGAATGATCCCCTCCATGCTTCTCCTACCCTGCATGGGATAGGTGGTCGCCTCCGAGTTCGGAGGCAGACGCCTATCTACATAGGATTGCACCCTAAATAATACAAAATTAATTAAGATTCTGTTTTTAATGTAGATTTTATTGTTAGCTGCCTTGAGTGCCATTTTTGTTTTGGTGGAAAGGTGGGATATAAGCTAAATAATAAATAAATAGCTACAGAACAGCTTTAAAAAATCCACTAATTCCAGTACTTGCTTTGAAATGGACATATGAACAGCCAAACGAATAGCAGGAAAAGCTCAACTTGCTGGATATCCACATCAGAAGAATGTAGAACAGAGGAATCTGCCCATCTAACTACACACAGTAATCATGTCCTTTGCCACTCTGAAATACTTCCCCACCGACTGTGTGTTTGAACAGCATGGGAAAGGAGTGACTCAATTGGACTAGAATTCATCTTCATGTGGATTAGCTCTAGACAAGTACCTCAGTACAAACATAGAGCCCTTTCCTACTCCGACAGCATGCACAGACAGTGGGAAAGTGTTTTTTTCTGTGGGGGACAGCCTCAGGACACAGTGACCAAGGGAGAGGGGAGGCATGCCACCATCAAACAAACACGTGGAAGGGGGGGTGCGCGCGCACGTGCATGCGTGAACTTCCCTGATGTCCTTTTAACTGGAGATCCCGTGGGTTGAACTGGAAATCCCATAGGTTGCCTTCTGCATCCCAAACCCATGCTCTGTTCCAAGCCCTTTCCAAAATCCGCAGAAATGAAACCAGGGAATAGATTCAGCTCAGCCCCAATATCAACATGTACATATTCTTAGGGCTACTTCACAACAGGAAAAAGAAAATGGTATTTCACAGCCTGTGCCTGACATTTTTTGGAGAATGCCATTTGCAGTTGAAGATGGCACAAGATGTTACAGGTTAAAAAACAAAAGTCTTCCTGGCAGACAAATGTATAATTTATTAAAAGCCTTCAGTGCCACTGTGTTTAAGCTATCACTGCATTTGAAGTTGTCATTCTCTAGCATTTTAATGAAAGTGCCAACAGCATGAAAGCAGGTTGAATGCACAAATAAGCACTTTGTCCAAAAAGGACCAACACAATGAAAAGTCAATTGATCAGAAGGCAAGCTCAAAGCTTTTGAGTGGTTTTGAAAGTTTGCATGTTCAGAATGCGACCACATTCACTAGTGGGTTACTTCTTCCTAATTTTTGCCCTGACTGAAAAAACCAATCTTTCAAATCCTAAACTACAATGTTCTGAAGCTACAACTGCATATATATCTTTACTTTCATATAGTTGTTGTTGTCTGGCCTGAGTTATATTTCAACTTCCACCTCTTCTATTGATTGGTTTCATAGAATCATAAAATAGTAGGGTTGGAAGGGGCCTACAAGGCCATCAAGTCCAACCCCCTGCTCAATGCAGGAATTTGATTGCCTTAAAGCCACAGGTGGGCAACTTCTAGCCCTCTGGCCGGGTATTTTAGCCTGCAACTCCCATTAGCCCTCATCACCATTGGTTATGCTGGCTAGTGCTTGATGTTAAAAAAAAAAGAAGTTTTAGGTGAAAAGATCTGGAGGGCCATTGTCACAGTAGCCTACCTGATATGGTTGCAGTTGGGGCAAACCCAATCCAAAAGGTTCTGTGTCAGGTTTCTCTCAAAGACTGATTGGAGTCTGCAGTAGAGCTAACATGCTGGGATGTATTCTGAGATAGTGGCTAGGGTTACCACCTTTTGATTTCACAAATACCTGCTGGTTGGGATCAGAACCTGAGCAGACCAATGGGCAGAACTTGGTTGAGAAATAGCACAAATAGCAAAAAATACTTTACTGGCCAGGATCTGAAGTGATGGGGCTTTGTGATAGACAGGGTAAAACTTCATAGCCCATCAACTTACTGGGGTTATATTTTTTCACTGCTTAGTTTTATTGCCTTCCTGAGACTGGGGAACAACAGGGAGATTGGAAAGTGCCTGGCAATATACATAGGTGCTGGGCTACATTCAGCTTGCTATGTCACATGATGGGAATTGTGTTACAAGTAGATCAGGGAGACCTAGATAGGCAAGCCCCTGTCTCTCAAATTGGTAGAAAGAGGGATTAAAGATAAAGTAATCAAGCATATAGAAGGACAAGTATTGTGATGAAGAATCGTTTCCACAAAGGTAAGCCCTGTCTTACTACTCTGGCTATTAGTCATGATAGCTATATACTACCTCCAGTAGCAGAGACAGTTTGACTCTGCATACCAGTTGCTGGGAAACGTAAGTGGGAGGGTGCTACTGTGCTCATATCTTGCTTGTGAGTTGCCCATGGGTAGGGATGTCAGAGAATTCCACGACAGATCTCGTTGAGGCCGAATGCCAGTGCATTCGGCCCCCCGCAATCCATCGTGGAACGCGAAACCCACAAAAGGTGCGCGAAACGGAGCACTTACCTGCTCCCATCCGCGCTGCTTTGCGAATGGCGGCTGTCCTGCAGCTGCCATTCGCTTCCTCCTCTTCATAGCCGTGATAGGCTACGTAAATACTTATGTAGCCTATCATGGCTAACGCAGGGATGCCATTTGCGTCCCTGCGGAGGCCGTGATAGACTACGTAAGTATTTACGTAGCCTATCATGGCGGGGGGGGGGGAACCCAGCGTACGCAAATGGTGGTGGCTACCACCATTTGCGTACGCTGGGTTTTCCCCCCCTGCCATGATAGGCTATGTGAGTATTTACGTAGCCTATCATGGCAGGGGGGGAAAAACACCGCATACACAAATGCCGGTGGCTACCGCCATTTGCGTACACTGGGGTTTTCCCCCCTGCCATGATAGGCTACATAAATATTTATGTAGCCTATCATGGCTCAATACAGGGACGCAAATGGTAGCGGCTACGACAGCCACCATTTGCGTCCCTACAGGGCTAGGGATGGCGGAGAATTTCTCCCCGAAACTTCGGGGGGCCGAGCGCCAACGTGTTCGGCCCCCCGAACAAGTTTCGGGGAGAAATCCTCCGCACCCCCCCGCGCCCCGCACCCCCCCCCGGGACGGGACTTACCTTCCCTGAATGTCCCTCCCGGCGGCGGGTCTGGCTGGCGGTTCGTCCGGTGTTCGAGCGGGGCGGGAGCGGCAGCCGGTCTTTCGACCGGCTGCCGCCCCCGCCAATGCAATGAAAGAAAAAAAAAAAAACGTCCCCTGATAGGCTACGTGACGATTCACGTAGCCTATCACGGCTAGATTTGCAAAGTCAGCCGTGATAGGCTACGTCAATCGTCACGTAGCCTATCACGGGTGACTTTAAAAAAAAAAAAAGTGTGTACGGATAACGGCGGCCCCCATAGGGAGCCGCCATTCCCATTCCTTATTTGGTCGCTGTAGTCTACGTCAATGTTTACATACACTACGGCGAAAATAAGGGCAACGCTATTTGCGTTGTCCTTATTTTCGCCGTAGTCTACGTAAACATTGACGTAGACTACAGCAACTAAATAAGGAACGCGAATGGCGGCTCCCTATGGGGGCCGCCATTCGCGTACGCGTTTTTTTTTTTTTTAAGTCACCCGTGATAGGCTACGTGACGATTCACGTAGCCTATCATGGCTGACTTTCCAGATCTAGCCGTGATAGGCTACGTGAATCGTCACGTAGCCTATCAGGGGACGTGTTTTGTTTTTTTTTTGTTACTTTCGTGTTCGCGGCCGGGCGAGGCGGGAAGCCTCCTCCCTGGCCTGAATTTCGGCCGGGCGAGGCGGGAAGCCTCCCCCCCGGCCTGAACTTCGCGGGGGGAGCAGCGAAGCGCTCCCCCCCACCGTGAAAAAGCTGCGAGAAAAGGTAAGTGACTTTTGTTCACCCCTATACAGGGCTGCCCAGCGGCCGGATGTCCAGCTGCGGGCGGCCGGAGCTGGCTGGTGGCTCCGTGGCTTGGCCGCGGAGCAGAGCCGGCCAGGCAGGATTCCAGGGGGGAGGACCGGATTGCCTCCCCCCCCATTGAGGATTCTGGGGGGAGGGACAGAGCGCCTCCCCCCCACCATGGATTGCCTGGCATGGAGCCAGGTAGGTGTTTCGTACATCCCTACCCATGGGCATCTGGTTGGCTACTGTAGGAATAGAATGCTGGACTAGATAGGCCTTTGGGCTGATCAAGCACAGTTCTTCTTAGATTCCTTGCATAGTTGCTGAAGGTACAAAATAATGATGGAAACGCACACTAGCTCTTTATGTAAATATGAACAATAAAGCATGACTAAATTAGAGAGCAATCCTATGGCTGCAAGACAGCATCTAGATGGCTATAGGATTTTTCAGTTTATGGGACCCAAGCTCCCCATGACCCCACCCCCTCCCCCACTGCCTTATAGGTGGCATGGTTCTGCTTCCCTTTCTCTGTGCTCATAACTGCAGCATGGAGCAGGCAAAAGGGGGGCATTCCTGGGGGTGGGGAGGAGAGTGTGGAAACATCTTTACAATGCTTCCTATGCACTGTGTGGCCTCCCCCATTCCCACTCCGAAGTCCCCAGTTAGACAGCCAAAATCAGCTGTCTAGCCGTAAATGTAGGGCAGCTGGAGTGTGGAGGAGAGGATTGGACAGTTAGCGGCCTCTGAGTTCGGAGGTGGCTAACTAGTAGGGATGTCTGAGAATTTCGCCATGAATCTCGGGGAGGCCGAATGCCAGCATTCAGCCCCCCAAAATCAGTGGCGAAACGGTCTGCCCCCCCACCCCCCCAGGACGGGACTTACCTTGGGCGAATCTCCCTGGCGGCGGCGGTTCGGCGGCGGCAGCCGGTCTTCCAACCGGCTGCCACCGCCGCCATTTCCAGGGGGGGGGGAAACATGATAGGCTACATAAAGATTTCCGTAGCCTATCACGGCTAGATTTTAAAAAAATACTGTGATAGGCTATGTAAATGTTTATGTAGCCTATCACGGCTGAGTTAAAAAAACAAACAAACTGCGCATATGCAAATGGCGGCGCCCATGGGCGCCACCATTTGCGTTCCTTATTTTGGCACGTCTAGTCTACATAAACATTTACGTAGACTACGGCGAAAATAAGGGGAACGCAAATAGCGTAGCGTCTACGCTATTTGCGTTCCCCTTATTTTCACCGTAGTCTACGTAAAGGTTTACGTAGACTAGACGTGCCAAAATAAGGAACACAAATGGCGGCACCCATGGGCGCCGCCATTTGCGTATGCGCGGTTTTTGTTTTTGTTTTTTTACTCAGCCGTGATAGGCTACGTAAACATTTACATAGCCTATCACGGCTGACTGCAGGGACGCAAATGGCGGTGGCTACAGCCTCCACCATTTGCAGACCTGGCCGGCCAGGATTCGCGGCGGGAGGGACAGGGCGCCTCCCCCCTGGCCAGAATTTCGGGGGGGGAGGGATGGGGTGCCTCCCCCCCGGCCAGAATTTCGGGGGGGAGGGACGGGGCGCCTCCTCCCCAGCCAGAATTTCAGGGGGAGGGACAGGGTGCCTCCCCCCCACCTCAAATCACATTTCGTCAAATGGTAAGTGACTTTCGTATATCCCTACTAACTCTACTGATAGGATTGGAATCCTGGTTTTCCCAAACCTAATACTTGCTAGAAGGCAAGACTGAATGAAAAGGAAATGTAAAGATGGCTTTTTTATTCAACGTGTACTGAAAGCTAGTATACACAAGCCTCTTTTCTGAAATGCATATGTGGTGTAGGCCTGTCTCCCTAAGACTGATCTTGTCAGACAAGGCTCCTTTAAGACCTTCAACCTGCAGAAACTGGGCTAGTAACTAACAGCCAGCCCTCTTTTTGTTCAGGCTTGATTAGGAGCAGGTGGGTCATTCTTATGTCCTCCTCCCTTTAGGGATGGCGGAGAATTTCTCCACGAATCTCGGGGAGGCCAAATGCCAACGCATTCGGCCCCCCGAAATTGTTGGTGAAATTCTCCGCCACCCCCCCCCCCGGATGGGACTTACCTCCCTCGAATGTCCCTCTCAGCGGCGGGTCCCGGCAGCGTTTCGGCGGGGGTGAGGGCGGCGGCCGGTCTTCCGACCGGCTGCTGCCGCCGCCATTACAAAGTAAAAAAACAACAACACACACCCGTGATAGGCTACGTAATGATTAACGTAGCCTATCATGGATAGATTTCCAAAGTCAGCCGTGATAGGCTACGTAAATCGTTACGTAGCCTATCACGGGTGACTTTGGGGGGAAAAAAAAGCGTGTACGCAAATGGCAGCACCCATGGGCGCCGCCATTTGCGTACGCGCTTTTTTTCTCTCTCTCAGAGTCACCCGTGATAGGCTACGTAACGATTTACGTAGCCTATCATGGCTGACTTTGAAAATCTAGCCATGATAGGCTATGTAGAACGTTACGTAGACTATCACAGGTGTGGTTTCTTTTTTTTTTTACATTCAGTTTTGTATTTCGCGTCTGGGGAGACGGGGCGCTTCTCCCCGGCCTGAATTTCAGCCGGGCAAGGCGGGGCGCCTCCCCCCCGGCCTGAATTTCAGGGGGAGAACCAAAGCGCCTCCCCCCCACCGCAAAGCAAGCTGCGGGACCAGGTAAGTGACTTTCGTACATCCCTACCTCCCTTTATTGAATCCTGATAAAAGGCTGCCATAGTCTGGCTTCCTTCAGAGACCAGGGGGGTCACTGGTAGCTGGAAGAGTTATCTTGGACCCTGGTTCTCCTCTTGGTCTTGGATAAGGTAGGAGAGAATCAAGAGGTATTGTGTGCATGTATGCCCCTGGCTGTACTTCCTGAATGGTTAGTGTCCCACTTTTGTCCAACCCCTTGAATTACAGCTGAAAGTCCTGACTTTGCTCCCATCTGGGTGTGTTTCCTTTCAACTTCAATGTGGTGGTGTACACAGGCCAACTGCCAAAACCGTTATCCTTATTCCAATATTTCTGGCCCTGACTGTATCAGCTCCCATGTGGCCTAACCACTCTGGGGGATACTACTAAAGTTACCAAAAATCTAAATGGTGAACACTTGAGGTGCTTCATAAACGGAGCTGGAGGAAAAAACCATCAGCTTCCATCACAGTGTATTATTATGGAATGCAAAATGTCAGCCAGGCTTGAAGTTCTGTTTGATATTAGCAAATGTTTAGGCAAATTAAGAAAATGTGTTATTCATGTCTTTCTAGAACTGCAGGCAAAGGTAGTAGCTACTGCATATGAACATTTGTATATATATGTGTGTGTAAGTATATGTATATATATGTATGTGTATATATATATATATATATATATATATACACACACACACACACACACACACACACATTTTTAACTTCTTTCAAAAAAATTTGTCTTGTTACACACACTTCCATACCAGTGGGACTCTGTTTTTAACCTGCAGTGAGTAGAGGACCAGGCACAGGCTACTCTAGAACAATCAGAAAGCTAGACACAAAAAGGAAAACAGACTATGAAAGGACAAGACTCTCCACTGGTGGTGACCTGTGAGGTGTGTGCCATGTTTGTTTTCTTGCTTGAGAACAACATGGCCTACACAACACATGCAACAAGTGCAAGTTGATCACATTGCAGGAAGAAAAAGTAAGAGGACTGGAGCGGCGAGTGTTGACCCTCCAGGGAATAAGAGAACAGGAAGAGTTCTTAGACAGAATGGTGGAATGACAGCAGCAAAGCGAAGTACAGGAGTTAGAAGAGCAACAGCAAGCTGAGGCAGAAGAGGAAACTGCTGAAGTGAGGAAAAATGAAGTACAGGATACTCCTTGGAAAAGGAGTTAGGATCAGAAGAAGACACTCGGCACCAGTGGAGGCAGTGGAACTTAAGGATGGACGAAAGTCCCTTACCTGGTCCCGCAGCTGTTTTCGGTGGGGGGGAGGCGCTTCAGTTCTCCCCCTGAAATTCTTGGTTGGGGGGGAGGTGTAAATGGTAAAAAAAAAAAAAAATCGTGATAGGCTACGTAACGATCTACACAGCCTATCACGGCTAGATTTGCAAAGTCAGCCGTGACAGGCTACGTAAATCGTTACGTAGCCTATCACGGGTGACTTTGGAGAAAGAAAAAAAGCGCGTACGCAAATGGCGGTGCCCATGGGCACCGCCATTTGCATTCCTTATTTGGGCACATGTAGTCTATGTAAAGATTTACATAGACTACGGCGAAAATAAGGGCAACGCTATTTGCATACGCGCTTTTTTTTTTCAAAGTCACCCGTGATAGGCTACGTAATGATTTACGTAGCCTATCACGGCTGACTTTGAAAATCTAGCCGTTATAGGCTATGTAAATCGTTACATAGCCTATCACGTGGGTTTTTTTGTTTGTTTTTTACTGGGAAATGGCGGCGGCGACAGCTGGTCAGAAGACTGGCTGCCGCCCCCGCTGAAACGCCACTGAAACACTGCCGGGACCCGCCGCCGAGAGGGACATTCGACAGAGGTAAGTCCCATCCAGGGGGTGGTGGTGGGGTGGCGGAGAATTTCCCCACCAATTTCGGGGGGCCGAATGCGTTGGCATTCGGCCTCCCGGAGATTCATGGAGAAATTCTCCGCCATCCCTAGGGAACTGTTTCCAGGTACTTGAGGATGGGACTGGAGGACAGCCTGCAGAGGAAGAATTACAAGGGAACCTGCATGAGCGAGCAAGAGGCTGAAGGTCAGCCAAGCAGAGGCGATGAAACCAAGGCATACAACAACAGGAAGAGAAGAGTAGTAGTAGTGGGAGACTCCTTGCTGTGTGGGATTGAAACCCAAGTATGTCACGAAGACCCATGGACTCGCCAGGTATGCTGTCACCCAGGCGGACAGATTAGAGATGTGACTGAAAGGCTGCCTGCACTCATAAAGCCCACTGACAGGTATCCCTTTCTTCTCATCCATGTGGAACAAATGATACCACCAAGTGGAGCTACGAAGAAATCACGTCAGTCTTTGAAGATTTGGGAAGGAAACTCAAGAACTTGGGGGCCCAGATAGTTTTCTCATCCATCCTTACAGTAGTTAGAAGAGGGATAGAAAGAGAAAGAAAAATACTCCGTGTGAATGACTGGCTCCGAAGGTGGTGCCGACGAGAGAGATTTGGATTTTGGGACCACTGGCTATACTTCCTGGAAGATGGACTGTTGGCAAGGGACAGGTTGCACCTCACAAAGGCTGGGAAGAATGTGTTTGGCCACAGCATGAAGAACTTTATCAGGAGGGCTTTAAACTGAATCCTATGAGGAAGAGAGATATAAAGTTGGGGGTAACAATGGACAAAGGCTCATACACCGCAATGGAGAGAACAGCTCTAATAGCGCCCAATAATAGTCTTCACAGACATGGAGGAAGAAAGCCAGACCATGAAGCACATGGTCTTCAGTGTCTATATACTAATGCCCAGAGTATGGGAAACAAACAGAGCGAACTTGAACTCTTAATACAGGAGGGAAATTATGACTTGATTAGGGATGTACGAAAGGGACTTACCTTGTCCCGCAGCTTGCTTCGCGGTGGGGGGGAGGCGCTTCGCTTCTCCCCCCGAAGTTCAGGCGAGGGGGGGAGGCGCCCCGCCTCGCCCGGCCAAAATTCAGGCCAGGGGGGGAGGTGCCCCACCTCGCCTGGCCGAAATTCAGGCCGGGGAGAAGCGCCCCGTCTCCCCGGCCGTGAAAGAAAAAGTGGGGGGGGGGAAAAAACCATGATAGGCTACGTAACAATTAACGTAGCCTATCATGGCTAGATTTCCAAAGTCAGTCGTGATAGGCTACGTAAATCGTCACGTAGCCTATCATGGGTGACTTTGGGGGGGAAAAAGCGCGTACGCAAATGGTGGCTGCCCATGGGCGCCGCCATTTGTGTTCCTTATTTTGGCACGTCTAGTCTACGTAAAGATTTACATAGACTACGGCAAAAATAAGGGAACGCAATTTGCGTTGCCCTTATTTTTGCCATAGTCTACGTAAATCTTTACGTAGACTAGACGTGCCAAAATAAGGAACGCAAATGGCGGCACCCATGGGCTGCCGCCATTTGCGTACGCGCTTTTCTTTTCTTTTTTCCAAAGTCACCCGTGATAGGCTACGTGACGATTTACATAGCCAATCATGGCTGACTTTGGAAATCTAGCCATGATAGGCTACATAAATCATCACGTAGCCTATCACGGGTGTGTGTTTTTTGTTTTTTGTTTTACTTTTTTATTTTGTAATGGTGGCGGCAGCAGCCGGTTGGGAGACTGGCCGCCGCCCCCGCCCCCGACGAAATGCCGCCGAACTGCCGCCGGGACCCGCCGTCAAGAGGGACATTCGGCTACGGTAAGTCCCATCCCGGGGGGGGGTGGGGGGCCAGCAGAGAATTTCCCCAACACTTTCGGGGGGCCAAATGCCTCAGCGCTCGGCCTCCCGAAGATTCATGGAGAAATTCTCCGCCATCCCTAGACTTGATATGAGACTTGGTGGGATGACTCATCACTGGAATACAGCAATTGAAGGATATAACTTGTTCAAAAAGAACAGGAGGAACAGAAAGGGAGGTGGGGTTGCACTATATGTTAAAAATACATATCTCTGCACAGAAATACAGGAGGATGAGCTTGGTAGCCCCAGTGAGAGCATCTGGGTTGAAATAAATGGAGCAAAGAATAAAAGGAACCTGGTGGTCTGAGTCTACTACAGGCCACCCAATCAAGGAGAAGACGAGGATGAAACTTTTGAAAAGCAAATTGCCAATGTTTCAAGGAAGCATGATGTAGTAGTAATGGGGGACTTCAATTTCCCCGATATTTGTTGAGAGATGAATTCTGCAAAACATGGCCCCTCCAGGAAACTCCTGACTTGTGTGGTGGATAACTTCCTCCTACAGAAAGTAGAGGAAGGAACTAGAGGATTGGCTATCCTTTACTTGATCCTAACCAACAGAGATGACTTAGTGGATAAAGTAGCAATTACAGGAACTCTGTGGGAAAAGCGACCATGTTATACTTGAGTTCATGGTTCTAAAGGAAGCAAAAGCCAAGTGTAGCCAAACCCGTACTCTGGATTTTAGGAAAGCTGACTCAGAACAATGATAAGTAAGGTCCAATTGCAAGCAACCCTAACAAGAAAAGGAGTCCAAGATGGGTGGGAGTTTTTTAAAAAGGAAATTATCAAGGCACAAACAATTCCAACAAGAAAAAAAGGTGGAGACAACAGAAGAAGCCAATGTGGCTTCACAAAAAGCTTAGAGATGACCTGAAAACAAAAACATACACATATAGGAAGTGGAAGGAAGGCCAAGCAACAAAGGAAGAATACAGCCAGGTAGCACAGAATTGCAGGGATGGCATCAGGAAGGCTAAAGCTGAGAATGAGCTGAGGTTAATGAGGGATGCTAAAAGCAAGACAAAAGCTTTCTTCAGCTACATGCATAGTAAAAGACAGAGGAAAGAAATGGTGGTTCAGCTATTAAATAAGGATGGCAGAATGATAACAGATGACAAAGAAAAGGCAGAAGTGTTCAATTCCTACTTTGGCTCAGTCTCCCAAAAGAGGGTCTATAACCCTCCTGGCAAAGGCGAAGTACAGGCTGAAGGGGCAGGACTGCTGCTTGAGATCGATAGGCATATGGTCAAGGAACACCTTATTACTGTAAATGAGTTCAAATCTCCAGGGCCAGATGAACTGCACCCTAGAGTAATAAAAGAACTGGCAGAAGAACTCTCAGAACCACTGTCTATTATCTTTGAGCAATCATGGAGGACAGGTGAAGTGCCAGATGACTGGAGGAGGGCTAATGTTGTCCCTATCTTCAAAAAGGGTAAAAAGGGGGAACCAGGGAACTACAGACCAGTCAGTCTGACATCAATCCCTTGGAAAATTCTGGAGCAGATGATAAAGCAATCCATCTGTAAGCACCTTGAAAACAATGCAGTGATTACTCAAAGCCAACATGGATTTGTGTCAAGAACAAATCCTGCCAGTCGAAACTGATCTCATTTTTTGAGCAGGTAACCTCCCTTGTGGACTGTGGGAATGCTGTGGACATCATATACCTCAACTTCAGCAAAGCTTTCAACAAAGTGCCCCATGATATCCTGATGAGCAAACTAGCTCAAAGAGGGCTAGATGAAACAACGATCAGGTGGATCCACAGTTGGCTATAGAATCGAACTCAAAGAGTGCTTATCAATGGGATCTGCTCAAACTGGGGAGAGGTAACAAGTGGGGTACCACAGAACTGAGTCCTGGGCCCAGTGCTCTTCAACATTTTCATTAATTAATTGGATGAGGAGGTGCAAGGAACGCTGATCAAATTTGCAGATGACACAAAATTGGGCGGGATAGCTAATACCTTGGAAGACAGAAACAAAATTCAAAGTGATCTTGACAGACTGGACCTCTGGGCAGAAAATAGCAGAATTACATTGAATAGGGATTGAATAGTTCTGCACCTAGGAAAAAGAAACCAAATGCACAGTTACAAGATGGGGGATACGTGGCTCAACAACACTACAAGCGAGAAGGATCTTGGAATTGTTGTCGATCACAAGCTGAATATGAGCCAACAATGTGATGTGGCTGCAAAAAAGGCAAATGCTATTTTGGACTGCATTAATAGAAGCATAGCTCCCAAATCCCTGGAAGTACTAGTTCCCCTCTACTCAGCACTGGTTAGGCCTCATTTTGAGCACTGTGTCCAGTTCTGGGCACCGCACTTTAAAAAGGATGCAGACAAATTGGAGAGGGTTTAGAGGAGGGCAATGAAGATGATCAGGGGACTGGAAATAAAACCCTATGAGGAGAGACTGAAAGAACTGGGCATGTTTATCCTTAAGAAGAGAAGACTGGGGGGAGATATGATAGCGCTCTTCAAGTATTGGAAAGGTTGTCACAGAGAGGAAGGCCAGGATCTCTTCTCGATCATCCCAGAATGCAGGATACGGAATAATGGGCTCAAGCTACAGGAAGCCAGATTTCGGCTGAACATCAGGAAAAACTTCCTTACTGTTAGAGCAATACGACAATGGAGCCAATGACCTAGGGAGGTGGTGGACTGTCCCACACTGGAGGCATTCAAGATGAAGCTGGACAGCCATCTGTCAGGGATGCTCTGACTTAGATTCCTGCATTGAGCAGGGGGTTGGACTCGATGGCCTTGTAGGCCCCTTCCAACCCTACTATTCTATGATTCTATGACTCACACAGCTAACAGGACATCCTTGGGCATCCTCAGTTGCATCCAGTTATGAGTGCTGTAAAATAACATGTACTTCTGAGATAACAACAAAAATGTATTCAACTAAAACTAGGCTTGAGCCAGAACTATCCACTCAGCCTTTGCTTTTCAAAAAGAAAAATGTGTTTTTCAACTGCCCTACTGAAACTCCTGCTATTTTTCATCTGAGTTCTGGATTCCAAGTTCTGCTCACGGGAATGTGGCCAGGAAACCTCCAAGTGCTGGTACTGAGGGCTCCAGGGAGCTCCATGGTTGCTGAGGTAGTACACACGCAGTGGCTAAGCTTGGAGAAGCTTCCCAATACAACTGATCAGAAGTTCACATTACCAGTTTGACAAACAGTCTTCCCCTGAGAAATATGTAAGCTTCAACACCGGTGCTGCTTTCCCCAGAGGTCTCCTTGCTTAAAAGCTTCATCTCCTTCCAAGGCAGTTGGGCAGCATAGTGCCAAAAGCTAAGATACTATATTGCCCTCTCTTTCCTACCCTGCTTGTCAGGTTAAGCCCACCAGTCAAAGTTAGAACTTCCTCTGGTCTAAGACAGGAAGTTCCCCTGGATTTTATATCCCATATCGAGCCCTGCCACCTGACCACACCCAAAGCCTATCCAGATGATGGTTTCCCTTTGTCAACTGATTGGATCATGTGAGGCTCGTGAAGGTCAGCTGATCATTTGACTGAAACTCACTGAAACTCAGCTGACCCCTACCTAAAACAGACAGGGCAAGTTGCTTCATCTGAACACAGGAGCCAAGCCACTGCATCCACAGAACAAAAATGCATGGTCAATGCACCAATCAATAAACTCTGTTTATGCATCTGGATTTTTGTTCAAGAAAACTTCACATAAGGCTTTGTGTTGACTAGAAACCTTCAGTATGTTTAAAATAAAATTCCCATGTGAAATAAGAATTCCTGCTATTGTGTAGGTGTGAGAAAACAGCTATGCACTACTATTTCCCTCTCGCTTTCACTCCTACTTATTTCAGATATAGATCTGTCACTGAATCACACAGAATGTGTTAATTGATAGCACATTTCCTCATCTCCATTACAATATTTATTGGATGCTAATCCTTTAAAATTACTATTTCCACATTGTCATATGTGCCACATAAACACAGATATTTAAAATAGTGGCTTGCTTAGATTAATATCAAATTACATTATAATGTAGGATGCATCTGTAGCAGGTAAACCTTTGCAGCCTGATCTTACATGAGTTTACTTAGGAGGTTGGTTCTACAGAGCACACAGGCACTTATTACTAAGTAGGTGTGTACTGCAGGGCTGCTACGCCGGTCCCCTGTATCTGGTCCCCTGCATGTTCATTTAGAAGTCTTCTGTTCAGTGAGCTTACAACCAAATGAGTGTTGTTTAGACTGTAGCCTGCCACATGGCAGGGTGAAATATTATGCTTCAGGTGGCACCGTAGGGTGGGGGAACAGATGAGGGCAAGAATTAGTGGCTGTTGCAGCCAAGATGCTCAGAGATTTCTTATAGCGTCTCTGCACAAGGCATTTATTGTGATGGTTCACTAATCGAAGTTTACAGGCTCTTTTCATGATGTTGTCAACCTCCGATGCCTCTTGTGTTGTTTTCAAGGGATAATCTGCTATTTTAAAAGTCACTGAAAATGTGGAAATAAACCCAAATCACACGATAAAACAGTGTTGTGTCTGCTGGCGTATCAATTAAGCACATGGGAGGGAACCAGCAAAAAAAAGGGGAGGAGCATGTAGTTTAACCCACGAAGTCTCTGGAAGGCAAAGCCGTGGTAAGGCTATGCCATTTTCGCTACATGTAGAGAAGCCCTTAGTTTCTACTCACAGTCACAAGATGCCTGTGAATAACTTAGACTGAGACATTCACTTGTCTAAGGCCACCAGTGAGCTTCATCGCTTGGCAAAGATTTGAATCTAAGGGCTTCTCCACAGGGAACTTTTATCCTGCTATTGAGATTACTCATTCACGGAAGTTTGAGGGCCCTTTAGACAATTGATGCAGGAGCCAGGGCCTGCAGGAGAAGCCACCACCAGTGGGGAAGAAGCGTGCTTGCCGCCGCTGGGCCTGCTGCTGCCGCCGCTGGGCCTGCTGCTGCCGCCGCTGCCACCACCACCAGGCCTTCCTTGTGGACTTCTGCCTGGCAGACCGCCAGTCCCTGCAGGACCAGGCCCCCAGGTACCTAGCCAGCTGTGCTGCTCTGCCTGCCCCTCCCTGGAGGGGCTACATAAGCTGGCTGGCTGAGGTGGCCTGGGAGAGCCAGGGCCTGAAGGAGAAGCCACCACCACCACCACCGGGGAAGAGGCGTGCTTGCCGCCGCTGGGCCTGCTGCTGCCGCCGCTGCCACCACCACCAGGCCTTCCTTGTGGACTTCTGCCTGGCAGATTGCCAGTCCCTGCAGGACCAGGCTCCCAGGTATCGAGCCAGCTGTGCTGCTCCACCTGCCCCTCCCTGGAGGGGCTACATAAGCTGGCTGGCTGAGGTGGCCTGGGAGAGCCAGGGCCTGCAGGAGAAGCCACCACCACCACCACCAGGGAAGAGGCGTGCTTGCCGCCGCTGGGCCTGCTGCCGCTGTCGCCGCTACCACCGCCACCAGGCCTTCCCTGTGGACTCCTGCCTGGCATTTTTAAGGGGATTTTAATTGTTTTGTTTGTTTGTTTTATTTTGTTGGGGGGGGGGTTGTTGTGTTTTTAGGGGTGGGTAGCCTGCCTGATAGGCGGGGGCGAGGGGGCATGTGTCCACCTGATGGAGGCAGTGGGGGGAGTGTTGGGGGCCAGAACATACCAAGGCTGGGCGGCAGGCGCTGGTGGAGCGCTAGGGGCAGGCCATGCCAGGTAAGGGGAACAAGGGAGAGATGTGTAGTATCTGTCCCCTGCTCCGGGCCTGTCCAGAGCCAAAGGATGGCTGGGGGAGGCGTGACCCCATCTTCTGGCCTTCGTTTGCTGCTCTGCAATGCCAGGTCTGTTACCCAGAAAACCTCCCTCATCCATGACATGATCCTGGATGAGGGTGCAGACCTGGCATGTATTACGGAGACCTGGCTGGCCGAGGCTGCTGCTCCAACCCTTGCAGCCATGTGTCCAGCTGGATTTTCGTATGCACAGCAGCCAAGGGCTGGGGATCGGGGAGGGGGAGTGGCTGTTATCTACCGAGAGTCCTTGGTCTTCACCAGACCCCCTCTCCGGGAGACCAAGGTTGTTGAGTGCATGTACTGGAGGTTGGGCCCGAAGGGCAGTCTGGGGATTCTGCTCGTGTACCGTCCACCCCGCTGCATGACTGACTCCCTGGCCGAGGTGCTTGAGGTGGTCTTTGATGTGCGTGTACAGTCCCCTAACTTACTGGTGTTGGGGGACTTCAACGTACATTCGGAGGCCATCCTCACAGGAGCAGCTCGGGACTTCATGGAGACCATGGCCTCCTGGGAGCTGCACCATATTCTAACTGGGCCCACCCATGTAGCCGGTCATGCACTTGACCTTGTGTTTGTTTCTGGAGAAGCGGGGAGTGATCTGGAAGTCGGGGGTATATCCACCACCCCCTTGTCATGGTCAGATCACTATCTGGTGGTGTTGGACTTCTCGGTTCCACAACCCCTCCGCAGGGGTGGAGGACCCATTAAAATGGTCCCCCCCAGGCGTCTTATGGATCCAAATGGATTCCTGAACGCGCTTGGGGATTCTCTGGGGCATGCCAACGGCCACTCGGTCGAGACCCTGGTGGGTGGCTGGAATGCTGCAATTACTGGGGCATTAGATCGGGTGGCTCTGAAACGCCCTCTCCCCCTGAACAGGGCTCGGACTGCACCATGGTTCAATCCATGGTTACGAGCTCTGAAACAGGAGGTGAGACGGCTAGAGCTCCGGTGGCGGAAGTCTCGCTCCAAAGACGATCAGACACGGGCTAGAGCTATATCTTCAGCCTATCACGTGGCGGTGAAGGCAGCAAAAAAGGAATATTATGCTGCCTCCATCGCGTCTGCAGAGTGCTGCCCCAGGAGGCTGTTCCAAGTGGTCCGGAGCGTGGTCGGTCCTGTGGCTCCGGAACCACTGGAGCATTCTAAGGCCTCCTGTGAGGCTTTGGCAAGGCACTTTGCAGATAAAATTGATCAGATTAGGTGTGTTACTCTGCACACTGTGGATACAGTTAGTGAGCAAGAGGCGGCCTGTGGCAAACCAGTTTTGTGGGATCGGTTCCAGCTTCTTCCTCCTGATGAAGTGGAGAAGGTGCTTTCATATGTAAGGCCGACCACCTGCTTACTTGATCCTTGCCCATCTTGGCTCATTATGAGCTGCAGAGAGAGACTGGGTGAGGGGATCAAGGCGGTGGTGAACGCCTCCCTTGAGGAGGGAGTGATGCCATCAGCCCTCAAGGAGGCAGTGATAAGACCGCTCTTAAAGAAGCCCTCCTTGGATCCTCAAGTTCTGAACAACTTTCGCCCAGTCTCAAATCTGCCATTTTTGGGCAAGGTGATTGAGCGGGTGGTGGCGGTGCAGTTGAAGGCACACTTGGAAGAAACTGATTATCTATACCCATTTCAGTCGGGCTTCAGGCCTGGGCATGGGACAGAAATGGCCTTGGTCGCCTTGGTGGATGATATGAGGAGGGCTCTGGATAGGGGTGAATGCTCCTTCCTTGTTCTCCTCGATCTCTCAGCGGCTTTTGATACCGTTGACCATGGTATCCTCCTGGACCGCCTGGAGGGGTTGGGCATTGGAGACACTGTATTGCGGTGGTTCCGGTCCTTCCTCTCCGGCTGGTACCAGAGGGTAGCAGTGGGAGAGGAGGTTTCGGACCCGTGGCCACTTACTTGTGGGGTGCCACAGGGTTCCATCCTCTCCCCGATGCTATTTAACATCTATGTGAAGCCACTGGGGGCTATCATCAGGAGGTTTGGGGTGCAGTGTCATCAATATGCGGATGACACGCAGCTCTACCTCTCATTCAAATCTTCACCAAGGTTGGCCGTAGAATCCCTGTCCAAATGTCTGGAGACGGTGAGTGGCTGGATGGGGAGGAATAAGCTGAAGCTCAACCCTGACAAGACCGAGGTACTTTTGGTGGGAGACAAGAGGAGGCTGGGGGATGTTGACCTGGTGTTGAATGGGGTACGGCTACTCTTGAAAGACCAGGTCTGCAGCCTGGGGGTCATCTTGGACTCCCAGCTGTCCATGGAGGCTCAGGTGTCAGCTGTGAGCCGGACAGCGCTGTATCAACTCCATCTGATACGGCGGCTGCGCCCCTTCCTTCCTGACCATCTGCTCCCATCGGTAGTACATGCCCTGGTCTCCTCTCGTTTAGACTACTGTAATGCGCTCTACGTGGGGTTACCCTTGAAGACGGTTCGGAAGCTGCAGCTGGTACAGAACGCGGCGGCTCGCCTGATTAAAGGCAGCCGCCGGCAAGATCACATCACTCCAGTGCTGAAGGAGTTGCACTGGTTACCAGTTGTTTTCCGGGCCAAATTCAAGGTGTTGGTTTTGACCTTTAAAACCCTATATGGTTCCGGCCCAGCCTATCTTAAGGAGTGCCTCCAGCAACACCAGACAGGCCGCTTAACAAGATCAGCCTCGGATGGCCTTCTCTCTGTCCCATCAGCCAGGACAGCTAGACTGGTGGGGACGAGGGAGAGGGCCTTCTTTGTGGTGGCCCCCACTCTGTGGAACTCCCTCCCTAGGGAACTCCGTCATGCCCCCTCTTTAATGAGCTTCCGTAGTGCATTAAAAACGTGGTTGTTCAGGCAGGCATTTGGGGTGGGTTAGGGTATTTTTTTAAAAAAAAATTATGGTAAAATTTTATTGTTTTAAATTGTTTTATGGTGGGTTGTACATCGCCCAGAGTGGCTGGGTGACCAGTCAGATGGGCGATTAATAAATTTAATAAATAAAAAAAATAATATTTGGGAAAATACGCACACATTTTTGTGTGAAACTATTGCAATCTCATACAGACACAAGTCAGAATGAGCTGTTAAAGAAATATCCAAGACAAGTTAGGTTGAACAGTCAAAAATTTATTAAAGCACATCATGGCTGTGGGAGAGACAGATAAAACTGTGTATCTCTTTAAAAAAAAAAAAAAAAAAACACCCCCAACCAGGATGCATTTTTACAGACTGAAAGTTGTAACTTTTTTTTAAAAAAAGAAGAGAACAAAGAAAACACACTATGCATGCTCAGAAGCCAATTAGTACTCAGCAACAGTCTTATCCCCCTTCATGGATCACTGCCTTGTTGGGCGAAGGGGCTTGCGTAACTCAGTGAAGCCATAAGCTATGCCGTGCAGGGCCACCCAAGACAGACAGGGATTAGACCTGATAGACAGAGTGCCTGAGGAACTATGGGCGAAGGTCCGTAACATTGTTCAGGAGGCAGCAACGAAATCCATCGCAAAGAAAAAGAAATGCAAGAAAGCAAAGTGGCTGTCTGATGAGGCTTTACAAGCTGCTGAGGAAAGAAGGGAAGCGAAAAGCAAGGGAGAAAGGGGAAGATATATCCAACTGAATGCAGAGTTTCAGAGAATAGCAAGGAGAGACAAGAAGGCCTTCTTAAATGAACAGTGCAAAGAAATTGAGGAAAACAACAGAATGGGAAAGACTAGAGATCTCTTCAAGAAAATTGGAGATCTCAAGGGAATGTTTTGTGCAAAGTCAGGCATGATAAAGGACAAAGAAGGCAGGGACCTAACAGAAGCAGATGAGATTAAGAAGAGGTGGCAAGAATACACAGAAGAACTTTACAGGAAAGAAAGATCTTAATGTCCCTAATAGCCATGATAGTGCACTCACTGAACTTGAGCCGGACATCCTAGAGAATGAAGTCAAGTTGGCCTTAGGAAGCATTACTAACAACAAAGCTGGTGGAGATGACAGTATTCCAGCTGAGCTATTTAAAATCCTAAAAGATGATGCTGTTAAAGTGCTGCACTCAATATGCCAACAAATTTGGTACACTCAACAGTGGCCACAAGACTGGAAAAGATCAGTTTTCATTCCAATTCCAAAGAAGGGCAATGCCAAAGAGTGTTCAAACTATCATACAATTGCATTCATTTCACATGCCAGCAAGGTTGTTATGCTGAAAATCCTACAAGCTAGGCTTCAGCAGTATGTGAACTGAGAACTACCAGACGTACAAGCTGGGTTTCGAAGAGGCAGAGGAACTAGAGATCAAATTGCCAACATTCACTGGATCATGGAGAAAGCAAGAGCATTCCAGAAAAATATCTATTTCTGCTTCATTGACTATGCTAAGGCCTTTGATTGTGTGGATCACAACAAACTGTGGCAAATTCTTAAAGAGAGGGGAGTACCAGACCACCTTACCTGTCTCCTGAGAAACCTGTACAAGTGTCAAGAAGCAACAGTAAGAACCAGACATGGAACAACCGATTGGTTCCAAATTGGGAAAGGAGTACGACAAGACTGCATATTGTCACCCTGCTTATTTAACTTATATGCAGAGTACATCATGAGAAACGCCAGGTTGGATGAATCACAGGTTGAAATTAAGATTGCCGGGAGAATTATCAACAACCTCAGAGATGCAGACGATACCACCCTAATGGCAGAAAGAGAAGAGGATCTAAAGAGCCTCTTGTTGAGGGTGAAAGAGGAGAGTGCCAAAGCTGGTTTGAAACTCAACATTAAAAAAACTAAGATCATGGCATCTGGCCCCATCACTTCCTGGCATATAGAAGGGGAAGAAATGGAAGCAGTGACAGATTTTATTTTCTTGGTCTCCAAGTTCACCGCAGACGGTGACTGTAGCCATGAAATTAAAAGACGCTTGCTCCTTGGGAGGAAAGCTATGGCAAACCTACACAGCATAGTAAGAAGCAAAGACATCACCTTGCCGACAAAGGTCCATCTAATCAAAGCTATGGTTTTTCCAGTAGTAATGTATGGCTGTGAGAGAGCTGGACTATAAGGAAGGCTGAGCGCCGAAGAATTGATGCTTTCGAACTGTGGTGCTGGAGAAGACTCTTACGAGTCCCCTGGACTGCAAGGACATCAAATCAGTCAATCCTAAAGGAAATCAACTCTGAGTGCTCATTGGAAGGACAGATACTGAAACTGAAGCTCCAATATTGTGGCCACCTAATGCGAAGAGAAAACTCCCTGGAAAAGACCCTGATGTTGGGAAAGATTGAAGGAAAAATGAGAAGGGGACGGCAGAGGATGAGATGGCTAGATAGCATCACCAATGCAATGAATATGAACTTGAACATGCTCCGGGAGAGAGGGAAGGACAGGAAGGCCTGGCATGCTATGGCCCATGGGGTCACGAAGAGTCGGACATGACTTAATGACTGAACAACAACAGTCTTATCAGCACAGAGGCCTTCTTATCTTTAGGGATGAGTTATTTTGGGTAGGAATTTCCTGCTTATGAGCAAGTTACAATTACCTTCTCATGGTCAGACACATGCGCACTCTCCCAATCCCATCAGGCACCTTGGTTGGTTCCTAGTCAGGCCTACCTTCACAGAGCTTTGAGAAGGAATTCAGAGAAACTCCACAAGGTTGAGTTTTGCTGATTCACACTGCCCTGCTTCAGTGGGTCTTAAGTTTACATATCTGTGTACTGGATTGTGACTAAAGCAAGGTCTGCCTTAAATTATTTGATGGCTGCACTTCTGGCAGCATGATATTGCATGCCTAGACCAGCTAAGTTTAGAAAGTCTCTTCACCTCTCTCTACAGTTCCTATGCCCACTGTCTTTATCTTCTGGGAGTCATGCAATGAAATTGGCTGTCTTGCCTCTCAAGGACCAAAGCAAAACACTGATCTTGAGCCATTGCGGATTAATACTTTGCCATTCTGAGAAGGCCTGACACTGACACACAGCATCCTTGAGCAGTTGCTGGGGCCTCAGGACCCTAACAGCGCCCATCACTGATGTTTTCCCTGGTTCCCTTTAACTGTGGGTGGGTGGATCTGGTTATCTGCCATTTTCATTTTCCATAATGCTCCCAGTCTATCATTGTTCTGGGGCATTGTGGAAAATTAAAATGGTGATTGCAAGTTACCCACCATTGACTTAGGAGGGGACCCTGTAGGTAAATATGTTTTTCATTAGACATAGATGGAACGACTGGATCCGGGTACATGGTGTTAATGCAGCAAAGAGTTGATGACATGAGTTGGTTAGTCTTGAGGCATCAGAGCATGGAATGTAATGCCTAGTAGTGTGGCCTGGGATATTCTCAGTCTGTATACTTCACCCCGACTCATGTGGTATTCCAAGGTCAGACCCAGAACACACTGAAAATAGGCAGTCTAGAAATCAGTCTGCCCCAGCTGGAATCTGGACATAAATTAGGTTGGAGCAGGAGCATCCCTGAAGACAATCTTGTCTACACGTATATTTATTTGTGTGGGCAGTTTGAAGGTACTCTGTTCTTTGTACCACCTCCCTTACCAGAATGTGGTCTTGGATGATACAAAGGATTTAGCATCATTAGCATGTATCACTGAGAAGCTGCATTGGGCTGGCCACACCCATGACGAGATACTAAATTAACATAATCCATATAAATGAAAAACAGAAGCCTGTGCAAGAAGAACAATGTAAAATTAACTTTACAAAGGAAAAGGCTCAAGGTAAAACTCTTTGACTTTTTTTCACATGCATGCTAACACTAAGAGAGCAATCCTATGACCAGCAGACACTGTCTAGAGGGCCATAGGATTTGTTCAGCTTCTGGGAACCGAGGTCGGAGTCAGAGCTCCAACCTCGGTTCTCAGAAACTGTGCTCCCCACACCTGCCCCATCATAGCCAGCATGGTTCTCTCTGGGCTGGCTACATCTCCGTGCTCAGAAATGGAATGTGGAGACTGGGAAAAGGGATGGTCCCGGGGGGGGGGAGGGGAGGAGACCACGGAAACTGCCTTATGCAGCTTCATATCAGTTCTCCAGGGTCCTTCCCTCCCCATCCCTAAAGCTGCGCCTCGGGTTGGAGGGACTCATCTCCACCCGGGGCATGGGGGAGCTCGATGAGACACCACCACCCCACTTACCCGGACTCTCTCAGTGAGCCTCCCTGTTTGCCCACCAAGCCACACCTCCTCTCTGTGCCAAGGACTCCAGCAGCCAAGTCCTTGTGCTTTATGTGTGCAAGGGCTTGACTGCCGGAGTCCTTGGCATGGTGCACCCCCCAAGAGCTCTAGCCCTGTCCTCCTCCTGAGGGGGACAGGGCTGGAGCGCTGGGGCACTGCTGAGGCCTCTCCTGCCCACACCAGTTGTCAAGGGCTTCCTTGAGTCCTCAGCGGCACTCCCAGCTGCTCACCGATCTCTGGGGCACTCAGGGGCAGGGCCCCACGGCTCAGCAAGCAGGGTCTGGGAGGCTGGAGGTGGGGGGAGTCCATTGAACTCCACCCCCTCCTCAGACTCCCGTGCCATCCCTAGCTGCGCCTAGATCAGCAAAATCACCCACCTAGGCAAAAATGCAGGGCAGACGGAGCACAGAGGTGAGGATCCCCTCTGTGGTCCAGCCACCCTGCATAGGATAGTCAGCAGCCTCCGCTTTCAGAGGCTGGTGACTATCCAGATAGGACTGTACCATAGATGCAGGGATGTCAGAGAATTCCACCACAGACTCCAGTGAGGCCAGATTCCTTCGAATCCGCCCCCAAAAGAATCCGTGGCGGAACGGCCTCCCCCCCACCCTGTGGAATCCCCCGGAATGGAGCTTACCTGGCAGCGGATGTGGCAGCAGTAGTGAATTCAGCGGTGGCTCCGGCTGGTCTCCCGGCCACTGCCGGGTTGCTGCTAGGGGTGCACGAAAGTCACTTACCTGGTCTCGCAGCATTTCGGGGTGGGGGGGAGGCGCTTCGGTGCTCTCCCCGCGAAGTTCAGGCCGGGGGGGGGGAGGCTTCCCGCCTCGCCCAGCCAAACTTCAGGCCGGGGGGGAGGCTTCCCTCCTCGCCCAGCCGCAAAATTAAAAGTTAAAAAAAAAAAACGCCCCCGTGATAGGCTACATGACGATTAACGTAGCCTATCGCGGCTAGATCTGCAAAGTCAGCCGTGATAGGCTACGTAAATCGTCACGTCGCCTATCACGGGTGACTTTAAAAAAAAAAAAGCGCGTACGCAAATGGCGGCCACCATAGGGAGCCACCATTCGCGTTCCTTATTTGGTCGCTGTAGTCTACGTAAATCTTTACGTAGACTACGGCGAAAATAAGGGCAACGCAAATAGCGTTGCCCTTATTTTCGCCGTAGTCTACGTAATTTTTACGTAGACTACAGAGACCAAATAAGGAACGTGAATGGCGGCTCCCTATGGGGGCTGCCATTATCCGTACGCGCTTTTTTTTTTTTTAAAGTCACCCGTGATAGGCTACGTGACTATTTACGTAGCCTATCACGGCTGACTTTGCAAATCTAGCCATGATAGGCTACGTTAATCGTCACGTAGCCTATCACGGGGGCGTTTTTTTCCTTTTCTTTTATTGGAATGGCGGCGGCGGCAGCCGGTCGAAAGACCGGCTGCCACTCCCGCCCCGGACGAAGACCCGACGAACCGCCGGCTGGACCCGCCGCCGGGAGGGACATTCGGGAAAGGTAAGTCCCGTCCTGGGGGGTTGCGGGGGCGGGGGGGTGCAGAGAATTTCTCCCCGAAACTTGTTCGGGGGGCCGAACACGTTGGCGCTCGGCCCCCTGAAGTTTCGGGGAGAAATTCTCCGCCATCCCTAGTTGCTGCAGCTGCAAATGGCGGCTGTCGTAGCGGCCGCCATTTGTGTGGCTTCCTTTTGCCATGATAGGCTATGTAAATACTTACGTAGCCTATCACAGCAAAGAGCAGGGGTGCAAATGGCGGCCGCTACGCCATTTGCACCCCTGCTCTTTGCCATAATAGGCTACGTAAGTATTTACGTAGCCTATCACTGCAAAAGGCAGCCATACAAATGGCATAGCGGGCGCCATTTGCATGGCTTCCTTTTGCCGTGATAGGCTACGTAAATACTTACTTAGCCTATCACAGCTTGGCAGCCACGCAAATGGCGGCCAGCATAGCGGCCACCATTTGCGGCCGCAGCAGCCTGGCCGCAGCCGGAATTCCAGCTACGGCCGGGGAGGATTCCGGGGGGAGGGCCGGAGCACCTCCCCCCCCCCCCGCTGATGCCCCAGAACAGACGGGTGAGTACATTTCGTACATCCCTACATAGATGTAGCAACTAAGAGAGAACTCAAAAATGGTGTCTCTTGCCCTCTTTATGCATCAGTGTGTACACTGCTGATGGAGGCATCCGAACAATGGTGGGACTTCACAGAGGCCAAGATGAAGAGGGTAATAGAGAGGGTCAATGCCACCCTTAAACTTTATCACACCTAAAGTGAAAGGACAAATTCACACACTGCACACACCAAGACACAACTCTAATCTGGAACTCATGCTTTTTCAACTATAGAGATTGGAGGCCGGAAAATGGCACCCTTTGGATCTGTTACCAAAAGCATATTGTTTCATGCCTCTTCAGTTCAAAGTAAGGTTGGTAGTGGAAGAGTTTTAGAGAGCAAGAGTTAAAATAGAACTAAAATGACTAACATCTTATTTTATCCTAAATATTTGCTCCTCCTACCTGTTTTTGTCATAAGAGCTGCAAATGCTCGAGGCCATATATGGAAAATACACCAATGAGTCACACTGTTACAAGTTAAGCAAAAAGCAAGACCATCTTTAGTCTAATTAGGAAGTCATATCTCTCCCGGTGAGGTCTTGGAGGGAAGGAAAAAGAGAACTTTGAGTCTCTGAGGTTTGGTTGTTTTTAAATCCTTTAATTAGTTATGCACTTTACTGTAATCCAACACCAGCAAGTAACCCTCTAGCTCCCCCAGGTGTGTAATTATCAAAATGTTTGAGCATTTATTTTATTAATTACTTCATTGCTTAAAGAAGAAACAGAGCATAACAATTAACAATGCCTTGATATATTCCAGGTAGCATTTAATTGTTTTACAAGTAGTCAAGGAAGTGGTAAGAAACAAAAGCTTTCAAAACCTTGGCCAGAATACTATATAGAAAGCTATGTAGAACCAGCTGAATTGCAGGCAAGAATGGATTTTAATCTGCAATCACAAAGGAGTTAAACTTTGTAGTCTTTACACTATAAAAAGATAGAAGATTCTTCATCTCGCTATCACATTTTCATCCTCTGGGGTTATTGTGAGACACTCAAATAAAACATGCTTCTTTACAATCAAAGCTGTGCTCCAGCCTATAGATGTATGGATTTTGTTAAATCTGTTCTATCTGTGTTTTGCGGATTGTCAGGCATCTTTTGTTCCATTGTCCGCTCACTGACATAACTGGATTTATTTTAGGGATGTACAAGCATTTCATTCCACTTGCGCAAATGCGCATTAGCACAATGCGCACTAGTGCAAATGCTAATTAGTACTAATGTGCACTTGTGCTAATGTACATTATCACAAGTGAAAATTTGTGCGAATCTCCCCTCTCAAAAGTGGGCAGAGAGCTGACTTTGCTTTCTCCAAGAAATCCTATGGTGCTATGTGTTCCCCTGGAAATCTAATGCATGTTTTTGTTTTTGCTTACGTTAGCTGTGATAGGCTACGTAAATTCTTACGTAGCCTATCACTAGGGATGGGGGAGAATTTCTCCCCGAAACTTCGAGGGGCCGAGTGCCAATGCATTCGGTCCTCTGAAGCTTGTTCGGGGAGAAATTCTCCACCCCCCTGCCCCCCGCCCCCCCCCCGGGATGGGACTTACCTTTCACGAATGTCCCTCCTGGCGGCGGATCCCGGCGGCGGTTTGGCAGGTCTTTGTCAGGGGCGGGGGCGGCAGCCGGTCTTTCGACCGCCTGCCGCCGCTGCCATTACAAGAAAAGTTTAAAAAAAAAAAAAACGCCCCTGTATTAGGCTACGTAATGATTAACGTAGCCTATCACGGCTAGATTTGCGAAGTCAGCCGTGATAGGCTATGTTAATCGTCACGTAGCCTATCACGGGTGACTTTGAAAAAAAAAAAAAAGCACGTACGGCTAATGGCGGCCCCCATAGGGAGCCGCCATTCGCATTCCTTATTTGGTCCCTGTAGTCTACGTAAAGATTTACGTAGACTACGGCGAAAATAAGGACAACGCAAATAGTGTTGCCCTTATTTTCGCCGTAGTCTACGTAAATCTTTACGTAGACTACAGGGACCAAATAAGGAACGCGAATGGCGGCTCCCTATGGGGGCCGCCATTTGCGTACGTGCTTTTTTTTTTTTTTTCCAAAGTCACCCGTGATAGGCTACGTGATGATTAACATAGCCTATCACAGCTAACTTTGCAGATCTAGCCGTGATAGGCTACGTTAAGCGTTACGTAGCCTATCACAGGGGTGTTTTTTTCTTTTGTTTCTTTTGAAGTTCACGGCTGGGGAGACGGGGCGCTTCTCCCCGGCCTGAATTTCGGCCGAGCGAGGAGGGAAGCCTCCCCCCCCGGCCTGAACTTTGGGGGGAGCAGCGAAGCGCCTCCCCCCCACCATGAAGCAAGCTGCAAGACCCGGTAAGTGACTTTCGTGCATCCCTACCTATCACAGCTGTCTAGCTGGATGCAAATGTAGGGATGTATGAATCCCTTACCTTGCTCCACTGAGGGGCATCCGCGGTGGGGGGGAGGCACTCTGTCCCTCCCCCCGGAATCCTGGCTGGCTGGTTCCGCTCCGCGGCCAAGCCGCGGAACCACCGGACATCCGGCCGCTGGGCAGCCCTGCAGGGGCGCAAATGGTGGCTGTCGTAGCCGCTGCCATTTGCATCCCTGTATTGAGCCATGATATTGAGCAGGGGGGAAAACTCCAGCGTACGCAAATGGTGGCAGCTACCGCCATTTGCATACACTCGGGTTTTTTCCCCCTGCCTTGATAGGCTACATAAGTATTTACATAGCCTATCACGGCAGGGGGGAAAAAACCCAGCGTACACAAATGGCAGTAGCCGCCGCCATTTGCATACGCTGGGGTTCCCCCCCCCGCCGCCGTGATAGGCCACGTAAATACTTACGTAGCCTATCACGGCAGGGGGAAAATGCAAATGGCGTCCCTGCATTAGCCGCGATAGGCTACGTAAGTATTTACATAGCCTATCACGGCTTGAAGAGGAGGAAGCGAATGGCAGCAGCAGGACAGCCACCATTCTCAAAGCAGCGTGGACGGAAGCAGGTAAGTGTTCCGTTTCGCGCACCTTTCATGGGGTGGGGGCGGCGGGGAGTTCATCCCACGTGCCTTTCATGGGTTGGGGGTGGGGGCTTCGTTCCGCGCTGGATTTTGGGGGGCCAAATGCACTGGCATTCGGCCTCACTGAGATCCGTCGTGGAATTCTCTGACATCCCTACGCAAATGGCGGCCGCTACAGCAGCCACCATTTGCGTCCGCACCAGGCCATCCGCAGCTGGAAATCCAGCTGTGGACAGCCCTGGCCATCTGCTCCGCAGCCTGGCTGCAGAGCAGAGCCAGCCATCAAGGATTCCGGGGGAGAGGACCGAATCGCCTCCCCCCGCCCGTCGAGGATTCCACGAGGAGGGACGGAGCAAAGGTGAGTTTCGTACATCCTTACTGTATGTAGGTGTGAATATACCTTATACACCACCCAGAGAGCTTCGGCTACTGGGCGGCATAGAAATGAAATGAAATAAATAAATAAATCATAGAAATGACATCAGTGACTTCCTTCTAAGGAAACTGAACCCTGGGTAAGCACTGAACCCCTGAAACTTCTCACAGGTTGGAAGTGGGGTGTAGCTACAATTTAGGATTTATACAGCATGTGAGAGCCAGTGTGGTATAGTGGTTAGAGTGTTGGACTGGGACCCAGGAAATCAGGGTTCTAGTCCTCACTTGGCCATGATGCTCACTGGATGACTTTGGACCAATCACTGACTAACCTACCTCACAGGATAAAAATGGAAAGGAGGGGGACCATGTAAGCTGCCTTGGGTTCCTTGCAAGAGGAAAAAGGCAGGATATAAATAAATACATAAATAAAATATTTCAAGTGTTCAAAGTGTGTTTTACCTCAGTAATCCTTACAACTACTCTGTAAGAGTGGCATGTATTTTGTCTTCAGATTGCATATAGGGAACTGAGCTTGAGAGAGAGCTTTATGCTTTTTATTTATTTCATGAGCTATAAACAGATGGAAGGGAAATGTTTTGGAGGTTAATTTATTCACAGCAGGAGTTACTGCATGGTAAAGCACATTTTCCCCACTTCCAGCTGATGTCCAGATGACCATGAATTTAGATCCTGACAAGGCTTCATAAGACAAAGCAAAATATGCACCACAATAAAATATTTATTAACAATAATATATATGCATTTGTGGCATATCAAAATAAATGGCAAAAGGAAGCCCCCTATAAAATGAGAATCAAAACAATTCCTTTGGCTCTAAAGTGGTATAACACAAGCTCACTGCCCTCCTTCACAGGTGGGTATTGGAAATACCAAGGGAACTTTCCACATCATATACACAATATTTTTTCAGGTTTTTGAAAATGAAAGGGGAAAAATGTATCCATCCAAGAACAAGGAATGCCAACTGCCATATAGACCAAGACAAGAGCTCCCAACATCTTGGTTCATACAGATGGGGAGTGGGGGCGGAGACAATAAAAGGAAAGGAAACAGAATCTTAACCTGTATTTTGATAAGCACAACGGAAGGTGCAATCCTTTTGCCTTCTGTTCGGCTTCTGTTGGCCCTGAACACTGTGGATTCAAAAGAGTTGTTTAGTGTTTTGAACTCAGACCCCATCTCTGCCTTGTACTCAGTTTTTTGGGCTGGTTACTTGTCCCTTGTGACTAGCCATGCCTCCTACGGCAGCCATTTTGTGGTGGTGTCCAGGACAGTATCTCAACTGGTCAAATATGCCCATGGGCCCAAATAGGTTGCCTACGTGTGTTTTACAGGTATCCCCAAGACTCCTGACACAAACACTCAACAGGAACGTCTACTCCATGACAGCAATTTGGGATGCGAGGCTAATGCACTTCACATGGATAGGGAAAAGGGGAGAAAAGTGGGGATACCATGCTAACTGCTGCAAATGTCTCCCACATCTCTTTCCCTTCCCCCAGCAATTTTGTCAACAGTATTCCTTCAACAGCTAGTAGCAGTGACTCCCAGGATACAGAATGGTAAGCATGCACTGAGCTGTGGGAGCAGGAGTTAGAGGGAATGGAAAACGTAAGGCCAAACACTGACTTTTCAACACACAAAACTGAGGCAGTGGGTTGCTGCAACATAAAGAGTGGTGGTGCCAGGAGATCAGCTGCTGCCACCTCAAGCCCTTGTGTAATAATCCTGGCTGTCTCCCATACTTCAGCCTTGGATAAGTGAAAGTGTGGAACCCACCAGTGCAATTCTTCCCCATTTCCTTTTTTCACATTTAAACATTTTGTTTTGGCTCTTAGACCTTTTATTTTGATTATTTTAGCAAGCAGCCATCTTGGATTTGACATTCTGTCACACAGGCACACACACCAAGCAACTGTTTGTTTCATTTGCATTCTGATTCATTTTTAATCCTATGCGGTTATCCCCAAAACACAGGCTGCAAATTAATGAGCTACTACAGAGTTTCATCAGGTCAGCCAGCAGCTCTGACAGCAATTTGGCTAACGTCGTAATAAAACTAGCCATGGATAACATGAGGAACACCACAGTAAGAGCCAAGATGACATGGTTAGGCCTTAACATGCAGCTAGTCCAGGTTTTGAGAGTTTGTGAGTACACATTCCTTCGCATAACAAAAACGGAATAATGTCTTACAAACCCAAATTGCTTGGGGGAACATCAAAAATACTGTAACAGAAAATTGGAGTTCATGCCTTATGTATTTCTAGAGCCAGCCCCTCAGGGGAGGGGTATATGTGGTGAGGCTGTTGCTGAAACAAAATAGTCTTTTGGGAGCCTGTGTGTGTGGGTCTGTGAAGAATTATTCTGAAGGCCTATGATAAGAATGATAGAGAATAATGGCCTGTTAACATTGAATCCCTGATTCATAAATAAAACTTCTGTCATTCTGAAACGATCAGTGTCATCTCTGAGGAATAATCTGCCTGGCTGTGCTCTTGGCATAGGCCACAAAGCTACATAAAAATATTCGGTTAGCTACACATTCAGATGAGCAAGAATTGTTGAGAGTTTCACTGGCATGTCAGGCCCTCAGTGAATTTACAGAACGTAGAGAATTTACAAGGAATGTCAAGGTTGAGCAGTTAGATCATGCACAAGTGCTTTGGTTAGTGCTGCAAACCCACCGGTATGTGGGTATTCATTGGTGAAGAAAAGGCACTGAGTATATGCAGGAGGCATTTATGTTTTTATGATTATGTGACTAGTCCAAAGGCTTGGAAAAGCTGAGCACCATCATAATTAGGACATTGAGAACCCAGGGATGCAGGGAGCAAGTGTTGCTGACAGGATTTAAAGCCCTCGGAACATGTGAGCAAAATGGATTAGGCCTCTCGTTTCAAAGTGGCACTAGTTTCCAAGGACAGGGAACTACATAAAGGGTATGTGTCACTTGTATAGATAGATCTTTTTATTCTCCCAGGCATATTTTTTTTTTAGTTCTTTTAGTACTTTATCCTGCTGCTGGTTTTAATTTGGTTTTATTTGCTAGAATGATTTTATTCTTTGCTGCTGATCTTATCTCAGTTTTATCCTGTGCTATTTTTATTCTTTGTTTTAACGTTTGTATTTTTTTTTTTTAATGCACTATACACCACCCAGAGAACTTTAGTTATTGGGTCATTTAAAAGTACAGTAAATGCGTAAATAAGAGATGAAACAGAAAAGCTGAAGGACATCAATCATTCATCCCGTTTTTGAGAACATACAAGAGATGAAGGGAAGGGTATTATATTATATAATTTGTACTGGGCTCAGATAAATTATGTTTGGCCACTAGATGGGACTGCTAAGTCTCCTGTTTGTGACTGCAAAACCAGATGGCTGTCAAGCCACTGGTAGGCCACAAGATAGATTAGGGGGCTGTAGTGAGTTTGGTGGGTCACACGTCTGACCTAGATTGTTCCCACATGAAGCATGTGCTGCAGAATCTTCAGGAGCATCAGGATCTGTGCCTGGATGCAGAAGGTTATATCGTGGTGGCCTGCTGGAACCAATGCTGGAACCAATGCTGGAACCAATTTAGTAGCACAAGCTACTAAAGACCTTCCAAGGCCAACTGCTTTCACATCACAGCTTCTTTAATGTTCTCAGTATCGGTTTTCGCATTGCCATAACAGTAATGGTAAATCTCTTAATACATATGCTGCTCCCTGAGGTTCATGACATCTCAAATAAATTATCATTTATTATTCAGGAAACTTAAATAATGTTTAACACTTGACAAAGATGAAATAAAACAAACCTCAAATAGGAACACACAAAGAGGACAAACAAAGGGAAATGAAAGGAAGGAACTGGCAAATCTAAGCATAAGCATAAGCAAGTATAGGAGGCAATAAGAAGCTCTCAACATCCTCCTGTGTATCTCATGGATCCTTGTCAGAATAATATGTCACCCAGCTTTCAAAGAAAGTAGGTTCTAGCCTTCATGGCTATGAGAGCTATACCCCATGAAGGGGGAAAAAACACCAAGAAAGAGACAGAAGGCAGGCAAATAAAAGCCAGTTCATAGAAATTCATCCTTTAGTGATAAAGCTAATAGAGTTTTGCCAAGAGAACACGCTGATCATAGCAAACACTCTTTTCCAACAGCACAAGAGGCTACACATGGACATCACCAGATGGTCAATATCGAAATCAGATTGATTATGTACTTTGCAGCCAAAGATGGAGAAGCTCTATATGATCAGTAAAAACAAGACCTGGAGCTGACTGTGGCTCAGATCATGAGCTTCTTATTGCAAAATTTTGGCTTAAATCGAAGAACGTAGGGAAAACCACTAAACCATTCAGGTATGACCTAAATCATATCCCTTATGAATATACAGTAGAGATGACAAATAGATTTAAGGGATTAGACCTGATAAACACAGTGCCTGAGGAACTATGGACGGAGGTCCGTAACATTGTTCAGCAGGCAGCAACTCAATCCATCCCAAAGAAAAAGAAATGCAAGAAAGCAAAGTGGCTGTCTGATGAGGCTTTACAAGTAGCTGAGGAAAGAAGGGAAGCAAAAAGCAAGGGAGAAAGGGGAAGATATACCCAACTGAATGCAGATTTCCAGAGAATAGCAAGGAGAGACAAGAAGGCCTTCTTAAATGAACAATGCAAAGAAATCAAGGAAAACAACAGAATGGGAAAGACTAGAGATCTCTTCAAGAAAATCGGAGATCTCAAGGGAACGTTTTGTGCAAAGACGGGCATGATAAAGGACCAAGAAGGCAGGGACCTAACAGAAGCAGATGAGATTAAGAAGAGGTGGCAAGAATACACAGAAGAACTATACAGGAAAGATCTGAATGTCCCTGATAGCCATGAGAGTGCGGTCACTGAACTTGAGCTGGACATCCTAGAGAGTGAAGTCAAGTTGGCCTTAGGAAGCATTAGTAACAATAAAGCTAGCGGAGATGACAGTATTCCAGCTGAGCTATTTAAGATCCTAAAAGATGATGCTGTTAAAGTTCTGCACTCAATATGCCAACAAATTTGGAACACTCAACAATGGCCGCAAGACTGGAAAAGGTCAGTTTACATTCCAATTCCAAAGAAGGGCAATGCCAAAGAGTGTTCAAACTACCGCACAATTGCACTCATTTCACATGCCAGTAAGGTGATGCTCAAAATCCTACAAGCTAGGCTTCAGCAGAATGCGAACCGAGAACTACCAGAAGTACCAGCTGGGTTTCGAAGAGGCAGAGGAACTAGAGATCAAATCGCCAACATTCGCTGCATCATGGAGAAAGCGAGAGAATTCCAGAAAAACGTCTATTTCTGCTTCATTGACTACGTTAAAGCCTTTGATTGTGTGGATCACAACAAACTGTGGCAAATTCTTAAAGTGATGGGAGTACCAGACCACCTTACCTGTCTCCTGAGAAACCTGTACGAGGGTCAAGAAGCAACAGTAAGAACCAGACATGGAACAACCGAGTGGTTCAAAATTGGGAAAGGAGTACGACAAGGCTGCATATTGTCACCCTGCTTATTTAACTTATATGCAGAGTACATCATGAGAAATGCCGGGTTGGATGAATCACAGGTCGGAATTAAGATTGCTGGGAGAATTATCAACAACCTCCGATATGCAGACGATACCACCCTAATGGCAGAAAGCGAAGAGGATCTAAAGAGCCTCTTGTTGAGGGTGAAAGAGGAGAGTGCCAAAGCTGGTTTGAAACTCAACATTACAAAAACTAAGATCATGGCATCTGGCCCCATCACTTCCTGGCATATAGAAGGGGAAGAAATGGAAGCAGTGACAAATTTTACTTTCTTGGGCTCCAAGATCACCGCAGATGGTGACTGTAGCCATGAAATTAAAAGACGCTTGCTCCTTGGGAGGAAAGCTATGGCAAATCTACACAGCATAGTAAGAAGCAGAGACATCACCTTGCCGACAAAGGTCCGTCTAATCAAAGCTATGGTTTTCCCAGTAGTAATGTATGGCTGTGAGAGCTGGACTATAAGGAAGGCTGAGCGCCGAAGAATTGATGCTTTCGAACTGTGGTGCTGGAGAAGACTCTTACGAGTCCCCTGGACTGCAAGGAGGTCAAATCAGTCAATCCTACAGGAAATCAACCCTGAGTGCTCATTGGAAGGACAGATACTGAAGCTGAAGCTCAAATATTTTGGCCACCTAATGCGAAGAGAAAACTCCCTGGAAAAGACCCTGATGCTGGGAAAGACTGAAGGCAAAAGGAGAAGGGGACGGCAGAGGATGAGATGGCTAGATAGCATCACCGATGCAATGAATATGAACTTGAGCATGCTCCGGGAGAGAGGGAAGGACAGGAAGGCCTGGCGTGCTATGGTCCATGGGGTCACGAAGAGTCGGACACGACTGAACGACTGAACAAAAACAACAACAAGATGAGAATACTGTTACACACTGTATATGTGGTTCCTTTGGAATGCTGTGTGGAAGTGCAACTTGTTCAGAATGAGTTAACCACTGTTAACTGGGGCTGGCCACAAAATGCTGATTTTATGACAATGTAATTGGCACCAAGATTATGGAGCAATCTTCCCAAGAAGGTCTGCTCTGCCCCATCTCTCTTCAGGAGGCAGGCAAAGGCAGTCCTATGTCATAGGGCCTTTTGTTGATTTCATTTTTGGCTGATGGTATTACTGAGATGTTGTTGTTGTTCAGTCGTTAAGTGATGTCCGAGTCTTCGTTAGGGGTGGACGAAAGTCCCTTACCTGTCCTCGAAGGACGTTCGCGGTGGGGGGGAGGCGCTTCGCTGCTCCCCCCGCGAAGTTCAGGCCGGGGGGGGAGGCTTCCCGCCTCGGCCCGGCCGAAATTCAGGCCGGGGGGGAGGCTTCCCGCCTTGCCCCGGCCAAAATTCAGGCCGGGGAGGAGGCTTCCTGCCTCGCCCGGCCGCGAACGCGAAAGTTAAAAAAAAAAAAACGCCCCCTGATAGGCTACGTGATGATTCACGTAGCCTATCACAGCTAGATCTGCAAAGTCAGCCATGATAGGCTACGTCAATCGTCACGTAGCCTATCACGGGTGACTTAAAAAAAAAAAAGCGTGTATGCGAATGGCGGCCCCCATAGGGAGCCGCCATTCGCGTTCCTTATTTAGTCGCTGTAGTCTACGTAAATGTTTACGTAGACTACGGCGAAAATAAGGGCAACGCTATTTGCGTTGCCCTTATTTTCGCCGTAGTCTACGTAAACATTTACGTAGACTACAGCGACCAAATAAGGAACGGGAATGGCAGCTCCCTATGGGGGCCGCCATTATCCATATACACTTTTTTTTTTTTTTTTTTTTAAAGTCACCCGTGATAGGCTACGTGACGATTGATGTAGCCTATCACGGCTGACTTTGCAAATCTAGCCGTGATAGGCTACGTGAATCGTCACGTAGCCTATCAGGGAGCGTTTTTTCTTTTTTTTTCTTTTATTACAATGGCGGCGGCGGCAGCCGGTCGAAAGACCGGCTGCCGCTCCCGCCCCGCTCGAACACCCGCCGAACTGCCGGCCGGACCCACTGCTGGGAGGGACATTCAGCGAAGGTAAGTCCCGTCCCGGGGGGGGTGCGGGGGGCAGGGGGGGTTCGGAGGATTTCTCCCCGAAACTTGTTCGGGGGGCCGAACACGTTGGCGCTTGGCCCCCCGAAGTTTTGGGGAGAAATTCTCCGCCAACCCTAGTCTTTGTGACCCCATGGACCATAGCACGCCAGGCCTTTCTGTCCTCCGCTCTCTCCCGGAGTGTGCGTAAGTTCATATTCATTGCATCGGTGATGCTATCTAGCCATCTCATCCTCTGCCGTCCCCTTCTCCTTTTGCCTTCAATCTTTCCCAGCATCAGGGTCTTTTCCAGGGAGTTTTCTCTTCGCATTAGGTGGCCAAAATATTTGAGCTTCAGCTTCAGTATCTGTCCTTCCAATGAGCACTCAGGGTTGATTTTTGGTTTTGGGGGCCTTCTATATGCCAGGAAGTGATGGGGCCAGATACCATGATCTTAGTTTTTTTAATGTTGAGTTTCAAACCAGCTTTGGCACTCTCCTCTTTCACCCTCAACAAGAGGCTCTTGAGATCCTCTTCGCTTTCTGCCATTAGGGTGGTATCGTCTGCGTATCTGAGGTTGTTGATAATTCTCCCGGCAATCTTAATTCCAACCTGTGATTCATCCAACCTGGCGTTTCTCTTGATGTACTCTGCATATAAGTTAAATAAGCAGGGCAACAATATGCAGCCTTGTCATACTCCTTTCCCAATTTTGAACCAATCAGTTGTTCCATGCCTGCTTCTTACTGTTGCTTCTTGAACCTCATACAGGTTTCTCAGGAGACAGGTAAGGTGGTCTGGTACTCCCATCTCTTTCAGAATTTGCCACAGTTTGTTGTGATCCACACAGTCAAATGCCTTAGTATAGTCAATGAAGCAGAAGTAGACATTTTTCTAGAATTCTCTTGCTTTCTCCATGATCCAGCGAATGTTGGCGATTTGATCTCTAGTTCCTCTGTCTCTTCAGGACCCAGCTTGTACTTCCGGTAGTTCTCGGTTCACATGCTGCTGAAGCCTAGCTTGTAGGATTTGGAGCATCACCTTGCTGGCATGTGAAATAAGCGCAATTGTACGGTAGTTTGAACACTCTTTGGCATTGCCCTTCTTTGGAATTGGAATGTAAACTGACCATTCCCAGTCTTGTGGCCACTGTTGAGTGTTCCAAATTTGTTGGCATATTGAGTGCAGAACTTTAACAGCATCATCTTTTAGGATTTTAAATAGCTCTTGTGCTGTTGGAAAAGAGTGTTTGCTATGATCAGCGTGTTCTCTTGGCAAAACTCTATTAGCATTCTTCCTGCTTCATTTTGTACACCAAGGCCATGCTTGCCTGTTATCCCGGTGATTTCTTGACTTCCTACTTTAGCATTCCAATCCCCTATGATGAAGAGGACATCTTTTTTGGTATTAGTTCTAGAAGGTTTTGTAGGTCTTCATGGAACCGATCAACCTCAGCTTCTTCGGCATCAGTGGTTGGGGCATAGACTTGAATTACTGTGATGTTGAATGGTTTACCTTGGATTCATACTGAGATCATTCTATCGTTTTTGAGATTGTACCCCAGTACTGCTTTTCCCACCCTTTTGTTGACTATGAGTGCTACTCCATTTCTTCTAAGGGATTCTTGCCCACAATAGTAGATATAATGGTCACCTGAATTAAATTCGCCCATGCTTGTCCATTTTAGTTCGCTGATTCCCAAGATGTCGATGTTCAATCTTGCCATCTCATGATTGACCACCTCCAGCTTACCTTGATTCATTGATCTGACATTCCAGGTTCCTAAACAATCTTGTTCTTTACAGCATCGGACTTTCTTTTCACCACCAGACACATCCACAGCTGAGTGTCCTTTCGGCTTTGGCCCAGCCGCTTCACTCTTTCTGGCGCTACTTGGAACTTCCCTCTGCTCTTCTCCAGTAGTATATTGGACGCCTTCCGACCTGAGGGTCTCATCTTCCGGCGTCATATCTTTTAGCCTTGTGATACGTTCCATGGGGTTTTCTTGGCAAGAATACTGGAGTGGGTTGCCATTTCCTTCTCCAGTGAACCACATTTTGTCAGAACTCTCCGCCATGACCTGTCCATCTTGGTTGGCCCTGCGTGGCATAGCTTATGGCTTCACTGAATTACTCAAGCCCCTTTGCCACAACAAGGCAGTGATCCATGAAGGGGATTGCTGAGAAGCTATTGCCCAAATTTAGTTGTGACTGCTGTGTTTTTTCTTATATTTTTAAATTTTGAGGATAACTGTTTTTAATGTGTACTGCAGATTTTATGCTATTTGTTAGTTATCTTGTGGATTTTTACTTGAAAGACAGGCTATAAATATTTTAATAAAAATAAATAAAACAAAATGTATCAAAGCACCCAACTCTCTACATCAGCTATGACCAAATGGAGGTGTCAAATTTCCACATATGACCTAGACTCCTTGAGTGACTCCTTAAGGATCTCTTGCCTTCTCAACGGTCCCACTTTCTTTCTTTTAAACTTCCCCCTTCCCAGTAACATGGGGTTTAGGCTGTAGACGTGAGGTGACTGACACACTAGACAAAGGGTTTAGCCACAACAGTGAACTAGTAGATTTAAAGCAAACAAATTACAATTAAAGGTATTTATACAATAGAGCTTAGTAATACAAAAAGGCATTAAAAGAAAATAAAAGTTGCAAAATGCAAGTCCCTTTACCCTAGCTGTCCTTAGACTTTTCTTGTCTGCTTCTTCCTGCCCACTCTTCAGACTCTGCTATCCCTTCAGGCTTTACCTGTCTCTGTTCTTACTGGCTCTCACACTGTCTTTATATACCCTCCTCCAGATCCAAAAGTACTGCATTTCCTGAAGAAATGAAATGTAAGTGGAGAAATGAAACTGACACTTAACCGGAGAAATGAAACTACTCCTCTCAGGGTTACCCTGCCCAACAGAAAACTCCAGGCCTCTAAGCCTGAGCTTTTTTCCTTTTGCCTCTGTAGGCCTCAATCCTTCACAGGAGACATGGCCTTCATCTCATGTGCCAGCTGGCAATGGTTCCAAAACAACAACAACAACATAGGAAAGCACCAAATGCACAAATAGAAGGGAGGAAGCCTCCAGGTGCCGGTGGTGGAAAATTGCCTTGATGTTCTGCTGAAGGAGTTTTAAAAGCAACCTTTGGCACTGTCCTTTGGTAGCAATTCAGTTGCGGACTGCATGAACTTTGCTTTGGAACGTCACCAAAGTGTTTTTAATGTTAATAGGAGCTGTTCATCTGAAAGGCATGTAAACAAAGTTCAGTAGAAGGGAGAGCTAAAATGCATCACTTTGGGGGAAGGGGTAAAAATGTAGATGTGTAATAGTCTATGGGAGGAAGAAAGATGTGTGAGAGGCAGAGCACTGAGGTTGAGGCAGAAATATTTCTCCCTGGCTGATCTGTGTTGCGATGTGTGGGCAGATGGCAGCAGACTATTGGACTAATGGTCTTCTGCCCCCACAAATCATATTTATGCATCAAGACATTTCCCCACATCTCATAGGTGAAATATAACCTATTATTGCTATTTTTTATTATGTCATAAAGGTTCATTACAATGAGAGTTGGCAACTTGTATAAGGCTCTCCAGTGAGCTCCATAACCTGGATTTCAAAACAATCTTCACCACATTTTGCACAATCTGGATCATCAGCATAGCTACGATCATAATTTTGCTATGGGAACTTAAGGAATGAGGAAAAATAGATGTCCTTTGTCATCAACAAGAGGGCAAGAAGTATGTAGGAAAAAAGGAACACTGATATTTTGAATCAATGAAAAGGATTGTAGTAAAAATGTAACCTAAAAGCCATTGTATGTGTCTTAAGCAGCACGTAGTATTGTATGAGCTGCGCATGCCTGGAATAAGTGAGCAGTAACCCTAAGATAAGGTAGCTAGGCAAACTGCTAGCAACCAATCAAAGTGACACGCTAGCTAAGGAATGCAAGCTGAAGTGATAAAACTGTAGCGCGGGAGTTGCCCAGGGTCGACTCTGCTTTTGAGCGTGAGCTCCCTTGTCGAACTCTTTGCAAACAATAAAATCGAGTTGGACCTAGCCTGAAGTTGATTCTCCTTTTGGGGGCAAATTAGACTAGCCTCCAGGGGGCAAAACTAGCATTTTGTGCAACAATCTGGCGAGTTTATAAGGAGTCCCCTTGGATCAACCCGGGGTTGAACGACAAGACCAGCGAAGGTACCCGAGGGGCGCATCGGACCACCTTTGAGGTCTGCCACGGCAGCAAAGAACAGGGGTCAGGACACCCGGGAGGTTAAAGGCGTGGACTCCATTGATTGAATCAACCAGGCTGAATGGGTCTGAAGGGACGGCGCCAGGGTGCTGGGTGGAGTAAGTATTTGATTTCCCTTGCGTCTTTCTGTTTGAGTTGCCTTTGGAGTGTCTGAGGTTTGTCAGGCTCCGTGTATGGTTTTGAATAGAGGTAGGCACAATGGGGTTGGGTAGCTCCCGTTAAGAAAGCATTCCCACTTTAGCTGTCATAGGCTACATAAATATTTACATAGCCTATCATGGACAAAACGGGAACGCAAATGGTGTAGGGGACGCCATTTGCGTCTCTGCTTTAGCCGTGATAGGCTATGTATATATTTACGTAGCCTATCACGGGCTACCATAGGGATGCAAATGGTGTCCCCTACTCAGGACGCCATTTGTGTCCGCAGCAGCCCAGCAGCGGCTGGAGCCGCCGCTGCCGCTGGAACCATAGCCGAAGCTGCAGCCGGAGCCGCCGCCAGGTAGGCTCTGTTCCAGGGGGCTTTCATGGGGTGGTGGGCAGGGTTGCTCCATTCTGCCACGGATTTTGGGGGGCCAAATTCACTGGAATTCGCCCCCCCTGTGATCCATGGCAGAATTCTCTAACATCCCTAGTTTGAAACATGATCTGCAGAACAGGCAAGCCAGAAGATAAGTGTGCCTGTTACAAGAGGGGGGCTGTAGTAGCCATAAAAAGGGGCAAAGCCCCTGTATGAAGCTTTAACAAAAATATTACCCACCAGAAGTGGACAATTAAAAAAAAAAGTCTTTACTTAAATTGAAGCAAGCCTTAATACCACCACCTGCTTTAGCCTTATCAGACCCCAGATCATTAAATTTTTAGAGCTATGGTGCACGTGAGAGCACATGAAAAGGCTGCCATTCGATTCCTGAAAAAAGAAAAGGCAATGCTGGCAGCCACCATGGGTGGAAATATAAATCGCAGCTTGAGAGCACAGAAGCAACGGGGGGGGGGCAGAAAAGGAAAGGGCCGACCGGGGCTCGATTAATGTGCGTATTGCCAGGAGAAGAGACACTGGAAGAAAGATTGTCTGGAGTTGAAAAAGAAGAGAAAAGAGACTCACCCTGAAGGCTGCCAAAGGCGGGCAGGATCCTCCGGGGGTGGGGGGGAGTCTAGCTGAAGGGCCACTGCCCTACAAACAAATGCTCGGGAGAATCCCAAGGTAAAAGTAAGGGTTGGTGGCAGGGACTGTGAGGCCCTAGTAGATACTGGAGCCACATTTTCTATGATCCCTGTGAAGCCCCCCCAGCAAGAGAAAGTGGAAAGCATGTAACTGTAAAAAGAATTAAAGGGAAAAAAACTAAATTGCCTGTGTGTAAGCCCCTCCTCACGAAGTTTGGAAATAACATACTGGAACATGCCTTTGTAGTTTCATCTGCATGCCCAGTTGCCCTCTTGGGGCAGGACTTGTTAACAAAACTGCAAGCTAAAATCTTCTTCCGTGATAATCAGATTGTAGTACAGCTGCCAATAAAGCAGGGCTCAAATTATCAGATGGCCCTTCAAGCAATTAAGATTGTGTCAGAGGCCAAAGGGACTGAGATTTTAGAGAATGTTGATCCATGTGTGTGGGCAGACAGAACCCCTGCCCGAGCAAATGCATAACACCAGTTAAAATCTTCTTTAAAAAGGGAAAGAGCCCTGTGTGCGTGAGGCAGTATCCTCTGAAGAAAGCCACCTGTGCAGGCTTGAAGCCACTCATTGAGAAGTTCAAAAAATTATGGTTAGCTAATAAAGGGATCATCCCCCTTTAACACCCTAATTTTGGGTGTGCCCGAGGCAGATAGCACCTCCTTCAGGTTGGACCAAGACCTGAGAGCAGTGGCTAACTGCCCTTTGTGCCTCAAAAATGATTCAAAGATGTTTGAGCCCCCAGCTCAAATGAGAAGTCGCCCATGCGCTTACTATCCTTTTCAGAGATTTCAAATTGACTTTTTAGAGTTGCCCCAGACTCATGGCTATCGGTACCTGCTAGTAATAATAAAACCAATTGACTGCACCACACAGATAGTAGCCAAGATCCTATTAAAAAGTAATTCCTAGGCTCTTGTTACCTAAAGAGAGTGAATCAAATCAGGGGCCCCATTTTGTTGGACAAGTGACACAAGTTGTGGCCCAGGCATAACAAACTAACTAGAAGCTACACTCCCCTTGAAAACATCAATCCACAAGCCAAGTTGAGAAGATGAACCGCGCCTTAAAGACAATGCTCACTAGAATTTGTTTAAAGATTAAGTTGAAAGGCACAGGCCTTGCCAATCACCTTGACTCAAGTATGGTGCACCCCCAAGGGAAGTATTAAATTGACACCCTTTAAACGTTATATAAGCACCCACCTCAGATGTTACCTATGGCCGATAGGTTAAATGTGAATTTAGAAGTAACAGTTTTAAGATTCAAGATTATGTTACTGCCTTGCAGTCTGATTTGTTTTCACAGGTTTGCGACACCTCACCAATCTTGGCCTTTAGACGCTCCAGTGCATAATCTCAATCCCGGTGCCTGGGTGCTAATCCAGTCCTAGAAAGATGAACCACCTACCGAGAAGCAGAAGGGTCCAGTTTCAGATCCTACTTACCACTCCCACTGCTATAAAAGTCACTAAAGGGAAGAAGTGGATTCATCACACTGAATAAAGGCATCACCTGCACCAGAGAGGGTCACACTGGAAGCTGACCCACCTGAAGGCAGCCGTTGGAATAATGAACCCCTGGAGGGACTCAAGTATTTGTTCATGAGACAGCTTTCTCCTAACGCTTACTCATGCGCATTATTCTCTCCTTCTTAAGTTTAGTTGCCTCAACACTCCCCACTCAAGTAAAAAACAACAACGAAAAACTAGGGATGGGGGAGAATTTCTCCCCAAAACTTCGGGGGGCCGAGTGCCAACACATTCGGCCCCCCAAAATCGGCAGTGAGATTCTCCGCCACTCCCCCGCCCCCCCCCCAGGATGGGACTTACCTCCTACGAATGTCCCTCCCGGCGGCGGGTCCCAGAGGCGGTTTGGCGGGCTTTCGTCCGGGGGCGGGGGCGGCAGCCGATCTTTCGACCGGCTGCTGCTGCCGCCATTACAGCTCAATTTTAAAAAAAAACCCGTGATAGGCTACGTAACGATTAACATAGCCTATCACGGCTAGATCTGCAAAGTCAGCCGTGATAGGCTACGTAAATCGTCACGTAGCCTATCACAGGTGACTTTGAAAATCTAGCCGTGATAGGCTGTGTAAATCATTACGTAGCCTATCACGGGGCTTTTTTTTTCTTTTTCTTTTGAAGTTCGCGGCCGGGGAGACGGGGCGCTTCTCCCCGGCCTGAATTTTGGCCGGGCGAGGCAGGAAGCCTCCCCCCTGGCCTGAATTTAGGCCGGGCGAGGCGGGAAGCCTCCCCCCCCTGGCCTGAATTTCGGGGGGAGAAGCGAAGCGCCTCCCCCCCACCACAAAGCAAGCTGTGAGACCAGGTAAGTGACTTTCGTACATCCCTACAAAAAACATTAGTTTAAGAGGCATGGTGAGCTTATGTTTAAGCAGAATAGAGATAATTTTGCTCTCTATTATGAACACCCATCAACTGTCAGAAACTTTACTTTGTTGCCTGCCTTAATTAGAAAACCACAGGTAGCTCTACAGAAAGAGGGCACTCTCGTTTCAAGGGTTCCTGATGAACTGAACAAAACTGAGTTCCAAAAGTTCAAATTCCAGATTTACACCAAAAAATGTGTTTTTGTTGTCAACGTTCTAGTAGCTAGAACAAAGGCGTCCTAGGCCTCACTTGCTGTTTTGAGAAAACCGCCAATGCCACAGCAATAATAATTTGCGCCTGTAAGTGTGTAGTCCACCGCTGAACCAAAGAGAGTACAAATTTGAGAAAAGCCTTTTGAGGGGGGAATTGTAGTAAAAATGTAACCTAAAAGCCATTGTATGTGTCTTAAGCAGCACGTAGTATTGTAAGAGCGGCGCATGCCTGGAATAAGTGAGCAGTAACCCTAAGATAAGGTAGCTAGGCAAACTGCTAGCAACCAATCAAAGTGACACACTGGCTAAGGAATGCAAGCTGAAGTGATAAAACTGTAGCGTGGGGGTTGCCCAGGGTCGACTCTGCTTTTGAGCGCGAGCTCCTTTGTCGAACTGTTTGCAAACAATAAAATCGAGTTGGACCCAGCCTGAAGTTGACTCTCCTCTTTGGGGCAAATTGGACTAGCCTCCAGGGGGCGACACTAGCATTTTGTGCAACAGGATCCTTTGCACAAGGATCCGCTCAACAGGAATCCCTACGCTGCCTGACCATTTATTTAGCAGACACTATCTTCACATTCTGAAGATTATCTGCACTCTATCTATGAGGACATGAAGTATATGCCTTCAAAAAAGGAAATGAAGCTAAAATCTTGAGGATACGTTAATGGAACTCCTGGAGACAGGATGGCATGATTCTTTATGCCATTTTGTTTATGAGGAATTCACAAGTACCAGTGCTTAACCTTTTATTTCTTTACAAACTGATGGAGGCTCTGTTTGGCTTGCCTTGCTCTATTATATGCCTTTGGCTCTAGATCATTCAAGAGTATAGTTATTATGGCCAAGAGTTGGGCCGCCTCATTGACTTCGTGAGAGAGTGAATGAAATAAAGGAGAAATTCAAGCATTGAAACTATAGAACTCCTTGAGCAGCACAGGTGAATGAGAGGCACCAAGACAGGAACCTGCGAGCTCCACTCTCTATTCCCACAAGTGAGGGGACTGGGCATGATTACTTAGCGATGAAGGAAAGCCATCTTCCGACTGGTCAAAAACAGGAAGTTATTTCATATGTCCTAGGGGTGAGCCCTAATATTGAAATCCCTGTAAATCAAACTCTCTGAATTTTCCACGCAGTGTACAATACTGAGATGTGTTTTTATCTCTCAATAGTAGTGTAATACAGACATTGCTGCAATGCCAGTGAGGTTCCAAACACCAGCCCATTATTATAGCTTTGGGCTTGTTATTTTTCTGCATTCATCCAGACTTCCCTGGAATTTGTATAGCTACTTTTAATTTCTTTTTCTTCCCAAGGTAAAGAAAGAAAAGTGTCTAGGTGATTTGAAAATGCTCATGAGATGGGCTCCTTCATTAATATGGATTTGCTTAGAGGGTTATCATCTCTTCTTCTCTCACTATATAGCACATCAACCACTGGAAAGTGTTTTTAGCTTACTCTCAAGGTGGGTGGATGAGAAATAATGGAGGTTCATTGCTGTGGGCATTCCTGTACTGCGGCAGTAAAAGAACAATAATGTTTGCCTTTTCCTTTCTGGAAAGAGGTAGATGAGCCTGTATCATCATTTCTGTTGAAGAAAATGGAATGTTGGGACCAGCGTTCTAATTTATGGTGTTTCTCACATAGATTTTCAGAGGGAAGTCAAAGTGAAAATAGGGAATACTTTTCCTTATCTTTCTGCATCTCTGAGAACTATTCTAGCAATTTGGATTTTAGAGATTTTGAAGACTATCAGTTTGAAGGTTGCATTTCAACCACATTTGGATTGTCTGGTAAGCTTCATTGCAGAGCTAGTTGGCTGTTGTTGCTGTTGCTGGAATATGAATAAGCTGAGACAGTGAGTCACCTCTCTGAAAAGACTCTAGCATTGCACACAGAGACCACAAGAGTTTGGCCAACAAGGGAGAAGGGAGCTGTAGGCTAGGCTATGAAAAATATCCAAGAAAGTGAGATTTGTTATTGCTCCATGGAGGCCACCAATTCTGAGTTGATTAGTATACTTACAAACAGGCATTTCAGGTGGCTTCCTTTCTTGCCAAGTGTCATCAGGAAAAACGTCCTGAGCAATATGACAATGGAACCAATTACCTAGGGAGGTGGTGGGCTCTCCCACACTGGAGGTATTCAAGATGAAGTTGGACAGCTACTTGTCAGGGATGCTTTGACATGGATTCTTGCATTGAGCAGGGGGTGGATTCGATGGTCTTATAGGCCCCTTCCAACCCTACTATTCTATGATTCTATGATTTTTGTGCTACAGTAACTCTTTTCAAGAGTGTTTCTACTGCAGCCAGGAAGTTTTTATTCAGCCCCATGTCCTACATAGAAAGCAATGTCCTGTCAAAACAGCATCTAATACGTATGTAAGGCCTAATATTCCAAAGGGTCAGCTTGTAGAGGGCCCTGAACCTGTGACAAAAGGATACCAGGGAGGGATTAACACTACATGTCACCATCGAGCTCTGACCATAGGTGGAACTACAGACAAATCAGCTAGAACAGGAAGGACTTTGCCCCTTAAGGAGTCATAAACTTAATGGCTAGACTAATATGCTGGGCTGGTTTCTGGTCTCAATAACCATGGATTTCTACTCTCTCAGGGGAGAAGAAGTCTGAGGTCTGTGTGGAAAATTGGGTAACCCTTGGAGTCAAATCCTGTCCTCTCCCTTACCTTAATTTCCATTTTAGTAACTAAGAATCAGTGGGCAGTATCCAATGCTGCCACGCTGCTTACTCCATTGATGTTCCACTAACGTTAGCAACTGTCAGGGTGGAAACTGAGCCCATAGAGCCCCAGAGCAGTTGTGAATTCTGAGGAAGAGGAGAGCAACAACCCATGGGAGCTCGCTCATCTCTCACAGGCACAGCGGCAGGGAGAGATTCCTCCTGCCTGCATTCCCGAGAGAGATAGTGGCCCTGTCAACGAGAGAGCAGGGGATAAGGCCTTGCTGGACGCTCGGCGCAGACACAGGGAGCGGCGCCAGATGGAGGGCGCCGAGAGGAGGCGCTCTGCTTGCGTGGCACTAAAACAACAGTCGCATCCCGAGGACCCAAGTGTAAGAGGGAGGACCTCTCCATAGCCCATAAGTTCAGAATCTTCCTGCCCTTCTTCTTCAAACGGGGACCAACTGCCTTACCTGGAGCTTAGGCTACTCTGCTAACTACCCCAGTCAGTGCAGTTCCTTGCTTAGTCGCTGGTGATTAGCATCTGAAAGAGTCATTAAGTTGTAAATGGAATAAAGCCTTGGAAAGAATCCTCTTTGTGTCTTGAGTTGGCTATTGAAGGGGACTGTAAGAGGCAGCTAGGGCCCTCCTGACAGCAACCTCTAGTGTGATGCCAACAGCATATACTAGTGTGACGAATCTTGTAAAGGTCTGTAACAAAGAGCATCAAATACTTCTGTAAGGCCTAACATTCAAAACCCTCCGCTTGTACTTCACCCTGAACCTGTGACCAGAAGGATGCCAAGTAGGGATTTAGTCTCCATCACCAGCAAGCTTTGGCTACAGGAAGAAGCTACAGTCAAATCAGTCAGACCAGCAAGGACCTTGCCTTTTATACAGCAGTTGTAGAGTTAATGGCTAGATAAGACACATTTCAGAGCTAGTTGATTGTTGCTGGTATGTCGGTGGGGTGAGGGGGCACCACTCAGTTCTGACAGTCATCTCACTGTGAAGAGTTCAGCACTGTACACAGAGACCACAGAATTTGACCAACAAGGGGAAAGGTTGTTGTAGACTAGGCTATAGTAAATGGCTAAGAAGAAACTGAGATGTCTTATTGCTTCATGAAGGCCCTCGACACCGACAGGATTGATAAACTTACCATCAGGCATTTTGTCTGACTTCTGTTGCTGCAAATCTTTTTCCTTTCTTGTCTTTCTTTCTTTCTTTCTTTCTTTTCTTTTTTTTTTTTTTTTTGGCTTTTTGTGCTGCAATGATAGATCTGAGGGGCACCTGTACCACCAGGAAATTTTTCTTCAGGTCCATGTCCTCATATTGCTCCCCAAAACAGAAAACTAAGCCCTGTAAAAGCAGCAGATTAATATAATGCCGAATATATCAAAGTAACAATGGGTGTTTTCTTCCCAATGCAAATAGGTGTGTGAGAGGGAAGAGGCGATCCAGATCAGGACCACAGTGTGGTCAAAGGGTCAAAGCCCCCTCCCCCTGATCCTCCACCAGGATCCCAATCCAGAACATCCCCGCACATCTGCAATTTACTCTACAAGTTGCTAATTGCACAATATCTAGCTTGGCCCAAAGTTGGGCAGCAAAGAAAAAAAAATACTGACAATGAAATTGAAATGCATGTCTTCAGCTAATGCAAAACACTTATAGTTGCTTTCTATGTCAGTGTTATCTGTAACAAATGGATGGTGGAAGTATTTGGTTAAATATTGTATCAGTTCCCTGCTATTGCTGAGTTGATGCATTCGAGTTAAAATATTTGCGGTAGGGATGGGATTAAGATACTATTGGCAGGTTCAGTAACGATAACCAGCAACTTTTAAAAGGAATGGGTCCTGTGGACACTGTGATTAACTTGTCACTTACCATTACCAGCTGCAGCTGTTTTCATTGTTTGATGAGTCTTACATTCTGTCTTAGGGAAGACTGTTAGAGAGATATTATTAAGTAGATGGAGTTACGTGTACTGGATTGTGGGTTAAGTGCCCAGAACTTCCCAGAAGAAGGCTGGTAATTAGTTACTGAGTGAAACTATGTTTTGCTAGGAGAAAGTAAACATCCATGTTGTTTGGTCGATAAAGTCATAAATATTCATAATTTGCTGCCAATAATAAATAAAAGAAATGACCGAAGGTATCATATTTATGATGCTTGACTTCAGAAGTCAAATACTTTCCCCATGGTTTTTCCTTTAAAAAAAATAAAAATCATTGATTTTTTTTTCCACACTGGCAAACTACATCTTACATGCAAATGCACATAATGAAGCCCTAACAGTTTTCTGTTTGTTTTAATTAAAATCAATCTTTGTTGTTGTTGTTCAGTCGTTCAGTCGTGTCCGACTCTTCGTGACCCCATGGACCATAGCATGCCAGGCCTTCCTGTCCTGCGCTCTCTCCCGGAGCATGCTCAAGTCCATATTCATTGCATTGGTGATGCTATCTAGCCATCTCATCCTCTGCCGTCCCCTTCTCCTTTTGCCTTCAGTCTTTCCCAGCATCAGGGTCTTTTCCAGGGAGTTTTCTCTTCGCATTAGGTGGCCAAAATATTGGAGCTTCAGCTTCATTATCTGTCCTTCCAATGAGCAGTCAGGGTTGATTTCCTTTAGGATGGACTGATTTGACCTCCTTGCAGTCCAGGGGACTCGTAAGAGTCTTCTCCAGCACCACAGTTCGAAAGCATCAATTCTTGGGCACTCAGCCTTCCTTATAGTCCAGCTCTCGCAGCCATACATTACTACTGGGAAAACCATAGCTTTGATTAGACGGACCTTTGTCGGCAAGGTGATGTCTCTGCTTCTTACTATGCTGTCTAGGTTTGCCATAGCTTTCCTCCCAAGGAGCAAGCGTCTTTTAATTTCATGGCTACAGTCACCATCTGCAGTGATCTTGGAGCCCAAGAAAGTAAAATCTGTCACTGCTTCCATTTCTTCCCCTTCTATATGCCAGGAAGTGATAGGGCCAGATGCCATGATCTTAGGTTTTTAATGTTGAGTTTCAAACCAGCTTTGGCACTCTCCTCTTTCACCCTCAACAAGAGGCTCTTGAGATCCTCTTCTCTTTCTGCCATTAGGGTGGTATCGTCTGCATATCGGAGGTTGTTGATAATTCTCCCGGCAATCTTAATTCCGATCTCTGATTCATCCAACCCGGCATTTCTCATGATGTACTCTGCATATAAGTTAAATAAGCAGGGTGACAATATGCAGCCTTGTCGTACTCCTTTCCCAATTTTGAACCAATCGGTTGTTCCATCTCTGGTTCTTACTGTTGCTTCTTGACCCTCGTACAGGTTTCTCAGGAGACAGGTAAGGTGGTCTGGTACTCCCATCACTTTAAGAATTTGCCACAGTTTGTTGTGATCCACACAATCAAAGGCTTTAGCGTAGTCAATGAAGCAGAAATAGACGTTTTTCTGGAATTCTCTTGCTTTCTCCATGATGCAGCGAATGTTGGCGATTTGATCTTAGGAGCTTTCAATTCTGCATGGCATTTGACAGCATATGATAGGGCTTTACTGTTTTATTGGCTCCTGGTATTTTATTGTTAATTGTTTTTAGCTGACTTAAATTATTTTGAATTTTTGTATGTGAAAGATTTTATATTATGTTTTTATTATGCTGTATTTTGAGTTTTAATTTTTATGAACTGCCCAGACAGCTTTCGCTCTTGGGCAGTATAGAAATGAAAGGAATGCATAAATGAGGGTCGGGAGAAAAGGTGGTGTTTAATCTTTTCTTTTTTTCTTTCTGGAAGGCTTTTTTTAACTCACCCCCCCCCAAGTTCCTTCCCCCTGCCCCCAGATTTGAGATGCATGTTTACAAGAGCAATAATGTATCTGGAATTCCAGGGAGAAAGGCAGCTGGGTGGGGTTGAGTTTGAATGGGGAAAGAGGCATCAGGGAAAAGATTAAGCACTTCTCTGGTCCAAATTGCCACCTCTTGAAGCTGTTTTTCATTTTGAAAACATGTTGTGGTTTCGTTACATTAGCATGCAATTTGTAGCTTGCTACTATCAGATATATTAGGGGGGTTTTCTACATGAGGCTTTTAACCTGCCACTTTACCAAGGCTTTTGCTTCCAGATTTTTTGTGGGATTAAGATTGGCTCCTTTACACTAGGGATGTCGCGGGTGCTAGGGATGTCCGCGGAATCTGCCACGGACTCCAATGAGGCCGAATTCCAATGAATTCACCCCCCTTAAGTCTGTGGCAGAACGAATGCACTTACCTGTGCCTCTCCAGACTGAATATCCACCCCGGGCTGGTTCCGTTCCGCTGTCTGTGCAGAACCCGGAAGTAAGTGATCAGACACAAATGGCATCCGCTATGCCATTTGTGTCCCTGGTTTTTCACGTGATAGGCTACATAAGTATCTACATAAATAGAGATGTGTAGCCTATTGCAAGAAGAAACAGGGACACAAATGGCATAGCTGACACCATTTGCATCCAGAGAGCACTTAGGAGCCGGGACAAAGCACAGCTGGCCAGCTCAGATTCTGGGAGGGAGGAACGGATCGCCTCCCCCTCCATTGAGGATTCCAGGGGGAGGAACGGATCGCCTCCCCCCCGACGGACCCCCCCGCGGACGTGAGGTAAGGGGATCCGTACATCCCTAGCGGGCGCCCAACTAGGTCCAGGGATTCATCAGGCTCCCCCCATTCATGACCCCCGGACTGTGCTCACCAAGACACTCCTTGTTCGCCCCCCACTTGTGCCCAATCGCACTCTCCAGGACTCACTGCGATCCCGTTCGGTGAGCGCACGCCATTTTCGTGCCTTTGATTTCTATGTAAAACAGGAAGTTAAAAAAATGTGCATATCTAAATATATGTGGTTTGGACCTGGGAAAGCTAAATAAGTGCAATATTAAAGGAACTGTACCTGTAATATTGTGCTTATTTAGCTTTCCCAGCTCCAAACCACGCATATTTAAATTTGCGCATTTTTTAACTTCCTGTTTTACGTATAAATCAAAGGCTCGAAAATGGTGGGTGCTCACCGAACAGGATCGCAGTGAGCCCGGGGAACTCACCGAGCTCTTGGGCAGCCAGAGCACAGGTCCAGGGGGTCTGCGCACATGGGCGCTGCTTCGGCGAGTGCCCGGAGAAACTGAGCTAGGGTGAGTTCTTACATCCCTACTTTACACATGTTTTTTTCCCAGGGGTTTTCTTCCTCTGCCTTCCTATATGCTCCATTACACAACCACTAGGTGGTGCTGTGGTGTAGCAGAATTGTGCAAATGCACCAGGGTTTCATGCCACCATTCATGGAAATACCAAACTTTCCTTGTTAGAAACAACAACAACAAAATGCTAAAATGGTTGCAAACCATGGGAAAGAAAATGGAGGATGACACCATCATGTAAAGCACATGCACATTACTCATGAGGAATCACGAGTGCACAATAAATGCCTTGTGTAGAAATGCTCTAATAGTGATCTCAGTTCTCTGAGTGCTGGTGCTTGTGTAGCCAAAATGGCACCAACCACAAGAAGGTGGTATCAGCAAGTTTGGGGGGGGGGATCCCAGGTTTTTCAGAAGTACAAAAATCTTTCGGGGGAAAACTGGAGGGGGGGCTCTAAAAAAAGCCCAATGATGACAGAACATACTTGGTGGGCACAGAATGCTGTTGATTGCTTATGTATGGGGGGGGAGAGGGGGGAGAGAATAAAAGGATCTCTATGGAATCTCACACAGTAGCACTTCACACTGCATGTTTCTGGTCCCACTTGTACATATGTCTGTACTTCCTTTCTAAGTCCATTCTCTTCAAACATATGTTCCCCAGGCCTCCTGCTTTATAAACCTCCTAATACAAAGCTTAGAGCAGAGGTGGGCTAGATATGACCCACAGGCTGCATGCCCCCCCCGCTTGACTGTTAATGTTGTCCCACTACTGTCATGCTACCAAAATTTGGTGGCCTAGCAGCAAAAAAAATAGAGGATTTGCCACTGAATTTCACCAGCAAACCATGATGGAGGCTTAAAAGGGACAAATTTAGCTTGAAATCAAGCTAAATCTGTCCCTTTTAAGCCTCTGTTTCTCACTGGATTTCAGTGGCAAACCACTACGTTTTTGCTTTGGGGTTGTTGTTGTTTTGCTGCCATAAAATTTCAGTGGTGCAGCAGCAGTAAAGCGGCCTATGGTGGGGGGGGGATCCAGGGGGTGGAAAGTGGCCCCTAGACCCTCCAAAGGTGCCCACTCCTGTGTTAGAGCAAACAGCGATTCAAAACCCAGGTTTTGAGATACTTCCTCCACCAGCCTTCCCAAACTAGACACCCACTTAGCTGACTGCAGAGCAAGCTTGAGAAAGAGAGGCAGTTTGTGGAATCCTTGTCTGGAGTTTCCTGTAGGGATGTCAGAGAATTTCACCACGAATCTCGGGGAGACCGAATGCCAGTGCATTCAGGCCCCCGAAATTGGTGGCGAAACGGTCTGCCCCCCTGCTCCCCCCCGGGACGGGACTTACCTTGTGCGAATGTCCCTGGTGGCAGCGGCTCCGGCGGTGGTTCAGCAGCGGCAGCGGCCATTTCCAAGTTAAAAAAAAAAAAAAGTGATACGCTACATAAAGATTTACGTAGCCTATCACGGCTAGATTTTTAAAAAAACACCGTGATAGGCTACGTAAATGTTTACATAGCCTATCACGGCTGAGTGGGGGGAAAAAAACCGCGCGTACACAAATGGTGGCACCCATGGGTGCTGCCATTTGCATTCCTTATTTTGGCATGTGTAGTCTATGTAAACATTTACGTAGACTATGGCGAAAATAAGGGGAACGCTATTTGCATTCCTCTTATTTTCACCGTAGTCTGCGTAAATGTTTATGTAGACTACACGTGCCAAAATAAGGAACGCAAATGGCGGTGCCCATGGGTGCCGCCATTTGCGTACGCACGGGTTTGTTTGTTTGTTTTTCACTCAGCCATGATAGGCTACATAAACATTTATGTAGCCTATCACGGCTGACTTCAGGGACGCAAATGGCGGTGGCTACGGCCGCCGCCATTTGCGTCCCGGCCGGCCAGGATTCGTGGCAGGAGGGACGGGGTGCCTCCCCCCTGGCCAGAATTTTGGGGGGGAGGGATGGGGTGCCTCCCCCCCACAGCAAATCAAGTTTCGGTTTCAGGTAAGGGACTTTCGTACATCCCTAGTTTCCTGAAAACAGAGTGAATTCCATCAAAACTCCTTCAAAGAGAAAAGCTGTCCTGTCAGCTAAAGCTCCAAATGCTTGCACTCCCAGCATTCCTTGGGACCAGCCACTACAAAGCCCTTCCCTTCCAAAGGTGAGAACAGAACAAGGCTTTCATCATCTTCGTACCCTTAACTATCATAGTACCTCCTTATTGAATCTCTGTCCTATATGCCTTGATCCTTCCATTGCAGCTTTGAGTAATTTAAAGGAAATGGATGACAAAGTTCAAGACAAAAACTCTGCATGTGATGTAGAAATTTAGATTGTCACAGGCCAGAAAACCTCCTGCATTCTGAGTAATGTGTGTCAGAGAGAGAGAGAGAGAGAGCACGAGAGCACTTTTGCACTCAATTTGGCAAATACAGAACATTTTATCCACTGCCAAAACATATATAAATGGTGCAACCTGACTGCTAGTGACTTTCTTTTGTGTCATAAAAGAGGTCATTTCAAACAATTCTACTTAATAGTATCTAAGCAGTAAAAGCAGCTGCTGTGTTTAGGGAGATCAATTGCAAAAGAGGACAGGGCTCCTGCACCTTTAATAGCTGTGTGGAAGACAGAATGTTGGCCGGCTCAGTTTGTCATGTAGGAGGGAGACAAGGAAAGGCATATGGGGGGAGAAATTTAAACTGGAAGTGAAAATTCCTTTTAAAACATTGAAAAGGCATATATTTCCCCATATCTACAAGATAAAACTACAAAGGAAAAAGTAGCATAAGAGCATTTGTTGTTATACTTACTCTTTTCTACCTCATATTCTGTGAACTCAGTGGCCACTCAGTTATCTAGACAGTAGTCCAGGGGTTGGAAGTGTATGTTGCTACAATAACTAATCTCCCCATGAGTGGGCAGGCTCCCATAAAAGCTGGGACTATCTAGCAAGAAGGACTTCAGAGTTGCCCAGTTTCTGATGTCTTTGTGCCCATAGAATCATAGAATAGTAGGGTTGGAAGGGGCCTATAAGAACATCATGTCCAATGCACAAAATTATAATTATAAAATTATTTCAAAAATTATAATTTTGTGCATTATATGCACAAAAATGCACATTTTTGCAAAAGTGCATTTTTGCGCATATGCAAATATGTACATTTGCTAAAATGAGCATTTTCACATATGCAAATATGCACATTCGCAAAATGCGCATTTTCGTGCATTTGCAAGTATGCTTATTTTTGCGATCATTTTATTTTCAAAAAATGATGACCGTGGAGCTCGACAAGGCCACCAAGGTGAGTGCAGGCCGCTCACCAAGCATGGGCAGGGGTCAAGCAGGGGCACGGGCTTGGAGAGCGGCGCTCAGGGGTGCAGGCAGGGGGGGGCGGTGCACCATCCCTATATACAAACATATCAATAGGCAGCAACACACAGACATACATATATATAAACAATTTTAAAGAATCAGCAATAAGAAAAATCCAGGACCTGATTAAAACCTCATCATATATTCCGCCAAATGCCTGAGAGAAGAGGGAGGTCTTAACCTGGCGCTGAAAAGATAATGGTATTGGTGCCAGGTGGACCTCATAAGGGAGATTGTTCCATAGTAATCCCTTTCTTTCCTCATCCTTTTTGCAGTAATTAAATACAAATTCATGGAGGAGAAGACTATCAATGGCTACTAACCATGATGGCAATATGCTACCTGCAGGTTCAGAAGTCACATCTTTCTGAATACCAGTCCCTAGCTGGAGAGGTCTGTTGCCCTCATGTTCTATGTGTGGGCTTCTTGGAGGTGCCTGGTTGGCCTCTGTGGGAAAGAGGGTACTGGACCTTTGGCTTGATCCAGCAGGGCTCTTATTTAGCTATTATTAATAATAGCTAAATATTATTTATCTCCATTTATAATATGCCTAAAATACACTAATTTCAAATTGTTATATGAAAGCCTCGAAATTATTATCTCTTCAATTGCATCCCCATGTACAAACAATGAGAATGCAGAGGGGCATCCTGAGTAACAGCTCATTTCTTTCTGGAATTATTTTCCTCCAGAAAACAGAAGTCTCCAGAGGAAGGGATGTTCATTTAAGCAGACATTTAGTTATCTGGAAGCCATTGCATAGAGTTAAGATTGTCTTTTCCATTCTCTCTCAGCAGCATACCTAACCCAGAATAACCTCTCTAATACACAGCAATGATCACTCAATATCTTGCCGTTTAACTTGCATTTCCCAAAGGGCTTATATAGAGAGAACTCGTTTACACATTAATCCAGTGCTCCAACATCTGCACTGCCTGCCTCTCTGTTCTCTTTCAGGCACATTTCCAGCTGTTGGTTCTAAACGATAAAGCCCTGAACAGCTTGGGCTTTACATACTTTGTAAACACCTTGTTCCCATTGTAATCACTGAGACTTCACCGAGAACCCTCTCTTAACAATTCATCTGTGGGAGGAGGAACTGAATGCTTGGAGAAGACCTTGGTCTGGGAACCAGGTCTCTGTTTGATAGGTTAGCCACTCACACAACAACACCTCCCCAAAAAGAGGACAAAAACAGACACCAGTGTGTATACAATGTGCCTATGTTAATTTATATGCATAGATGAAAATTTAGAAATGACTACAATACAGTTCGGCGTAGTGGGGAAGACAGTGACCAGGTGACCTGTGTGCCTGCTCAGTCTACTGTCCAGGTGCTAACTGTTGATGGGCAACTTCAAGCCCACTGCTTTCCCTTCTTATTGTGCTTTAACTCGCCTTTAAACTGGACCAGGCCATCTTTCAAAGAGAAGATGCCTTCAAACAGAGGTCCGTCCTCTGCAAAGTAGGGCGCAGGGTCACCCTGTGTTGAACAGCTGCGAAGTGGTGGAAAGGAGTGCATCATCCATTTCCTGCATTCAATTCCCACTCCTCAGTGACTTTCCCTTGCAGGCAGGCACAGGTAGGGCGCTTGCAGATGTACAATCATCCTGCTTCAAACATAGTTTTTGTGGCAGTGGGAGGTTTGAGGCTTTTATTGTGTAACCAATTTGCCCCATTCATGGAATTTTCCAGGGGGTCCAGATTATGACTTCCATTTGTAACCCTCCCCCCATTGTTTTTCCGTTGCGTCTTTCCTCTTTTTTTCTGAGCATATATCCACTAAGGAGAGAAAGATGGAATAGCTGCACAATGCCTTTTGATTGACAGCTCTAGGAAATGTTCATCTGGAAGCAACCCTGGTGGTGGGGAAAAAAGGTAGCAGAAAGGGCTGCTGAAGGGGGAAAACAGCAAGTAGGGGATGGAGGATAAGAACCCCCATCCTGCCTGGTTCTTCTCTGCTTTAAATCACATGTTTTCCTTACCCACTGCCTTGTAGCTGTTCAGAACAGAAGACACTTGGGTTCCTTGAATGGATCTTCAACAAATGGGTAGTTCCACCCTGTCTTTCAGGATTTGGTAATAAGGATGCAAACACAGGGGTTCTTGCTGGCTGCTCCCACTCCAGCTATGGAACTAAGGTGGTAGAGTCCTGAGGTGCTAGGAAGGAGTGTACCATTTTAAACTGCAGGTGAGGGATGACATTGTTTTAATGCTTCCTTGTGTAAAAAAGTTTCCTAAAAGAAGAAAAACTAACAGAGCAAGTTGAGGGCTGCGTTAGACCCTTCCTCATGCTATATTAGTTTTCTTTTACAGGAAATTTAATTTTTACAGTATATCTTGCCTCTTTCTCCAAGGAGCCCAAGGTGGCTTATGTGGCCCTCCTCCTCTCCATTTTATCCTCACAGCAATCCTATGAGGTAGGTTAGTCTGACAGTCAGTGACTGGCCCAAAGTCACCCAGTGAACTTCATGGCCGAGTGGGGACTTGAACCTGCGTCTCCCCAGTCCAGTACACTAACCACTACAACACACTGGATTTATTTATTAATTTATTAGCAGTATTTATACACTGCCCTATAACAAAGTTCTCAGGGCAACTTACAACATGAAATAAAACAATTAAAATTCAATAATAATTAAAACAATAATAATATAACACACAACTCAAGTCACAGAGAATAAAAACAGCTTAAAGCTAAAATAGAGTAAAAAGCCTGAGAAAATAAAAAGGTCTTTGTCTGGTGCTGAAATGACCCTAAAGTAGGTGCTAGCTTAGGCTTTTGTGAAATCTCCATTTATAATATGCCTAAAATACACTAATTTCAAATTGTGTGTGTGTGTGTGTGTGTGTGTGTGTCCCCTGTGGTTGAGTGTGCTTTCCTGTATACATTTTGTTTCAGATTCATCCTCACTTAGTGGAAACCAAAATGGATCTATCTGTGTTCTGTTCATTATTTGTGTGGGGAGCACACTTTCTGTATTAATCTACCAGTGGACTCTAGTGTTAAGTGCCACACTAATTCTTTATCCCTATTACTGGCTTTTAAGAAGCTTTCAAAATCAATTGTCTCTTGTTTCAGTCCTGTCAACTTTCACCATCAGGCTCTCAAAGAAGTTAATCAAATTTGTTCAGCATGGCCTCCCCTTCTTATTCTCAGCTGCCACCTTGAACGAGTTCATAACCTGTTCAAGCGTTCCTCCTTTCACCGAGCTTAATCAAAGGCTGAAGAAATGTTTTCCTTCACAAAAAGGTCAGGCTTGTAGACCTATAGCCTCTCCTTTTCTTCCTCACTGTGATATCTCTTCTAACATGCTATATTTACTTCATGTTTCTCTCTAGCTGTGTCTCCCATTTTCATAAGTTATCAGCTGTATGGTTTTGTCTTCTTATACTCCTGCTTCATGTCTTTTTCTTATAACGCAGCTTATAAAGCTGCATCAATTTCAAAGATATTTTTGTATCATCTGATTAAAAAAAAAAAAAACTGAAGTCACCCGTCAGGCAAACAGGCATAGAGACAGAGACTTCAGATGTTACAGATAATGCTTAGTGACCTTTAGTCAGACGACATCTCAGAAAATAAAGATGAAGTAAATATTAGCTATTCCTCTCTTTCTTATACATATCCCACGATATCACAAAAACACACAAGACAACTTTCTGAGGTACACCACCGTTTCTTCCTTAAATAAGAAAATGGTAACATCTGTGCTTTGACTTAAAGGTAATAAAATGTATAACACCTTGCCTTTACCTGGGGCAATGTTGCAACAGTTGGTGGAGACATCTTGACCCTAAATTCCACATTCCAAGATTCTGGATTCCTAAATTCCTATCAATTGTCTGATTTCCACTGACCTGAAATCACCTTCACTTTATGTCAATCTAAGATCATGTCAGCAATATGCTGACTTTATATTTAATTTATTTAAAACATATGTTGGCCTGTTTATATGTAAACAATAAAGTGGCTCTATTGTAAAATGACAGGAGGATTTAAGAATATAAGAAAGTAAGAGAAGTCATGCTGGATCAGATCAAGGTTCCGTCTAAAGTTAAACCAGCATTCTGTTCACACAGTGACCAACCAGCTGTCTGTAGGAAACCCACAAGTAGGACATGAGTACAACAGCACCCTCCAGCTCATGTTCCCCAACAACTGGTGTACATAGGCAGGCATACCACTTCTGATACTGGAGGTAGCATATAGCCACCATGACTAGCAGCCATTGATAGCCTTCTCCTCCAGGAATATGTGTAACCCCCTTTTAAAGCCATCCAAATTGGTGGCCATCACCACGTCCTGTGGTAGCAAATTCCATAGTTTAACTATGCGCTGTGTGAAGAAGTCCTTCCTTTTATCTGTCCTGAATCTTCCACCAGTCAGCTTCATGGGATGACTCTGAGTTCTAGTATTTTGAGAGAGGGAGAAAAATGTCTCCCTGTCCATTTTCTCCACACACTGCACAATTTTGTACACGTCTATCATTTCCCTTTATTCTCCCCTTATTTTACAGAAAGATCAATATATGACAAGCTGTACGTTCTGGTAAAAGAATGACTTAACAGTCACTCATCAGTCTTATTACTGAATTGCAGATTTGTTTTGTAAACGTTCTCATTAGTCCAGCCGAATACTCTGACATTATTTAAACAATGGGTACCACATGTTTGGACTTCATGTGTGGTAAGGATTCTCATTACCATGTAGCAAGATGATATAGTTAATTTATACAGATGACCATTTACCAAGTGATAATTTACCCCAGTATGCATGTGAAGAGGTAACTCAGTTGATATACTTATCGGTCCTGTGGTCCTCTTCATGTGATGGCCTTCCCCTTCCACAGCACACACAATGCAACATAAGAGGTGAGCTTTCCACAAAGATGCCTATACAGAGACTAGAGATGTTGTGAAAGTCCAGTTGAGGCTCAAGACTCTGCGATTTCTCACTGGCTTGGCCCCCCAGATGCCAACCCACAGATCCCCATGCTTGCCTGACTTGGTGAATGCCAATTAGGGCAAGCGTGGGATACCCATTTGTCCACAAACTGCTGTTTTGCATAAATGGGGCTATTTATGGATGCCATTTTATGCAAATGGTGACTTATGTAAATAGCAGAGCCGCCATTTTGATGCAAAATGATGGCATGTGGGATGCAGGGATGCCACTAGCTGGGTGCCCACAGACTACTAGGGATGGGCAGATGGCTTACCTGCCATTCCAAGGGGGGGTGTCTGCAGGGGGGGAGGTGATCCGTCCCTCCCCCCCAGAATCCTGGCTGGCCGGCCGGCTCCACAGCGATTCCACAGAGCCGCCGGCCAGCTCTGAAGCGCCAGCGATACAGCCACCATTGCCGTATTGCTGGCTGGGCCGGGCCGTAAATGGCTGCATTTAGCTTAAACTAAGACCTTTACAGCCGCAAATGGCATAGTGGATGCCATTTGCGTCCGCAGTCAATCAGCCCAGCCAGCAATATGGCAATGGTGGCCGTATCACTGGCGCTTCGGAGCCAGCCGGCAGGGAGGATCCGGCCGGCGAGGATTCCTCCAGGAGGCGGAGGTAAGTCTTCCGATCCTCCACGGACTGCAGAGGCCGGATTCAAAATCTGGCCTCACTGGGGTCCATGGAGGATTTCTTCCCCATCCCTACAGACTGCCCAGAAGCTTGCATGGTGTGCCAAACAGGGACAGGTGGCTGTCAGGTATCTGGCAGGCAATGTGCAAGGTGGGCTCTGGTGAGTTTGCCCATCCCTAACAGATCCAGCCCTCCTGTGGGCCCAATCTGGGCTTCCAGGATTCCCCAGATGGCCATGGCCCCTTTCCCTGACCACCAATACTTAGGTGGCTTTCCATCTTTGTGCAGTTTTTCCCCCAGTCAAAATGGGGAAATGCTTCTCCTAAGGCTTAGTTACTGGCAAGGAGAGCTTTCAGCTACAATATGCTGGCATTTGGGGTGTTCTGGCCCCACCCTTTTGCCACTGGCTATGCCCACCACTGGAATGCAGCCCCCAAGAGCTTCTCCAAAATGGAATTTGGCTCTTGGTATAAAACATGTCTGTGTTATCATCATACCAGATCGGAAGGAACATTTTACCACCTATCAGGTATAGATATGGCATAAAATGGACATCTATATCCACTCCACAGTATCTATTATTTCCAAATATTGGTGACAGCTGGAGTGCACACAGATATTTCCATATGTATAATAAAAAAAATTTAAAGCATTACGGTATTCCAAATTGTCATGGCATTAAGGTTGATGACTAGATTTTAGAGGCAAGGGACCTCTAAATGTTGAAAGGTACAAAGACAGCCATAGGCACCCATGTATTTGTCTCTAGACAGACTTTTGACTGTGTGTGTGTGTGTGTGTGTGGTCTAGTGAGCAAAGAAGATTTGTATTTTTTTTAATTTCCTACAGTTTTCAAATGAAGATTATGTGTGGGGGGGGTTGCATTCAATACATGCGGTGCAATTCTGCTCTAATATGCAATACATTAAAGCGCTACATTTTACGAAGTTTAAAAAAAAATCACTCTAGGTAATACTGTTATTATTCTAAAATTGGCTACAACAGTATTGTTACTTGCTTCCTCCTGAGGTTTAATAGTGTCTGCTGGCAAGTAATGAGTTTCTGGATGTGTATTCCTGCAGTGAGATCAGCTGCTGGTGGGAAACATACTGCTTTTGAACACAGCTCTCAATGGCAACAAAGGAAAAGGATCACTTGAAAAGAAACATAATGGTATGAATGTCCCCAAGCCCATGTTTTGTTTTTAAAAGAAGCAACACACCAAAGCCTTTACCAAACTGAAAGAGCTAGAATTATTTCTAGAGAATGGAGAGAAATCAAATGTTTCATCGAAAACTTTTATGACTAGAAACTCGTGGTGCCATCAGGGTAGGACTTTGGGGCAGAGGTTGGGGGCCCCATTCAGCAGGAAGGCCCACAAAAGCAGCAGGGCTGGCTTACCACATTTTGAACTAAGTGTAGTATACACATTACTATCTAAAGAGGGGGCAGGCCAGCTGTAAGACCATTAAGTCCAGAGTCTAAAGAAATCACGTAAGATGGAGGCAGGCAACCCGTATGTTTGGATGTTCTTTTAAAAAATAAAACCAATCTACTGTCTCCAATTGTGGGAATACAGTGAATATATTTGGGATAATGTGAGTTGAATGGATAATGAGCAAAAATGCTGGTGATGGCAGCATATAAAATGTGCACAAATTCACTGCACCAACAGGATTTCACATGTTGTCTGGTCAGAGTATAGATAATCACAAACAGAAAATGTTTCATATATTGCCTAAAATGTATAATATCCATGTCAGTTTTTGAATGCTATCAGGCTGTAACTATACTTACCAGCTCTCGCTACTGGAAAATCCCCCAGTCCCCAGAGCATTTAGGAATCCATTGTTTAGTTTGCACTAATTGTGCAAACTAAACATGTAATTATAATTGTGCAAAAGCACCCCTTGCCACCGCCACCACCTAAGAATCCAGGGGCAGTGTAGGATCAAGGAGCACTCCCAAGCTATGCATCTGACCTTTCAGGGAGCGGGGGGGAGCAAGCCCTTCTAGAACAGGTTGAATCCCAATCTCCAGGCCAGGCTTTCTACTGACCAACAGCACCTTTGACTTCTTTGGGTTTAATCTCAGCTTGTTCACCTTCATCCAGTCCATTACTCACCCCAGGCAATGTTCAAAGGTATGAATTACTTCCTTGGAGCTAGTCAAGTAAGATCAATAGAGAGTGTCATCAGCGCAATGATGGCATCCCTCCCAGGGGTTTCAGGTATATATTAATTAACATAGGGCCAGTGTTGTGGTGGAGCCAGGGCTCGCAGGGTGGAAGCACCGGGGCATTTGATTAGCAGAGAGGAGGATGTCATCTGCCATTCCCTCAGTTGCAAGCACAGGGGTGGGGAACGGATTGTCCCAGCAACAATATATTGTCCTGAGCTCTCTCTCTCGTTCTCCCTCTGTATTTTCCAAGGCAACTTACAGATATTAAAAACAAAAAGCATATCAAAACAAAAATGCAAAATATAATAAAAGCAGCACACTAAGATGTAAATATTTAAAACATAAAAAAAAAATCCAAAGTCAACATCCGGTAAGTTCTACCTGGTCCTTTAAAGCTGCTGACTCTTGGTTGCCTGGTTCCTTTGTCTGAGCAATTTGTCACAGGCATAAGATGAACTGTTCTTGGACTACTAGTCTCTGCTTGACTATCTACTTTGCTCCAGGCCTGTGACAGTAAGGTACACCGAGTTGCTTGGAGGAAGGGTAGGATATAAATGTGATAAATAAAACAATGGACTAAGTCCTATGGGCAAATAACCTACATAGAAAGAACCAGTCACTGTGCGCTAATTCAAACCTACTGGAGGCTGGTGGCTCCAATATTAATAGGGTGGTGAATCCACTCCAGGTTTCAGTCAGAACCAGTCAGAACACTAAAGGACTCATTCAGAGTTCTAACTGAAACCCGGAGTGGATTCATCAGCCCACTAACGTTGGAGCTGTCAGCCTCCACTGGTTCTATTGCATTTCATGGAACTAAAGCATGACTAACAGTTTCTGGACTGCACATTACTACTACTGTTACTACTACTGCTACTCTTATTGCTACTACTAGTACCACCACTGCCATAACTACTAGTACTATTACCACAAACACTACTACCACCACCACACGACTACTATTACCACTACTGTTTACCTTAGATCACAGGGTATGTTTTCAGCAGAGAGGCAGAAACTGCAGAATGTAACTTCAATAGCAAAGCATTTTTTGAGTAAGCTGATGCTCATCTATACACAGAGCTGCATGCAGTGACAGTATAATGAATCTACAATATCAGAAGAGACTGAAATGGGCAGACAGAAATTCTCTCTTCTGACTTACTTACCCAATAAACTTAAAAAAAGGCAAGCTATTTGCTCCACCTACTGTCCAAATCCTGTAACTACAGTTAAATGTAAACATTCAAATAAACAATAATAAAATTTGTGGGACAAAACAGTCAAGATAAGTGGTGAGTTGCAATTATTTCATAGAGCAAGACACTTCAGTACCGAGTATCCTGGAAAGAAAAGAGTCCTTTAGTAAGCATCAACAATCAAGGACTGTTTCCCCAAGGATACGTTTCTATGCATCCATCTCAGAACCTTCCAAATCCGTCCTCATCTGAAATTCATTTTAACCACCATTCCTTTCACAAAGGTTACAGTGAAAAGCTTATTTAATAAATGAAATTTATATATTTACTTTACCTTCTTATTTCAATCAGCCTTGCCCAACCTGGATCTCTATATAGATGTTTTGGCCTACAACTGCCATCATCACTAATCATTGGATATGTTGGTGGGGATTGATGGGAGTCATAGTCCAAAACATTTGTTGCAGGCTACCTGGTGCCCTCAAGATGTTTTGGACTTCAGCTCCATCCAGCATGGCCCATGGTCAGTAATGCTTGGAGTTGTAATCCAAAACATCTTGAAGGCACCAGGTTGAAGCTGATTTGGACCACTAACACCTCTATCTTGTCTGGATTTAACTTGAGCTTGTTCACCCTCATCCAGCCCATTATTGAACCCCATCAACATTCAAGGGTTTCAATGGCTTCTTTAGTGTTGGTTGACAAAGCAAAAGAGCTGGGTGTCATCAGCATATTGGTAGGTAAAAAGGTGTCCCCAACCAGTCGTGTCCGACTCTAGGGTGCGGTGCTCATCCCCGTTTCTAAGCCGAAGAGCCAGCGCTGTCCGAAGACGCTTCCGTGGTCATGTGGCCAGCATGACTGAACACCGAGGTGCACGGAACGCTGTTACCTTTCCCGCCGAGGCGGTACCTATTTATCTACTTGCAATTTCTTGCTTTCGAACTGCTAGGTTGGCAGAAACTGGGACTGAAGACGGGAGCTCACTCCGTCACGCAGCACTCAGGTCTCGAACTGCTGACCTGCCGACCTTCCAGTCTGCAGTTCAGCGACCTTACTCCAAAGTTCTAAATTACCTCTCCCAGCAGTTTTGTATAAATATTAATTAACATGGGGAACAAGATAGAACCCTGTGGGACACCACAGGTTGTTGAGTGGGGAGTCAAACAGTAGTCTCCCACACAGTAATCTTCTGGTCATGGTGTAACAGAAAAGACCAGAACCAGTGCAAAATAAATAACCCTACTCCCCATGCCCAGCTCCTCAGGCAGTCCAGAAGGATACCATTGATGGCATTGTAAGCTGAGGTCCAGGAGAACTAGTAGGGTTGCACTCCCCCCATCCAATTCACAGCATAGGTCATCGACCAAAGCAAGACAACCAAAGCAGTCTCAGTCCCATATCCCAGCTGAAAGCCTGACTAAAATGGGTCCAGATATAATCAGTATCATCTAGATGTACCTGGAGTTGCAATACCATCACCTTCTCAATCATCTTGTATAAAAATGAAACATTTGAGATTGGACTATAGTTAGACAAATCTCCTGGGTCAAGTGAAGTTTTCTTGAATAAAGACCTTATTACTGCCTCTTTTAAGTGAGAGGGAACACCCGTCCTGCAAAGAGGCATTCCCTCAGTTATGGCAGCAGGCCCACCTTGGCCAGCTTAGTAAATCAAGAAAGACAAGGACTGAGTAGACAGGTGCAGGCCCTCAGCATTCCAGATGCCCTTTCCACATTCCCAAGATCTACATAGTGAAAAGAAACCAAAACAACTGGAGAAGCTGTTACTGAGGTTAGATAAATCTGATCTGTGACTGCCCCGATATTGGAAAGCAAATCTGAGTGATTTTACCGACAAAGTATGAAGCAAATTGTTCACAGCAACTGGTCCGACTCCCCCTTTGCAGCCTCCTGGTGAAGAAGACCTCACACAGAATGGAAAACACGGTCTATTGTGTGTGGATGCAAAGGTGACAGAGAAGTAAGCTTTCCTCAAGGCCCTCATCACCACAGTATAGGTCTTAAAATGGTCTTTCACCCATGTTTGGTCAGATTCATCCTGAGTTTTTCTCCAAATATATATAGGAATTTTGTATAGGAATTCACACAGATGCTGGTTTTGACCTCTTAAATCCTTAATGGCTTGAGACCAAGATACCTGAAATAAGGGTTCCTCCCACATATACCTACTCAAACGTTATGATCCTTATCAGAGGCTCTGTTCCAGATTCCCCTGCCAAGTGAAGTGAGGCAGGTGGATACCAGGGAGGCCTTTTCAGTGGTGGCATCCTGGTTGTGAAATGCCCTCCCCAGAAATACTCACCCAGCACCTTCTTTACCATGATTTTTGTGCCAAGTGAAGACTTTTTTTTAATTTTCCATTGGCTTTTAAAATTGAGATCTAAACACTGTGTATTTTAATCCACTGTTTTTATCTCTTGTGATTTTTGTAATGCTGCCACCTGTTTTTTGGATATTGTATTGGGGTTTTGTTTTGTTTGTTGCTGCTGCTGCTGCTGTTTTAAAGAATTTACGTTCTGTTAGCTGCCCAGAGAAGATCATTATTTGTTGCCCTATATCATTATCACAAACAAACAAACAAACAAATAAGGGAACAGTCCTATAAGGGATTGAGGGAACAGTCCTATAGGTTGCACTTGTACCTGGGTACTTGTAAGCCCCTAAACTTGGAGGCTTATGAGTATGCTATGCAGAGAGGGAGGCACCTCATGCTGCATTTAACTGGACTGGCAATTATTTTGCCTGTCTAGTCGAGGCTTGAGGGAGGGGGAGGGGGAGGGGGAGGGAGGCTGGGACAGTGATAGGAAAAGGTATAAGCCAGCCGCCCTGGCCTCCTCAGCTCCCTGCCCCAAGGAAAACCTCCATTCCCCTATCTCTGTGCTCCGTTTACTGAGCACAGAGAGGCAGCCAGGATGGTTCTTGCTGTGCTGGCTAAGAGGCGATGGGGAGCACGGCTTTCTGGCTCCAAGCTTGGAGCCCTGTCATTGCGTGTGGAGCCAGGAAATGGAAAAATCCTACATCTCCCAGATGCTGTCTAAGGGACATAGGACTGCTCCCTGAATTCCTTAAGCATCCTTATTACATCTTAAGAGTCACCATCCCTCTCTCTGCTGTTTGCGCCTGATGGATGGAGGGCAAGATCACAAGGCGATTTCCAGCTGCTTGTAGAGATCACAGAAGGACCTAGACAAGCAGATCTCATTTTAAGGTCTGTAGAAACCATATGGGTGAAATGGCAGGGCTACATTTTCTTGGGTTTATGTGTGTAAAACCCAAGATGAGTGGAATGTGCTTAGATAATTACCTGTCAAGCTCATTAACAATATAGTCTACAAAACCAGTGTTGTCGGTGGGATGATGATGATAATTTAAAACACACACACATCTGGTAGAACAGAATGCAGCTCGTGGGAATTTGAAAATATAGCAGTTCACAAAAACAGACAAACTAAAAGAAAAAAAATCTCTTATTTCCTCTTTGGCAACAGCTGCTGCCCAAAATACTGGCAGTTCTTTGGTAGTTTTAATGCATTCCAAGATACAGACTGATATTTGACACAGAATAATGAGTCCAGCAGGCCTGCACACATGAGGCACCTGTCCAAACCCATATCATGTGCTGCTTGACAATCCAGGAACTTGGCAATCTTTTTAAAAAAATATTTATTTGTTTATTCATTACATTTATACCCCACCTTTCTTCCATCATGGAACTTAAGGTGACTACATGTGGTTCCCAGGTAGTCTCCGCTCCAAGCACTGACCAGACCCAAACCTGCTTAGCTTCAGCAAGGTGGCTGCCTCATGTGCCTTCAGACTATGCCCTGGGACAATCCAGAAAGGCAGGTTTATAGCCCTTACTAGGCCATTATGCATTGCTTGTGAACTGCATTTATGTGCAGAGCTTGAGGCAAGCAAATAAATCTTGATGTTGATCTTGGCAATGCCCTGTTTCCCCTGTTACTTTTCTGTTGGAAGAGGCCTGAGACCTAGTCTTTTCTAACCTGGTACCCGCCAGATGTTTTCAATTTCAACTCCCATCAGACAAAGCTAGCATGACCAATGGTCAGGCATGCTGGGAGTTGTAGTCCTAAACATCTGGGGGGTCACCTAATTGGGGGATGCTGCCCAAGAGTAAGGACTTTCCCTTCCTTAACACCAGGGATCAATAACTTGTGGCCCTCCAGTTGTTTTGGCCTACAACTCCTATCAGCCCTAGATGACATAGCCAAGGGTGAGGGAAGAAGGGGGTTGTAAGCCAAAACATCTGGAAGGCCACACATTCCCCAAGACTGAACTAGGGACATTATGTACAGCTGGTGGCCTATGTTTAGCACAAGTTGCACTGGCCTGACATAAGAGTCTACTGTGACATTCCAGGGTTTTGTGTTCTTCCACACTGCCCCCCCACACACACACACTCAATGACATGTTCAGACAAACTGTTGCTCTTCCAACCCAAATTTGCTTCTGCTGTTTCTTCCACTTTTTGTATCCTATCTCAGTTCCCATCTGTCTTCTGCAATATTTTATATGGTTTGTAGTCCATCTTTCAGCACAAATGCAGTTTAAAGCACAATATTAACCCATGCAAAAACTCCACTGTGTATCAGTCAGTATATTCTTGGATGGGTTCCAGCAAGAAAAGCTGAATGCAGAAAAGCCTGCAAGGCTGTGAATATGGATGAGACCCACAAACGTCTAGGGAAAGCATATGTATCGCTGAGCACCAGAGCAAGAATGAATGCACATCCTTTCATTAAAGCAAAGTCAAATGGAGAAAGATAGCGATAAGGGGGAGACGGGGGAGGAATGAAAATTTAGGAGGGCTGAAAAGGGATATTGAGAAGAACCCAACCTAGGAAATGTTTAGGAACATCATAGTATGTCCAAATGAGACTGATCCTCTGTCAATTCTGTTACCCTAAGATCAAAATGGCAAAATCTAGGCAAGCACACACCAAGAAATATAACTGCCACTATTAAGCTATATACGTGGACATTCTAAGTGCATTCTGTGTGCAAATGATGGAGTGGAGGAAATTGCTGTTGCAGTGGTAAAAGCACCGTTACAAGCAGAAGTTGAGGGGTGGGGCATCAATGATAGCAACCAGCCAAGCATCAGTGGCTGAGTCCAACTCATCTGGAATTCTGACTGCCCTTGGAACACTTTATGATTTACCAGGTGTGATCAGGACCACCTTTAAAGCAGCACCTTTAAAGTTTGGTGGCTTGTGATCCACCAAACTGAATATAGTCCAAATGATGGACGGGCAGCAGTGTCAAACAAGGGTGCACTCAAAGCGAAGCAAAGCCCTGGCCAAGCTTCCGGCTTCCAGCCACCTTCATTTCCCCATATGGGGGCCCTGAGGCATTCTGGGGAAATGAAGATGGTGGACAGCAAGACATTCAGCTGGTATTCACAGCACTCAGCTGAAAGTGGTGGAGAAGAGAACAGCAGATGCCCGTCCATTGCAGCTCCTTGTGGTACGCTCCAGCTTTACTGTAGCTCCTCCCAATCAGCTCACCCTTCAGGAATGTTGCCTTGTTATTGGGTGGTGGGGTGGGGGGTCTCTCACAAACTCCACCTCCATCCACCATCACATCGCCTGGTTTGGAGACATGGCAAGGCAAGTGGCCACAATAGTAGACCCATATTGTAAGGGAAGAAGAAATGAAAAGGAGAGGGGATGAATAGCATTGCATGCAGCTGGCAGCACCTGGGTGGGCACTAAGCCATAATACATCCTGGAGAGGGAGAGGGGAAGGGGAGTTAGAATTCTATCAAACTACACATCTAGGTTGGGGGTGGGATAGGGAGAGGAGGAGGAGAAAGGACATGAAGATCAGGGTGCTCATAGGTTGTGCCGTTTTCTACTCCAGACTATCTACTCCAATCTACTCCAGCCCTGCTCTTCACCAATGTTGTGGCTTGCTTCTTTTCACTCAGCCTAGTGGCACTTGGGTGTCTGCTCATAGGGGCAAGGCGGCATGGGGAGGGGAAAGAAGTACAGCACCTAGGGCAGGGGACAAGGTGGGGGTGGGGCTCTGAAAGGCATTTTGCCCAGGCCCTCTCAAACCTGTCAGCACCACTGCTTAGCGTATCACACAATACATGGCCAATGAGCTGTGTATGGCTCAGTGAGTCACAAATTGTGCAGGCCTTACATGATGAAGCACTGTTCCCCCATTCCCCCACCTCACCCCAATCTAGTGTATATCAGCAAGGCATTGAGACAACTAGTACATTGCCCCCCTTGCTATGATGTGAAGACCACATTATTCATATTTTGCCCTTATGCTGCCACATAGTACCACTGAAATATGATCTGTTTGGGCCATTTGTCATATGAGTAAGGAAGCAGGTGGATATTGCATCTTCTGAACCCTCTCTCAGCTAGTCCCCCTCTCATGGGTTCACTACGCTGGGCTGCTTTAGAGACTCTTCGGCTATTGGTTAGATGGCAGTGGGATGGGGAAATGGGGAGAAAGAAAGGATGTAAAGCAGCTGCTTCCCTGCTCTAACAGGGTTTGAGGATTGTCCTAAAGGAAACTAACGGGTGGGAATGATTGCTAGAGGGGTAGCTGGGTTTGTCTGGTGAAACAAAAACAACACAGAGTCATGTGGCACCTTAAAGACCAACAAATTTATTATGGCATAAGCTTTCATGGACACCGGTCCATTTCATCAGATGCACCAAATGCTATCCTAAGTTGGCCAGTGTGTGGCCAACACAGACATACATAAACACACCTGGCTATGGTGGGAGGGAGTACTGTATGCTGCAGAGGGAAATGAAATGCAATACATACAGACCGACAATTGCAACTGGGATGCCGGCAAGAGCAGGCACCCTGCTAGCCCTACAGCATGATTTATTTTATTTATTTATTTATTTATTTATTTATTTATTTCATTTCTATACCGCCCAATAGCCGAAGCTCTCTGGGCGGTTCACAAAAATTGAAACCAAACAACACACAATAAAACAATTTAAAATATATAGAACATTAAAACCACAATATAACAATACAACCACAATAAAACGTAGCAGCAGTGCAAGAGTTTAAAATACAGATTTAAAACAGCAAAGATAAAAATTTAGAAAGCTAAAATGCTAAAATGCCTGGGAAAATAAAAAGGTCTTCAACTGGCGCTGAAAGGAATACAATGTAGGCGCCAGGCGAACCTCACTAGGGAGCTCATTCCAGAGCCGGGGTGCCACAGCAGAAAAAGCCCTCCTCCTAGTAGCCACCCGCCTCACTTCCTTTGGCAGGGGCTCACGGAGAAGGGCCGCTGATGATGATCTTAAGGTCCAGGCAGGCACATATGGGAGGAGGCGATCCTTCAGGTAACCTGGCCCCAAGCCGTTAAGGGCTTTGAATGTTAACACCAGCACTTTGAATCGGGCCCGGAAATGGACTGGCAGCCAGTGCAGCTGGAAAAGTACTGGCGTAAAATGAGCTCGCAGGCCAGTCCCTGTTAACAATCTTGCTGCCCTATTTCGGACCAGCTGAAGTTTCCAGACTGTTTTCAAAGGCAGCCCCACATATGATGCATTGCAGTAATCCAGACGAGAAGTTATCAGAGCATGGATAACTGTAGCTAGGCTATCTCTGTCCAGATAAGGGCGTAGTTGGTATACCAGCCTAAGCTGATAAAAAGTGCTCCGTGCCACTGAGTTCACCTGTGCCTCAAGTGACAGTTCTGGATCCAAGAGCACCCCCAAACTACGAACCTGATCCTTTAGGGGGAGTGCAACCCCCTCCAGAACAGGTTGAATATCACCTAGCCGGGCAGACGAACCACCCACTAACAGTTCCTCCGTCTTGTCTGGATTGAGTTTCAGTTTATTGGCCCTCATCCAGTCCATTAGCATGCCCAGGCACTGATTCAGAACAGCCACTGCCTCACCTGGGTTTGATGAAAAAGAGAGGTAGAGCTGGGTGTCATCCACATATTGATGGCATCTCAGCCCACACCTCTGGATAACCTCCCCCAGCGGTTTCATGTAGATGTTAAATAGCATAGGGGATAAAATAGAGCCCTGTGGAACCCCATGGCACAATTGCCATGACACAGAGCAGTAATCCCCCAGCACCACCTTCTGGAATCAGCCATCCAAGTAGGAGCGGAACCACTGTAATGCAGTGCCTCCAACTCCTAACCCAGACAACCTATCCAGAAGGATACCATGGTCGATGGTATCGAAAGCCGCTGAGAGGTCCAGGAGAATCAACAGGGTCGCACTCCCCCTGTCCCTCTCCCAGCAGAGGTCATCCCACAGGGCGACCAAGGCAGTTTCCGTTCCAAAACCAGGCCTGAAGCCCGATTGAAATGGGTCTAGATAATCCGTTTCAACAGTGCCTGGAGCTGTCCTACAAGCACCCGCTCAAGCACCTTGCCCAGGAAGGGGATGTTGGCCACTGGCCTATAATTGTTAACATCCTCTGGGTCCAGGTTAGGCTTTTTCAGGAGTGGTCTAATTACTGCCTCTTTTAAATTGGCAGGCACCACTCCCTCTCTCAAGGAGGAATTTACAACCTCCTGGACCCAGCCGGACAACCCCTCCTTGTTTGATTTAATAAGCCATGAAGGGCAAGGGTCAAGCACACAAGTGGTCGATCGGACTTGGCCAAGCACCTTGTCCGCATCTTCAGGCCTCAGTAACTGAAACTCATCCAATAAAACTGGACCAAACGGTGCTCTGAACGCCTCTACCAATGGAACTGTATTAATGGTGGTGTCCGATTCATGACGAATCTGAGCGACTTTATCCTCAAAGTGCTGTGCAAACCTGTCACAGCATGCTACCAAGGGTTCCACCGTCTCTCTCCCTGGCCCACAATGTAACAGGCCGCGAACCGCTCGGAAAAGCTCCACTGGACAACACTGAGAAGATGCAATGCTGGTGGAAAAGAACTGTCTCTTTGCCACCCTCACCGCCACAGAGTAGGCTCGATAGTGGGCTCTTACCTGTGTTCTGTCAGATTCAGCACGAGTTTTCTTCCACCTGCGTTCTAGCCGTCTCCCCTCTTGCTTCATTGTCCTCAGCTCAGGTGTATACCAAGGAGCTGGCCATGCTCTGCTCAGAGGGAGAGGGCGCTTGGGCGCGATCGTGTCAACCGCCCGAGTCATCTCTGCATTCCACAGAGCGACCTGGGCTTCGACAGGAGCACCAGCCATACCAGCAGGAAAATCCCCCAGAGCTCTCTGGAATCCATCGGAATCCATTAATCTCCGGGGGCAGACCATTTTAATAGGTCCCCCACCCTTGCAGAGGGGGAAGGCCACCAGGAGTCTAAACCTCAGTAGGAAGTGATCTGACCATGACAAAGGTACAGATGTTAATTCCTCCACTTTCAGATCACCATCCTCCTGCCCAGTCAAGAAAACCAGTTCAAGCATGTGTCCTTTTATACGCGTTGGGCCGATGACATGTTGGGACAGCCCCATGGTTGTCATGGCGGCCATGAAGTCCTGAGCCGCCCCATATACAGTGGCCTCGGCATGGAAGTTGAGATCCCCCAGGACCATCATCCTACGGGTCCTCAACACCAAGTCTGAGACCACCTCTGTCAGCTCAGGCAGGGAGTCTGATGGGCAGCGGGGTGGGCAGTACACCAACAGAATCCATAATCTGTCCCGGGTACCCAACACAAGGTACAAACACTCAAGATCTGCACTCGAATGAGCAGGAAGCCTGGAGAGGGAGATTGAATTCCTATAGACCACGGCAACCCCCCCTCCCCGACCCTCAAGTCGGTGTTGGTGCTGCACCGAGTACCCAGCAGGGCACAGCTGGGAGAGAGTGACCCCTCCCAGTTCCCCCACCCAGGTCTCAGTAATACATGCCAAGTCAGCCCCATCATCCACAATCAAATCATGGATGAGGGAGATTTTATTTTGGGCCGACCTGGCATTCAGCAGCAGCAGCACCAGACCCGAGGGCAGACTGGTAAGGCTGCCAGGAACCATCAGGTTGGGGGAAGAACCAGAAGAGGGGACAGCTGTAAGGTGTCTAGCCCCTCTTCTCCTCAGCTGGCCTGTTAATCCCCCAACGCCATACCTCCCCCTGCCCGTGACCACAGTTATGGTGGCACCTCCCCCACCCCCTGAGTTGCCCAATAGTCCTCCCAGGCACATATTAAAATGTTAGGATATAAAATGCACAACAGTTTAAAAGAATATAAAAGATAAAAGAGATAAAAGAGAACAGCAGCTAAGAAGGAGCAGATAAAGTCCACGTTTGCCCCTTTTCCCCTTGTCTTTAAAGCTGCTGCCCTCCGCTGCTGCTATTTGCTGCTGGTATTGTGGCTGCTGGTGCCTCTGGAGAGTAGGGCTGGCAGAGAATTTCTCCCCAAAACTTCGGGGGGCCGAGCGCCAACGTGTTCGGCCCCCCGAACAAGTTTTTGGGAGAAATTCTCCGCACCCCCCCGCAACCCCCCCGGGATGGGACTTACCTTTCCCGAATGTCCCTCCCGGCAGTGGGTCCGGCCGGCGGTTCGTCGGGTCTTCGTCCGGGGCGGGAGCAGCAGCCGGTCTTTCGACTGGCTGCCGCCGCCATTCCAATAAAAGAAAAAAACAACGCCCCCGTGATAGGCTACGTGAGGATTAACGTAGCCTATCACGGCTAGATTTGCAAAGTCAGCCGTGATAGGCTACGTAAATCGTCATGTAGCCTATCACGGGTGACTTTAAAAAAAAAAAAGCGTGTACGGATAATGGCGGCCCCCATAGGGAGCCGCCATTCCCATTCCTTATTTGGTCGCTGTAGTCTACGTAAAGATTACGTAGACTACGGTGAAAATAAGGGCAACGCTATTTGCGTTGCCCTTATTTTCGCCGTAGTCTACGTAAAGATTTACGTAGACTACAGGGACCAAATAAGGAACGCAAATGGCGGCTCCCTATGGGGGCCGCCATTTGCGTACGCGCTTTTTTTTTTTTTTAAGTCACCCGTGATAGGCTAGGTGATGATTAACGTAGCCTATCACGGCTGACTTTGCAGATCTAGCCGTGATAGGCTACGTTAATTGTCACATAGCCTATCACAGGGGCGTTTGTTTTTTTTAACTTTTAATTTCGCGTCCGGGCGAGGCGAGGCGCCTCCTCCCCGGCCTGAATTTCGGCTGGGCGAGGCGGGAAGCCTCCCCCCAGCCTGAATTTCAGCCGGGCGAGGTGGGAAGCCTCCCCCCCCAGCCTGAACTTCGCGGGGAGAGCAGCGAAGCGCCTCCCCCCCACCGCGAAAAGCTGCGAGACCAGGTACGTGACTTTTGTGCACCCCTACTGGAGAGGCAGGTGGGTAGGTCTTCAGATCCTACACGACTCCAAGTGTGACGCTAAGTGCGCACTTAGCGTCGCACTTGGCGCGACGCTGAGGTGCACGCCAAGGCGCTGCCTCTGGTGGCCCAGCCTTAAGTACCTGTTAGCAGGCTCAGGCTCAGGCTCAGGCTCAGGCTCAGGCTCAGGCTCAGGCTCAGGCTCAGGCTCAGGCTCAGGCTCAGGCTCAGGCTCAGGCTCAGGCTCAGGCTCAGGCTCAGGCTCAGGCTCAGGCTCAGGCTCAGGCTCAGGCTCAGGCTCAGGCTCAGGCTCAGGCTCAGGCTCCACCTGGTGCAGCTGCTGGCTGGTCCTCCTTCCCCCAGGCTCCTTCCCGAGCAGCCTCTGGCAGCCCCGCCTTAAGTACCTGTGGGCGGGGGCAGAAGCAGGCTCAGGCTCAGGCTCAGGATCCACCTGGTGCAGCTGCTGGCTGGTCCTCCTTCCCCCAGGCTCCTGTTAACCCCAGGCTCCTGATTAACTTCCTGTTAATCATGTGGTGCCCCTTTATGCATATAATGTGTGAAGGGGACTATAGATAAGAATATATATGTAACACATATTGAATTCCTCACCCCACACTTCTTTCTTGGTGACTGCATGCACTTGGGTTTCATTTATTTATGAAAATGTTGTTTCATTTAATCATTAACTGCACCAGGATAACACCTTTCCTCAAACTAGGTCATACTAGCATCCCGCCCCCTCCTCGAAGAACATCATGGCAGCATACTTAAGAATTATCCCATTTTATCCTCAAAACAGCCCAGGAAGGGGGGTTAGGCCAGAGGGTAATGAGTTGTCCAAGGCCTCCTGGTGATTATCACGTTTCAGAGCAGGCTTTTGAACCCAGGCCTCCTTAATCCATATCCAACATGTTCTACCCACTCCTTCACACTGATGATGTCCCTAGTGCAGACAGTTCTTCAACTTTGTTGTGATTCTTATATAAATGAAATGTCTGACACAATTTCTTCCCTGATGGTACACCAGTTGGTGAAAACTACATCTCAAGAAGATTGTTTTCCTACGCTTTCTAAAGATCAATTTCTTAGCAATAACAAGGGTCTATTGCAGTCTGTTCTCTGACAGACATTTTAATTCTGTGTACTGCTGAAACATCATGCAGCAAATATAGTTCTGGCTCAGATCCTGTAATGTTTATGGCACTTGAACACAATTCTCTTAATACCAGGAGGTTGCCAAATAATGTGTTTCAGATTGCCTCTCTACCTCCCACGCTGTTGGTGCATAGCATACGCCTGGTCCAGCAGGTGAGTTCTCAGTAAGAGTACACAAGTCCAATATATTCTGTATAATTCCAGATTGCATTTACAATCTTACATGCAACAGCAGCTCCAACTGTGTGTGTATACATATGTATCTAGTCAGTGTTGAATTATACAGCAATTTTGGCCAGCAAGACTGAAAATTCTTATCTGAAATTAAAGTTAAAGCTTTGGGGTTTTAGAAAATACAGAATTCAAACTACTAGTCATGGACTGTATGAGTTGGTTGCTCCCACGTAGAGATCACATGTGTCTCACTGAAACTCTGCCTCAGTGTAATTTTATGCAGATTTGCTAGACCAGGAACATCCACAGTTGTCCTAATTTTCACTTCAGATTACATTTAGGGGCAACTTAGTGATATGTCCTTTGAGATATATATCTTTTCTTATTGAAAAATCTTTCAACAAAATAATTGAAAACAAAATAAATTTAAATAAAATCTGGCTTCTCTCAAAATTCCTCAGCTCTAGTATCTAATCAGGAATCTCCAATGGTATGCCAGTTGGTATGTCCATTCTGCAACTACAGTGTTGAATAAGTGGATCGATAGCTAAGTTCTCTGTTAACAAAGAGTGTCACTCACCTCCATTTTGTCCCTATGTTTCTCATCTTATCTCTCAGACTCACCTTGGCTGTAACAGCTAGATTGCAAATGCCAGCTATCCAGAACAGGGTGTGTTTGCAGGACCATTTGCTACCATGTCTCCCTATCTGTGCTTCCCAGTAACACTCTCTTTCTTCCTGAAGATCATAGTCAAGTGTCTGATGTGACCCTTTGTCCTGGACTTTCCCCTGCTTCTTGAGAGTGGTCCAGCAAGCAGTTACTCTGCCTGGCCCACTCCTGGAGCCCTGGCTTAGGTGCTTTCCTTGCAACCCCATATCAAGCTGAGAACCTTTAAAGCAGCCCTAGAATGTCAACTTTCATTCCTGCCCTTGGATACTGATACTAACCTGAGACTGAGCACCTTGATCCCCCACCCTCTGATGTGCTCTTCACAGATCCTAAAGAAAGGATAGGTATAACACTGCAATATCTCACTTGTTCTTTAACTTCTTGTTTCTCTCTCACACTCCAGTGGAAGTTTCTCCTCTCTTGGAAGTTCCCCTTCTCAGTCTTCTCTCTAGACATACCCAATTCCGTCAACCTTTCCTCACAGAACTAGTTTCCCATTGTCTTCATTGTTCTCCTCTGCCTATTACTCTCTCCTGGGCATGAGGAGCGCTCTGCTACCTAGGCCAACGTTTCTAATGTTACCCATGCTGTGGTCCTGTTCATATCGTAAATTTATTTATTCATTCATTAATTCATTTCATTTCTATACCGCCCAATAGCCGAAGCTCTCTGGGCAGTTCACAAAAATTAAAACCAAACAACACACAATAAAACATTTTAAAATATATAGAACATTAAAACCACAATATAACATACAACCACAATAAAACCTAGCAGCAGTGCAGGAGTTTAAAATACAGATTTAAAACAGCAAAGCTAAAAGTCTAGAAAGCTAAAATGCCTGGGAAAATAAAAAGGTCTTCACCTGGCGCCAAAAGGAATACAATGTAGGCGCCAGGCGAACCTCACTAGGGAGCTCATTCCAGAGCCGGGGTGCCACAACAGAAAAAGCCCTCCTCCTAGTAGCCACCCGCCTCACTTCCTTTGGCAGGGGCTCACGGAGAAGGGCCGCTGACGATGATCTTATGCCAGTTTCTGAGCCAGCTGCACAAGACAGACAATCGTATGTCCTCTGGCAGAATAGAGCTAGGGACACTGAGGGAACAAGTTCCTCTAGCACACTAGAGTAACTCCTCCCCCTGGTAATTTGTGTTCCAGAAGGGCTTACTCCCTAAATGCACAGAGCAGAGATAGGTTTCAGATACATATATTGGTCCTGAGCAAGCATGGCAACACCTCTCTTCATATATGAATAAGATAGAACCCCTAGAATCTGTTTCAAGTATCTCAGAAGATGAGCTCTGCTTCCACTGAAAGATCAAATTTAGGGTAGGATTGGAAAGTCTTGGCTGGATTGGAAGTAGAGGGTAAGACAGACCTGCACAACTTGTGACCAAGTTGCCAAGTTGGTCTGCCAAGCCAAACATAGCCCACCATCCCCACATTGTGGCTTCTCAGGTGTTTCACACACAAACACAAACACACACTTGCTTTTACAGCTCTGGGCAGGCAGGAAAATCACAACATAGCTAATGAACTGCATTCAGCCCAGAGAGAGGCAAATCATGTGAGCCTGAGGTAAGAAAGGAAGGGACATTTGACTTTTTTGAGCAGTCATTTCTCCTTCTTCAGTATTGTCTACTGGCAGCTCTGGCTTTGTGACAGAGGAAGAGTGAGAAAGCAGCAGCATCTAAGAAAAAGTCTCCTCCCAAGTGTTTTGAAATCACCCTCCTGGGGAGCAGGTGGCATCCTGACAGACATGGAATCCTCAGTGCTCTCCAGCTGCTTCCACCACATTTATCCCTGCAAAACAAGAGGAAGAAAGAGAGACAGACAGACAGACAGACAGAGTGACCAAGGGTCAATTTGCTGCGAGCTGCCTCTGTTTTGAGGTCATTGGGGGCATGTGACGTTGTGGCCATCCCTCAGCCATCCTGAAGCTTTTTTCAGAAAAAAAAACGGATTTCCTGAGACTACTTTAAGTCCAATTCTTTTCCTTAAGTCAGGTTCTCCGTAGTATAATTGTTGTAATTGTTGTGTGCCCCAACCCCTGCATTTAGCTTGGGTATGCTAGCCCTGCCCAGGGGTGTGTCTTTCACCATGACCCCGGTCAAAGGGTGTTCCCTTTCCCTGTGTTTCCCAGCACGATCCAATTAGTATCTGCTCAGAAGTAACTCCCATTGTGGTCAATGAGGCTTGTTCCCAAAATGTGCACTCCAGAAGTTACTGAGATTCCCATGCATCGAAATATCACATTTAGGAGCCTTAATGTTGAAGCTGTGTATCTTTGATGTTTGCTTCCTTGGTTTGGGGAAGTAATTAATTCACAAATTCAATCGTTTGCAGCATCGGGAACTTCAGCGGAAAGGAGAAAGGGGATTAGAAAGGGGGCTGGTTGGAGCCACAGTGCTTCAAGTATTCAAAGGGTTAACTCTCCTAAAGGCTGTGAAGTGCTATGTTGGAGCTTCTTTCTCAGCTGTAAGGGAGTAATTAATGCAAAGCTCCCAAGCTTTGATCACCCGCAACATCGGGCGCTTCAGGGGAGAAAGAAGGCTGCACCTGTGTTTCTTTATGTTTGCTTTGGGGTAATTAATGTGAAGCTTTGATCATTGGCATGGTGTGGTGCACTCATTCGTGGAGCCTTGCGCAGACCAATGCCAGCTCCTTGAAAAATCTGGGTCAGCCACCATTGGCTTTTCCTTCCGTTGTCATGGAGACACCCCCCAAGATTCTTGTCAACATTAGAGTTGGACAAGTCTTATAGGCTGCCTAGTCAATCCTATGCTTGAGACAGGAAATGCAGAGATACAGCAACCCCAAGAAATGGCTGTTCAGCCTTTGTTTGAAGTCCTTCAGCGAGAGAGAGCCTGCCCAATAAGGGGTGTTCTTAGTAATTGGTTACATTGTTGAACTGCTTTTATTATTAAAAAGTTTCTCCTAATGTTCAACTGAAATCTACCCTCCTATAGCATAATACCATTAGATCTACTCCTGCCCTCTGAGGCAGCAGAGAACAAATCTCTGCTTTCTTATATGAAGAATAATGTCGCCTCTCAGTTTTATGTCCCCTCACAGTCTTCTCTTATTCAAGCTAAACATACCCAGTTCAACCTTTCCTCAGAGAACTTCTTTTCCCTTGTCTCTATGGTTCTCCTCTGAAGCCATCCCAATTTGTCTACATCCTTCTTGAAGTGTGGCACACTAGTCCAGATGTGGCCTGACTATTACAAAATACAGTGGAACTGGATTTCTGGATTTCTCACTGCATGACTACTTGACAACTTGCAGCTGAATGTGTCCCCCCCTACGAAAGCATTATATTTTGAGGCGGTGTGAGTCATTGATAGGAGAGTTCTATCTGTGGTGGTTGAATGTTTGAGCTCATTTACATAAATAAACCTTTCGTGGATGCTTCTGTTCCTATATGCCACAGAAGACTGCTATTTACAAACTAACTTCTTTCTTCGCCTGGACAAAGAGAAGCAGAGAGATGAGAGAAAATAGGATGTGCAAAGGAGTTTGGATAGTTTATCTCTGCCCAATACATTTTTTTCTTTCTGGCTCAGCATAATTTTAGCTCCTTCTCCCATGTGTTCTGTTTGCCCGAGAGATTTACAATGAACAATCAGTATTCATTTGACTTTTCCTTTAAACTAGCAACAAAATATCTAAAACCCTGAATTTCAAATTGCAAATATACACAAGTTATTGCTTATCTTTATATGCAATACAATTCAAACTAATTTGTCATCTATTTTCTTTCCAATTATACTCTCAAATGAGTCATTGTGCTTACAGAAACTGATAGAGTGTCAGTGTCAGAAATGGCTGGGATTATTTATCTCCTTGTTCTGGACATCACAGACAACTGTATTGTAGAAAGCTTTTTTAAAAAAATAACAAAAAAACAAAACAAAACCCTCTTCAGAATAACTAAACATCTTCCAGTTATGAAGTCTGCAATTTTCCTTTTCCAAACCTGGCAATTTGGACATATTTAGGCGTTAGTAGCCATCATTATTATAATGGCTTTATACCAATATATTAATGTTTTGGGACAGCCACATCTGCATCCCAACAAAGCAAGGATTTGAGATTAAGGATCTGACCCCTGTCATTCATTTGTGTATCCCAGTGGATGCTGGTGACTCTGATTTTGGTACGGATGTGAATCCATTATGGGTTTCAGTCAGAACCAGCCAGAACTCCAAAGGAGATATCCTATGTTCTGAACCACATCCTCAAAATAGGTTCAGCATGGAGCTGAGTTCGGAACAAGAGTTCTGAAGAATGACAAAGTAGAAATCCAACATCTGCACCCAGCTATGACCTAGGGATGTACGAAAGCGACTTACCTTTCGCGGATCATGTTGATGGTGGGGGGGAGGCGTTCCGTCCCTCCTCCCAGAATCCTGGCCCTGGGGGGAGGTGCTCCGTTCCTCCCCCCGGAATCCTTGAACGGCCGGCTGTGCTCCGCAGCAGCTCCACGGAGCAGCCGGCCAGGCCCAGCCCGGCCAGGCCAGAGCCGTCCGCAGCCGGAATTCCGGCCGCGAAGGGCTCTAGGTAAAAAACAACAATAACCACCGCGTATGCAAATGGCAGCGGCTACGGCCGCCACCATTTGCGTTCCTTCCTTTTGGCCGTCTTAATCTACGTAAATATTTACATAGACTATGACGGCGAAAATCAAGGGGAATGAAAATAGCGTAGCGGGCGCTATTTGCATCCCTTTTTCATTCACTGTTTTAGCCTACGTAAATCTTTACGTAGGCTAAAACGGCAAATCAAAAGGGGATGCAAATAGCGCCCGCTACGCTATTTGCGTTCCCCTTGATTTTCACCGTCATAGTCTATGTAAATATTTACGTAGATTAAGACGGTAAAAAGAAGGGATGCAAATGGCAGTGGCCATAGCCGCCATTTGCGTACGCTTTTTTTTTTTTAACCCACCCCCAACCATGATAGGCTACGTGAAGATTTACGTAGCCTATCACATCTTTTTTTTTTAAACCTAGCCATGATAGGCTATGTAAATCTTTACGTAGCCTATCACGTCTTTTTTATTTTTCCACAATCCTGGAAATGGCGACAGCCGCGGCAGCCGGTCGGAAGACCGGCTGCCGCAGCTGTCGCCGCCGCAGCAACCGCTGGAGCTGCCGCCGCCCGGAGGTAGGGATGTACGAAAATTCTGCCATGGATTCCGGTAAGGCCAATTGCTAGTGCATTCGGCCCTCCGAAATCGGTGGCGGAACGGCCCACCACCACCCTGCCCCCCCAGGACAAGACTTACCTTGGGCGGATCTTCCTGGTGGCAGCGGCTCCGGCAGCAGCTCCGGTGGCGGTTCGGTGCCGGCAGCGGCCGGTCTTCCAACCAGCTGCCGCTGCCGCCATTTCCAGTTTAAAAAAAAAACAAAAAGCAAAAAAACATGATAGGCTACGTAAAGATTTACGTAGCCTATCATGGCTAGGGGTTTTTATAAAAAAAGGTGATAGGCTACGTAAATGTTTACGTAGCCTATCACGGCTGACTTTAAAAAAAAAACACCCAAAAACGCGCGTACGCAAATGGCGGCAGCCATGGCCGCCGCCATTTGCGTTCCTTATTTTGGTACATCTTAGTCTACGTAAACATTTACGTAGACTAAGATGGCGAAAATAAGGGGAACGCAAATAGCGTAGATGCTATGCTATTTGCGTTCCCCTTATTTTCGCCGTCTTAGTCTACGTAAATGTTCATGTAGACTAAGACATGCCAAAATAAGGAACGCAAATAGCGGCGGCAATGGCCGCCGCCATTTGCGTACGCGCTTTTTTTGTCGTTTTTTTTAAGTCAGCTGTGATAGACTACGTAAACATTTACGTAGCCTATCACAGCTGACTGCAGGGGCACAAACGGTGGTGGCTACGGCCGCCACCATTTGCATCCCTGCTAGCCAGCAGCTGGATATCCGGCTGCTGGCAGAGCCGGCCGGCGACTCCGCAGAATTGCTACGGAGCACAGCCGGCCAGCCAGGACTCCAGGGGGGAGGAACGGAGCGCCTCCCCCCCCGCGAGGATTCTGGGGGGAGGGACGGAACGCCTCCCCCCCAACCATAAACATAATTCACAAAAGGTAAGTACCTTTCGTACATCCCTACCCAGAAGATCCGCCCCAGGTAAGTCTCGTCCCGGGGGGGATCCGCAGGGGAGCAGGGGGGTGGCAGGCCGTTCCACCACAGATTTCAGGGGGCCGAATGCACAGGCATTCAGCCTCACCAAGATCCATGGCAGAATTCTCTGACATCCCTACTATGACTAGGGATGGACGAAAGTCCCTTACCTGGTCCCACAGCTTGCTTCGTGGTGGGGGGGAGGCACTCCGTACCTCCCCGCCGAAATTCTGGCTGGGGGGGAGGCCCCCCTCCCTCCGGCCGAAATTCTGGCCTGGGGGGGCGCCCCATCCCTCCGGCCGCGAATCTCTTCTCCTGCCGGGACGCAAATGGCAGCCGTATCCGCCGCCGTTTGTGTCCCTGCAGTCAGCCGTGATAGGCTACGTAAATTCTTATGTAGCCTATCATGGCTTACTTTGGGGGGGGGAAGCGCGTACACAAATGGTGGCGCCCATGGGCACCGCCATTTGCGTTCCTTATTTGGGCACGTGTAGTCTACGTAAACATTTACGTAGACTACGGCGAAAATAAGGGCAACGCTATTTGCATTGCCCTTATTTTCACTGTAGTCTACGTAAATGTTTACGTAGACTACACGTGCCCAAATAAGGAACACAAATGGTGGCGCCCATGGGCACCACCATTTGCATACGCGCTTCCCCCCCCCCCAAAGTCAGCTGTGATAGGCTACGTAAGGATTTACGTAGCCTATCGCGGGTTTTTTTTTAAATTTAGCCGTGATAGGCTACATAAATCTTTACGTAGCCTATCACGTTTTTATTTTTTTTTACTTGCAAATGGCGGTCGCCGCCGCCGAACTGCCGCCGAACCACCGCCAGGAGCCGCCAGCACCAGGGACATTTTCCAAAGGTAAGTCCCATTCCGGGGGGGGGGGCGGGGGGTGTCGGAGAATTTCTCAACCAATTCTGGGGGGCCGAATGCCAATGAAATTCTCCGACATCCCTATGACCCAGGAAGGAATTGCAAACACAGGTATCTGTTTTATAATGACTAAGACTATTGGTCCATCAAAATGAGTACTATCTACTCAGTGACCTGGTTTGCATAACATGGCAACCCATGGCAGTTTGTCAGCCTTGTTTGTTCCCAGGTGGCTTCATGATGTCCAAACCCAGCACAGTTCCTCTGCATGGTTTGTTAACCATTGTCAGGAGCACCTTGGCGGCCTCTCCCAGTAGATTCCAATAGCCAACTCAAGACACAGACAAAAGGATTTCTTTTCAAAGCTTTAATCCTTCTACAACTTAATGACTCTTTCAGATGCTAATCACCAGCGACTAAAGCAAGGAACAGCAGGGTGGCCTAAGCTTCAAGTAGTCAGTTGATCCCCATTTGAAAGAGAGTCACTTGAAGACCCAGAACTTATGGGCTAAGGAGAGATCTTCCCTCTTTCTCTTGGGTCCATGGGAGGCAGCCGTTGCTTGCGCGCCAAATGGGCGCTACGCCTCCTTTCCGCTCCCTCCATCGCTCGTCGCGCTTTGCATCTGCATTGAGCATCTAAGAAGCCCCCCTCCCCCACTCCCTCACTGCCTGGGTCGCTATCTATCTTAGGAATGCTGGCAGGAGGAATCTCTGCTAGGTGCTGAGCCTGGGAGGGATAAGCTGGCCCCTCTCCCTCGGATTGCTGTTCCTCCTCAGAATCTGAACTGCTCTGAGGCTCTCTGGGCTCAGTTTCCACCCTGACAACCATGCACAACCCACCCTGAGAACCCATGGCTTGTTGTTAGGTTGTTCAAGGTGGCTTGTTTTCAGAGTTGCTTGTCATGACGTGCAAACCCAGCATGATGGCTTATGCATGGCTTGTCAGAAAAGGCTACAGAGGTGAAAAATCTGGTTGCTACTTGTAATCTTGCTAACAATATCCCCTCCCTATTACATCTTGAAATGATACTAGTCAATTCACTTCATCTCCTCCCTAGACAGTGACACATTTATTTTTCACCTTCGGGGAGATTTCCCCACATTTAACATGCTCCCCCCCCTTCAGGAGATTTGCACATATTTGATGTTCCACCACCTCCAGGGAGTTTTGCGCATATTTAACATTTATTTTATTAACTTTGGGAGGGAATTTGCTAAAGCACAGTAACTTCTGCACTCATGTTCATTAGTTACTGCGCAGCTGTGCTTTAGCAAATTTAGGCAAATCTTCCTGAAAGTTATAACAGCAACAACAACAACAATAATAATAATAATAATGTTAAACGTGCTCAATCTGCTTGAAGGTGAAAACAATTCTACAAAATAAACTCTACTCCACCAATGAATGCATTTGTGAAAGTAAAAAAAAAAAAAAAGTTACATTTTCTCAAGTCACCCCAGAGGTCAGGAAAAAAATTCTACAAAATAAACTCTACTAATTAGCGTAGTTGTGCTCATTAGTGGAGTAGCAAGGCAGGCTGCTGAGGCTGTGCTGCAAAGGCCCATGGGATATGTCCTGAGAGTGGGAGGGAGGACTATGGGGAAAACAAGCCACAGCAAGCTGCAGAGTACATGAACATCTGTCAGGAGTCATGTGTTTTTGAGCAAATACCCAACCCACTGCATCTTATTTTCAGGGTGGCTTATTACGATGCGCAAACTGGCCCACTCTATTCAGTCTCTGATAGGGATGGATCATGGGTGAAAAATTTGCTTTTAAAAATTATTTTTGGGTGGGTTATTTTACAGATTTCCCCAATTTGCACCTCCTGAGTCAACTGAGCCAAGACCGAATTGCCAGGAACAAACTAGGAACTTAAACCAACTTCAAATCATGGTTTAAGGTCCTGGCTTGTTCTAAACCTGGTAACCATAGCTTCCTGTTAACATCCAAACTAGCTGGGAAGCTATTGTTAATTTAAATCTTCCTGGCATGCTGGGGAAAAGAGAAGGGAAGAGGTGACATGCATGGGTAGGAGGCCTATTTCTATCTTGACCTGTGTGTGTGTGTGTGTGTGTGTGTGTGTGTGTGTGTATAACATAATTGCACTATATTGCTCCTTTAAACTAAGTAGAATGTCATCCTTAGTTTAGATGGATGAATTTTTTAAAAGCAGCAAAAGAAAAATAGGAAACGGTGTCAAGCGTTACTTTTTGGATATAAAGGATTTATTCATCTAGCTCCAGCTTTATAAACAACATGAACTCCTAGCAAAGTATACACTTCTCCTTCTTTCTCTTATGTTTGGTGTGTGTTAAAACTTTTTATTAAAAATTTTAAAGTAAGACCAAAAAAGAAATAAACAATTACTGTAGTGACAGAACAAATATAACAGCTGAGCTATAGAAGGAAAAAGCAATTTAAGTACACTAAAGAACAATAAACATAGCAAGAGTGGAAACAGTATAAAGGGACAAATAAGATATACAATGCCGAGCGAGCAATACAAGGTGCAAGTAAACACATTAGGGTATTAATCAAGAAAAATCATAGTTTGGAATTGGATTTGCTTTGCAATATAATAAAAATAAGACCCCCTGTCAAATACATTTTTGCCTGCAATATTTTTCGTCGATAGTTGCTTTCTCTAAGGTGAGTATGGAGCTTGCAGATCAAATCAGTCAAGATTTCTTTCCAAAATTGCCACAACCATTTTGTGCCACTTTAATTCTGTATCACATTTTCGTATGAGTGACCTCAAAATCTGATGTGCAGGATAGGATAGTGCTCCAGACCGGTTCTCTATAGATGCCCGGGGTTCTTAAAGAGTCTACCTGCTAAAAACCAATGAAAACTACTCAAGAGGTGAGGTGCAGCAGGAAAAAAAAAAAATTTAGAAGCAGCAGTCCCTGTCTCAGCCTCAACCCTTGCCCCCATGGGAAATGCCAGAGGGTGGGGGAAGGAAAGTGACAGTCCGCATACTTAGAGAAGTCTCACCTCTTAGAGAAAAGAGCATGGAAGCCTCCATTAGCAGAAAGGGGATGACCCAGGAAGCCATACAGAAAGAACCTCGTTTTCATGCTAATGATGAGAAGGTTACTTTCTATGGTGAGCAGCCAATATCCCCCCCACCCCAGATGCATGAGAGTTAGGGTGAGAAGCATTAGGGGAAATATGGCAAATGTCAGGAGACCCAGAGGTGCTGCCATCTCTACTGCTAAACCGGTGGAGGGACCCCCAAATATGGCGAGCGGGCTGTGCATGATGCAGGGGAACCTTTTATTACCTTCCAGTTTCAAGCTGAATGTTCTGTTGAACTCTCAGATCAATCTTAAATATTAGGGCTCTGCATGGGCCCCCTGATCTGACTCTGAGGCCCAAGGTGGGCCTAATTTGCTTCATGCTGATTCGGGGGGGGGCAGACCCACTTTGGCCTCTGCCCCTCCACACACACATGCTGTCCAGCTCCCAGCTCCTTACCTGGGCCCTTAGGCTGCCAGCCATCTTGTTCCGGGGGGGCAGGGGTAGATCCACCACCATTGCCAGGGGAGCCACCACTGGGGGAGCCACCACTGGTGTTGCCAGGGGAACCATTGCTGCCACTGCTGCTGGGGGAGCTGCTGCTGATGCCAGCTCCTAGGCCCTCTGGACACATGCCAGCAGCTGTCTTGTTCTTCCGGGGGCTGGGGGGAGCCATTTTTAAAATGGCAATTCCCTATAATTCTGAAAATACAGGGAGTCACCATTTTTGAAATGGCTCCCCCCCCCGAACAACAAGACAGCTGCCAGCGCACATCTGTAGTAAAAATGTAACCTAAAAGCCATTGTATGTGTCTTAAGCAGCACGTAGTATTGTAAGAGCTGCGCATGCCTGGAATGAGCAGACAGTAACCCTAAGATAAGGTTGCCAAGCAAACTGCTAGCAACCAATCAAAGTGACATGCTGGCTAAGGAATGCAAGCTGAGGTGATAAAACTGTAGCGTGGGGGTTGCCCAGGGTCGACTCTGCTTTTGAGCGTGAGCTCCTTTTTCAAACTGTTTGCAAACAATAAAATCGAGTTGGACCCAGCCTGAAGTTGACTCTCCTCTTTGGGGCAAATTGGACTAGCCTCCAGGGGGCGAAACTAGCATTTTGTGCAACACATCCATAGGACCCAGGTAAGATGCTGGGGGCTGGGAGGCGGCAGTGGAGTCTGGGCTTCCAGATCTTGCAAAAGTGCACCGAAGTTCTTTGGAGCAACCTAATCTGCTCTGCGCTGCTTCATGCCCTCTCCACCTTGCCTTGGAGGAAACCCAAAGCGCACCGCTTCAGCTCGGAGCTTGAGCTTCATGCTGAAATGGTGCACCGCCCTATTAAATCATATAGTGCACACGTGCAGCACCATCAGTGTGCATGCACCTGACATTATGGCCTGGACTTTCCCTCCTGCAACATCTGGACTATTCTCGAAAGAATGATCTGTCCTAACAAAACAGGAATCCAGAATTTTGCAAACTAATTGCTTTTTGCACAAGTCCAGGCCCAGGTTTTTGAGGGAATAGTGCAAGACAGCCTCAATAGGCCCACTCCTTCAATTTGTCTACCTTCTCACCACCATTGTCACTAGCTGCTATTGCTGCTGCTCCTCCTCTTTCTCATCATTGCTACCACTTACTTGCTTGCCAAGCAGAGAGCCAGTGAGCAAGTAGGCAGGGGCATCTGCTACTCCTTCTCAGCACCACCATTGTCTGGGCGAGAGCGAGAGGGAGGTGAATTCAGGTTGCAGTGATGAAGAGGAGCAGCAACTCCAGGGGACTCTTGTCCATGGGTCCCTGCTGGGGTGTGGGGCCTCAGGAAGTGCCCAGCTATGCCTACCCTTTATGCCAGAACCTGGTCCTGTCCATTTCAATAGGATAACATACAGAATCTGCTACATTATAGCTGCTAATAATGTATGCCTGACTTCCAAGAACAGTTGGTAACCTGTCTTAGGCCCAGGAGGTCCTCCTACAAAAGAAGATTGCTATTTTTGCCATCCATAGGGAAAGGAAAGGCATATATCATGCAGTTTTTAATGTCTGAAATGGGAGCCAAGGTTTTAACAACAATCTGCAGAAACAATGAAAATATACTGAGGGAGATTTACCAAAGTGTTAAACTAACTCTCTCTCTCTCTCTCTCTCTCTCCATGAATTAATACCAGATATTAATTAGATATGATTTGTAAGTATCCACTTGAAAAACAGTTGGCTTAGGTTTGCTGTTGGTAAAATAAGACTTACAGTATCAGATGATGTGCCGCCTGTCCAGCTGGCTAATCTCACATGGTCGGCTTTTGTAAGAACATCAAATATTTACTCAGCTTTGCTCAATGTGACATTTTTGGAATGTTTACTCACAATTTAAAATTATATTTCTATATATTTTTATGCATACTCAGAATGCAAGAAAATAATGATCGCTACTACATTCATTTTAAGATCCATCGTTTGTGAACAAATGCAATTATCCAAGCAGGTAACTAGAGCATTGCAAGGTATCTGTGCTTCATTATCTTAATGAATATTAATGAAAAGGCTTTATTGTTTTGAAGGATGAAATATTTAGAGATTGGCTTTCCCCATCGAAGTGTTAAAAACTACTTAATGCAAGCCTGACTTTTACTATTTATTTTTAAAGGCAGAACACATTAAATACACCCCAGATGGCTCTCTACTCCCCCTCCCTGTAAATATGAGTTATAAATTGTGTGACATTCTAATTGCATGCCATTATATTTTATTCCATGGAAGCCCAAGCACATCTACATTTTCAAGTAAGCATTGTACTGTTTTAGAACAATACTTTTTAATTTGGAAGGACCGCCAGCATTCAAAGAACACTCCTTGTCATCAAGCTAATCTATAGATCACTTCCCATATGACATTCTTCCAAATCTTTGGTTGGATGGATCTATGAATTACTACAGCTAAGCATGACCTATGTGCATGTCATGAGCACCAGAAGAAACCTGTGGGGTGTTGGTTTTGAAAACCACACTTGTCTGTGTAGACTTTTGGGCCAGTGACAGCACAAAATGGCCCTGAAAGCAGAACTTCATGTGACGCGTGGTGTAGGTAGGAAGCAGTTGAAAATAGTAGCCCTGTATTAAGTTGTGTGTCAGACCTACCAATGTAACTTCTGCACATTTCCTCACCGTCACCAGCAGCTTGTATCTCCTATGCAAACTAATATAGTACTATAGAGCAGTGATGAAATTAGGTAATTTTATTTATTTATTTACTGCATTTTTATCCCACTTTTCAGACAATCGTTGTCTCCCAAACGTGACTCACACATCAGTCGAAGAGAGAGACAGGCCTTTGTCACCAGGCTTACAAATGCAAAGACAGGGCATACAAAGGAAGAGGAGTTGAGGGAAAAGGAGACCAGTTTTTCAAGGCCAGAACCAGCTGGTGAGCTAGTAGCAATGCACGTCAGGCCAGGCTGATCTTCTCATGCTGGTTCTCTTCCTCGAATGAGGCTCCCTGCAGCTGAGCCTTCTCTGGCTGATGGATGGACCAGGTTGGTCTCCCCCTTGGCTTATTCCTGGGGAGCAGAACATGCAACCTCCTGGTGGCTCTAAGAATGCTGGCTGATGGCAGAGTCCAGAGGGTGCTTCCCTTCTGCTTTCTAGTCCCAGGGCAAGTCCTGACTCTGGACCTAATGGTCTTCTTATAGGGAGAGACCCCTCTTTAGATGGTCATGTATATTACTTAATTTACATCAAAATATGGCAAGCCAGCCAGCGGCTTTTGAGACCCTCCTGCTCATTCTGCTGAGTGGGACCCTGGACTTCTACCCCAAAGGGTGTTGTTTTTTTTCCTGATGGCACCACTGGAATAGAAAACTGATCCCAGAAGACCTTGGGTGAAATCCCACCAGACTCACCTGCTGGCCATGAACCTAACTTACCCAAGTTCCTGGGCTGTAAAATGGGAACATTAACAATGTCCTACCTCACAAGGGTTGTCATAATGGTAAATTAGGCTTTTGAAGTCTTAACACTGACAGATAAAATACCTGCAAGAGCAAAGCAGTGTCATGAGGAGGAGGGGGAGCTGTGCATGTTGAATATTATCACAGGAGGCGAGATGGTTGCACAATGTGTTAAGAATTCATTTTACAACAGACAGTGACCCAGGAAATGTGTGTGCCTGTGACACACAGACTTTTCTGGACACGTTGGTTGCACATCCAATAAACTATGAGCCTTAACCTTCTCCATGACAGATTTTAAATGCAGACATCCTGTTTCACGTCAAGGCTATCCAGCAACCTTCACATCTTTACAGCTTGTCATAAACCATATGAGCTGTTTGCCTTCTCATTTCTTGGGTCTTACAGCTGACCTCTTTTGGATGCTCTGTTGTAAATGGCACCAAGTTGTGTGTATTTTGTATGCAGGAACATTTTCCTGCATGGGAAAATATATCATACGAGGCATCCCCAAGTGAGGAAAGCTGCCAGTGCCTATGTTCAGGTGTACATGGGAACATAGGAAGCTGCCTTAGATGGAGTCAGACTATTGGTCTATCAAGCCTGGGATAGGAATGTCCTTCACTGTGGAATCTGGCCTTTGGGGGGCTTGACGAACTCCCAGTGAGCACCTGACTCGCTAAGCCACAGGGCTTTTCCTGAAATCCAAGAACTTCTGTTTTAAAAAAATTATGCAAATAGAAATGTACACAATTTGTGGAGCGCAATTTGCTTGGTTTACACAAATTTTGGCTGCAAATTACATAATTTACACAAATCGCAGCTGAAGTTTGTGCAAGTTACGCAAATTACAGCTGAAATGTGTGTAAAGCATACTAGTTGCACCCTGGAATTTGCGCACATTTCTATATATGTACATTTCAAGAAATGGAAAATCTGCGAGCTGGCCCCACTCGATCCAGATGAAGTGGGGCAAGCTCGTGAGGAGCGAGCCAAAGTTCAGGGGGCTGAGCTGAAGAAAGCTTGGCAACTCCCACCCCCTGGACAGATTCCTCCAACATCCATAGCCTAGTATTGACTGGCAGCAGCTCTCCAGGGTTCCAGGCAGAAACTCTTTCCTGTTACCTGCTACCTGATCCTTTTAGCTGGAGATACCAGAGAATGAACCTGGAACCTTCTGCAAGCAAAGTACTCCTGTTCCAAGAGGAGCAGGCTGGGGGGACTGGTGATTACAACGTGGCCAAGAGTGTTCTTCTTCCTTGTCATTAAAAGAAAAAAGTCCTTGCAAGGCCTGGACAGCCAGCTTCCCTGGCCAGACATTTCCCGGAACGCCCAAAATCCCCAAGGAAGGATGTTATGATCTGATGTCTCCCCCGTGGACATTCCAAGAATTGTGCTGGCCAGGGAAGGTGGTTGTGAGGGTGTGTGTTTTTTTAAGGTTGTACGGAAGAACACTCTTCATCCAACTCATGCCATAAATGTCCCTCCCCCACAGTCCTGTATGGAACACTGAATAAGCATCAACCTCTATTCCAGTGGCTTTCACATAGGCTGGCCATTTACACATCACCAAAAAGAGGATTAAAAGGGGGTACTGATTTGCATATAATTTGAATATGCTAATTATATGCACATCTATGCATCTACAAATATGTGTAGATGCAAATTTTGAAATAATTACTATAATTTTAAGAGGAACACAATACATCTCATCATAGTGGGGAGGAAGACCAGAGGATTTTTATGGCTACTCAGTCTGCTGTCTGGGTGCCAGCTATTGAGGGGCAAATTCAAAGTTCCTTCTCTCCTTTTTTATGCTTCTTTATCTTTTAACTGGACTTCAAATAGACAGCCTTTCAAGTAGAGGACACCTTCAAACTGAGGACCCTTCTCTGTAAAGTAGTACACATAGTCACCTTACTTTCAAACCATGTTCCAGAGAACACTCGGGTTCCTTCAAAGCTTCAGGGGTTCTTCAATGAGATGATCAATAATGGTGGACAAGCTTCCCTGAAAGAATGTCCTCCACTACTGATCTTCTCCTGCAACGTGCAGCTGCAGAACAATAGTGGGGTGTGTTTTATGATGCACACTCAGCGTATGATGACGGTAAGGCCCAACAGGTCTGGATGCTCTAGGGTGTGCACTGCATGAGGTGCGCCCGCTAGAGCATCCCCAGAATCCCATGTTATACAGTGCATTTCCATGACAGACCATCAGGGGTTCCTTGGCAGATGAATGAATGTGAAAAGGGTTTAATGATGGCAGGAAGTTTGAAAATTCTCTTCTGCTCTGAATCCTGGTCCAGTGGACAAATGGAGCTAAGCAGCTGTATGCCAGAGTGATGGCAAGCAGGGAAGACCTGCATCTAGTGACTGACCATTTTGAGAACTCCAGGTCTAGTCTGACATTTGCTTGTATCTTTTCCATCCTTGCCTTTCTGTAAGTCTGCATCTTTCTTTGACACTGTTGTATGGCTGGCGTTTATATTTGTCAACTGCAGCTGCAATGTAAAACAGGAAAGAAGTAATGAAAAGGGAAGACAAATCACTGGAGGAAAAGACAATATGCAGCAAAGAGCAAATACATTACTCAGCCCATTGTTAGCTTCAAACGTGAGTTTTATGTCAGTGATATTTCATCTCTCCGTGTATCTCTCAGCGTGTGACTTTTCTATATTATTTTCTGACTCTTCTTCAGGAGGGCAGAGAATTCCTTACAACAGCAGCGATCCAGCCTGACAAAACAAACCTTGGAGCCCAGGCTCCATAATAAATCACACTCTCAGACATCGACCTTCTCTTTCAGCTATTTTCCAAGTCAAATGTAATATTAACAAACTTGTTTTGTTTTTTTAAGGAAGTGCTATCTTTTGGTAGCAGGAGGAGAGGAGGCTGTCCTTTAAATCTTGATTTGTACCAGACAGAAAATACAGTCTGAAAATGCGATGAATAGGCCAGATTACAATTATCAGGATGACACTGGGAAGGCATCAGGAAGATAAATCAACTCTCAAAAGATAGCCCAGTGACAAAGGGCAATCTCCAACATGGTCATTCCACAAACTCAAATAGCACTAGCGGAGTTCCACCAGATCTTCCAATTGTGCAACAAGGGACTGTAGTCTAACCTCCTGCTGAACGCAAGATCTATAACATAGGATGCAACTACAGCACCCTTGACAGATGGCTGTCCAGCCTCTGCTTAATATCTTCAAGAGAAGGAGAGGCCACCACCTCCCAAGGCCATCTGGTCTACTGTCAAACTGCTCTTCCCAAAATTGGCTGGGTTTTTGTAGACCAGCTCTTAATTTTGGCTCCTTCAGGTCTCTGAATTGTGATCTCTTACTACTCAGCTCACCTAAGGATAGTGACATGAGAAGATGGAAAAGTATATGGAATTCCCTTGGACAGGTATGGTACAGGTGATAAGCATAAGGCTTATGCTAACCATGTGTAGTATACTTGTCCAAGGCAGATTTGGGAAAGTTGATTATTCAAAGAAGAAAATCTCATTCATTCACTAAGCTCTAAGCAAAGCAGCTTATTACTATCAATATGCCATTGGATGTACCAAATGCAGCTGAATTATGGTGCCAGTGGTTTGGAAAATTTGGTCATAACTCCAAACTCCCTGACACTGTCAAATTCAATGATAAAAAAGGAGCAATACTGCCATTTAGCAAAGGAAATAAATTTGATCAAATGCTCGGGGGAAAGGCAGAAGATATTAAATGAACGTATGTTTGTTTTCAAAAGGAACAGTTCAAATTTTTACATTCAGCTGCATTTATGATATGCCTTTTGTTTGCAGTCTCTCAAATAGCAGGATGTTGAAGCATGAGGTTATCTATATCAGTCATTTAGGCAGGCAAAATTGAGGCTGGGTATGTTAAGCAGCCGATGATACTAAATCTACAAATATAGGTTTCATGCAACAGTCCTGACTGACACGCAGATGTGGTGGCTGTGTGGATGAGTGCATCTCCAGGAAATGGGAAATGGCTTCCCTAACCTACAACTTCATAATGAAATTTAGAAACACAAAGACGTTATTCTGCTTCAGACTTCCCCACATCTTCTGCTTCGTTGGTTGCTACTTGAGGGGCTGAGGAAACTCAGAGTTCAATGGGGAGGAGTGGTACCGCAGTGGCAGATGGCAGGTTTTGTACGGAAAAGTTCCTGGGTTCAATCCTGGCATCTCCAGGTAGAGCTAAAACAGACTCATGTCTGAAATGCTGGAAGCTGCTGCCAGTCAGTGCATATAATACTGGGCTAGACAGAAGGATCATCTGACAATTAAGGATTGGCAAATATGTTAACCTTGTTGAGCTTCTTGTTTTCGACCTCAAAACTCATTCCGACTTGGGTCCACATGGGATTGTGAGCCTTTTCTTTTTCTGTTCAGAAATCTGCATGTATTTCCATGTGCATTTTTCTAAATGTAATCATTATTAGGGATATATGAGAATTTCATTTCTGCTTGCAAAGCATGAGAGCACACCCGGTTTGCACCCCTGCATGCAAGCACGAGCATGACAACGCATCCACCGAAAACATTTGCAAATTCTCAAACATTTGCTCATGTTCCATTTGGGCAAATTTCCCCATTCAATTTTGCCAAAATTTCAAAAATGCGCTGATTTTTAAATCAACCATGCTTGCGTCTATGGGGACATTTGTGCAAATGTGGAAATTTGCACACATTTGGGGATTTTGGGTCCAACTTTCATGTTTGATAGCTGTTCATTTTGTGCAATTTTCCTATTTGGGCAAAATGAACAATGATCGCAGATGTGTGCACAAATCGAGAAGAGACAAGCAGCAACCTGATATTTGGAGAATTCTTAAATGTATGCATTTTTTCCCATTTTGTGCACATTTGTTTAAATTTACACATTTTTTCTATGCACCTCCACCCCACCCCCGGAAGTTCATTGTAAGCCTCAGACATGTATGGATTTCATTGGCGAGATGTGTTCCATTACATGCTCAGTCTCAGGCAGTGCAGATTGGGAATTTTCACATTAAAATGTGAACCCAATAAATTTCTCACCCATACTGACAGTATAACCAGCAGCCTATGTTACTTTCTATAGCGTCACATATTTTTGTTACATTATGGCAGAGAGTGGGGAAAGAGTTGTAGGGCCGCTGTTTCGGCAGTAGCTATGCATCACATGCAATGTTCCATTTGTAGTAAGGGCTGGTGTAGACAATACCTAACAGGGCTGGCCAGCCCATTATGTGGAGCCTGCAGGCTTCCCTTCACCATCCTTGGCCATCCATGTGGGCATGGCCTCTCCAATGCAGCCACACATGCATAAAATCCTACATGTGTAGGCCAAACCATGTGTTCTATTACAAGATTTATTCTGGGATCTGACTGTGCAATTTTAGCTGAAACATAGGATTTGGGGGCCAACTTGATGAAAGCTCAATGAGTTCCACCCCCACGGATTCCTCCAACATCCCTAGTACAGGATCTAAGTGGGAAAAGGAAGAAAAGGTGCAATATCTTACTCTGGTAGTCAGATAAAATATGTATGTATGTGTGTGTGTGTATATGTGTGTGTGTGTGTGTGTGTGTATATATATATATATATATATATATATATATATATATTTCTCCAAGTGCCTATCTTTATGTACCCAAAAGAACAGCACCCACATACAAGAAAGAGGTATGAGCAGGCTTGGAGGAATCCCAAGGTTGGAGGAAATAGAACAAATCTTAACACTAAGGTGGCAACTCCCCAGACCTCCCAATGAGGACTGAACATGTTCAGTGGGCACAGAATGCTTAGTGTCTGATTGGGGAGCGGGCTGAGAAACTGGGGGAGGAGAGATGGAATGGAGTATCATAGAAAGGGGTATACTTGCTTCACTGGAACCCTGAACAGAAGAACTCCACAGTACAATATTTGTTTGTCAACTGTTAAGTCCCATTTGTAGAAGAATATTCATGAACACTCTACTACACAACAAGTTAAATTTTATGAAAAATATGTGAAATCCCCTTAGACTGATCAAAATACAAGATGTGAGAAAAGTACAATCAGCACAAATAGTTAAAGTCCAAATGTTCAAAGTGGAAAAATGGGAGATGAGAAATGAAAATAGGCTTTTGGTTTGCAAAATACTGCATCAAGAGAGGGAGAGAGAACAGGCATGTTGAAGCCATCTGGACCACATTTGTTGATAAAAGGGGGAGAGAAGATTAATTTACTTCTGTTCAAATGTGGCAAAATTAATCTTAATAGGGTTCTTTTGTCATTTGATAGAGTCCATATGGTTTCAGTAATATATATTCATTATTTCTTAAGGTTTTTTTTCCCCATCTTCTTTGCCTAAACTCCACAGCATTCTGATTCAATCGGCCCCAAACATCAGCTCTGTTCATAGGGGCTGCTTTTACATTAAAGTAAAAACCTGCAGTCCTCCCATTGTGGAGCCTTTCTGCATTCACAGCAGGCTCCCAGACAGTGACCCCTTCATGGATCACTGCCTTGTTGTGGCGAAGGGGTTTGTGTAACTCAGTGAAGCCATAAGTTATGCCGTGCAGGGCCACCCAAGATGGACAGGTCATGGTGGAGAGTTCTGACAAAAAGTGGTCCACTGGAGAAGGAAATGGCAACCCACTCCAGTATCCTTGCCAAGAAAACCCCATGGAACGTATCACAAGGCTAAAAGATATGACGCTGGAAGATGAGCCCCTCAGGTCGGAAAGTGTCCAATATACTACTGGGGAAGAGCAGAGGGAATTTCCAAGTAGCACCAGAAAGAGTGAAGCGGCTGGGCCACAGCCGAAAGGACACTCAGCTGTGGATGTGTCTGATGGTGAAAAGAAAATCCGATGCTGTAAAGAACAAGATTGTTTAGGAACCTGGAATGTAAGATCAATGAATCAAGGTAAGCTGGAGGTGGTCAAACTAGGGTTGGCGGAGAATTTCTCCCCTAAACTTCGGGGGGCCAAGCGCCAACGTGTTCGGCCCCCTGAACAAGTTTCAGGGAGAAATCCTCCGAACCCCCCCGCCCCCCCCCGGGACGGGACTTACCGTCGCCGAATGTACCTCCCGGCGGCGGGTCCGGCCGGCGGTTCGGCGGGTGTTCGAGCGGGGCGGGAGCGGCAGCAGGTCTTTCGACCGGCTGCCGCCGCCGCCATTGCAATGAAAGAAAGAAAAAACGCCCCCTGATAGGCTACGTGACGATTCACGTAGCCTATCACGGCTAGATTTGCAAAGTCAGCCGTGATAGGCTACGTCAATCGTCACGTAGCCTATCACGGGTGACTTTAAAAAAAAAAAAAGCGTGTATGGATAATGGCGGCCCCCATAGGGAGCCGCCATTCCCGTTCCTTATTTGGTCGCTGTAGTCTACGTAAATGTTTACATAGACTACAGCGAAAATAAGGGCAACGCTATTTTCGGAAGGGGAAGCCTCCCCCCCGGCCTGAATTTCGGCCGGGCCGAGGCGGGAAGCCTCTCCCTGGCCGGAACTTCGCGGGGGGAGCAGCGAAGCACCTCCCCCCCACCGTGAACGTCCTTCGAGGACAGGTAAGGGACTTTCGTCCACCCCTAGATCAAACATGATGGCAAGACTGAACATTGACATCTTGGGAATCAGCAAACTAAAATGGACAGGCATGGGCGAATTTAATTCAGGTGACCATCATATCTACTACTGTGGGCAAGAATCCCTTAGAAGAAATGGAGTAGCACTCATAGTCAACAAAAAGGTGGGAAAAGCAGTACTGGGGTACAATCTCAAAAACGACAGAATGATTTCAGTACGAATCCAAGGCAAACCATTCAACATCACAGTAATTCAAGTCTATGTCCCAACCACTGAGGCCGAAGAAGCTGAGGTTGATTGGTTCTATGAAGACCTACAACACCTTCTAGAACTAACACCAAAAAAGATGTCCAATTCATCATAGGGGATTGGAATGCTAAAGTAGGAGTCAAGAAATCACCGGGATAACAGGCAAGCATGGCCTTGGTGTACAAAATGAAGCAGGACAAAGGCTAATAGAGTTTTGCCAAGAGAACACACTGATCATAGCAAACACTCTTTTCCAACAGCACAAGAGGCGGCTCTACACATGGACATCACCAGATGGTCAATATGGAAATCAGATTGATTATGGAGAGGAGGAGGATAATGTAAGCCGCCTTGGGTTCCTTGCAAGAGGAAAAAAGGCAGAGTATAAATGCAATAAATAAATAAATAAATAAATAAATAAATGTACTTTGCAGCCAAAGATGGAGAAGCTCCATACAGTCAGTAAAAGCAAGACTTGGAGCTGACTGTGACTCAGATCATGAGCTGCTTCTTGCAAAATTTCGGCTTAAACTGAAGAACGTAGGGAACACCACTAAACCATTCAGGTATGACCTAAATCATATCCCTTATGAATATACAGTGGAGGTGAGGAATAGATTTAAGGGATTAGACCTGATAGACAGAGTGCCTGAGGAACTATGGACGGAGGTCCGTAACATTGTTCAGGAGGCAGCAACGAAATCCATCGCAAAGAAAAAGAAATGCAAGAAGCAAAGTGGCTGTCTGATGAGGCTAGACATCTGTTCAAGAAAACCGGAGATCTCAAGGGAATGTTTTCTGCAAAGATGGGCATGATAAAGGACAAAGAAGGGAGGGACCTAACAGAAGCAGAAGAGATTAAGAAGAGGTGGAAAGAATACACAGAAGAACTATACAGAAAAGATCTTAATGTCCTTGATAACCATGATAGCGCGGTCACTGAACTTGAGCCGGACATCCTAGAGAGTGAAGTCAGTTGGGCCTTAGGAAGCATTACTAACAACAAAGCTAGTGGAGATGACAGTATTCCAGCTGAGCTATTTAAAATCCTAAAAGATGATGATGTTAAAGTGCTGCACTCAATATTAGGGATGTACGAAAGTCACTTACCTTTTTGAAGGGTGACATTCGTGGTGGGGGGGAGGCGCTCCGTCCCTCCCCCTGAAATTCTGGCCGGGGGGAGGCGCTCCATCCCTCCCCCCTGAATCCTGGCCGGCCGGCTCCACTCCACAGGGATTCTGCAGAGCCGCCAGCCGGCTCCGCCAGCGGCCGGACATCCGGCCCCTGGCTAGCAGGGACGCAAATGGCGGCGGCCGTAGCCGCCGCCGTTTGCATCCCTGCAGTCAGCCGTGATAGGCTACGTAAATCTTTATGTAGCCTATCACAGCTGATTTAAAAGAGAAAAAAAATGCATGTATGCAAAAGGTGGTGCCCATGGGCGCCGCCATTTGCGTTCCTTATTTTGGAACGTCTTAGTCTACGTAAACATTTACGTAGACTAAGATGGCGAAAATAAGGGGAACGCAAATAGCGTAGAAGCTATGCTACTTGCGTTCCCCTTATTTTCGCCGTCTTAGTCTACGTAAATGTTTACGTAGACTAAGATGTTCCAAACTAAGGAATGCAAATGGCGGCGCCCATGGGCACCACCTTTTGCGTACGCGCATTTTTTTTCTTTTAAATCAGCTGTGCTAGGCTACGTAAACATTTATGTAGCCTATCACGGTGTTTTTTAAAAATCTAGCCGTGATAGGCTATGTAAACATTTACGTAGCCTATCACGTTTTTGTGTGTGTGTGTGTGTGTGTTTTAACTGGAAATGGCGGCGGCGGGTCAGAAGATAATATGCCAACAAATTTGGAACACTCAACAGTGGCCACAAGACTGGAAAAGGTCAGTTTACATTCCAATTCCAAAGAAGGGCAATGCCAAAGAGTGTTCAAACTACTGCACAATTGCACTCATTTCACATTCCAGCAAAGTTATGCTCAAAATCCTACAAGCTAGGCTTCAGCAGCATGTTAACCAAGAACTACCGGAAGTACAAGCTGGGTTTTGAAGAGGCAGAGGAACTAGAGATCAAATTGCAAACATTTGCTGGATCGTGGAGAAAGCAAGAGAATTCCAGAAAAATGTCTATTTCTGCTTCATTGACTACGCTAAAGCCTTTGATTGTGTGGATCACAACAAACTCTGGCAAATTCTGAAGGAGATGGGAGTACCAGACCACCTTACCTGTCTCCTGAGAAACCTGTACGAGGGTCAAGAAGCAACAGTAAGAACCAGACATGGAACAACCAATTCGTTCAAAATTGGGAAAGGAGTACGACAAGGCTGCATATTGTCGCCCTGCTTATTTAATTTATATGCAGAGTACATCATGAGAAACGCCGGTTTGGATGAATCACAGGTCGGAATTAAGATTGCCGGGAGAATTATCAACAACCTCAGATACGCAGATGATACAACCCTAATGGCAGAAAGCAAAGTGGATCTGAAGAGTCTCTTGTTGAGGGTGAAAGTGGAGAGTGCAAAAGCTGGTTTGAAACTCAACATTAAAAAAACGAAGATCATGGCATCTGGCCCCATCACTTCCTGGCATATAGAAGGGGAAGAAATGGAAGCAGTGACAGATTTTATTTTCTTGGGCTCCAAGATCACCGCAGATGGTGACTGTAGCCATGAAATTAAAAGACGCTTGCTCCTTGGGAGGAAAGCTATGGCAACCCTAGACAGCATAGTAAGAAGCAGAGACATCACCTTGCCGACAAAGGTTCGTATAATCAAAGCTATGGTTTTCCCAGTAGCAACGTATGGCTGAGAGAGCTGAACTATAAGGAAGGCTGAGCACCGAAGAATTGATGCCTTTGAACTGTGGTGCTGGAGAAGACTCTTACGAGTCCCCTGGACTGCAAGGAGGTCAAATCAGTCCATCCTAAAGGAAATCAACCCTGACTGCTCATTGGAAGGACAAATACTGAAGCTGAAGCTGAAATATTTTGGCCACCTAATGCGAAGAGAAAACTCCCTGGCTGGAAAAGACCCTGATGCTGGGAAAGATTGAAGGCAAAAGGAGAAGGGGATGGCAGAGGATGAGATGGCTAGATAGCATCACCGATGCAATGAATATGAATTTGAGCACACTCCAGGTAGGGGTAGACGAAAGTCACTTACCTGTCCTCGAAGGACGTTCGCGGTGGGGGGGAGGCGCTTCGCTGCTCCCCCCGCGAAGTTCCGGCCGGGGGGAGAGGCTTCCCGCCTCGGCCCGGCGGAAATTCAGGCCGGGGAGGAGGCTTCCCGCCTTGCCCGGCCGCGAACGCGAAATTTAAAAAAAAAAAAAAAAAACGCCCCCTGATAGGCTACGTGACGATTCACGTAGCCTATCATGGCTAGATCTGCAAAGTCAGCCGTGATAGGCTACGTCAATCGTCACGTAGCCTATCACGGGTGACTTTAAAAAAAAAAAAGCGCGTACGCTAATGGCGGCCCCCATAGGGAGCTGCCATTTGCGTTCCTTATTTAGTCGCTGTAGTCTACGTAAATGTTTACGTAGACTACGGCGAAAATAAGAGCAACGCAAATATTGTTGCCCTTATTTTCGCCGTAGTCTACGTAAACATTTACGTAGACTACAGCGACCAAATAAGGAACGGGAATGGCGGCTCCCTATGGGGTCCGCCATTATCCATACACACTTTTTTTTTTTAAGTCACCCCTGATAGGCTACGTGACGATTGACGTAGCCTATCACGGCTGACTTTGCAAATCTAGCCGTGATAGGCTACGTGAATCGTCACGTAGCCTATCAGGGGGCGTTTTTTTTTTTTTTCTTTTATTGCAATGGCGGCGGCGGCAGCCGGTCGAAAGACCGGCTGCTGCTCCTGCCCCGCTCAAACACCCGCCAAACCGCCGGCCAGACCCGCCGCCGGGAGGGACATTCGGTGAAGGTAAGTCCCGTCCCGGGGGGTGTGCGGGGTGCGGGGGGGGGGGTTCGGAGGATTTCTCCCCGAAACTTGTTCAGGGGGCCGAACACGTTGGCGCTCGGCCCCCCGAAGTTTCGGGGAGAAATTCTCCGCCAACCCTAACTCCAGGAAAGAGCGGAGGACAGGAAAGCCTGGCGTCCTATCGTCCATGGGGTCACGAAGATTCGGACACGACTTAATGACTGAACAACAACCCAGACAGTGACCACGTGATTGCTGAGAGGGGAAGCTTTTAATTTCCAAGGTTCCATGGAACTCAATGAAACATCTCCATCTAGTGGCTCTTCGAATCATGTAACATGCCGACTTAAAATAAATAGTTCATTATATCTTGATCTTTTTGAGATGGAATAACTAGGAAATACCTCTGCATGTGCCTTAGAGGTTGACGATGTCATGAACGTCTGTGAGTGAGCAACCTCAATAGCAGGATAAAAGCTCTGTGTGAAGGAGCCTACAGTTGAAATCCAGAGATACTGAACTTGTGGAACAGAATCATGCTCACTGTCCCTACTCCAATACAAATGGTCATGGATCCTTTGTGACAGTGGAGGCTAGTGGCTCTGATTTCAGTGGGGCTGTGAATCCATTCTGGGTTTCAGTCAGAGCCAGCCAGAACTCTAAAGGAGTTATCCAAGGTGCTGAACCTATTTTGAGGATAGGGTTCAGCATTCTGGATAGGTTCTTTAGAGCTCTGACTGGTTCTGATTGAAACCCAGAATGGATTTACATCCTCACCAAAATCAGAGCCACCAGCCTCCACTGCATTGTGAACTCTACCTGTGTTAAGGCAGCCTACATTGGGGACACAATATGCATGTAGGCTCTTTCCAGTTTATAAGGGATACGATATTTTGCAGGATTCCAGATTATGTGTACAACACTGATGCATTTTCATTTTGTATGTGCATAGGCTCTATTCTCAAAGGCTCCATGAATGCATAGAATGTGGGAGTGGATGCAAGTTGGGAGTGGGAACAGCAGGTGCAATCCTGGTTGTTCTCTGCACACTCACTATTATTTATTATTATTTTACAATATTTACATACTGCTCCATATCAAAGATTTTGGAGCAGTGAACAAGATACAATAATAAAACCCCATAATTAAAACAATTGAAATATTTTAAAAGAACAGATTCTGAACTTAATAAACTGCAGCTGGTCACATAGGGAAGGCCTCCCGACATAACAATGTCTTCAGGAGGTGCCGAAAGCAACACAAAGTTGGTGCCTGCCTGAACTCCAAAAGGCAGGGAGTTCCACAGAAAGGGGGCCACCACGCTGAAGGCTCTTTTACTGGTAGACTCCAACCAGGCCATAGGTCCATGTGGAACCACCAGAAGCAAGCCCTCCGATGACCTCAGTGACCAGGCAGATTGGTAAGGAGAAGGCACTCTCTAAGGTATCCTGGCACCAAGTTGTTTAGGGCGTTGTTTGTTGTTTATTCATTCAGTCGCTTCCAACTCTTCATGACTTCATGGACCAGCCCATGCCAGAGCTTCCTGTCGTTAGGGCATTGTTCACTAGTACTAATACCTTAAACCTGGCCTGGTAGCGAATAGGCAGCCAGTGCGGTTTGTTTTCTACAGATTGCCACCATCTCAACCCATGAATTCTGTATGTCATTCACAAATAAGGATGCAACAAGAGTGTCCCAAGATAAGTCTTTAATAACCTGTTCTAGAGGGTCAAGGTCACATCACAGCTCTCCAGGCAGACGGAGAGAGAGAGGAATGGTTGGAGCACCATGAGACTATTTGGGATTTTTAAATTATTTTTAAGAGGAGAGGAGAGTGAGGAAGTGTGTGTGTGTGTGTGTGTGTGTGTGTGTGAGAGAGAGAGAGAGAGAGAGAGAGAGAGAGAGAGAGAGAGCACAAGCAAGGGAAGGAGGGAGTGTCTGTGTCTGTGTTTATGCCCTTATTTCTTTCTAGGGATGTACGAAAGTCACTTAGCTTTTCGAAGGGTGACATTCGTGGTGCGGGGGAGGCGCTCCGTCCTTCCCCCAGAAATTCTCTCCGGCCGGCTCCACTCCACGGCGATTCTGCAGAGCCGCCGGCCGAGGCCGCCCACAGCCGGACATCTGGCCATTTGCGTTCCCTTTTTTTTTTTGGCCATGATAGCCTACATAAATATTTACGTAGGCTATCACGGCCAAAAAAAAAAGGGAACGCAAATGGCAGCTGCCGTAGCTGCTGCCATTTGCATTCCTTTTTTTTTTTTTTTTGCCGTGATAAGCTACGCTAATACTTATATAACCTATCACGGCTTCTGCAGGGACGCAAATGGAGTCCTTGCGTTAGCCGTGATAGGCTACGTATGTATTTACATAGCCTATCACGGCTATAATGAGGGAGAGAATGGCGGCCGTGGACGCAGCCACCATTCGCAAAGCAGCATGAACGTCAGCAGGTAGGTGTCCTGTTTCGCACGCCTTTCGCGAGGTGCAGGGGGGGGCTTCGTTCCGCCATGGATTTCAGGGGGCCGAATGCACTGGCATTTGGCCTCACCGAGATCAGTGACGGAATTCTCTGACATCCCTATTTCTTTCTGCATTGTATTTGCAGTGCACTGTTTAAAGCTTTTCTCCTACTGACCACCAGTAGTATATACAGTCAGGGCCAGAAATATTAGAACAAGGATAACTGTTTCGGCAGTTGACCTCTGTACACCACCACATTGAAGGTGAAAGGAAACACACCCAGATGGGAGCGAAGTCAGGACTTTCAGCTGTAATTCAAGGGGTTTGGCAAAAGTGGGGCACTAACCACCCAGGAAGGACAGCCAGTGGCATACACACACACCCATCGTTGGTGGCTCATAAGTAATGGAACGAATGGCTGACAAGCAGCTACATGGCCAGGTGTGGCCTGTTTCCTGGGTACCCCATGACCAATCAAGCAGATAAAAGGCCTGGAGGTGGTTCTGAGTGTTACATTTGCATTTGGTAGCTGCTCACTGGAACTCCCAACATGAGGTCCAAAGAGGTGTCCTTGTGAGTGAAGGAGGCCATCATTAGGCTGAGGAAATAAAATAAACCCATCAGAAAGATGGCAAAAACAGTGGGAGTGGCCAACACAACAGTTTGGAGCATCCTGAAAAAGAAGGAATGAACTGGCAAGCTCAGCAACAGAAAAGGCCTGGAAGACCATGGAAGACAACTAAAGTAGACGACCGCAGAATGCTGCTCATGGTGAAAAGGAACCATTTCACAACATCTAGCCAGGTCAAGAAGGCTCTTGAGGAGTTAGGCATGTCATTGTCAACATCAATGAGTCAAGAGACGGCTATATGAATGTAAATACAGAGGCTTCACAACAAGGTGCAAACCACTGGTAACACTCAAGAACAGACAGGCCAGATTAGCCTTTGCCAGCAACCACCTAAAAAAGCCTGCCCAGTTCTGCCAAAACAGTTATCCTTGTTCCAATATTTCTGGCCCTGACTGTATGCAAGCTGGATTTTTGTATTGGGCTGCTTCTCACTAATGTTGCTTCTATTTTATTTATTGCATTTATATCCCACCCTTTTTCCTCTTGCAAGGAACCCAAAGCGGCTTACATTATCCTCCTCCTCTCCATTTTATCCTCACAACAACAGCCCTGTAAAGTAGGTTGTGCTGAGTGTCTGTGACAGGCCCAAAGTCACCCAGGGAGCTTCCATGGCCAACTGGGGACTAGAACCCAGATATCCTGGCTCCCAGTCCAACACTCTCACCACTACACCACACCAGCATACTTCTGAGTATGCAGGCAGATTTGGGGGATGTTTGTGGTGGATATGCAAAGAGTGGGATTTGGGGAGTGTTCAGAGAACTTACTGCTGTGTTCCAAGGGCTTTCTGTGTGAGATGATGATGATGATGATGATGATGTTTCATGATGATGATGTGTGGCTCTGTGGATTCCCTCTCTCCCACTCATGATCTTAAAGCCAAATGATTCTTACTTGATTCTTTGTGCAATGGGCTGAATCTGAGCAGAAAGTATAGCCCTACACACTTCAGAATTCATCCTGCTGCTTTTCTCAGCAGTCAGGTCATCAATAACCACCAGTGACTCAGTTCCATTGGCAGCCATACATGCCCATGCCATAACACTGCCTCCACCATGTTTGACAGATGATGTGGCATGCTTTGGATCATGAGCTGTTCCTTTCCTTCTCCATACTTGTCTCTTCCCATCATTCTGGTACAAGTTAATCTTGGTTTCATCTGTCCAAAGAATCTTATGCCAGAACTGGGCAGGCCTTTTTAGGTGTTTGCTGGCAAAGGCTACTCTGGCCTGTCTCTTCTTGAGCGTTACTGGTGGTTAATGGTAACCAAATTAATGGCTAGTAATTTTAGAATGGTAACTAGAATATTCTACTAGTAAGTAGAATATTCCACATTCATTGCCTGAATCTGAGGCAGAGGTGTTTCAGCGACACCGTAGACCATCACATTTTCTTTAGAGTTCCTTTTTATAAACAAGCCAGTTACGGTGGAAGCACCAAAGTAACTCTAATGACAGCAATACAAGATGCTTTGAAGGATGCAAGAGTGGATATATGGCAAATTAGAGTCATCATGTTTCTATGATATGCAAGAAAACAGATGCTAAAATTAATTTGGTTCCTGAAGCAGAGTGTAATTAAGATGTACCTGCTTTGTGTGCAGGTTAAAAAAATTACTTCAAATAAAATGGCAATAAAAATGCAATAAAGCCTGCTCTTCTAAATCATCTCAAAGTTTTGGGCTGTACATACTTCTGCTGAAGAATTACTTTCTTTTTCTTCCTTTTTTCTGGTTCATTCATTGACTTTCACTCTCTGGCCTTGTGTATATTGTTACATGCAGCACCATTTCAGATTTCAGTGGGGGAAGCAGGATTCTTAGCAAAGTTTAAACCCCACTGTTTGATACATTCAATATTAAATGTCGAAAAACCTAACCCAAACCAATATATTTAAGGGCATTTGTTGCGGTTACCTTTGTATTCCTGATAACTACAACAATGTTATCAGCACAGTCATAGTTTTTTTTGTGGTTGTTTTTTTTGTTTTTGTTTTTTTTAAGGAAAGGGATTTGGGCCTTCAACATATGTATGTATTTATTAATATTTATATACCACTTAATATAATAAAACATTATATCTGTCTTTGTCTATACGATGCTCTGCTGGCAAGAGTCAGTCAGAGTGGGAGGAGGATGGAGGCAATTTCACGGCCCATTGCTCTTTAAAAATACAATTTTGGGTAGACAGGCCTCTGAGCCCATCTAGGTGACTTACCAGCAGTGGGCAGAAATGGCAATGGAGAGGCCATAGAGGGGGTCGGCCCAATATATTTTGCTGCTTGAGGTGAAGGACAAGATGGTACCCCCTCCTGTTCCATGTAGAAAAGCTGACTTGGCAGTTGAATCTTTCTACAATGCTGGCAATGGGACAGTGTCTTTGGGTGGCTTTAAAAGGGAGTTAGATACATTTCTGGAGGATAAATTCCTGGAGAAGAAGGCTATCAATGGCTACTAGTCCCGATGGCTATGTGCTACCTCCAGTATCAGAGGCAGTATGCCTGTGTGCACCAGTTGCTGGGGGACATGGGTGGGAGGGTGCTGTTGCACTCGTGTCCTGCTTGTGGGTTCCTGGTCGACAGCTGGTTGGCTACTGTGTGAACAGAATGCTGGACTAGATGGACCCTTGGTCTGATCCAGCATGGCTCTTCTTCTGTTCTTATGTCTTCCACTGCACCTGAAGGCAGCAGGCTAACATAGAGGGCACAGAACAGGCCATGAGGCACATACAGCTCTCTCCTCCAACACCTTGCTGCTGCCTCCCAGCATCTGTTGCCCGAAGTGACTGCTGCACTTTTGCCTAATAGTAGGGCTGGCCCTGGCCATAGAACCCTGTGGATCCTGACCTCTCCTCTCCCTTCCCGTCCTACTGTTCTACCACCACTTTTGCTCCCCCTTTCCACTCTCCCTTTCTGCAGTGGTTGTGAGGGAATGGGTCAGGGGGAGGGGGAAGGTCCAATGTTGGATTCCCCCTCTCAAGGTTGTAGCAGTGTCTATGACCCCAGAGGGGGAATCTGACATATCACATGGCCCCTGCGATGCTCTCCCAGGGACCATAGCATTGCTGTCTAAGTGGTTAACATATATATGTAGCGCATGAGCTCATTTACGCTGCAATCTTATGCACACTTACTTGGAAGTAAGACTCATTGAACACAGTCAGGCTTTCTTCTGAGTAAACATTTATAGGATTATGCTGTTCATTGTTTTTAATAATTGTTGCTCAATGTGTGGAAACTGGTAGACCAGAAATATAGGTGCTTTTGTAAGTAATACTCACAATGGTCTGAAACGCAGGACCCCCTCTTTCCATGAAGGGGATCAGCGCTCCCTTATAACCTTTCATGGACAGCAGTGGATTACTGCACTGAGGTGAATGCACATGTAAGTAGTGTGGAGGTGTAATGCAGAGGCAGGCAGAACAGTCCTCAGTGGAGTCGAGGGTGGGGAAGAAATGGAAAATCTTCCACCACTTCCAAAAGCCTCTCAGCTCATGCCAGCCAGGGCAGAAGGTGGTGGCTAGGGATATGCGAAAGTCACTTAACTTTTCAAAGGGGTGATTCGAGGTGGGGAGGAGGCGCTCCGCACCTCCCCCCGAAATCCTAACCTGGCCAGCTTCGCTCCACGGCAACTCCGCGGAGCTGCCGGCCGGGTGCATTCACAAGCATGCGGAGCCTGCAGACGCAAATGGCAGCGGTTACAGCGGCCGCTATTTGCATTCCCTTTTTTTGCCATGATAGGCAACGTAAATATTTATGTAGCCTCTCATGGCCTCCGCAGGGACACAAATGGCATCCCTGCATTAGCCATGATAGGCTATGTAAGTATTTATGCAGCCTATTATGGCAAAAATGGGGAAGCGAATGGTGGCCGCAGATGCGGCCGCCCTTCGCAAAGCAGCGCGAACGGCACCAGGTAAGTGCTCCGTTTTGCGCACCTTTCGCAGGGTGGTGGGGCGGGGGGGCTTCGTTCTGCCACGGATTTCAGGGGGCCGAATGCACTGGCATTTGGCCTCACTGAGATCCGTGGCAGAATCCTCTGACATCCCTTGTGGTGGTGGGAGTTTCCCCCTCACTGTGCAGATTTTTTTTTTTAATTCCCCTGGTTGGTCCCAATGGGTGAAAACTTTGTTACACAATCTTTAGTCTGGCATGGATGGGAGGCCCAACTGGGGGGGGGGGTCTCCCTGATGACTGAAATGGCCTTGTATCCAGCCAATCCAAAACCATCTCTGCACGGATTTTAGAGTTCCCCTTCCAAGGCTGTAGCAATGTTTACGGCCTTAGAGGGAAACTCCAAAAACTCCCATGGTCCCTGGGATGCTCTCCAGGGACCATGGGATTGCTCTTTGAAGATATTTGGCAAGAGATTGCCTTAATGAATAATAAGAATTTTATGTTCTTGTTGAGCATAAGAAGGTCCCTTATTCATACCATGTATTGTTATCATAGGAACATCGGACATGAACTAACGATGTGACTGAGATATGGATAAACACACACGTGGGGCGCCTCTACACAGCCTAAAATCCTGTATTTAAGATGGGGCTTTCTGCTTCCATTTTAAATGCAGGATCACAACTGACTCCCTTTACATGTGCTTCCTTTCTCCCCTCCCCTTCCCCCCTTATTCTCCCCATATCTGAGTCTTCCATTATCTTTCATTGACCCTCTTGCTGCTTTTACTCTTTTCACAGAGGAAACTGAAGCAGAACACAAGGGGATAATTCGATAGCTCATTATCTGCAATCTATTTAAAAATGGAACAAAGGGCATTTAGTGCAGGAGATGCCCTGGAGGGTCATGGCAGGGTCACAGCATCATGTAAAGAGCCCACAAACTTCTGTGAAGGAGCAATCTCAATCACAGGATAAAAGCTCCGTGTGAAGGAGCCCTTGGTTTGACCTTCTCTTCCAGCAAATTTATTAGGGAAATAATTGAGTAGAAAAGAACTGAAGTTAAATCAGAGTTTATTAAAATGTCAGAGACACGGAGGAAATATATTTTAATACACGTCGTTAAAGGTTTAGTTATTGTCCTTTATATTTGGCAATCCTTTTAGTTCTTAAAAGTTGTAATAAGGGCAAATGTGATCTAAAATAGTGTATTCATAAGTATTATTAATACTTCAAATACAACTTTGTCTTCAGAGTAATAAATAAAATGGCAATTAATATAGATTTACATATGATTATTACTGGAAATAAGACTATAATTCAGATTTGTGTTAGGCTCTTGTTAACTACAAAAGTCATAGAACATATTAGTTTTACACTGAAATTTGTGATCTAACCAGAGATAGCTATTCAGTATTATTATTAAGGCTCAATCAACCAATTAAACAATCTTACAGTGCAATCCTATGTACGTGTCTATGCAGAAGTAAGTCCCATTGAGTTTACTGGAACTTACTCCTTGTAAATATTATCAGACTGCGGCTATAATTAGTTAATAATATGACTTCTAATCTAATCAATTCGGTTTAAATACATTTATGAAAACAGAGTTGTTTCAGGGGGACTTGATTCAGAGTCTTCCCTTCCCACTCCAAATGAAGGTGCAAGGAAAATTTTGGAATGGATTTTAGGACTGGCCTTCTCACTAGCTAGAAGTTTGGATTGGTTGGCTTGCCTAATTCTGTAATTAGGATGACTCCATCCCTTTCGGTTCATCACAGGAGAAAAATGGAAGACAAGACATGGCAATTACCACCAAATTTGTTTGTGCCTGCTGGCCTAGGCACCAGGATTTGGAAGGATGAAAGATATTAACAGGCAGTGTAAATTGTTCCAGCAAGAACAAACAGAACTACCAGCAGCTGAAGGACTTGCATAATGCACTAGCCATTTTGTGAGTGTTCATGGAATATTTAGTGAAATTCCATGTTTAAAGCATTTTACCCTTCTTGTTGTCAAAATAAAACAAAAACACACCAATAACAATTTCATAAAATTCTAAATATGAATGACATATTCAGAACCCTTGGGAAACAGCAACATATAAATAATACAAGAAGGCGCAGTTCATCTGCTCTCAAGCACACTGTAATGCTCCCAACCATGATCTGATAAAGAAGTCCCATGCACATCTGTCATGATGGCTTCCACAGACTCTGCTTCACCCCCACAGGGTACTCATCCTCAGAACATGAGTAGTCTGTGTATGCAGAGTGACACAGCGGGCTCACGCTATGGGTGGCGTTCACCAGCATCCCATTCCAGGATATGTCTGGGCACACTGCAGTGCATTCAGAGAATGAACATCTGGCTGAAGGCTGTCTTGACATGCACTAAGGGGTGATTCATGGAAGGGGATGGATCATATCCATGGTAAATATGTAAATGTACTGAGATGAGAGCTGGAGAAATCTTGAGCAAACCTAACGACCAGGTCTCTATCTGACTAACATGTTGCTCTGTATTTCCTGATCTTCTAGGTCACCAGGTTGGCTGTAAGTGTCCTTAGGTGGGTCGATGTAAGAAACTATAATCACTCATGGAAATATGGTGGGCATTATTCAGGGTTATTCAGTCCCTCTTGCTGCACCATGCCAATAATCTATGTTCTTTGATTAAACAGTACTTGTTTTTCTAATAGTGTCACCATAGAATAGAGAACAGCAAGAACTTGCCTTCTTTCCTTCCACACAAAAGAGTTTTTAAAAACCATTGTTGGCTGATCTTGGTTCAGCTCTGAATGTGCAGTATATGAAGCAAGCTGAGGGAGGGATACTTTCACCTACAGTCTCTGCTTCAGGGAAAAGCCACTTGCCATTTTGTGGCCAGAATGAATAATGCTGGAAGTTGGCAGTTACTGAAATGCATGCTACTCAGTACAAATATATATATATATATATATATATATATATATATATATATATATATTTAAAAGAACTCCAGAAGACCAGTATTAAACTCTGCTGGTAATGAGGCTTTATAAATCACATAACTCACTGTGGCAGAATAAAGCATGGGCAATTTCAAGATTACTCACACAATTCAATAACTTTCAGATCAGCCCCAAATCAAATTTGCCGACAAACTGGAAAAGGATGTCGAACAGCTAATGCTGGATATTTTTCCCAATCAGGAAAACAGATGGCACCGCATTGCAACCTAGCAACCTCCACTTAAGAGAGCGAAACAAAATCAGAAACTGAAACTCTGAAGGAATGCTATTAACTGCTGGGCTGGTGAAGATAAAATCGGATGGGGTGCGGATCCCTTTCAATTTACTCTGCCCTCCCTACTACAGAACCATCAACATTTGTAAGGACAAGCTGCCGTCCTAGACCCAACTGGGCCATCACACAGTTCATACATATGAAGCTGCCCAATTCTGAGCGAGAGAACATTGGTCTGTGTAGGAGGAATGCTTGAGGAATTTGTTCTTTGTGAATTCCAGTACAGACGGACCTCATCCACACCTCTCAGACCAATGTGTGGATTGGAACTTAGCTATCTGCTGGCCTTTGCACAGTTCCAACACAGTTCTAGACTCAAGAAGTATATGGAATCATGTTTATAGATTTCAGTGAAAAATAAGTTTAGAGATGTTAGTTAAATACATCGTTCAATGCAAGTTTTCATGGGGATTTCTTTTTTAAAAAAAATCAGAGGAAGTGTGGAAATGGGACAGAACGGACTCCTGAGTGAGCACATGAGATCGTGAGATGGATCAGAAATAGGCTAACGGTGCTGTCTTTGGTGTGTCTGATTCAGTGGTTGTTTTATGTGTGTCTGAATTACCAATCCTTACTGCTGTCTACTCTGATAGGCAACAGCTCTGTGAGCTCCAAAGCAGGGCTCTTTCTCAGCCCTGCTACATGCAATCTTCTTAATGGGACATGCTATGACAGGAGTCCCCAACATTTTTGGGTGGGTGAGCACATTGGAATTTTGAGTGAGTGTCATGGGTGCTCTCATAAAATGACTGCCATGCTTGCCCATTCATAAAATAGTAAGCCCCCATTTTGTGAATGCAGGCTACCTGCAGGTTACCATGGTGGGTGTGGAAAGTCACAATATGCTCTTTTCCCAGAAGAGACTGAACGAAAAAGTTATCCAAGAATCTTAAGTACAAGGCAGAAGTGGGGCCGGAGCTCCAAAATCACAAAGCCACCACTCTTTTGATCCCAATTAAAGATGGCTCTGGAAGGCAGCACTTCACTTTGCAGCCAGCATGCCAACTTCCCAGCAAAATCGTCATCATCATCATCTTAAGAAATTGAATTAAAATTGGAAGGAGCTGTGTGGGCACCTTGATCAAGATTCTAGTGCTAAGAACTGAGCTTGGGATCTTCTGTGTGTGAACCATGTGCTCTACCACTGAGCTATGATCCATCTTCCAGTTCATTTCTGCTGTAGAGTTCAGTTGGACTAAGGCTCCACCACAGTTGCCCTGTGCTCCAGAGTCAGTGGAGTTCTCCTCCAATCTGAGACTAGTTCAAGTGTGTGAAAGGGAAGTTCCCACATGCCTTCATTCCACCCATAGCTTGATCGTTGCTGGTTCTTTTGCGATCAGCATTTTGACAGTTAAACAAAAGAATCTCTCTGTTTCAGACATACTTTATTCTCAGCTTTCTACTTGCTGTGGAATAACCCTCACAATTTGAACAACCTCGGAAAGGAGTCAGGCTATATATGCAGTCCTTTTCAGGAATTTCATTCTGTTAGTGCTAATGCCATGATGTTATATGAGATCAGTTAAAAGATGTCAGGAAACTCTAGTAATGAAGAAGTAGAAGAAGAAGAAGAAGAAGAAGAAGAAGAAGAAGAAGAAGAAGAAGAAGAAGAAGAAGAAGAAAGATTCCCAAGAATCTGGAAGGCTTTACCTCCTGAGAAATATTTCCTTCTGTTTACTCATTTGTCTATTCCTTCCACCCTCCCACCCTTGCAAAAGGAAGCTCTGTTTGGAAGATGCAGTAATATTTTGGGCTCTCGTATTCACCCATGTGATTTTTTTAAAAAATGAAGTTAGAAACTTTAGTCATGTCTAACAGAGAAGGTCACATCTTCTGTAATTGCATCCTAAAACACTGTTTCTATCAAATCGATGGGTTTCAAATAGTTTCAGCAAGGCAGATATATAACTCTAGAAGTTTATCAGAGCAATCCTACTAGGTGTGGTGTGGAGATGAGAAGGCAAACCAACCACCTCATCCAAAGCCCCTCCAGGCTCACGCCAGCAGGATGAGAGTGAGGGAGGAGTGTCATTTGTGTTTCTGTATCCCTCTGCAGCTGTGGGTTTATTTGTTTTTTGGTGTGTGTTTTAAAGCAGTTCTCCACCATTGGTTTCACTGGGAGAGATTTAATCAACACCAGCTCCAGAGATTTAATCAACACCAGCTCCAGAGCTGACAGAGATCTGCTGCTGCTCTGAGGGCATGTCTGGGGACCAAGAGGGCCAAAAAGCAATCTCAGGCGGTTTCAGATTTTTCAGAACAAATTTGGAATATAAGCCAGGTATGAAATATGTATCCGTGGTGCCTTTTTGATATTAAGAAATAAGCATGCAACACCTCCCAATTTATAGTTGCTCTTACCTGCAGGAACTCAAGTCTCCAATGAACTGAGATAATAAGAAAACCCTTAAAGGATTGTGGATGCAGTGTTTATTTTGGGCTTTTTGATTGACTTAATTTTATGAAGAAAACTGAAAATACTAAGCTTGTTTGAAACAGGGAGTTTGACTCCAACAACATCTACTTTCACTAGGAGCAGATGAAGCAAGATGAAAAGCAAGAAGGCCGGTCAGAGAAGCAACACTCCAACACACCAAAAAGATTGAATGCTGAGAGATTAAACTTCCAAGCAATCAGCACCTATATGCTTGCTGAAAGCACAACACCAAATGAGGCCATCCAAGGACAGGGTGTCAAAGAATCAAGACAAAGATTAACTACAGTGTGTATAAAGCATGGCTAACTGCTGTGCTTGGATTTCCCAGTTGTCCAGATGGCATTTCTCTGAATCTTTCCCCCACCTATGACATGAATGCTAACTTTCCTTGCACCAACTTTTACTGGGGACAGAATTTCCAAATATAAGCTTCTTTATCAGAAAACCTGCATACTCTTGCATGGACTCTTACAAGGATTCCCAGGCAAAGGACTCACTTCACCTGTTTTGCAAGTCACATCTTTCAAAACCAGCAGGGCAAGAAATTTCTACGCAAATTTAATATTTATGACCTTAATATAACAACCTTTTTGGGTCTCCAGATATATCTGGCAATTTGATAAACTCTCCTAGGCACCACCACAAAATGGGAGGTGTGGCAAAGGATAAGTAACCTGCCCCAAAGACTGAGTACAAGGCAGAGGTGGGGTCTGAGCCCCAACACACTGAACAATGTCTTTGAACTCAGTTTGCACTGCCAACAGAAAACTATTACCCACCACCACACGCATGCACACTCTTTCTCTCTTTCTCTCTCTCTCCCTCTGCCAGCCATCTCATTCTCTCCAATCTCTTTTTCTCTCATTCTGGATCCCGACCTACACCTCTCTCATCCCAACTCACTGTCCATAGATTCTGTGTGTGTGTGTGTGTCTCACACACAGAAGGACCCATGTATCCATCGTGTATACATATATTCATACATGCACACATGCACACATGCATACACACACAGCTCCCTTCTCCTCCTCCTCCTCACTGCAAGCACACACAAAAAGGCACTCCATTTTTCAGGATCCCTCCAAAATCCCCCCTTTCTCCTTCTCTCTTCCTCCCACACATACAGCCCCATCAGTTCAGATGTAAAAACACGCCACCCTTCCTCCCCAACATGCCCCCCCCAGGTTGCTCCAAGCTCTCTCCCTCAGCCCCTGCTGACTTCCTGTTGCTCTCTGTATGCCAATTCCTCATTGGCTTCTTTGACCCCCTCCCCCTCAAGCTGACTTACTACTGCCCTTCCTAGCTCCCACTGCTCTTTTTAGCCTCCACCCACCCAGGTTACCAGACAGAATTGACAGGGATACCTTTTTCTTTTCCCCTTTCTTTTTTTTTGGTGGCTGGGTCCACTGCAGAGGAAAGCATTGGCCTGCAACCACCAGCAACTTCATTACCTGAGAATGCCTCTGAGCCTCTCAGAGGAGGGCAACGAAGATGATCAGGGGACTGGAAACAAAGCCCTATGAGGATAGACTGAAAGAACTGGGCATATTTAGCCTTGAGAAGAGAAGACTGGGGGCCCTCACTTTGCTTTGAAGTGATCTGAGCTGCCAGTAAATAAGTTTTTAATTCTAATTTTTTAAAAAAAATGGGAGGGGTAGGGCACTTCATTGGGCACCAAGAAAGGTGTCTGGGGGCACATTGCCTACCCCCAGAAAAGTGGCAGCCGCCCCATCCAGACTGGATTTCTTTGATGGGCTGTACATGGAATTGTCTTTGAGAAGTGCTCAAAAACTTCAGTTGATCCAAAATGTGCTGGCTCAACTCGTAACAGTGTCTGTTCAAAGAACAAATTACAATTGTGCTTCAAGTCTTGATTGGTTTCTTCTGGACCCAACTGAAAAATGTTCATTTTGACCATCAAAGATCATATATAGTTTGGGTCCAAGATAACTGAAGTGTTTAGGAAAGGTCTGAGCTCATCTTCTGAGCAGGCACTAAACTGGGTGCCACCACGTTCAAAGGTAAGGCTTATCGTATTGAAAAACAGGACCTCTCCTGTATTGGTTCCCTTTTTATGGAATACTCTGCCTGGAGGGCCATTCTGATGATCCAGTTCATTGAGCTCATTTAGGGAGGCTGTTCAAATCTTGCTTTTAAGGAAGGCATTTAGCTGATTGGTCTGTTGCTGCTGCTCTGATCTCTTTTATTCCTGCAAGTTTTTGTGATTTTAATTTCTGCTCTTTTGAATGCATTCGTTTTAATTTGCATGTTAGCTGCCATGAAACCATTTGGCTAGTGGTGGTATAAAAGTCACTACAAGGTTTTAAAACCAAAAAATTGAAGGGAAACAACACTGTTGCATGAGTCCTTGGTAGAAGGTGGATTAGAAATATAAATATAAACTATCATATATACCATACTTACATTTGGGTTGATCTATGTTCACATTCTATACTGGTCCTTTCAGTATACCCCAAGAGCCATTCTTACTGGTTGTTCCCATTGATCCAGTGAGCAGTCAGAAATAGTCACTGCTAAGTTGTCCCTCTGTTGTAGATTTTAGATAACAAAACTGGAAATGGAAGTTGAGAGCTGCAGGAAAAAACTGAGCCTCTGTTTTTGCAAAAGGAACAGGAAATGGCCTGGGGAAAAAAATCACTGAATGTAGATAAGCAAAGCAAATGAGAACTGCAAGCTGTTTGACTGCTGGGTTTCTCAATATGGGACAGACGTTATGTGCCATTAAAAAATAGTTTTGCATTATGCATACAAAAATAATTATAAAATCTGGAGCTTGGACATTTTGGAGGACATGGTGCAAAGCTTTGCTTAGCCATGAAGTTCACTGCATGATTTAGGGATGTATGGACTGTGTAAAATCCATTCCATCTGTGTTTTGCGGATTGTCAGGTGCCTTTCGTTCCATCATCCGCCCACAGACAGATGCGAATTTTTTTTTTCCGTCATGCAGAAAAATACGGAAATAATTACGTAAATATTTACGTAAGTATTTATGTAAGCACTTACATAATTTACCCCAGTATGTAACATTTAGTGTATTGTCCCCTATCCCATTCTACGTTTCCTCAGCAGAAACTTGCGTATCTTTGTATGGATTTATATGCATAAATTTCAGGAAAGTAAAAAAAATCATCCAAAAGTCCACGGACTATGCAGGGCCTGAGGGGGGCACTCCGCAGCGTATTCCGCAGGTCGGATTCTTAGAAATCTGAGCTCATTTTAATGCATCTCAAATTTCTCCAGCATCCCTAGTGATCTTTGCCAAATCACTACCCATCAGCCTAATCTATCTCACACTGAAAATAATAAAGAAAGCATGAATTAGGTCAGGGTTTGTCAACTTGTGGCCCTCCAGATATTTTGGCCTACAACTCCCATCAGGCCTAGCCAGCATAGCCAATGGTGAAGGAAGATGAAAGTTGTAGGCCAAAATATCTGGACAGCCACAAGTTGCCCAACCCTAAACTAAGGGCGCAATCCTAACTAGATAGGTGGCACCTCCAAACTAGGAGGTGACCATGTATCCAAAGCAAGGCAGGATACATGGGATCATTCCCTCTGCACCTCTCCTGCCTTGCTGTTTTTTGCTAGACAGCTGTTTTCAGCTGTCTAACAGCAAGGGGCCCGACTGGGAGAGGAAGCTGCCATACGACACATTGAATGTGTTGTACGCACAGCTCTGCAATCCCCACCCCAGAACACTCCCTGGAACACCCCTTTTCAGTCACTCCACGCTCTTCTTACAAGCACAGAGGATGGGGCTTCTCCACACTGCCTCCGAGGCAGGGCGGATGAGGGGGGAGGTTAGTTTTTCAGGAACCAACCTCAGAGCCCGCAATCCGAGGTCAGTTCCCAGAAAAAAGCATATCCTTTGGCCCTGTAGACATTGTCTAGTAGCCATAGGATTGCTTCCTCCATCTATATTGTTACTTTCCCATAATCCTTTTGGGTAGAGAACAAAAGATAGACATGTTCACCAGTAATCTCAATCTTTCTTATTCATTCATTCATTCATTCATTTATTACACTTCTATACTGCCCAATAGCTGAAGCTCTCTGGGCAGTTCACAAAAATTAAAACCACAGAATATAGCATAAAATACAATATACAATATAATAGCTTAAAACTACAGCATAAAAGTATAGCCAGAGTAAAATCAATACAGCAATACAGAGATTTCAAATGCAATACCAGATTTAAAACAACAGAGCTAAAAGACTGGAATGCTAAGACGACTGGGAAAATAAAAAGGTCTTCATCTGGCACCGGAAAGAGCATAATGTAGGTGCCAGGTGAACCTCTTTTGGAAGCACATTCCACAACCAGGTTGCCCCAGCAGAAAAGACCCTTTTCATCCTAGCCACCTGTCTCACTTCTTTGGGCAGGGGCTCCTGGAGAAGAACCGCTGAAGATGATCTTAGGGTACATATGGGAGGAGGCGATCCTTCAGATTACCTGGCCCCAAGCCATTTCAGGCTTTGAATGTTAATACCAGCACTATGAATTGGGCCAGAAAGGGACTGGCAGCCAGTGCAGTTAGGAAAGTACTGGCATAATATCATCACATTGTCCAGTCCCCATTAATAATCTTGCTGCCCTGTTTTGGACCAGCTGAAGTTTCCAGACCGCTTTCAAAGGCAGCCTCACATATAACGCATTGCAGTAATCCAGACGAAAGGTTATCAGAGCATGGATAACTGTAGCTAGGCTTTCTCTGTCCAGAAAAGGGCACAGTTAGTATATCATCCTAGCTGAGAAAAGGTGCTCTGTGCCACTGAGTTCACCTGCACCCCAAGTGACAGATCTGGGTCGGAGACCACCCCCAAACTATGAACGTGATCCTTTAGGGGGAGTGCAACCCCCTCCAGAACAGGTTGAACATCACCTAGGTGGGCAGACAAACCACCCACTAACAGTACCTCCATCTTGTCTGGATTGAGTCTCAGTTTATTGGCCCTTCTCCAGTCCGTCACCATGCCCAGGCACTGATTCAGAACAGCCACTGCCTCACCTGGTTTTGATGAGAAAGAGAGGTAGAGCTGGGTGTCATCTGCATATTGATGGCACCTCAGCCCACACCTCTGGATAACTGGTTTGATTTTAATTTATTGTATTTATTTAAAAATGTCTTTATTTTAAAAATTGATTGGTTTATGTTCACCCTGTCCCAAATGATAATCACAACCCTCCCCTGCCTTACTATTATTATTAGTCGTAGTAGTTAGTTAGTTAGTTAGTTATCACATTTCTACTGCCCCATAGCCAAAGCTCTCTGGGTGGTTTACAGTAACCTCTATTGTGCCCTTCCCAATATGATTCCTGACCAGCAAAAAGCCAGTCTGAATAAAATGTTCTTACCCCACTTCCAAAACAAATACTGAATAATACAAATACCTGCTTTGGCAAGTCTCCTGGAAATTAAGGAATCCCAGAGTTAAATAATGTTGGTAGCCCGCCACAATGATGATGATAATAAATCTGAGAAAAGATGCCATATGTACTTAAATATGTATTTATTAGAGTTTATTATATAGTTAATTATGCTCAGAATCTGTTCTTTTAAAATGTTTTAATTGTTTTAATTATGGGGTTGTATTGTTTTATCTTGCTGTTCACTGCTCTGAAATTTTTGATATGGAGTGGTATATAAATATTGTAAATAAATAAATAAATATTTCAGTTTTTCCTGGATAAACTCATTTTGTGTGTGCCTGTGCATGTGTATCACATAGGAGGATAATGTAAGCCGCCTTGAATTCCTTGCCAGAGGGAGAAAGGCGGGGTATAAATGCAATAAATAAATAAATAAATAAATAAATAAATATCACATAGGGAAACATGATTCCCTATCTACAGTCTGATGTAGTACACACCCCAAAATGCTCATTCATGTGCTTTTGCTGAATATGTAGTTCAGCTCTTCGTAAGTAATAAATAAGCAATGGTGCAGCCAAGCAGAACTGGAAGTGCTTGATTTCTTGGGAACCAGTCTCTCCAGAACATAACACTGGGCACAGATAGGGATGGCGGAGAATTTCTCCACGAATCTCTGGGAGGCCGAATGCCAACACATTCAGCACCCCGAAATTGGTGGTGAAATTCTCTGCCGGCTCCCCGCCCCCCCCCCCCGGGATGGGACTTACCTCGTGCAAATGTCCCTCTCGGCGGCGGGTCTCAGCGGCGTTTCGGTGGCGTTTCGGCAGGGGTGGCAGCCAGTCTTCTGACCGGCCGCTGCCGCCGCCATTGCAAAATAAAAAAAGGAAAGTAAAAAAAAAACACACACACCCGTGATAGGGTACGTAACGATTTACGTAGCCTATCACGGCTAGATTTCCAAAGTCAGCCGTGATAGGCTACGTAAATCATCACGTAGCCTATCATGGGTGACTTTGAAAAAAAAAAAAGTGCGTCTGCAAATGGCGGCGCCCATGGGGCGCCGCCATTTGCATTCCTTAGTTTGGCACGTCTAGTCTATGTAAAGATTTACATAGACTACGGCGAAAATAAGGGCAACGCAAATAGCTTTTTTTTTTTTTCCAAAGTCACCCATGATAGGCTTAGAGGTGCACGAAAGTCACTTACCTGGTCTCGCAGCTTGCTTCGCGGTGGGGGGGAGGCGCTTCGCTGCTCCCCCCGAAGTTCAGGCCGGGGGGGGAGGCTTCCCGCCTCGCCCAGCCGAAATTCAGGCCGGGGAGAAGCGCCCCGTCTCCCCGGCCGCGAACTTCAAAAGAAAAAAAAAACACCCCTGTGATAGGCTACGTAACGATTAATGTAGCCTATCACGGCTAGATCTGCAAAGTCAGCTGTGATAGGCTATGTTAATCGTCACGTAGCCTATCACGGGTGACTTTGAAAAAAAAAAAGCGCGTACGCAAATGGCAGCCCCCATAGGGAGCCGCCATTTGCGTTCCTTATTTGGTCCCTGTAGTCTACGTAAAGATTTACGTAGACTATGGCAAAAATAAGGGCAACGCTTATTCGCACTTTTGCATGTGTTCAGTAATAAGTCTTGTACCATTGTTTCTACATTAATCTGCATGTTTAAAATCTGCATGAAAATTCACACTTCAATATGTATTTATGCATGTATTTTCTCAAATTTTAGTACCTAACCACTATTCTGAAATGAAAACCCATCCAAGTTGTAATGAAATATCTACAATGGGTAAAGAAAACATGTTATTTCTTCACAGGCTAGTTAAATTTAGCTCTGCATCAAGTATGCATCAGCCAAATTTTAAAGAACAGAGTTTGTTTTTATCCTTGCCAATTGTCCTTTATTTCAAAAAATATATCTCATTCTGTGTTTGATACAACTCAGAGTGACATTGAAAAATAGACCTATGCATCATTTGAACTTTCCTTTGTTAAAAATAGCAGTGTACCTTCATGTTAGGTTTAAAAACACACACATCTGGTATCTGTGACTGAAATTTGCAGTGAATATCAATTCCAGTAGACAAAGTGTGTGTGTGTGTTTAGTTACATTTATATCCTACCTTTTTCCTCTTACAGGGAAACCAAAGCAGCTTACATGGTCCCTGTCTTCTGCATTTTATCCCCCCAACAACCCTGTGAGGTAGGTTCAGCTGAAAGTCAGTGACTGGCCCGAAGTCACCCAGTGAGTTGCATCACTATGTCAGGACTAGAACCCAGATCTCTCAAGTCCATGTCCAACACTCTAACCATTACACCACAATAATTTCAAGATTCCTGATCTGTTTAGAGCAAGAATGGGCAACTTGTGGCCCTCCAAATGTTTTGGCCAGTGGTGATCCTTCACCATTGGCTATGCTGACCAAGGCTGATGGGAACTGAAGTCCAAAACATCTGAAGGGCACCAGGTTGGGGAAGGTTGCTCTTGATTCTCCAAGCCTCTTCCAACAGAAAAGACACAGGGGAAACAGGATCAAACTCAGCATCAAGATTAGTTTGCCTGCCCCCAGCTGTGAACATATATGGAACTACACAAACACCATGATATAGCATGACCACATGGTAAGCACACATAAATGAAAGGATAAGCAGTCTGTATAATATATTACAAGGTGCCCTATGTTCCTACACATTTGTACTTTGGCTACAGCAACGCCACATCACGGGCTCTGAAACATACAGTAGACTATACACTTTTCTAACACATTTTTTTGAAGACTTACAAGTCTACAAGCTAAATTAATTTAAGTGTGCAATGGAGGCATGGCACCCCCCAAGTGTCAGTTCAACACTTCAAAGCCTGAGGATCAGGTTGCTAAGGGAGTGACCTGCTCCCCTTTTCCCAACCTGTCAGTGGGTCATTTGTGCATGCTTGACACTGACAGCTGTCAAATCACTTCTCGAGTGAAAGTGTTGTGACAAGTTGTTTGACAAGAACAGAATATGGCTCTGCTGGGCTAAATGAAGTAATGTGGAGAGGATGAAACTGACAGGGATACTGAGAAGAGGGGAACATGCCTGCGGGCCTACATAGCAGACCCAGGCAGACTTATGCTGTGCAGTTGTGCAAGAGTAGCAATAAAAAAAAGTTTTTAAAATGTACGACAATGTTTGTGCACTTTTCAAGACTCACAAAAATGTGCAAATTGCAATTTGGATGATTGGCAGAACTCAGTGTGAAAATGTGCAAATTGCAAATTGCCATAAACAAAAACCGAAAATCCGCGTACTGGCTCAACTCGCTACAGAGAGAGTCAGCACCAGAAGAGAAGAAAGTAGAATGAAATCTGTGGGGCCGAACTGGAACAAAATCCATGGAGCTTCACCCCCCAAATGGAATCCTCCAACATCCCTAGATGAGACTTCTCCAATTCTCTCCATCACAGTGGTTGAAGAGGTGGAGGATGAGGAAGGCATGCAAGAATGTAGATTTGTAAGGTGTGTGATATTATCATGGAGAATCATGCACTGAACATAGTCCTCATGAGGACAATGGCCCAGCTATATTATCATCATCCCTGGCCATTGTCAGTTACACACCTGGCAGATTTTTTTTAAGTTTGAGAAATATTATCTATTTCATGATATGGTGAGGTGCAGGCGGTGAGGGGATGACAAACCCTTTCTTTCAGAAAAAGATCCTCCTAATCAAAGTATAATTATTCTGAACTGTACTTTCCTCTGCATACTCCTGAGGTTTACATTTTATCTGTTGAGGGTTGTGCATATTTTATTATTGATTTGCATAAGTACACTTCAATATAAAATAATAGCCTACATTTTATTCCCTGAGATTGGGAAGCCACATGAAAAAGTGTTTTCTGTGATATTCCTGACAAGTAAAATACTGCACATCTCTTTCTATGAGCAGGATGTTTAAAAGAGGAGAGGAAAAGTATCAGTTGTATTCACTGATAATGTGATTTCAAAGCCAACCATCAGCTACCTGAGATTACAAAAACATTTTAGACTGTGATTGACTTTGGAGGGGGGAGGGGGAATGGATGCCAAGAAGCCAAAGAGATTAGTTTAAACATGAACTTGTCATCTTACATGATAGAAATCCTGTAATAGACTCCATCTTCCCAATATATTTGTAACATCCCAGCTGCCAAGCCACAAATAAATATCAAGGCCGTTACCACATCCTGTATGTCAAGAAACAGAGCTAATATGCTGCATTTTCAATATACAACAGGCAGCCTATCACACCAGCAAAGTTCTCCATCCCTTTAATATTTAATGTCAAGGATTCAATATGGCTCCTGCAGTTCCTGTTTTGATGGATTCCGGCATGTATGCTAACAGTCCTAGAGAGCTGTAAAGCATTCTCTCTTCACTGCCTGAGAATCTTCTAAAAAGCACGGGGACAGTCCCCTTCATGGATCACTGCCTTGTTGTGGCAAAGGGGCTTGCGTAACTCAGTGAAGCCATAAGCTATGCCATGCAGGGCCACCCAAGATGGACAGGTCATGCCGGAGAGTTCTGACAAAACGTGGTCCACTGGAGAAGGAAATGGCAACCCACTCCAGTATCCTTGCCAAGAAAACCCCATGGAACGTATCACAAGGCTAAAAGACATGACACCGGAAGATGAGACCCTCAGGTCAGAAGGTGTCCAATATACTACTGGGGAAGAGCAGAGGGAATTTCCAAGTAGCGCCAGAAAGAGTGAAACGGCTGAGCCAAAGCCAAAAGGACACTCAGCTGTGGTTGTGTCTGATGGTGAAAAGAAAGTCCGATGCTGTAAAGAACAAGATTGTTTAGGAACCTGGAATGTCAGATCAATGAATCAAGGTAAGCTGGAGGTGGTCAAACATGAGATGGCAGGATTGAACATCGACATCTTGGGAATCAGCGAACTAAAATGGACAGGCATGGGCGAATTTAATTCAGGTAACCATTATATCTACTACTGTGGGCAAGAATCCCTTAGAAGAAATGGAGTAGCACTCACAGTCAACAAAAGGGTGGGAAAAGCAGTACTGGGGTACAATCTCAAAAACAATGGAATAATCTCAGTACGAATCCAAGGCAAACCATTCAACATCACAGTAATTCAAGTCTATGCCCCAACCACTGATGCTGAAGAAGCTGAGGTTGATGGGTTCTATGAAGACCTACAACACCTTCTAGAACTATCACCCAAAACTATCACTATCACCCAAAATGTCCTCTTCATAATAGGGGATTGGAATGCTAAAGTAGGAACTCAAGAAATCACCGGGATAACAGGCAAGAATGGCCTTGGTGTACAAAATGAAGCAGGACAAAGGCTAATAGAGTTTTGCCAAGGGAACATGCTGATCATAGCAAACACTCTTTTCCAACATCACAAGAGGCAACTCTACACATGGACGTCACCAGATGGTCAATATCGAAATCAGATTGACTATGTACTTTGCAGCCAAAGATGGAGAAGCTCTATACAGTCAGTAAAAACAAGACCTGGAGCTGACTGTGGCTCAGAATCATGAGCTTCTTGTTGCAAAATTTCGGCTTAAATTGAAGAACGTAGGGAACACCACTAAACCATTCAGGTGTGACCTAAATCATATCCGTTATGAATATACAATGTAGGTGAGGAATAGGTTTAGACCTGATAGACAGAGTGCCTGAGGAACTATGGATGGAGGTCTGTAACATAGTTCAGGAGGCAGCAACTCAATCCATCCCAAAGAAAAAGAAATGCAAGAAAGCCAAGTGGCTGTCTGATGAGGTTTTAGAAGTAGCTGAGGAAAGAAGGGAAGCGAAAAGCAAGGGAGAAAGGGAAGATATACCCAACTGAATGCAGATTTCCAGAGAATAGCAAGGAGAAACAAGAAGGCCTTCTTAAATGAACAATGCAAAGAAATCGAGGAAAACAACAGAATGGGAAAGACTAGAGATCTCTTCAAGAAAATCGGACATACCAAGGGAACGTTTTGTGCAAAGACGGGCATGATAAAGGACAAAGAAGGCAGGGACCTAACAGAAGCAGATGAGATTAAGAAGAGGTGGAAAGAATACACAGAAGAACTATACAGGAAAGATCTGAATGTCCCTGATAGCCATGATAGTGCAGTCCCTGAACTTGAGCCGGACATCCTAGAGAGTGAAGTCAAGTGGGCCTTAGGAAGCATTACTTACAACAAAGCTAGCGGAGATGACAGTATTCCAGCTGAGCTATTTAAGATCCTAAAAGACGATGCTGTTAAAGTGCTGCACTCACTATGCCAACACATTTGGAACACTCAGCAATGGCCACAAGACTGGAAAAGTTCAGTTTACATTCCAATTCCAAAGAAGGGCAATGCCAAAGAGTGTTCAAACTACCGTACAATTGCGCTCATTTCACATGCCAGCAAGGTTATGCTAGGGGTGCACGAAAGTCCCTTACGTGTCCTCGAAGCTTTTCGCGGTGGGGGGGAGGCACTTCGCTGCTCCCCCCGCGAAGTTCAGGCTGGGGGGAGGCTTCCCGCCTTGCCCGGCCGAAATTCAGGCCGGGGAGGAGGTGCCTCGCCTCGCCCGGCCGCGAACTAAAAAGTTAAAAAAAAAACACGCCCCCGTGATAGGCTACGTGTCAATTAACGTAGCCTATCACGGCTAGATCTGCAAAGTCAGCCATGATAGGCTACGTAAATCATCACGTAGCCTATCATGGGTGACTTTAAAAAAAAAAAAGCGCGTACGCAAATGGCGGCCCCCATAGGGAGCTGCCATTCGCGTTCCTTATTTGGTCGCTGTAGTCTACGTAAATCTTTACATAGACTACAGCGACCAAATAAGGAAGGGGAATGGCGGCTCCCTATGGGGGCCGCCATTATCCATACGCGCTTTTTTTTTTTTTAAGTCACCCGTGATAGGCTACGTGACAATTTACGTAGCCTATCACGGCTGACTTTGCAAATCTAGCCGTGATAGGCTACGTTAATCGTCACGTAGCCTATCACGGGGGCATGTTTTTTTTTTCTTTTATTGGAATGGCGGCGGCGGCAGCCGGTCAAAAGACCGGCTGCCGCTCCCGCCCCGGATGAAGACCCGCCAAACCGCCGGCCGGACCCGCCACCGGGAGGGACATTCGCCAAAGGTAAGTCCCATCCCAGGGGGGGGCGGGGGGGTGGAGAATTTCTCCCCAAAACTTGTTCGGGGGGCCGAACACGTTGGCGCTCGGCCCCCCGAAGTTTCAGGGAGAAATTCTCCGCCAACCCTAGGTTATGCTCAAAATCCTACAAGCTAGGCTTTAGCAGTATGTGAACCGAGAACTACTGGAAGTACAAGCTGGGTTTTGAAGAGGCAGAGGAACTAGAGATCAAATCGCCAACATTTGCTGGATCATGGAGAAAGCAAGAGAATTCCAGAAAAATGTCTATTTCCACTTAATTGACTATGCTAAAGCCTTTGATTGTGTGGATCACAACAAACTGTGACAAATTCTTAAAGAGATGGGAATACCAAACCACCTTACCTGTCTCCTGAGAAACTTGTATGAGGGTCAAGAAGCAACAGTAAGAACCAGACATGGAACAACCAATTGGTTCAAAATTGGGAAAGGAGTATGACAAGGCTATATATTGTCACCCTGCTTATTTAATTTATATGCAGAGTACATCATGAGAAATGCCGGTTTGGATGAATCACAGGTCGGAATTAAGATTGCCGGGAGAATTATCAATAACCTCAGATACTCAGACGATGCCACCCTAATGGCAGGAAGCGAAGAGGATCTAAAGAGCCTCTTGTTGAGGGTGAAAGTGGAGAGTGCAAAAGCTGGTTTGAAACTCAACATTAAAAAAACTAAAATCATGGCATCTGGCCCCATCACTTCCTGACATATAGAAGGGGAAGAAATGGAAGCAGTGACAGATTTTATTTTCTTGGGCTCCAAGATCACTGCAGACGGTGACTGTAGCCATGAAATTAAAAGACACTTGCTCCTTGGGAGGAAAGCTATGGTAAACCTAGACAGCATAGTCAGAAGCAGAGACATCACCTTGTTGACAAAGGTTCGTATAATCAAAGCTATGGTTTTCCCAGTAGCAACGTATGGCTGTGAGATCTAGACTGTAAGGAAGGCTGAGTGCCGAAGAATCGATGCTTTCAAACTGTGGTACTGGAGAAGACTCTTACGAGTCCCCTGGACTGCAGGGAGGTCAAATCAGTGTCTCCTAAAGGAAATCAACTCTGACTGTTCATTGGAAGGACAGATACTGAAGCTGAAGCTGAAATTTTTTGGCCACCTAATGCAAAGAGAAAACTTCCTGGAAAAGACCCTGATGCTGGGAAAGATTGAAGGCAAATGGAGAAGGGGACGGCAGAGGATGAGATGGCTGGATAGCATCACCGATGCAATGAATATGGACTTGAGCACGCTCCGGGAGAGAGCGCAGGACAGGAAAGCCTGGCGTGCTATGGTCCATGGGGTCACGAAGAGTCGGACAGGACTGAACAACTGAACAACAACATATATTTGGTTAATATCTGGATAGAGTGCATGTGTATTTAACACACTGGATACGTGAGATTCTAGATAGTGGCAAGCCAAGTTTCCCTCTGTTCCTCTCCCCCATCCCCCAAGCCTCCACATCTCTAGTGAAGAGTACCTCACTCTGAGGAGTTCCCAACAAAGGCTGGCTGTGAACTGGTTGATACAGATAGGAAGGGTTCTGGCCCAACCTGGCAGCAGAGAGAGCACTTTTCAGGAGTATAAACCAGCTTCTGCATGGAGAATGTAAAGGTTTTGGGATCACAATGTTTACTGTTTGGGGTTATCTAGATGTTTCATTCTGTTTGGGCTACCTGGGCACACAGCAGTCTAAAGGTGCTTCCATACTTAAATCTAATTTCTGGACCAAAAAATAAATTACATACATTTTACATACATATATATATATATATATATATATATATATATATATATACACACACACACACACACATACATACATACATACATACATATATATATATATATATATGGAGAGAGAGCGAGAGAGCATAACAGTAAATCATTCAAGTAATATAGAATAGATTCAGTCTGTTATTTTTCTTCTATTGGAAACCACAGCTGCAGGGTTTGAAAATCCACATGGGGGGGGGGGCCCAAGGCAGAAGGAGAAGGGCATTTGGAGTCCAAGTTCTACTAGTTGTATTCTCGTTAGAAAGCAAGGAATGAAGTATTTTGTCCCATGGCCTCCTGGTATCCTGAATTCAGGTGCACTCCACTGCTTCCCACCTAGAATTTGCAAGATGAAACAAAATTAGAAATACCACTTCTAGACTACAAGTGCAACACCTCTTGGCATACCAGCTTCTGAAAGTCCAAGGACTCCCCTTGCTGTGGTTTCGGACCGCGCCAACCCATAATGGAGAGACCCAGGCTCAAACTCAGACCTTTGGTTTTATGAAAGACCAATTCTCACAGTTTCTCCCAGTCCCTCATGGAACTCAGCAGTGAAGCGTTTTGTTTACTCTTCCAGGACTTTTCTCCTACCAAGCCGTTTGCTTTGATATAACTCAGACTTTCTCCTACCCTGGCCTCGATAAGCATCTGTTGAGGCTCATTCACCATTTCCTGGCATATCTAATGTGCTCTTGACATATTATCCAAGGCATTGTGGGAGGTGCTTATCCATGATGAGTGGATCCCACCCCGCTGGGGGCTGCGTCTAAATGATCCAACCATTCCAAGTGCCAATCCTGTGAGAAAGACCATGCAATTGGTCCCATCCACATTTACACGCAGCCTCCGACAGGTGGCATCCATGAATGGATACATTTCCACATGGCTTGGAGGCTATATCAAGTTCATCTAACTCTCTTCTTCACCTGATCATCTTCGGTCAACAAAGAGGAGTCATGTGTATATAGTAATACAAAAAACATTGATTCAGCTGACTTATTAGCCTGATTCAGGTATTCGGTACCAGTGCATGGGCTGGCCCTGCTACTGGATCCAGATGCACACACTGGTGATGCCCTGGGTGATAGATGATTGTCATCAGTCTGAAGGGGCCCTCCATCCACATGGATGTACATGCACAGAGCTTCCGCCATGGGTACGGGAACACTGATTGACACGCTAAACCTGACCGATGCATTGCCTGGGTGGATGGCCAGTGCATGGGTCTAGCTAGCCCTCACATTCTGGATGGTACCGAACCCTTAAATGGGACTATTATCAGCATTTTATATGGAATCTCTCTTGAAATGTAAAGCAAGCAATCACATGTTGTGCTGGTTGTCTGGCATGTAGCTAGGGCTTGTCTTACTACTTACTCTTGTGTAAGCCAGAGTTGTGCCAATTTGGATAAGGTCCACAGCACTCTAAGAGGAAAGGGTTAAACTTTCCCCCACCCTTTCCCCCCTGAAATCCCCCCTGCCCCTGCAGGGAAGCTAAAAACAAAAAAGTCTCCATAGGAGTCAATGGAAGTGTTTTGTTCTTCCCTTTTAAACACACACACACAGACAGTTCACATGATCGCCACAGCCCATCTTGTCTTATTTAAGGCATGGTGGGTTGCAGCATGTGCCGGTGGCCATTTTAGATATTAAAGCCACAGCAGATGGTCTCTGTGACTTAACATGTCATCTGAACCCCATAAGGCTGAATTGTTGCCATGGTTAACAAACTTTTTAAAAAAGTAAAGCAAGCACTGGAAATCCCCAGAGTAGGTTAGTAGACAAGACTAAAGGGAGATTTCAGTTTAAATCTCCCATCCATGAGGTCATTGCGTAGCCTTAGGCAAACCATGATCTTGCAGTCAAATGTACCTCACAGGTTTGCTGTTGTGAGGAAACATGAAATAACCTCATATAACCAAGATACCTGAGAGAGCACCTTCTTCCTAACCAACCTGCCCAGTCACTGAGGGCATCAGAGAGGGCATGACCCTGATGGCTCCACATAGACCCATGGCCCTGCTGGAGTCCACCAGGAAAAGAGCCTTCCACATGGTGGCCCCCTTCCTGTGGAAATCTCTGCCTTTGGAGGTCAGGCAGGCACCAACATTGTGTTCCTTCTGCCGCCTCCTGAATACATTGTTATTTCGAAAGGACTTCCTTGAGTGTCTAGTCGTGGTTTATTACATTCAGAATTTGTTTCTTCTAAAATGTTTTAATTGTTTTAACATGGCGTTTTATTCTTTTATCTCTGCTGTTCACTGCTCTAAAATCTTTTGATGTGGAGCAGTATATAAATATTGTAAATAAATAAATGTATGACCTCCTTGGATGAGATTTGGGTTTGGTAGAAGGTGCTATTAAATTAATTGGGAGCATCGTTTCCATTCAACCACCACCAATTTCAACTGGGATGGTGAGTTTTTCCTGTAATATTGTAAAATGATTTAGTCACTACACTTTCCTTGATACAGTAGACATCATTGTCACTCATGAAAGGAACAGAAATTAATGTCAAATTCATAAATGGAAATTGAAACTTTTTTTCATCCAAGATTTTATTTCATGAACATTAAAGTACACTGCAACCACAAATTAGTTTAATTAATTAAAATGAACTTGTCACACATTTAACTTATGTTCTACATTTCATATCCCACTGAAAAATGACTTCCAAGGGAACTGTTATTAAAGGCTTATGGTAATCATTCATTCACAAGGACATCCTGGTTCACTGGTATGTAGTACTCAAGAAAAATAAAGGCATGATTTGCAACCAGCTTAGACTAGAAAACGTCACATACATGCAGCTAAACAGTGTGATTGGAGCATGTGTGCTGGGACACAATTTCTTAAATTCATTTTGCAGCAATGGGTTGTATGAAATGATTTGGCAGAGAGCACATCATACGGCTTTTGTGTAATCAAGTATTTTCTACAAATATCTCCTGCCAGTTTGTATACAGATTATAAGACATGATATATAACAAATGGCACAATGTTCTTTTATTGGCTTATTTATTAAAATAGGTCACTATCACTTGGATAACAGGATATAATACCTTTGTCCCCTTGAACTGTTAGTCTAAATAGCTTATATGAAACACCATTGTCTTAACATCTGCTTGCCCTCCAATATGTTCCCACTTGACACAGATCTCTGTTATACTGTGCCTTCATATCCGATTAAACACAGAGCCAGATTGAGTCTAACATGAATTTCCCACAAACTAGGGATGTCAGAGAATTCCGCCACAGATCTCGGTGAGGCAGAATGCCAGTGCATTCGGCCCCCCAAACTCCATGGCAGAACGACTTGCCACCCCCCTCATCCCCCTGCAGATCCCCCCCGGGATGAGACTTACCTGGGGCAGATGTTCCGGATGGCAGCGGCTCCAGCGGCGGCTGCAGTGGTGGCAGAGGCGGCAGCTGGTCTTCCAACCACCTGCCATCGCCACCACCATTTGAAGTCTGTCCCCCCTCCCCCATTCGTGATAGGCTACGTAAAGACTTACGTAGCCTATCACGTCTGGATTTTTTAAAAAAAAACGTGTACGCAAATGGCGGCAGCTACAGCCACCACCATTTACGTTCCTTATTTTTGGCCGTCTTACTCTACATAAATATTTACGTAGACTAAGATGGCGGAAATAAGGGGGAACACAAATAGCGTAGCGGACGCTACTTGCATTCCCCCTTATTTTCGCCGTCTTAGTCTTCGTAAATATTTATGTAGAGTAAGATGGTGAAAATAAAGGGGAATGCAAATAGCATCTGCTACGCTATTTGTGTTCCCCTTTCTTGTCTTCGTCTTAGTCTACGTAAATATTTAGGTAGACTAAGACGGCCAAAAATAAGGAACGCAAATGGCGGCGGCCGTAGCCACCGCCATTTGTGTATGCGTTTTGTGTGTTTTTTTAACCCAGACGTGATAGGCTACGTAAGTCTTTACGTAACCTATCATGGCTGAATTCAGGGACACAAACGGCGGCAGCTACGGCGCCGCCATTTGCGTCCCTGCTAGCCAGAAGCCGGATGTCCGGCTGCTGGCGGAGCTGGCTGGCAGCTCCGCAGAATCCCCGCGGAGCGGAGCCGGCCAGCCAGGATTCCGAGGGGAGGATTCCGGGAGGAGGGACGGAGCGCCTTCCCCCCCCCAGCAGAACCCAGTGGAGCCAGGTAAGCGGGGTTGTGTACACCCCTACCACAAACACAGTATGCAGCCTGTATCAAAGGTGAGACCATTATCTAGACAATTATTCATTGTAACATGCACCAATGTGCCCTTCAAATGGCACCTGCAATTAGCAAAATAGCGATCAAGACTAGAAGATGAAGACTTCTGTAAAGATTCATCTGTTAACAACCCACTTCCCAGCTGGAGGGATTAGCTATTTCATGCTTTAGGTCACATCAGTGCTCAAAAGATTAGTTGGCATTGGCACAACCATGGGCATCCAAGGGCTAACGTCTCACAGGGTAGCGTCAGCTACTGATGAGGCACAGTGGCTTACAGAACCAGCAGTAGAATGTCAAATACCAGGTTGCCATCCTCTTGGTCCATCTGATGTCTTTATCTTATATTCATATGGTGCTAGCCCAGAGGCGGCATGTTGGTAAAAAAGGGTAAACCATGGCTTCACCCTGCCATTGACTTTACCCCCCAAATCAACATCTGTACTGGTCACCAAACCTGCCAAACTGAGCATGATGAATAACCATATTCAGCATGTGTGTGTCCCTCAGGAGTCCATACCATACAGCTGCAGATCTTCCCCCTGTATCATCCATTTTTAATAGGGATGGCGGAGAATTCCACCACGGATTTCAGTGAGGCCGAATGCACTGGCATTCAGCCCCCCGAAAACCATAGTGGAACGGCCTGCCACCCTCCTGCAACCCGCGGATCCCCCCCGGGATGAGACTTACCTGGGGCGGATGTTCCGGACGGCGGCAGCTCTAGCGGTGGCTTTGGCGGCGGCGGCAGCGGCAGCGGCAGCGGCTGGTCTTCCGACCAGCTGCAGCCACCGCCATTTGCAGTCTGGTCTTTTTTTTTTTTACATAGACGTAGTAGGCTACATAAAGACTTACGTAGCCTATCATGTCTGGGTAAAAGAAAAAAGAAAAAGCATACGCAAATGGCGGGCAGCTATGGCGGCTGCCATTTGCGTTCCTTATTTTTTGCCATCTTACTCTACGTAAATATTTACGTAGACTATTACATTGAAAATAAACGGGAACGCAAATAGCATAGTGGGCACTATTTGCGTTCCTTTTTGATTCGTTGTTTTAGCCTACGTAAATATTTACGTAGGCTAAAATGGCGAATCAAAAAGGAACGCAAATAGCGCCCACTACACTATTTGCATTCCCCTTTATTTTCACCGTAATAGTCTACGTAAATATTTACATAGACTAAGACCGCGAAAAATAAAGAATGCAAATGGCAGCCGCCGTAGCTGCTGCCATTTGGGCACGCATTCCTTTTTTAACCCAGACGTGATAGGCTATGTAAATATTTACGTAGCCTATCATGGTTGAATACATGGATGCAAATGGCGGCAGCTAAGTCAGCCACCATTTGCATCCCTGCTACCCAGCGGCTGGATGTCTGGCTGCTGGCAAAGCCGGCTGGTGGAGCCAGCCGGTGGCTCCGCGGAATTCCTGAGGAGCGGAGCTGGCCGGGCAGGACTCCGGGGGGAGGGACGGAGTGCCTCCACCCCCCATCGAGGATTCCAGGGGGAGGGATGGAATCCCCCCCCCACCGCGAAGCAGATCTGCGAAACGGTAAGTGACTTTCGTACATCCCTAATTTTGAATGGCGATACCGCTTGAGGACCTGTATGATCTATTCCATGCTGGTGTCACCATTCGCCTTGCTTATTGCGAATGTCACTGGGCATGCAGAACGCAAAAAAGGATGCATGTCCAGTGACCACTGATGATGACTGCTTGATCATATATAAACAAGATCAATAGGAAATACTATACCTCTATGCCTCGCATGCTTGACAGTAACATTCATAAAAGATATGACTATTACCGTTAGCACCGACAAGAACAATAATTGTGTCACATAGGAAAACCACCAGGTATTATTCTCCATGGTCAGGTGGGGTGTGAAGGCACTTCTAGACGCCAACATCCAGCGTACATCACTTTTCTGCTATAACATTCAGATGTTACTGCCCAAAGGAAGCATGCTTAGCCACTGCTGAAGACATCATCCCTGAGGTCTGGAGGCCTGAGGCATCTGCCACCTCCCACAATGGAACCATCTCACCTCTGAAAGGAGTGTGACTTAATATAGTGACTGTGACCTCTGTAAAAGTGAAAGACTATGTTTGGGAATGTGGTGAGAGCAAATGTGCGGATTCCTGCATTCTCGATTGCTATGGAGACAGCTATATGGCTTTTATTGAGCACTGCTAAGCAAAGTAACCACCAGTACTGTACAGTACAGTACAGTAACAGACCAGTGGCTGTGTCACTGAACAGCCTTCTTAAGCATATAGCAATATTTATGCATATGATGCTTCCCCTGGTTCAGTGGAGGTTAGTGGCTCCATTTTCAGTGGGGCTCTGAATCCGGTCTGGGTTTCGGCCAGAACTGGTCAGAACTCTAAAGGAGCTATCCAAGGTGCATTTTGGGTATAGGGTTCAGCACTTTGGATAGCTCCTTTACAGTTCTGACTGGTTCTGACTGAGACCCAGAGAGAATTCACTGCCCCACAGAAATCGGAGCCACCAGCTTCTACTACTCTGATCAGCTATTATGATGGTGATTGTTTCTAGCCTCTGACTAGGTTATTCATTATTTTAACATTTTATTTTATTTATATCCCACCCTTCCTCACAAAAAGCCCAGGGTAACTTAGAAGATATATAAAACACCATACACCACATTAACAACATTAAAAGCATGGCTCTAAAATCACAAATATATTACAAATATATAATAAAATAAAACCATAAACACAATCAATCAATCTATCTATCAATCAAAAAACAAATAGAACACTTGCCCATAACCCCAAAGCCTGCACAAATAAATAGGGTTGTACGAAAGCCACTCACCAGTCCGCTGGGGGGGTCTGTGGGGGGGGAGGTGATCCGTTCCTCCCCCCGGAATCCTCCCTGGCCAGCTCCGCGCCATGGTGGATCTGCGGAGCCGCCAGCCGGGTCCATCTGCAGGTGGACTTCCATCTGCTGCCGTTCTGCAGAAATATAAATACATATTTAACTAGTGCCTAAATTACAACAGCTTGGGCTACAACAGGTTAGTATTTAAAAAAGTAAATAGCAGTTAGGGATATTGTAGGAATCCATTTGGAGGGTAGAGCTCAATGTGTTTTCACCAGCTCAGTCCCCACCCCCACCCCCGGACTTTGGCTCATGCATCCCCAAGTTGGCCTAACTTGTCATCAGATGAGTCAGGCCAGGTCACAGTTTTCTGGGCATTTTATTTGTGCAAATTGCCATTCGTGCAAACTCGGGGGCATAAATATTTACATAAATCATGATTTGTGCAAAATTACAGCTGCAAATAGTGCAATTTGCAAAAGCTTGCAGGCATAAATGGTCTACTTACACCATTTAAACCCACGATTTTGTGCAAATTGCCCTATTTATGGCCACAATTTTGCACAAATCCTGATTTCCAAAAGCAAACAGGATTTCCCCACGACGGCCATCCCTAATAGCAGTTTATGAATAGCAAATAGTCTTGTTTTCCCAGGAACAATTTTGATTTAGATGCCAGTTGGGCTATCTGCAAAGGATTAAAGGGTCCTGAAACATTTAATAATAAACACTGGCATGGGCAAAACTATTTCCAATGCAATTGTGTTTGCATTGCAAAGATTTGCTTCCAGTATAAGGTACACCAGTAAACACTACAGAAGTAAACAGGTTCTACTTTGACTATTTCTAGTATTCTTATATATGATGACACTGATTTACGTATTACTGTTCTTTGTAAATTCTTAAGGATTTTCCTTAAAGCTTCAAGTTCCCCTGATTTTAAATCCTTATATTGCCAAAACAGTTCAACTAGTGCCTTGACAGAACTACAGTGTTTAGTCAATTATCCAACATGTATGCTTTTTTGGCCTTTTTGACTGGAGACATGAAGGTTGGAGCAATGCCATTGTTCTTGTATATGTACTCATATCTGGCCAAGCAGGTTCTGCAGGTTTTTGTAGGGCCCCCAAAATAAGTGACAGCAGCACAATACTAATTTCTTGACATCACATTCCAAGCTCCAGAGAGGGAGAGGGAGCCCTCCATGCAGCCAAGCAAGTGGGCGAATGGGTGGTGTGTTGATGTTTTTTATTCCCTTCCATATTACAGTGCGAATCAGAGAAGAACTATGAGTGAGATGGTCCAGTTGGAAATACTGGTCACTTAACAAATGCACCAAATTTGTATTCCAAACTGGATTGCTACCAGGTTTGGTGACATCATCACTAGAATGAATGGGTATAGTTGTAAAGACACAGTGAGGGTTTGTTGGATACACAGAAAATGCCTGAACCTGGTTGCCCTGGCTGTCCTTATGGAGGTAGAACAAAGAAAGAACAGACAACAAAGACCCATAGCAAGGCCTGAGGATATTGCAACACAGATTAAACACAGCATGGGATTCATCCTATATTTTTGTTTCATATTTGAAAATACTAAGAAATTGATTGTTGTTCCTCTTGGTTAAAAAAAAAAAAAGCAGCATATATTTCTTTTACTATCTTGTCAATGTGAAGGAAACATCCAGAGATTGCCTTGAACCTTTAAATGGTAACTTGGGGATGGTTAAAACATTCCAGATATTTACTGGGGTGCTCATTCTTTGCTTTGGGTATCTTGGAGAAATTTGATAGCTTTCTTTTCCTGCAGTTAATCCATTCTTAAACATCATCTCTCTCCCCCCTTTATATCCTGGATAAAGGATTCCAGAATAGACTGTTTGGACTGGCTAGTGCAGGGGTGGCTAACTTGTGGCACTCAAAATGTTTTGGCCTACATCTCCCATGATTCTTCACCATTGGCTATGCTGGCTAGGGCCCGGCTGAGGGGAGTTGTGGGCCCAAAATTCTGAAGGGCGACAAGTTGCCCAACCCTGGGCTAGTGAAATTCTTCTCCAGACCCATGGGTAAATTTACATGGTCGATTTCTCTTATCCTCTTATCTTATCTTTCATTTATCCTGAAATGATGCAACTTCCAATCAAAAGTGAACAATGCACATGTGTTTCTGAGTAATTCGAAACTGAATAAGGAGACTCTACAATATGTCCTGAACTGATATATAAGGAAGTATGTGGATCGTATAAGTATCGTAGTTGTTCTGTTAGCTCTGCACCATGCAAAAAGCAACTGAATGCTGTAGAAAACAATCATTGTCAAGGTCACATAGTTCTTCCTGGCTTTGGTTACATTTCTTTGCATTTGTGTGTTTGGATTTTGAAATATATCATGCACAGCAGTCTGAACTGTAAATGAGATAAAGGGGACTTTTGTCAGATAAAGGTACCTTCATTTTTTCCCTGAAAGAGTAGGAAGCCATGCTATCAATAGGGATGGACGAAAGTCCCTTACCTGTCCTCAAAGCTTGCTTCGCGGTGGGGGGGGGGAGGCGCTTCGCTTCTCCCCCCGAAGTTCATGCGAGAGGGGGGAGGCGCCCCGCCTCGCCCGGCCAAAATTCAGGCCGGGCGGGAGGCGCCCCATCCCTCGCTGGCGAAATTCAGGCCGGGTAGAAGCGCCCTGTCTACTTGGCCGTGAAAAAAAAAAAAAAAGTCACCCCCGTGATAGGCTACGTAACGATTAACGTAGCGTATCACGGCTAGATCTCCAAAGTCAGCCGTGATAGGCTACGTAGATCGTCACGTAGCCTATCACAGGTGACTTTGGGGGAAAAAAAGCGCGTACGCAAATGGCGGCCCCCATAGGGAGCCGCCATTTGCGTTCCTTATTTGGTCCCTGTAGTCTATGTAAAGATTTACGTAGACTATGGCGAAAATAAGGGCAACGCTATTTGCATTGCCCTTATTTTTGCCGTAGTCTATGTAAATCTTTATGTAGACTACAGGGACCAAATAAGGAACGCAAATGGCGGCTCCCTATGGGGGCCACCATTTGCGTACGCGCTTTTTTTTTTTCCCCCAAAGTCACCCGTGATAGGCTACGTGACGATTTACGTAGCCTATCACGGCTGACTTTGGAGATCTAGCCGTGATAGGCTACATTAATCATTACGTAGACTATCACGGGGTTTTGTGTTTTTTTTTACTTTCCTTGTAATGGCGGCGGCGGCAGCTGGTCGAAAGACTGGCTGTCGTCCCCACCCCTGACGAAGACCCGACGAACTGCCGCCGAGACCCGCCACCGGGAGGGACATTCGTGAAAGGTAAGTCCCATCCCTTGAGCGGGGGGGAGCGGATAATTTCACCGCCGATTTTGGGGGGCCGAATGCATTGGCACTTGGCCCCCCAAAGTTTCAGGGAGAAATTCTCCCCCATCCCTAGCTATCAACCACCCTGAATCCTGCAAGCCATCTTCCAGTCCCTTCAAATGGAGCTCAAAGAAGGGAACAGCAGGCATTGCTTCTCACCTTAAAGGGCATGACTTTGAACAAACACCTGTCTGAAATTCTGCCATTCATCTCCTTTCCCTCAGAAAGACATTCCCTTGTTTTTTGGCACTAGATTTTTGGCACTAGATTTTCTCTTGAGAGAAAGGAAATGGCTGTAGCAGATCAGAGTCCTGTGACCTTTGAGGACATGGCTGTGCATTTCTCAGAAGCTCTATGGATCTAAATTAAAGGGCACACTAGAAGGAAGTCATGCTAGAGCCTTGAGCACATAACATTTTAATTATATATTTCTGAAATATACCCCCCCCACACACACACACACAGGGTTTTTTTTGGGGGGGGGGTTAAAATCTTTTTGAAGAATCACAGTGCTTTACAAACTTCAAGAGCCAGGTTGAATAACAAAATCTATCAAACATCACAATCAAAACTAGAATTAAAACAATTATGTCTAATCACTACAAACATGACATCTGGTAAAATGGAGGTGTCTCCATTTAGACAGCACTGTCTAAAAGCAAGCAAGGATGGACTTAGGCTGGTCTGCCTGGTGAAAGAATTCTGCAGCAAATGAGTCTATCCCCATAAGGGCCTGAGTTGATCATCTTCCACCAGAAGGCTTATGTTTGCTTTTGCTTCCCTGTGTTTTCACAGTCTTGTGGTGCTGGATTGTCAGCGGGTCAGTCTTTGCTTAAAACCAGCTGGCAATTTGGAGGAGAGGCCATAGCTCAGTGGCAGAATGCATGCTTTACATGCAGGAGATCGCAAGGTTGATCCCCAGCATCTTCGGGTAGGGCAGGAAAAAATTCTTGCCTGAATCCCTGGAGAACCGCTGCCAGTCAGTGTCAGCAACACTGGGCTAGACGGACCATTGGTTTGACTCAGTATAAGGCAGCTTCCTATGTTCCTAAAACATCCCACAAGTCATCTTTGGATGCCAACATTTCTACCTTGAATTTCCAAAGCTGATAATTCCCATTATTCAACTCTGTCACTGCAACTTTTAACAGGTGGTCTGCTTGCCATCCTCCTCCTGTGATTACTTTGGTGTCATCCTGTCTTTTTCATTTGAGCGTACAGTTTCCACAGTTTGTCCTGGGCCCATAACCTGCGAGCCGTGTACCAGTATTGCTAAGAAACAGCTGCATTTTAGAAATCCTTTACTGTAACAACAGACTGCAAACAACATTAAACAGTATGACCTCAGCACCAAAAACAGGAATGCAATGTTAGAGCAGAATTTTTGGGGTGGGTCAGGGTATTTTAGAAAATGTTTTTACTGTAGAATTTTATTGTTTTAAACTGTTTTATTATATACTTCGTACATCGCCCAGAGTGGCTGGTGACCAGCCAGATGGGCAATTAATAAATTTAATAAATAAATAAACTTGCTTAGATCAGAGAGAAAGAGAAACAAAGAAACAAGCTGTAACAACATAGGTTACAGCTCCACCTGCTGGTGGAGGGGACCAATTACACTTTTAATGGTACAAAGCTAGCTCTTCCAGATTTAAATTAGAGGAATTTAATGTAGCATCCCCATTGTTAGTAACTGCCATTATTCTCCTATAGCTGTTAGTTCTGAATATTCTTCAGCTCACTTGCCCTGTTGCCCACCCATGTCATAGGATTCCAGCATGGTCCCTGTTTAAAGTTGTCAAATAAGAATTCCCCAGTCTTCTCCAAACTGATACAGTGTTTGAGGTAGGGATGATGTGGATGCCCGGCTGGGTCTGGGAGTCTGTCAGGCTCCCCCACACACCACTTGCACCCCCAGACCCTTCCAAAAGCTCACACTCACCTGGACCCGTCCAGCAAGCGCCCACCATTTTGCTGAGCTTGCTTGATTTTACAGAAAAAAATGAGGTAATTAAATATGTGCACCTTACTTACCTCCTTCTTTCCGTAAAAGCAAAGTCAACAAAATGACAGGACCCAAGATGAATGCGGGTGGCTCAGAGAGCTCATGGGGACTCAAGTGCGGATCTGGGGGGGGGCTCAAGTGGGGAGAGTGGTTCAGCGGGTGCCTGCTGATACTGAGCAGGGGTGGGTTTGTTGATCACTAGTTCGAGGACTTTGGAGGAAGCCCAGCTTGGAAGCCCAGTAAATTATTCACTTGTTTTATTCCACAAGTGGAATAATTGGAGGAAAATGTGTGTGTTCCATATGTACTCATCAGTAATGCAAGAGTGAATAAAACAGAAACCAAATGAACCCTCCTTTGGGCACAAAAGAAAAAGATTACAATAGTGTCATACTCACTGGCAATATTGTAATGTGGGAGACATCATATAAAACCTGCTATTGACCATTCTATTCCTGTTGGCAGAGAGGTCACAAGTCTTAATCTTTTGTCCAGCAAGTCATGCTCATTGGAATATTGTCTTAAAGATCACAGCTTTAAGAGCTGTGATCTTTACCAAGCTCACAGCTACCAAGCTATGATGGCAAAATGCTAGTATTTTCTGTGGAAGATGCTTTGACTTTCTCCCAGAAACACCAAGGACACCATCTCATCACAGATCTTCTGTGCAGGAACAGTTAGGCCAACAAACTACAACAGAGAGCAGTTAAGTTTTCAACAGATACTGCTGCAAGAGACATTGGGATCGCTATAACCATTAGATATTATGCATGGCTGCATTCAACATCCCTTGGTTGGGAAGGGAAGATTTGAGTCCCTTTTGATGTGACTGATCCAGTGGCTGCTGATGCCTCCAAACAGCCAGGGTGCTACAAGTCTATCCCCCCTGCCAAACCACTCCCATCAGTGGAGACTGGTGAGGGGCGGAACCCACAGAAAATCCTCCCCTTATCTAAGGTTTAAAGCTATTGTGTATGCTCACAAGCCCTCTGCCACCAAGTAAGTACCATCAACACTTTATATCAGGTCACCACATAACAGCACAATTGGAGATGGGTGAGAAATTTGCTCCGTTGAGGGGTAGATTTTTTCACACTTTACTCAATTCACACCTCCCTAGCCTGTCAGCAAGCCGAGGTGGAGTTATGTTTCAAACTGTGCACTTTTGCAAGCTTTCCAGTGCAGCTTGTCTTGGGGAAAATGTGCACAAAATGTGTGTATTTGAGAAAAGTGTGCACAAAACAGAATCTCAGCAAAGTAAAGTACTTGGAAAAATGCATACATTAATGCGTACATTATGAAAAAAAATGCACAAAACAAGTACTTTTTTTTTAATCGAAAGCTCATGCAGAAACAGGACAGAATGAGTTTGACCTCAAAAACATGACAATCTTGGCAAAACTGAGATTGACTGATCTGCCCATCCCTAGGCACAATGCAGACCTCAATAGTCCCATAATCAGAAAGCAAGAGATAACTTCCATGCAGACTAGACATGTGTGATTTGCCCAAGGCCACCTGGTGAATTCAAGGAAAAGCTTGGGTCTGAGTAAAGATCCATCAAATTCCTGTGCACAGTCAAGAACAAACATCACCAATCAACCTTAACTTTATAGCATCTCTTTAACAAATAGGCATTTAGCAGGAGGCTGCCTCTAGAAAGCTTAGCCCTATTTTAGATGGTGTTTTGGACTGGATATTTATGCTGTGGTATGAATGTTTTTGTGTGTTTGTTTGTTTGTTTTTAAAGTAGATTTTTATATTTACTATGTTATTTTCATTACCTTTGGTCTTGCTTATGTCCCGAACCATCCGATCGCCTCAGATTGCAAGCCCTTAAGGGACAGGGATAATGAATACATATCATGACAGCAACTAGAGCTACACTGATTTCATTGCCTTGCTATGAGACAAAGAAAAAGTGTGAGAAGTGTGCTGGGACTGTAGGTATTGGTGGAACTTCACTAGCCACGTGCTTCAGGCTTGAAGAAACAAACAGAGTGTACACAAAAGAATATTAATGCACTGCCCTTAGTCAACTACCTTTAGGATGGCTCTTCTTATGTTCTTGTGGAATTCACTTCCACAGGAGGTAGTAATGGCCACCAATTTGGATGGCTTTAAAAGGAGGTTGGACAAATTCATGGAGGACAAGGCTATTGATGGCTACTAGTCCTGATGGCTATATGCTACCTCCAGTATCAGAGGCAGTATGCCTATGTACACCAGTTGCTGGAGAACATGGGTGGGAGGGTGCTGTTGCACTTATGCCCTGCTTTATGGGTTTCCTGTGGGCAGCTGATTGGCCACTGTGTGAACAGAATGCTGGACTAGATGGACCCTCAGTCTGATCCAGCATGACTCTTTTTAAGTTCTCAGGATTCCAGGAAGAGGGTCCAGTATTATTACATGAGTGTGAAATAAGATGACAAAGTAGGAACTATTACCCTGTGTTGAACAAGTAGAACAATAAACATTTTTTTGCTTCCAATGGTGGCAAAGTTTTCAATGGGCCAGTTGAAGAGACAGAAGTGTCACCTTCTGACTGAGACAGTGAATTGGTTCTCCACAAAGTAAATCTCAGAGTCTGTTTATCTTCTGTCAGACTTTTAGTAGTTAAATAATCTTGTCTCTTCCAGATGTTGTCTTGAATGCTGTCTTGACATTTCAATGTTGTCTTGGAATCTCTTCCTTGTTGACCCATGGATGAGTGTAGAACAGTGCCAACACCAAGCATACTGGGGCACCTGCTGGGAACCACACACCCTGCCAGGCCCACCAAGGATGTCAGTTTTCATTTATGTCACATTCAAATTCTTACTCTCAAATTCATCCTGATATTTGTCCCATATTCAGCCTGGAATTCCCTGGAAAACCCATCCTATTGGCATTGCGCTAAAGGTCTCTTACACTAGTGCCAAGTACTTTAGGTGAGCACTTGTGTCTCATTGGATACTGCCCTTAGCCTTTAAATATTAATGTATTGCATTTATATCCTGCCTTTCTCCCCTGAGGGAACTCAAGGTGGCATACCTAGGGTTCCCAGATAGTCCCCCATCCAAGCACTGACCAGATCTGAGAGCTGCTTTGCTTCAGCAAGGTTGCCGCACCACGTGCGTGAGATGTGGAAACATGTTTTTGTTTTTGTTTTCAAAATGGCTAAAGTGAAAAGTAGTATCTTTGTGATTAAATGGTTCTTAACATTTCCTCATAGGAGAAAAATATGTCATTCAAGTAAGTCCTAAGTTCTTGTGAGAGAATGAAATAAAAATGTGAGGTTACTAAAAACTCCCAGGAGGAAAATTTTGTTGAAGCATAAAACAGATTAAATTTATAGTGCCGAGTGCCTAAGAATAAGCAGATTGCACTTTGGATACTCCAGAAAGATAACAGGAAATGGATGGGAAAATATTAATAATTTTTTGAAGAGAATGGTATTACCAAGAGGCCATAGAGATAACCCCAATCTTACAGCAGAAAACGGAACTGTGAGAAGAGGCAGGAAGTCATGATCTTAACCTTTGCTATGCAAGATCCCCAGCATGTTTCTGAAGGATGAGATAATAAAATATCTGCGGAAATATGAACAGGGTTTCTTGTAAATCTTGTGTGAGAAATCTAATACAATTTTTAGATGAGATATTGCTGATATGAAGTTGTGGGCAGACACACAAGGTCAAATGTAACTTTACCAGTTTCTATAGAGCTCCAGCAAAACATTTGGCTATGTGTATTAGGTTTAAAGGTAGTTAACAAAATGGCACTGCGCTAACAGCCAGCATCCAAATATATGAGCTGGTATGCTGGATTAAAAACCAGCCCACCATCATGCCTTCCCTTGGCACTTCAGTGCAGATAGGCCGTTGTTGTATTATTTCTAAATGAATGAATCCTTTGTTTACGATCAACTGACCACCAGAAATTGTAAATGAATATAATGTGAACAAATTTCAAATTGCAATAGAAGTAGTACCATGCCAGTTCTTACATATTGAAAATACCTATTTCAGGATTTCACTTCCTACTAGGGATGTATGAAAGGCACTTACCTGTTCGTGGATTATGTTGATGGGGGGGCGTTCTGTCCCTCCCCCCAGAATCCTCGCTGGGGGGGAGGCGCTCCGTTCCTCCCCCCCGGAATTCTCCGAGGCCAGCTGTGCTCCGCGGCAGATCCGTGGAGCAGCCGGCCAGGCCCGGCCAGGCCAGAGCCGTCCACAGCCAGATTTCCAGCCACGAAGGGCTCTGGATAAAAAACAAAACAAAAACCGCGTACGCAAATGGCGGCAGCTACGGCTGCCGCCATTTGTGTTCCTTATTTTTGCCCTCTTAATCTACATAAATATTTATGTAGACTATGACGGCGAAAATCAAGGGGAAAGCAAATAGCGTAGCGGGAGCTATTTGCGTCCCTTTTTGATTCCCCATTTTAGCCTACGTAAATATTATTACATAAATAATAGCCTACGGCGTAGCCGCCGCCATTTGCATACGTGGTTTTTTGTTTTGTTTTTTACCCACCCAGCCATGATAGGCTATGTAAAGATTTACGTAGCCTATCACGTCATGTAAAAAAAAAAAAAAAACCTAGTCATGATAGGCTACGTAAATTTTTACATAGCCTATCACGTCTTTCTTTTTCTTTCTTTTTTACCAGAGTGGAAATCGCGGTGGAGGCAGCTGGAGCCGCCGCCTCATGGAAGATCCGCCCCAGGTGAGTCTCGTCCCAGGGGTATGTGAGGAGGGGCGGGGGGGCAGGCCATTCTGCCACGGAGTTCAGGGGGCTGAATGCACTGGCATTCGGCCTCACCGTGATCCATGGCGGAATTCTGTGCCATCCCTACTTCCTACACTTGTCACTTCCACTGCCAAGAAAAGCTGCCTTCGGGCATCATACATATGGAGTGTGGTGTAGTGCAGCCTGGGCATACAGGGATGCAGCATCCTCACGTTTTTATGATCAGGGATGTTGTCATCGTTTGCCCCCCTCCTCAGACTTCTCTGTTCCTCCTGAGCATAGTCGCAGTCCTCCCAGGCGGGATGGGGGAGAGAGAAATAATTTTCTCAGCAACAATATCTTGTTCCTGCTGTAATGTAGAGAATTTGGGGGTGACTTGGGAGGGTGTCTCCGTGTGCGATTTACTCTGAGCTGGCTGCATTTGGAGGTCGTTAGGCATACATGACATCATGGTCATCCAGCAGCCACCCCGGAGCTTAGCAGGGAAAAACCGGATTTCCTGAGACTGCCTGAAGTCCGATTCTTTTCCTTAAGTCAGGTCCTCCCCGGTATGGTTGCTGTGTGCCTCAACCCCCACGTTGACCTCAGGTATGCTAGCCCTGCCCAGGAGTGTGCCTTTCACCCTGACCCCAGTCAGTGGGTGTTCCCTGTGTGTTTCCTGTCACTGCACAAACCAATTAGTGTCCACTCGGAAGTAACTCCCATTGTTGTCAATGAGGCTTGTCCCCTGAATGCCCACATCAGAATTTACAGAGATCCGCCTCAACTGAAATGGCACAGTTTAGAACACAAAGTCCTTAAAGGCTCTAAAGCACAATCTCGAGGCTCCAATTCTCAGTTGTTTGGTTTATTGCCTTAGGAAGTAAATACTTCACACTTTCTTTATAGTGATCTTGCACAGCACTGGGTTACAAAGAGAGCTGGTTTCTCATCCCTATGTGTCCGTCCCATCCCCCCATCTTTCCCACCACAAGCATGTGTGTGTCTACTTGGAAGTGGCTCCTATTGTGCTCAATGCTTGTTCCTGAAATACAGGTGCATCTGGAGCTTCAGGGAAAGGAGAAAGGGAGGAGAGCCTGCGGGGGGAGCCTCTCTTATTAGTTGAGCAGCCCCTGCCAGTCAGATGACATTCACTCCAACGTCCACCCCCACAGAAGTATGTTCTGTGAAGTGATTTTTATTGGTGTGGAGCACTCAGACATGGAGCCCTGCATGGACCAAAGTGCAGCAAAGCTGATTCCTTTAAAAAAAAAAAATCCATTTGCTTCTCCTTCTGTTGTCATGGAGACAGAGTCTTGGTCTTGAATAAGCAATTAATACCCATTGATTTTATGAAAGTAGGGATGGTGTGGGTGTCCAGTTGGGGCTCAAAGCTCAGTGATTTCTCACTGGCTCGGCCCCCCAGATGCCAGATCCCCACACTTGCCCGAGTCAGTGCAGGCCAAACCGGGCAACTGCATGGCCACCTGCTCCCTTGCCAAGCTGCCATTTTGCATAAAAATGATGGCTTGGCCTTTTTCATAAAGGGCCATTTATATAAATGATGGCCATAAAGGAGCCATTTATGCAACCTTATGGGCATAAATGGACCATTTATACATTAATGTTGCATAAATGGCAGCTGTACAGCTGCCATTTTCATACATGACCCCTTACAAAAAAGGCTAAGCCACCATTTTTATGCAACATGGTGGCTTGGTGAGGGAGTGGGCACCTGCAGACCGACCAGTGACCATGTGGCAAGCAGGGTTGGGTGGCCAGCCAGGGTCTGGCAAGTAGCACATAGGATGAGCCACGGTGAGTTCATCCATCCCTATACAAAAGACCTTCTCCTGGTAGAGAGAAAAACTACCAGAATTCATTTACTGATATGGATCAACACCACTGCCTGAATTTTTTAAGTCTTCTTGGGGAAGTGGCTATGTAGACTGTCATGATGAGCAGCTGCACTTCAACATTTACCACTACACCACTGTGCATGAAGGGGTCCTCCCATAATTACCAGGGCAGTCCTGCCCCAATGTCCACATGTTGAGCATGGACATCACCTTGGGGGCTGGAGGAGAGGGAGCCTACATGCACGGACAATTTGTAAAAAGTGAAAACTTGAATTTTCCAAATGGCACTGCAATATATTTACTGCAATGTCAAATTTGTTTGCATTAATTTCATTCCTAATTAATACACTGATGGCCTCTCCTTGTGAATGTGCCATGGAGGTCGCCCCATTCCCTGGTAATGGCATTAAGAAGGCTAAAGTCAAGCTTCTGAACCCTGAAATGGGGACAGCCCCTGTCACCTTCACTTTTATTTCACTGGATGCAATTGTGACTTGTGATTGCGACTTGCGATTGTCCATGCCCAGTCACAAACAAGGTGTGAAAGTAATTTCACATGTGTCACATGTCAGTACAGATATTAATAAGTCATGTGGCAGAGCCTCCACTGCCATACCCATTCTGGTGCGGGTAGCAATTCCAAGGCAAGAGTCAGTTACATTTCAGTGGGTTCTATCTAATCCAGTGTGGTGAGAGCCAGTGTGGTGTAGTGGCTAGAGTGCTGGACTGGGAGCCAGGAGACCAGAGACCTGGGTTCTAGTCCCCACTCAGCCATGGAAACTCACTGGGTGACTTTGGGCCAGTCACAGACTCTCAGCCCAACCCACCTCACAGGGTGGTTGTTGTGAGGATAAAATGGAGAGGAGGAGGATAATGGAAGCCGCCTTGGGTTCCTTGCAAGAGGAAAAAAGGCGGGGTATAAATGCAACAAATAAATACATAAATAATCATGGCTTTGCCCTAGTGGAAAGCACTTCTGCTTATGCAAGACAGGGTACCTGGTTTTCACCAACGCCCTCCTACCCACTCCATGCCCTAAGGTTGGGGGAACCTACAGAATAGAAGGCTGCAGTAGATGGGATCATTGGCAAACATCAGGTGCTCTGACTTAACATGAGCAGAAGCACTTCCACTAGGGCAGGGATGGGCAACTTCTGTCTCTCCAGTTGTTGTTGGACTTCAGCTCCCATCAACCCTAGCCTGTATAGCCAATAGAGATAGGATGATGGGAGCTGCCTTCCAGCAAAAGCTGGAGGACCACAAGTTGCCCACCTGCCCACCCCTGCACTAGGGCAAAGTGACCATTGTATACAGCCCAGTATTATTAAGAAATACACTTTATTAGCTATTAAACTAGAATTTATTAGCTATTATTAGCTATTCATTTATTAATTAGCTTTATTAGCTTTATTTATTAGCTTTATTAGCTATTAAACTAGAATTGTTGACTACCCTGGAATGTACGTTAGCACTGAAAAATTTCTCAAGAGTCTTAAAGTTAAATCTTTCTTTTAAAAAAAAATTGAAAGTGAAAACAGATTTTGTTGAGTTTATATAATTGAAGAAGATGCCGTTAATGAACCCATTAAGAATTTTTAAAGTGGATTTTAATGTTGTTTTCAAAGTTGATGAATTTGGATGCTTCAGTCACATTTCATCTGTACATCCTTGGTTGGCTCTGAATATCTTGGCTCAGTTTCTAAATCCATCAACCCTGCCCGTGACAGGCAAGAATGGCTTTGAAAAGTTTCCAGGCCCCACTGTATGTGATAAAATGGCACTTCAAGCAAGGGCACACATGCAATCAATGAATTTCTAAATAAAAAGTAGTGATTGACTTCAGCTCAGCAGACTTGCAGGCCTCCCTGTTAGATGAGTCTAGCATATTATTATCTGCTGCTTTTCAGCCAATTAATATGAAGTGCAAATCATCGCTAATTCTTCTCATCCATCCTTAGTGCAAACAAAAGTCATTTCATCAACAGCAATGCTGATTTAGGAATCCTTCTCCCCACCACCCCCCAGACTGTAGTGGCTTTATAATGGATTAATAAATGTTAATTCATTTTAATAAATATTAATGAATGGATTAATTAACAAGTTTAACCATGCAACCCTATACGTGTCTACTCAGAAGTATATCTCACTGAATTCAGTAGGGCTTATGTAGGCATAGGATTATGCCTAATTCATTCTCTTGTCCATACACTTCTACTTCCAGAAAATATTCATTTTAAGCAAAAATATTAAGAGGGTCTACCCTCACCCCCCGCAAGCGTTGCCCTTATTTTCGCCGTAGTCTACGTAAACATTTACGTAGACTACAGCAACTAAATAAGGAACGCGAATGGCGGCTCCCTATGGGGGCCGCCATTCGCGTACGCGCTTTTTTTTTTTTTTAAAGTTACCCGTGATAGGCTACGTGACGATTCATGTAGCCTATCACGGCTGACTTTCCAGATCTAGCCGTGATAGGGTACGTGAATCGTCACATAGCCTATCAGGGGACGTTGTTTTTTTTACTTTCGTGTTCGCGGCTGGGCGAGGCGGGAAGCCTCCTCCCCGGCCTGAATTTCGGCCGGGCGAGGCGGGAAGCCTCCCCCCCCGGCCTGAATTTCGGCCGGGCGAGGCGGGAAGCCTCCCCCCCCGGCCTGAACTTCGCGGGGGGAGCAGCGAAGCGCTCCCCCCCACCGCGAACAAGCTGCGAGAAAAGGTAAGTGACTTTCGTCCACCCCTAGGCTGAATGACAGTGCATTCGGCCCCCAGCACACACAAAAAAACGACATGATAGGCTACGTAAAGATTTACGTAGCCTATCATGGCTGGGTTAAAAAAACAAAAAGCCGCATATGCAAATGGCGGCGGCTACGGATGCCGCCATTTGCATTCCTTATTTTTGGCCGTCTTAGTCTACGTGAATATTTATGTAGACTCTGACGGCGAAAATAAAGGGGAACGCAAATAGCGTAGTGGGCGCTATTTGTGTCCCTTTTTGATTCGCCGTTTTAGCCTATGTAAATATACGTAGGCTAAAACGGTGAATCAAAAAGAGACACAAATAGTGCCCGCTACACTATTTGCATTCCCCTTTATTTTCGCCATCATAGTCTACGTAAATATTTACGTAGACTAAGACGGCCAAAAATAAGGAACGCAAATGGCGGCATCCGTAGCTGCTGACATTTGTGTAGGCGGTTTTTTTTTTCCCCCAGAGCCCTCTGCGGCCGGAAATCCAACTGCGGACAGCTCTGGCCTGGCTGGGCCTGGCCAGCTGCTCCGCGGAGCTGCCGCAGAGCACAGCCAGCCATTGAGGATTCCAGGGGGGGAGGAACGGAGAGCCTCCCCCCACACCTTCAACATAATCGGTAATCCGCGGAAAGGTAAGTGACTTCCGTACATCCCTACTCTCAGTAAACTGAAGAGAAAGTGTGAACACTTGGCAGGTATCGGGTCATGAGGAGCATGTGCCATTGATGGTAAATGGAATAGGCTGTAATGGGTATAGAGGGTTGTTGTTTCTGTTTAAATCATTTATAGCTACAGTGGGAGATAGGTCAATGGTGGGCAAACATCATGCTTGTGGAACCTACTCTGCTTTTTTACTAGAAGCTCAAGCTTGGAATTAAAGGGCAGTGTCCAACGTGTCATTCGGCTAGTGCAAATGATGCTGCCCTGGCAGAGACTAGATTCCAAATGATGCACAAGAGGGGAATCCAACTAAAATTATGTCTGCACGAGCAGGTTGCACAAGCTGTTTCACGTTACGCTTGTGCAAGTGGTTGTGCATTATGCTTGTGCAAGTGGTTGTGCATCCTGTTATGCAACCTGTCTGTCTTGCAACATGTCATGCAACTGCTTGTGCATTACCAGTGTACAAAAACTGTGTACAACTGGTTGCACAAGCGTAATGGGCAATCACTTGCACAACAGAAAGATTCACTGGCACTCCGTGAGTGCTATTTGAGCTTTCTGAATGGCATTGTTGGATACTGAAGAACTTGGAGCTGAAGAATTTTTTGAATACCAGAGCTGAGTGGAGCTGCCAGTCCTTCGACACAAAATCCCAACCTTGGTTACCTTCAGCCAGCGGGCAGAACTTCAGGCCCATGGGCCAAATCCAGCCATCCTTAGGTTCCCCAGAAGGCCACACCTCCTTCTCTTGGGACCACTCCCTTTCCTTGACCATTTTGTGGTTTCTTGGCTTTCACAGTTTTTTTCCCTATTCTAAAAGGTTGAAATGCTGTTTGAAAGGCTTAGTTACTGGCAGTTAGGGATGGTGCAGGCAACCAGTTGGGTCTTGAAGCCCAGTGAGAAATCGCCAGCTCACAACCCACCCCCAGATGCCAGTCCGTGGACCCCAGCGCTTGCCTGACTTGACGCACACCAAGCCAGGCAAGCACATGGACATCCACTTCCTTGCTGACTGCCATTTTCCACGGAAATGGCTGCTCATTCCTTTCCATAACTAGTGCATGTACGCAAAAGGGGGACTCAAAGGGGCCATGTCAGCAACATTACAGGCAGGTATAAAGGCCTGCATAGTTGCAGACATGGCCCCCTTAAGACGCCAACTGTGTAAATGGGGTAGTTGCAGAAAATAAGAAGCAGCCATTTGAGTGGCAAATGGAACAAGCAGCCATTTTGAGTGGGAAATGGCTGCTTGTTCTTTTCCGTAGATATCCCATATACACAAATGGGGACCTTAAAGGGGCCATGTCCCCAGCAATGCAGCCTTTATGCCTGTAATGTTGCTGATATGACCCCTTTAACACCCTGTTTAAGGCTCCCATTCTGCCACCTCCCCTGAGCAACTGCACATTCTGCTGCTGGTGCCCAGCAGAGAGAGGTGTGGTTGTTCGGCGGTGGCAGCAGCATGGGAAGCACCATGGCACTTTCAGTTCCCATCCTGCTGCCTCCACCACCACAAGCCCACAACGCACCATTGTGTGAACAATGGCAGCTTCCTGGGGAAGTGTGTGCTGACTTGTCGGACACCCACAGACCTCTGGGCAGCTCACACCCCAGCACGAATGGGGGCGGGCAAGGGGTGGGGGTCCGACGAGCAGATGGCAAGGCAGCAGTGGGTGAATTCATCCATCTCTACTGGCAATAAGAGCTTTAAATTAAAATAAGCTAGTCTTTTGGACACTGCCCCCCTCCTTGCCTTTGGCCCTGCCCCATTTTGCCTTTGGCCCCGCCCATCACTGGAATGCAGCCCCCAGGAGTTTCCCCTTAATTGAATTTGGTCCTCAGGATGGAAAAGTTTCACCAGGCCTTAAGCTTTTCTTTTTTTCCCCCAGCAGTATAATTTAGATGGGGTGGGAATCATATTGTTGCTGCTATCGATCAACAACCAGGAGTCAGAAATCCTGGCTACTGATTTCTACTACAAATCACTCAAAGATCTACCAATATTTCTGGATCGATTTTCTGCCCAAACCTTAGTTAAATTCTACAAATTAATCCCCCCCCCACACACACACACACACACACAAATGAAGGAAGGAAGCAATATGCAATGGGAGTCCCAGTTTTGGTGTGGAGAATGTGGATAGGGAGACATTTTTTCCTCTTTCAAAATACTAGAACCTGGGATCATCCCGTGATACTGATTGGTGGGAGATTCAGGACAGATAAAAGGAAGGACTTCATCACACAGCACATAGTTAAATTATGGAATTCATTAGTGCAGGATGTAGTGATGGCCACCAATTTGGATGGCTTTAAAAGAGGGTTGGAGAAATTCCTGGAGGAGGAGTAGGGGTGTACGGATTCCCCACCATCTGTTCTGGTGTGGAATCCATGTGGGGGAAGGCAATCCGTTCCCCCCCCCCGGCATGCTCCAGAGTGGCTCCATTCCACTAGGATTCCGGGGCAGGGGGAACTGGCTTGAGGGCCACTTACTTTCCCTCCTGCCAGCCAGAGCCGTTCACCTCCTCCCTTTCTCTGCCGATTGCCATGTCTTAAAAAAAAAAGAAGCGTTTGGCAGGATATGCCCATAGACTTATATGCAAAATAGAGCCATGAATTTTGCGTATAAGCCTATGGACACATAGACTTATACACAAGATTCATGACTCTATTTGCATATAAGTCTATGGGCACATCCTCCCAATCACCTTTTTTTTTTTAAGACATGGCAATCGGCAGGGACAGGGAGGAGGCGAACAGCTCTGGCTGGCAAGAAGCAGCTGAGTGCCATTCTGCCTCCAGTCCTCCTGGAGCGGAGGTAAGTGGTCCCAATCCACTGTGGATTCCTGAGGCCAGTTTCCAAAGAATCCAGCCTCATTTGAATCCACAGCGGATTTCTCTGACATCCCTAAGGAGGAGGCTATCAATGGCTACTAGTCTGGGTGGCTATGTGCTATCTCCAGTATCAGAGGCAGTATGCCTATGTGCACCAGTTGCTGGGGAACATGGGTGGGAGGGTGCTGTTGCATTCATGCCCGCCCTGTGGGTTCCTGGTCAACAGCTGGTTGGTTACTGTGTGAACAGAATGCTGGACTCGAGATGGACCCTTGGCCTGATGGCTCTTCTTATTTTCTTATGGCCCTGGTAAGCCCCCCCCCCTTGGAATTTGTGAACTCCAAAGGAACCAAGTGTATTAGAGCTTGCTAAGTATTTCAGACTGGTACCCATTCATACTGAGAACAGATATAATTTATAAACCAACAGGAAGGATGCCTTTCTTTTATTTAAACTGTGCATGGATAATCATGCCTAAGTAAGCAGACCAGATTGTATTAGTGCAAATTCAATGAAAATGCCTTGACATTTAACCATTTTCCATTGACATTAAGTTTCTATCAGACAGAAAGGCCATGCTTTGAGGGTGTTATGCAAGTTTAAGGGTAAAGCAAAATCTGGCGGATATTATTCTCTTCTACTTGCTTCTTATTCATATTTAAGCTCCAATTTTCAAATTACTTACTCCCAAGTAGTCCCATTGGCTTTAGTTAGATGCGAGTGTTCCTGCTTTATGAAAAGCATCTTAAAAGCCTTAGGACTTCTTCACGCAGAGCTTTTATCCTGCTATTGAGATTGCTCACTCACGGAAGTTTGCAGGTTCTTTAGATGATGTCATCAACCTCCAGGGCATCTCCTGCACTAAATGACCTTTATTCCATTTTTTAAAAGATCAGAAATAATGAGCTATCAAATTACAACGCTTGAGTTCCTTCATGAAAAGATGAAAACTCACAATAACAGGAGCTAGACCACAGCACCATCTAGCGGTTGTATAATAAAGCATATGGAAAACTCAGATAAGGGGTAAAAGGAGGGGGAAAGGGGGGGAAAGAAGCGCATGTAAAGGGAGTCCGTCATGATCCTGCATTCAAAACAGAAGCAGAAAGTCCCATTTTAAATGCGGGATTTTCATTTTTAAGGTGGTGTAGAGATGCTCCTACTGAGGGTGTACTTTTGGGCCAGGTTGCTACCAGCCAGTATTTTATTGACCCTGCCCTGCCAATAAAACAGTGTTCTGTCTCTGGTAACTATTCTGACAGTCTCCACACATAATAATACACCAACTTCTGCCCTGCTCCATCCCTAAATGGAGATTCTGCTGTGGCTCCACCCCTGGCTTACTGTGATTCTGCCCACCCCGGCTCCACCTCTGGCTTTGTCCAGGGGGAGGGGGAGAATATTTAGAACCCAAAGTTGGTAACCCGAAATTTAGCCATTCAGTGAACAGAATGATTTTCCTTTTTTCCAACAGTGTCCCAGCATTAGCATCAATAATGTGCTAGTGTAAACGAATATATGTGCAATGTAAGTAACCCAACAGGGAAAATAAGCGATTTGCCACCAAAATTTAGCAAATTTAGCACCTAACTTTAAATGAGGGATGTATGAAACCCCTACCTTCCATCTGGGGGGGGTCTGGGGGGGGTCTGTTCCTCCCCCTGGCCTGTAATCCTCATGGGCTGGCTCTGCTCCGCAGAGATTCTACGGAGCCACCGGCCAGCTCTGTATAGCCAACGATACAGCCGCCATTGCTGTGCCGTATCTCTGAGGAGGAAGGAATCCGGACGCAAATGGCATCCACTATGCCATTTGCAGCCGAAAAGCTCTTAGATTAACCTAAATGTAGCTGTAAATGGCTGCATTTAGCTTAAACTAAGGGCTTTATGGCCGCAAAACAGCGCCCACTACACCATTTGGTTTTTCACGCGATAGGCTAGCTGCAGAGAGGAGCTGGCTTCAAAGAGGATTCTGGAGGGGGGGCGGAGGTGAGTGCCCCATTCCGCCATGGACTCTAGAGACCCTCATTGGGGTCTGCAGTGGATTTCTCTGACATCCCTACTTTAAATACTATCCTTTATTCTTGCATAGAATTTGCCCTTATATCTGAGGGCCAAATGCTGAGCATGCTATGCAGTGTTCTACACATAGTGAAGTAGTTGTATGATACCTTCACCCTGAATCACAGCTCAGTACTTTGTAGTAGGCATGGTAAATGTGGGTTGATGCCATGTTCATAGGCCGAAGGACAATTTTCCTTCCATAGGAAAGTGCTGATAGACGTGGAACAGCGAGAGATTTTGCTGCAAAAAGTGGCAGCTTTCTCAGGAAACAGCAAGCACTGAAGCTTCTTCCAATAGGGAGTTGCTTTCTTTTCCTAGTTTCAAAGTAGCTAGGCTTTTTATATATATAAAATTTATACCAGAAATGCTCCAAAATGTATTCGGGATAAAGGTTGCCTTCCAATCACAATGTGTTATGCTCCTCTTCCTCTTCCTCCTCCTCCTCCTCCTCCTCCTCCTCCTCTTCCTCTTCCTCCTCCTCCTCCTCCTCCTCCTCCTCTCCTCTCTCTCTCTCTCTCTCTCTCTCTCACACACACACACACACACACACACACCACATACACATGCACTGGACAGTACCCAATAGAGCCATTGTGCTTACGCAATGGGCACAGCGTTCGTGTAAGTCACCTCTAGCACAATGGCGTAAGATAGCACAATGGGTTTTCCGGTACCCATTGGATACTGCCGACACCCTTTTAAGGATGCCTTATGTAATATTCACGTATGTAATATTCCTTCTCAGAACACATTAACAATACAGAGAACGTCCCAATCAAAACAACTGGATTGAAGTGCCTTAACTGTGTTTAACTCCCAATAATTTGTGGGTGAGCCAGGGTGGTGTAGTGGCTAGAGTGTTGGACTGGGAGTCAGGAGTTCGGGGTTCTAGTCTCCACTTGGCCATAGGGATGTACGAAAGTCACTTACCTGGTCTCGCAGCTTGCTTCGCGGTGGGGGGGAGGTGCTTCGCTTCTCCCCCTGAAGTTCAGGCCGGGGGGGGAGGCTTCCCGCCTTGCCCGGCCGAAATTCAGGCCGGGGAGAAGCGCCCCGTCTCCCCAGCCGCGAACTTCAAAAGAAAAGTAAAAAAAAAGTCCCCATGATAGGCTACGTGATGATTTACGTAGCCTATCACGGCTAGTTCTGCAAAGTCAGCCGTGATAGGCTACGTTAATCATCATGTAGCCTATCACAGGTAACTTAAAAAAAAAAAAAGCGCGTACGCAAATGGTGGCCCCCATAGGGAGCCGCCATTCGCATTCCTTATTTGGTCGCTGTAGTCTACGTAAAGTTTACGTAGACTACGGCGAAAATAAGGGCAACGCTATTTGCGTTGCCCTTATTTTCGCCGTAGTCTACGTAAACTTTACGTAGACTACAGCGACCAAATAAGGAATGCGAATGGCGGCTCCCTATGGGGGCCACCATTTGCGTACGCGCTTTTTTTTTTTTTAAGTTACCCGTGATAGGCTACATGATGATTAACGTAGCCTATCATGCCTGACCTTGCAAATCTAGCCATGATAGGCTACGTTAATCATCATGTAGCCTATCATGGGGGCGGTTTTTTTTTTTACTTTTCCAGGAATGGCGGCGGCGGCAGCCGGTCGAAAGACCAGCTGCCGCCCCCGCCCCTGTCGAAGCCCTGCCGAACCGCCGCTGCGACCCGCCACCGGGAGTGACATTCAGGAAAGGTAAGTCCCATCCTGGGGGGGGGTGCAGGGGACAGGGGGGTGCGGAGAATTTCTCCCCGAAACTACTTCGGGAGGCTGAATACGTTGGCACTCGGCCCCCCGAAGTTTCGGCGAGAAATTCTCTGACACCCCTAGCCATGGAAGCTCACTGGGTGACTTTGGGCCAGTCACAGACTCTCAGCCCAACCCACCTCACAGGGTTGTTATTGTGAGGATAAAATGGAGGAGAAGGAGGACTATGTACGTCACCTTGGGTTCCTTAAAGGTAAAGGTAAAGGTGTCCCCAGCCAGTCGTGTCCGACTCTTGGGGGTGGTGCTCATCTCCATTTCTAAGCCGAAGAGCCAGCGCTGTCCGAAGATGCTTCCGTGGTCATGTGGCCGGCATGACTGAACACCGAGGTGCAAGGAACGCTGTTACCTTTCCCGCTGAGGCAGTACCTATTCATCTACTTGCAATTTCTTGCTTTCGAACTGCTAGGTTGTAGGGATGTACGAAAGTCACTTACCTTTTAACAGAATTTGATTCGAGGTGGGGGGGAGGCGCTCCGTCCCTCCCCCCCAAAATTCTGGCCGGCCGGGTCCACAAATGGTGGCAGCCATAGCCGCCTCCGTTTGTGTCCCTGCAGTCAGCCATGATAGGCTACGTAAATGTTTACGTAGCCTATCACGGCTGATTAAAAAAAACAACAACGCGCGTACGCAAATGGCGGCGCCCATAGGCGCCAGATTTGCGTTCCTTATTTTGGCACGACTAGTCTATGTAAACACTTATATAGACTACGGCGAAAATAAGGGGAACGCAAATAGCGTAGCATCTACGCTATTTGCGTTCCCCTTATTTTCGCCGTCTTAGCCTATCATTTACTAATGCTACTAACATTTACGTAGCCTATCATGGTATTTTTTAAAAATCTAGCCATGATAGGCTATGTAAATCTTTATATAGCCTATCACGTTCTGTTTTTTTTTACTGGAAATGGCGGCGGCGGCAGCCGGTCAGAAGACCGGCCGCCGCAGCCGCTGCCACTGAACCGTCGCCGAACCACCGCCGGAGCCACTGCTGCCAGGAAGATTCGCCCAAGGTAAGTCCCATCCCGGGGGGGGCGGGGGGGCAGACCGTTTCGCCACCGATTTCGGGGGGCCAAATGCGCTGGCATTCGTCCTCCCCGAGATTCGTGGCGAACTTCTCTGACATCCCTACTAGGTTGGCAGGAGCTGGGACTGAAGACGGGAGCTCACTCCGTCACGCAGCACTCAGGTCTTGAACTGCTGTCCTGCCGACCTACTGGTCTGCAGTTCAGCATCTTAACCACTAAGCCACCATGGCCCCTGGGTTCCTTAAGGACGAAAGAAGGTGGGATATAAATGTAATAAATAAATAAATTCAGTGGAATTTTCATCCCAATTCTAAAGATGGTTACTTAGAATTAAGCCCCATGGAGTTCTATGGGACAGAGGGTGGTACTCTACCCCAGACAGCACCCTCATGCTGCATTCTGCACCCTTTCCACATCATTGGCTACCAAAGTGGCAAAAAGGAATGCACAACAGGATGTTATGCTATAGCACAATTCATCACTACAAATTACAGAGAAGAGGATTGGACTTAGATATAGGGCTTAAAGGCAACCCGATTTTTGGTGGGAGATGGTTTATTCCTGGTAAGTATGCTTAGGAGTGTAGCATTAGGTTCACCTTTCTCCTTACAATTGCACCCATGTTTCTTTTCAAAATGGAACTGAAAATAGTTATGAATTCTAGAAAGCACTAATGCTCATTTTCTTTACTATATAGATCCTTATTGTTAACTAAAAGTGAAATTGTATCATGCAAGCCTCAGACTGTTAATTAGGAAAATTATTTTTGAATGTCAAATGTACCATCTGCAGCCTCCTAATTAAAATTATCCAGAGAATTACTAACAAACATCTTCAGTGCCTTTGTGCTTATGCAGCAATTTTACTAAACTTTATTTGAAGATGTTTCTAAGATGGACCCTAAATGGGAGGTGGGGGAGCTGTTAACCAAAAATCTAATTGTCAATGAAATATTGTTCATTTTTATTTTCATATGTTACTGCGGCATCAACAGGCCACACTATAGCTTAAGCCAGGTAAAGTTTATGACTCTGACTTGCCAGGCACGTACTAACGAGGCAGAATAGCGCTCGAGTTGCAGCTGAATTCTGCCCAAAATGAAATACAATGCAGGATAATATATACTGGAAGATGCAATTTGAATAAATTGATTTTTATACATTCTAAATTGACCGTAAATAGAATTACATTTGTACTGCTTCTAATTTCTGCCTCTCTATTAACAACATCCAGGCTTTCCATCTTTGGAGTTCCAACATGCTCTTAATAGGCACTTTAATTTCATGCTATCCAGAATCATTGTTTTCTCTTCTGTATTGAGATATTTTGTGTGCCTTCTAATTGACAATGGATTCATGACTTACCAGTGGCTAGTTTAATTCATGCCCTCTTTTTCTTTTTCTTTTGTGAATGTTAAATGTGCATGTGCCAGAAAGGAATCCAGATGCAGTTGAACATTTGGCCGACTCTGACATGCTCCAGCGAACAGCTCCAGAAAACATTTAAGTTAGTTGCGCCAGAATCTGAATACTTTCAGATAATCTGGGCATCCCTATTTATTTATTTATTTCTAAAATGTACAAACTGCCGGTTACCCACATGGGATCCCAGGGCAGTGTATGCAACATTAAAACAAACAAAGCCAATATAAAAACCATTAAAAAATTAAACATGAAGAAGACAAATTAAAACAAGAACTCTTCCACCTGCAAGCAAAACCAAAACACAACGATCAATTCACTTTAAAAAGAAATTACATTGAAAATGGTAAAATTGTAAAATGCTTTGGCAAAAAGAAGTGTTTGATTTGTTGCTAAAGTAGGGATGTACGAAAGTGACTTACCTTTCGCGGATTATGTTGATGGTGAGGGGGAGGCGTTCTGTCCCTCCCCCTGGAATCCTGGCCGGGGGGGGAGGCGCTCCGTTCCCCCCCCCAGAATCCTCGAACGGCTGGCTGTGCTCCGCGGCAGCTCTGCAGAGCAGCCGGCCAGGCCCAGCCCGGCCAGGCCAGAGCTGTCTGCAGCCGGATTTCCAGCTGCGGAGGGCTCTGGGTAAACAAAAAACAAAAAAACAACCATGTACGCAAATGGCGGCAGCTACGGCCGCTGCCATTTGCGTTCCTTCTTTTTGGCCGTCTTAATCTATGTAACTATTTATGTAGACTATGACAGCGAAAATAAAGGGGAACGCAAATAGCGTAGCGGGCGCCATTTGCATCCCTTTTTGATTCCCCATTTTAGCCTACGTAAATCTTTATGTAGGCTAAAACGGTGAATCAAAAGGGGACGCAAATAGAGCACGCTACGCTATTTGTGTTCCCCTTTATTTTCGCCATCATAGTCTACGTAAATATTTACGTAGATTAAGACAGCAAAAAGAAGGAACACAAATGGCGGCAGCCGTAGCCGCTGCCATTTGGATACTTGGTTTTGTTTTGTTTTTAAACCCACCGAACCATGATAGGCTACGTAAAGATTTACGTAGCCTATCACGTCTTTTTTTTTTTTTAACTAGCCATGATAGGCTACGTAAACCTTTACATAGCCTATCACGTCTTTTTTTTTTTTTTTACACAAGCCTGGAAATGGTGGTGGCGGCAGCCAGTCGGAAGACCGGCCGCCGCCACCGCCGAAGCCACCGCTGGAGCCGGAGCTGCCGCCGCCCGGAAGATCTGCCCCAGGTGAGTCTCATCCCGGGGGGATCCACAGGGGGGTGGGGGGGTGGCAGGCCGTTCCGCCATGGAGTTTGGGGGGCCGAATGCACTGGCATTCGGCCTCACCGAGCTCCGTGGCGGAATTCTCTGACATGGCTATGCTAAAGGGAAAACAAAGCTGGCGCCAAATTGGTGGCCCAAGGGCTGCCTTCCTTCTTCTTTCTTACGCATACGAACTGCCTGCAGTGACTAGTGTGTGTGGCTCCTGGCACCGTTGTTGAAAATAAGGCTGCAGTTCTGCCTGGGACCAATGGGGCCTGAGGATATGGCACTGCTGTCAGGGAGATTGGCGGCAGGGGGGGAAAGCAAGGCTGCTGCCATGGTCCCATGGGGACAACCATGTTTTTGACTGTACAATCTCCCTTGAAGTGATGGCATGTCATCAGGTCCTGTCACTCCTAGGGAGAATTGCATTTTCAACATGCACGGCAGTGGTTAGTGCACCACTCCAGGTGACTAGTATCTATTTTGAAGAAGAAGGAGGAGAGGGGCAGGAGGAGGAGAAGAAGAGAAGCAACCTTTGAACCAATGAAATCTGGTAGGAGTGTATGCTCACACGTGTCCGATCCTCATGTTAGTGTAGACTCTTTGAGTCTGCATTGGAATTCAGACTCACTGAATTCCTCCCCCACTTTCATCATGATGGAATGAACTGAACTCAAAAGCCGCCAAGCAAAGTTAAAGCATCACCTTATTTATATGCATTGGGGGAGGGGGGGAGGGGAGACTGTCAATCTAACATGGCAAAGACTTGACAGATACAAACAAGGCCAAAGACACTACTATTTTAGAAATGCCAAATAGGTCTGAAAAGGGAGTAGGTGGAATTGGATATAGATATATAGATTAGAGCTGTGCACAAATGGCCTCTTGAAATTCTCCACCTTACTTGTGGGAAGAAAAATTTGGGAGACAATTTCACTGAATTTCTCCAGGGGGAGAAGAAATTCTCAGAAGTTTCTCCCAGGTAGGGCTCCTCATTGTCAGGGCTTGTAGCACAGCTTCTTTCTTTTTTGGTAAGGGTTTCTGGGTTTTTCATGCTGCAACAGCATCAACTGGCCCCCAGTTTGCATCCACCACAATGCAAGTGGGGGCCATGTTGTGTCTGGCTCCAGGGATGAGGTGGAGTTCATGCTCTGCCAAAATCTGTCCTCCAATTTCCTGGAAGTTTTCTCCCCCTGTGAAAGAGGCTTCCATTGTTCTGCCTCATTCAGGATGTTTCATCATTTATTTTTGTGCTTACCAGTTAGCCTCCCAGGCTGCCTACACAGCCTGATTTGAAAAAGTCCTATGGGAGGAATTACCTCATGGTGCCTTAAACTGGGCTTCAGTTGAAATGTAGGAAGCTGAAGCAGCTACAGGCTGCCAGAGAGATGATTGTACAATGAAAAGCAGGACACTTGCGCTCACTCCTCAGCCACCTCCTAAGTAAGATAAGCCCAAGAAACCCAATCCCAACCCATGAGAATTTCTCAGAAATTTCTTCACCATTGAATGTCTTTTTAAAAGCAATTTCTCTTCTATCAAATTGAACGAGAATGGTCAGAAAAAAAGTGGGAGAAATTTTTGGATATATATACACACACACACACACACACACACACACACATGGAAGACTTAGGATTATCGTTCTCAATCAAGTCTAAAACAGCAGAGCAGGGTAGTCCCAAACAAAATGATGTTGCTTACATCCTATAAAAGGCAGTGGAATTTAAGCTGCCTAATTGTGCAAAGAATGCTGGTACATATTATTAAATACCCTTTTGTAATTTTCTTAAGAATCACCGTTGTTGATTGGAGGTTTGCTTGATTAGACCAATATCCATTTCCTAGCTTTGCAGCTTCTCAGATATGGTGCTGCGGCTTATGTGGCAAACTCACTGCATGGAGAATGTCTAGCATGCCTGTTTGTCATCAGAATTAATACAGACCCCTTGTGAGCATCACTCTCTATCACATGAGCAATGGCACCCAGCAAAGAACTTGATTTTATCATTAAGCACTCCGGCAACAACATGCAACCACGAACAAAATAAATGATCCTGGGCCAGGATAGATAGGCCTTGCTGTCAGCTGATAATGAATTATATTTGGTAACTGTAAGCAATAAACATTTTTCTGCATAGAGAGCAGAATAGTAATGCAAAAAGAAAGATACTATTAGTTATTAAAGGATTGGGCAGCTGTCTCATAGTGAAAGAAATCATATGGTATCGCTCAGTAGATAATTATCTTTCCTAGCAATAAATGAGGAAGGGACCACTGTTTCTAAACCTTGTCTGATCTTCTGTGGGTGGGTGGGTGGGTGGGTGGATGCGTGCATGTGTGTATCGAGAGAGAGAGAGAGAGACAGAGACAGACAGAGACAGAGAGAGACAGAGGGAGAGGGAGGAGGAGGAGAAGGATTTTGCTGGCTATGTTGAGATGTTCCATTTCATCTCTTCCCCTGCTTGCGTATTAAAGCATGATTGTGCGTGTTTTTCAAATGTACAGATTTCTGCATGTGGATTTTCAAATTTATGCATTTTTAAACATGTTTTCTTTGCGCAAATTGCATCACAAGCTCAGAAATGTAAGGACTTCAGATTACATTTGGGTCCACATTCGGTTCCAGGAGATGCAAATTAGGTAAATTCCAGTCAAAGCCGAACTGATGCAAATTTCTCACCCATCTCTACTCATACTTCCATGCTTTCCCAGGCTCCTGCTTTCTGGAGCTTCTGGCTTTCATCCTTGCTTGGGTGGCTGCCGAAAGCTGTGTCTGCTGCTCCTCCCCTTGAGGCACCAGATGATCTTAGCCACCAGTAGGATGACAGCATACGGAGCCTCCGAGATGCCCTGGACCATGAAACACACTGAGGCAGAAATGTAAGCTTTCTGTATGGCGGGGCATTTTAAAATGAGCAATTCCCACAGGCATTCTGAGGTGCTGCAATGCCAGGTGACAGGCCACATTTCTGAATTAGCTTGCCACAGACACACTTCTGTGTTGCCTTTATTTATCTCCATCCTTAGGGAGGGTCCTTAAATCAGAGGCAGGGCACATCCTTTGCATGCACAGGGTCTGAGCCCCTGGAGTGGACAGTCATTGCCAACACCAGGCTATATGGATAAATAATCTGGCTTGGTATAAGGTAGCTTCTTATGTTCCTAAAACACCCACAATTGAGCCTTTGAAAGCTAGACCTCTCATTTTTAAAATAGATTACTGTCCTCCAAATACAATCATTATGAGCACTAGTCTATGACGTAGGAGCCGTCAGGAATCACAACACCAGGGTTAAATGGTACCTGGACCATTATGCAGTTAGAGCACAAAGCAGTTCATCATCATGGCTTTGTACCAAGAAATGCAGCCTAGCAGGGCTATCGTTGGCTTGCTCCAGCAATGCAGATGGCCTTTTATAAATGAACTGCACAACCAACATCCTGGGCCCATTCATCTTTGTTGGCACATGAGATATGACTCGCTAAATGTCACTTCCCTTAAAATATTATAGCAAAAGATTAACTGGGCAAAGTAATTTATTAGGTGGTTTAGCATGAAATATGTCTTGTGTACAAGTCCAAGGGGGGTAGTGGTGGTAAGCCAGCCCTCGTCTCACTATCTCACAATAGATGATCCAGTCATGTTCTCAATCTGATGTCAGCTTTGTCCATTAGATCTGAAAGTCCTACAGCTAAAATGCAACGAAAGCTGTCTCCATTACTCTGATCAAAGATAACAATGGGAGGAAGTTTATTTCTTTGAAGGAACCTTTGTTGCTCTGATCCTGGAGTGATCTATTATTGTTGTTGTAAACACAAAAGCTACACATAAAACTGTGCCCTGATTGGATCAGCGCAAGGCTCACAGTCTTTGGCATGTGATTTTACACTAAAATTCCAAAGAGTTTTGTGGCATGACAACACTGATCAGACATGACTTCTCCCATCACGCTGATAGAGCTCCTCCTGTTATCTGGCAAAACTCTTCCTACAGCGTGGCCTTAAAAACAAGTGTTGACCACCCCACCTAAGAAATGGCTCACATTATGGGAGCTCCTGATAGGACACTGCAAATGTCTATGTTTTTTTTTTTCCTTCTACTAAAGAGAAAATAGCATATTTCCTGCTGCAGGTAAGTGTTCCAAACAGATTTGCAAATATTATCATCATATCTGGGGTGGGGGGAAGGGAGAGGGGACAATTAAGGCTGCAATCCTACACCCACTTACCTCAATGGTACTTGCTTCTGAGTAGACATGTATAGGATTGCACATTAAAACAATTAAGTGGTAGTTACCCAGATCGGTATTATACTTCTCAGATCTCTGCTTTGGAATTGGGAAAGATGCACAATTCAGGAGATGTCCATGGCTCAGTTGCTTGGTTTGGCACCAAGTTTTAGGATGCTTTCTTAGTGACCTCTCCCTTCTGGTATGCACCTGCATATTGTCACTGTATACCTATTTGCCCAAAGATCTGGCAGGTGTGCAAGTGAGTAGAGAGCATGATTAGAGAGCACATGAATTGGAACCTTCACTCCATCCACAAACTTACATTCAAAGATGGAGAGAAAATTCACACCGCAGGAGCACAAAACTCACGTTTAAAGGATCTTTAATGCTCTTAAGTATGAGCCATAAGCACCATGTTTCACAGAGTGGTTAAGGACCAGTTCACCCATGTATCTGCATCACTTACTGTCTCTCTTATCTATCCACTTGGTGACATGCAGCAGAATGTGTGAATTAACACTACTGAAATGCATTGAGTTGGAAACAGGATCTGCCTTCCATAAAAGGAAGGTACCTTCCACAAGAGGAAGGGTTCCATTTGCAGAAAGCCCCTCCACCTGATTCTTGGTGATCTCCCCCTTCTCACCATAACATAGCTCACCACATTCAGCAGGGCCTTCTGACTCCGTCTGGCATTTTCAGGGGGCTGGAGGGAATGCCATGGGAAAAAAGGGGTGGGAAGTCCACTTCCACCAGCGCAGTGGATCCAGCATAAATCTGGATCCAACATATTGTGCTGGAGTTTATGTGAATGTATATGAACATTTTTATGGCAGTAATAATTCTATGACAATTCATTCACACATAAAAGTCAAAGATTTGCATCATGACAACAGCTACAGCTACAGCTACAACTAGCATTGATATAGCAGTTTTCTGTGCGCAACTTACATTGTTCCTAGTCATGTTCCTAGGTAGGGATATACAAATCCCTTGCCCTATTCCATTGTGGGGCTTCCGCGGTGGGGGGGAGGCACTCCGTCCCTCCCCCCCAGAATCCTCCCCAGCTGGCTCTCCTCCACGGTGATTCGGCGAAGCCGCTGGCCGGGGCCGGCCACAGCCGGACTTCCAGCCACAGCCGGGCTGCTGCGGACGCAAATGGTGGCTGCTACACTGGCCGCCATTTGCATCCCTGCCCTTTAACGTGATAGGCTACGTAAATACACAGCCTATTACGGCAAAGAGCAGGGGCACAAATGGCATAGCAGCTGCCATTTGCGCCCCTCCTCTTTGCTGTGATAGGCTACGAAAGTATTTACGTAGCCTATCATGGCCTAATGCAGCCATGCAAATGGCGGCCGCTATGATGGTCACCATTTGCAGCTGCAGCAGCCCGGCAGCAGCTGGAAGAGGAGCCAGAGCCGCCACCACATCTGCCGCATCTGCCGCCAGGTAGGCTCTGTCCCGGGGGGTTTGCGCGGGGTGGCGGGCGCGGAGGCCATTCCTCCACGGACTCCAGGGGGCCGGATTCCAAAGAATCTGGCCTCACTGAAGTCCATGGAGGAATTCTCCGCCATCCCTATTCCTAGGGATACTTTCAGCAAGTACAGTCTGAGACATGGAGTAGCGATGTGATGGGTTCTTTAGACACCTGTCCTTGTTTACTGAAATCGTCCAGGGTTGGGATGGAGATGTGGAATTCAGTGGTGGTGAATGCCTCTCTAAAAGAAGATGTGATCCTGCCCTGAAGGAAGCAGCGGTAAGGTCTTTACTCAATAAACTCTCAGGGCTCACATTCCAGTGGTGGGTGAGGCTGAAAGTGAAGGGGGTAGGGCCAAATCCCAAAAAACACCAACAATGCCAGGATATTTGTTGCTTAAAGTTCTTATTGCTAGTAACTAAATTGTGGGAGGGACATTTCAACTTTTTAGAATGGGGAAAAAACTGTGTAAAAGCCAGGAAACTACCAAATTTCGGGTGTTTGGTGGGAAAGGGGGCATGGCCACTGGGGGAATGGCCAGAGAGCCAGACTTGGATCTCAGAAGGGCCAGATTTGGCTCTGGGGTCAGAGGTTCCCCACCCCTGGTGTAGGCAAATGAAACAAGACAACTGTGCTGAAGCATTTCAGGCTGAGAACAGCTAGTGTGCGAGTGACTTGAATGATACAATTAGCATGCAAGATGGATCTGACACAACACAAGAAATAATGCAGCCATCATGAAACTGATTGTCATTGAAGAAATCCCATCTACAAAAGCAGGAAGAAGATAAGACAAATATTTTGAAAATGTAATTAAAATGGTAATGATATTTTAGCTTAGGAATTTGTTTGCCAATTCTTAACCCCCCGCCCCCTGCATGACTTTATAACTTATCTCTCATTTATTTGGTAAAAAATATAGCTGTTAGTTAAAGAAATGATTACATTTTTAAAAAATGAGTCTTTGTGTACTAGACTGAGTTCTTCTAGGAAGACCTAATTGATTCCGTGCTTATTTTCCCATGCATCCTTTTCAAAGAGCTTCACGTTTCATACAGAGAAGACATTTAACTGATATTTCCTGGTAATTGAACTGGCTGCATATTAAACACTTTAATCTATGCCTTTCAAGACTCTGCTTTATTCCATCCTCCCCCGCCCCCCAAAAAGGAACTATAAAAAAAGATAAGCGCCCTGAAGTTTATGTGCTGTTGAAGTAACAAATAAGGTAGATAAATGGAAGGAGCTGCATAAACAGAATGAAATCCAGTATGAAATGAAGTTATAAATTGCAACTATAGGAACAGTCTTTGTAATTAGGAATAATTTAGAAAGCCACAAAAGATATTTAATCAGTATGCAAACTAAAAGATGCCCATTATTTCTGGAAAGGTAAAAGGAATTGACGCAATTAAAGTCTAAAAACAATAGCTGGTTTTCTAAAAACCACACTACACTTTTTATTATTACTACCACCATTATCTCAAGCTTTTCTTTCTAAATAAGTGCCTGAAATGGATTTTCAATTTTTAAAAAATGATCTGAACTATCCAGCACAACAAAAAAGAGGAAGACACTTTGCATTTGATTTTCAGATACATCTAATTAGAATTGCTGGAAAATGGAGAGCTGTCACAACAGAACATTTGTCCTTCTGAGGACAAGCTCTCAACTGACCCACCATTGAATCTAACTATTCTGCCATTTTGGAACTGTTTAATTTAGTTCAGATGTGACCACAGACACACAGAACAGTGAGGCAGTTGGACATCAGATGCACCATCTCTTCTGTGCCATGTCTATCACTTTGTCTATCACTTGTTTACACGCTGATAACACAACAAATTCCACATGCTTTGTGATTCAATCTCATGCCCCTGTCATGATCGTAGGCACATACGAAGCTGCTTTACACTGAGTCAGACTATTGGCCCATCTAGCCCAGTATTGTCAACACTGACTGGCAGCAGCTCTCCAGGGTTTCAGTTAGGATTCTTTCCTAGCCCCCCTGTCTGGAGCTGCTGGGGATTGAACCTGGGACTTCTGCAGGCAAAGCATGTGCTCTACCACTGAGCTATGACCTACTGCATTAGCAGAGGTGTTGACCATGTCTAATTTCACACCCATTATTACTCTTCAAACATATGAAATGGATGAGCACAAAAGCTTACTAAGCAATAACATCCAGGTAATCACTTTATAAGTCAGTCATTTTAAACTAAACCTCACTTTTAAAACTTTAAACCTACTGTTTAGCCAATGTACAGTGTCCATCCTATGCATGCTTATGCAGAAGAAAATCCCATTGAGTTCAGCCTTATGAACTCAAGTAAGGCCTTATGTCCCAGTAAGTGTGCTTACAATTGCAGCCTCTCTCCAAATGGATATTCTGTGAATTGCTACAGAAAAAAAATTGCCACACATCATCCACACTCAATCAGTAAATCTGGAAAAGCAGGGAGGGGTATAATAAATTCTCCTCACAGCCTTGCAGGATGTTACCAACAGCAGACTTTCCAAGTGCTTACTTGCATGCTATGATACGGTACTTCTTGGTTGTATTCACCCACTGTCAACTCCGTAACAAAATGGTAATGCAACAGATCACTGACTCAACTGGAGGAGGTGCAGATACAGACTTAGAGAACCATCAAGCTGTAGAATTTCCCCCTACAAGATCTTTAAGGCATGCTATGTATACTTTGCCGTATTTTTTAAAGATTTTTCTTCTCATGGGTAAGGTTAGCAAAGTAAACAATGACGGCTGATATGTAAGATGCACCGCAATAGCTGCCTTGAGTGCCATTTTTTGGTAGAAAGGCAGGGTATAAATCAAAGAAATAATAAATAAATAAATAAATATCAAAATGCTTAGCATGCATCACTGTGTTTTGAAGAATACAGCTATTAAACTCAACATCCTTGTCTCAATGTATCATTTTATGCTAACTGGAAAGAGGCAAGAATGCATTAAACTTCCGGTTGAGGGCATGGTCTGATGGTGCACAAAGCATACACCTTGCTGAAGCTGTTTGACTACTGATTTTAGGACTGTACTGTTGCACACTGTTTTTTTATGGGACTGACACTGATTTTTTGGGGTAGTCATATTTTGATTAATTATTCAGTAGATTATCTTGTGATTTATGTATTATTGTCTTGTTATGAATCTTTGCATTGATCTATATCTTCTGATATTGTGGTTTAATTGTTTCTGCTGTTGTTGTTGTTTTTTTACTGTCGTTATTTTATCATTTTTGCTGTAAACCTAGGGATGTACGAAATGTACTTACCTTTCCGTGGATTATGTTTATGGGGGGGAGGCGTTCCGTCCCTCCCCCCAGAATCCTCGACGTGGGGGGAGTTGATTCATTCCTCCCCCCGGAATCCTCAATGGCCGGCTGTGCTCTGCGGTGGCTCCACAGAGCAGCCAGCCAGGCCCAGGCCAGAGCCATCCGCAGCCGGATTTCCAGCCGCAGAGGGCTCTGGGTAAAAAAAAAAAAATGTGTACACAAATGGCGGCTATGGCTGCCACCATTTGCGTTCCTTATTTTTGGCCGTCTTAGTCTACGTAAATATTCACGTAGACTATTACGGCGAAAATAAAGGGGAACGCAAATAGCGCCCACTACGCTATTTGTGTTCCCCTTTATTTTCACCGTAATAGTCTACGTAAATATTTACATAGACTAAGATGGCCAAAAATAAGGAATGCAAATGGCGGCGGCCATAGCTGCCGCCATTTGCGTACGCATTTTTTTTTAACCCAGCCGTGATAGGCTATGTAAATCTTTATGTAGCCTATGACGTCTCTGTTAAAAAAAAAAAAAAAGAAAGAAAGAAAGAAGACCTCCAGACTGCAAATGGTGGCAGCGGCAGCCAGTCAGAAGACCAGCCGCCGCCACCACCGAAGCCGCTGCCAGAGCTGCCGCCTCCCGGAACATCCGCCCCAGGTAAGTCTCATCCCGGGGGGGATCCGCGGGGTGGCGGGGGGGTGGCAGGCTGTTCCGCCACAGATTTCGGGGGGCCAAATGCACTGGCATTCGGCCTCACCAAGATCCGTGGCGGAATTCTCTGACATCCCTATGCAAACGCCTTTGGCCATTATATGGAAAGGTGCTATCATGCCCAACAACTGGTATCCCTGGATGAGAATGTCTCTCCCCCATCTCCATTAAAAAGAATGCAGCCTCCCAGTGAACTGGAGACAGTTCATTGGGACCCAAATTGGCATTATGATGTGATGAGCATCAACATCTACATCATCTATGTGCAATGGAAGATAGGGATGTAGGAGAAATTTGTTTCAGTGTCTTTTTTATCAGTATTCACTAGGGATGGCGGAGAATTTCTCTCCGAATCTTCGGGAGGCCAAGCGCCGATGCATTCGGCCCCCCGAAGTTGGTTGGGAAATTCTCCGCCGGCCCCCCGCCCCCCCCCGGGACTGGACTTACCTTCGGCGAATGTCCCTCTCGGCAGTGGGTCCCGGCGGCAGTTTGGCGGCGTTTTGTCGCGGGCGGGGGCGGCGGCCGGTCTCCTGACCGGCTGCCGCCGCTGCCATTGCAAAAAAAAAAAAACTAAAGTTAAAAAAAAAACACCCATGATAGGCTACGTAACGATTTACGTAGCCTATCACGGCTAGATTTCCAAAGTCAGCCATGATAGACTACGTAAATCGTCACGTAGCCTATCATGGGTGATTTTGGAAAAAAAAAGTGCGTACACAAATGGCGGCGCCCATGGGGCGCCGCCATTTCCGTTCCTTATTTTGGCACGCTATTTGCGTTGCCCTTATTTTCGCCGTAGTCTACATAAATCTTTACGTAGACTACAGGGACCAAATAAGGAACGCAAATGGCGGCTCCATATGGGGGCCGCCATTTGCGTACGCACTTTTTTTTTTTCCAAAGTCACCCCTGATAGGCTACGTGACGATTAACGTAGCCTATCACGGCTGACTTTGGAGATCTAGCTGTGATAGGCTACGTTAATCGTTACGTAGCCTATCACAGGGGCGTTTTTTTTTTCTTTTGAAGTTTGTGGCTGGGGAGACGGGGTGCTTCTTCCCGGCCTGAATTTCGGCTGGGCGAGGCAGGAAGCCTCCCCCCTGCCTGAACTTCGGGGGGAGCAGCGAAGCGCCTTCCCCCCACCGCAAAGCAAGCTGTGAGACCAGGTAAGTGACTTTCGTGCACCCCTAGGAGGGACGGGGCTCCTCCCCCCCGGCCAGAATTTCAGGGGGAGGGACGGAGCGCCTCCCCCCCACCGCGAATCAAGCTGCGAGACCAGGTAAGTGACTTTCGTGCACCCCTAGGAGGGACGGGACGCCTCCCCCCCCTGGCCAGAATTTCAGGGGGAGGGACGGAGCGCCTCCCCCCCACCACGAATCAAGTTTCATGAAAGGTAAGGGACTATCATACATCCCTAGATAGAACACAGATCTCAGATGCAATCTATGGATGATGTCCATATATTTCCAAACTTGCAATTCATGGACACCCCCCCACACCTCTCCAAAATGTGTTCTACACCTTGTGTACATTTAAAAAATGCATATGAAAAAATGTGTAATTCTGAAAAATTAGCACAAATATAATTTAATTCAGTGGGAGAAGAATGCATACATTTCAAAGATGTACACAATTAATGAGTGCATATGGAAAAATATGCACAAAAATACCCATAAATTTTCATGCAAAAAGCTCATAATCTAATACAGATTTGAGTTGGAATGAGCTTCAAGATGGAATTCGGAGAACTTTGATGAGCTCGAGTTTTGCTGATTCGCACATCCTTAATGGAAGCTTGTTTCTGTCAGGAGCTGCAGGAGCTGCATGCAGCAACACTGAATGATGAACCACTGTACAGCAGATAGCAGCTTCTCAGTGAAGGACCTTCAGATTCTGGAATGACTGACTGCCCATGTGGCCATTAGATCCTCATGGATAGAAAGGAGTATAAGACGACGTCCTGTTCCAGTTGAACCTTGCTTGAGCAACAAAGTCTTCCTGAGCTCTGATGTGTTCCTGTATCCTTGATTGTTCTTCAGTCCCGACTCCTGTTTCTGTCCTCAATCCTACCTCCTGGTTTGTCCTTCAGTCTTGACTCGCTCCTCAGTCCTGACTTCTGGCTTACTTCTCAGTCCTACTTCCTTGCTTGGTTCTTCCTCTTCAGTCTTCACTACTGGCTTATCCCATGTCTCCTCACTCATCTGACAGTTTCTGCATAATGATCACCTTTGCTGAATTGGGGCAACTGTGCCCAGAATGTTTACTAGCATCTTCAAATATGCAGAAATGTCTTCTTAATTCTTGGTTTAATAATTTGTGCAGTGTGATGCTATTGCTTTTGTATAGTAACACTGGGCCAGTCCTTTTGATAAATAATACAAATGTGGATACTTATGTATGGATTTACCTATGATTTTAATTGTAAGCATGTCTTTGGTATTCAGTACTTTGATCAAATAAAGACAGTCCTCAGTACTTACATGACTGTTAATCATCTATCATCAGACTGGGACTAGCATTAATTTAATTCAAAGTTCTTATGGTAAAACCTAACAGAAAACTAAATATGTTAAGAGATAGCAAATTCTAAAAAAAAGAAGGCAGTATTCCATCATAAATGAATTACATGCTGTCTACAAGGACACCATTTTGACTGAAAATACCACATCTGAGCCTAAATTATGCATGAAATATTGAAACAGGAATGTAATGTCTATATTTACTGAAACATTATACTTGGTGAGAAAATACTATACAATCAAGCCAATTCACTTTATTAGTACTTATAATTACCAATGGACAGATATATGATATAGTCAAAAATACATTTGTAATGAAGGTGTCCAAATGTATGCTCCATACTAAATCCCATCCATCATTCTTCCATTAGAATGTATTGTAAATTAAATTAAATAAGTATGATTTAATATTACCTCTGGAAATCTTTGCCGTCAGCATTTATGACTGTCGATTGGTTGGTTCCTACTCTTTTGTTTTCTCTTTGGTTTGGAGTCAGTTTTCTTCCTCTATTATAGTTTTTGTGCTCTAAATTATGTTTAGTTCCTAATAATCTTGGCGGCCTAGAATGTATTTTTCTATAGAATTGCTCAAATGAGGCAGTAAGCCATGTGAAGCATGGCTCTTTTGTCTACCAATTACATTGGTATCTAACCTTTACCTTCCTCTCAAGGAGCTCAGGACAATCTTCATGCTGTTGTCCCATTTTATTATCGCAACCACCTTGTCAGGTATGTTAAAGGCAGCGGCAGTGCCTTGTCCAAGGCCACAGAATGGCTTTCATGGCTGAATGGGGATTTAGATGATCATTTGGGGGGGGGGGTGCGCATGCATTCCTAGGCGTTGTTCCTTCATTTTATTCAATTTTGATCACCATTAGGCTTTCCTCAGAATTTAAATTAAAAGGAAACAGCTTGGTTGTACTGGGAGTGTTCTCTTCTCTCGCTCTTTGATCGTCCATCCCCATTGGGACAGTGTCTTTTGCAGCACCTCTTCCAGCCGCTTTCTCCTATATCTTTGTACCCCCAACTCGTTTGTTATTTGTATTTGATTAGATTTTATCTCTCCTTTCCAAATTCTTTCAGACAAATTCTTTCAGACAAGGTAGCTTTTCCTTGCAAGTTGCTGTCACGCTCCCCCTCCCCCAACATTCCTGTGTTGGTTCGTTTATCTCGATTTTGGACTCTGGAAAAGGCTGTGTTTGTTGTGTAACATCGAGCCTTACTTCTGCTTTCTCAGTTCTATTTTCTTGTTGTTTTTGTCAGTCAACTGTGTCTCTGTTAGATTTTTACAAACCCACTCTTATTTAGAATTTTAAAAACAAACACTGACTTCTGGGTATGCCCCCCCCCCCATTTTAAGGCATATTCAAGCATTCTTTCTAAATCCTTAAAGAAAGACATATTATAGCAGCCTATGTGTGTAGTGTTTGTCCCCCATGATGAAGTGAACCATCTGTGTCTTCTCTGCGTTGATTCTCCCAAAACAGAAATGGAGAGAGCAATCCTATGGCCACTAGACACTGTCCAATGGGCCATAGGATATGCTCATTTCTGGGAACCGACCTTGGAGTCCGCGCTGGAAGGTCGGTTCCCAGAAAACTGATCTCCCCCCTCATCCGCACTGCCTCGGAGGCAGTGCAGAGAAGCCCCGTCCTCTGTGCTCGGAAGAGAAGTGCAGAGTGACTGAAAAGGCGCAGGGCTGGGGGACTTTTCAGGGCGGGGAGAGAGGAGCTGCATGTACGACACATCCAATGTGTCGTATGGCAGCTTCCTCTCTGGTCACCCCTCCCGCCTGTGCCTCTCCTGCCATGCTTTGGATAAGCAGTCACCTCCAAGGTCAGAGGCGGCCGCCTGTCTAGTTAGGATTGCGCCCTAAAGAAGGCTTTTTTTATTATTAGGGTTTGATTTGGCTGTTATCTAATCGCCTGCGCTATCACCCTGTATTTCTTGAAGTTATCCTGCCTTCTATAAAAGAACATGAAATATAAATCAATAAATTAAAGACACCCATCATTTGCTTAGGTAGTTCTGCTTTTTTTCCCCTTTTATTTGTTGTGTGTCTCTGTCCATGTATGTGTGCGTGTTAGGTTGTAGTTCCACCAACACTATACATCCAAATTTTAAGGCAGTGTTGAAAAAGCCCAAGACACATAGTATTTATATTAATTACCTTCTTATTCCAATAACTGTCCACTGTGTGGCAAACCAATTCAGCACAATATGAAGCATATTCGGGGTGTTGGCAGGGGCAGAGGTGGGGAGAAGTTACAGCTCTTTGCTTGGGGAGTTTTCCTCGAAAAAATCACATTTCACCAGTGCCTTGCACACAAGCCAGTAGTCCAAAGTGCCTGAACTCTGGTGGGTGAGATGCCCTCGAGTAGGGGTGGACGAAAGTCCCTTACCTGTCCTCGAAGGACGTTCGCGGTGGGGGGGAGGCGCTTCGCTGCTCCCCCCACGAAGTTCAGGCTGGGGAGGAGGCTTCTCGCCTTGCCCCGGCCGAAATTCAGGCCGGGGGGAGGCTTCCTGCCTCGCCCCAGACGAAATTCAGGCCGGGGAGGAGGCTTCCCGCCTTGCCCGGCCGCGAACGCGAAAGTTAAAAAAAAAAAAAGCCCCCTGATAGGCTACGTGACGATTAACGTAGCCTATCACGGCTAGATCTGCGAACTCAGCCATGATAGGCTACATCAATCGTCACGTAGCCTATCACGGGTGACTTTTAAAAAAAAAAAAAAGCACGTACGCTAATGGCGGCCCCCATAGGGAGCCGCCATTCGCGTTCCTTATTTAGTCGCTGTAGTCTACGTAAAGTTTTACGTAGACTATGGCGAAAATAAGGGCAACGCAAATAGCGTTGCCCTTATTTTCGCCGTAGTCTACGTAAATCTGGCGTTTTGTTTTTTTTTCTTTTATTGCAATGGCGGCGGCGGCGGCAGCCAGTCGAAAGACTGGCTGCCGCTCCCGCCCCGCTCGAACACCCGCCAAACCGCTGGCCGGACCCGCCGCCAGGAGGGACATTCGGCGAAGGTAAGTCCCGTCCCGGGGGGGGGTGCGGGGGGCGGGGGGGTGCGGAGGATTTCTCCCCGAAACTTGTTCGGGGGGCCGAACACATTGGCGTTCAGCCCCCCGAAGTTTCGGGGAGAAATTCTCCGCCAACCCTACCCTCGAGGAGTGCTGAGAGGTGCCCCAGTGTCACACTTGTGCGTGGAAACAGGGAGAAGTTACAGCTCTTGGCTTTGGGAGTTTTCCTGGAAAAAATCTAATTTTACCTGCACCTTGCACACAAGCCAGTGAGCCAAAGTGCCTGGAATTTGGCAAGTGGGATGCCCTCAAGGGGGGCTGGGAGGGGTCCAGGTTTCACACACATCTGTGGAAACAGGGAGAAGTTACAGCTCTTTGCTTTGGGACTTTTCCTGAAAAAACTTCAAATTTCACCTGCTCCTAGTACACAAGCCAGTGGGCTTTGGGGGGTGCAATGCTCTCGAGGGGGGCTGGGAGAGGCCAAGGTATCACGTGCATGTGTGGAAACAGGGAGACATTACAGCTAGGGATGGCGGAGAATTTCTCCCCGAAACTTCGGGGTGCCAAGCGCCAACGTGTTCAGCCCCCCGAACAAGTTTTGGGGAGAAATTCTCCGCACCCCCCCGCACCCCACATGCCCCCCGGGACGGGACTTACCTTTGGCGAATGTCCCTCCTGGCGGCGGGTCCGGCCAGCGGTTTGGCGGGTGTTCGAGCGGGGCGGGAGCGGCAGCCAGTCTTTCGACTGGCTGCCGCCGCCGCCGCCATTGCAATAAAAGAAAAAAAAACAAAACGCCAGATTTACGTAGACTACGGCGAAAATAAGGGCAACGCTATTTGCGTTGCCCTTATTTTCGCCATAGTCTACGTAAAACAGCTAGGGATGGCGGAGAATTTCTCCCCGAAACTTCGGGGTGCCAAGCGCCAACGTGTTCAGCCCCCCGAACAAGTTTTGGGGAGAAATTCTCCGCACCCCCCCGCACCCCACATCCCCCCCGGGACGGGACTTACCTTTGGCGAATGTCCCTCCCGGCGGCGGGTCCGGCCGGCGGTTCGGCGGGTGTTCGTGAGGGGCGGGAGCGGCAGCCGGTCTTTCGACCGGCTGCCGCCACCGCCATTCCAATGAAAGAAAAAAAAAACGCCCCCGTGATAGGCTACGTGACGATTAACGTAGCCTATCACGGCTAGATTTGCAAAGTCAGCCATGATAGGCTACGTCAATCGTCACGTAGCCTATCACGGGTGACTTAAAAAAAAAAAGCGCGTAAAAAAGCTACGTAAATCTTTACGTAGACTACAGCGACCAAATAAGGAACGCGAATGGCGGCTCCCTATGGGGGCCACCATTAGCGTACGCACTTTTTATTTTTTTTTAAGTCACCCGTGATAGGCTACGTGACAATTAACATAGCCTATCACGGCTGACTTTGCAGATCTAGCCATGATAGGCTACGTTAATCGTCACGTAGCCTATCATGGGGGCATTTAAAAAACAAAAAACAAACTTTGGAGTTCGCGGCCGGGTGAGGCGGGAAGCCTCCTCCCCGGCCTGAATTTCGGCCGGGCGAGGCAGGAAGCCTCCCCCCCCAGCCTGAATTTCGGCCGGGGCGAGGCGGGAAGCCTCCCCCCCGGCCTGAACTTCGCGGGGGGAGCAGCGAAGCTCCTCCCCCCCACCGCGAACAAGCTTCGACGACAGGTAAGTGACTTTCGTCCACCCCTAGTTACAGCTCTTTGCTTGGAGAGTTTCTGTGGAAAACATCAGATTTTAACTCCGCCTAGCATAAAAAAACTGCCAGGCTAAACTGTCTGAAATGTTGCAGATGGCCTCCTCTTCAGGGGTGTGGAGAGGTCCCCAAATTCCATGCCTGTATCATAAAAACTAAAGAAGTTATCACCATTTGTGTTTTCCCATGCAAGTCAATGGGAAAATGCTGAAAACGGGCCATCCAGATATCTGAATCCTGCTTCTAATTCAGATCCAAGTCAGATCGAGGGGGTCCGAATCTGTCTGAGACAGATTGGGGTTGCTTTGGATGATGTGAAGCAGCATCCAAAGTGGATCAGGGGGGTCCGTGCACAGCCCTAGTTCTTATACATTTTTCTTCCTTTCTTAATGTGCTTTGAACACAACTGTCACATATATTTCAATTAGTTCCATGTATACAGTACATTAATTCTGAAGTAGATGACAGGAAATGCAATTCAGTACATTCTTCCATTACATGATCCTCCATCTGCAGTAGCCCAGGTTGTTATTTTCATTAATAGTAACATAATTATTGCAAAGTAAATAATGCAATTAGGCAGAATTGCTTTTATTCTAGGATCATAGGCTACCTGAGAGTAATGTTTTAAGGTCACTCCCTATTTTTTTCATATAGATTAGGGCTCGTAATAAAGAGCCTTGCTACTTTACTTTATCAATCATTTATTACATCTAGCCTTAGCTTTCCATTCATAGGATCATAGAATAGTAGGATTGGAAGGGGCCTGTAAGACAATCAAGTCCAACCCCCTGCTCAATGCAGGAATCCAAGTCAGAGCATCCCTGACAAATGGCTGTCCAGTCTCATCTTGAATGCCTCCAGTGTGGGAGAGCCCACCAGCTCTCTAGGGAATTGGTTCCATTGTCGTATTGCTGTAACAGTCAGGAAGATTTTCCTGGTGTTCAGACGGAATCTGGCTTCCTGTAACTTGAGCCCATTATTCCATGTCCTGCACTCTGGGATGATCGAAAAGAGATCCTGACCTTCCTCTCTGTGACAACCTTTCAAGTACTTGAAGAGCGCCATCATATCTCCCCTCAGTCTTCTCTTCTCAGAAGGGACTTTTGAAATAGGGGCACCCTGAAACATATGATGTATTCCACCCTGTATATTTTGAGGTGGTACAATCCCTTGAGAGCTCCATAAACATTTAAATCACTTCTTTAAAAGAATCTGGCCAATCTACACTACTGACAAACACTTGTTCAATAATTATCCTCTCTTCCCAGGGAACCCTGGGAATTAAAGCTCTGAGGGGGACTTGAGGCGTCTGTCTCTGACAAAAAGTCCCCTTACTAAATTACAATTGTTGACAGGACTCTTTTGGGGAAGGCCATGGCAGTTAAACTGGTACAAGACAAGTGTCAGTGTATAATATAGTTACTTCCTGAGAGAAGTATCATGTGCCCTTTCTGAACATATGAATTAGGCATTCAAGGGGTTCTGAGAAAAAGCTCAGGTCTTCTCATAGCACATTCCACAATTCTTTAGTGAGGTCTATCTCTCACTTTGTAAATGGGCTGCCAATTGGCTGAAAGCCCAGATACAGACCAAGAAACAATAAATACATTATATTAATTTGACAGATGGATTGAGACACAGAGGATTCTCTTCTATATATAAAAAACCCTTCTGCCTGAACGAAAGCAGCAGGTCCAAATGTCTTCCTCTGCTCAACCCTACAACGTCTAGTAAGCTACAGAGTGGGATGTGACTAGAGATGGAGCAATCTGGTAGTTTTGCTTTCCCTTGCATTCGAATTTTCTAAATCTCAAGTCCTTTCTGTCCCAAGTATGAAGAAATGTGTGAACTTTGGTAAATTCTTATCAAATTGAATTGAAACAAAAAATTCTCACCCATCTGCACTGGCTAAATTCAATAGGTACAGCTATTCCCAGTATGGAGAGGACCATGTTATAGCTCCTGCCATGTAGCTGTTAAAAGATAGGGAGCCTGTCAGAAAAAAAGAGGTGGCAACCCTTATTCAGCACCATGGTTGAATACACAGAGATTTAAATGCAGGCTTTGAAAAGCAAAGCATTCAAAGCCCAGAGCCTGGATGGACAAATATGTCCATTTTGGGTTATCCCATATTTGATTTTATTTTTTAAACTCAAGTTCTTTCTGTCCCAGATATGAAGAAATTTGTGAATTTTGTAAGTTCTTATTAAAAATGAACAGAAATGAAAATCTCACCCATCCCTAAATGTGACATAGTTACATTGGGGGGCTTCTCACCTATGCAAGCAGCAGCGATTGAAGAGGTGCAGGGATGGAGAAACTCACAACACAATGACATCAAGTTACATATTTTATTTTACTAGATGTTACCAGGGCTTGGGGAGCGGGGCAGGGAATATGAGAAGAAATGGGACTGTTTCACTGGCACCCATACACTCTCCATAATGTCTAGTTCTGGCTAAGGATGGACAGATCCATCTCCATCTGGGATGAGGGGGAGCTTGACGAGCTGCCCCCCACCTCCAGCTCGCGAGGCCCAGAACCACTCGGCAAGCCTCACTGCTCTCCCCTCTCACTGAGCCGCATGAGCTACCACTCCTCTCTGCACCAAGGACTCCAGCAGTCAAGTCCTTGTGCTTTATGCACACAAAAGCTTGACTGCTGAGTCCTCGGCATGGCAGCCCCCAGTGTTCTCACCCTGGCCTCCTTGGGAGGAGGCCAGGATGAGAGCACTTGGGTACCACTGGGGCCTTTCCTCCCTGTGCCAACTGTTGAGGAAGCCCTTGACAGCCAGCAGAGGCAGGACGGGTCCCAGTGTGGCCAACCCCCTGGGCTCCCAGGGTTCCCAAGGAGGCCAGGGAAAGATCGCTGGGGTGCCACGGTGCTCCCAGCCACTCGCCGAGCTCCAGCACACTCAGCGGCCAGGTCGATCAGCACCTCAGGGCTCGGAGAGCAGGGTTCAGAAAGCAGGGGGGAGTGTTCAGAAAGCCAGGGGGGAGTCTGTCAGACTCCACCCCCTTTTTGAACTCTTGTGCCACCCCTAGTTTTGGCTTTAGTTTCAATCAACTCTAAAAGAATCTCTGGTCACACAGTACCTATGAAAACTAGGAACCTGCTGTATATATAATGCTGGCAGCTATTAAAAGAGCCTTCCCCAACATAGTGCTCTCCAGATGTTTTGTACTTCACCTCCCATCAGTTTCAGCCAGCATGGCCAATGACCAGGAATTCTAGGAGTTGTAGTGCAAAACATCTGGAGGGCACCAGGTTGGAAAAGGCTGCATTACAGGGATGAAGCATGGTACTTTTAGTGATCAAGCTCTCTGAAATACCAGTTCTTCCTGTGAATGCCCTTCTACCAATACAAATGGCTTTATGGCTAGTGCCTTTTGCCATCTCCCCAATAAACTAAAGTTTATATCAGCTAAATTGCATCTACACTACAGGATTATACATCAGCTACTTGCTCCTGATGGAAAACTTCTTGTGTCAATGGAATTACAGCTGTCTAGAAGCAGATATGACACACTCTCCACTTCTGGAGCCAGACTTATAATTCAGCATTTCTAAGCTGCCAGTAGAAGCGGGGGGCAGGGGGGATGTTCCTTGAAATCACTTTCCTTTTCTGCTGGAGTGGGATGTGAGAGTGGACTCCCTCCTTCAGATTTTCAGTGCCAACAAGTCCAAAAGAAGCGTAGCCCATAAAAAGCTGGGCTTGAAAGAATGATGGCTTTCCGTGTGTAAGCTTACTTTATTCCTGCTGCAGGCTGATAGTGTCGAGCTGCGTACGAGATGCCATTTCTTCAACCAGTGACATCAAGCATGAAAACCATTTGTTTTAAATGCACATTTTAAAGTACAGTTGTCACTGATGGCAAAAGTTACGAACTTCTAATTCAGTAGGGTTAATTTGTATGCAGCGTTTTCATATACACTGTGAATTGCATTGTTTATGTTTTGTTTTGCTTGGTTGTTTAGGGAGATAATAGAGAGTAACTGAAACAGCTACTGCCTCCACAGTAGGACTATGTCCACAATAGATTCCAGGGAAGGGATCATCGCTCAGTGATATGCTTTGTATCAGAGTTGGTGTCAAGGGTGGGAATAGCCAGGCACCTGCTGAGGGCCCACACGCTAGCAGGGGGCCTACTGGACCTGCTCCTCCCCCCTTGCAACCTGCTTGTTCACCATCATAAAAACATACGAACATAAGAGCCCTGCTGGATCAGACCAAGGGCCTATCAAGTCCAGCATTCTGTTCACACAGTGGCCAACCAGCTGTTGACTGGGAAACCACAAGCAGGGCATGAGCGCAACAGCACACTCCCACCCATGTTCCCCAACAACTGGTGTGTATAGTCTCACTGCCTCTGGTACTGGAGGTAGCACATAGCCATCAGGACTAGTAGCCACTGATAGCCTTTTTCTCTAGGAATTTGTCCAACTCCCCTTTAAAACCATCCAAATTGGTGGCCATCATGACATCCTGTGGTAGGAAATTCTATAGTTTAACTGTGTGCTGCATGATGCACTGCATCCTCTCACTCTGGCCTAGACAACCATGGTAGGGTAAAGGAAGAAGGAGCAAAAGATGCCACTCCCTATGTGCTCATCCCATGTGCCTGGCAAGAGAGCAGATGGTGGCAACGATGAAGAGGAGGAGGAGCTTGCAGCAATACCAGTGGAGGCTGGAGGCTCTGATTTCAGTGGGGCTACGAATCCATTCTGGTTTTCAGTCAGAACAAACCAGAACTCTAAAGGAGCTACTTATGTGCTGAACCCTACCCCAAAATAATTTTGGCACCTTGGATAGCTCCTTTAGAGTTCTGGCTGGTTCGGACTGAAACCCAGAATGGATTCACAGCCAGACCAATATCGGAGCCACCATCCTCCGCTGAACAATACTGAAAAGAAGGTAGACATGCTGAGGGAGGGAGGCACTGAAGGTGTCTTGCCCAAGGTGCCCGTGCCCTCCAAAACTTGGAGCTGGCACTGCTTTGCATCTGGAAGGTCCAAGGTTTAGCCATTGACAACTCTAATTTTAAAAAGTTCTCAAGGATAGGGATGGCGGAGAATTCTGCCACAGACTCCGGGGGGGGGGCGGATTCTTAGAATCCGCCCCCCCCCCTGGAGTCCATGGTGGAACGGACCATCCCACCCTGCCACCCCGCGAAGTCCGACCCGGCTGGATCCTACCAGGCACCTCTGGGTCTGGGTCCGGCCGGGTCCATCCGCGGCTGGTCTTCGGATGCAAATGGCGTCCTGCCTAGTGGACGCCATTTGCGTCCCTTTTCCTTCCCATGATAGGCTACATAAATCTTTATGTAGCCTATCACGGTAAAGACCAGGGATGCAAATGGCGTGTGCTATGCCATTTGTGGCCCTTCCCCTTCCTGTGATAGGCTACGTAAGATTTATATAGCCTATCACGGGAAGGGGAAGGGACGCAAATGGCGTCTGCTAGGCCGGACACCAGTTGCATCCAAAGACTGGCCATGGCCAGAAGTCCGGCTGTGGCCGGCCCCAGCTGATGGCTCTGCAGAGTTGCCACAGAGAGCAGCCAGCCAAGGAGGATTCTGGGGGGGAGGACCAGATCGCCTCCCCCCACACAGAACCCCCAGCGGACTCCAGGAAAGGGGGTTTCGTACACCCCTACTCAAGGAGCATGTGCTGGGAAAGACCGTTGCTGAAGACCTTGGAAAGCTGCTCACAGACGAGACAATCCCAGGCTACATGGACCAACAGTCTGTCTCAGAGTGAGGGAAAGTCCTCTCATGCAGCTGCTTATGAGGTCACTTTGGAGCTCCAAAGCTTTGGACCCTTGTCAGATTAAGTCCACTGGAAGCTAGGGATAGTGGGGAAATTTGAGATGGACTAAAATGAGCTCGGATTTCTAAGAATCCAACCTGTGGAATCCACTGCAGAGTGAACCCCTCACACTGCATGGAGTCTGTGGACTTTGGGATTTTTATTTTTGTATTTTTACTTTCCCAAAATTTACACTTATTTATTCATAGGAAAATATGCAAGTTTCTGCTGAGGAAACATTGAATGGAATGGGGGACAATATACTAAATGATACATACTGAGGTAAATTATGTAAATTGTCAAAACCTCTTACATAATTATTTATGTATTTTTCCATATGACAAAAAAAAATCGCATCTGTCTGTGAGTGGACAACAGAATAAAAGGCGCCTGACAATCCATGAAACACAGACAGAGTGGATTTTACAGAGTCTGTACATCCCTAGACTCAGTGAAGAGGTGCTCACTTTTCTCAGCTGGCCACCATATTTTAAAAACTGCCCACTTCCCAATTAAGCATCAGCTTCCAGGATAATTCTAAAAAAACAAAAAAACAATTCAAATTTAGGGATGTCCATCATCAGGAAATCCGGCCCTCTTGGGCTCGCTGGATTTCCATGGCACTCCCGACTCAGCTTGCATTTGTGAGTTGAGTCATGGATTTTTCCTGAAAACCAGGATCTTTTTTCAGCTTTTTAAAAATGTTTGCAAACAGAAATTTTTTGTGCAAATTCCTATTTCCAATTTTTTTTTTTTAAGAAAAATCCTCAAGCTGGCCCAACTCTATGCAGATCAAGTCAGTCCAGCTCGCAGGGAAATGAGGAGAAGTGCAGGGGGTCAAGCTGATGAAAGCTCAGTGAGCTCCACCCCCTGGAAGGGTTCCTCTAACATTTCTATTCAGATTAAAAGTGCAGGCACTTCACAGTCCGAACTACTATTCTTGCTGTCACTATGATTGTTGTTGACAATGTGCTAAGCATGCACTGAATGTTGACGGTATGCTAAGCACTGTGACAGAAAGGACATATTATTGACTGTTGACAATGTGCTAAGCACCATCGTAGAAGTGATATGACCCCTCTCCCAGAGATCTTGCATTCCATCTGTCTCTGTGGGAAAGTCTGAATGCTAAATCCCTGTTCTGACTTCAGTCATGTACAACCAGAGGCACAAAGCAGCTAGGACCATGGATGGGGATGTATCACCCCATCTGCAACAAAACATGCATGTGAGTGAGGCCATCAAACTCCATCCTCCACCACTTCAGAGGTTACAGGCAGCTGCCCTGCCAAATGTGTTGGTCCCTATATAATTTGAGACAGGTTGCCATGAAAGCCATAAAGTCTTCAGCCTCAGAGTGGATGTTAAAGTCTCCCAAGATGAGCAGCCATTAGGTCCTCAACACCACACTCAATGAGACTATTCTTATCTGTGATTTGAACATGATGGTAAATGTCCAAATCAGAGATAATACACCCTTTTCCATTGGCCAACCTGATATTTTATTATTATTATTATCATCATCATCATCATCTTCATCATCATCATTTCTACTGCCTCATAGCCAAAGTTCTCTGGGCAGCTTACAGAAGTTAAAACATTAAATGCAACATAAAAGGTTTAAAAGCCATTTACATACACACAGACAATATGCACAAACAACATATAACTAAAAACAACTTTGACCTGTCAGTCATAACTAAAGACACATCCAGGACCTATTAAAACTCATCATGTGCTGCCAAATGCCTGGGAAAAGAAATGCCATGGAAATTTATTAACAGCACCAGCAGGTAAGCCACCAGCATTGTCAATGGTGTGTGTGGGGGCAGGAGAGGAAATAGCACAAAGATTTCACCTTCCTTCTAGGGATGTACAAAAATTCCGCCACGGATCTCGGGGAGGCTGAATGCCAGCGCATTCGGCCCCCCGAAATCGGTGGTGGAATGGCCTGCCACCCCCCCCCGCCACCCCCGGGACAAGACTTACCTTGGGTGGATCTTCCTGGCGGTGGCGGCGGCTCCGGCGGAGGTTTCGGCGGAGGTTCGGCAGCGGCGGGTGCAGCAGCCGGTCTTCCAACCGGCTGCTGCCACTGCCGCCATTTCCAGTTTAAAAAAAAAAAACGTGATAGGCTACGTAAAGATTTATGTAGCCTATCATGGCTAGGTTTTTTTAAAAAAAAACGTGATAGGCTATGTAAATGTTTACGTAGCCTATCACGGCTGACTTTAAAACAAAAAACAAAAACACGCATACGTAAATGGTGGCGGCCATGGCCGCCGCCATTTGCATTCCTTATTTTGGCACGTCTTAGTCTACGTAAACATTTACGTAGACTAAGACGGCGAAAATAAGGGGAACACAAATAGCGTACCATCTACACTATTTACGTTCCCCTTATTTTCGCCGTCTTAGTCTACGTAAATATTTACGTAGACTAAGATGTGCCGAAATAAGGAACGCAAATGGCGGCGGCCATGGCTGCCGCCATTTGCATATGCGCGTTTTTGTTTTTGTTTTTTAGTCAGCCGTGATAGGCTACGTAAACATTTACATAGCCTATCACGGGTGACTGCAGGGACGCAAATGGCGGCGGCTACGGCCCCCGCCATTTGCGTCCCTGCTAGCCAGCAGCTGGATGTCCGGCTGCTGGCGGAGCCGGCTGGCGGCTCCGCAGAATCCCTGCAGAGCACAGCCGGCCGGCCAGGATTCCGGGGGGAGGAGGAACAGAGCACCTCCCCCCCGGCGAGGATTCTGGGGGGAGGGACGGAACGCCTCCCCCCAACCATAAACATAATCCACAAAACGTAAGTACCTTTCATACATCCCTACTTCTTCCCAAGCAATGCCTTTGTCTCCACCACCATGATATCTTCTGCCCTGCACCATGCTTCTGATTAGGGCTGTGCACCACCTCATCATGAAGCCCAAATAATGAGGCAAAGTGGGCTTATTCGGAGCAAAATCCTCATGATATGAGGTGAGTCAGAGCAGTACCAAGGCACCCCAGGGCGAAGCATCCCCCGCCCATGATGCACCTCCTCCGCCTCATATATTTGGAGCTCTACTGAATGCCTCAGCAGTCCAGACAGGCTGTCTCCAAAATGTATCAATTTCTCAGTCCTGATGTGGAGGGGCATGAGTAGGAGGAAGAGGGACGGACGGGGAAGGTGAACAGATGTGGGAAGGTGGGGAGAGGTGGGAAGGCAAGCGCAGGAGGAGGAGGGAGTGTGCTGCGGCAAATAGGAACTCTCAGCCAGAACCAACGGCAATAATCTCCAGTCAGAGAGAGTGGTGGAGGAAGGGGGTATATATATTTCAGCGAAAGGCTGCGTTCCATTATTGCAGTAGCTGAGTCTTTGGGAGAGGGCTGGTGTATGGGTAGATGATCATGCATTCCTTGGAGCTGTCCCTTCTATTTCTTCGTTTTTGATTGCTATTAGGTTTTGCTCAATACTTAAATTAAAAGGAAACAGCTTGGTTGTACTGAGATCCTTCCCTCGTTCCTTGCTCATCCATCCCCTTTGGGATGTGTCTTTGCAGCACCCCTTGCAGCCTCCTTCTCCTATTTCTTTCTACCTCCGACACGTTTATTGTTTGTATTAGATACATCTCTCCTTTCCATATTTTTTCAAACTAACATAGCTTTTCCTCACTCATTGCTGCTACGCTCCCCCCTCCCCCGCCTTTCCTGTGTGTGTTTATTTATGTCACTTGGACTCCCGAAAAGGCTGCGTTTGTTATAAGGGCGACCCTCACTTCTGCTTTCTCCATTCTATTTCCTCGTCATTTTTGTCTTTCAACTGTCTCTTTTAGATTTTTAAAAACCCAGTCTTATTTTGCTTTTTAAAAGCAAATGTTGACTTCTGGGCATGTTCCTCCTCCCTCCCCGCTTTTTAAGTCATATTCAAGCATTTAGTTTTTTTCTTGCTTTCTAAATTCTTAAAGAAAGGCATATTACAGCAGCCTATGTGTGTGGTGTTTGGTCCCCCCCACCCCGAAGTGAACCATCTGTGTCTTCTTTGTGTTGATTCTCCCAATACAAAATTAAAGGTTTTTTTCAAAATTATTGTTTGATTTCTCTTGGCCTTTATCTTATCACCTGCACTGTCATCCTGTATTTCTTGAAGTTACCCTGCCTTCCATAAAAGAACATGAAATTAAAACAATCAATTAAAGACACCCATCATTTGCTTAGGTAGTTCTGCTGTGTTTTTTTTTTTCTTTTATCTCTTGTGTGTCTGTGTCTGTGTCTGTGTGCATGCTAGGTTGTTGTTCCACCAACACTATTCGTCCAAATTTCAAGACAGTGTTGAAAAAGCATGAGACACGTAGTATTTATATTAATTACCTTCTTATTCCAATAACGCTCCACTGTGCAATCCAGCACTGTGCAATCCAGCACAATCCAGCACAATTTGAAGCATCTTTGGGGTGCTGGCAGGGGCAGAGGTGGGCGAGGTGCTGCTGTCACTAGCAGCACCGTTAGGCCAGCTGTCTCTCCAGTAGCCCAGATAGTGCATCCCGGTGCAGTAGGGCAGCACAGCGCAGAGACCAGTTGTAGTGGTTGGAGTTCACTGTCTGAGGAGGCTGGCGTGGGCAGGTGCAGTAGTCACACTCTTGCCCAAGGCGGAGCAGCATCCCCTTCTGTAGTGGAAGAGCGGAGCCTGCTGATGCACATTAGGTCAGAGATGACTGACATCCCCAGGGTGGTAGAAGGTGAAGAGGAGGAGATCCTTCAGGGTGTGTTGGAGGAGGAGCAGAGGGCAGATGCTCCAGCACCTGACCGCTCTTCCATTGTTCCCACCACTGGTGTGGTTCCCCCTGCTCCCAGAGTCAAGGCAAGCAGTCTGCATCTCCTCCTTCCCCAAAATGTCAGGGCAGCATTGTGTGGGACCACTTTGAGTTGGGAGTGGATCTCAGCACCGCTGCGTGCCACCCCAAGGCATCTCTGAGTAGGGGGAAACAGCCAGGGCACTACGGTACCAACAGTCTGCTCCTACACTTAAGGAGGCAGCACCAATCGGTCTTGCTCGGAGAAGAGCCCCCCACGTCCCAGCAGGCTGGCAGCGGGGGCAAGCGTAAGGCTGGTAGTGCCTCCAGAACTCCTGCAAGCTCTCCGTCCCTCACCCCCAAGAGGTTTAGGCAGGCCGCCATGGAGGAGATGGGGTGGGGAAGTATGGGTCCACCAGGTGAGGTTTCCAGCATTCAAAAATCAGTGGCCCTTCTAGGCTAGCACTGACGGTGTTCGTTCAAGATACATGCCGAATACTCATTTAGTATGTGCTAGAAATAAACAAAAGCAGATTTTTAAAAAAAAAAAAAAAAACCTCTTCCAGCCTGCCTGCCAGGTGATGTGTGTATTTAGCCACAGAGAGGCTGAGCCAATTATTCTTCTGAATAAGGGTTGTTTTGCACTTCAAAGAAACCTTCAGCAGAGATTAGGGATAGTGACCTCTGCTTCAACACACTTTCCCTTCTGAATTTGGTCTGAGTTTCTGGGAATATCAAATTTCACCAGTGCCTTGCACACAAACCAGTTGGGCCAAATGTTCTGGACTTTGGTGGGTGGGATGACCCCAAGGGGGGCTGGGGGGGCAGGTTTCACATGTGTGCATGGAAACAGGGAGAAGTTACAGCTCTTTGCTTTGGGAGATTTTGTTCAAAAAATCAAATTTCACCAGCACCTTGCACACAAGCCAGTGGGGCAAACTGACTGGGCTTTGGGGGTGCAATGCCCTTGAGGTGGGCAGGGAGAGGCCAAGGTGTCACATGCATGTGTGGAAGCAGAGAGAATTTTCAGCTCTTTGCTTTGAGAGTTTCTGTGGAAAACATCAGATTTTAACTGTGCCTAGCACAAAAACCACTGGGCCAAACTGTCTGAAATTTTGCACATGGCCTCGTCTCCAGGGGGGTGGGGGTGGGGTTCCCAAGTTATGACTATTTGTGTTTTCCTATGCAAGTCATTGGAAAACGCCAAAAACGGGCGATCCGGATATCCGAATCACGCTTCAGATTTGGATCTGAGTCGGAGCAGAGGGGGTCCGAATCAGTATGAAGTGGATAGGGGTCACTTCAGAGGACCCAAAGCAGCATCTGAAGCAGATCGGGGGGGGTCCATGCACAGCCCTTATTCTGACATCCCCATGTCCCTCCTGCCTCCATTCCCCTCTTTGTCTCTCCTAAATACATAATAGGCTTCCAGCTAAGCCTCAGTCCCTAACAAATATTTAACTAAATCAGTGGAATTAAGGAACTAGCCACACAAAATAGGCTAAATGCTACCCTGTCTCCTTTTACATAGGACACCTAATCGTCAGCAAGTGTACTAACCTCCTGCATACACTCTATGTCCTACTACTGTGATCCCATTTCACAGGAGGACACACTTTGCAACCCCTGGCCCTTGCTCCTTGCTCCTCCTCAAATTGGCAACCCCAAAAGGACTATCTTCTTTGATGTTTCCCCTTCGGCAGCAACCCATTGGCAGTGACTCACCGCTCATGTCAGTCCCAGTAAAAAAGCCAACCAACCAGAGGTCCCTTCCAGGTTCTTCCAATGCAACAGCAGTCTGGCAGGCCACTCCATGGTCCTGGCTGTTGGCCAGTAGCCACTGATGTTCTGTGGGGTCTCACTGTGACAGCACTGATAGGCACAGTGGGAGATGTTAATCTAGGACCCTATATCTTTCTGTGAGGTCTAGGGATGTCAGAAAATTCCACACAAATTTTAAATGGGATTAAATTTTGACAAATCTGGTCTGTGGAATCCTCCTCAGAACGGGGCGGCCCAGTCGACCTGGACCAGAGCTCAAGCAGACCGTTGTTGTTTTTTGTCCGCCAAACAGCGGATTTTACAAAAATAATCATGAAAAGAAATCCGTAAATCGGAAATGGAAGGAGAACACGAACGGCTTTACCCTTTTTACGATAATAGACATTTTCCCTGTGACCTGAGGCTTTCTTTCACTGGGGCCGAGTCGCAAAGTCCACATAAATCCTCCATCTTTCTGTTTATTGTCTGTGGAGGTGAGGTCAGGTCCGGTGAAGTCAGGTGAGGTCAGGTCAGGTGAGGTCAGGTCCAGTGAGGTCAGGTCCAGTGAGGTCAGGACATGTCCTGTGAGGTCAGGTGAGGTCAGGTGACCAGACGTTACATGGGGAATTCCCACGAAGGGCTTTACCCTTTTTACAATAAGAAACAGGCATTTTCCCTATGACCCGAGGCTTACGGAGACTAGGGATGGCAGAGAATTCCGCCACGGATCTTGGTGAGGCCGAATGCCAGTGCATTCAGCCCCCCGAAATCTGTGGTGGAATGGCCTACCACCCCCCCCCACAGATCCCCCCCGGGACAAGACTTACCTGGGGCGGATCTTCCGGGCAGCGGCAGCTGCAGCGGCAGCGGCGGCTGTGGCAGCGGCTGGTCTTCCAACCGGCTGCTGCCACCGCCATTTGCAGTCTTGGTAAAAAAAAGAGAAAAAAAAGATGTGATAGGCTACGTAAATCTTTACGTAGCCTATGATGGCTGGGTGGGTTTAAAAAAAAAACCGCGTACGCAAATGGTGGTGGCTACGGCCGCCACCATTTGCATTCCTTCTTTTTGGCTGTCTTAGTCTGCGTAAATATTTACGTAGACTATGACGGCGAAAATACAGGGGAACACAAATAGCATAGTGGGAGCTTTTTGCGTCCCCTTTTGATTCGCCGTTTTAGCCTACGTAAAGATTTACATAGGCTAAAACGGTGAATCAAAAAGGGATGCAAATAGCGCCCGCTACGCTATTTGCATTCCCCTTTATTTTTGCCGTCATAGTCTACGTAAATATTTACATAGATTAAGATGGCCAAAAATAAGGAACGCAAATGGCGGCGGCCGTAGCCACCACCATTTGCGTACGCGGTTTGTTTGGGTTTTTTTGTTTTTTTTACCCAGAGCCCTCCACGGCCAGAAATCCGGCTGCGGACGGCTCTGGCCTGGCTGGGCCTGGCCGGCTGCTCCGCAGAGCTGCTGCGGAGCACAGCTAGCCGTTTGAGGATTCCGGGGGGGAGGAATGGAGCGCCTCCCCCCCGGGGAGGATTCCGGTGGGAGGGACGGAACACCTCCCCCCCCATCATAATCATAATCTGCGAACAGGTAAGTCACTTTCGTACATCCCTAACGGAGACCGACGGCGGGCGTGTGAAAAGGATTTTTCGGTGGTACTCACGGAATTATTTATGTAAGTTCGGGGGAAAATGGAGGAATCCGGGGGGAAAATGGAGGAATCCGGGGCATGCGGATGGTGGAACGGGGTGCCCCTCAGCTCTGCAGAATCTTTGCAGAGTGGAGCCGCTCCGCAAGGATTCTGGGGAGGAGGAATGGATTGCCTTGCCCCCCCCCCGTGGATTCCCCACCGGAACAGATGGTGGGGAATCCGTACATCCCTTGTGAGCTCCTCTCTGAATTATGTAGAAGTGGTTCATGATTTTAAAACTAAGACCTGTGTTGTACACAGCGTTGCCCTTATTTTCGCCGTAGTCTACGTAATCTTTACGTAGACTACAGTGACCAAATAAGGAACGCAAATGGCGGCTCCCTATGGGGGCCACCATTAGCCGTACACGCTTTTTTTTTTTTTAAGTCACCCGTGATAGGCTACGTGACGATTTACGTAGCCTATCACGGCTGACTTTGCAAATCTAGCCGTGATAGGCTACGTTAATCGTCACGTAGCCTATCACAGGGGCGTTTGTTTTTTTTTAGTTTTATTGGAATGGCGGTGGTGGCAGCTGGTCGAAAGATCGGCTGCCGCCCCCACCCCTGACGAAGACCTGACGAACCGCCGCCGGGACCCGCCACCGGGAGGGACATTCGGGAAAGGTAAGTCCCGTCCCGGGGGGGTGCGGGGGGCGGGGGGGTGCAGAGAATTTCTCCCTGAAACTTCTTCGGGGGGCCGAACACGTTGGCGCTCGGCCCCCCAAAGTTTCGGGGAGAAATTCTCCGCCAACCCTAGTTATATTCAATATAAATACACAAACACACACTAAAACTTCAATTAACATTTGTCAGGGTTCTCCTTATGACCTGGACCCCCTGAGCAACTCCTTAAGGATCTCTTGCCTCCTTAAGAGTTCTACCTTCCTACTTTTACCTTCCCCTTTCCAATAACATGGGCTGTAGATGTGGGGTGACTGACACTCTAGACATAGGGTTTAGCCTCAACAGTTTACTGGCAAATTAAAGCAAGGAAATCACAAATAAAGGTATTTGCACAATAGAGCTGAGTGATACAAACAAACAGCATTAAGAAAAAATAGAAGTTGCAAAAAACACAAGAACCTCTACCCTAGCTGCACTTAGACTTCTTCAGGCTGCTTCTATTCTCTGCTCTTTCTGACTCTGCTCTTACTGCTCTGGTTTTTCTGACTCTCTCTTTTTATACCCTTCTCCTTCAAAACTGAAAGTACTGTTTCATAGGGATGTACGAAAGTCACTTACCTTTTCACGGATGTGATTTGTGGTGGGGGGGGAGGCGCTCTGTCCCTCTCCCTGGAATCTTCAACAGGGGGGGGAGGCGATCCGGTCCTCCCCCCCGGAATCCTGTCCGGCCGGCTCCGCAGAGCAGCCGGCCAGGGCCGTCCGCAGCTGGAGTTCCAGCCGCGGATGGGCTGCTGCGGATGCAAATGGCAGCCGCCATAGCGGCCGCCATTTGCATCCAGCCAGGCTGCCATGATAGGCTATGTAAGTATTTACATAGCCTATCATGGCAGCCCCCCCCCAAAAAAAAAAACAGCATACGCAAATGGTGGCAGCTATGGCAGCCACCATTTGCGTTCCCTATTTTTTGCCGTTTTATCTTACGTAAATATTAACATAGGCTATTAGGGCAAAAAAAAGGGGGAATGTAAATAGCGCCCACTACGCTATTTGCGTTCCCCTTTTTTTTGCCGTAATAGCCTACGTAAATATTTACGTAGGATAAAACAGCAAAAAATAGGGAACGCAAATGGCGGCCGCCGTAGCCGCCGACATTTGCATACGCGTTGTTGTTGTTTTTTGCTTGCCGTGATAGGCTACGTAAATATTTATGTAGCCTATCACAGCCTCCAGAGGGACGCAAAAGGTGTCCTTGGATTAGCCATGATAGACTACGTAAATATTTACGTAGCCTATCATGGCTATGATCAGGAAGCGAATGGCGGCCGCAGGTAAGTGCTCCATTTCACGCACCTTTTGTGGGTTGGGGGCTCTGTTCCGTGTGCATTTCATGGGTTGGGGGGTGGGGGCTTCGTTCTGTCATGGATTTCGGGAGGCCAAATGCACTGGTATTCAGCTTCACCAAGATCCGTGGCGGAATTATCCGCCATCCCTACTGTTTCAAACCTGAAGAAATGAAACTTTACTGGGGAAATGAAACTACTCCTCTCAGGGATACCCCCTCCCAAGAAAAAATCCCAGGCCTCTAGGCCTGACCTTTTTCTTTTCCTTGCCTCTGTAGGACTCAACCTTTCACAACATTGTGTTGTTTACTACTTTGCATGTGTATTTGCCACTCATATATCTACTAATTAGGCATCATTCAAGCTGGAACCACCCAAACTGGCAAATGTAGTGGTAGGGAACAAATACATGATTGGTGAGATGCTTTAACCCTTCCCACAACCACTGAAGTTTTCCCATTCTAGACTGCTTTTCCCCACAGCTGGGCTCTGAGACTGAAACCATGTCTTTGCCTTTTAATATGTAACTCCACACTTTGGCTCATTAGCTATGAGCTAGTAACAGGAGTATTTTACTGAATGACAGTAATTTATGCTACAATCCCCACAGTGCAAACCATAGGACAAATGTCTGGTAATATAGATTTTCATCTCTCTTATCACTGCCTTATAACAGAGTTTTCCACATTGACATGAACTGACAGCAGCAGAACAAGAAGCAGCAGATTGAAACCTTCATGTTGTCATTATATTTTGACCATGGCTAACGCCTGCCATTTTAATTTTTGATGCAAAAATAATATATCTTTCATATAACTGTGCAGTGAGATTTCCAGACACTTTATTATGACAATTAAAGGGGGGGATAGAATCTATGTACCCTCAGGTGCAATAAGTACCATTAATTACTAGCATCTGATCAGAATTTTAATTGGAGAAGGTGTTTATTCCAATACTTGCATGCAATACTCTGATACTTTCCTACAATAGGAACCTTTTTGGTATTCATTGTAGCTAGGGGTGGGAGGCTCAGTTCTGGTCTGGGTCACTTTTGCAGGTGAAGCCACCTGGCCAGGAAGGAGTATAAGAGAGCTTCCTGTTCCAATTGAACCTTTCTTGAGCAACAAGGCTGTCCTGAGCTCTGGTGTGTTCCTGACCTGTATCTTTGATTGTTCTTCGGTCCTGACTTCTGTTTTTGTCCTTGATATTGCTGACCCTGATTCTGGCTTGTCTCATGGCTCCTGGGTCATGGCTCCTGGGTCACCTCTGTCCGCTGTCCATGTCCTAGCCCTTACAAAATATGATTTTGCTTTCCCACCATATGTAGGCTCTACACCAGCTCTTTCCAACCTAATGTCCTCCAGATGTTGAGACCCGAACTTCTTTTAACAGCCCAGCTAGCATAGCCAATGGTCAGGAATGCTGGGAGTTGTCATACAAAACATCTGGGAGGCAGCAGGCAGCTCTACACAGCTGTCTCATTTGAGTGGTCTCTGAGTCTCACCCTAAACAAACAAAGATTTCTAGTACAAAACAATTCAATTGCACCCAATATCCTGTTTATTTGCAGCAGTGCCTAGCCCATAGTGAGAAAGAGAGAAAAGCCATTAATATTATATATGGGGTGGGTGGGCAAGGGACTTTAGCTCAGTAGTACAGTGCATGCAGAAAGGACCAGGTGGTGGAAAAGCCCTCTGCCTAAGACCTTGGAGAGCAGTCAGAGTAGTTCTGACAATCAGTCAGTGTAGACATTCCTGGACAAATAGCCTGACTTGCAATAAGACAGCTCCCTGGGTTCCTGTGTGCATAAACACATATGGGATGAACATTCATCCTGGCCTCAAGCAGCTACATTGGAATATTAAGTCACAAAGTCTCTTGCAATCAATTGATCCAGATCAATCATGAACAAAGGGAAATCCCCAGCTGTTCACAGAAACAGATTTTGTAGTGTATAGCTTGCCATCGCAAACTGAGACAACCTGAAAACAGTTTTTGTCTGGCCCCCTAACTGTTGGGAATATTGCAACCTCATCTGCAAGTTTCTGGAAGGGGGCAGTGTTGCAGTTAGCTAGTTCACGGGAATTTTTACCACAGCTAGCCTTAGGATCTCTATAGCCTACAATGTGATTTCCTGTGATTTCTTCCTTTTGCTACTCCTCTTCTCCCCCCACCCCATCTGACCTCCACCTTTGCTGGGAGCACACGCATTTGATCTCTCACTTCTGCTGGTGTAATAGAACACAAAAGGGACTGAACAAACTCTTTAAAACTCTATGCTGTACCTGCATTGTATATGCAGGAATGTTTGTGAGTAAAACTGTTTTCTTCGCTAACAAAAGGTGTGGTCTCCTTTATCTTTCTAAGATAGCCTGTGTGCATGTGGGACTGGTAAACGCTCATTCTGTTTTGCTTTTTTACCCCTCTCTGCTAATTGCCTTTCTAACAGGAGGCATCATTACTAAATAATCCCATCACTAACAGCCCAGTGCAAAGGACAGGTGTTTTCTTCTGTTTTTGTATCTTTTTGTGATCATAGATTTTATTAAAATAATGTATTAGGGAAATGAGGATGGTATGCACTTATCATGGCTCTCAGATTACTGTATAAAAAAATGAAGCAGCACACAAGAGTGAAGAAGTTGGGCAGCCACATCCCTGTGATGCATAGGATCAGGAGAATAAATTCAGCTACATACAGCTCAATCCCATGCACATTCAACCAAGAAAGAGGTCCCTCTCGATTTCAAGTTTGCATAGCACTGCAGACTTGGTCATCTCTGACTAGCCATTTTGAAGAAAGTAACCAGGAGGAGCAAGTTTTATTTTTTTAAAAAAGAAAATGTGTGCACTATAATTCCTCATAAATTATATGGCTCGGGTCCAGGTTATCTGAAAGACTTTATTCTCGCCTATGAGCCTGCTCGTGCTCTGAGATCTTCAGGAGAGGCCCTTCTCACAGTCCCATCACAGGTTCACCAGGGGGGAACACGTGAGACGGCCTTCTCGGTGGCTTCCCCAAGGCTCTGGAACTCCCTTCCCAGGGAGGTGAGAGTGGCACCCTCCTTGGTACATTTCTGCAGGCAGGCAAAAAAATTTTGGTTCCAGCAGGCGTTTGGGGATAGGACCTGTGAGAATAGGATGGATGGGTACAATTGTTTATATTGTTGTTGTCTTTTTAAATTCAGATATTTTACACAATTTTAATATTATTGATGATTTAATTATATTTTTAACTTTTGTATATTTCTATTTATAGGATTTAACTGTGCATGTTTTTAATGTTGTAAAGCTGCCTTGAGTCCCAGTATTGGGGGAAAGGCAGGATGATGATAATAATAATAATAATGATGGTGATGATGATGATGATGATGATTACACCAATTAATCAGCTACTTAGCATAGCCCGTAAGCGAAACAAAGAAACTTTGTGAGGCTTATCACCATCTCAAAAAACTGATGGCTTTAATGGTGATGGAAGGAGTTACATTTGGATCAGATGCCAGCCAGCAATATTGCAGTGGGATTCTTCTTTCCCTCTCTGATTACATTAGCACTAGAAGCTTCATAATAAAAATAACATTTCTGTGGCAGGCAGTCCAATTAAAGATTATGCTACAGTGTATGTAGGCAGGGAATTTAGGGATGTCGGAGAATTTCTCCACGAATCTCCGGGAGGCCGAATGCCAATGCATTCAGCCCCCCGAAATTGTTGGGGAAATTCTCCGACACCCCCCACCACCCCCCCGGGATGGGACTTACCTCGTGCAAATGTCCCTCTCAGCGGCGGGTCCCGGCGGCGTTTCAGCAGCGGCGGGGGCGGCGGCCGGTCTTCCAACCAGCTGCCGCCACCGCCATTTCCTTGTAAAGTAAAAAAAAAAAAAAGTGATAGGCTACGTAACGATTTATGTAGCCTATCACGGCTAGATTTTCAAAGTCAGCCGTGATAGGCTACGTAAATCTTTACGTAGCCTATCACAGCTGACTTTGGGGGGGAAAAAAAAGCACGTACGCAAATGGCGGCGCCCATGGGCACCACCATTTGCTTTCCTTATTTGGGCACGGATAGTCTACGTAAAGATTTATTCAAAAGCGTTGCCCTTATTTTCGCCGTAGTCTACATAAATCTTTATGTAGACTACCCGTGCCCAAATAAGGAACGCAAATGGCGGCGCCCATGGGCGCAGCCATTTGCATAAGGGCTTTTTTTTTTTTTCAAAGTCAGCCATGATAGGCTACATAAAGATTTATGTACCCTATCACGGCTGACTTTGAAAATCTAGCCGTGATAGTCTACATAAATCGTTAAGTAGCCTATCACTTTTTTTTTTTTTCAATTTACTTTTTTATTTCGTGGCCGGGGAGACGGGGCACTCCCCCCCGGCCTGAATTTCGGTCGGGAGGGGCGGGGCGGGGTGCCTCCCCCCCACGAAGAATTTCAGGGGGAGAAACGGAGCACCTCCCCCCACCACTGAAAACAGCTGCGGGACCAGGTAAGGGACTTTCATCCATCCTTAGGGATAATGTTATATCAAAATAATCTAGGGATGTACAAAAGTTCCGCCACGGATCTCGGGGAGGCCGAATGCCAGTGCATTCGGCCCCCCGAAATCGGTGGCGGAACGGCCTGCCCCCCTGCCCCCCGGGACAACACTTATCTTGGGCGGATCTTCCTGGCGGCCGCAGCTCCGGCGGCGCTTCCAGCGGCGGTTCGGTGGCGGCTGCTGCGGAGGCCGGTCTTCTGACCGGATGCCGCCGCTGCCATTTCCAGTTTGTTTTTAAAAAGACCCGTGATAGTCTACATAAATGTTTACATAGCCTATCACGGCTGACTTAAAAAAAAAAAACGCGCGTACGCAAATGGCGGCAGCCATGGCCACCACCATTTGCGTTCCTTATTTTGGCATGTCTTAGTCTATGTAAACATCTACGTAGACTAAGACGGCGAAAATAAGGGGAACACAAATAGCGTAGCATCTACGCTATTTGCGTTCCCCTTATTTTCGCTGTCTTAGTCTACGTAAATGTTTATGTAGACTACGACATGCCAAAATAAGGAACGCAAATGGCGGCAGCCGTGGCCGCCGCCATTTGCATACGCGCGTTTTGGGGGGGGGTTAAGTCAGCCATGATAGGCTACGTAAACATTTATGTAGCCTATCAAGGCTGACTGCAGGGATGCAAACGGCGGCAGCTACGGCCGCCGCCATTTGCATCCCTGCTAGCCAGCGGCTGGATGTTCGGCTGCTGGCGGAGCCGGTCAGAGGCTCCGCAGAATCGCTGCGGAGCACAGCCAGCCGGCCAGGATTCCGGGGGGGGAGGAACGGAGCACCTCCCCCCCCCGGTGAGGATTCCAGGGGGAGGGACAGAACACCTCCCCCCCAACCATAAACATAATTCGCAGAAGGTAAGTACCTTTCGTACATCCCTAAAATAATCTCTGCCTGAAATCTGCACTTTTCACTCTCTTAATTCTCTCAAATGAATACTTTTGCAACTAGCATTGTATTTATCACATTTGTATCCTTGTCCCCCTTCCCAAGGTGCTCAAGGCTACAAATGTGGAGGTTGGTTTATTTTTTAATCTTTGCACAATCCTGGAAGATAGCTTTGGTCTACTTACACCTATATTACACATTGCAGCAGGGGTCCCCAAACATTTTGGGCCCATGGGTACATCTGGGAATTTGGAAACTGCTGTGGGCACCGCCACAAAATGCCTAAGTAGTGGAACACCACTTTGGCACCTACCTGTCATGTCTATGGACCTTACGCTGCGTCTTATGCAGCAAAAACATTTGTTTTGTGTCAATTGGACACTGCAACATCTCTTTAATAAGGGATTGTCTAATTTGGCTAATTGCTGGTGTTGCAATACAGCTAATACTCCTTTTAAATGTATGATTTGGCAATGTCCACTACATGCTTCTTTTTGTTGGAAGGCTATTCCACAGATACATTTTGTACCGGAAAAGTCTTTAATATTGGCTGATATTAAACTCTTTTAAATTATTTACCTGCTTCATGGAAATTAACAAATGGTCAGCGTAAATGGATTCTCTGACCTCTTTTGACCGCTAAAAGATGATACTACAACATTGGAAGGATAAACACTCACCTTCTATAATGCAATGCATTGAGCACCTTACAACCCTTTCAATATTTGAATGGGTGGCATAGAGATACCACCTTCAAATGGGTATTTATTTGGATATCTGGTCTGTTTTTGTGGAAGCCTATGTATATTTGCTAGAAAGTTGTATGCATATCATACAAATCCATATACGTATATATAAAAAATGAAATAATAATAACAACAACAATAATAATAAAGTGTGGGTGCCCATGGGCACCATGATGAGGACCCCTTTGCAGGTGCCACTGGAGGTGCCACAGGAACCATGGTGCTCATGGGTGCCATGGTTCCCATGAGTGCTATGTTGGGCACCCTATTATTTCAACATATTACACCTATGCTGAGGGAACTGTACTGGCTGCCTATATGCTACTGGGCCAGGTTTAAAGTTTTGGAACTTGTTTACAAACCCTAAACAATTCAAGACCACCTGACCCCCTACCAGCCTGCTTGGTTGCTGTCCTCCTGATGGGATCCAAGAATTCCAAAGTCAGGTCCATCATGGCTCAGAATAGGGCCTTTCTTCTTCTTCTCCTTCTTCTCCTTCTTCTTCTTCTTCTTCTTCTTCTTCTTCTTGTGCCATCTCCTTTCGGAGGTTAGCTAGCATTACAGCTATTTTTGTTTTTGACGCCGCTGCTCTGAATAGTTGTATAACTGAATAGTTGTATTATTATTATTATTATTATTATTATTATTATTATTAATTTATTCAATTTATAACACACCTATCTACAAAATACTGTAGAATCATAGTACCCACTCTATCACTACAAGTCAGGCAGATGCCTACCCTATGTGGTTTTTGGCCTCTACTGAAAACATACCTTGTCCACCAGGCATTCCCAGGAAGGTTATTTGTCCTTTGTATAAAGAATTATTTTTGTACATCACTTAGAAATTTATCTAATGTTGGTGATTCATAAATATCAAACATATTATTATTATTAGTATTATTATTATTATTATTATCAATAATAATAATAGGCTCAACTTTAGGATTACAAGCACATCCATCTCTGTGGCAGATGTGTAACCTGAAGATATTGGTGCATCTGTAATATAGTTCACCCACCTCCCACAGGTTCAGCCCAATCCTGTGCATGTCTACTGAGAAGCAAATCCTACTGTGTACAATGGGGCTTACTCTCAGGGAAGTGTGCATAGGATTGCAGCCATAAGCTCTGTGGTCCTTTGGACTATGAAATTTATTCACGAGAGTGGGTTTTGTGTGTTGAACTTCCTCTCCTTGGCTTGTCTGGTGTGAGGCAGCCCATAATGGAACACAACGGCAGCATGTCAGAGGAGCTAATGCAACGATACTCATGATTCAATCAATGTCAGCAACATTTAGAGGGCAGAGGATCGCCTAGATAACAGAAAGGGTTATATATTTTCAACTAAACTGAAATGTTCAGATATGCAGAATGCTAAAATACCATTTCAGGAGAGACATTTATATCTATACTAGCAATCTGTAGTCAAGGTTTTAGAAAATAAATACCTACACATACAACATACACCACTACCACCACCCCACACACACAATCATCACACAGTGGAAGAATGTCCTCCCCCCATGCTGTCACTGTCACCCATCTTTCTATCTCTCCTCACCCCAAACCCCATTCTCTTCCTCTTCCTATCCCAGATCGCAGCTCAAGATTATAACAGCCAACCCGACTCTTTCCCTCTTCATCTTACTACCCCCTGCCTATAGACCTGTTTACAAGTTTCCATGCCTTACAGATATACTCATCATGTGGAGGGGGAAGCGGGACTGCGCCCATTAGCCCAACCCCCAATGTCGGTGCTTTCTCAGCCCTGCCCCCAACCTCCATGCAATGAGCAGAACATCAGCAGGGAGAACCATGACACTGCATGTGCATAAGCTCTCTGTGCAGTGATTTGCTGCTGAGTTTTGGCAGCAAATCACAGTTTGCCCCCTTTGCCTACTAAGCGTTGCACTAATGTAACCCACTAATGTTGCACTAATGTAACCCACATGTGTATATTTCTTTAAGAATTATGGACATATCTGCACATGCTTAGTCGAGAACTGAAGTGTGGGGCACCCATCATTATGGGCAGGGAGTGAGGCACAGAAAGGAATGTAGACTCCACCCTTTGTGCAGTTTCGAGCTGGTGGCTAGAGGCAAAGGTGGGCCTAGGTCATTCCTTTCCGTAAGGCCCTGAATCCCTAGGAACAGGGTGGTAATTAGACCCTTCTCAACTTAAAAAGTCAATGTGTTGAAGATTTGGAATATTATAAGAGTTTGTTCTGGCTATGTTCTTTTTGTGTTATAAAGGGCTTGAAACTTTCATTTATGAGTGAAAATGACTGGCAGCCATTTTCTCAAGGCGTTGTTCTTGAAAGGCAGTGAGTGCAGCCAAGATCTATCGTGTCTTCATAAAGCAGCAAGAGAAAGTAGCAGAGAAAGTTGCAAGAGAAAGAGAGAGCTGCAAAGGGGAGACTGTCTTGAGTGGACAAGACTTAAAATTTGGTTTGGGACTTGTTTGTTCTTATTTTTACTGATCAAGTACTGTATGTGATGGTACTTAAATTTGAAGATGACTCTCTCTCTCTCTCTCTTTCTCTCTCTCTCTCTCTCTATATATATGTATATATATAAACATTTTATTCTGTAAGAGACTGGTAGAAGTTATTTGCCTTTGGATAGATACCTTTGCTGTGAGTTTAGAGTACATAGAAAGCAAGTTGAGAAGATATAATAGTGTTACACTAGCATTGATTTATGCTAGCACTGTGAAAGTACAGGACACTGACCTATTCTTTAACATATTTTCTCATAAAATACACAGTTCTAGTTTGTTTGTTTGTTTGTTTGTTTGTTTATTTATGGCAGTTCTAGACCACCTTTCTGGAATGAACCAAGGCAGTTTACAAACATTCTGAAAACAAAAATCATAAAGACATAGTAAAACCTGAAAGACAACCTTAAAAACCATAAGCACAATTTTAAAAAGATGTGTCTTGGCCCCCTTCCTGAACACAGACAGAGCAGGGACCAGTCACAACTCCGGAGGAACTGGAAGTGTGTTCCAGAGTCTGGGAGCAACACAGGAGAAAGGAGGCTGTTCACAAGTTCCCACATCTCACATATCCGCAGCATGTGCATGAGGGAAGTGGGAAAGCTTCCAATTTCCTTCTGGACTGCTGTTGCTGCTGAGATGATGGTTTGTTTGCCAGAGTCAGCTGCAGCACTAACCAGAATGCCAAGCCTGTGTGCCTGGATCTATGTCTGCCACCATTTTAGTCCCATAGCCAGCAAATTGAGGCCTTCGAGCTCAGAGGTTCACTCAGTGCTGCTGCCAGGATCCATCCCCAAGTCCCCATGAGCATGCAAGCAGATAGTCAGCATGCCAATTAGTAAACTGTGGGGAGTGTGCACTAAGTCCACACAGAGGGCAGCTTGCCCAGTCCCCTGCCCCCCCAGAAACACTGGAACCTGCCCTAAGCTAAGGAAATCACAAAAGCAAGGGAAGTGTTTCCCTGCTTTTCTTCCAAGTCCTGGACACTAATCATAGCTCAAAGTTATTTTCCACAGCTCTAGAAAAGACCTTGAAGGCTGTTTTTAACTTAAGGCTCCTGGGAATTCTCCTGTACCTGAGCTATTGGCTCATAGGGCTCACCGCAGAGAAGGCCCTGTGCATCTTTTACTTCCTTTGGAGTTTTGCAGCAAATAGATCAGTCTTCCTCAACCTGGTGCCCTCCAGGTGTGGGATTTCAGCTCCCATAATTTCCAGCCAGCATGATCATTACATCTCTTTCCTATTTATCCTCTTCCTTCCTTCTCCTAGCAATTATTTCTACCAACTTCTCTCTCAGGAGTTCCCACAGCTTGGGGGCGGGGGCGGTTAGGCGCTAGTTCCGAAGCCAAGAAATGCCATCGGCATTTGCATTTCATGAGAAAAAGGTGACCGTGGATTTTCACATTTCCCTAATTTGACAGGTCCCGGGGTGGATTTTCACCACGAAACGCATTGCAGTCCTTTCAGAAAACCACAGAACGCAATCAAAAACTATCGGGGGAAAGACCAAAATGTGTCGCTAGTTTACGGGCACCGATGAAGGTGTAAGAAGAATACCGTAATGTGACATGTAATCCCAAGCTCAGCATTTCAAGGAAACAGAATGTATCACTGAGGTTTGGAAGAGATTCAAAAATAACTATTTCCTCTCCTTTCATCTTAGCTAATGCCAAGCTGCTTGGCTGTAGAACTCTTTTGATTTATTTTGTGTAGGAGGCATGTGGCAGGTATAACCTTTGGGCTAAATCGTGGAGCCAAGATCTAATTCCATGACCTTCCCAGACTTGTCAAACAGCAACTATTTTTAGCTGGATTCAGGCTACACCCCTAAGCACCACTTAATAGGGAGTAAGCCTGATTGAACACATTGGGACTTTCTTCTGAGTAAACATGCATGGGATTGCACTGCCAGCCCTCCTAATACCCAAATGTAGCCCAGCTATTCTAGTTCAATGTAAACCAGAGATAGTTAAATGCTGGGCCAGGGGCCAGATGCAGCCCCTGAAGGGAAACAGCTCCCCCTGCCCCGATTCCCAGCAATGCTATACAGTTTAATTCAAGGGCACAGGAAAATGTCCATAGTTTCATTCATAAGGAATGGGAAAAGCCCTAAACAAGTTGGGACCAGGATACCTGAGAGGGTGCCGTCTTCTTTACCAACCTGCCCAGTCACCGAGGTCATCAAAGGGCATGTCCCTGGTGGTTCCACATGGACCTATGGCCCAGTTGGAGTCCACCAGGACAAGAGCATTCAGCATGGTGGCCCCCTTTCTGTGGAATTCCCTGCCTTTGGAGGTCAGGCAGGCACCAATGTTGTGTTGCTTTTGTCACCTCCTGAAGACATTGTTATTTTGAGAGGCCTTCCCTGAGTGACCAGCCGCAGTTTATTACGTTCTGAATCTGTTCTTTTAAAAAAAAATTAATCATTTTAATTATGGGGTTTTATTCTTTTATCCTGTTGTTCACCGCTCCGAAATCTTTGTTGTGGAGAGGTATATAAATATTGTAAATAAAATAAATACATAAATGAAAATGCACTCAAGTAAGCAAGGATGGGCAGACACCCCCCTCCCCCACCCCCACACACACATGCACAGTACATTACTACGCATACATACACCTCAAATTTAAAATGGATCTCTAGTCCCAGCATTGTGTCAGAGCTTAGAAGACTCCTTGTATTCTGCAACTAAGGGATGATAAGGATGCTTCTAGCAAGGCTGCCTGGGGATTGGAATACGTTTGTATATTTTGCAGTAGTATAAAGTGAAGCACTTACAAAGTTGCAGCGGTTCTTGGCATCCTTGCACACTACCGCAAACATGAGTGGTGGCATCCTGATGGCTGAGGTGACAAAATGTACCTGGATATCATGACTAGGGATGTCAGAGGAATTTGTTGGGGGTGGGGCAGAGCTCAGCAAGCTTTTGCCTGCTCACCTCCCCGGACTCTGGTCGGACATCCGCCAGCTGGCCCAACTCGGTGCAGAGTGAGTTGGGCCAGCTAGTGGATTTTTCACCACCCCATGCACCCCTCGTGCTCTCCCTCCTGATGCTGACACAAGGAGAGGGTGAGGGGTGCACACAGCAGCAGTGAGGAGGGAGACCTCCCTCCCTACCACCACCACGCACACACCCTCCTGCTCTTCCTGCTGACGCCGACACCAGGAAGGAAAGCACGAGGGGTGAGCGTGGCATGCCGATGGCAGGGAGGGAGGGAGGGAAGCCTTCCTCCTTGCCCCACATGCACACCCCTCATGCTCTCCTTCCTGGTGTCAGCATTGGGAGGAAAAGTGAGAGAGGTGAGCATGGTGACGGAAAATCCTCCCTCCCTGCCACCGCAACCACTGGTGTACCCCTCCGAATCTTCCTGCCAGTGCCAACGCTGGCAAGGAGAGCGGGGCGGGGAGGGTGGCAGCAGCGGGAACTTTTTCCTCTTTCACAGAACTGCAGCGTTCTGCAAATTACAGCCACAATTTGCGCAAATCACGGCCACAATTTGTGCAAATCAGGCAAATTATGGCTGCAGTCTGTGGAATAAACCCCTGGCTTGGCTTGCAAAGGCCAGCCAAGCCAGGGGTGTTGCAGGAATCCATCGGGCCCTGAAAGCGCCAGATTTTCCTGCAACTGACATCCCTAATCATGATTCCTTCTTTCCAGGAAAGCCTAGGAACAGAGGTCTGTGATGTGGGCTGTAGATCACTAAGCAGAGAATTATCAGCACCCTGACCAAATGACAGTTCTTGGAGTTCTTTAGGAGAATCCATGACAAACTGGTATAAAATAGATTATGGTGTAGATGGGCCCAGAGTAAAATAGACACAAATGGGATCTGTGGATTGTCTGCACTGTTTGCTTCCTATAATTTCCTGTAGGAAATTTGTCACATCTGAATTGCCCCAAGTCAGGCTGCCTTTCTGGCTGCTTCCTAGGCTGGAGGAAATTCTGCCAGACATGACTCTGAAAGCTCCTGTAATAGCACACACATCAGTGAACTCCACACACCAGAGCCTGATACCCAGCTAATCAAGATTAATGGATTCATTTACCAGATGGTTACAATGTTATTAAAATGCAAATGGTTGGTTTCTGTTAATTGTTTAATATCAGATGCAATTAATCAGGACAGTTTTGCAGTTTCTAACAGTCTCGGTGCAGTTCACTTGAGTTGCTTAGAATAAAAAGAAAGGGGAAAAGAAAAGGGAGGGAAAAACAGAGGAAGGAAGGAGGAGGGAACCTGTTTTATAGATTCTCTGCACTCCCTTTTTTATCCCTTTCTTGTTCTATTTCATTTAAAATGCATTAGATGATATAAAATAGCTTAAAAGGGAAGAGCAGAGCGAATGAAGATCATAGTGCTACTAAAGGTAACACAAATCATGTCATTACTTCACAGGGCTAATCCTACTGAGATGTTATTCATTCAACATCCACCATCTACTCAGTAACTTTCTGCTAATGCTAGAAGCCTCCAGACCAAAACGGGGAATTGGAGTGCTTATTTTTAAAGGATACTATATAGTGAGCATAACAAAAAATCTGGTGGAATGGAGAGAACCTGTGGGATACAGTCATCTTTGGATGTAAACCCTATAGGAAGGACAGGGAATGGCCTACAGGGCTACTGTATGTGAAAGAGGGCACAGTGTCAAACAAACTAACAATCTCAAAATGGGAAGACTCCCCCATGAAATCACTAGGTAACAATGCCAGGGCTCCAAAGTAATTTAGTACTGGGGTCAAAATAATTAAGCCCCCTGGCCAAATGATCTTGAATGGAGAGTAAAGTCAGGGAGCCATCTAAAGAAAACAAGTGTGGTAGTAATGGGTGACCTCAGTTACCCTCAAGTACTGGATAAATGCATATTCTGGTCATGACAAAGATATAAACATATACTGTAGAATCTCTGAATGATTGTGCCTTAGAACAGTTGGTTATGGAACCAACCAGGGAGGAGAAGACCTTGGATTTAATCCTAAGTGGTGCACAGGACCTAGTGCAAGATGTAAGTGTTGTTAAACCAATTTAAAAGAGCAGCAACATTTAATGCACATGTAAGTGGAAAATTACCAAGGAAGTCCAACAAAGTCACATTTGACTTCAAAAGAGGAAACTTTCAAAACATGAGGGATTGGTAAAAAGGGAGGCGAAAGGGAAAGTCAAAGGGGGCAAATCTCTCCAGAATGCTTGGGGGTTACTCAAAACCACAATAATTGAAGCGCAGCTAGAATGTATACTGCAAATCAGGAAAGGTATCACCAAGTCCAAGAGGTCACCAATATGTTTAATGAGTGATGTCAAGAAAGCTTGGGAAAAGAGAAGGGGGGAAAGGTTCCTTCAGAAAAGACTATGAGCAAACGTAGCTGTGTTGGGATAAGAGGAGACATTCCCTTGTGGATTGCTAGCTGGTTAAAGAACAGTAGGAAAAAAGTAGGAATAAATGAACCGTTGTCACAATGAAGGGATTTGTATTGGGACCAGTGCATTTTAACTTGTTCATAAATGATCTGGAGTTAAGGGGTGAGCAGTGAGGTGGATAGGTTTGCTGATGACACCTACTTATTTAGGGTGGTTAAAACAAAAAGGGATTGTGAAGAGCTCTAAATGTAACTCTCCAGACTGGGGGACTGAGGGTTACAATGGCAAATGCAGTTCAATGTAAGCAAGTGTAAAATGATGGACACAGGAGCAACTTTGCATATTTACTGATGGGATCTGAGCTGGCAGTGAGTCTGACTAGCAAGGGGAACTTGGAGTTGTGGTGGATAGCTCGATGAAAACCTTGACCCAGTGTGTGGCTGCTGGAGACAAATTCCATCTTGGGAATCATTAGGAGAGGAATTGCAAATAAAACCGCCAATATCACAATGCCTTTAAACAATCTATGGTGTAACCATGCTTGGAATACTGCATACACTTCTGGTCACAGCATCTGAAAAAGGATATTAAAGAGCTAGAAAAGATGAAGAAAAGAGCAACCAGAGGGGAGTAACTCCCCTATGAGGAAAGGTTACAACATCTGGGGATTTTTAGCTTAGGAAAAAGATGTGTAAGGGAAGACATGATGGAAGTGTATACAATTACACATGGTGTGGAGAAAGTGGATGGGGATTTTTTTCTCCTGCTCTCATAATAGTGTGTATAGGATTGCAGGCTATATTTCAAGTGCTTTTAATGATTGCTAATATATCATTTAATAGAATACTAGAGCAATTTCCCCATTGACTTGTCAACACTTATCAAAGCATTTCTTGACAGTGGAGTCTAAATGGAAATTAAAATTACTTGGGAGGACTCTAATAATTTATCTTTGATCATTTTAACAGTTGTCACAGGGCCAGAACTGATAAAATATTGACAGTTGGCACCAAAATGTGTCTAAAGCTACGTTCAAGTCAGATGGGAAGAGCCTTGCTCAGGCAAAACATCGGCAGACAAAACATCTGATAATACTAATGTAATTGGTCAAATTCAGTAGCCACTGAATTTTAACTGAAGTAAAATCTGAAATGAATTTGAAGAGTCCTGATCAGATGAAACACCTGTAGGCATTTTGAGGGTAGCTTCAACAGTCATTGAACTTTCTATTCTTTGACTTCTCCATGATCAAAAACATGTAGGCAACCTATTGGACTTTCCCCAACACATACAAAGGGCTGGCTGGTGATGAGGTGAGTCCTTCTCCACTAATCGCTTTAGAGGCAAAGAGGACCTCTGGAGGCCCCATGAAATCAGGACCTGGGGCCTCACCTTCTGAGGCGATAAGCCTATACTCTTAACATATTTATAGTCAATGTTGACAGCCTGCTGAATTTTGACATGCACTGCTAATTTTAGGAGGCCAGAAGTGGGAAAGGCCAGAAGTTGATGTCATGAAGCTTCCCATTGACATTTACACTGATGGCTAGCGGTGGGTGAGAAATACGATCTGTAGCCTAAGGCTGTGATCCTAAGCACATTAATTTGGAAGCAATTCACAGGGATATCAGTGAGACTTACTTGGGAGTAAGCATGGTTAGGATAATTTAAGGTGCAATCCTATAGGATTGCTGCCTGAACAACAGATGCTTCCGAGATGGAAGGCTTCCAAGTAGCCAGTGCCCTGCCAGCTTCATACCAGCAGGGCAGGACTTGGAATGAGCTAGTCTCCTCATCTTCCTGAACTACATTTCTTATTAGATAGCGATGGGAACTGGCCTGTCCTCCCAACATGCCCATTTCGTCTCCTCCCGAGGAAACCACACTAACCTCAGGAGAGGAAGCCACCTTGGAGCTGGGAGGGGCAGGGGTGAGTGTGTGGGGGGGGATTCCCTCTTGGATTTTCCCCTCCAAGATCATAGCTCTTGGGAATATTGCAACCTTGTATGCAAGTTACTGGTAGGGGGCAGTGCTGCTGCAGTAAGTTAATTCATGGGAATTTTGATCATAGCTAGCCCTAGGATCTCTATAGCCTACAATGCAGTTTCCTGTGATTTCTTCCTTTTGCTCCTCCCTTTCCTCCCCCCCCTCTGATTTCCACCATTGCTGGGAGCACTTGTGTTTGCTCTCTTGCTCCTGCCGGTGTTACAGAACACAAATGGACCGAACAAACTGTTGGGGGTTTTTTGAAACTCTGCACTGTACCTGCATGTGCAAGCATATTGTGAGTAAATTATTTTACCTTTCTTCACCAAAGAAGGGTGTGATCTCCTTTTTTAGTGTTGTGTGCATGTGGGAGTAGTAAACACTCCTTTTGTTCTGCCTTCTTTTTTCTCTACTTGTTTTTAAGGTTTTTTTTAGTTTTGACAATATACATAAAACACCATGCACAATCATCAACAAAATCCATCTTATAAAATAAGACTAATAAACAAGGGGAAAAATCTCTATCCAATGGAATCCGTGGCAGAACAGAGCAACCCGCCCCACCACCCCGCGAAAGCCCTGCGAAATGGAGCCTACCTGGCTGTGGCTCCAGCAGCAGCGGCGGATCCGGCAGCAGTGGCAGCTCCAGCCGCTGCCGGGCTGCGGCTGCAAATGGCAGCTGCTACGTTGGCCGCCATTTGCGTCCCTGGCAAGCTGTGATAGGCTATGTAAGTATCTACATAGCCTATCACGGCTCAGGGTAGGGGCGCAAATGGCATAGTGGCTGCCATTTGCGCCCCTGTCTTTTGCCATGATAAGCTACGTAAATATATACGTAGCCTATCATGGCAAAAGGAAGGAACACAAATGGCGGCCACTGTAGCCGCCGCCATTTGCGTCCGTGTCTTTAGCCATGATAGGCTACGTATATATTTATGTAACCTATCACAGCTAAAGACACAGACGCAAATGGTGGCGGCTACAGCAGACGCCATTTGCGTCCCTGTGCAGCCCAGCGGCCGGATGTCCAGCTGCGGGCAGCCCTGGTTGGCGGCTCCGCAGAGTCACTGCGGAGCGGAGCCAGCCAGGGAGTATTCTGGGGGGGGGATGGAGTGCCTCCCCCCCTCCAGCAGACGCCGCCACCGGAACAAGGTAAGGATTCGTACATCCCTACTTTCTAGCAAGAGGCATCAATACTAAATAATTCCCATCAGTAGCATTGTCTACAGCCTGGGGGGGGGGGATCCACAGCATCCTGTGGCCCCAAAGATGCCATCTCAGGGCCTTAGGATTGCATGACCATCTTAGCATTCTTTCAGTATCAGAAAGCACTGCACAGCAGACTGGACAAAGTAAGTCTTCAGTCCATAAATTTCATGTTGTCTCATTGGGTAACTTCACATTTTGCCAGAGCCATTTATCTCACTTCATGAGCAGCTATCTAAACAGTGTATTAGATTTCTCCAAGCCATACTTTTTAAATCACTTGTGGAGGGTGAGGGAGGAATTCTATAAAAATCACATAGTTTGGTTAAAATTCATCTTCTGAATGTTCTTTTTCTTATTATCCCCAACAGCATCACCCACATGACTTGGCTGATTGTTTTTCCATCCCCAAACCTAAAATCTTTACAAGAAGTAAACATTCATTCTCTGAGAGATCTTAACCTGCCAGTGGTAGAAGATAAAGAGAAAATACAGTTTTTACACAGGGAAGATTAAAATTGGATAGAGATTTTAGCTGAGACAGCACAGAGAAGTGGAAATGAAATATAGCTTGTGAGAAAGCAGCAGTCAGGTGAAGTCTGGTCCAAAATGGAGAGGGATACTTTGGGGGATATAGGAAGTTTTATTTCAATGACTATTTTATTTTGAAAGAGAATATTTCACTTTAAAGGCCAGACACTATTAAAATGATTTTATGACTATATATATATATACACACACACACACACACACACACACATATAATATGTGTCTAAATCATCACGCCTTTGTGCTGACCAGACTTGAGGGAAAGAGTGGTAGGCCAAAGTTTTAGTGAGGGAACAAGGGAGTCTTCAGGATGTTGTATTTCTTCTTGTTTTTGATTTGGCACAGTTCATTGCTGGATGTGAGACTTTGGCAGACTTGACTGCCCTCTTAGGGCCAGTTTACACCATCATCAGAAGCCCTATTCAGACATTTGCCTGAAGATGTGAAGGCTTAAAGTGTTGGGGCTCTTCATACTGGCCACACACCCTACATCTCTGGGTGTGTGGGCTCCACCCACCTCAGTTCAGACCTTGCTGTGTTGAATCAGCAAGTTCTGAATGGAAGCTCTACTCACGTTCACTTGAACATGATTAGAACTCAGCATGATTGGGAAACCTGATAACGCAGGATTCACAACTATGTGTAGAGTTCTACTTGCATTCAAGTGAATGTGAACAGAGCTCCCATTCAGACCTTGCCAAAATAACACAGCAAGGTCTGAACTGAGGTGGGTGGGGCTGGTGCACCTGGAGATGTAGCAACTTTAGCACCCAGAAGTCTACCCACTTTAAGCCCTCACGTGTTCATGCGAATGTCTGAACAGGGCCAGAATCACATGGTAAAGTTTCTGTCTAGATTGTACCACTGCAGGCTGTGTTTGGGAGGGTTGCATATTTCAGTTCTCCCACATATATACATAAAAGACTTCTTAATCATATAAAACTAGTACATCCACATAAAAAAAGTCTAGACAACCCTTCTCCATGACATACAATTATTTGTTTTCATGGGGGAAGCACTCAAAGGTTCAGCTCAACCCTGTAACTTGGTAGGTCCCTTCCATGCCCCATTAGCTAATGGTAGCATAACTGTCAGTGTGACCTAGTGGGTAAAACGTAAAACACTAAACTTTTTATTTACTACTTTTAGACTTAGGGGAGGGGTGGCCTGCCAACAGTGTAGCTAACAGTAGTATGAAGGTAGGGATGTTTAAGAAGTTCGTTTCAGTTTGATATTAATAAGGATTAACCCAGTTTGCACCTTCTGGATCTTACACAGACACAATCTGCAGTCAACATCCATACATTTCCAATCTTGCAATGTGATTTGTGGACCCCAAAAATGTGTTCGACAGCATCCATCCTTTTGAAAAATGCGCACACACAAATATGCTTTTGCCAATGGGAGAAGAATGCGTACATTTCAAAGATGCACCCAATAGATGCATACATTTTGAAAAATATGCATGCAAATGCACACAAATTTTCACTTGAAAAGAAAAAAAACAAGCTTGCAATCCAGTGCGGACTTAGGTCAGAACAAGCTTCAAGATGGAATTCAGAGAAGTTCATCAAGCTCGAGTTTGCTGATTTGCACATCTTTATATGAGGGTCAAACTACACATTCCATTAATGTGTATTAATTACACATTCCATTAATTGCGTAGTGTGTAGCTGAGGGTTATATTTTTCCCTAGAGTAAGTGTGTGTGGCCCTGATTCAAACTGGGACCACCATGCACCAGGAAGGGAAGGTTAAGCCTTCCCCCTATTTGCTTTCCAAAATCCCCCCTCTCACATGGGGATGAAAAGAAGTCTCCATTGGCATTGGTAACAGTGGGTAACAGATGTCAGTTATTGGCACCATGGGACATGTATGGCTCACATACAGGATGAACAATGGCTTGCCCAAGAATAACAGAATTATTTGCCTAATCAACAAACAAATGACCTTGTTGCTGAAGGCAACCCCATCTGTACTCAAATTGAAATTTCCCCTTTAACTCTCAGCTTTAGCAACCACTTGCCTTCCTGAAGCATAACCTAGTTGAGTTGGAAAAGGTTTTACCTTTGCCATTTCTAGACAACTAGTTAAAAGCCTATCAAGTCTGATTTTGTGGAGCGGGAAAAGACTAGTTCCAGGCCTTTACTCTACTTCTAGGGTAGCCATATCCCCCATGTCCCCAAACATGGACAGCCCAATGTGCATATAAACCAAATATTTGGTAATTATTATTCAAATCAAATGTATTAATGTGTGCATCTTTACCACTTTCTTTTTATTTGCTCCTGGCAGGTACCAAACAAAGTTGGAAATAAAATAATGAGATAATCAGACCTGAGTATTTGTTCCAGTATCTCCAGATACTGGAACATATTGGGGAAAGGGGGAGGGAGTCATAAATTACAACTTGTAATGCTTGCTGTGTTGATTTGGGGTCCTGATTCTGTCAGGGCCCAGTCAACAATAGATCCTTTTAGATTACCAAGATAAAATGAAGCTACTTGTGCAAAAAGATGACTGTTTATTGATAGAAAATGGATACAGAATATATATACAAAGAAAGTTCACACCTCCCTCCACAGTTGACAAAGGAGGCATCCTTGTCACAAGCTTATATGTCTATCTGAGTCCCCAAGACAGACGGGGACGTTCTCCAAGCTAGCAACACATATTTCCCTTTGAAGCGAGACCAAAGCTTGAAGCCTGTGAATTGGATCTTAAAAGCTTTTCTGCTAGGTGCCTACCCCCTGCTCATGAACTGACAGGAAGGACCTATCTCCCTCACCACACACACACTGAGGAGAGATGGGGCTTCCTTCTCCCTTAGGTGCTTGAAGCATTCCAGCCTGAGAAACTTACTGCTTTTCCAGAGAGAGGGAGAGGGGGGGAGTGGAAAGCCCCCAGTTCATGGCAGAGATAAGACAGCACTCTCTATGAGAACAGGGTGAGGTAACCAGGCATAAAGCCTAGTGCGAAAGAGCCTACTTTTAAGTGTTAAGCTGTCGGTTAAGCCAAATCGCACAAGACTGTTATCACCATGCAGGAAGTCTGTGCAATCCACTTTTTTGCACACTAGCCAGCTCACTACACATGCCTCATTTTTAAAGTGAACATGATGTGTCACCAAGCTTGCAGTCAAAGCCAAGGAATTACAAAATGTAGTGGCATTGGGTTGGATCCAGCCTTTGACATACTAAGAGAAGACCAGCTGAAATAATGTGACTTCAGTTACTCATAATTAACTTAAATCCCGTTGCTTTTGATGGGTCTGCACTACGTATGACTAAGGCTGGAATCTAATCCATGGGCAATAAGAAACCAATAGTTTTAATTTAGACTATTAATAAACCAGATTCCCCCTCCCTGTCCCTGCCCAATTCCAAAAACAAATCTCAGACCTGGAACAAATGAATTAATAATAAAAGAAAGGCATCCTCTTAATATTTGTACAGTGCCATTTTTCACCTCTAAGGCTGTAATCCTATGCCTTCTTACCTGGGAGTAAGCCTCATTGAAGTCAGGGGTACTTACTTCTGAGTAGACACATATAGGATAGTGTTATAAATTGTTAAAACTTTTCAGGACTCACATGTGAACTAAAAGCACAGTTAGATGACACCCATACCACATCCCTAAAATTCTGACCAAACAGAACAGCAAAGGACAGGACAGGCATACACAAATCCTCCATCTTTTTAGCCCTATTCAGGTATTATTCAAAGTGGTAAAATTCACCACCTGAGTGGGGACAGGGCCACGCTGAATACACCTCCCCAAGTTGTCATAGATAGCACCCTGATTGTGAAAGGTTCCAAATTGGATGGAAGCCTCTGCACATACAGCTGTACACGCCAACGCCTCTTGCTACAGGCCATCAAGCTGTGCACATGGATGCCTGGGGGTAGAGCTACACAGTGATGCAATATTGGGGGTGGGCCTACTCAGCACCAGCACGAACCTGTTTGCATGATGAGTTTTACCACTTTGAATAATGCCTGAATAGGGCTTTTTCCATTGAGTTGATCAATACAATGCAGGATGTCAATGCTTCCCTCACATACCAGTCATAGCAACAATCTACTTTCTCTTACCTGAACACCTAGAGATGGATTATTTTTCCCTCAGCCCTTTGAAGTTTCCTCTAATTTTCCATAATAAGCAAAATATTCCAGAGAGGCAAGTGCAGATTTATGGAGCATTTTAAATCTGTTCCAAGCTTGCAAGATAGCAAAACAACAATGCTACAATTTAGAATATTCTGCAGAACCTCATTTTCTAATTGAAACCCAGGGGGAGAAGTATTTCAATGGGTACTTAATCTTTGGCTCCATAAAATACCATCCTAGTAGTTCTTCAAGCCTGGCCATTAGAATGGCTAGGTTTGAGATATAATGATAATACTAGTGCAGATTAAGTAAGGAAATGTCTGTATTAATTTTGGAGGGGTTTGCCTGTCTAGACAAGGTTATTTAACATCCTTTGCCATTGGCATAGCATGGATTACAGAAAAATGATTCATATAAAAAACAGATTCCCACCTCACCACCCGCCTTTTTTTTCTGGGTGGTGATTCTCCTTGCATGTTGGAGAAACTAAAGTAATGTGTGATATAAGCACTCTCACAGGCGCACATTCACACAATAGCCTGATTCACATTTTGCTTCCCTATAGCTCAGTCCTGGAGCACATACTTTGCCTGCTGGAAGTCCCATATTCAATCCCTGATGTCTCTAGTTAACAAAAGATCAGGCAGCAAGTGCTGGGTAAGATCTCTGAGACCATGGAAAGCTGCAGCCAGCCAATCTTGGCCTAGATGTAGTCTGACTTGCTATAAGGCAGCTTCTTAAATTCCTAAAGTGTATGTGTGTGGAGAGATACACCACAAATGAGGTCATCGTGCATATGGAATACACCCGTAAGTGGATGCACATGTTACTTTGGAGGTGGGGAAACTGGGCCCCTTCAGATGTTGTTGGATGTCAACTCCCATCATCCTTGGCCATTAGCCATGCTGGCTGGAGCTGATGGGAGTTGAGGTCCAGCAACATCTGGAGGCCCATGGTTTCCCCAACCCTGCTTTAGGTATACCTAGGCAGGGCCAGTGATGGAGTGAGAAATGTTGAAGCACTGGGACTCATGACAGTCCTCATTGCCATGTGTTCCATCCATATCTGTGTTGATCCATATCTCTTTCTTTTTGTGTGTGTGCATCATATCTGTCTTTTCTTGGTCCTTTGCAAAGCCAAAGGGTTAACCCATTCAAGACCAAGCCACTCCAAAGTCCTTTGCATTACAAGGATAGCTCACAGCTATCTATTGTTGCTGGAAAAAATCATTCCCCCACCACCACCTCCACCCAGCTATGGTGAGGATTGCAGCTAAGCTGAGAGGGGACAGGGGTAGTCTGAGGGGTAGACTGAGGGGGTAGTCTGAGGGGTAGTCTGAGGGGGGTGGGAGATGATGTCATCATCCGTGCTAATCAAAACATACCAGCGCTTCAACCCTTTGGGTCCACTGCACTACTGGGCGGGGGGCGCATGCCAACTCCTCCATGCAAGGAGGAGCATTGACTGGGTAAGTCTCTGAAGGTGGCATTGGTATCTGCTCTGTCAGTTCAGTTAAGAGTTAAACATCACCATCTCCATTTAAAGCATCACAGATGAGCGTAGAAGACTCATTATTCTGAGATGCAGAAATCAAATTGGCGCGGAGCGCTGATTTCACTTCCTCATTTGTCTTCTCTATAGTGCTAGTTTAAGCTGAAGTGTATTATAATTTGACACATCATGAAATAATTTGATATTTTACTACCTGTGGCAGCAAACATTCAATTGCTTTGGTGGGTAGGGGATGGAGAGAACAGGCAGACAGCAAAAGATAACCAGAAAGAATAAGTAATTATGTTAAAATCTTAGGTTGATTCTCAAATGACAAAGTTATGCAAGTTTGCCTGCCTTTTTTCATTACGAGTGTTCATTTCAACTCAAGACCATTTGCAATACAATCTCCAGTGTAATTTCTTTTCAGACTGCATCTCCTTGTGGTACTTCATGTATAAAATGAGACAAAAACTAAGAAATGAAGCAAAGTAAGCAATTTGCCGGACAAATGTAACTGCTGAAACGTGGAGATGGGACTTTCCCCCAATATACTGAATAATTAGCCATTGGCTTAAAGTGAAATATTTAAGACTGATGTGATATTCCAGTTTTCACAGATAAAAGAATTCTAACTTGCATGAGGCTGGATGATGCCACCTGTCCCTTTTGTCCTTAAGCAGTTTCCATTCCAGTGACATGCTTTTAAAAGACATTATTATTATTAATAATAATAATCCCAAAGCATTTTGCTACATGAAATGTATATCTGTTGTTATCAGTGTGAAGCAGAATATCCCAGAGCTATCCATAGCCATGGAAAGTCTGAACCAGATAAAATGGCAGCTAAGAAGAAACAAGTTACAGAATCAGCTCAGAGCTTCTCTACACAAGTGATTTAGTGCATGCTTGTGATTGGTCACTCATGGAACTTTGCAGGTCCTTTGCACGACATTGTCAACCTCCAGGATGTCTCCTGCACTTTTATGCCTTTATCCTCCTTTTATCTCGCTTTCAAAAAGACTGGAGATAAGCTGTAATAAAAGGTAATGGCATGATATTGGCAGAGTGTAATGCCAGTGACACACTATAATTCAGCCACTAGGTGGAGGTGCTTTATTGAACATATAGACCATTACCAAGAAGGGAAGTTTTCAATTCCAAATCACATGTTTGTCATCTAAAGGAGACCATCATAAACCCGGAAAGAGTCTGGAAGAAGAAAGCCCCAGTCGGGATACTTAATTTGCTTAATGTAGAGAAGCCCTAAGTAACACGGTGTGGCTCTTGTTGGACTGTACCACTTTAGACTTTATGTTTAGATGCTACTTCATATAAAAATAATGCCTGCACATTGAATACTAGCATGTGAGGGAGAACCCTCCCTTCACTTATCTCAATGCCAAGAAAACCTTTTAGCTGCTAAATATCTGCATGTCAAGATGCTCTTCAAGGTACCAGGGCAGAGGCATGATAAAAAGTAGCAACCCTATACGTGAGCTACACCACAGCTTTGGTTGTGCGGAGAATAGGGATGGCGGAGAATTTCTCCCCGAACCTTCGGGGGGCCAAGCGCCAACGTGTTCGGCCCCCCGAACAAGTTTCGGGGAGAAATCCTCCGCACCCCCCCGCACCCCACACACCCCCCGGGACGGGACTTACCTTTTGCGAATGTCCCTCCTGGTGGCTGGTCCGGCCGGCGGTTCTGCGGGTTTTCGAGTGAGGCGGGAGCGGCAGCCGATCTTTCGACCGGCTGCCCCGCCGCCATTGTAATGAAAGAAAAAAAAAAAACTTCCCCTGATAGGCTATGTGACGATTCACGTAGCCTATCACGGCTAGATCTGCAAAGTCAGCCGTGATAGGCTACGTGAATCGTCACGTAGCCTATCACGGGTGACTTAAAAAAAAAAAAAGTGTGTACAGATAATGGCGGCCCCCATAGGGAGCCGCCATTCCCGTTCCTTATTTGGTGGCTGTAGTCTACGTAAATGTTTACGTAATAAGCGTTGCCCTTATTTTCGCTATTATAAAATAGCGTTGCCCTTATTTTCGTAGACTACAGCCACCAAATAAGGAACGGGAATGGCGGCTCCCTATGGGGGCCGCCATTATCCGTACACACTTTTTTTTTTTTAAAGTCACCCGTGATAGGCTACGTGATGATTCACGTAGCCTATCACGGCTGACTTTGCAGATCTAGCTGTGATAGGCTACGTGAATCGTCACGTAGCCTATCAGGGGAAGTTTTTTTTTTTTTTTTTTTTTTTTTACTTTCGCGTTCGCGGCCGGGCGAGGCGCCTCCTCCCCGGCCTGAATTTCGGCCGGGCAAGGCGGGAAGCCTCCCCCCCGGCCTGAATTTCGGCCGGGTGAGGCGGGAAGCCTCCCCCCCCGGCCTGAACTTCGCGGGGGGAGCAGCAAAGCGCTCCCCCCCACCGTGAACGGCCTTCGACGACAGGTAAGTGACTTTCGTCCACCCATAGCGGAGAACTCAGCCAGTGCTGGTGCTGGGATTTTGATGTCATTTTTATCCATTGCCCTTCCATATGATGTCCAAGTAAACCAAAAGTACTTTTAAAAAACCATGCAATTAAGGGTGCAATCCTATGCAGATAGGCGGCCACCTCTGAATTTGGAGGCGACCGCCTATCCAATGCAGGGCAGGGGAAGCATGGAGGGGATCATTCCCTCCACACTCCTCCTGTCCTGCATTTTCAGCTAGACAGCCGATTGCGGCTCTCTAGCCGCGGGAGGACTGAGCGGGGGAGGAGGCTGCTGTACAACACATTGGATGTGTCGTACAGGCATTTCCACCCTCCCCGCCCCAGAATGGCCCCCAGCATGCCCCATTTGGGCCCGTTCGAACTCCTCTTGCAAGCACAGAGCACAGGGCTTCTCCACGCTGCCTATGAGGCAGTGCAGAAGTGGAGGAAGTTGGTTCGCCGGGAACCAACCTCGGAGCACGGTCTCTGATATTGGTTCCCAGAAAACCAGATATCCTATGGCAGTCTAGCCGCTGGCTAGCCGCTGATTGCTCCCTCCAATACGTAAAAGTCAGTTCTGTAAAATGACACAACATGAACAAACTCAGCAATAAAAAATGAAGAAAACAGGAGGAGGTGAGCATCCAAAGTAAATCACGAAGAAGAGAAACAGGTTCTCAGGATGCAAATATATATATATATATATATGTGTGTGTGTGTGTGTGTGTGTGTGTGTGTGTGTATGAAAGCCCAATGCGTTTTGGCTTTTTTCTTATTTTTAGGCCTTCTTCAGGGGGTAGAGAAAAAAGTCTGCAGAATTTTTCGTAAAAGGTCCCCTGTGTCAATCTACTGGTGATTTTGTTTGTTTCATTTAAATCATTTCATGATTGAAATGAACCACTGATTGGAAGACACAAATCCCATAAAATGAAAATGCCTTAAGTCCCTCCTCCAAACAAATCACAGCCAGCAACAGAGACAGACAGGTTGGGTGGGTTTCCCTTCCCTTCCGTTTGTTCCATAATGCAGATGCCATCCCTGAGAATGGCCTGTGTCTCCATCTCCAGGGCAAAAAGACAGGGAGAAAGCTATCATACCAAAATATGTGTGTTGCAAGGATTAGATGCATGAATAAACACTGCCAAATCCTAAAGTCCTTTGCAGCCATCCATAAAAAGGATATACTATATTTCTCCTCTCCAGTGTGCAAATTGCAAATATTACAAATGTACCAGATGTAGCACCATCCCTGGTTGGAGGGCCTGCAAACTAGGGATGGCGGAGAATTCCGCCACGGACTCCAGTGAAGCTGGATTCTTTAGAATCCAGCCCCCCGGAGTCTGTCGCGGAACGGACTGCTCCCCCCGCCACCCCGTGAAGTCCCCGCGGACTGGATCGTACCTGCCTCCTGCATGTCCGGATCCGGTCGCTGCAGTCTCCTGCTCAGGTGTGCGGCCGCAAATGGCGTCCTGCGTAGGGGACGCCATTTGCGTCCCTCCTTTAGCCGTGATAGGCTACATAAATATTTACATAGCCTATCATGGCAAAGAGCAGGGACACAAATGGCATCCGCTACGCCATTTGCGTCCCCGCTTTACTCGTGATAGGATATGTAAGTATTTACGTAGCCTATCACAGCTACAGGTGGGACGCAAATGGCGTCCCCTACACAGGACGCCATTTGCGGCTGCAGCAGCCCAGCAGCAGATGGAGGTCTGGCTGTGGATAGGCCCAGCCAGCAGCTCTGCAGAGTCACTGCAGAGTGGCACCGGCCAGGGAGGATTCCGGGTTGGAGGAACGGATCGCCTCCCCCCCCGGCAGACACAGGTGAGTGGGGTTTCATACACCCCTACTGCAAACTATGCTAGATTGCCAAAATGAGAATTAAAGGAGAAGTTGGGAGACTACAATGTAGGAATGTCAGAGAATTCTGCCACGGACTGAAATGGGATCGAATTCCCTTCAATCTGTGCAACGGAATCCTCTGCGGAACGGCACCACGAGGTCCTGCTGAGCCAGCTTTTTTTTGGTCATCCGTGCAGAGTTGTGAAATTTTCATAAATAAAAATGCAAGGTAGTATATTTCGATAATAAATATGTAAGTTTCTTTTTAAAAATGAATTGTGCTCACGGCCTTGTTTGTGGGTGTTCTTTTTCAATTGAAATTCTCCATCTCCGTTTACTTTCAGCCAAAACACTTCCTCCTCCTCGGGGCTTCCCCAAACAAGGCTGCCCTACATGTGCCTGAGTGATGCAATCTTTGTTTAAAGCAACACTGTTTGAAAGAAAGAAAAAATTATTCCTCATTTTGTCCATTCCCTGAGCATGTGCAGAGTGTGCTTTTTATTCTAACAAAGAGAAGGTTGCTGATCTTTCCCTTTGTGCTGCATTTGTACAAGTGAAGTGTGACTGCTTCAGAAAGAACTTTCTATTATACTGTCTTTTTTTCATGAGTTTCATAACAGAAGTGTGGTGTAGTGGTGAGAGGCCAGCCCAAAGTCACCCAGTGAGATAACTAACAGGAGGTTTGCTAATGAGCTGGATGTGGAAATACAAAGCTGAGCTGGGGGCAAGTGGGGTGCTGACATGTGTAGGAGTAAATCGCATTGAACTCAATAAGACTTACTTCTGAGTAGACATGCACAGAGTTGGTTCTCCTCTCCATTTTAGCCTCACAACATCACCAACAAGGCTGGATGTGGAAATAGAAAGCCTAGCAGGGGGAATAATACTCGTGCAGGGCTCCAGACCGGCATGGTGATTTTAAAAGGTTCTTTCGTTCTTTTAAACAGCGTTGCTTTAAACAAAGAGTGCATCGCTCAGGCACACCTAGGGCAGCCTTGCTTTGGGAAGCCCCGAGGAGGAGGAAGTGTTTTGGCTGAAAGTAATTACTGCACGTCTCAGGGCAGGGGAAAAAATACGTAAATATCTATGAAAAATAGCCTTTCTTATGGAAGTTATGTAGAATTACAGCTGTCAGTATAGATTTAACTTCGTAATTCTTGGAGCGGAAAAAAAAGAGGAGAATTCTGGGGACTTGCGAACGACAGTACGGAGCACTGGCTGCAAACTGCGGAAGTCAAGCGGCATGGAAGGTACACAATTCGTACATCCCTACTATAATGAGCAGCGTGACTAGGAAGAAAAGCAGCAAAGAGAGGAGCAGACAAGGAAAGGCTAGGGTGGTCAGGTCCAAAGCATTATTTTGGGGAGTCCCAGTACAATCTTGCAATGCATTCCCCCTCCCACATATCCCAGTCCCATCCCATACATACAATCTCATGAGTTGTGAAAGAAAGGTTTCTCTTTTAATTCTGAAATTACGTTTTCTACATTTCTGAAATTTAGGGATGTACGAAAATCCCTTACCTGAACCCGAAACATGATTCGTGGGGGGGGGAGGCGCCCTGTCCCTCCCCCCTGAAATTCTGCCCGGGGGGAGGCGCCCCGTCCCTCCCGCTGCAAATCCTGCCCTGCCGGGATGCAAATGGCGGCGGCCATAGCCACCGCAGTTTGCGTCCCTGCAGTCAGCTGTGATAGGCTATGTAAATGGTTACGTAGCCTATCACAGCTGAGTGAAAGGGAAAAAAACCCGCGCGAACACAAACGGCGGCGCCCATGGGCGCCACCATTTGCGTTCCTTATTTTGGCACGTGTAGTCTACGTAAACATTTACGTAGACTTAGGGATGTACGAAAGTCACTTACCTGGTCCCGCAGCTTGCTTCATGGTGGGGGGGAGGCGCTTCGGTTCTCCCCCCGAAGTTCAGGGCGGGGGGGGAGGCGCCCCACCTCGCCCAGCCGAAATTAAGGCCAGGGGGGGAGGTGCCCCGCCTCGCCTGGCCAAAATTCAGACCGGGGAGAAGCGCCCCGTCTCCCCGGCTGCGAAATACAAAAGTGAATGTTAAAAAAACACACACACACACATGTGATAGGCTACGTAACGATTTACGTAGCCTATCATGGCTAGATTTCCAAAGTCAGCCATGATAGGCTACGTAAATCGTTACACAGCTGCTACGACGAGCGCCATTTGCAGCCACCGCAGCCCGACAGCGGCCAGAGCCGCTGCTGCCGCCGCCACCACCGCCACCACCGGAGCCGCAGCCAGGTAGGCTCGATTTTGCGTGGTGGGGGGGCAGGGGGCTCCATTCTGTCACGGATTCCGGGGGGCCGAATTCACTGGAATTCGGCCCCCCTGGGATCTGTGGCGGAATTCTCTAATATCCCTAGTAACATCTGTCCTGAATTAGAGTCTTTGAAAATGGAGTGTCATTTTCAGAAGCAGTCCCCATCTGGCTTATCCTTCATACAGCATATATTTAAACTATGTACGTCATTTCCACAAGATGTGGTGATGGCCATTAATTTAGACAGCTTTAAAAGGGTTTAAGGGCACAATCCAATACATGTTTAGGCAGAAAAAAAGCCATACAACTCCCAGCATTTCCCAGCCCTAAGGCTATTGTGGTGTTCCTGCCTGGGTTCCACCTTTTCCCCAGCCTCCACCTCTGAAACTAAGAAACAAACCCCTCAAGGAACACCTCCTTTCACCTGGATTAGGGATGTAAGAACTCACTCTAGCTCAGTTTCTCCAGGCGCTCACCAAAGCAGTGCCCCCACTCGCAACCCCCTGGACCCGTGCTCGGGCCTCCCACGAGCTCAGTGAGTTCCCCGGGCTCACTGCGATCCCGTTCAGTGAGCACCCACTATTTTCGCGCCTTTGATTGCTATGTAAAACAGGAAGTTAAAAAAATGTGCATATTTAAATATGCACAGTTTGGAGCTGGGAAAGCTAAATAAGTGCAATGTCCGAAAATTCCGCCACGGACTCCAATGAGCCCTGGAATTCGGCCTCCGGAGTCCATGGCAGAATGATCCCACTCACCTCCACCTCCGGCCGAACCATCATGGACCCGAATCCTCCTCGCCGGTGGCTCCGTTCCACAAGCGATACGGCCGCCATTGCTGTCTGTATTTTTGCTGAGCAGAAACAGGAAGTGATCCGGACACAAATGGATATTTACATAGCCTATCGCTTGAAAAAACATGCGATAGGCTACGTCTATCTTACATAGATATTTACAAAGCCTATCGTGTGAAAAAACAGGGACGCGAACGGCGTAGCGGACGCCATTTATGTCCCTGTTTTTTCACACGATTGGTTACGTAAATATCTACATAAATACAGACACGTAGGCTATCGTGAGAAGAAACAGGGATGCAAACGGTGTAGTGGACGCCATTTGCGTCCAGATCACTTCCTGTTTCTGCTCAGCAGCGATATGGCATGGCAATGGCGGCTGTATCGCTTGCGGAACGCAGCCAGCCAGCAGCTCCACAGACTCACCATGGAGCGGAGCTGGCCAGCGAGGATTCCAGGGGGGAGGAACGAATTGCCTCCCCCCCGTGGACCCCCCCCCATGGACTCAAGGTAAGGGGATTTGTACATCCCCAAATATTAAAGGGATTATACCCCTCTATAATCCTTCTAGTATTGTGCTTATTTAGCTTTCCCAGCTCCAAACTGCGCATATTTAAATATGCACATTTTTTTTACTTCCTGTTTTACGTAGCAATCAAAGGCACAGAAATGGTGGGTGCTCCCTGAATGGGATCACGGTGAGTCCTGGAGAGTGAGAGTGGGCACGAGCGGGCGTGAGCGGGGGGCGAGCAAGGACAGTGTCTCAGCAGGTGCAGTCCAGGGCTCAATGGCAGGGGGAGCCCGACGAATTCCCGGACGCAGTTGGGAACACACAACATCCCTAACCTGGATCAGTGGTTCCACTGACACCCATGCTTCAGCCCTTTTACTCTCTCTGGGTTCCAGAGAAGCTCAATATGCTGAGTTGGTTCCTTCAACCCACTACAGGAGAAGTAACAAGGAAAGAAATGTAATAATGGTAGCATAACAATTCAATCAACACATGGGAGTCTTATTTTAAAAACAAAAACAAATAGAAGATTTATTTGTTATAGAAAGAGCTATATGTTATTTTAATGCTTGGTCCTAACTTCTCTACCTACTCTACCCCTTCTAATATCCTATACACAACCCCCCTTACTAACTAGATGTAGCTTCTTCAACCCCTAAGGCCCTGTCTATCTTCTAACTGTCAGTTCATTCCTCAGATGACAGCAATGAGGGAGAGGGCCTTCTTGGTGGTGCCCCCCCAATTATGGAACCATCTCCCTGATGAGGCCTTCCAGCTGCCAACATTGTTATTTTTTTGGTGCCAGGTTAAAACCTTTCTCTTCTCCTAGGCATTTGGCTGCATATGATGAGGTTTTTTTTTATCGATCCTGGATTGTCTTATGGTCATGGTTGATTTCTTGAGATTGCTTGCTTGAAGGTGTTTTAGATATATGTTGTCTTGGGTATATTGTCTTTTCATGAATTTTTATGTAAATGGCTTTTAACCTTTGTATACTGCATTTTTAATGTTTTTAATCTTTGTAAACTGCCCAGAGAGCTTTGCCTATGGGGCAGCATAGAAATGTAATCAATAATAATGATGATAATAATGATAACAATAATTTTATAACCACAGAATCCTCATACACACACAAGCCCCTCCCACTCACTCTCTTGACACATTATTAACCCCATCATGCCTGGGTCACATTTAATAATGCAGACACATACATGACTATAACTAGGGATGGACGAAAGTCCCTTACCTGTTCTCGAAGCTTGCTTCGCGGTGGGGGGGAGGCGCTTCGATTCTCCCCCCGAAGTTCAGGCGGGGGGGAGGTGCCCCGCCTCGCCCGGCCGAAATTCAGGCCGGCGGGGAGGCGCCCCATCCCTCGCCGGCGAAATTCAGGCCGGGTAGAAGCGCCCCGTCTACCCGGCCGGGAAAAAAAAAGTAAACACACACACACCCGTGATAGGCTACGTAACGATTAACGTAGCCTATCACGGCTAGATTTCCAAAGTCCGCCGTGATAGGCTATGTAAATCGTCACGTAGCCTATCACGGGTGACTTTGAAAAAAAAAAAAAGCGCGTATGCAATAGGGATGTACGAAAGTCACTTACCTTTTCGCAGCTTGGCTTCGCGGTGGGGGGGAGGCCCTTCGCTTTCCCCCCCGAAGTTCAGGCGAAGGGGGGGAGGCTTCCTGCCTCACCCAGCCAAAATTCAGGCCGGGGGGGAGGCTTCCCACCTCGCCTGGCTGAAATTCAGGCCGGGGAGAAGCGCCCCGTCTCCCCGGCCATGAAAGAAAAAGTGAAAAAAATAAAAGACCCCGTCTTATTTTGGCATTTCTAGTCTACATAAATATTTACATAGACTACAGCGAAAATAAGGGCAACGCAAATAGCGTGCGTAAATCTTTACGTAGACTAGACGTGCCAAAATAAGGAACGCAAATGGCAGCGCCCATGGGCCACCGCCATTTGCGTACGCGCTTTTTTTTTTTCAAAGTCACCCATGATAGGCTACGTGATGATTTACGTAGCCTATCACAGCTGACTTTGGAAATCTAGCCGTGATAGGCTACGTAAATCATTACATAGCCTATCACGGGTGTGTGTTGTTGTTTTTTACTTTACTTTTTTTTTTGCAATGGCAGCGGTGGCAGCCGGTCGGGAGACCGGCCGCCGCCCCCGCCCCTGACGAACCGCCGCCGGGACCCGCCACTGAGAGGGATATTCGGACACGGTAAGTCCCATCCTGGGGGGGGCGGGGGGCCGGCGGAGAATTTCCCCACCAATTTCGGGGGGCCGAATGCGTTGGCATTCGGCCTCCCAAAAATTCGGGGAGAAATTCTCCGCGATCCCTAACTATATCATGCATATGTTACAGCTATCAATGGCTACTAGTCACTATGCCTATGTGCTACATCCAGGATCACAGGTAGCATTCATCTGGATACTGCTTGCCAGTAGGGATGGCAGAGAATTCCGCCACAGATTCCAGTGAGGCCAGATTCTTTAGAATCCGGCCCCCTGGAATCCGTGGTGGAACGGCCTCCTGCCCCCCCGCCTCCCCGCGGAATCCCCCCAGGATGGCACTTACCTGGGGCAGATGTGGTGGATTCGGTGGCGGCAGCGGCAGTTCTGGCAGCGGCGGCTCCAGCAGCTGGTCTCCTGGCCGGCTGCAGCAGGGCTGCCACTGCCGCCATTGCCGTCCTTGCAGCCATGATAGGCTACGTAAGAATTTACGTAGCCTATCACAGCTAACCCCCCCCCCAAAAAAACCAGCGTACGTAAATGGCGGCAGCTACGGCAGCCGCCATTTGCATTCCCTATTTTTTCGCCAATTTATCTTACGTAAATATTTACGTAAGATAAAATGGTGAAAAAAAGGGGAACACAAATAGCGTAGTGGGCGCTATTTGCGTTCCTTTATTTTTCACCATTCTAGCCTACGTAAATATTTGCGTACGCTGGTTTTTTGGGGGGGGTTAGCCATGATAGGCTACATAAATTCTTACGTAGCCTATCACAGCTGTCTGGCTGGATGCAAATGGCGGCCGCTACGGCGACCGCCATTTGCGTCCGCAGCAGCCCATCTGCGGCCGGAAATCTGGCTGCGGACAACCCTGACTGGCCATGGAGCAGAGCCGGCCATCGAGGATTCCGGGGGGGAGGACCGGATTGCCTCCCCCCACGTCGAGGATTCCGGGGGGAGGGACGGAGTGCCTCCCCCTGCACCGCGAAAGATTCCATGAAAAGGTAAGTGAGTTTCGTACATCCCTAGTTGCCAGGGAATAATAGCAGGAGAAGGCCATTGCCCTGCTGGTGGGCTTCCCGGAGGCACCTGGATGGCCACTGTGGGAAACAGAATGCTGGTCTAGATAGGCCTTGGGTCTGACCCAACACTGCTCTTCTTATGTAGGCCAGACTATTTGTCCTTCTAGCCAGGTGTAGGCTACTCTGCCTGGCAGTGGCTCTCCAGGGTCTCATGTCAAGGTCTTCCCATCACCTGCTACCTGATGGTTTTAACCAGAGATGACAGGGATTGAACTCTGGATCTTCTGCATGCAAAGCATGTGCTCTACTACTGAATTACAGCTCCTTCCCTAAGATAGGGATGCAGTGGTGGCTTGTGGCCTATGAGACTGGTGGGGCAGAGAACAGATCAGCTGAGGCTGAACCAAGGGGCCAACAACATCTAATTTTCCTACCCGAAAGCAACACAGCATCCATTGCTTTTCCTCCATGCAATCGCAAACTCAAATACACTGTAAAAAAGGAGGAAGTCCAGAACTATTTTCCTGCAACCCTGCTGTATTTCTGCCAAGTGTGTCTGCAGCTGAGATACGATTTGAACTGAATTAACCGACTATATCAGCTTGAGTCACAAGAACCTTCTACCCAGCATATATCTCCCATTCAAATCAGTGGGGAACAGGCGTTTAAATCCTGATTCTGTCTTTCATAATCTTATCCAGATTGTTTAAATAAATGAGCAGGCTTTCCTTTATTTAGATAAACAAGTTAGATATTTCTCATGAGAAAAATTAATCAAAAAGAGGATTACACTTGCTTCTACTGGCATGCAGTGTAAAGGCTAGGGTGATTAAAGAAAATTGGCATCGTTAGGGCAGTGACATTAATATTCCATTTTAATTTGAATGGAATCTTGGCAGTTATGGAATTCAATTCTATAAAATAAATTTAGCATTTAGGGCTTTCCTCACCACTTTTACTATTCTTTTCATATTTGTAACAGATCCCCCTGCCTGCAGCTCATCTGAACTGGCTGTGATCAATTAATTTCAACCAACTGAAATTTCTACTACTCATGGTAGATCTTCCAACCATTATGACAGGAGCTGCTGTTTATTCATCAGTTTTGAATCCCACCCTTTCTCCAAGGAGCCCAGACTTACCCTTGACTGTTTCTATTTTAATTTGATGTTGCCCTGGGCATTGTGAAACTGAAAAGGGAAGTATCAAATTCTTTACGGAACTAAAAAAACAAACAAGACTAATACTTTTTATGGTAAAACACTATCTTAGCCATTTCCCTATTCTTCTTCTTCTTTTTTACTATTTTGCATAAAGATAGACCAGCTTTCCCATCCTGGTCCCCTCCAGATACGTAGCTCCTGTAATTCCCAGCCAGCAATGGCCAATGGAAATTATGGGAGTTGCAGTCCAACACTTCTGGCACACACCAGATTGGGGAAGAATAAGATAGACAAAACAGTAGGGATGTCAGAGAATTTCTCCATGAATCTCTGGGAGGCCGAATGCCAACACATTCAGCCCCCCGAAATTGGTGGAGAAATGGTCCGCCCCCCGCCCCCCCGGGATGGGACTTACCTTGAGCGAATGTCCCTGGCGGCAGCGGTTCGGCGGCGGTTCGGCGGCGGTTCAGCAGCGGTTCGGCGGCAGTTCGGCGGCGGTTCGGCGGCAGCGGCACCCAGTCTTCCGACCGGCTGCCACCGCCACCATTTCCAAGTAAAAAACAACAACAACAACAACAACAACAACAAACATGATAGGCTACGTAAAGATTTACGTAGCCTATCACGGCTAGATTTTCAAAAAACACCGTGATAGGCTACGTAAATCTTTACGTAGCCTATCACGGCTGACTGCAGGCCAGGGATGCAAACGGCGGTGGCTATGGCCGCCGCCATTTGCGTCCTGGCAGGAGAAGAGGTTTCGCGGCCGGAGAGACGGGGCGCTCCCCCCCGGCCAGAATTTCGGCGAGGAGGGACGGGGCGCCTCCCCCCCGGCCAGAATTTCGGGGGGAGGGACGGAGCGCCTCCCCCCCACTGCAAAGCAAGCTTCAGGATCAGGTAAGTGACTTTCATCCATCCCTACAAAACAGGCACAGCATCAACATTTTATTGGCCCATAATTTAGGAGCAGTTTGTTGGAATGTGCCCCACATTCAGGACCATTCCAAGGTGTGTTTTCACAGTTGTTTGTTTGTTTGTCTGTTTGGGGTCTGGTTTTGCTTCCCTGAATTAAAATCATCCCCCTTGTTGTCTGAAATACTAATTAATTATTTAAATTTCAGTACCCGCTCACATTCGTTAATCTGGAATAAATATGACTTCAATAATCAATACTATGTCCACATTCCTGGACACCACATTGAGCCTCTAGTGCTGCTGAGGCTCAAGTTTTCCAGAGGGAACTTTTGGGCTGAATTTTGGTGAGAGGGGAAGTTTTTATGGAATTTGTGAGGCAGGCAAGCTTACCATTGTCAGTGGGACAGAAATGCCGTTTTTCATTTCTTTTCTTTTTTAAAAAAGTCAATGAGGAACACCTCTTTGTAGCCATCAACTGAAAGATACATTTTTTTCCTCCCTGGAATCTACTGGACATAGTCATTCTGGTTCATGTGTGTGTGTGTGTGTGTGTGGGGGGGGGGGATAATAGCTGCCTCCACTGGCAGCCACCATTTTCCCTCCAGAATTCCCTAGAGTGAGGGGAGAAATGGTGAGGGCAGTGGGGGAATGGTGGACCCCAGATGATGCCTGCTCTGTTCCTCATTCTCCTTGTCTAAAAGAAGAACAGAAAAAAGGCTGCTACACCCCGATTTCTGCCCTTTGGTGATTGTAAGCCTGCCCCTAAACCTTTAGGAACCCCCTCAGCACACAAAAATGTTGCTCAATCAGTGCCCATTCAAGTTAAAACAGGGGAAGGGATTTGATTTAATTATCTCTAATTGTTGTCTTTGTTCAGGCATCGTACATTAGAAATCTTTGTCTCCATTCTATTTCTGGCTTTGAATATGATCATCTGCTCTATGGAAATGTGCCGTTTTTAAAGAAAAAACTTTCAAGAGGAGGGGTTTCTTCTCACCTGAATATGCCTGGTGTAGCTACGCTTAACCAAAAATGTAGAAAGGTTGCAGGAAGTGGGGGAAAACCCTTTCTTTGTTATTTCTTTGGAATTGAACAGGAAAAGGTTCTCTGCCCTCTGAGTATATTAGGAGATAAAGCTGACTGAAATAGTCTAGGAAAAAGTAAGAGTCTAAGAGCTTCTCTACACCAGGCTTTTATCTAGGGGTGGACGAAAGTCCCTTACCTTTCGTCGAAGGTTATTCGCGGTGGGGGGGAGGCACTTCGCTGCTCCCCCCATGAAGTTCAGGCCGGGGGGGGAGGCTTCCCGCCTCACCCCGGCCGAAATTCAGGCCGGGGAGGAGGCTTCCCGCCTCGCCCAGCCACGAACTCGAAAGTTTGTGTTTTTTTTTTAAACGCCCCCGTGATAGGCTACGTGACGATTAACGTAGCCTATCATGGCTAGATTTGCAAAGTCAGCCGTGATAGGCTACGTTAATCATCACGTAGCCTATCACGGGTGACTTTAAAAAAAAAAAGTGCGTACGCTAATGGCGGCCCCCATAGGGAGCCGCCATTCGCGTTCCTTATTTGGTCGCTGTAGTCTACGTAAATGTTTACGTAGACTACGGCGAAAATAAGGGCAACGCAAATAGCGTTCCTTATTTGGTCGCTGTAGTCTACGTAAATCTTTACGTAGACTACAGCAACCAAATAAGGAACGGGAATGGCGGCTCCCTATTGGGGCCGCCATTATCCGTACGCGCTTTTTTTTTTTTTAAGTCACCCGTGATAGGCTACGTGATGATTTACGTAGCCTATCACGGCTGACTTTGCAAATCTAGCCGTGATAGGCTACGTTAATCGTCATGTAGCCTATACCGAGGGCGTTTGTTTGTTTTTTTCTTTCATTGGAATGGTGGCGGCGGCGGCAGCCGGTCAAAAAACCGGCTGCCGCTCCTGCCCCGCACGAACACCCGCCGAACCGCCGGCCGGACCCGCCGCCGGGAGGGACATTCGGCGAAGGTAAGTCCCATCCCGGGGGGGGTCCGGGGGGCGGGGGGGTGCGGAGGATTTCTCCCCGAAACTAGTTCGGGGGGCAGAACACGTTGGCGCTCGGCCCCCCGAAGTTTCGGGGAGAAATTCTCCGCCATCCCTACTTTTATCCCACATCTTACCAGGGCTTCTGCTTCTGGATTCTTTGCAGGATTAAGACCAGCTCCTTTACACATGCTTTTTTCCCCTGAGGATTTCCTGTGTCTGAAAGTTCTATATGTTTCATTATACAGCCACTAGATGGTGCTGTGGTATAGCTGTTGTATAGCAGAATAGCAGAAATACAGGAGCTGGTGGAACACTTCAAAGCACCATTAAAGTTAAATACCACATTTTGCCTGTTCAGAAAAATGTCACAATAATAGTCAGAAAGCATGGGACTGGGACTGGCAGTTGATGATGTCATGTAAAGAACACACAAGCTACTGTGAGTGACCAATCATGAATGCACAATAAAAGCTTTGTGTAGAGAAGCCCTAAGGGTAAAATCCAATGCATGTCTAGACAGAAAAAAAAAAAAAACAATCCTACAACTCCTAGCATTCCCCAACCAGCAGGACTGTAGGACTTTTTTCTGTCTAAACATTCATAGGATTGCACCCTAATAATGCAATCCTATCCTTATCTACTGAAAAATAAGCCCCACTGAGTTCAATGGAAGCTAAGTGTGCATACAATTGCAGCCTAAAATATTTATCCAAAAGATGCCTATCGAATTCCTAGTGATGGCAGCAGGAATTACGAACAGCAGTGTTTAATTTTTGTCTGAGGGAATAGAGAGAAAAACATAAAGTTCTCCTTGTTGAGATTTAGTAACCTGAGATGTCATCCTGTCTGCGTTTTCCCTCACCAGCTAGAACTGGGTGCACACAACCACTGGCTAAGCTACTCATATCATAGAGAAGGGAAGGCCCACATCTAATATTCTTTCCACAGTCAACAGCAGATTCCCACATCCACCCTGCCTGATCAGCAGCTTGTTTTAAGCATAAACTATTGGGTCATATAAATACACAGCGGTTTACATTAACGTACACGGCTTTGGTTTCCCTACATTTACAACTAAGGAAGGAAAGATGGGGTCATACTTCCCCATCTGTATCAATAATTCATTCATTTTAATATGTATACCTAATTGCTAGGAAAATGGAGCATCTTCAATCTCACCAATTCCTTTGAGCAGTCTCATATACAAGGGTGGTCATCAATTAATGTACAATTGTACTTCACTCTTGATGCATGAAATATCCTGGATAGAATCTGGAAAATTATTGATTTTTTTTTTCATTTTCTCTCTCTTTCTGTTAGTGCAATTATGAGAAGTTTCATTTTGTTTTTGTTTTTTAAAAAAATAAGGCAATCTTTGATTTCTTTTTAATATAAACAGAGGGCTTAAATATTAATAAGAAGGCATTGTATGCTGCACGCTTACCAGTCTCATGATAAAAATATCACCAATTCATTCTATGCATGTTTATTGAGGGTCAAATTAAACATTTGGATAATCACACATAGTGGAGCTGTGCGTGACTGCCTTTTTTTTTTTTTACCTTTGTTTAAGCATCTGCAGACCCGATTCAGATTGGGACCATGACATTCTGGAAAGGGGGGGGGAGCCTCTATTGAGTTCAATGGAGACTTTTCTTCTTCTTTTAACCCTCATCCCAATGGGGGCAGATTTGGGGGGAAATGGGTGGGGGAAATGTTTAAACCCCACTCCCTGAGCATTGCGGTCCCAAACCAAATCATGCTTACACAAAGGTAAAGAAAACTATCAAACATAGGTCTGCCATGCCTGATTACCCAAATCTTTAGTTTGGCCCTCAGAAGTAAGTCATACTGTGTTACTACTGGCAATATATATCCCTATGGTTTGTGCTCTCAACAGATGGAGGGCTCCAGCCTCAGAGTCTTCCATCTGTCCAATGCCATGCTGGCAAGAGCCAGGCAAGCTGAGAGGACAGAGGCTTTCACAGCCTCCTGTTCTTCTGATTATGTTGTTTAGTGCTAGACAGGCCTCTGAGCCCACCTATCTTTCCCATCCCACCCACCTATCTTCAGGTGGGTGAGATAGGAAACGGAGTGGCCTGTGGATCCTATTAGGGTTCTGCACCTTGGATAGCTCCTTTACAGTTCTGGCTGGTTCTGACTGAAACCCAGAACGGATTGACAGCCCCACTGAAAATGGACCTCCACTGGTCCTGTGTGCTACCAAAGCACTCACTTGGGGGCTGCCATCTGACTGAACCAGGTCTTGAGAGTTGACCTTGACAGCCACAACTGCATCTTCTTGCAGTGCGTTGGAGCTCAGGCTGTGCTGAAGTACTATACCCACCAAATTTTAGGGCCGAGCATGGCTTCAGCCCTTCAGGCCCCTTCTGAGGTGAAGCGGAGGAGGCGCGAAGTGACCCGAAGTGGGCTGGGGGCACTCCGGAGTGCTTCAGTGCGCTTTGGAGATTTGACACCCCGGCCCAGCCACGCCACCACCTCCAGCTCCCTACCTGAGCCATCACAGGAGGAGTCACCATGGTCACCGCTGGCCCCTCCATCGCTGCCACCACCTCCACCATCACCACTGCCACTGACGCCACTGCTGCTATCACCGCCGCCATCGTCGCTACCACCACCCACCACTGCCAGTTCCTGAGCCCTGGACACGCACTGGCTCTTTAAAATGGCGACTCCCTGCAACAAGAGCCAGCACACATCCAAGGCTCTGGAGCTGGTGGCGGCAGGTGGCAGTGGTGGCGGCAATAGCACTGGTGGTGGAGGAGGTGGAGGTGGTGGTGGTGGTGATGACCCTGGCTCCTCCTGTGATGGCTGCTAGTGCATGTCCCGAGGGCACAGGTAAGGAGATAGGGGTTTGATTTGTGCCTCGTGGCAGGGATGTCAGGGGGGGCGTAGCAGGATTTGGCCATCCAAATCCCACTTCAAGTTCAGGGCTGAGGCAGATCGGGGGGGGGGGAATCATCCCAAAGCAATTCGGGCCCACCTCGGAAGCCCCAAAGCAGCTTGCATTCAGGGGGTCCATGCACAGCCCTACCAAATTTCTTGAAAATCTTTGCCGCTGAAAAGGGGTTGGCATTTTTTTCACCTCTTTCATGGGGGCAGGGAAATTTTGATAAATTTTCTTGGGGGGGGGTGTTAACCCTTATCTTAATAATCAACATTACCAGGTGGCCAAGGGGTGTGAGTGTTCTTTTAACTTTTTCATACATTGTATTTGCACTGCTCTCCAGTGCTGTGCTGCCTCCCCGCCTGCTGCAGTTCTTGCATTGCTAATGGGAAGATGACACTGAGTTGACAGTGGAGCACCGGTCCTTTAGTTAAAAGGAAGTTTTAATGTGTGTGTGTGTATGTATGTGTGTGTGTGTGTGTGTGTGTGTGTATATATATATATATATATATATATATATGCAGCACATTCCAGCTATCACTTTACACATGATTCCTCCAATATTATTTGATGACAAGATTAATGTTGAAGAATTCCAAAATTTAACCCATGTTTCTTTGTCTGATCATTGCCCTAAGTCTTTTCCCCCATTTCCACACATACGTTGGTTCTTTCTCCCAGACGTTTGAGTCCAATATACTTTCAACCTTGTTATACAGAAATGAGGTTGCATTTTTGAAATAAGAACATCAACCTGTTAATACATTCTCAACACTTGTGATATTCCTGACTTGTGAACCGCCCAGAGAGCTTTGGCTATTGGGCGGTATAGAAATAAATAAATAAATAAAATTAAAAAATAGTTTTGAAAATCAAAAACAATCAGATGTGAAATTTGTAGGTATCAGCACCATGGGATTTTATCAAAGAAAGGGTCATTTGTAAGCATACTATTGTGTAACTTGATGAAATTAAACCACTAATTGCATCAGTAGTGAAGAGAGAGAGAGAGAGAGAGAGAGAGAGAGAGAGAGAGAGAGAGAAGTTAGGGCTCAGGCAACCATGTCAGTGTTGTCTTGTGTTTTAATTATGCAAAGTAGGTGTTTTGCAGCAACAAAATATGATGTCGATGTTCCCTCTCCATAATGGAACCAGAGTCTTTTTTTCCTACTATGAAATTATCTCCTCTTGTTTATAGGTGCTAATCACATAAATATTATGTGATCTCATTTATACTTGCACATTAAATAACTGCTTCAATGCTGATTGATGCAACATCCCATCGAACCACAAATCCTGTAAATGAGAAGCTCAATTACCAGACATCTTTCAAGTGCTTATTTATTTATGGAAATCAGAAATGCTTTACAAAAACAAAATAACAAAAAGCCTAGGCATAGAAAAAATGTAAGATGTGAGCATAAGATAAGTGCACAAGCATAGAAGAAACACATCTTTTCTCTAACACAATGCCTTGAGACAATGCGGGGGGGGGGCATTATAAGTGCCCACCACTAACCTGTTAGAAAGTGGACTGATCTGTTTTATTTTTACATAGACAACACTGTGTCAAATTCATAACTATTTCTTATATTAATCAGCTGTATACAGTCAATAGGCTTGGACCTTAAGATCCATGAATGGAAGTTTTCCACCCCCTCCTCCCCCCTTTAGACACTTGCACCTCCCCCCCAAAGGCTCTCCAGGGGGTCATGGGGCCCCCCATGAACAAGATGTGATGTTACCCAGGAGGCTTCTGGGGAGAGAAAAATTGCCGCAAACCAGCCAGATCTCTACAGAATACAAGCTGTAGCTTTGAAATTCCTGGGCTGAGAGTTTAAAATTAAGCAGCCAGTACCTCCGGCTCTTTGGGAAGAGCAAATTAAAAGAACGTATCCAGATGTTTACTTAGGAATGTACAGAGTGATGAGGCGAGACTCTGACATATATAAAATGAATGGAATATATCAAAAGGCTGAAGAAAAGATGAATGATAGTCTGGTTCATAGACTAAAAGCCTGGGAGGGACATATGCACCAGTAAGCTCATTATGGTCTGTACAAAAATACACAAACTTAAGCAAATAGGGAAGTAGATGCAGTAATGGATTCAAATCAGGTTGTATCAGCTGTGAACATCTGTGAGGGCTGAATACAGGTTTAAACTGTATTTAACTGTCATTTAAGCTGGGGGATATGGTTTCTTAACAACCATCTCAACCATCTTTGTTTTCCCCACTTATTCTGGAATAAGTAGAATCAGCACTACTGCTCACTGTATATCTGGAAGCCCAATCTGCGCAATTTGTCCCCCTCAGAAAAGGGAAACTGCACAAAATATAAGACATGCACATAGGGATGGGTGCGAGAGTCTGAGCAGGGGGTGAAGTCAGGTGGATTCCCCCCCCCACCCAACCCAGACCCCACTCAGCGGGCCACAAAGGGTTCACTTGCCCGATCTGCGGCCAGTGGAAAGCACTGTGAGGCTGTCGGTCGCCTTACAGAACAGCCACTGTACACAGAAATCATGGCTCGGTTACTTCCACAAATCTAATGTTGAGTCTATGGCTGCCTTAAAGAGGTGATGGCTCAACATTACAGGGGTAAACGGCCCTTTATGCCTATAATGTTGAGCCGTCGCCCCATTAAGGCAGCCATATATGCAATATTATATATGCAGGAGTAACCGAGCCATGATTTCTGCTCACAATGGCAGCTCAGCAAGGCGACAGACAGCCTCCCAGCACTTCTCAGGAGGTCTCCGAGCCATCCTGTAACTCCCACAGCACGGCTTGCACAGGCAGGCAGCAATGGTGGCTTGTCAACTGCCTGAAGGGACCGGACGGAGGTGATTCTATCCATCCCTACGTGCACACACCTTCACACAGCACTTTCAGGCACTGCCATTAAGCAGAATGAGCCAACTGCCCCAGGCTACAGATACTGGGGGGCAGCAGCCTGCCAGCCATTCCTCCTGAGCCCACCCACCCTGCCATTCCCCTCCCTTGAGAGGACAGTGCTGTGTGTGCAATATGGTCTGTCCTGCACTCCCTAAACTAGCCTGCTATCCTTGGGGTGTGGTGGAAGATGCCATCCCGTTGCCAGTGTTGAAGTAAGATTCAATTGCAATGGTTGGTTTCTGTACATGAAATGGAGTGGGGCACCATTTTGTCCTTTGCCTCAGGCAGCAAAATGTCTTAGGCTGGTTTGGGCCACTCCTGTGCCATGCATTACCTTAGAAGTGTGGTAAAAGGGAGTGGGGGTGACTGCACATTCCTCCACCACGTCAACAGGACTGACCCATAATGTAGAGCTATCGTTACTCATGATTTATTAGATAGTCATGGAAGAGGGGCATAGGGTGACCACAGAATTCAAAGCAGAATTCAAAACTGGCAGTTGATGAACTCAGACATCTAACAGAGCCACTCTGAGTTCTGCAAAGAACCACATAACTGCTCATGCCAAATTCAAATGACATTCTTCAGCCAGAGTGAGCATCAATCATGTCCTTCAATTCAGTACTGGCTAATTGAGAACGTGGAGAATATGAGCCTTCCCTTCTGTGTAGCATTCCCCATTTGTAAGCTTGATTGATAGGAATGTTTCGGCAGTATATGCTACATTAAAACATGGCATTCTTTTTATTCTTCGCCATGAATAAATTTCATCTTTTGGCACAGACGGGTGACCAATGAAAGCTAGTATCCTTGTTCATTTCCTTGTCCTCTTTATCTCTTAACACCTGTAATATTTCCACAGTCCAGAAATTTAATAATTCTCCTTTCCACTAACACACTCACTATTATTCAATATCCTCCATCTCCCTTTGTTCCATTATTTAATTTTGTATTTCTCTGAACCGGCTCTCCTTCTGGAGCTAATATTGTAATCTGACTTATTATCATCCAGTGCTTTTCACCTCTCAAGCCCCTGTTCGTGATTTGTATTTTTCACACTGAGCTCATTCTGCACTCCCTACATTGCCAGCTCAACTGCCTTATTTTGTAATCCTTGCCAAGGGACATGACAGGTTACCGTTGCAGGGTACATGCTTCATACCATCAGGTGCAGTGTAACTTACTGTACAGGAAGAGGGCAAAACAAGGGAAAGAGAATTGGTTGCATTAGAGCAGAAGATGAGATGTAGTCAAAGGATCGTTGGTGCCCCAAAATCGCCCCTCATATACCAGATTCCAATGTGTTTGAGATGGGCTCAAAGATAAATTGGTTATTTCAAATCAGTATATAAACTTCACCTTCCTCACCACTGCAGCTCTTGGCCATATATTTGTCTACACTTTTCTAGTCAGGGCTGGCATTAGGGGTGGGCAAGCTGGGTGGCCGCCTGCCTGGGGTGCAAAGCTGAGGGTGGTGCCAAGCTGAGCTCAATGGCTGTGCTTTTGAATGTACTGTCTGCAGTGAGCTAAGGTGGCAAAAGTTTCTCTAACCTTTTTTTAAAGTTCTACAGGCTGTTTGGGTACTAACTGCAAAAATGATCTTCCTTCAGTGAGCGCTAGAGTATGCTTCTTTTTCCATTTCTGTTTTGATGTCCATGTGCTAGGGAAACATCTGTGGAATTCAGCCTTAATCTGAGGCAACGGTACCGAGCACTTAGTGCTTCCAATACTGTAAACACTATAAGCACTATATAAACAATAACACAATAAAGCCGTAAGCTGAAAGAGGTCATGGGGGAGCACATCCATCATTCTGCCTGATCCCAGGGAAAGGAGGCGTTCCAGGCGGGAATTCTCAGATGTAGTCTGTGCATGCAATAATTATCTCATCTGGCCCTCAGCTTTGTATTTGTATGCATGGGTCCTTGTAGGGTGCAGGAGCAGGGCCCCCAAAATCACGCCTGCACCAGGCCTCATAAACCCTCTGGGTGGCCCTGCAAAGCTGACCACGGGCGGGGGGGGGGCACCAAAGGCACTCCTTTTCCAGGGTGCTATTTATCCGCTGGCCAGCCCTGTTTCTAGTCTTCCTTCCACTCTCAGTCTCCTCCCTCTGCTCTTCTCATTGTTCCTATTTATTTCTTTTTCAATGGCCAAAGCTCTCTGGGTGGTTCCATAAAATACAACATGATAAAATATACTATAAAGATTTAAAAGTTTGAAACTACAGTATAAAATAAAAATAAAAAACAAAACTCTTGGTCACTTTGAACTGTCGTTTCCAAGATAGCCCTCCCCCGCCACCACTGCTGCATCCCCTGACCTTTGCTTTCTTAGACACCTCTGTACTCCTTTCCTAGGTCCCTGCTTGTTTTATCACTTATTGTCTGGATACACCTGCTGTCCTGGCCTTCTGTGTGATCAGAGCAGCTTAGCCAATGGCAAAGCAGAGACCCTTAGAATAAGAGGACCTCAGTCAATGGCACACTTCTGATCAGAGGAGCTGCACCCGTGGCAACTCTGTTGACTGCCCAGCCTCTCTCTGAAAGGCAATTGAGCCACTCACTCACTGGCACCACTATGGCACCAGTGAGTACACAGGTCAGTGGCCCCACAGCCCAGAGGGCCCCCAAATGCAATTGCCACATCTTAAAAAAAAAAAAGGCTATTAGAAGACGTTGAACACATTGCAGAGTGAAGCTTCAGGCATCAGAATTAGGGATGGGTGAACTCACCTAAGCCCGCCTTGCATGCCTCTTGCCAGAGACCTGCTGGTTGACCGACCCTGCTCACTGCATACAGCAAGCTGCCGGGTGGTCTGTGACCTCCCGCTCCCTTGCCAAGCCATCATTTTGCACAAATGGCAGCTGTAAAGAGGCCCATTTATGCAAAATTACAGGCGTAATTGGTCTATTTAGATCATTTACGCCAGTAAAGTTCCACAAATGGGCCTCTTTACATCTGCCATTTGTGCAGAATCATTCTTTACATAAAAGACCGAGCCACCATTTTTACACAAAATGGTGGCTTGACGAGGGAGCAGGAGGCCATGCGCTTGCCTGACTCGGCGTGTGCTGAGTCAGGCAAGTGCTGGGATCCATGGACTGGTGTCTGGGGTGGCTGCGTCAGCGAGAAATCGCCAAGCCTTGAGCACCAACCGGAGGCCTGCGACATCCCTACCCAGAATCTTCATTTCCTCAGAGGGCCTCATGTGGTTCCAAAGGCACTCTGAAGAAATCAAGATGCAAGACACGACTGCAGCTTTGCTCTGCAGCATGCCTGAGCTCTTATGAAAAAGGGAAAAGGAAAGGTGCTGCTGCCTGGTAACAGGGAGAGAGAACAAATGGGAGGAGAATGAGCACCAGGATGAGAGATAAGGAGCGAGAAAAGAGAGTGTGTGTCTTGGGGGAGAAGAGTGGAGAAACAGCACGGGGGGGAGAAGGGGAGAGAAAGAGTGTTGAGGGGAAGACTAAAGAGAGAGAAAGAGTGCTGTGGGGAAGGGGGAGAGTAATCAGGAAGGTGGAGCACCCAGGAATTTGTAAGGGGGCAGGGGACATCTTGCCCAGGGTTCCCTCAAGCCTGGCAATGCCACTATAATCCCTGCCAGAGGCTGCCTCATCACCACTACTGCTAGCTAGGGATGGATGGACTCACCTTCGTCTGTGCTTGAGGGGTGCTTGCCGAACCCATGCTGCCACCCGCCCCCTGTTGCTGCACCACATGAGCCTCTGGACAGCCCAGTCAGCTCCACGCAGCCGCCTGGTCCCGTAGTGAGCTGCCATTTTGTGTAAAAAAGGCAGCTCATTATTCTGCGTAAAAGGTCTTTTATGCACATAGCAGCCATAAAGCCGCCATTTATGCAAGATTAGAGGCGGGAATGCATAATGAGCTGCTATTTTCATGCAAAATGGCAACTCGCTAGGGGACCAGGTAGCCGCGTGGAGCTCACTGGGCACTCACCAGGCTGTCCAGTGGCTCACGTGGCAAGCAGGGGCGGGCGGCTGGTGGGATCTGCAGACCCCAGTCCAGTAGGCTGAACGGGGGGGAGGGAAGTCTATCAGACTCCACCCCCATATCAGATGCCTGCAACATCCCTACTGCTAACACAAAGTCTCTGAATTACAGTATCGAGATCTAGTTCTACCTGGGGGGAAGGCATATAAATGAATGGCATGAGGAAAGAACAAGAGGAGGCGCAACAAAACTGAGGGCAATGGTTAGTGAATACCCATGTATCTCCATCATTTTCATCTTTTCCTGTGCTTTCCTAACCTGAAACTCCAGATAGTGGACCTTGCTTTACTGACATGGTTTGGGCACTGACTCCACCCTTACATGAGAAGATAAGAAGAGCCCTGCTAGATCAGACCAAGGGTCCATCTAGTCCAGCATTCTGTTCACACAGTGGCCAACTAGCTGCTTGTGGGAAACCCACAAGCTGTGCAGCAACGTCCTCCCATGCATGTGCCCCAACAACTGGTGTACATAGGCTCACTGCCTCTGATACTGGAGATATCATACAGCCATCAGGACTAGTAGCCATAGATATACTTCTCCTCCATGAATTTGTCTAATCCCCTTTTAAATTGGTGGCCATCACTATGTCTTGTGGTAGCAAATTCCATAGTTTAACTATGTGCAGTGTGAAGAAGTCCTTCCTTTTATCTGTCCTGAATCTCCCACCAATCAGCTTCATGGGATGACCCCGGGTTCTAGTATTTTGAGAGAGGGAGAAAAATGTCTACCTATCCACTTTCTCCACACCATGCATAATTTTGTACACCTCTATCATGTCTCTCCTTACTCCCCCTTTCACCAAGCTAAACAATCTCAGCTGTTGTAACCTTCCCTCATAGGGGAGATGCTCCAGCTCCCTGATCATTTTAGTTGGCCTTTTCTGCACATTTTCCCAGCTCTACAATATTCTTTTTCGGTGTGTGACCAGAACTATAGACAGTATTCCAAGTGTGGTCACACCACAGATTTGTATAAGGGTAGTATAACATTGTGGCTACTTCCCTTAGGGCTAGTTCACATACGTATATATGTGTACATTACTCACCTCTCACTGCTTGATTACTTAGCCCTTGATGACTCACCACTGAACGTGTGAACTAATTCCACTGAAAGGCATCCTGTTTTGAGTTGCCATCAGATGATAAGAAATTTCTATATGAGATTATTTTGTGTGGCTAATTCACCAATCCAAGTTATCACTTGGTGGTGCAGTCAACGAGAAGAACATGCATGTGTGAACGAGGGATGGCGGAGAATTTCTCCCCGAATCTTCAGGGGGCTGAGCGCCAACACATTCGGCCCCCCGAAATCGGTGATGAAATTCTCCGCCACCCCCCCCGCCACCCCCCCCCCCAGGATGGGGCTTACCGTAGCCGAATGTCCCTCCCGGCGGCAGGTCCTGGCGGCGGTTCGGCGGGCTTTCGGTGGGGGCGGGGGCGGCAGCCAATCTTTCGACCGGCTGCCGCCGCCGCCATTACAGCTGAAGTAAAAAAAAAAACAACCCCGTGATAGGCTACGTAATGATTAACGTAGCCTATCACGGCTAGATCTCCAAAGTCAGCTGTGATAGGCTACGTTAATCATTATGTAGCCTATCACGGGTGACTTTGAAAAAAAAAAAAGCACGTATGCAAATGGCGGCCCCGATGGGGCGCCGCCATTTGCGTTCCTTATTTGGTCCCTGTAGTCTACGTAAAGATTTACGTAGACTACCGGGACCAAATAAGGAACGCAAATGGCGGCGCCCATAGGCCTCCGCCATTTGCGTATGCGCTTTTTTTTTTCTCAAAGTCACCCGTGATAGGCTACGTAACGATTTACGTAGCATATCACGGCTGACTTTGGAAATCTAGCCATGATAGGCTACGTTAATCGTTACGTAGCCTATCACGGGGTGTTTTTGTTTTGTTTTGTTTTTTTACACTTTCACGGCCGGGGAGACGGGGCGCTTCTCCCTGGCCTGAATTTCGGCCGGGCGAGGCAGGAAGCCTCCCCCCCCCGGCCTGAATTTTTCCCCCCCACCGCGAAGCACCCCTGCGAAAAGGTAAGTGACTTTCGTACATCCCTAGTGTGAACTGACTCTTAAATGAGGGAATCAACACTATATTAGCTCTTCAAAGAGTAGCACCCTGCTGACAATGTGGCAAAATACCAATATAGGCCTCAGGGACTCCATCCAACAGGAGTCATAGGATCAATCTAAAGAGTCAGCTAATCACGCATAGCGTAGCTATGACTGATAGTTTTATTTACCTTTGTGTAAGCACACACAGCCTTGATTTGGATTGGCAACATGGCACTCCAGGACAGTGGGTTTAGACACCCACCCACCCATCACCCCCATCCATACACACACACAAAAATTCCACCCCACTGTGGGGCGGGGGTTAAAAAAAATGGGGTAAAGTCTTGATTGGAGTCAATGTCTGCATATCAGTGGTGCCTCCAAATGTAACCCCACTTTCCCTGCCAGCAACTCCGTGGGATAGTGGAAACCATGGGACCCGGGTTCACATATACAGTAGTGAATGAGAGACAAAGATGATAATCACAAATTAGTGTGCAGTAAGTCCAGCTCATCAGGACCCCTGTTCCCTGAAAGGGGATGGGGAAAAACAAGTAAACAACCTATAATACAAGAACTAGGATTTATTTAATAAGGAAGGGGAAAGGGGAGAGGAAGCAAAACAAAACATCCAAATGAATGAACGATTTAAAGTAAACCGCTACACAATAAAATGGAGGAAGGAAGTCTGAGATATATAGTCCTCAAAGGTTGGTTATTTCTTAATACCTGTCTGGAGCTGTAAAGTTCAGAACTCAGAAGTAACTGTAGGCCTCAGTTATTGGCTGTTGGCTATGGAACCGCCAGTGGCTCCAATTTCAGTGGGGTTCTAAAGCTGTTCTGGGTTTCAGTCAGAATCAGCCAGAATCCTAAAGGAGCTATCAAAGATGCAGAACCCGATCCCCAAAATAGATTCAGTGCCTTGGATAGCTCCTTTCAAGTTCAGGCTGCTTCTGAATGCATCACAGCCCCACCGAAATCGGAGCCACCAGCTGCTGTCTGGTAACTGGTGGAAGGGCAGAATAATGCTGCTCTCTTGCCTGGTATTTATTCTGCCTCCTCTGGACCTCTCTTTTCTGTCTCTGTCTTTCGTTCTTCAGCTTCCTCAGAAACTCTCTTCCCAATCTGTGTCCTTTTCTATCCTTAGAATCTCTCCTCACAATATTATTTTACACTGTCTCCTGGGAATCTCACTCATCAGGATCAGAAAGATTTGAAATGCTGGCATTTCACCAGAAGGCTGCGTACACACTGGCCTGACTCAATCTGCATCGAGTCGGGCCAGTTTGCAGACTTTGGGGGTGTATATGCATAAATAGTAATTTGTACAAATTGCAGCAGCAGTTTGCATAGTTTGTGCAAATTTTGGCCATGATTTCCACAAATTACCCAAATTGTTGCAACTTGTGCAAATTAGTATTTATACATTTAAAAACAACAACAACCCAAAGTCCCCCAATTTCAGAAAGAAACCTGCAGCTTGGCTTGCAAATGCAAGCTGAGTTGGGGTGCTGCAGAAATCTCGTGACCCCATTAAGGGCTGAATTTCCCAGCAACGGATATCCCTGCATGAACCTCACAGGCTAAAACGGGGTGGAAAATTGCACTTTTTCCCTAAACCTACAAATACCTTATACCTCTTCTGGGGCAAAGCACACATTTTCTCCCCAATGTAAGATGACAAACTGTTTTCCAAAAGATACTGTCTGAATGGAGAAATATTATTACAAAGTGAACCCTATGTAAATCTATTGGGGCGGAAGGAAACAGACAACACCTGTCGAACAGAGGGTGGGTATGTAAAATTTTAAATTCCTATAAATAAGTCATTTCTTGCCCTATCTGAAAAACAGCAAGAACAAACATCAAATACACCTCTCCTATACTGCAAAGTAGATCAGTCTGTTGAACCAGTTTCTCAGTATAAGCCATAGAACGTGCTGCTATGCCCACAATTTCTGTTTCTAATGATGGGATGTGATTCAGCCAACTCACCCTTAACATAGGGCCACTACAGTGGGCCTAAAATTAGAGGGGGCAACTCCAAATTATATCAGTCTATTTTGGCCTCAATGTATTATTTGTTTGGGAAGATAACCCATTTTAAGTAATTAAAAAAGCAACAGATAGGTTACCTGGGAAGAGAGCTGTTTGCTCCCAAAACTTGAGGGAGGGGGGTTAAAAAAGAATCTGAATATTGTTGGCAGGGACATTGTAACAGTTAACCTCAATAATGGAGCTAGAACAAATACATTGAAATATTAGAGTCACACATGCTTGGTCTCCCTTAATTAATAAAATATTATTATTAATTAATGTTAGTAAATTTGCATAATCAGTATACTGCAAATGTCTTAAAACATGCAGTTTGCTTCCTGAAATTGGAATTTATGGTATTAGGGCACATTTCCAAATCATAGGGTCTTAGAGAGATGATACTATGAGCCTCAATTATCACCAAAAGCAAGTCCTGTTGCAAGAGTGGAATGCCCAGAGAAGAACACTTGCACTTCATCATTGGGTTGAGAATATGCCTGCACCCAAGGAAAAGTGTATTAATAATGTAATACTTGCTTAGAAGACATGAAACTAACAGCCTCTACCATAGATCTGCTCTTACAAGAACTTCCCCAAGACAAAGCCACAAGAAGACAAGACAGAACTCTGAGGACACAAAACTAGGGATGGACAGGCACCCCCCGTCCGGGTTCTCCGGATGCCACCGAGCCCCTGCCCCCACTCGTGCACCCCCCGACCCATGCTCTCCACCCCCTGCACTTGCTGAGCCACCCGCACTCATCCAGGACTCATCTGCAAGTGCTGTGATCACCATTGGGGGGGGGGAATGGCAATTGTGAAATATGCACACATCAAGGCTTATGCAAAATGGCGCTGTGAATGGCCCATATTTGCAATATTACAGGCATAAATGGCCCATTTGGGCCTCTAATCTTGTATATATCAGCCATTCACTGACCCAATCGGCCACCCGCACCATCCCTACACAAAACCTTAGCTAAGCACTAAGGACATGGAACAGTACCACCTAGTGGTTGGAAAGTGTTGCTTTTATCATCAGTAAAACTTTCCCCTCTCTAAATTAAGCAAATAACCACATTTTTAGGAATGAATATAATCTGTCAACCAGAAAGGTTTTTATATTAATCTGTCTGTCCAAGTTCTGTATTCAGAGGACAAGCATATGTCACTGGTAGCTGAGACTAGGTCATCAGGGAATGCTAGGTCAGTACTCTCAGTTGTGAGCATGTTGTCATTTTCCAGTGACGTCTAAACTTCATCATCGGATTGTGAACATGCCTGCACTCAAGGACAAAGTTAGGAATGGTTGTAAAAAGTCCCCAGATTTCAATTTAGATAGAATATAAGCAGACTTTTCCAACAGTATTTATGTTTCTTGCCATCCCAGGTCTACAACAATAGACTTCTTCTGGGTATCCTCCCTGCTTTCTGCATTCTTCTATCCCATTGTGCTTTCCCTTCTTTCCTTCTTCTCCATCCCCCAAGGATCTCCCCTTTCCATCCTCACCTTCAAGTTTACCCTTTCCAAAGCTAAGGTGTTTTTACTTTTCTTGCCAATCACTCATTTGTTTGTGGCTTGTTTGCAAGTGTTGCTGTGGTGCAAAAACTTGCATTTAATAAAGTAGTAATATTTTTAAACACAAACACGTGTGATTTATATCCTTCTGTTCTAGTACGGAGAATCATCTCAGTGTTTCAATGCTATTTTCAGTATTCTTAGCAGAGAACTATTTATACCATTAGTTTTGCAGAAGACACTCAAAATATTTCTTAACACAGTAATCAGTATTTTCCAACTTTGGCTTCATTAACACCAACAGCTTGCAAGTCAAAGATTTTTTTAAAGGCTAAATAAATGCAGCCTATATTCAATTGTGTTCTATCACACATAGAAACCAAACTATCAATATTTGTTCCACTTCTTTATTTTAAGTAATCCATTCCTGTCCCAATATATCTATGTGAGCATAACAGATCCACTGATACAAAATAAGCAAAAATGCAAGTGGAGCTGGTAGGAGTAAAGTTGCAGCTTCAGATAGCCTTTTTTATATTCCTTAATAAATATTCTTTTCTTTTCTGGAGTCATAAAAATAAAAATGAAAAGCTTCCCATTAGTCATCTGACTTTCATTCTTCTCTCAGAAATAAATTGTTCTTTTTTCCCCACAATGATATCACAGCCTAATTCCATAAGCAAAATATGTCACAGACAACTCCAACAGCTGATTTGCTGTCAAAATTGGAACCACTCCTCTGTTTCCAATGTTCAGAGGTGAGTGCTGTTGTTTACATAGTCAAAAGGTAGGGATGTTGGAGAAATCAGTTTTGGGGGTGGAGTGTGATGGCTTTTCCTAGACTCAGCACCCCAGACTTCATTTCAGTTCCTGCTGTAGTGCCCAACCTGATCTGCACCAAGTTGGGCCAGTTTGTCGATTTTCCAGGAGTTTCATGCATTTTTAGAAGTTTCTGCAATTTGTGCACATTTCTGAGCAATTTGTATAAATTACAGCCACATTTGTGCAAATTACACACATTACGGTCAAATGTGCATAATTTGTGCAAATTCGGCCATAATTTGTCCAAATTCTGCTGTAATTTCAGCAAATTTGGCTGTAATTTCAGCAAATTGCTCAAAATTTGTGCAAATTGTAGAACCTTCCCCCCCCCGCCCCCAATGTACAAAAAAATCCTGGAGTTTCGGGAACACCCCGCAGCTCGGTACACAGATGCAAAATGAGTTGTACACACCACAGAACTCTATTGAGCCAAGAAAGGACCAGATTTCCTAGCGATGGACATTCCTACCAAAAGGATGTCATCCACATACAAAAGGAAAGCATAAGTGGACTCAGAGAAAGCCCAAAGTTTGCAGAAGTACAAAAAACATTTAGGGGGGAATTAGGGAAGAAAAGCCTAGCTTGAGGAAGGAGTGCCCCCAAAACAACTGAATGCAGTGGTAGTATGCTTAGTGCCCACAGAGTGCTAACTGACCATTGGATTAAAAACAAATAAAAAAAACGGGAAGGAGATGGAATGGAATTGAGAAGGAAAGAGGAGAGGTTGTGTGTTTTTCACACCTGCTTTCATATTTGGGATCGCCATTGGTTCAGGTGACTAGTATTGCATCATGCATGCTGCTATTATATTGTTTATCTTTCTACTGTTTAAAAAGGGAAATATATGCACACCATTTTGTGTGGTGATGACCTGCCTTGGAATTTGTGTGGCAGCAGGGAATGATAAGGGGGTTGTCAGGAGCTTGTTGTTGGATCTCAGCCCCAGAGCCATGGACTAGAGTTAGTCCACACATTCTGGAGTTCCCAAGAAACTATCCTTGGACCCCAGAAGTAAGTCAAGTGGGGAATGAAACTCTAGGCAACAATGTTTGTGGCAAGGAGTCCAAGCCTCTAGGGTGGGGTATCCAGGAAAGACAGGTAGGTTTATCTATTTATTTGTTCAAAGCAGCCTTCCCCAACCTGGTGCCTTCCTGATGTTTTGGACTCCAACTCCCAACCCAGAATGACCAATAGTCAAGAATGCTAGGAGTTGTAGTCCAAAACATCTAAAGGGTGCCAAGTTGAGGAAAGCTAATTTAAAGCATTTTTATCCTGCTTTTCAGCAATAAAGAAGAGACTCCCAGAGCAGATTTCAGTATGGGGTGGACTGAAGATGCAAGAAATAATGACTTGGAGGCCTACCCTAGCAACACCATCAGCTCTAATTAGAAGTCTTAAGCATGTGATGCAAACCCCACCTGAATTTCCCAGAAGGCTTGCACAGTAGTCTCAATAGCCCATCAGTCTGCAACAGGTCAGCAAGCAACAGATGTGGCTGAGGCCTCAGAACCATAAGGCCATAGAAATCCAGCCCAAAGACTAAATCCTGCCAGGACAGCTATCATTTGGCTGTAGATTTCTAATGACTTTTGTCTGTTAGTGTGCCATTGGATGGGTGAAATCTGGAGGAAGACAGAGCAAAAAACATTGGACTATTTGACTATTATCCATCTTTTCGTGGCAGAGCCTTTGCATTCACATATGGAGAGAAAGCAATAAAACTTTTTTTGTTGTAAAATCAAAGTCACTATATCTAGTTGGGGTTGATAGCAGAATTACCTTCCACCCATTTGATTGCTACGTGATATTCTATTTGATTAAGAGGTAAAGCGCAGCAAAGGTGACACAATGAGCCAGTTTGCACAACACAAGAGCCCATCGTGGATTAACTTATCCACCAAGAGCTGTGGCACGTGCCGACTGCCATTATGAATATGCAAGTCCTGGCTGGGCGTTGCCATGGCTTGTTGTGTCATCTGAATCCAGAAGGTGATAGTTATTTAAGGGTTAAACAATCTTTACATATCCCTGACTGTGGGTTATGCAAGGGTTGTTTAACCCTCAAATAACCCCCACCGCCCGGGTTCACACAACACGACAAGCCATTGCAACCCCCAGCCGGGGCTTGCATATTCACAACGGTGGACGGCACATGCAGTGACGTCCTGAGGGTTACTTCACTCACAGTGGGCTGTCATGTCATCCAAACCAGATCCATGCAAGCCCCAGCCTACATGTTGCTGGAGGGACTCATACGCTTAGAGAGAGATGCCTTTCTCTCTGTATCTCACTACAAACGTAATGTGCAACTATATATGCACTCAGCCGGGGATGTCGATCCCATTAAAACTGCTCCCACACCATTAGCCTGCCCACATTACCTGGTACCTAATATATTCTATTCCTATATATTTTCCTTAATGCACTCTTACTTCCCCCCCCATCCCTGCCTTCATATTAACGAATAGAGAGGATATGTCATCTGCTTAAATTAATGTAGCCGCAGCATTCCTGACTTTAATAATTTCTTGACTCTCACCAAAGTCCTTGATTCCTCAGTATTAAGGTTGCATTAGTCATAGTGTATTTTTGTGTGTCTATACACTAATTTTTTCCTTGCATCATGTAGATAGTAGAAGTATGTGTTTCTGGGAAGTCAAAGCTAGTGATTATATGGAGGTCGCATGGTTCAAGAGTTAGGGCAGGAACCCAGGAATCTGAAAGCCTAAACTTTCACAAGTTTGTTTATTTATTTATTTATTTCATTTCTATACCGCCCGCCCAATAGCCGAAGCTCTCTGGGCAGTTCACAAAAATTAAAACCAAACAACACATAATAAAACAATTTAAAATATATAGAACATTAAAACCACAATATAACAATACAACCACAATAAAACCTAGCAGCAGTGCAAGAGTTTAAAATACAGATTTCAAACAGCAAAGATAAAAATTTAGAAAGCTAAAATGCTAAAATGCCTGGGAAAATAAAAAGGTCTTCACCTGGCGCCGAAAGGAATACAATGTAGGCGCCAGGCGAACCTCACTAGGGAGCTCATTCCAGAGCTGGGGTGCCACAGCAGAAAAAGCCCTCCTCCTAGTAGCCACCTGCCTCACTTCCTTTGGCAGGGGCTCACGGAGAAGGGCCGCTGATGATGATCTTAAGGTCCGGGCAGGCACATATGGGAGGAGGCGATCCTTCAGGTAACCTGGCCCCAAGCCGTTAAGGGCTTTGAATGTTAACACCAGCACTTTGAATCGGGCCCGGAAATGGACTGGCAGCCAGTGCAGCTGGAAAAGTACTGGCATAATATGAGCTCGCAGGCCAGTCCCTGTTAACAATCTTGCTGCCCTATTTTGGACCAGCTGAAGTTTCCGGACCGTTTTCAAAGGCAGCCCCATGTATAACGCATTGCAGTAATCCAGACGAGAAGTTATCAAAGCATGGATCACTGTAGCTAGGCTATCTCTGTCCAGATAAGGGCGTAGTTGGTATACCAGCCTAAGCTGATAAAAAGTGCTCCGTGCCACTGAGTTCACCTGTGCCTCAAGTGACAGTTCTGGATCCAAGAGCACCCCCAAACTACGAACCTGATCCTTTAGGGGGAGTGCAACCCCCTCCAGAACAGGTTGAATATCACCTAGCCGGGCAGACGAACCACCCACTAACAGTACCTCCATCTTGTCTGGATTGAGTTTCAGTTTATTAGCCCTCATCCAGTCCATTACCGTGCCCAGGCACTGATTCAGAACAGCCACTGCCTCACCTGGTTTTGATGAGAAAGAGAGGTAGAGCTGGGTGTCATCTGCATATTGATGGCACCTCAGCCCACACCTCCGGATAACCTCCCCCAGCGGTTTCATGTAGATGTTAAACAGCATGGGGGATAAAATAGAGCCCTGTGGAACCCTATGGCACAATTGCCATGGCACAGAGCAATAATCCCCCAGCACCACCTTCTGGAATCGGCCATCCAAGTAGGAGCGGAACCACTGTAATGCAGTGCCTCCAACTCCTAACCCAGACAACCTATCCAGAAGGATACCATGGTCGATGGTATCGAAAGCCGCTGAGAGGTCCAGGAGAATCAACAGGGTCGCACTCCCCCTGTCCCTCTCCCAGCAGAGGTCATCCCACAGGCGACCAAGGCAGTTTCCGTTCCAAAACCAGGCCTGAAGCCCGATTGAAATGGATCTAGATAATCCGTTTCATTCAACAGTGTCTGGAGCTGTCCTACAACCACCCGCTCAAGCACCTTGCCCAGGAAGGGGATGTTGGCCACAGGCCTATAATTGTTAACATCCTCTGGGTCCAGGTTAGGCTTTTTCAGGAGTGGTCTAATTACTGCCTCTTTTAAAGCGGCAGGCACCACTCCCTCTCTCAAGGAGGAATTTACAACCTCCTGGACCCAGCCGGACAACCCCTCCTTGTTTGAGTGTTTTGCTCTTGCTCTTTATACCTCATGCTGCTAGCAATCAGTGGTCTTATTGAGGTGGTAATCTATCTCTGGCTGGCACCACTTCAGTCTGCAGGTGGGGCTCACACAGCTGAATGCTACTCCATACTAAAAGTTCCCTGCACATAGAAAACTAGATGGCCGGCGAAAAGCTAGATCCTTTTTTCCTAATGTGCTGGTTTTCTATGTGAGGGAATTGCTTTGTATCCACTCAGTCATGTGAATTCCCATTTGCAGTCTTGAGGTGGTACAGCCTAGGCCCAGGTTGACCATCTGAGTGAGCAGTAGGCCTTTGTTACCGTTTTACTTTAATCCAATGTTATGATCAATAAATGGAATTCATAAACACTGTAATAAAATACGATTTTCTTAGAGACCTGCAGTTCAATTATTTACCTTGTTGCTTCAGATCAGTTATGAAATGTCTGCTAATAGCACAAAGCCCCTTCTGTCCCCAAGCCCTGTGTGGGGGAAAATAATTACCCAGACAGAATGATATTATTTTGCTCTCCTCGCAGAATCGACACAATTTGTCTCTATTCTGCTGTGGATACCTCCCACTCAACATCTAGTATGTTAGTGTGATGTGCAGTGTGATCCTACACGTATCTACTCAGAAGTAAGCCCTATTGCGTCAAGGTAAGTTATATAGGATTGCAGCCTAAAACTGGACCCTTAAAGAGCAGAGCAGTACCTGAGGATCCAACTCAGGGGAGTACTGTATGTACCCAGTATAAGATCTCACTCTACTTAATGTGACTGTGGGTGAGGTCAGAAGCAGAGCTGCCGACAGCCATATAAGTTAGAGGTTGGGCTTACACAGGTTATGTATACGAGAGAGTACCTGAACTCTCTCAGTCAGGCTGTGTAGCCTCTCTGAGTCTGGGGTTAGTTCAGGGCCTACACAGCCCTGGGGAGTGCCTCTACACTTGGGGACTGCACAGCTTCCCTCCGAAAGGATGGGCTACTTCTTCAGGGTTATAGTTTACAACATCACAGACAGTTGCACAGCTTTTCTGTAGAGCGGAAGTGGGCAACTTGTGGCCTTCCACATGTTTTGGCCTACAACTCTGATCAGCCCTAGCCAGCATACCTAGTGGGGAGGCATTGTGGGAGGTGTAGGCCAAAACATCAGGACAGCCACATGTTGCCCATCCCTGCTAGAGATTGTGGAGCTTCCACCAACTCATTGGCTTAGGGCAGGGGTGTGAGCCTGCAAGCCAAATCTGATTTGCCTGGGGTCCCAAACTGGTCATCACAGGTTCCCCAGAGGGCCCCATGCCCTACCTCTGGTCCAACCCCTTTTCCGTGATCACCAGTCTTTTGGTGGTTTTCCATCTTTTTGCATGCTTTCCCCCACTCTAAAAGGCTGAAACTCCTCTCCTAAGGCTTAGTTATTGGCTTAGGGTTTGCATTAGGATTTTATTCCACATCTCCACCATTTTTAAGGCTGTGGGGCTTCTCCAGACATGTGTGTCCCTTTAGTAGGAATGGTGCGGGAGCCCGAAGAGGGGGAGGGAGTCCGTCGGAGCCTGACATCCCGGACACCGCTTGCCGAGCTGGCGGAGGCGGCTGGCAGAGGCAGGATGGGTCCCGGCATGGCCACCTCTCAGTGCTCCCACCTCCCAGTGCCCTCATCCTGGCCTTCTCAGGAGGAGGCCAGGGCGAGAGCACTGAGGTGCTGCTGAGGAGGACTCATCCTGCCTCCACTGGGCTTCCTTGACAGCCGGTGTGGGCACGAAGGGCCTTGGCAGCACCCCAGCTCTCTCACCTTGGCCTCCTTGGGAGTAGGCCAGGGCAAGAATGCTGGGGGCTGGCCACTCTGAGGACTCGGCAGTCAAGCCCTTGTGCTCATAAAGCACAAGGGCTTGACCGCCAGAGTCCTTGGCGTGGAGAGGAGGGGCAGCCTGTGTGGCTCGGTGGGTGGGGTGGCTAACTGAGCGGGTCTGGGCCATGCGAGTCGGAGGGGGAGCTCATTGAGCTCCCCCACATCTGGGAGATGGGTCCATCCGTCCCTACCCTTTAGGACCAATCTAAGCTGCTTCCATTGAAACAGTTTTAAAAAATGCCCTTTCATATAGGCTTTCTACTTTTTTTCATGGAAAAAACTGTATTTGTTTCAAAAGACAGTTTTAAGGCAAAAATCGTAATGGAGTTATATTCAGCAGAGCTCTAAACAAAACCTGGCTGAATGACTGCATAGGCTGCCATTATGATCTATGATATAGGAAGAGAGAGTAATCCTTGGATTTGATTGTGACATTCAATTCCATGTTTGAAAAGATCAGTACTGACATCCAAGCAGAACTGTAGAAAGGAACACTGTGGCTCACAATCAATTATGCACTCAGTAATCATCTACATTCACCCTTCGTTGTCTGTCATACCATTATGGCTGGTTTTTCATGACAGATTTCCGCAATATTGATTTCCTTTGTGCCAATCTTAATTTTCACAGCTCCGTAAGCAGTCTGTACAGGCTTTTTGTCTAGAAGACTCAAAGTGCTGCCAGTCTCATCATTACCTTTATAGAATACGCTTCTGAGAAACGGCTCGAGTGCCTGCACAACAAAATACTTCCATGGCTGTTACTAACAGCACAATCCTACACGTGTCTACTCAGAAGTAAGTCCCGCTGAGTTCAGTGGGGCTTACTCCCAGGTAAGTGGATATAGGTTGGGAGCTTAAAGCTGTATATTGTCAAAGATCTGTCAGCCCCAACACATTTAGACTATAGCTTGAATCCTAGCTCCTGTTCTGTGAACTGAACAGAGTTCATGGAATGAGCTATTACCACCTTCGCCTTCCTTCTACAGCCTCCAGAAAATCTACCCTGAGGGGTGGGGTACCCTTGGTTCAGGGGGCTTCAGAGGCAGGTGGGAGCTGAGAGAAATCCCTCCCCACTGTGTGAATGGAAGAGTAACGTGGCAACCAAGCCAAGGACTCTTAAGAATGATAAACACGCTATTTCACTGCTTGGGAGAGTAACCACACACCAGGGCACTGCCTAGTTAACCAGCTTGTAACAAGTATTAGGAAAAGCAGGTTGGAAATCTCTGCCTTCAGCTGTGATTCTAATTATATAACTTACAACTTACGCTGTTGAGGTAATCTGAGCTACAACTGAATAAGTAAGTATTAGCATAGATAGGGACCACCTCTCAACTACCCCACCACCACCCAGGCCCAATCCAGCACATCCCCTTCTTACAAGCAACAAGGCACATTTTGCTTGGTTGCTTGGATGGAACACCAACCCAGCAAGGTAGGCTGCCACCACCCCTTACGGCCAACTCAGCCTGAGCCAGGGGACTCTCAGAGCTTAAGACACCATAGGGCTTACAAAACAAGGGCCCAGGCTGGCACCCTCTATTTCAAAGCCCCAGGCCTGAAACCTTAAAACCGTAGCAATAACCAAAAGGAATGCTCTGGACTTAGTGCCAAGGCTTAATTGGGATGAAGCACACACATTCAGTCAAGAGAGGTGGTAAATTTATTTACAAAAAAGGGAAAGAGAATGGGGATAATATACAAAAGAAACAGAGCACTATTGGGAAACAATACCTACGGGGGGTGGGGGGGAGTAACTAAACCTGTACATACCAGCAGCAAGGGCCTTAGAAAAGGATCTCAGAAAGCAAACCCTCCCAAAGCAAACCTTGGACAGGGCAAAATGAAACCAGATGAAGACAAAAGCATCCCCTCCCCTCCTGGTTTTATACCTAACAGCCTTTATTTATTTATTTATTTATTTATTGGATTTATATCCCGCCTTTTTTCCTCTTGCAAGGAACTCAAGGTGGCTTACATAATCCTCCTCCTCTCCATCTTATCCTCACAACAACAACAACAACAACCCTGTGAGGTAGGTTGGGCTGAGAGTCTGTGACTGGCCCAAAGTCACCCAGTGAGCTTCAATGGAACTTTACAGGCTGCTAAGACACAGACAACAACAAAACATGGATTTCTTGACAACTCCCAATGCACAGAGTAGTGCGGAGCACAGCAGGAGGCAAAGAACTAGGTCATCAACCAGGCCAGATTTTGTTATTGGTATACACGTTTGTTTGTTTGTTTATTACATTTCTATACTGCCCAATAGCTGAAGCTCTCTGGGCAATTCACAGCAACTGAATCCATAAAACACAACATGATCAAATGTAAAAACCAAAATCAAACCTAGCAGCCGTGCAAAGATTTAAAATACAATAACAGATTGCAAAACAACAGAAACTGAAAGACTAAAATGCCTGGGAAAATAAGGTCTTCATCTGGTGCCTAAAAGAGCACAACATAGGTGCTAGGCAAGCCTCTCTGGGGAGCTTACTCCACAACCAGGGAGCCACAACAGAAAAGGCCTCTCTTTAGTAGCCACCCATCACACTTTATTTGGCAGGGGCTCCAGGAGAAGGACCACTGGAGACAATCTTAGGATCTGGGAAGGTATATATCAGACCTAAACAACTTGGGACCAGGTAACCTTAAGGATTGCTTGACCCTCTATACCCCTGCCCGGTCACTGTGGTCCTCAGGAGAGGCACTCTTGGTGGTCCTAAATGCCCCAGAAGTCTGTTTTATGGCTACTGAAAACAAAAAGTTTGTTTCGCATGTCCTGCCATGTGGAATTCCTCCCTTTCAGTATTGGGCAGGCCCCAATACTTTTTAATTTTAGGCGCCTGTTCATGATGTACCTTTTCACTCAGACTGTCCCTGTAGCTACATATATTGGTTTTATTGATTGTGCAACTATTCATTTCTATTGTTGTGATTTTTATGTAGTACACCGCTGTGGTATTTTTTATGTTCAGCAGTAGATGAATTTGTACACATAAATAAATCTCCCTTTTTTAATTTCATCTGATATTGAATTATTACAAAAGAATTTCAGTCAACAGAAAAAGATTAAAGTAGGCCATTATAATATTTCCATTAATTGGCAATATGCTCATGCTTAATTTCTCCAGACCATCTGTCTATTCAATACGTTTTGGATCATCTCTAGAGGCACAAGCATCTTTATTTGAGATTTAAAATTAGGGTTCAATCAGTAAACACAGCAGTACAATTTTGAGGCTTCGTAACAACCATCGTATTAGTTTCCATGCAAGCTAGAAACACCATTCATGACCAGCCTTTTTGACTGCGCATTTTTGTTTTACAATAAGTACCAAAGGAAACCACCAACCTTATAACACTTTAGAAATAATGTGTAGATCATATAATCGCCAATCGGAGTTCTACACTTATGGTGAAATATTTCACTGTAGATAGATATATTCAATATTTTTACAGTGAGTGTAATATATGAATTACAATACACTGTGCCAGTTACTTCCTTGCTTTTAAAAGCTGGTGTTGGGAAATCATATTCCAGCTTATTACATTGATACTCTACCTACTTTTATCATATTTTATTTTAGATTGAGTTGTCATCAAACTTTGCCTAAAGTGAAATTATATATATATATATATATATATATATATATATATATATTTCTTCTGCTTGGGAGAAACATCTACTCAATTCTGAAAGAAGCAAAAAAGGCTTTTCATATGACAGCAAAAAAATAACTCTTCACAGCCCTACCCACAGAAAATACAGTATGAAGTGAAATTTGTCATCTGGATGTTATCTTGGAAGAATGGTGAAAAAATTATCCATGGCAGGAACCTCAAAATTTGAGTTGAAATTTTACTTTACACAAATTATGGTGTCAACTAAGCCCCCCAAGGACTAATAAACTTCACAATGTTTATTAAAGCTTGGAAACTGTCGAAACTGAATTTTGTCCAAACTTGAATGTGGAAGTCCCTGCCTAGGAGAAATACAAGGAATTTTGAGGGAAGGAAGAAGAGTTCTGATAAGAGTAGCATCAGTTCTCTGAGTTCCACATATCCTTAACTTCAGTACATCTGGTGTGTGTCAGTTGTGACTCAGGTCCAATTTACACAGTCATTTCAGTCTATGGCAGTTGCAGTTCTTAATCATCCTGTGCCAGCTTTTATCCTGCAGCCATCATGGATTGGCATTTCTATGTTAATTTCAGCATATGGTGTCAGCATGCACCTGACAGGCTTCATTCATGGCAACACCCAAAAAACCTAAAACTGGTTAATTACTGTGGTGAGTACCAGAAATGACCAAACAGGTTTTGACCTAAGGTCTTCTTCAGTGGTCTAGTATATAAAAATGGTTTAGTATGTAAAAAGATATATGAAATATATGTAGGCTTATATGCACAGAGACATGTTTCAATCCTAGTTTCTCACATCTATGGACAATATAGGACAATGCAGTGTCACCACCAATTCAGGCACAAATTCATGGATCTTGCCAAACCAAAAATAATGCATACACATGCCAAAGCATATGTATATTTGTACAGTATAGTAAACACTTGGAAAGGGGCCTTAAGCTCCACTATGTCTATCTAGTTTTGGAAAAGGCAAGCAATTGCAGTAGTCAGTGTTTGTTGGTTCCTGCAGAGGAAGCCTCTTGAGTGATTCCATTAGCTTTTAGAGTAACCTTTGCATAACTCAAGATCTACCAACTAGAGCTGGATGCGTAATGGTCACTCTCAGGGGGATATCTGTAGATCTGAATTAAGGCTACCTCTGAGCACATGCTCAGCCTAAGAAGTTGTTTTCATTATCAGAACAAAGTTCACAGTCCTTCATACACAAAGAGTGATCCTTGTTCTCCCCGGCCCTGCCTTTTAGTTGTTGCAATTGTCAAAAAAATTGGGAGTTTAAAACTCTGGAGGATTTACTGCAAATCACCCCAGATCTCCCAGGAGATCCTAATCTACCTTCTGCCAACCTTTGACCTAGGTTCTTCTATGCTGTCCTGCCCTAGCTATGGACTCAGGCCTGTGTCAATGTTATTCAGAATTTGAATCATCTGATATCTTGGCTAATAATGCACAATATAACAAAAACTGCAAGGATTTGTCTGAACTCTCCTCCCCTACTCCTGATTAAAAATCCATTCATTCAATGAATCATAGATCATCTTTTGACCATAGAAATTTGCTCTATTTCCAGTCCTCTTTTTTTCAAGTTAGAACTCCGCCATGTCCATTACCTACTTCCCACTGTTTAACAAACAGTTCTAATAAATAATGTGTTACATTTTTTTTAATGAGGATGATCCTGACAAATGTAGCGAAACAGACAATGATGCATTTCTGAAGCACGATTAGCCTCAAATAACGTTTTCCCTATAATGCAGTAAGATTTTTATTACTACTGTGGATTTAGTGCAGGTACCATCATCTTTCATACAGGGAGTCAATGATAACTTAGTGCGGGAGCATTCTCCAAATCCATTCCATCTTTCTTTAACCTCATTTTATCGTTAATTCACAGTCTCATCCGATATAGGATTCTGCTCATTCAATGCTTTTATCAGCTCATCTGCTGATTGCTTTCCTCACACTTTGCCCTCCAGTAATACTTTCTCCCGATTGTCATCCAATCTCCTTTTTTTCCTCCTTTCTCTTTCTGAAATAGAACAAGAGTTCTTCAAGCTTCATCTTTTGCAGCTGCCTGAAGAATGCCCTGCCTAGTCCCACCAGTTGCTGATGCATTTGCACAGCAGAGGTTCCATATTAATTTCATTACGGGAAGAAAGACCAAAAAAAAAAATTTACAAACAAAAAGAATAAAGAAAGGAAAAGGAAAGGAGGATCGCTTTGACACATTTACAAGGATTGGTCAATACTCAGAAATATTTAATATTGCAAAGACGATAAGTAAGAATAGAAGAGACATGTTGCTCCATCAAAGCGAAGGTCAATCTAGTCCAGCATGGAAACGCTTTTGAAAAATGGAAATAATGGAAAGGAAGTTATTTGATCCACTAAGCCTTACCCCCATCTCAAAGTGACCCTTCAACAAAGTTAGTGTCTGAGCAAGGATGTAGGCCATTCATACAGAGTTGGAGGGGGCCTGGTAGGCCATCAAGTCCAAAGCCCTGCTCAATGCAGGTAATCAAGAGCAAGAGCATCCCCGACAGATGGCTGTCCAGCCTCTACTTGAACTCATTGCACTGCCCAGCTGCTCTTACCATTAATACAAGATGCCTCTTCTCATATTTAACCAAAATATATCCCCCCGTAATTTAAGCCCATTAGATCTAGGTTGTCTCTACATTAAAGAAAAAACCTGCAGTCCTCCCATTGTCGACCCTTTCTACGTTTACTGCAGGCTCCCAGACGGCAACCACGTGATTGCTGAGAGGGGAAGTTTTTAATTTTCAAAGTTCCATAGATGTCAGTAAAATAACACCATCAGGTGGTTGTTTAATAGCACAACAATGAATGTACACAGTAGGGAGAATCTGGGATATTTAAATACCTCATTATCTCCAGATATTAGCATGGAATAACCGGGAAATACCACTGGATATGCCCTGGAGGTTGACAAAATCATGAAAAGAACCCGCAAACTTCCATGAGTGACCCACCACAATAAAAGCCTCATGTGATGGCATCCCTAGTCCTACCCTCTGGGGGTATTCTTCAGATAATTGAAGACTGCTAAGATGTCCCCTCATAGTCTTCTCTTCTTCAGGCTAAAGCTACTCAAGCTCCTGCAGTCTTTCCTCATATGACTTGTTTTCTAAACCCCTGACCATCTTTGTTACCCTCCTCTGAACCTGTTCCAATTAATCAGTTTCTTCCTTCTCCCAGTAAAAGCAAAGTCCCATTGATACTTCCTGCTGTGAGGGTGAGAAAACGGTATATTTACTGCTAACATATATTCAAATCCAGTCACTACTAACAGAAATAGCAAAGGCCCATTATAAGCTACCAATTAGTGGAATTATTTGTCATTGCTCAAATGGAACACAGGGTTCAGCATTTTTTTGTTGTTGTTTTTTCTGATTAGGCAACTTTTTAATGACGATAAGCCAAACAAACAAAATGCATGGCTGGAATGTTTTTCCTCTCCATTTTATTCTGAGCATCAACCACAGCTTAATTATCAGGCCAGTTATGCAAATAGCAGGTATTTGACTGGCGTAGTCAACATCCTAGCCCGAGAATGAACCAACCAGCCTTTTACATGCAGCATTACTATTTGGCTGAAATGATTAAGCAAGTTGGTCATCTCTTTTCGGCCAGTCAGAAATAGTTCCCCCAAGAAATGGTTCTCCCAACAGGTTTGCTATCCTTTTCTAACAGCTCCCAGTGCAATTTAGAACCCTGATTTTTGAGGGTTCTAAATCATGTGGGTGGAGGAACCTACATGAGTGGGACAGGCTCCTTACTCAAGAGGTTCTCCCTCAACATGTGGAAGGCAGTAAGAATGGCAATAGATGGGGGCAGAGATGGCATGCTCATCCCACCACCCGCCCTCTTCGCATGGTAGGGTGCCAAGCTAAACATTTGGGTAAGCACGCATACCTCCACTTTTAGCATGCATGGCCCCAATACAGGTCGGGGGGTTGGACTCGATGGTCTTGTAGGTCCCTTCCAACCCTACTATTCTATGATTCCAGGAATTTGTCTAAGCCCCTTTTAAAGACATCCAAATCGATGGCCATCACGACATCTTGTGGTAGTGAATTCCATAGTTTAACCATGCACTGTGTGAAGAAGTACTTCCTTTTTTCTGTCCTGAACCTCCCAGCAGTCAGCTTCATGGGATGACCCCGGGTTCTAGTAAAGTGGGTAGAAGGTTTAATCAGCACCAACACACACATGCGCATAGAGTCCCACAATCCTGATCTAAATCAGGGCCATGCATGCTTGCAACAGAGTAGGAAAAGCTAGCACACATAGTTCCACTATTCATGCTTACCGGAACATTTAGTTTGGCCTTTAGTGAAACCCAGACACAGAATGCTTGGATATGGCTTAACTGAAGTCCCATTAATTTGAATGTGACTCAGGCACAGCTACTTTATACACATTAGGACCCAAGCCTTGCGCACCAGCAGTGCCCCATCCAGCGACTGTGATATGTATGACCAGGAGCTCAGCTGCTCTCTTCTCTGGGGATGAGTTTGCAGAGCTTTCATTGACGCTGAAAAGTCCAGGGCCGCCTCCTCTCGCACAGACTTCTGAGTGCAGCACCCCCCTGCAGAATAGTCCATCCTGATCTGAACCTCGTGCAGGCAACAATCTACTTCAGATGATACATTAGGTAGATTCGCAGGATCTGCACTATATTTGAAAAGATTTTATGTGAATTACTTTTGCAAAGACTTAAAAAGGGGAAATGTTGCCCCTGTTACTGGTGCTCTTATGTGCCAAATAACATAATTATATTTATAAAAATAAATATTTTTATGGAGGTGAAACTGGTGTCTGGATGGAACAGCTGTCACACCAGCTCCTCCATATTAAGATCATTTACTTTAAAAGGTGTCAGATTTATTTCCTGGAGCATGTCGAAAGTGCTATAAGAGCCAGGGTGTACTTTACTTACACAAATCTCATCCTGAAATTAGGTATGTCTCTTTTCCCTGACATTAGTAAAAGCGCCATGTCAAAGCATGTAAAAGAGTCCTCTTCAGCAATTGCTAACAGCCAAAGGGATCTATGCCCACATGCTTCTCATGAACCTGACTTTGTGTGTGCAATTTTTAATATATTCTGTTGCTGATCTGATAGCCTTCCTCCCCCATTATTGGTTGAATTGATCCAGTAATACAGAATGCTCATGAGCATTATAACTCCTGAGGAGAAAGAACCAGCCATATAGCGTTGAAATTCAAATCTGATTTCCACATTCACTTTTGATGTGGTAAAGTTATCATTAGATTAATTTACCTTGTCAGTTTTAGATAGCAAATATTTCTTTCCACAATCAACTCCTTTGGAGAACAAATGGCATGAGGAATTCCATATGCCAGAAGGGAGCATTCATACAAAATATTTGCCACGTGTAACGGACACAGTGAACAACTTTTGGTGTTTTCACCACATTGAACGTGATTATTAGAATCAGGCTTCTTCCAGACAGCTTCTTTGAGGGATGTAGATGTAAATTTGACTCAAAGAAAGGCCCACACAGCACTGCAGGGGGGCGGGGGAGTTGGAAATACAGGTAACCCTGGGGTGGAATGGCTAAGGGCAAGGGAATTATTTTTTTATTTTTTTTATTTATTGCATTTCTACCCCACCTTTTTTCCTCCAAGGACCTAAGGCGGCGTACATAATCCTCCTCTTCTCCATTTTATCCTCGCAACAACGACCCTGTGCGGTAGGTTGGGCTGAGAGTCTGTGACTGGCCCAAAGTCACCTAGTGAGCTTCCATGGCCGTGTGGGGACTAGAACCCAGATCTCCTGGCTCCAGGTCCAACACTCGAACCACTACACCAGGCTGGCTCTCTTATGGAGAAAGATGGGCCAAAAATGCAAGAGGAGTAGATGGAAGGAGAAAATAACTCATGCTGGGGTTAGGAACAGGATACAGGAGGGAAAAGCAGAGGGTTTGAGGGTGAGGGAGCCAAATGGGCAAGGCACTGGGGAAAGGAAGAAGATGGTTCACAGGGTAAAGCAACAGACGTGTGTGTGATGTGTGCTTTCAGTAGGGATGTATGAGAAATTCATTTCAGTTCATTTTTTATTAGGATTTACCCAGTTAACAACTTCCGGATCAAACACAGACTCAGATTCAATCAGCAGTCAAAGTCTGTACGTTTCTGAGCTTGCAGTGTGATTCACAGACACCAATGCATTCAACAGCATGCGTACATTTGTAAAATATGCATGAAAAAATGCGTACTTTTGAAAAATGCACACAAATACACTTTAATCAATGGGAGAAGAATGTGTATATCTGAATGATGCACACAACTGATCCACACATTTGGAAAAATATGCATGAGAATACACTCGGATTTTCATGAAAAAAGAAAAAAAAGAACAAAGCTCACAAACTGATACAGACTCAAGTCAGAACATCTTTGAAGATGGAATTTGGAGGACTTCAGTGAGCTTGAGATTTGCTGATTCACACATCCCTAGCTTTCAGTAAGAAGGGTGGTAGGGAGCTGAATTCATGTATTGATGATATGTTTGTTATAAATAGTCATTTCTTTGGTTAACTAGATGGTTAACTCCAGCAAAATTAACCTGAAATCGTATAATAAGGGCCTTAGAACGTGTCATTAATGGTATTTGTTTTGTATCTAGTGCCACTGCGGTACATGACATAATTACTAAAACACTCTTGCAATGGAAAAAAACAAACAAACTTATGCATTGCATTCTTTTGTGAGCACAAGGAAGAAAGGAAATAGCTTCCTCAGTGGCCAGCAGCAAACTTCCGACACCGTTTCACTGGCTTGCAAAATCACCTGAGCTATATGAGGTTCCCAACTGCTATAGCTGGAAATACAGCATTCATAAATATGAGAGAGCGCAGGACAGGAAGGCCTGGCGTGTTATGGTCCATGGGGTCACGAAGAGTCGGACACGACTGAACGACTGAACAACAACAAAATATGAGCCATGCCCGGCATGGTCCATCACAGTTCCACTAATTGACCATTTATGGATTGGATGATGCTTTCCAGGGTCATGGTTTTGCATAACCACGATTTTCAGGCAGTGATGGCAATTACAGTAAAATAGCTCAGCTGTTTCTGTGTAACGGTAACCCCTTTTCTTACACCTGCAGCTTTGCTCAATTTCCTTGTGTCCATGTCGGCCCTTGGCAATTTTCTACTGAATGCCACTGTTCCAGCACTTACGTTTCAATGGGTAAGATTAGCATTTAAGCCATCACTTACTCAGAGAGTTATACTAGCGCTTCATCCCGTCTGGTGGGGTGTTAAATGCACAAATGCAGCATCAGGGCATGTGCACTGACTCCCAATTCATGCTTTAAGTATTCCAGGGTAAGTGGTTTGTGTCTCAAGCTCATCGAATCATGGATACTTAATCTTTCCAAAGCTTGCACTTTCTCTCTTTCTCGCTCTCTGTCAGGATTTCTAGATATCCTGTTTAAATGCTATGTAAGTGAAGGTGCAATCCTATGTAGGTTTAGGGCTCAATCCGATGGCAGCTAGTCAGCGGCTAGATGGCCATAGAATAGGTCGGTTCCTGGGAACCTGCCTTGGAGCCTGCGCTCCAAAGTCGGTGCCCTGAAAACCGACCTCCCGTGCTGCCTCATAGGCAGTGGAATGGCCCCACGCTCCGTGCTCAGAAGAGGAGTGTGGAGCAGCAAAAATGGGGCATTCCTGGGGGCATGCCACGGCGGGGAGGGCAGAAGTGCCATTCTGATGCTTCTTATGCGTTGTCCAGCCTCCCCCACCCCCCCACTTCGACTTCCCACAGCTGGACAGCTGAAATCGGCTGTCTAGCCACGAATGCAGGGCAGCTGAAGAGTGGAGGGGATGATCCCCTCTGCATTCCTCCTGCCCTGCATTGGATAGGCAGTCGCCTCCGAGTTCAGAGGCGGCTGCCTATCCCTATAGGATTGAGCCCTTAGACAGAAAAGCGCTCTGTCTAAACCTGCATAGGATCGTGCCCTAAATGTAACAGTCAGTTCTGCATTGACAGAGGGGTTTTGAAACACAGGAGGCTGTCTTATACTGAGTCAAACCATTGGTCCATTGAGCTCAGTATAGTCCACACTGATTGGCAGCAGCTGTCCAAAAGGCTGAGAAGCCTATTGTTATTTTCCAAAGGCAGGGGTGGTCAAATTGTGGCCCTCCAAATATTTTGGCCTTCAGTACCCTTCATCTTTGACTATGCTGGCTAGGGCTGATGGGAGTTGTAGGCCAAGACATCTGGAGGGCCACAAGTCGCCCACGCCCACCCCTGTCCTATATTTACACTGAAACTAAATCAGCTATGACCCTATTCAGGCACTTGCCTGGACACATGAGGACCATGCGTGCTGTCCTCCCTTCTATGTCTCTGTGTGTGCTGGCACCACCCCTCAGTTCAGAACTTGCCGCGTTGAACTTGAATCGGCCAGGTCTGAAAGGGAGTTCTATTCGTGTTCACTTGAACGGAGATAGAACTCTCTGTGCGATCACAGATCCGGCCTTATCAGGGCTCCTGATCACACAGAGAGTTCTACTTGCGTTCACGCTTATGCAAATCGACGAAGCAGGAAATGACATCACCACATTCCAGTGAGGCCACCATAGAAGAGTTGCAGCTGAACAGCAACATCTTTTTCCTAGAAAAGCAATCAGTATTCTAGTTTAAGAGCTAAACAAGAATACTAAATCAATGCACTGGCCACATGGCTGACAATAATGGGATGAGACAGTGATAAATTCAGTTCACTTCCGTAAGACTTTCATGGCCACCCATGGGTTGTATTCTGTTGTTTTGCAATTACATTCTAAAGGGAGTATGTATACCCTCTTTGGAGATGGCATTCCCGTCAAATAAGCATTTGAGCTGACAGCATAACTAAAAGAATAATATCCTCTTTATGTTATACATAGTGGGTAAAGCTACTGTGCCTGCTAATTTTAAAAAAAATATTTTCCCCTCCGTTTAAGACTGCATTCTCTTAAAGCACCATGAATGTCATCAAGTCTGCTGAATGTCTGCTGAAGCCACCTTTCGTACATGCCTCTCATCCAAACACTCTATTTTAACCATGCTGACTGTGGATGATGGGAGTTGTAGTCCAACACATATGGAGAGTGACGAGTTGGGGAAGGCTGCTCTGCACATGTGTTCAGACCTGCAAACAAAATGACAAGGCTCCCCCTTGAGATAGAAACAGAAACCAAAATGGAGGGGAAGGAAGGAGGTAGTCTTTCAGGTTCTTTTTCATTTGCTTGAGCTTTAATTTAAAACACACACACACACACACACACTATATTATCACTATCTCTTAATACAACACGATCACTTCTGAAGGCACCAACACCCCTTTCGTAGCTTTTAACAAGCGACTAAGAGTGATAGCTGAGTGGTGACTTAGAATAGGGATGGACAGACTCACCCGCGCCTGGCTTCATGGGTCACTTGTCAAGCCGCCACCACCACCCGTTCCTCCTCACAGTGCCATGTGAGCTTCTTGGCAGCTCAGTGAGTGGCTGATGAGACTGTGGAGCCATCCACCCTCATTGCAGGGCACTGCCATTTGGGGCAGGATAGTGACTCTCCCTCTTCCTCCTTGCTGCAAGGAGAAGAGGGCAACGAGTGGTTGGAATACAGCGATGGAGACTCCTGCCCCCGCTGGCTCTGAAGCCCTTGAGATCTCCTTCCTTGCAAGTTTCACACCAACTTCTTGCTCCTCTCCTCCTTGCAAGGAGGAGAGGCGTTGGTGCAAAGTGACAGGGACTCTTTGCAAGGAAGAAGACCCGGATGGCTTCAGAGCTGGCAGCTGCCAGAGTCCCTGTTGCAGCCCACCAGCCGCTTGCCCCTCTCCTCCTTGCAATGAGAAGAGGACAACAAGTGGTTGCTGCACAGTCATGGGGACTCCTGTCCCCACCAGCTCTGAAGCTCTTCTGGTCTCCTTCCTTTCAAGGACCATGAGGGCTTCAGAGCTGGCAGCTGCAGGAGTCCCTGTTGCCATACACCACCAACCGCTTGCCCCTCTCCTCCTTGCAAGGACGAGACAGCAATGAGCAGCTGGTGCACAGTGGTGGGGACTCTTTGCAAGGAAAGGGACCTTGGAAGGCTTGCAAGGAGGAGAGGAGTGAGGGGTTGGCACACAGCAGCCACCATGGCTCGCAATGAGAGCGAGCTCCTCCTGGCTGCTCACCAAACCCCAGGGTGCTCAGTGACTGGGCCCATGAGCACGCTGCAGCTCAGCAAGTGGGGTCTGGGGGGGAGGTGGGGGAGTCTGCTGGACTCCCAGACCCAGGGAGATGCTCACGACATCCCTAAACTAGAATGTCACCAGATCTCGCCTTTGCTGTGTCCTTAGTAGGGATATATGTGAATTTTGTTCCTGTCCACACATCATGTGAGCTTGTCCCATTCGCAAACCTGAACATGAACACAAGCAGGAATGCAATTCTTGGAATTTTGTTGTTGTTGTTGTTGCAATTTTCTGAACTTGCATTCATGTTTGAAAGTGCAGAATTACACAACTATGCACTTCCAAAAATGTGCATTTGCACAATCCCCACCCCAAATCTGCATTTTCACACTTTAGCCTTTGAGGGAAAAGCACATTTTTGGACAGGAAATGTATCTTTCCAAGTGGGAAAAATTGTGTGCTTTTAGAAATGCATATTCTTTTGATCAAAATATACACGTTTTTCCGATTCAGAAAAAAAGATGTTCACATTTGGGAATGCAAACAAGGTGAAATGAGCTTCAAGGAAGAATTTGGAGAACCTGAATGAGCTCCAGCGTTGCATGTTCACCCATCCCTAGTCCTTAGAGTTTCATGGAAAAGGTGGTTTTTGAGCGGGACTGGAAAGAAAATGGGTGGGGGACCACTATTCTGGAATGGAGTCCCTGGCATAGGGGTTCAAAAGTAGAATATATGGAAATGTTTAAGAAAGTAGGTGAGCAAGATGACCTTAAAGTAGCTATACTGTTTTGTCAAATATATATCTAGACCTTTATGCATGGATGTGGCAGACAAAATACTACAGCAATATAACCAGATTAATTTGAAATTACATTTCAATAATATGTTGATTTCTCATTTTAAGACTCTGCAGATCAACAAAAGGATGGCTCCAATGGATTGGTATCTTTATCATCAACTAGACCCTGAATGTATCTAAAGCTCCTTCTGCCTACTTCTAATGGAGGCAAGAACCTGGAACTTTGTTGATTCATCAGCAGCCAGAAGACATAAGACCCTACAAATCAATGGAAGGGCTACTTCTGTGGGCTGGCATCTTTACCATCAGCCAGCCCCTGAGACCATCTACAACTCCTTTGGGCCCCACTCCCACTCTGGAGTTTCAGAGCCTGGAATCTGGCCTATGACATCAGTGGCCAGAAGAGACTGCTACACAAAAACCCTTGTATCCTTAATATTTTATATTGTGCCTGTGATGGATTTTAATTGGTATAAGCTACTCTGGAATCCAATCATGATTCATGGCTGAAAAGCAGGGTATGAAATAAATATATAAATAGGTATACAGTATAGCCTGCTATTGCCAAATAGCTAAATTTAACTATCACTGCAACTGGTAAAGATTTATATGCACAAAATTATCAGATGATGTGGTCCCTATCAAATAAAAGGCACAGGGCAGGGTAGGCAATGTACTGAGAAACAGGAACCTGACCAAGGGATAGACAAAGGAGAAGGAGGCCTGAGGAAAAAGACAGAAGAAACTATGAAGAAGTTAAGAAGAATTAAGACAGAAGAAGTTAAACCATTTCACATATGGACTACGTTCAGACAACCAAATCTTGGTTTCTTGAGCCAACATATGAACAAGCTTCATAAAGCTGACACAGGCTATTCATTCCTATGTTTATGCATGCAAGGAAACAAGCCAGGAAGCCACACTTAACTATCACTTCCCATTACATCTGAACTAGGAAACTATGGTTAATGGCTTCCCAACAGTGCTCTGCCAGAAACGGTTTCCACATTTTTCACCCCTCTCATTCAGTTTGATAGAAAATGCATTGCTTTCAGGGGGAAATGTCAATGGAGAAGAATATTTGGGTGAATGCTCCTGAATGTAGTGTGTGGGGTTCTTGTGCTTACCTTACTTATGGGTGTGCAAGAGTGTCCTGTCTTTCATTGTACAATCATCTCTCTGACTGTCTGCTGCACCATCCTTGGCTTCCTGCACTTCAGTTAAAGCCCAGGGAAAGTCATCATGAGGTAGCACCTCCCATGGGGCTTTTCCGGATCAGGTAATGCAGAAAGCCAGGGGGCTGCAGAGCAATGGAGTAACAGAAAGAAAGAAAACACACACAGCATCCTCAGCCACCTCACAACAATAAGGTAAGCTCAAAAACAGCAAAACATAATTCAAACAAAATTCTACAGCACCCCGAGCACAAGGAGGGGAAAAAGAAGCCTCTTTCTCAGGGGAAGAAAACTTTCAGAAAAGCTGGAGGATGGATTCCAGCATAGCACTAAAAGTCAGGAGCCCACTTTAAACCATGGTTTCATAACCTGGTGTGTTTCAAAGCCATTAACCACAGTTTCTTGGTTCAGATGTAATGGGAACATACAGTTAACTAGGGCTTCCTGGTTTGTTTCCCCACTCACACAAAGGGAGGAGCAAAACAGCTGCATGCAGGAGGAGGACAATTGTTCATAGCTTGGCTTTTAAGTTGAGATTTGATCATCCAAACGTGCCTATTGATTTGAAATAACCAGCCTTTTGTCTGCAAATTTCTAGCATACAATTTGATACTCCTTTGATTAAAAAATTTACATCTTTTGAGTCATTTGTAGTGTACTCAAAACTGTAGTCTTTCCTTCAGAGTTATAGAAGATTGATAGTTTACCTAACATAATATATAAAATAATATTGTATCCTACCATCTGTCATGTAACTGAGACACTGATGAAAAAAATCATTCAAAATCTGAAAGATTCATGATCAAATTACTGACACAGGATTTGTTAAGGATGATAAATCTGCCAGCCAATTCAACCTGTTTTTTTGTGTTGGTCATGATTTTCCCCACCTTCCTATTCTTCCTAAATTTAACTTACATTCATACAGCAGAATAAATAAGGCAATGAACCATATTAGGAAGTACCTAGTTATTTTAACAAGATATACAGATTTGTTCCACATTACTGCTCGATCCAAAACAGATGCATAAACATTGTGACTTGCTATTAATTCAACAGAATGGTAACATTTATACTGCCATAAACACAAATAAACACAAACACCTGAGAAAGATGGTACTTGCAGCCATATCTTATGACATATCTAAAATGACTACCATTCGGGCTTGATTGCACCCATCTAAGATAGCTGGAATTAGGGATGCTGGAGAAATCTGCTTATGCCCCCTGCTGACTCCCTTCCACCCTGCCAATTCCCTCCTGCAAGTGGTGGGTTCCACCAGTGCCATTGCGCAAGTGGGATCCATCCACCGCTTACGCAAGGGAGATTTAGTGCTTCCTAAAAGAAGCCCCGAAATGAACTGAAACAAGCATTTCTCCTTGTTTCGGGTGGCCCCAGAAGCACTAACTCAAGCACAGGCAATGGGGGCCATTTGCGCAATGGAATTGGCGGGGTGTAAAAGAATCGGCAGGGGTGTAAGCGTCCCGTTGGATTCTGCCCATAGCATTTCTATTTAAATTATTATTATTATTATTATTATTATTATTATTATTATTATTATTTCTAAATTTGCATCTATACATGTAAATTAGCATCTGCAAATTTTATGAAAATTGGTGTCCCCTTTTTGGGTGTGACACATTTCCTCTTTCTTGGTGATGCTTAAGTAGCCATATTACATGAAATCTGCTTGGCCTCAAGTTACAATCTACATCCAGCTCTCATGGGATAGCTTGTTGAGACTGATTTCAGCCTTGCATTCCGTTTCTGCTTAAAGATGTAACATGGTGCGTTGATCAACTACATGCAGTGGAGGCTGGTGGCTCCAATGTCAGTGCAGCAGTGAATCTGCTCCAGTTTTCAGTCAGAACTCTAAAGGAGCTATCCAAAGCACCTCGGAGAGCTCATTTAGAGTTCTGACTGATTCTGACTGAAACCCAGAGCGGATTCACTGCCCCGCTGACATCGGAGCCACCAGCCTCCACTGACAAGATGGGTACAATAATTTCGCCCACCATTTCAAAAACATGAAAATTTTTGAACAGCCTTTGTGTTTTTTATATGACAAAGACTGATCTGAAATGCTTCAGATCCCAATTACGTAGGAAGCTGTCTTGTGCTGCGTGCGTCAGACCATTATCTAGCTCAATGTTGTTCACACCACCTTTCCCCAAGATGGTGCCCTCCAGATGTTTTGGACTACAACTCTCATTAGCCCCAGCCAGCATGGGCAGTGGATGGGGTGATGGGTGCTGTAGTCCAAACATCTGGAAAGTGCTATATTGAGGAAGGCTGATTTACACTGAGGGCCAAACTACACATTACTTTACATATATTACATTGGTAGTGGCTCAGTCCTCTTCTCCCCCTGTTTTTTAAAAACTCTAGAGTAGATCCAGAGAATCCAGCCTTAATGGAGGGAAATAGGGAGTTAATTCATTGCCCCTCACTGTAGTCCCAATCCAGGTCAACGCACACACACCCCTGTAATTTATATTGCCCCAAAGTGAGACATTTGGTTTAAATGGATCACTTTCCAATCATGTAAATTGCAGGGGTAGAGGGGCTCGATTCAGATAAGGACTACAGTGCAGGGCAAAGAGCTCATCCCCCCCCCACCACCACCCCTACACAGAACATTACGGTTGCAATCCAGATCAGGTTCAAGGAAAAAAGGGAGCGGGGGGAGACGAGCTCCTACAATATAGTTCAGCCCTGTCTGGCCACAGTTCTTCAGGGTTTCAGACACAGCCTTTCTCAGTCCTCCCTGGAGAAGCCAGGAATGGAGCCAGAGACCTTCTGCATGCAAACCGGTGTTCTTCCACTGAGCTATTTTCCCATTCAGGGCCACTGTACTTGCATGCAGTGAATGTCCCACTTGAAAAGGAGATGCTGCCATTATCAGGACCACAGTATGTTTAAGTGAAGCTGGGACCATTTCTATGGCATTTGCAGCTGTGGGTCCTGTCATTTCTGACCCGGCACTAACCTCTTGGGCCCGCTGATGGTCATTTTGCTGACCCGTAAGTGACCTCCCCCACTGTACCAATAGTTAACATCTGATATGGCTGATTTGATTCTTCTACCACCAGCATTTGGATCTTTTCCTCAGTTGTCTGGTGACCACACACACACACACACACACACATATTGACATACTTACAAAGAACTGTCACCATTCTTGTTAAATTTGTGTTGGCAGACAAATGGATTGAATGGTGTCATTATTGTTCTCCTTCTGTCCCCCCTTCCCTTATGAGTATGAGGGAAATGTGTCTTGTGTATGGCAGAAAAGTCATTTTCCTCTGGAACCTTTTGCAGGCTGCAGCATGAGGAAAACAACATTCTAATCAGCTACACAAACATACAATTACGTCCCATTATCTGCAATTAGGTTGCAGGAGGAACATTCTAACTGCTCAATTTAAAACTTTAATAAGCCATAATTCTAAGCTATTGCTAACATGATGTGACTTCTTTACATGTTGAAAAGAAAATTGATGAAGCTAATTGTGACCCAGAAGCACTTATTTAAATATTTGATTTTAGTTATTTATTATTTATTTCATTTCTATACCGCCCAATAGCCGAAGCTCTCTGGGCGGTTCACAACAATTCACAAGATAAAATGCAGCATAAAAATTTGAATGTACAAAATTGAAAAACCATTTAAAGAGGAACCATTTCAATAAAATACTAGACCCTTTCAAACTGCTGGCATAAATGCCCCCATCATATGCCTGGGATTGAAGCCTTAGGTTAAGCCTTCAATCTTAAACATATGTACTAGCTTGATAAGTCCCACTGAGTTCAGAGGAACTTATTTCTGTGACTAGACATGCTTAGGATTGTGGTATAAGCTAATGAGAAGCACATCCCATTGACTTCAATGAGCCTCACTTCTCAATAAGTATGCTTTATGCTATTAATGGTGTGAGGCAGTGGATATCAAGTTTCCTTCCCTAGGAAATCCTTTCTTCATGGACTAGTCTTCCAAGGGCTCCCTGCAAATTCTGGTGTCTTGTGTCAGTTTGTATGGGACATGTGAGAGGCTTGTTGGACCTAGCATTAATCCCCCCCTCAAAAAAAAAAAGAAAAGAAAGTGTGTGTCTTTGAATATACCCAGTACCTTGAACATACCCAGTACCTGTGGCTGTACATTGCTGGGGAATATTTATTGGCTGGCCCCCTTGTTTTCATTGCTTGTTTATCTCCTGCAGTTATCTTTTTCATTATTTGATTTGTTGTAAAATAAGAACATTATCCATCTTCTCTTCCTAGCGATACAGGGTTGGATCCAGAGGTGCTCTTCTGCAAGTGGAAAGGCTTTCACCAAGTTAGTGCAAGATCATAGGAAGGGACATAGGAAGCTCCCTTATACCGACATCAGACCATTGGTCCATTTAGCTTACTGTTGTTAGCAGCTCTCCATGATTTCAGGCAGGAGTTTATCCAGCCCTACCTGGAGACACCAGAGACTGAACCTGGGACCTTCATCATGCAAAGCCTGAGCTCTACCACTGAGCCACAGCCCTTCCTTTTGTGAGAAAAGAGAACTGAAATCCAGCAGCATGCTTCACTTAGCACACAGCCTTGTGTAATCTCTTGCGGAAGGCCTTGTACAACATCTCAAGAAGATGCATTCTGCTGCCACAAGACCTTGTGCAGTTCCTTTCACAAGGTCTTTTTCATCTTCTCAAGGTGCATGCTTGTGGTAAATCCGTGTTGTGGGAAGGCTTCTGTCAGCTCAGCTCTTGCACAATGGTTTGCACAACAGCGCCACCACCAGAACTTCTTCTGCTGGTATATCTCCGGACCCAACCCATAGATTAAAAACCACTGCTGTAGAGTGCAAATCTCCTGACCTGGCCACAGACAGTGATTTTCCTCTAGAACAGTACTGAAGAGTTAGTTTTCCTGATGTGGCAGGCAACCTGGAAAAGGGAGGAAAATATTGTTTTTTTCTATCATAGTACTGCAGTGGGGCAGGGAGGGTGAAGATGTACCTGTCTAATCTTTTCCTGTACTAAACCCTGTAGAGCCAGTGTAGTGTAGTGGCTAGTGTGTTGGACTGGGAGCCAGGAGATCTGGGTTCTAGTCCCCACTTGGCCATGAAACTCACTGGGTGACTTTGGGCCAATCACTTTGGGCCAATCACTCAGCCCAACCTACCTCACAGGGCTGTTGTGAGGATAAAATGGAGAGGAGGAGGATTACGTGAGCTGCCTTGGGTTCCTTGGAGGAAAAAAGGCGGGATATAAATGTAATAAATAAATAAATAAATAAATAAATAAATCTGAGGTGTGGCCATCCCTACTGGCCATCAGAATCAATTGAGAATTGGAATACTAAAATTAATTTGTGTGGAGAACTGCAAGCAGAAGTTCGAGTTTACTAAGACAAATTCCAGAAGATCAGCCAGGGTTATCGGGGCAGCAAGACAACATAACTCTATGGTGCTTTAGGGACTAATTGGCATATTCTGGTGATCATGAGAAAATCAGTGTCTGAGAGACCACACCTAGGGCTGTCACGTAAGCAAGGCTGGTGTCAAGGGTAGGTGTGGTCGGGCAGCTGCCGAGGGGCCACACCCCAGTAGGGGCCCACTGAGAAGAACCCCCTGGAGTTGTTCCTCCTCTTCACCATTGCAACATGTGTGTTCACCTGCCTCTCACTCTGGCTCAGACAACACTGGTGGTGAGAAAGAGGAGCAGGAGATGCCACTGCCTACTTGCTCACTGGTTCTCTGCCTGTCAAGTAAGCAAGTGGTAGCAGTGATCATGAGAAGGAGGGTGAGGAGCAGTAGCAGCTGTTGGCAATGGGAGTGAAAAGGTAGACTCACTGAGGGATGAGGCCCACTGAGGGTGTCTTGCCCAAGGGCCCTCAAAAACATGGAGCTGGCACTACATGTGAATTGGGGTAAAGAGGGCCAAATTAAGTTGAATTCTTTTGAGTCTCCGATCTGAATTCCAAAACCTTCTCAGGGATTTGAATTCCCCTTGACCAAGTAGTTTACCCCATGCTGAGCCCCCTCACTGCCCCCTTCCCTTCTCCACTGGTGCTGTCCCTTTAGAATGGACATAACAGTAAACATATTGGGTGCCAACTCAATGTTTCTTAAACACAGCAGCCATTTTACTGCATTGTGTATCAATCTGTGGTATTTTAAAAAGCCAAGAATGATGATGGTGGTGGTGGTGACAGCAGCAACCATGGGTTAGTAGTGTTCAGTAGGACTGAGCCTAGACCAGCGTTCCCCAACCTGGGTCCCTTCAGATGTTTTGGACTACAGCACCCATCCGTCCCAACCAGCATGGCCAAATGGTCAGTGGTGATGGGAGACAAGCAAGATATCGATTTGCAACACAGGACAGAAAGGGGGAAATTGCCTCTTTAGCATCTTGACTGTAAATGTATTATATTATATTATGTTGCGTTGGGTCCCAATGATTTTAGTTCCATTCTTTCACATAATAATATATTTAGGATTCAATTGCAAGACTCAGAAAGAATTATTTTTGATGTATCACATTCCTTAAATATCTTCTGTTTAAAACCAACTGCCTTTCTTTTTTTTAATTTAAGAGGAAATTGATTTTTTTTAAAAGTTGAGGTTAGGGAGTTGTGGGCATTAGGATCTCTGTAGAAACGAAGCCCCAGGTACAGAGACAACTGCTGTGACACTAGTTCAAAATAATTCATTCCAAAAACATTATTCATTTTAATCTGAAAGCTGATTAAGACAATCACCTTTGGGCAATTTAGGTCTGAAAACTTTTGATGAAATGTATCTAAAATAGGTTTAGGGACAATATTCGACGTTTCAAAACCAAAAATGACAAGCCGTTCATTAAAATGTGAAGGACAAATTGACTGCATGCAAAGTATTAGCACTATTACATTCCAAAACTAGAACACAGTTCATTCATTCATTCAGTTGTCTATGCTCTGGTAACCTCCAAGTTAGATTACTGCCGTGCGCTCTACGTAGGGCTGGCTTTGAGGATGGCTCAGAAGCTGCAGCTTGTGCAAAATGCGGTGGCCAGGTTGATAACAAGGACAAGAAGGTCTGAACATATAACACTGATTCTGGCCCGCTTGCACTAGCTGCCTGTATGTTTCTGAGCCCAATTCAAGATGCTGGTTTTGACCTACAAAGCCTTGTATGGCTTGGACAACAATACCTGATGGAGCACCTCTCTTGGCATGAACCCACCCATAAACTATGCCTCCAAGGGAGGCTCAGAGGATGGCAACAAGGGAGAGGGCCTTCTAGGTGGTGGCCCCCCAATTGTGGAGTGATCTCCCCAACAAAGCCTGCCTGGCACCAACATTGTTATCTTTTTGGTGCCAAGTTAAAACTGCCCTCTTCTCACACATTTGGCAGCATATAAGGAGTTTTTAATCAGGTCCTGGATGGTCTTTGGCTGATTGCTTAAAAATTGTTTTGAGATATACGTTGTCTGTGTGTGTGCGCTATCTGTTTATATATGTCTTTATGTAAATGGTTTTTGTACTTTGCATAATGTATTTTAATGGTTTTTAAATTTTGTGAACTGCCCAGAGAGCCTCGGCTATGGGGCAGTATAGAAATATAACAAATGAAATGAATGAATGAATGAATGAATGAATGAATTCCATTTCTGTACCGCCCAAATGCCAAAGCTCCCTGGACAGTTTACAAAGTTTAAAGCCCTAAAAATACAATATAATAGCATAATATAAAACTATTAACATACAAAAATCTAAAACAATTTTTAAACCATCAACAATGAACATCCCAGGACCCATTAAAAAGTCTTATCATATGCTGTCAAATGCCTGGAAGTGGAGGACAGTCTTACCCTGGTGCCAAAAAGATGGCGAAGTTGGTAGGGATGGAGCAGGTGCCTGATTCGGTCTAGGAGTCCAGCAGACTCCCCACCACCCCTTCCCCCAAGCCATCCCCACCAAGCCCCTGCTCCTGCTCAACCCCCCGCTGCGCTCACCAAGCCACCCGCACTCACCCGGGCCCCGTCCTCCAGAGTCGTGTTCACCATTTTGTGAAAAAACATGGTGATTGCAAATATGCGCACATGGAGCTATATGCAAAATGGCACCATCAGTCCCCCATATATGCAAGATTACAGGCATAAATAACCCAGTTATGCCTGTAATCTTTCATATATGGGCCCAGGTGAATGCAGGCGGCTTGGCAAGCCTGGGGGGGGGGGGTCGAGCGAGCAGGGGCAGGGGCTGGGCAGGCACCTGGAAAACCCAGGGGCGCACCTGTCCATCCCTAAATGTTAGTGCTAGGCAAACGTCAGCGGGGAGAGTATTCCACAATTGGGAGGGATGAGGCACCACCAAGAAGGCCCTCTCCCTTGTTGCCCTCCTCTGAGGGAGGGACACAGGAGGCACTTAGAGGAGGGGCTCAGATGATGAGCATAGTGTAAGGGTAGATTCATACTAGGAGAGGTGGTCTGGCAGGAATTGCAGTCCCAAGTCACATAAGGCTTTATAGGTCAAAACTAGCACTTTAAATAGGGCTTGGAAATGTACAGGCAGCCAGGGCAAGCGGGCCAGGATTGGTGTTATACGTTCAGACCTTATGGTCCCGGCTGTCAATCTGCTATTTTGCACAAGCTTCAGCGTCTGTAAAGGCACCTGTGCATAGAGCACATTGCAGTAATCTTGGAAGTCTTCAGGGTGTAGACTACTGAAGCCAGGTTGTCCTTGTCCAGGTAGGGGTGTAGCTGGGCCACCAGCTGAAGCTGATGTGGCATTCTGTGCCACTGAAGCTGCCTGAACCTGAAGTGACAATTATGGCTCCAGGAGAGCCCCCAAGCTATGAACCTGCTTCTTCAGGAGGAGTGCAACCTGATCCAAAATAGGTTGAACACCCTCCATGTGGTCAAAAGAACTACCCTCTAAGGCTCTAACAGCATCTCGGTCTTGCCTGGATGGAGCTTTAGTGAAATCCAAATTACCTGGCTGAAGCCAGCATATGAACAGGAATGCCATAGATGCCAGTTGGATTAGTAGTTTAATCCTTAAAGGTGGATAGCTTGGATCCAAGTGGTTTCTGCCAACCCAGCTGTAAATACATCTTATGCAGAGGGAAAAAGATTTCTGGATGACTCAAAAGCTTGCACACTTTTGTGGAATTTTGGTTGGTCCTAAGGTTGGATGAATCAGAGGTCGGAATTAAGATTGCTGGGAGAATTATCAACAACCTCCGATACGCAGACGATACCACCCTAATGGCAGAAAACGAAGAGGATCTAAAGAGCGTCTTGTTGAAGGTGAAAGAGGAGAGTGCAAAAGCTGGTTTGAAACTCAACATTAAAAAAACGAAGATCATGGCATCTGGCCCTATCACTTCCTGGCATATAGAAGGGGAAGAAATGGAAGCAGTGACAGATTTTACTTTCTTGGGCTCCAAGATCACCGCAGACGGTGACAGTAGCCATGAAATTAAAAGATGCTTGCTCCTTGGGAGGAAAGCTATGGCAAACCTAGACAGCATAGTAAGAAGCAGAGACATCACCTTGCCGACAGAGGTCCGTCTAATCAAAGCTATGGTTTTCCCAGTAGTAATGTATGGCTGTGAGAGCTGGACTATAAGGAAGGCTGAGCGCCGAAGAATTGATGCTTTCGAACTGTGGTGCTGGAGAAGACTCTTACGAGTCCCCTGGACTGCAAGGAGGTCAAATCAGTCCATCCTAAAGGAAATCAACCCTGAGTGCTCATTGGAAGGACAGATAATGAAGCTGAAGCTCCAGTATTTTGGCCACCTAATGCGAAGAGAAAACTCCCTGGAAAAGACCCTGATGCTGGGAAAGACTGAAGGCAAAAGGAGAAGGGGACGGCAGAGGATGAGATGGCTAGATAGCATCACGGATGCAATGAATATGAACTTGAGCACGCTCCGGGAGAGAGAGCAGGACAGGAAGGCCTGGCGTGCTATGGTCCATGGGGTCACAAAGAGTCGGACACGACTGAACGACTGAACAACAACAACAACAATAAAAGTATTCCCCAACTATACATTTTAGATTTTGGACCACTACAGCTGTCTTTGTTTTTTTTATATACATATAAATGTGTTATTCCATGCTTGCCTTATCACATCAGTGCCAGGCCCATCTCTGCCCAAATGTTGTCTGTGATGATGCCACAAACACCAGGGCCATATCCACATGGCAACGGAATGTGAAGCACTTTCATGTTTAATGTGGATTTTCATGAAATCAGCTTTGGTCCATCAGAGACAAACATAGCCAGAAAAGCGGAGTATACAGTACCTTAAAACGTGCTTTCACAGGTCACACTGCATGTCAGTCCTCCTTACTTTGGGGTCATGTTGGTGGGGTCCCTCCACTTGCACTGAATGATGCTGCTGAGCAAATGAGAGGATTGTTCCCGGCCCCTGACCACACTCCCCCGCTCAGAGAAGTTTGGAAGCACTAAATTAAGCCCGTGTAGTTCAGCCCCACACCTCTCCCCTCCCATCCACCTTTGGGTTACTGTGAAAGAGTAAAGATTAAAACTGCGCTTTTCTGAACGGAGAAAACAGGCTGCATTCTTTGAATGAGTCAAACCTCAGCAGAACGGCAGTTCCTTCACCATCCCTTTGTCTCGCTTTCTTGCCTCTGATCTTTACATCTGAGTAGATCTCGTGGGCTATGCTCCTGCCCCCTCCTGGCTGCATTCGATGAATGAGTCAAGCCATTAATGGGAAAGCAGCCCTACCAGGGGTGCAGGAAGGGCCTCCACAATGGGAAAAAGATGCTACAGAGGCAGTGGGAAGGGCAGGCAGCAGCAGAACAGCAGCTCCTTACAGCACTCCTTTGCCACCCCTTTGGCTCGCTTCCTTTGCTCCTTACATCTGAGTAGACCTAGCGAGCTATTCTCCCAATTCCGCCCCCTTCCAACCAGGCACAGCCAGGCACAGACACACCCCTAGGCACGACCAGCATGCAGGGTTTAATTCAGGTGAATGGGACATGCTGCAGCTGAAGTAAGCAGGAGCCACGTTTAAAGTAAAATATGCACTCAAATGACCTTTGGAAGATGCATGTTTTAGAGGGGTAAGCAGTGGGGTGGCTGCAGGGTGGCTACGTTATCATGTGCCCTGAACGACCCTGAAGTGCTTTCCCTCCACAGTAAATCGCACGTGTAGATTGGCTCCAGGTCTGAGATTGCAGCACCAGTCCATGATAACATGCCAGCCCACCTAGTTAGCACCCTGAGCCAGCGTATGATACCCCTGCAGTGCCTCTCGTAAGGTTGTAGACACACAGCATCATGCAATGAAGTGTGGGATTATGAAACTACTCGGGTGAAACAAGCAACGACCAAGATGATGATGAAGATGATGAAGATGGTGAGGATGATTGGCTGGGGTTCCAGCCACTTTGCATGGTGCTCCCCTTGTGCGTAGGAGGATTCAGTGCCCCTTCCAATGGCAGCCCACAAACCCACCCCAAGGTTGCAGGGGAGTCTTCTGGAGTAGCAGTCCACGAGGCCTGCAAGGCTGCCTCTAGAGGGAAATATTGCCCTGCACACATGACACGCACAAGCATAAGTGCTTTCTGCTTATGCACCAGATGGTGGGTCGATCTTGCCTGTTATTTTATTCATCATTATATAGTACTTAAGGAACTTACCATCTAAATTTCAACACAACAGAGGGATGGGTTGAGCCATATGTTTTGTGGAAGGGGTGATATCTGAAGAAAAAAGTACTCCACGGCAGGACATCTGTATGTCTTTCCCTTGCAATGGGGTACGTGCAAGGGTGCCCCAAAAACGGTTGGGACATTTTCATAGACTGCTGAAACCTCCATTTATCTCATAAATGTAAAATGCTCTAAATGTATATGTTAAGACATGTGAACATATAGTACACTTGACACTTTGGCTGCTGTACCAAGGCAACACTTATAGGGAGCTCCAAAGCCCAAAGGTACCCCTAAGCAGTGGCTAGAGGTCATTCTATGGAGGCGAGCGAACCAACAAGATAACCATAATTTCCATCCAGCACAGCATGTGTCAGAGTGCAGTTCCCCTACTATAAATGCTGCAGAAATGTGCACACAGACCCTCAGAGGACAAGTAATAGCTATCTTGCTATATCTGATTACAATTCATATCAGTTTATTGTATCTGTTTATCCCTATGTAAATATCAGGCCTTGGTCAATTCACCAGCATTATAAATCTGTCAAGAACATTTAGATCCTTACTGGCCCAGTAGAAATGTCAAGACAAGTTAATATACTAGATTGATCATCAGTCAGAGTTTCTGTATATAGTTTAAGGGGATTGCATCACCTGAGTTTCTATACAATGTTGGGTTCAAAATCCCATAAAATAGGGATGTCCGGATTTTGTGAAATCCATCCTGTGTGTGTTTCATGGACTGTGCGGTGTCATTCGTTCCAGCATCCGTTCACAGATGGATTCAATTTTGTTGCTGTTGTGTGGAAAAATATGCAAATAATTCTGTGAGAGGGTTCACAACAATGTACATAATTTACATTAGTACATAACATGTAGTGTATTGTCCCCCATTCCATTCAACTTTCCCCTGTGTATATTTACCAGTCTCAGCAGAAACTTGTTTATTTTCCTACAAATAATTATGCAAACATTTCGGGAAGTAAAAAAAAAAAACAGTTCCGAAAGCCCACGGACTCAGTGGGGGAGGGAGTCGCTCTGCAGCAGATTCAGCAGGTCGGATTCTTAGAAATCCTAACTTATTTTAGTCCATCTCAAATTTCTCCAGCATCCCTACATAAATCCTTTCACTCATTGCCTGCATGAACACGGTGAATGCATGGAGGAGGGAATAATACCATGCCCACTGACCCCACCCCAAATGCCATTGTGCCTTGCTGGTCCTGCCCCCCGACCTCTATGCATTAGCAGGAAGGTCTGCAAGTGGTATCAACATGCAGACAGATGTACACTGTAGACAGGAACTCCTTGCACATAGAGAAGCTCACATAGCACATGGAGTGCCAATGTATAGATGCTACTTTCAGATCTTCTAGTTAATATGCAGACATCTGGGGCACAGTGACTTCAGGTGAGGGTTCAGTGGGCACAGTCCCTTCACTCCTTACATGTTTACTGTATGCATGATGGCTACAAATGAAAAGGGCTATAGATATAAGTGCATGTCTTTGACTTTGCTCTGGCTCAAGGTAGATTGTAAACATGTGGCTTTTTCCAAAAATGGCAACCATGGATCTTGCTCCCTCTGCCACCTGCATAGCATACAGCAGAACCTACCATCACATCTACTTTGGCCCACATTTCCAAGCACTTGCCATACATGTTGCAACATTAGGGATGTCACAAGCATCTGGTTTGGGGCTCAGGCTCAGCTGGTTCCTGCCAGCTTGGACCCCTGGACCCCAGTCCACAGACCCCTGTGATTGCAGTCCCCACTGCTCCACCAAGCCGCCATTTTGCACAAAATGGCAGCTCAGCTTTTTCCGTAAATCACGATTCTGCACAAATAGTGGCCATAAAGAGGCCCATTTATGCAAAATTACCGGCATAAATAGGCCTCTTAGATAAAAGCTGGGAAACCACGAAATGATCTGCAGTCAAGGAATAGTTTGGTCCAAGGTGGTCTGGGGTTTCCCAGTTTCCCACCAGGTGGGCCAAACGTGGCCCCTGAGTTTGAGGTTCTGCACCCCCTCCATATACAAAACACATGTACATCTGTACATTTTGCACATATCTCTTTTCTTTAAATGCAGCCAGTGTATTGGTTAAGAGTGTGTTCCTCATTGAAAGGTTTCCTCAGCCATAAACGCACTAAGCTGACATAGGCAATCTGCTATTTTCAGAACCTCAGCAATATGGAGATTACAATATTGACCCACTTACATGGCGGTCATAAGGACTACTCTGAAAATATTTGTGAAGTGTTTTGAATGCTCAAAAAGCACCATGTACATCTTAAAATCAGTGCTGTGCAGAAAATTTCTCCCACAATTTTCTCGATGATTCTCATTCAATCTGATAGAAGAGAAATTGTTTTCGGAAAGAAATTCAATACTGAAGAAATTTTAGAGAAATTCTCATGGGTTGGGGTTGGGTTTCTTGGGCTTACCTTACTTAGGAGGTGGCTGAAGAGTGAGCACGAGTGTCCTGTTTTTCATTGTACAATCATCACTTTGGCAGCCTGTAGCCTCCTCAGCTTCCTGCACTTCAATTAAAGCTCAGTTTAAGGCACGACGATTAGGTAATTCATGGGGCTTTTTCAGATCAGGAAGTGCAGGCAGCCTGGGAGGCTGGTTGAGATTAGGTAAGCTCAGCTACACCACAAAAATACATTATAAAGCATCCTGGATGAGGCAGAACAACAAAAGCCTCTTTCACAGGGGTAGAAAACTTTCAGGAAATCAGAGGACAGATTTTGGCAGAGCACTAACTCCACCTCATCCCTGGAGCCAGACATAAGCCTGCCCCCACCTGCATTGCAGTGGATGCAAACTGAGGGTCAGCCTGCCAAGACAGTTGATGCTGTTGCAGCACAAAACCCCCCAAAGCCCTTAACAAAAAAGAAAGAAGCTGTGCTACAAGCCCTGCCAGTGGGGAGCCCTACCTGGGAGAAACAGCTGAGAATTTCTCCTCCTGCTCCCTCTGGAGAAAGCTGGTGAAATTGCCTCCCAAATTTCTCTTCCCACAAATAAGGTGGAGAATTTCAAGAGGCCATTTGCACACAGCTCAAGTTAAAATATTGTTATTAAACAAATGATCTCTTGCCTTTATTAGACATCTAAGGCTAATATCATTTCCCACCAGACTTTTAACAGTTAATTTTCAAAATTATTTAAGATAACTTTTTCCCTTTATAATCGTATGCAGCCTGTTGAAACCAATGCAAGTACTCTTATAGACTTGGTGTATATTTACTGCCCTTCCCTTCAGAAAGGAACTCAATTGATTTACTCAAGCCAGTGAGATGTATCCAACCCGAGATTTGTTTTTAAGGTTGTATATATTCTTTCCCTTTCAGCACAACAAAGAATTGAGTTCGAGTTATTGCTCTGGGTGGTGATCTATGTCTGCAGGGAATGTCTATGCATGTACTCAGCCAAATTAAAGTTGATTAATGTTGTTATTGATTGTCATATCTTGTTTACTATTACTAGGGATTCACAGGTTAATTCCACCCCCTTTGCTCTTGAGGCCAAGCCTATGAAATTATTGACTTGTGCAAGTGTACTAGTCGTTATTTCATTTATTTGCCATAATAAATTTTGTATAGGCTGTGTGCTTCCAGTCAGCTCACTATTGCCCTGCCTAAATCCTATTCAAAGTGGATGCCTGAAACATCACCAAATTATTGCTCCAAATGCAATACCGCTTTCTCTCCCCCCACCCACCGCCCTCCTTGTAACTTCATGGGAGAAGGTTAAGCAAAACACAGCTTAGCAAAACACAGGAAATCTCTGATCAGGTTTTAGGATTGTTAGACTGTTTTCTTGTACAACATTCCTAAACTGCTGACTGAAGATTCCAAAACATCCACTCTACACACCGCTAGTGAGAGATGTGATCATTTAGAATTTAAGTATTTGGGAGAATGTGCATGCATTCACATTATAACTCATTGCTGCTTAATACTCTGTTTACTGATCTGGCACTGATGCTGCTGCCTCTGCAATTGCTCTCATGCTGAGTCAGTGTAAAAGCTTTTACCTGCATGGTTCATCCTGACACATTGTTTTTAAATACCATGCACGAAATAGGTGTGCTCTTAGGAGATCCATCACTTGCATGACATGTCTTAGGAGAAATTGCATGTATCTAAGCCAGGGGTGCACAACCTTTTCACCCCCGAGGGCCACATCTGATGTCAGATGTGGGGCCAGGGGCCTTTCCTGGACAGGGATAACCTAGCCACAGTAGTACATGCACTGGTAACTTCCTGATTAGACTATTGCAATGCACTTTACATGGGGCTGCCCTTGAAGACAACTCAGAGGTTGCAGCTAGTGCAAAATGCAGCAGCTAGACTGCTAATGGGAACACCCCATAAAAACCACATAACACCGGTTTTAATGGAATTGCACTGGCTGCCAATACACTTCCGGTCAGAATTCAAGGTTTTGGTGATGACATTTAAAGCCCTAAGCAGCTTGGGACCTCGATATTTGAGGGAGCACCTCTCCCTATATATGCCTGCCCGAGAACTGAGATCTGTTGGAGGGGCCCTCCTCTGCATCCCACCAGTACGAGACATACACTGTGGTGGGACGTGGGAGAGGGCCTTCTCTTCTGTGGCACCCTAGTTGTGGAATGCCCTCCCCTTCAAGGCCCAATTGGCACAGACATTGGTCTCATTTCGGTGCCAAGTAAAAACGTGGCTTTTTACGAAAGCCTTTGAGGGCTAAATGCATTCCCTAGCACATTGTTTTAATTGTTTTAGATTTTAACTGGTTTTAGCTTGTTTAATAGTTTAATATGTTGTTAGGTGTTGAAATTATTTATTATTTTATACTGTTTACATTGATTTTATCTGTATGCCGCCCTGAGATCTTAATGATATAGGGCGGGATACAAATGTTTTAAATAAATAAATAAAATAAAAATGTGTGTATGCAAGCATGTGCAAATGCACACAGATACAGACTCTCTTCCCTGCCACACAAACACACACACACACTCTTACCCCTCCCTGTCTCACACACACACACACACACACACACAGAGAGAGAGAGAGAGAGAGAGAGAGAGAGGTTTTCCCAGGTCCCCACCACTCCGTTGTTTTCTTTTAACTTTTTAAAAAGCTATTCTGGGAGCTGCTCACAGAGCTCTATGGTGCCTGCCATAGAAGCTCTGTTCCTACAGCATCCTGCTGGAAGCTCAGTGGTCCCCGCCATAGATATCCCACTCCTAGAATGTAGAAGTCCCATTCCTCTCTGGCAGAAAAAAATGCTGATCTGCAATTGCAAAGAGATGAAGGTGTGTTGCAGATTGCTGGGGGTGGCTGGGGGTCTTTGTGGGGCTGCCTGCAAGCCACAGGTTATGTACCCCTGATCTAAGCCTTTGCATGTGCACATACATTGCAGAGGCCAGTAAACATGGAGAAGGAGTAAGCTATTGATCAGAAAGGGAATGTGCAAGCACACCTAGGAGTGCAATCAAGGAACAGTGAAGTTCAGGCCTGGCACCAGGGGTCAGCATGGCTGGGCAGCTGCCAAGGGCCCACAGGCTCAGAAGAACCCATCCCTGCCAACCCATAAGAACCCCAGAGAGCTGTGTTGGCTGGAGAAAATGGCTGGCACATTTTCTCTCTCTTCGGAGAGCTGGCGAAGCCCAGATACCTGGCTCTGAGGGGTTCTTCCTCAGAGCCAGACACTGTGGAGACTGGAGAGGTGTCTCTGGAGATCACCTATGCTGTGGGCAATCCCCTGACACACCTCTCCTAAGGAGCATCTGCCTGTTCACCAGAGCAACTGCCCGTCCTCTGTTTAGCCAGAGCTGCCTCAGGGCAGCTGCTCTGGAGGAGAGGTATCCTGGGAGACTGCTTGTGCCACAGGTGATCTCCAGGGACACCTCTTCAGCCTCCACAATGCCTGGCTCTGAGGAAGGGCCCCATCATAGCCAGGGATTTGGCAATGGATGGCAGCAAGCAAAGGAGGTGGATGGATGAGTGAGGGGGCGGCAGTGGTGGTGAGTGAGGGGGGGAAGGTGGTGGTGGTGGTGAGTGAAACAAATTCCAGCAGAACATCCTTCCACAAAACATGATTAGGCCTAGAGTAACAGAAAGTTACTAGTAGTGGAGATTTTTCATACACTGGGTTCAATATCGACAGAGCAGATGCACTGAAATCAAAAGGACTAACTTAAGGGACAAACTAAATGTTTGGGTAGTCATGCATAGTGGCATGTAAGTACACACAGCCCCAATTCGGATCAGGACCATGGTGCTCTGGGGGGAATAAACTTCCACCCTTCTGTTTTTGTCCTGAAATCCCCCCACCAGGAAGGGGGGGGGGGTAACAAAGCTAAAAAAGTTTCCATTGACTCCAATGGAGGGATTTCAGGAAAAATATCAGTGGGGGAGGGAGGTTCAAACCCCCTTTCAGGAGCACCATGGTCCCAATCAAATCAGGGCTGCATGTGCTTGCACAAATGTAAAGAAAACTATCATGCATAGTGGAGCTATGTGGATTACCCAAACATTTAGTTTAGCCCTATAAGTCCCATGGATTTCTTGGGTCTGCTCTATGACTAAGTCTTAATCCAAGCCAGTATATTTAACAGAACATTGATGAGCCCTGCTAAACTCAAGGAAGATCAGTGCCCTTTATCTTTCTGGTGGCAACTCCTGCAGACTATTGATGTTGTTATTAAGTAATATTGGGTGCAGTCCCAATGAATGTAACTGTAAGATTTCTATTGATTATAACAGGTCAGTATTGAACCCCATGAGTAGTATCCAATGTTAGTCCTACATAGAGTAGACCCACTGAAATGAATGGGGCTTAGGTTAGTCATGACTAACCTAGGCGCCATTCATTTCAGTGGGTCTACTCTATGTAGGATTAACATTGGATTCTACCCTTTGTTTACAAATATATAATCCATAGTTTCCAGTGCACGGTTTTGAATCCAAGGAAGTATCAATTCTAGTTTCCAAATGATTATATCCTTTAGAAGCACAATTTGCTGAGCCGTGCCATACATTTTAGTTAAATGAGATCCTGATTTATTCTTTTATTTTGCAATAGAAGTTTTGCTGTGCTCCACTGAGTACTAAATACTTAAGATTCTAGGGATTCTATTAGTATCACTGGACTAGTATGATAACTCTGAGGATCAGTTTGAAGTATGTTGTAGCTTTGTTCATAAATACATGTTCATATAATCCATCATGTCAAAAGGAATCATGTTCATTCAGATCAATTTTATGCAACAAATTGATATCTGAAATGCTTCATGGCAGATATTGACACAGTGCACCATAGTGGTGTTTTTTGCTGAAGTTCATTTCAAGGAGGCATAAAACAAACCCGTTGATGTAGCTCAAAGGAATGATACATTGATGGAACCCAAGACTTGCTGTAGAAGCAGATAAGTGTATAGCGTGAGGGATGTAATATGATTACTATACACAAGAAAGAAGCCTATTTAAGCCTATGGATGTTTTTCAGAGTGAATTACAAGATTGGAAATGATACTTTAAATGACAGTAGTACTCTATAGATATCATCTTTGCTGAGGTGTTGCCAAGACCATGTGATGAATATGCAGTCAGTCCCCTTAAGGGATCTCAAGCAGAGATGTGCAAAACCTTACCCATGCTTTCATTGAATATTGTAAAGCTGACACTGTCACTCACTGCCCTTTCATAGCCCCCTTGCATATGTGTTTCTCCATGTGCTAATAACCCCATTTCTTATTGCTGGCAGCCCTCCCTAGCAGCAGAGAGCAGACTCGCATAAGTGCTGTGTAGTAAAGAATGGACTGGATGTGGGCCCTGTTCTTTTGATTATAAATGATTTTAAAAATAAATCTTAAACTACATAAGCTTAAACTACATAAGCCCTGGCTTCACATAGGCTTCATGAAACAAACATAGGCTTCATGAAATCCTTCTGGTTTTCAATATATGTTAGCAATAGCTTTTCTAAGGCCAAGTAGGCATAGCGTCAGACGTGTAGCAAGCCCCAGCATACGGATTATTAAAATATCAATTGCCACCAAGGGACTGGATCACTCCAGAGCCTGGGTTAGGTGCCTTTAACCTTTCACTCCCCCGCTCCCACTGTCAGGGTTCCCTTGGCCCCCTCCTTTCTCAAGCACTCACAAACACACAAAAAGAGAGGCTTCAGTCTCACACCTTTAATTCATTATTCACAGGTTCATTACAGATGCAAATCCTCAAAGTCTCTCTGGTTGCAAAGGAATGCTTCCAGGGGATTCAGATGGAATAAACGAAAGTTGCCCACAGTTTGAGAGGGTGGCTGTCTGACTAGGCTAACTTAGGCAAGGAGGTCCTGCCCCTCACCTGCTGCTGCCCAGTGTAGCCACTCACGCATCACTAAATGGTTCAAACATTTAAGCTCCGCCCCTGACATTTCCCTCTTAGCTCTGCGTCTCCACCTGGCGTCTCTTAGGTCACAGACTTCAAGCCCCGCCACCTCCTCCCTGCTACTTCTCACGGGGGGGGGGGGGTAGGGATGAAGCTTTATGCCTGGCCATCTGGGAGTTGGCAACCTGAGAAGCACGCCTACCCATATCTGAACTGGCCTGTGAAAAAACCTCCCCCAGCTCTGGCTGCTCCTCTTCTGAATCTGAGCTGCTAACTATCTCCCTGCGCTCAGAATCAGTCCTGACACCCACTGTAGTTGTGCTCCAGATTGGTGGCCCACACCTGCAATTTGCATTGGGGGGGCAGGTTCTATTCAATTGACCTCTTAGCATAAGTTGGTATCGAGGGAAGGTTTGAGATGGAAAAGGTTTTACAAAACCAGTCCAGAATGGCAGGAGAGTCTTGCATCAAGCAAATGAGGGCCAATCTCATTTTACAAAGTACTCAGGAGCTGGTTTGGCACAGAGCCTGCCATTCTGAGCTGTGACCCGAGTTGTCCCTGTTTCCAATATCATATCTGTCGTGATCTGTGGTGACAAGTACCTCTCTCAGCCTTAGTTCCCCATCCGTAATGTGAAGACAGCAACACTGCTCTAGTTTTACGAGGGTTGCCAAGGTAATGTATGTGAAATGCTCTAGACATTCCAAAAGTGCTATATTGAGACTGGCTTCTTCACACAGAGCTTTTCTCCTGCTATTGAGATTGCTCACTCATGGAAGTTTGCAGGTCCTTTAGATGATATCATGAACCTCCTGGGCACATCTAGAGGTATTTCCTGGATATTCCATCTCAAAAAGATCCGGAAATAATGAACTATCTATTTAAGTTGGGATAGATAGATGGCGCCGTTTCATTGAGTTCTATGGAACCTTGAAAATTAAAAGTTTCCCCTCTTGGCAATCACGTGGTCGCCACTGTAAACACAGAAAGGCTCCACAATGGAGGACTGCGGGCTTTTTCTTTAATGTAAAGGCAGCCTAAAGCTTATCCTGGAAAACCAGGGTTGAAGGTTTACAGTTCGAACCATGGAGAGCCACATGTGAAGAGCACCATTAGCTAGTGGCCACAGCTTCACCAGCACATGTCTGGTGCTGTTTTAATTGCTGTGAACTGCCTAGAGTGCTTCGGCTATTGGGTGGTATTTGTTGTTCAGTTGTTCAGTCGTGTCTGACTCTTTGTGACCCCATGGACCATAGCACGCCAGGCCTTCCTGTCCTGCGCTCTCTCCTGGATAGGGATGGATGAAAGGGACTTACCTTGTCCCACAGCTTGCTTCGCGGTGGGGGGGAGGTGCTTCGGTTCTTCCCCCGAAGTTCAGGTGAGGGGGGGGAGGCGCCCCGCCTCGCCCGGCTGAAATTCAGGCCGGGGAGAAGGGCCCCATCTCCCCGGCCACGAAAGAAAAAGTGAAAAAAACCCAAAACCCCGTGATAGGCTACGTAACGATTAACGTAGCCTATCACGGCTAGATTTCCAAAGTCAGCCGTGATAGGCTATGTAAATCGTCACGTAGCCTATCACGGGTGACTTTGAAAAGAAAAGAAAAAGCACATACGCAAATGGCGGCGCCCATGGGGTGCCGCCATTTGCGTTCCTTAGTTTGGCACATCTAGTCTATGTAAAGATTTACATAGACTACGGCGAAAATAAGGGAACACTATTTGCGTTGCCCTTATTTTTGCCGTAGTCTACGTAAATCTTTACGTAGACTAGACGTGCCAAACTAAGGAACGCAAATGGCGGCGCCCCATGGGCGGTGCCATTTGCGTATGCGCTTTTTCTTTTCTTTTCAAAGTCACCCGTGATAGGCTACGTGACGATTTAAATAGCCTATCATGGCTGACTTTGGAAATCTAGCCGTGATAAGCTACGTAAATCATTACGTAGCCTATCACGGGTGTGTGTGTGTGTTTTTTTTACTTTACTTTTTTATTTTGCAATGGTGGCGGCGTTTTTTTCGGCCGCCGCCCCTGCCAAACCGCCGCTGGGACCCGCTGCCGAGAGGGACATTTGCACGAGGTAAGTCCCATCCCAGGGGGGGCAGGGGGCCAACAGAATTTCACCAACAATTTCGGGGGGCCGAATGCGTTGGCATTCGGCCTCCTGGAGATTCGGGGAGAAATTCTCCGCCATCCCTACTCCTGTCCTGGAGTGTGCTCAAGTCCATATTCATTGCATCAGTGATGCTATCTAGCCATCTCATCCTCTGCCATCCCCTTCTCCTTTTGCCTTCAATCTTTCCCAGCATCAGGGTCTTTTCCAGAGAGTTTTCTCTTCACATTAGGTGGCCAAAATATTTGAGCTTCAGCTTCAGTATCTGTCCTTCCAATGAGCAGTCAGGATTGATTTCCTTTAGGATGGACTGATTTGACCTCTTTGCAGTCCAGGGGACTCGTAAGAGTCTTCTCCAGCACCACAGTTCGAAAGCATCAATTCTTCGGCGCTCAGCCTTCCTTATAGTCCAGCTCTCACAGCCATACGTTTCTACTGGGAAAACCATAGCATTGATTAGACGGACCTTTGTCGGCAAGGTGATGTCTCTGCTTCTTACTATGCTGTCTAGGTTTGCCATAGCTTTCCTCCCAAGGAGCAAGCATCTTTTAATTTCATGGCTACAGTCACCATCTGCGGTGATCTTGGAGCCCAAGAAAATAAAATCTGTCACTGCTTCCATTTCTTCCACTTCTATATGCCAGGAAGTGATAGGGCCAGATGCCATGATCTTCGTTTTTATAATGTTGAGTTTCAGACCAGCTTTTGCACTCTCCACTTTCACCCTCAACAAGAGGCTCATTAGATCCTCTTTGCTTTCTGCCATTAGGGTGGTATCGTCTGAGTATCTGAGGTTATTGATAATTCTCCCAGCAATCTTAATTCCGACCTGTGATTCATCCAACCCGGCGTTTCTCATGATGTAATTGGGTGGTATAGAAATGTAATAAATAAAATGTCTCCCCCTTCCCTGAAAACAGTTCTGCAACTGATTTTGCAGTTTTAGTACGGTAGTACATGTAAATGTGCATATGCCACTTAAAAAAAAAAAATTAATAGATGTGAGGGGAGGGCAAAAGTCATAGCAGAACTAGCATTTCATTTGCCGATATGCGTGTGGATCAGGCAAGTTGAAACGCTGAGATCATACTACAATTTCAGGACCTTCTGTGAAGAGGGATGCTTGAGGTTTTCTGATCTTTGCAACTTCCTATACAACATGACCTGATCTGCACTTCTTTGACTAATGTATGGAGCAGAATTATCTATCTACTAGCTTTTGCACTTCTCCAAATGCTGCAATAAAGTTCTCAGCAGCTTAGACATATCAAAATACACATTTAAATACATAACATACAATACTGAATACAGATTTTGAGCGGATTTCTTTTTAAATTGCTGACTAATGTGGAAACAGAATGGAATGGACCAGAAATAGGCAGATTCAGCCTTCCCTAGCTGTGACTGCTGTTAAGATGTTACATCTGTTTTTGATCTCCAAAGCCTAGCTCTGAAAGTGTAGGCCCAAGTAATTCACCCTAATTCCTATTTCCTGCATCCTGTTCTTTCAGATTACACTTCCCAGCCTGCAGAGCTCAAGGCCCAGCTGACTGCAGGCAATGCTGTAGTTAAGAAAAGCACAGTGAGCCATGACCTTGTGGAAGTAAAAATATGGAATGTCTGTCATGAGTCATGCTGCAGCCTGCAAAGCTCTGCTTTGAATAACTTATTGCCTGGAATGATGAGGAAGATAATCATTTATGGAAAACATGTTTTGCTGTGAATGATCTTTGAAACAACATGGCCATGGCATGACCATCAAGCACCATTGCTAGAAATAGAAGAATGTATCAAGCTTCCCACATCCTGTCTCCCCCGCCCCCCAGCTTTAAGAAAATAGGGATGGATGAGTCAGTCTATAGCCGATCCATGTCAGTTTTCCAAGTAACTAGTCATAAGTCTGTTCCCTCCAATTTCTGAATCAGTCTGCAATTTCAAAACAAGGAAACAGAAGGAGGTGAGCATCAAAAGTAGATCACAAAGAAGAGAAACAGGTTCTTAGGATGCAAGGTAGAATTTGTTATAAGAAGCCCAGGGTTGTTGTTGTGGGGATAAAATGAAGAGGAGGAGGATAATGTAAGCCGCCTTGGGTTCCTTGCAAGAGGAAAAAAGGCGGGGTATAAATGCAATACATACATAAAGTGTTTTGGCCTTTTTTCTTATTTTAGGCCTTCTTCAGGGGGCTGGAACATAGCAGCACAGGAAGCTGCCTTATACTGAGTCAGACCATTGGCCCATCTAGCTGAGTATTGTCAACACTGACTGGCAGCAGCTCCCCAGGGTTTCAGGCAGGATTCTTTCTTTGCCCTACCTGGAGATGCCGGGGATTGAACCTGGGACTTTCTGCATGCAAAGCATGTGCTCTATCATACTGAGCAAGGCCCCTAATAGGACAACACATAGTTAAAACATGACTGCAATACAAATTGCCACAGAGGCTACTACATGCATAATAACATTATTTTAAAAACCATATAAAACCTACTTTATTCCTAAAAATAACAACTAAATATATACTTACTAAAGAAAACAGTCTTTAGCAGAATTTTTTCAAAGTTTGTCTCCTGTGTTAATCTACTGGCGACTGGGAAAAATATTTCTCAAATCCTATCTTACACTCATCTAGTCCACTTTTTTCTTACTCTGCCAGGTGTTTCCACGTTGATGTAATCTGGCCAAGGTCTCAAAGCTGCACTGTGCTGTGATAGCTAGAGAGTGTATATAAATAACCCACAGGTCATAAGAGTGGTAAGAATTCAAGAATTCATTTAGACCACATGGAGAGAGAGTGTTCAGTCTCAAAATCCACTCAGTTTCTCTCCTCAACAGATATTTCTCCTCCTGGAGGTCAAGCTTATCCAATGCCCAACATTTTAGATCTGTGGGAGAATGCTGTTGTTCTGGGTGGTGGCTTACAAGTGGGGCACCTGGACTGTTGTTCTTGAGTTACCTGAGTAACATTAAGGATAACTGTTCCATTCCACATATTAGTCTGGGAAGTGGAAAATAGACCAGTTTTCATAAAAATGTGGGCCACACCAAATTGTCCCCCATCCCAATCTGGAAATGACAGATTGGACCTACCACTCAGAGCATAATGACATGTATGAGGCACAGCCAGGACTGTCCAGGTTCAATTCCTCTGCCCTCACCAGGCACCTCTAGGCAGGGCCGGCATCAAGTGTAGGCATGGTTGGGCACCTGCTGAGGTTCCCCCCCCAGCAGGGGCCCACTGATGAGAGCCCCTGGACCTGTTCCTTCTCTCCACCTGCCTCTCACTCTGACCCAGGTGATGGAGGTGGTGAGAAAGAGGAGCAGTAGATGCCACTGACTCCTTGCCCACTGGTTCTCTGCCTGTCAAGCAAGCAAGTGGTAGCAATGATGAGAAAGAGGATGAGGAGCAACAGCAGCTGGTGACAATGGTGGTGAGAAGGCAGACTCACTGAGGGTGTCTTGCCCAAGGGTCTTCAAGCACCTGGAGTAAGCACTGCTCCCAGGAACCATCCTTTAGCAACCAGGCTCTGCCCAGAGTCCCACAACCTGAGCTTCAGAAGACCTGACAGCAGTACAAGTCCATGAACGATTTCATTTATATACTATCACCCTGTGAATCTTCAGGAACCACCATCACACCAGGCCATGAGGAGAGGGAGAGGGAGAGTCCATTAATTTTACAGCAGACATATTCTGCTATCAGGTGATACATTAGGAAGATAAGACAGAGAGCAGCCAAGAAGTATAAGAGAAACAGCACTGTATTGCTTATATATTTCTCTGTCCTTTGGGGTTCCAGAAAGTGGAAACGTTCTTTCTTTCATTAAATTTGACCTTTAGAGCCCAGACTTTTTTCATTTTCAGGCAGAGGACGCGTAGGTTTCTAGGGAGCTCAAAGTCTAGTTTTCATTGTGAAGGTGCAAACTCTTATCTTCATTATGTGTCTTGAAACATATTTGGCTGTGATCTGCCCTCCTTCACATTTTTCAGAAAAGGCATTTAAAATCTCAGAGCAGAAAAATACTGGTGGGTTCAACTGTGGTAGAATGTTTTCATTCTGATCTTTTTGAGGGATTACACGGTCTTATTTCATTAGCCTGTTGTAGTTCGAAGAGCATGTGGATTCCCACATCGAGACTCACTATTCCCCTATTTTATCTGTCTTTGCCAGGTGTTTGCCAATTGTGCTTCCTGGCATGGGAAACCTCTTCTCGTTGATTCTTTGTGGGGGGGGGGGGCTTTTGGAAACCATCAAGAAACGAAACAAGGAAGATCAAACAAATACTTGACGAAAGAAACAGCATTTATATCAGCTTTCCCCAACCTGTTGCTCTCCAGATGTCTTGGACTACAACACCCATTAGCCCCAACCACCTTGGCTAATGGTCAGGAATTCTGGGCTAGTAGTCCAAAACTTCTAGAGGGCACCAGGTTGCAGAAGGCTGGTTTATATAAAGAAGCTTTCTTCTTGAAAGCGACTTCTAACATAGTTGAATATCAGTCTCACCATGTTGGGTTCCTTCACACACACAAAAACACCCTTAACTCCCCACCACTCAGGAGAATGGCAAGGGATAGTCATGATGTCACTACAGCACATCACCCAAGGCCCTTTGATGATTATTGTTCTTTACTTCTTCCTTACCCTTTCCGCACACAAAATCTGTGCACATATTTTAGATGGTTATCTTTTTGCAATTGCTTACCTGGGGTAGAACACATCTAGATTTATCTTTAAATATAGCCCATGTCAGGCATTCAATTATTATTATTATTATTATTATTATTATTATTATTATTATTATTATTATTATTAACATTTCTATACCTCCCCATAGCCGAAGCTCTCTGGGCACTTTACAGAAGGTAAAACATTAAAAACAATATTAAAAGTTTTAAAGCCATTTACATAAAAGCACACGATCGATATACACAAATAACATATAACTAAAAAGATATTTGAACCATCAGTCATAACTAAAGACACATCCTGTCAGGGGTGCCTCTGAGCATAGGCAGTGGCAGAGTAGCTCAGATTCCAAATAGGAACAGCTAGGGATGTACGAAAGTGACTCACCTGTTCGCAGATTATGTTTATGGTGGGGAGGGATGTGTTCCGTCCCTCCCCCGGAATCCTTGATGGGGAGGGGGAGGCGCTCTGTTCCTCCCTCCTGGAATCCTCGAACGGCCGGATGTGCTCTGCAGCAGCTCCACGGACATAAAGGGGAATGCAAATAGCGTAGCGGGCGCTATTTGCGTCCCTTTTTGATTCACCCCCTGCCATAATAGGCTACGTAAAGATTTACGTAGCCTATCACGTCTTTTTTTTTTTTACCAAGACTGGAAATGGCGGCAGCGGCAGCCGTTCGGAAGACCAGCTGCCGCAGCCGCCGCAGCCGAAGCCGCCACCGGAGCTGCCGCCGCCCGGAAGATCCGCCCCAGGTAAGTCTCGCCCTGGGGGGGAGCCGCGGGAGGGGCGGGGGGATGGCAGGCCATTCCAACACAGATTTCGGGGGGCCGAATGCACTGGCATTCGGCCTCACCGAGATCCGTGGCGGAATTCTCTGCCATCCCTAGGAACAGCAAAACATGGGGGAGGAACTTTCCCAGGCTCTTCCAGACAGGGAGAGACAGACTCCTCAGGTTTCAATAGTCCAGTTGGATGGAGAGGGCCTCTCTTCACACACCCCATGAGAGATAGCGAACAGGGAGAGGTGGGGCTTGGAGAGCCTGAATTCTTAGACGCCAGGCGCAGACACAGAGCCGAGAGAGATGGAAGGGGTGGAGCTTAGGTGATCTGCCCGATTGGCCCGGCGGGAACAGCTACGCGTAGAGACCTCACAAGATAGAGGGAGATCCCCCCCACCCGTTAAGTTAGGAAAGCATGCCTGCCAAATGGTGGACAACCTTCATAGCTTCCCTTTGAACTCCCGGAAGGCATTTCCTTTGTAGACTGTGACTTACTGACAATTTGCATCTGTATGACCCATTGAAGTAAAAGGATTAAAGAGACGTGGATAGAAGCCTCTTGTCTGTGTTTTGATTTGGCTATTTGAAGTTCAGTGGGGACAAAAGGGAACCCTGACACATCCAGGGCCAATTAAAACTCATTGTGTGCTGCCAAATGCCTGGGAAAAGAGACAGATCTTAACCCAGTGCTGAAAAGATAACCGTGTTGGTAGGCATGGTGGAGAATTCCACCACGGATCTCAGTGAGGCCAAATGTGCCCCGAAATCTGTGGCAGAACGAAGCCCACCACCCCCACCCTACCCCACGAGATGGGCCCGGAACAGAGCCTACCTTTGTCAGCCGTTCGGGTGCTCCTCGAATGGCGGCCACGTCTGCAGCCACCATTCGTGTCTTTCGAATGGCCGTGATAGGCTATGTAAATACTTACGTAGCCTATCACGGCTAACGCAGGGATGCCATTTGCATCCCTGTGGAGGCTGTAATAGGCTACGTAAATATTTACGTAGCCTATCACGACAAAAAAAGAGAACGCAAATGGTGGCGGCTATGGCGGCCGCCATTTGTGCTCCCTTTTTTTTTTGCCGTGATAGGCTATGTAAATATTTACGCAGCCTATCACGGCTAAAGCAGGAATGTAAATGGCATAGGGGACGCCATTTGTGTCCCTGCTTTAGCTGTGATAGGCTATGTAAATATTTATGTAGCCTATCACTGGCCGGCGTAGGGATGCAAATGGCATCCCCTACACAGGACGCCATTTGCGTCCGCAGCAGCCCGGCAGTGGCTGGAGGCCCCGCTGCGGGTTGGCCCGGCCGGCGGCTCCATGGCCTGGAGTGGAGCGGAGCCAGCCAGGCAGGATTCCGAGGGGGAGGAACGGATCACCTCCCCCCCTCATTGAGGATTCTGGGGGGAGGAACGGATCGCCTCCCCCAACCTGTGGAACCTGGCAGAGCCAGGTAAGCAGGGTTTTGTACACCCCTAACTGTTGGTGCCAGGCAGACTTTGTCAGAGAGCTTGTTCCACAGATGGGGAGCCACCACTGAGAAGGCCCTCTCCCTTGTTGCCACCTCCTCAGCTTCCCTTGGAGGAGGCACTCGGAGGAGGACCTTAGATGCTGAACATAGTGTACGGCTAAGCTCATTTTAGGAGAGGCGTGCCATCAGGTATTGTGGTCCCAAGCCATGTAGAGCTTTATAAAGTAAAACCAGCACTTTGAATTGAGCTCAGAAGCATATAGGCAGCCAGTGCAAATGGGCCAGAGTCAGTCTTATATGTGTGGACCTTCTAGTTTCAGTTATCAATCTGTCTGCTTCATTTTGCACAAGGTGCAGCTTCTGAACCATCTTCAAAGTCAGCCCCACGTAGATCCCATTGCAGTAATCTAACTTGGAGGTTACCAGAGCATAGACAACTGAAGCCCAGTTATCCCTGTGAAGATTGGGGCATAGCTGGGCCACCAACCAAAGTTGGTAGAAGGTAGGGGTGGACGAAAGTCCCTCACCTGTCGTCGAAGGACGTTCACGGTGGGGGGGGCGCTTCGCTGCTCCCCCCGCGAAGTTCAGGCCGGGGGGGGAGGCTTCCCGCCTCGCCCCGGCTGAAATTCAGGCCGGGGGGGAGGTTTCCCACCTCGTCCCGGCTGAAATTCAGGCCGGAGAGGAGGCTTCCCGCCTCGCCTGGCCGCGAACGCGAAAGTTAAAAAAAAAAAAAAAACGCCCCCTGATAGGCTACGTGACGATTCACGTAGCCTATCACGGCTAGATCTGCAAAGTCAGCCGTGATAGGCTACGTCAATCGTCACGTAGCCTATCACGGGTGACTTTAAAAAAAAAAAAGCACGTACGCTAATGGCGGCCCCCATAGGGAGCCGCCATTCGCGTTCCTTATTTAGTCGCTGTAGTCTACGTAAACATTTACGTAGACTACAGCGACCAAATAAGGAACAGGAATGGCGGCTCCCTATGGGGGCCGCCATTATCCGTACGCGCTTTTTTTTTTAAGTCACCCGTGATAGGCTATGTGACGATTGACGTAGCCTATCACGGCTGACTTTGCAAATCTAGCCGTGATAGGCTACGTGAATCGTCATGTAGCCTATCAGGGGGCGTTTTTTTTTTCTTTGATTGCAATGGCGGCGGCAGCCGGTCGAAAGACCGGCTGCCGCTCCCGCCCCGCTCGAACACCCGACGAACCGCCGGCCGGACCAGCCACCGGGAGGGACATTCGGTGAAGGTAAGTCCCGTCCCGGGGGGGGGTGGGGGGGGGTTCAGAGGATTTCTCCCCGAAACTTGTTCGGGGGGCCGAACACTTTGGAGCTCGGCCCCCCGAAGTTTCGGGGAGAAATTCTCCGCCATCCCTAGTAGAAGGCAATCAATACCACTGAGGCAACCTGGGCCTCAAGTGACAAGGATGGTCCCAAGAGGACCCCCAATCTTAGGGATGTCAGAGAATTTCTCCACGAATCTCGGGGAGTCCGAATGCCAGCGCATTCAGCCCCCCGAAATTGGTGAAGAAATTGTCTGCCACCGACCCCCCTGGGACGGGACTTACCTTGTGCGAACGTCCCTGGCGGCGGCAGCTCCGGCGGCGGTTCGGCAGCGTTGCGGCGGCAGGTCTTCCGACCGGCTGCCGCCGCCGCCATTTCCAAGTAAAAACAACAACAACAACAAACGTTATAGGCTACGTAGATTTACGTAGCCTATCACGGCTAGATTTTTAAAAAACACCATGATAGGCTAGATAAATGTTTACGTAGCCTATCACGGCTGAGTAAAAAAAAAAACGCGCGTACGCAAATGGCGGCGCCCATGGGCGCCACCATTTGTGTTCCTTATTTTGGCAAGTGTAGTCTACGTAAACATTTACGTAGACTACGGCGAAAATAAGGGGAATGCAAATAGTGTTCCCCTTATTTTCGCCGTAGTCTACGTAAATGTTTACGTAAACTACACTTGCCAAAATAAGGAATGCAAATGATGGCACCCATGGGCGCTGCCATTTGCGTACACGCGTTTTTGTTTTTGTTTTCACTCAGCTGTGATAGGCTACGTAAACATTTACGTAGCCTATCACGGCTGACTGCAGGGACGGAAATGGCGGCGGCTACAGCCTCCATTTGCGTCCCGGCAGGACAGCAGGATTCGCGGCCGGAGGGACGGGGCGCCTCCCCCCCGGCCAGAATTTCGGGGGGAAGGTACGGGGCGCCTCCCCCCCACCCAGAATTTCGGGGGGAGGGACGGAGCGCCTCCCCCCCACCACGAAGCAAGCTTTGGGAAAAGGTAAGGGACTTTTGTACATCCCTACAATCTATGGACCTGTTCTTTCAGTGGGAGTGCAACCCCATCCAGAACAGGTTGAACACCCTCCACCCAGTCAGCAGAAAGTAAATGTGTTAGGAAACTGAGAGCTTTAGCCCCACCCTGCTTCTTCCATGTTTCTGTGTTGCCTTGCAGTCATGCAGGGTGGTGGCCTGAAGAGGAGAGCCTCCTCTACCTGTGGAGACTCTCCACGCAATTCATGATGCTGGAAAATCAGTGTCATGGACCACATGAAACCTGGCTGAGAGCGCAGCTGGCTTCACTCCTTCACCACTTTCCTAGAATCATAGAACAGTAGGGTTGGAAGGGTCTATAAGACCATCAAGTCCAGCCCCCTGCTCAATGCAGGAATCTAAGTCAAAGCATCCCTAACAGATGGTTGTCCAGCTTCATCTTGAATGCCACCAGTGTGGGAGAGCCCACCACCTCCCTAGGGAATTGGTATCATTGTTGTATTGCTCTAACAGTCAGGAAGTTCTTCTTGATGTTCAGCTGGAATCTGGCTTCCTTTCCCTTGAGGCCATTATTCCGTGTCCTGCACTCTGGGATGATCAAGAAGAGATCCTGGCCTTCCTCCCTGTGACAGCCTTTCAAGTACTTGAAGAGCACTATCTTATCTCCCCTCAGTCTTCTCTTTCAAGGCTAAACATGCCCACTTCTTTCAGTGTCTCCTCATAGGGCTTTGTTTCCAGTCCCTGATCATTTGTTACCCTCCTCTGAACCCTCTCCAGTTTGTCTGCATCCTTCTTAAAGTATGGCGCCCAGAACTGGACACAGTATTCAAGATGAGGCCTAGCCAGTGCTGAGTAGAGGGGAACTAGTACTTCATGGGATTTGGAAGCTATACTTCTATTAATGCAGCCCAAAAGAGCATTTGCCTTTTTTGCAGCCACATCACATTGTTGGCTCATATTCAGCTTGTGATCTACAACAATTCCCAGATCCTTCTCTCTTCTAGTATTGTTGAGCCAAGTAACCCCCATCTTGTAACTGTGCCTTTGGTTTCTTCTTCCTAGGTGCAGAACTTAGCATTTATCCCTATTAAATTTCATTCTGTTGTGTTCTGCCCAGCACTCCAGCTGTCAAGATCACTTTGAATTCTGTTTCTGTCTTCCAGGGTATTAGCTATCCTGCCCAATTTTGTGTCATCTGCAAATCTGATAAACATTCCCTATACCTCCTCATCCAAGTCATTAATACAAATGTTGAAGAGCACTGGGCCCAGAACTGAGCCCTGTGGTACCCCACTTGTTACCTCTCCCCAGTTTGAGAAGATCCCATTGATAAACACTTTCTGAGTCCGATTCTGTAGCCAACTGTGGATCCACCTGATCGTTGTTTCATCTAGCCCACTTTGAGCTAGTTTGCTCATCAGGATATCATGGGACACTTTGTCAAAAGCATTGCTGAAGTCAAGATATATTATGTCCACAGCATTCCCACAGTCCACAGGGGAAGTTACCTGATCAAAAAATGAGATCAGATTCTTCTGGCAGGATTTGTTCTTGACAAATCCATGTTGGCTTTGAGTAATACCTGCATTGTTTTCAAGGTGCTTCCAGATGGATTGTTTTATCATCTGCTCCAGAATTTTCCCAGGGATTGATGTCAGACTGACTGGTCTGTAGTTCCCAGGTTCCCCCTTTTTACCTTTTTGAAGATAGGGACAACATTAGCCCTCCTCCAGTCAGCTAGCACTTCACCCGTCCTCCATGATTTCTCAGAGAGAATAGACAGTGGTTCTGAGAGCTCTTCTGCCAGTTCCTTTATGACTCTAGGATGCAGTTCATCTGGCCCTGGAGATTTGAACTCATTCAAAGTAATTAGGTGTTCCTTGACCATATGCCTATCGATCTCAAGCTGCAATCCTGCCCCTTGGGCCTGTACTTCACCTTTGCCAGGGGGGTCATAGACCCTCTTTTGGGAGAAGACTGAGCCAAAGTAGGAATTAAGCACTTCTGCCTTTTCTTTGCCATCTGTTTGCCATCCTTATTTAATAGCTGAACCACCATCTCTTTCCTCTGTCTTTTACTATGCACATATCTGAAGAAAGCCTTTTTGTTGCTTTTAGCATCCCTCGCTAACCTCAGCTCTTTCTCAGCTTTAGCCTTCCTGACGCCATCCCTGCAATTCTGTGCTACCTGCCTGTACTCTTCCTTTGTAGCTTGGCCTTCTTTCCACTTCCTATGTGTCCTTTTTTGTTTTCAGGTCATCTCTAAGCTTTTTGTGAAGCCACATTGGCTTCTTCTGTTGTCTTCCACCTTTTTTTTCTTGTTGGAATTCTTTGTAATTGTCCTTGAGAATTTCCTTTTTTAAAAACTCCCACCCATCTTGGACTCCCTTTCTCATCAGAGTCACTTGCCATGGGACCTTACTTATCATTGCTCTGAGTTTATTAAAATCCACTTTCCTAAAATCCAGGGTGGGCATTTGGCTACACTCGGCTTTTGCTTCTTTTAGAACCAAGAACTCAAGTATAACATAGTCACTTTCCCCCAGAGTTCCTGTAACTGCTACTTTATCCACTAAGACATCTCTGTTGGTTAGGATCAAGTCAAGGATAGCCAATCCTCTAGTTCCTTCCTCTACTTTCTGTAGGAGGAAGTTATCAGCAACACAAGTCAGGAATCTCTTGGAGGTACGTAAATCGTTACGTAGCCTATCACGGATGACTTTGGAAAAACAAAAAAGCGTGTGCGCAAATAGCGGCACCCACGGGCGCCGCCATTTGCATTCCTTATTTGGGCCCGGGTAGTCTACGTAAAGATTTACATAGACTACGGCGAAAATAAGGGCAACACAAATAGCGTTGCCCTTATTTTCGGCGTAGTCTACGTAAATCTTTATATAGACTACCCGGGCCCAAATAAGGAACACAAATGGCGGTGCCCATGGGTGCCGCCATTTGCATACGTGCTTTTTTTTCCCAAAGTCACCCGTGATAGGCTACGTAACGATTTACGTAGCCTATCATGGCTGACTTTGAAATCTAGCCGTGATAGGCTACATAAATCGTTACGTATCCTATCACGTGTGTGGTTGTTGTTATTTTTACATTCACTTTTTTCTTTTGTGGCCGGGGAGACGGGGCGCCTCCCCCCTGGCCTGAACTTCGGGGGGAGAACTGAAGCGCCTCCCCCCCACTGCGAAGCAAGCTGAGGGACCAGGTAAGTGACTTTCGTACATCCCTACTTTCTATCCTCTTCTTACTACTGGAAGGATGGATGAGAAAACTATCTGAGCCCCAAAGTTCTTGAGTTTCCTTTCCAAAGCTTCGAAGTCTGATGTGATTTCTTCATAGCTCTGCTTGGCGGTATCATTTGTTCCCACATGGATGAGAAGAAAGGGATACCTGTCAGTGGGCTTTATGAGTGTAGGCAACCCTTCAGTCACATCTCTAATTCATCCTCCTGGGAGACAGTATACCTGGCAAGTCCATGGATCTTTGCGACATACTTGGGTTTCAATCCCACACAGCAAGGAGTCTCCCACAACTACTACTCTCCTTTTCTTGTTGTTATAGGCCTTGGTTTCATTGCCTCTGCTTGACTGACCTTCAGCCTCTTGCTTGCTCTCATGCAGGGTCCCCTGTAATTCTTCCTCTAAAGGCTTTCCTCCAGTCTCATCCTCAAGTACCTGAAAATGGTTCCATAGTTCCACTGCTTACATGGACGCAGAGTGGCTTCCAGTTCTTCTGCTCCTAATGGTCACCCTTTCCCAAGGAGTATCCTCTACTTCATTTTTCCTGGCCTCAGCATTTTCCATTTCTGCCTCATCTTGCTGTTGCTCTTCTAGCTTCTGCACTTTGCTTTGCTGCTGTAGTTCCATCATTCTGTCTAAGAACTCTTCATCTTCTCTTATTCTCTGGAGGATTGACACTTGCCGCTCTAGTCGTCTTACCTTTTCTTCCAACAGTGTGATCAATTTACACTTGTTGCACATGTAGCCCATGTTGATCTCAGGCAAGAAAACAAGCATGGCACAAATCTCGCAGGTCACTACCACTTGAGAGTAGGGATGGTGGAGAATTCTGCCATGGACTCCAATGAGGCTGGATTCTTTAGAATCCAGCCCACTGGAGTCCATGGCAGAATGGACCAACCCCCATCTACCACCCCACAAAGTTCACCCGGACAGACCCTACCTGCCACCGGCCAGGTCCGGGTCCTTCCGCTGAGTCCGCAGCTGCCTGCTGCCGGTCTGCAGATGCAAATGGCGTCTAGCATAGAGGACGCCTCTTGCGTCCCTGCTGTTTTTGTGATAGGCTACATAAATCTTTACGTAGCCTATAGGGATGTACGAAAGTCACTTACCTTTTCGCAGGGGTGCTTCGCGGTGTTCAGGCGAGGGGGGGGGAGCTGTCCCGCCTCGCCCGGCCGAAATTCAGGCTGGGGAGAAGCACCCCGTCTCCCCGGCCGCGAAACAAAGTGTAAAAAAAACAAACAAACCATGATAGGCTACGTAACGATTTACGTAGCCTATCACAGCTAGATTTCCAAAGTCAGCCGTGATAGGCTACGTTAATCTTTACGTAGACTACTGGGACCAAATAAGGAATGCAAATGGCGGCGCCCGTGGGCGCCGCTATTTGCGTACATGCTTTTTTTTTTTCTTTCAAAGTCACCCGTGATAGGCTACGTAACGATTAACGTAGCCTATCACGGCTGACTTTGGAAATCTAGCCATGATAGGCTACGTAAATCGTTACGTAGCCTATCACGGGGTCTTTTGGGTTTTTTTACACTTTGTAATGGTGGTGGCGGCAGCCGGTCAGAAGACCGGCTGCCACCCCCACCCCCGACGAAAGGCTGACGAACCGCCGCCGGGACCCACCGCCGGGAGGGACATTCACCAAAGGTAAGTCCCATCCCGGGGGAGGCGGGGGGTGGAGAATTTCACTGCCGATTTCGGGGGGCCGAATGCGTTGGCGGTCGGCCCCCTGAAGATTCAGGGAGAAATTCTCCGCCATCCCTAGTAGCCTATCATGAAAAGAGCAAGGACGCAAATGGCGTCTGCTACGCCAGAATCCATTTGCATCCGCAGACTGGCAGTGGGCAGGAGTCCGGCTGCGGACAGACCCAGCTGGCACCTCCGCGACTCACCACGGAGCGGAGCCGGCCGGGGAGAATTCTGGGGGGAGGAACGGATCACCTCCCCCCACAGCGGACCCCCAGGCGGACTGGTGAGTGGGGTTCATACACCCCTACTTGAGAATCTTTTCCTTACATAGTCTCTATTCCCTTTATGTTTCTAGCTTTCTGATTGTACTGGAATAGCCTGTGCTTTGTCCTCTATTCACTGGAGGTTAACATCAAAGTCCCACTAGTATAAAGATGTGTGTTACAAGAGAAGAAACTGAAAGCAAAAATTTGTTAGGGACCTCCCCCTTGACCTCCCCTGCTGAACGCCTGTTTGCTGTCCCTGTTCGCTTGCTCTGATCGCTTGCTCTCTGGGAGCTTGCTTGCTTGTAGAGCCCCTAGGCCAGCTGGAGCAGCTTCCTCTGCTCTTCTCTTCTCTTGCAGGGAAGGTGAAGGAGGAGCGAAGCAACTGAGATATAGCTCAGTCACTCTCCCGTTCCCTCTCCATTCTGGGAGCAGGGCTTCTGGGAGGGCCCTCACCCAAGACTTTATGGGCTGGCAGTTCCCCATCCCTGCTCTACACACTTGCCTGGGAGTAAGTCTCACTGAATGCAGTGAGACCTACTTCTGAGTAGACCTGTTTAGGATTGTGCTATTAATAGTTCAAGCCCGACTGACGTCAATAAGTTTGGCCAAGCTATTAGTCACTGAGGCAGTATCTGTGGCCTTGATTTAAGGAAAGAGATGATTGATTTACAAATAAAATAGATATTGGGAAATTTTCTCCAGGAATTAAACATTCAATAAATATTCTAACCACAGACATCAAAATAAGAAAGAAATGGCATTTTCTTAAGGTTTTAATGATGTTCTATTTCCAGACTAAGCTGCAGCCTTTATTTGACTTATTATGGCTTAAAGTCTTTCTGAGCAATAAGCTTGGCTGACTGTTCACATCGCAGCCCCAGAGTGACATCTAGAGTATGGAAAAACAGTACGGTCTGGGAAAGAAAACCAGGCTAAGAAACCAAATTTGTTCTTCCTGGGAAGGAGGAGTGGCAGCAGTGGGGGAATTAATGGATTGTATAAGGATAAGAAAAAAGGAAACTCATTTGTTTCTTTACCTGGAGTACAAATGCAGCCAGCAAAGGGTTCTACCATTTCAGGGAGACTGTGAAGTACACTGCTCTGCTAACAGCATTTTTGATACTGTCTTCTCACTACTGCCCACTCCCCCTCCTTTTTAAAACGTTTGGAAAGGAAGGGGAACCAAAGACCTACAAGAGGAAAATAGGCATGGAGGAAAGTGTAGGTCCAGCTTTGGGGGGGACGGGGAGGTGGACAGGATGGGATGCATCCCAATTGCTATGGCAACAGGGCTAGGGGTGGACGAAAGTCACTTACCTTTCGTCGAAGCTTGTTCGCGGTGGGGGGGAGGTGCTTCGCTGCTCCCCCCACGAAGTTCAGGCTGGGGGGGAGGCTTCCCGCCTCACCCCGGCCGAAATTCAGGCTGGGGGGGAGGCTTCCCGCCTTGCCCGGCCGAAATTCAGGCCGGGGAGGAGGCTTCCCGCCTCGCCCGGCCGCGAACCCGTAAGTTAAAAAAAAAAAACCACCCCCGTGATAGGCTACATGACGATTAACGTAGCCTATCATGGCTAGATCTGCAAAGTCAGCCGTGATAGGCTACGTTAATCGTCACGTAGCCTATCACGGGTGACTTAAAAAAAAAAAAAGCACATACGCTAATGGCGGCCCCCATAGGGAACCGCCATTCCCGTTCCTTATTTGGTCGCTGTAGTCTACGTAAATCTTTACGTAGACTACAGCGACCAAATAAGGAACAGGAATGGCGGCTCCCTATGGGGGCCGCCATTATCCGTACACGCTTTTTTTTTTTAAGTCACCCGTGATAGGCTACGTGACAATTTACGTAGCCTATCACGGCTGACTTTGCAAATCTAGCCGTGATAGGCTACGTTAATCGTCACGTAGCCTATCACGGGGGCGTTTTTTTTTTTATTGGAATGGCGGCGGCGGCAGCCGGTCAAAAGACCGGCTGCCGCTCCTGCCCCGCACGAACACCCGCCGAACCGCCGGCCGGACCCGCCGCCAGGAGGGACATTCGGCGAAGGTAAGTCCTGTCCCGGGGGGGTGCAGGGGGCGGGGGTGTGTGGAGGATTTCTCCCCGAAACTTGTTCGGGGGGCCGAACATGTTGGCGCTCGCCCCCCTGAATTTTCGGGGAGAAATTCTCCGCCATCCCTAAACAGGGCCAACAGTCTGACTGGTCACACAGTGCTGAAAGTTTCATTGGTTACCAGCATTGAACAGCAAGATTATTGCCCTCATCGAGCTTGAACTGCGCATAGAGCTGTGTGCAAATCGCCATTCAAAATTCCCCACCCTATTTGTGGGGAGAGACATTGGGGGGACCATCATTTCACCAAATGTTGCAAGGGGGATGAGCAATTCTTAGGGGTGTACGAAACCCCGCTTACCTGGCTCCGCCGGGTTCCGCAGGTGGGGGCAGGCGATCCGTTCCTCCCCCCGGAATCCTTGATGGGGGGAAGCGATCCGTTCCTCTCCCCCGGAATCCTGCCTGGCCAGCTCCGCTCCACGGCCAGGCTGCGGAGCCACCGGCCGGGCCAACCCACAGTGGGGCCTCCAGCCGCTGCCGGGCTGGTGCAGACGCAAATGGTGTCCTGAGTAGGGGACACCATTTGCGTCCCTGCTTTAGCCGTGATAGGCTATGTAAATATTTACATAGTGTATCACAGGCTACCATAGGGACGCAAATGGTGTCCCCTACTCAGGACACCATTTGCGTCTGCAGCAGCCCAGCAGCAGCCAGAGCCGCCGCCGCCGCCGCCGCCGCCGCCGCCACCGCCGGAGCCAAAGTCGCAGCCAGAGCTGCAGCCAGGTAGGCTCCGTTTCGCGGGGCTTTCGTGGGGTGGAGGGGCAGGGGGCTCCATTCTGCCACGGATTCTGGGGGGCCGAATTCACTGGAATTCGGCCCCCCTGGGATCCGTGGAGGAATTATCTAACATCCCTAGCAATTCTCCCACAGTTTCTCAGGAATAGGATTCATTATTAGCCTTATGGTCATAGCACAGCTTCTTTCTTTTTTCCCTAAGGCTGTTGTTAGATCCTGGAGGTAACATATATCCATCATGACAAGTAGACTTGGATGGATAGCCCTGGAGTTGGGAAGAAGTCACAGAAAACCCAGTTTGTCCAGAAAAACCCAGAACCTCCCCAAAGGGATTGGTACATTGAACTTTAAAGTGAATTGCTTTGGAATACATTATATATGTATGACCACCAATCACATTTCAAACAAATATTCAATGATGAGTTCCAATAGCCAATAAACACTCATGACCTACATCTAGGAGGTGACTCTTTACATGACCGCATAGTGACAATCCTTTCACTGTCCTGAAACACACAAGATACTTATCTTAGACTACCCTAACCCTAACCTGGTAACCTCCAGGCATCTTGGATCACAGGTCCCGTGATTCCCAGGCAGCAGTCCCACACATCTGGAAGGCACCACTGTTGAGGAAGCCTGTTTTCAATAACGTTTATGTGCTGCTTAAAATCCCCTAAGCAAAGGCCATACAAGGCATCTCTACACCAACCTAAAATCCAGCATTTAAAACAGGGCTTTCTGCTCCCATTTTAAATGCAGGATCACAGCAACTCCCTTTTTCACCTGCTTCCTTTCCCCCCTCCCCTTTCCCCCTCCTTCTCCCCATATCTGAGTCTTCCATTATCTTTCATTGATCTTGCTCCTCTTCTTGCCACTTTTACTCTTTTCACAGAGGAAACTGAAGCGGAACACAACAGAGTAATTTGATAGCTCATTATCTGCGATCTATTTAAAGAGCATTTAGGGAGGGTCACGGCATCATGTAAAGAGCCCACAAACTTCCATGAAGGAGCATTCTCAATCACAGGATAAAAGCTCTGTATGAAGAAAGCCACAGCCTGGCCCAATGGCACATACTCCCAGAATGAGGATAATGCCGATAGAGGCGTGTTTGGTTAGTGATGAAGGTGATATTGGAACTGGAGGAGTTTGGAATGTCTCACTCAAATGCAAGGCAAGCCCAGACATTTCTGAATTTGGGCTCAGGATTGTACTGGGGTTTCCCCACAGACACTGCCAACAGCTAGATTATGTCCTCCCCTGACACCCCTCTCTCTTTCCTCTAAAAGTACCCGGTAGCAAGACATGGACAGCAGCAATAAGGTCTCTCTCCCCTCCTTCACTTTCCTCCCCCCCTCCACATCTCCTTTAGGCCACCTAGAATGTTGCAACAGCTGCAACCTGGGCTCAAGGAATCCTGGGGAATATTGTTCTACATTGTGTTGTGATTCCATACATTTTCCCAGCACTCCTTGTGCCTGGGACATTGCAGTTCTAGGAGAAGGGGCGGCAGATGTAGGGGAGGGCAGAGAGGGACAGACCTTGCAACCTCTGCCTCTACCCAGCTGCTAGGTAGGGATGGACGAAAGGGACTTACCTTGTCCCGCAGCTTGCTTCGTGGTGGGGGGGAGGCGCTTCGGTTCTCCCCCTGAAGTTCAGGCGAGGGGGGGAGGCGACCCGCCTCGCCCGGCCAAAATTCAGGCCGGGGGGGAGGCGCCCCATCCCTCGCCAGCGAAATTCAGGCCGGGGAGGAGCGCCCCATCTCCCCGGCCGCGAAAAAAAAAAGTAAACACACACACACACACGTGATAGGCTACGTAACGATTTGCGTAGCCTATCACAGCTAGATTTCCAAAGTCAGCTGTGATAGGCTACGTAAATCATCACATAGCCTATCACGGGTGATTTTTGGGGGGGGGGAAAGCGCATACGCAAATGGCGGCGCCCCATGGGCGCCGCCATTTGAGTTCCTTATTTTGGCACATCTAGTCTACATAAAGATTTACATAGACTACGGCGAAAATAAGGGCAATGCAAATAGCATTCCCTTATTTTCGCCGTAGTCTACTTAAATCTTTACGTAGACTACCCCTGTCCAAATAAGGAATGCAAATGGTGGCACCCATGGGGCGCCGCCATTTGCGTATGTGCTTTTTTTTTTTTTCCAAAGTCACCCATGATAGGCTACGTGACGATTTACATAGCCTATCTTGGCTGACTTTGGAAATCTAGCCATGATAGGCTATGTAAATCGTCACGTAGCCTATCACAGGTGTGGGGTGTTTTTTTTTACTGTACTTTTTTATTTTGTAATGGCGGCGGCGGCAGCAGCCGGTCGGGAGACCAGCCGCCACCCCCATCCCCGCCGAAACGCCGCCGAAATGCCGCTGGGACCCGCCGCCGAGAGGGACATTCGCCGAAGGTAAGTCCCATCTCGGGGGGGTGGGGGGCCGGTGGAGAATTTCCCCAACACTTTCGGGGGGGCGAATGCATCGGCACTCGGCCTCCCGAAAATTCGTGGAGAAATTCTCCACCATCCCTACTGCTAGGTAGATTTGGGAGAAGGGGAACTAACAATAAAGGGCTATTCCCCTCCTGTCCTCTTTGTGGGCTTCCCATGGGCATCTGGTTAGCCACTATGAAAAACAAGATGCTGACCTAAATATGCCTTTAGTCTGATCCACTAGGGCTCTATTTATATTCTTAAAGTTAACCCTTTAAAGCGGAATGAGGTCTAAAGTCTACTCCTTTGTAAGCAATTAATTGAAGAGAACCAAGAAAGTGCTTTGCAGTACACACATCTTCCCTGCATACCTGATGCCACTTTCCTGAGCATGTTGTGTACAAACCGTGCAACCACAATAGGGACTTTGCATAGTGTAGACTCTACACAGGCTTAGCCCTGATGCCCTGGGGCGAGGGTGGGGGACAACGCAGACTGGAGCAATTCTGCTGTTGCTATTTACAAAAGTTGCAGTGAAGGATCAACCCAGCTTACGCTGGTCTTTTCCATGTGGCAGGAAGTCTCTTTTTGTTGTGCTGCCTGACATTTTGAAAAGTCAGAAAAGTCAGAAAATGCAGATTCTTTTTTCATGAGGAAGAAGCAATGAGAAATTGTGCCTGAAGAGCTGTGCAAAATCTTATCACATCTATCCTGCTCGATTCAGTAAATTATTCGCTCTGTCTTTTGCCATGTTAACAATCGAGCAAAATTTTGAAAGTAAAGAATTCTTAGGACAAAGGTCTTATCTGTTAGGCCTTGGTGTTAAAAGCATGTAGGCAGTATCTTGACACATCGATGTGAATGTAATACTGGCTAGATGCAATCCCTTGAACTTGAAGGGATGTTCCTGAAGAATGTTTGAGTCTGTGTGGGGGCAGACAAAGGGCCTCTTCCACATCTATATCTAACTTGAATTTGTTTTATTTCCAAAGAAAAGAAATGTATGAAGGTATCACAAGGTGCAATTTGCCTCCTAACTAAAACCAAGAGATGCTATAAAAGAATGTCATGGTCTTGATTTGAAGTGAAATCTCTCATCAGTTCCCCTAAAAACTGGATTCTTTCTTCCAGCCTCACAAATATGTGTTCCACCCTGTGTTATGACCAAATTATGGCTACAGGAGCAAATTCAGGACATAGCTCTCTAGCTCTACCATATCCAGTAGGAATTCCTGGTTATGCAAACAAGAGGCATGCAGCTGGTTTAAAATACATCCCAAGATGGCCCACAACTTAAAAACAACTATCTCAACAATAGGGAAGCACACACAATATTTTTTTTAAAAAACTGAAGGTTGAAACCACAGCAGTAAATCCAATTTATAACAGCAGCCGAATAAAAAACTACATCCCATTAAATATCTGGGGAAATGACAGAAGGGATATGTCTACTTAGCACTGATTGCTTTTCCATTGCAGCAGTTCACACATTCCGCTGCAAGTCATGAAACGCTGAATAATCAGCTGTTGCATATGGGTCCATAAACCAGCCCCACTGCCTGTGTAATGCTGGCGATGTCTCCATTAACGATTTACTCTGAGCTGGCTGTGTTTGGAGGTTGTTAGGGATACATGACATCGTGGCCATCCAGCAGCCACCCTGGAGCTTAGCAGGGAAAAACCAGATTTCCTAAGACTGCTTAAAGTGCATTTCTTTTCCTCAAGTCAGGTTCTCCTTGGTATAGTTGCTGTGTGCCCCAACCTGCACATTTACATCAGGTTTGCTAGCCCTGACCAGGGGTGTGCATTTCACTGTGACCCGGTCAAAGGGGTTTTCTTGTCCCAGCACAAACCAATTAGTGTCTACTCAGAAGTAATTCCCATTGTGGTTAATGAGGCTTGTCCCCTGAATGCCCACATCAGAATTTACAGAGATCCCCCTCAACTGGAATGGCACAGTTTAAAGCACAAATTCCCTAAAGGCTGTAAAGTGCGATGTCGAGGCTCCAATTCTCCATTGTTTGGTTTATTGCCACTTTGCACCTTCATTATAGAGATCCTGCACAGGATCAGGTTAGAAAGGGGGATGGTTTTCTATCCCTGTGTTCTCCCCCCTCCCCAGTCTTTCCCAGCATATGTGTGTCTACTCAGAAGTAACTTGCATTGTGCTCAATGAGGCTTGCTCCTGAAATGCAGGTGCATCTGGAGCTTCAAGGGACAGGAGGAAGGGGGAGCAGGGGGGGAGCCTCTCTTATTGGAAGCCTCTCTCCCCCAACCTCACCCGGAAGTATGTTCTGTGAAGTGATTTTTGCTGGTGCAGAGAATCTGCTTGTGGAGACCTGCATGAACCAAAGTGTAGCAAAGAGGATTCCTTTTAAAAAATCCAGTACTCCTCCATTTGCTTCTCCTTCTGTTGTTGTGGAAACACACACACACACACACACACACACCATCTCCTCATTTGATTAGAGCAGACAAACAAGCACACAGCTTTACCCAGCTAAAATCAGTATGGATAGCCAACGTTTAGCTACTACTCCTGAGGAAGACCTGCCTGTAACCTGAAAACTAACATCACGAATTCTGGACATTAGTTGGCACAATAATGGTGTCTCCTTCCTTACTTTCTGATTGTATAACTGTGGGACCAACACCGTTAGTAAGATCATGTGTGCCTTTTGCCAAGAATGTAGATCAGCCTTTACACATGAATGCCACAAGATGGCAGGCTCATGTTAGAAGATATATACATACAATATCCTTAACAAGCAAAATGGTGGGGGGGACTAGGTACAGTGAGAGGGTGATTTTCTTTTGGCATTCCATCCTTTCTCCTGAGACATTTTGCATTCAGTTGTTCTCCTCTTATTACATATGCAGCAGCTAGACTGCTGACTGGAACATCTCATTGCACTGGCTGCCAATTAGGGGTGTATGAAACCCCACTTACCTGGCTCCACTGGGTTCCGCTGGGGGGGGGAGGCACTCCGTCCCTCCCCCGGAATCCTGGCCAGCCAGCTCCGCTCTGCAGGGATTCCGCGGAGCCGCCGGCCGGCTCCGCCAGCAGCCGGACATCCGGCCGCTGGCTAGCAGGGACACAAATAGCGGCGGCCGTAGCCGCCGCCGTTTGCATCCCTGTAGTCAGCCGTGATAGGCTACGTAAAGACTTACGTAGCCTATCATGTCTGGGTTTTAAAAAAAAAGCATATGCAAATGGCGGCGGCTATGGCCGCCGCCATTTGTGTTCCTTATTTTTGGCCGTCTTAGTCTACGTAAATATTTATGTAGACTAAAACAGCGAAAATAAGGAGGAACGCAAATAGTGTCCACTACGCTATTTGCGTTCCCCCTTATTTTCGCCGTAAATATTTAAATTTTTACATAGACTAAGACAACCAAAAATAGGGAACACAAATGGCGGTGAACATAGCCACAGCCATTTGCATACGTTTTTTGGGGGGGGGGTTAACCCAGACACGAATGGGGGGGAAGAAAAAAAAAACAGACTGCAAATGGCGGTGGCAGCAGCCGGTCAGAAGACCAGCCGTCGCCTCCGCTGAAGCCACCACTGGAGCCGCCGCCGTCCAGAACATCTGCCCCAGGTAAGTCTCATCCCGGGGGGGATCTGTGGGGGTTGGGGGAGCAGGCTGTTCCGCCACGGAGTTCGGGGGGCCGAATGCACTGGCATTCGGCCTCACCGAGATCTGTGGTGGAATTCTCTGACATCCCTACTGCCAATACGCTTCCAGTCAGAATTCAAGGTTTTGGTGATGACATTTAAATCCCTAGGTGGCTTGGGGCCTCAATATTTGAGGGAACGCCTCTTCCTATATATGCCTGCCCAAGGACCGAGATCTGTTGGAGCGGCCCTCCTCTGTGTCCCTCCAGTGCGAGACATACACTATAGTGGGACATGGGAGAAGGCCTTCTCTGCTGTGGCACCCCGGTTGTGGAATGCCTTCCCCTTGGAGGCCTGATGGGCGCAGACATTGGTTTCATTTTGGCAAAAAGTAAAAAAAAAAAATTTTTACCAAAGCCTTTGAGGGCTAAATGCATTCCCTAAAGTAGCACAATGTTTTAATTATTTTATTGTTTTAGATTTTAATTGGTATTCATTTGTTTAATGGCTTAATATGTTTTAGGTGTTTAAATTATTTATTGTTTTATACTATTTAAATTGATTTTATCTGTATGCTGCCCTGAGATCTTAATGATATAGAGGGGACACAAATGTTTTAAATAAATACATACATACATACATACATCAATACATCTTACTGTGTGCACCTCTCTCTCTCTCTCTCTCTCTCTCTCGGTATTCCATGTTCTCGTTGTTGTTGTTGTTTGTTGTTCTTGTTCTTATTATTATTATTTATTGCATAATGTAAAATTCAAACTAGCTAAAACTCACATACTCATAAAGACAGACATATTTTTGAGGCAATTATTTTAACAGATTAAATAAATAGATGAAAGAAACAAAGAAAGAAACAAAGATGGCCTTGTAGGCCCCTTCCAACCCTATTATTCTATGACTATTCTATGAAAGGAATGACATAATAGCCTTTTCAAATTAGGGCTGTGCATGGACTCCCCCACTTCACTTCGGATGCCACTTCAGAAGATCTGAAGCAGCCCCACTTTGCTTTGGACAAGTTCGGACCCCATCTGCTTCTACTCGGATCCAAATCCAAAGTGAGATTTGGACATCTGAACCACTCGGTTTTGGTGTTTTCCCATTGACTTGCATGGGAAAACACAAACAGCCATAACTTTTTCAGTTTCATGGTACATATATGCCATTTGGGGAACTCTCAGCCCCCCTGGAGGGGTGTCATCCTGCCAAATTTCAGGCAATTTAGCCTAGTAGTTTTTGTGCTAGGCGCAGGTGAAAGTTGATTTTTTTCAAGGAAATCCCTCAAAGCAAAGAGCTATAGGTTTTCACTGGTTTCACAGAAGTTCATGAGCGCTGGGGAGCGCACTGCCCCCCTAGAGGTCATCCCACATGCCAAATTTCAGATAGTTTGGCACAGGCGTTTTTGTGCTAGGCACAGGTAAAATGTGCTCTTGTCAGAAACTCAAACCAAAGTTCATGAAGGGATAATCACGTTTGGCATTGAAGCAGTGAGGAGGTCACTATCCCCAAATTCTACTGTAGGTTTCTTTGAAGTGCAAATAACCCCTTTCCCCTAGTATTACTTTCCTATTCACAGTCAATAACGTTAGGGTTTATTTGGCTGAATTGCCTGGGAAAACACAGGCTGGTAGGCTGGAAGCAAACTAATACAGCAACCCTGCCAGGTGGGCACATTGACTTGAACGAAGAGCAATGACAGTTGTCTGCTGGACTGACAGAGGCAGGAAGCAACACAGCAACCCTGCCGGAGGGCACAGCAGTACCTTGCCCACCTCTGCCCCTGCCAAGACCCCAAAGATGCCTCATATTGGGCTTGCTGGCTTTGCAGCACACAGTGTAGTATTATATTTAAATAATAGCTGTTAATGTGCAGTCCTTTGCCCACTGTTTTTGGAAATGTGGACTGCGTAGTCATTTGACACACACTGTTTGCTTGTCCACACAGCACAAGCATGCGCACACAGAGAGAGACACACACACACACACAAAAGAGCAAAAGAAAAGCAAATACTAAACTACAAGCAGGGGGGAGGTAATTATTATCCTAACAGAAGAGAAAGGGGTTTTTTTTTTTTTTTTTTTTTATGGAAAAGAGATCAAAACTGGGGAGGGAAGGAATACAGGAATTGAGAAGGGTGGGTGGAGGGGAGCCAAGAAAAAAGAGATGATAGATGATAGATGATAGGTACATAGGTACATAGGTACATAGATAGATATTCTAGACAAGATCAGAGTAAGGGCAAACTAATAGTTGAGAGAGAATTGAAAAGGTGGAGGGGGGAAGATAAGCAACTACAGTGACATTTTCTGGAAGTTTAAATGAACAAACAACAAGAATGAATGGTGAAACTACGACTGAAGGATTGGGTGTGGTGGGGAGAGCCTAACATAGCTGTCACAGCACACATGTTTTTCTCGGCTTCATTCTGCCAGAGGAGAGTGGGAAGGGTTAATCTCCTTCCCACGCTCCATCAGCAGGATGCCCGCTGCTCCGATGCCACTGCTTTCTCTGGCAGAGACTGGCACAGTTGCTCTTGGTGGCCACAGCAGAGGCAGGGTAGGACCAGAGCTGAGAGAGAAATTCCATGGCACTTCCCTCTCGGCTCCCGTCCCATCCCATCCAGCCGCCGCCGCCGCCGCCGCCGCCATCATCCCACACAATGGCAGCTCATCAGGGCACTCAGAGGTCACTCAATTATCAGGCAGCTGGTGGAATGGATCGTCATGCACAACTCTGGGATGCGTGCACCCTATTTTGGAAACCGCTGCTCTAGCCAAATAACGTTCAGAGTAGGGATGTATGGACTGTGTAAAATCTGCTCTGTCTGTGTTTCACAGATTACCAGCTGCCTTTTGTTCTGCCCACAGACAGATGTGGATGATTTCTTTTCGTCATGCAAAAAAATCCACAAATAATTACATTAGTATTTACATAAGTATTTTCATGATTTACTCCAGTACATAACATTTAGTGTATTGTCTCCCATTCCATTCAATGTTTCCTCAGCAGAAACGTTCATATTTTCCTACAAATGAATACATGTAAATTTCAGGAAAGTAAAAAAATCATCCAAAAGTCCATGGACTCCATGCAGCCTGAGGGGGTTGCTCTGTAGTGGATTCTGTAGGTCAGATTCTTAGAAATTCGAGGTCATTTTAGTCCATCTTGAATTTCTCCAGCATCTCTAGTTCAGAGCCCTTTCCTCTCCAGTAACACCACCTCTCTCACAATGAGCAAACAGAGGCTGACTCACAACAAAGCTCACTACCTTCTCCTTCTCCTCCTCTCCTCTCCCCTTCCCCCTCCCTCCTAGTCTTCTGCCCCTCCCAGTGGCTGTATTTCTCTCAAATTGATACATTTGGTGCCTCTTCCTCCCTCCCTCCTTCTCCTCCTCTCCCTGCATGATCTTTCACAGGTTGATACATTTTGGAGACTGCTTGTCTGGGCTGATCAGAAGGCATAAGAAGAGCTACAAATCTCTGAGATGGACAAGGTGCCTTGTCGATGAGCTGCTTTGTTTTAGGGAGCCTTGTTGCTATTCTGACCTGCTTCTGATCACAACGAGGTGCCTCCAGCCTGCTTCACCTTGTTATTCAAGCTTCAGTTTGAAGTGGTGCACAGCCCTAATAACAACAGCAGCAACAACAACAACAAGGAAGCATGCTTAAGAATATAACCTACAATCCTGTACAATGAAAGCAAGTCCCTGGGACTTACTTCACAGTAGGTGTGCATAGGATTGCACTGTAAGTGAGCGTAGGTGTATGTATAGACTAGGGATGGCGGAGAATTCCACCACAGACTCCAGGGAGGCCAGATTCTTTGGAATCCGGCCTTCCAGAGTCTGTGGCAGAACGGAGCAATCCCCCCTGCCACCCCACGAAGTCTGCGTGGACTGGATCCCACCTGCCTCCAGCGGGTCCGGATCCAGCCGCTGCTGGCCACCATCCGGGCTGCGGCCACAAATGGTATCCTGTGTAGCGGACGCCATTGGCGTGCCTCCCTTTGGCCATGATAGGCTACATAAAGATTTACGTAGCCTATCACGGCAGAAAGGGAGGCACACAAATGGCGCAGTGGACACCATTTGCGTCCTTCCTTTTGGCCGTGATAGGCTATGTAAAGATTTACGTAGCCTATCAGGGCCAAAGGGAAAGACTAAAATGGCATCCACTACACCATTTACGTGCCTCCTTTTTTGCCGTGATAGGCTACGTAAATCCTTACGTTGCCTACCACAGCAAAGCAGGGATGCAAATGGTGTCCTCTACCTGGGATACCATTTGTGGCTGCAGCCCGGCCATGGCCAGAAGTTAGGCTGTGGCCAGCAGCCCCGGCCAGCAGCTCCGCAGACTCGCCATGGAGCGGAGCCGGCCAGGAAGGATTCTTGGGGGGAGGAACAGATCGACTCCCCCCCGTCGAGGATTCCGGGGGGAGGAATGGATCACCTCCCCCCTGGCAGACCCCCCGCAGACACAGGTAAGTGGGGTTTCGTACACCCCTAATACAGACACAGAGTTTATTCATTCTTCTTTTGTTGTAAACTCTTTAAAGACAATTAATCCGTATGTCTATTATAAAACTATTGTTATCCTAAACAATCGTGGTAAGGCTAAGCTAGACTTTGTGTGTGTGTGTGTGTGTGTGTGTGTATATGTGTGTGTGTGTGTATACATATATATGTGTGTGTGTGTGTGTGTAGACAGTTAATATATGCCTAATGAGAATTCTAGATTCCCTAGATCACTAAACTAATATAAGCTCTCCCTAAAAACACCAGAAATGTGGCCATTTAAATCTCTACAGAAGAGTGTGATGTCACCCATAAAAAACAACCATAAAATTTTTCTTGAATGCTCAAAATCCAGCACTTTTGGAGTTATGCTGCCCTCCAGGGGAATCTCTTCGGAAAATAATAATAAAATCATTATATTGACTTTTTAAGGGCAACTAATAAGCAGCACATCTCAAACTGAAATAAAATCACAGTACAAATGCTAGGGATGTACGAAAGTCACTTACCTGTTCGCGGATTATGTTGATGGTGCGGGGGAGGCGTTCCGTCCCTCCCCCCGGAATCCTCACCGGGGGGGGAGGCGCTCTGTTCCTCCCCCCCGGAATCCTCCGTGGCCAGCTGTGCTCCGCGGCAGCTCCGCAGAGCAGCCGGCCAGGCCCAGCCCGGCCAGGCCAGAGCCGTCCGCAGCCGGATTTCCGGCCGCGGAGGGCTCTGGGTAAATACAGAAAGAAAAAAAAACCACGTACACAAATGGCGGCGGCTACGTACGCAGTTTTGTTCTTTTTTAACCCACCCAGCCATGATAGGCTACGTAAAGATTTACGTAGCCTATCATGTTGTGTGTGTTTTTTAAACCTAGTCATGATAGGCTATGTAAATCTTTACATAGCCTATCACGTCTTTCTTTTTCGTTCTTTTTTTTTTTTTAACAGAGTGGAAATGGCGGCGGCGCTGCCGCCGGAGCCGCCACTGTCCGGAAGATCCGCCCCAGGTGGGTCTCGTCCCGGGGGGGGATCCGCGGGGGGGCAGGGGGGCAGACTGTTCCGCCACGGAGTTCGGGGGGCCGAATGCACTGGCATTCGACCTCACCGTGATCCGTGGCGGAATTCTCTGCCATCCTTACAAATGACCTCACTCAAAAATATTAATAAAACGGTCTAGATACTTCAGCTGGTTCAAAACAGGGCAGCAAGGTTGTTAACAAAGACTGACCAACAAGATCATATTACGCCAGTACTTTCCCAGCTGCACTGGCTGCCAGTCCCTTTCTGAGCCTGATTCAAAGTGGTGGTATTAACATTCAAAGTCCTAAATGGCTTGGGGCCAGGTAGTCTGAAGAATCACCTCCTATATGTACCCACCCGGACCCTAAGATCATCTTCAAGGGTCCTTCTCCAGGACCCCCTGCCAAAAGAGGTAAGGCAGGTGGCTACCAGGAAAAAGGCATTTTCTACTGTGGCACCCTGGTTATGGAACGAACTCCCTAGAGAGCTTTGCCTAGCACCTCTGTTGTACTCTTTCCAGCACCGGGTGAAGACCTTTCTATTTTCCCAGGCACTTTTACCTAGGGATGGCAGAGAATTCCACCACGGATCTCGGTGAGGCCGAATGCCAGTGCATTCGGCCCCCCGAAATCTGTGGCAGAATGGCCTGCCACCCCCCCGCCACCCCACGGATCCCCCCCCCCGGGATGAGACTTACCTGGGGTGGAGCTTCCGGGCAGCGGCGGCACTGCTGCCACCGCCATTTGCAGTTTTTTGTTGTTGTTTTTTACACAGACGTGATAGGCTAAGTAAGTTTTTACGTAGCCTAAAACGTCTGGGTAAAAAAAAAAAAGGCGTACGCAAATGGCGGCGGCTACGGCCGCCGCCATTTGTGTTCCTTATTTTGGGCCTTTGTAGTCTACATAAATATTTACATAGACTAAGATGGCGAAAATAAGGGGAATGCAAATAGCGTCTGCTACGCTATTTGTGTTCCCCTTATTTTTGCCGTCTTAGTCTACATAAATATTTACGTAGACTAAGACGGCCCAAAATAAGGAACGCAAATGGTGGTGGACGTAGCCACCGCCATTTGCACACGCGCATTTTTTTTGTTTGTTTTTAAGCCAGACGTGATAGGCTACGTAAGTCTTTACATAGCCTATCATGGCTGACTACAGGGATGCAAACGGCTGTGGCTACAGCCACCGCCATTTGTGTCCCTGCTAGCCAGCGGCCGGATGTCCGGCCACTGGCAGAGCCAGCCGGCGGCTCCGCGGAATCCCTGCAGAGCGGAGCTGGCTGGCAAGGATTCCAGGGGGAGGGACGGAGCGCCTCCCCCCTCAGTGGAACCCGGCAGAGCCAGGTAAGGGGACTTTCGTACATCCCTACTTTTAGCATTCTAGTTTTTTAGCTGTGCTGTCTTAAATATGCTATTTCGCTTTAAATTTCTGCACTGCTGCAAGGTTTTACTGTGGTTATATATTTATTCTGTTGTATTTATTTATTTCATTTCATTTCTATACCACCCAATAGCCAAAGCTCTCTGGGCGGTTCACAAAAATTAAAACCAAACAGCACACAATAAAACAATATAAAATATATAGAACATTAAAACCACAATATAACAATACAACCACAATAAAACCTAGCCGCAGTGCAGGAATTTAAAATACAGATTTAAAACAGCAAAACTAAAAGTCTAGAAAGCTAAAATGCTAAAATGCCTGGGAAAATAAAAAGGTCTTTACCTGGCACTGGAAAGAATACAGTGTAGGTGCCAGGTGAACCTCACTAGGGAGCTCATTCCAGAGCCAGGGTGCCACAGCAGAAAAAGCCCTCCTCCTAGTAGCCACCCGCCTCTCTTCCTTTGGCAGGGGCTCACGGAGAAGGGCCGCTGACAATGATCTTAAGGTCTAGGCAGGGACATATGGGAGGAGGCGATCCTTCAGGAAACCTGGCCCCTAGCCGTTAAGGGCTTTAAATGGTAATACCAGCACTTTAAATCTGGCCCGGACATGGACTGGTAGCCAGTGCAGCTGGAAAAGTACTGGTGTAATATGAGCTCGCAGGCCAGTCCCTGTTAACAATCTTGCTGCCCTATTTTGGACCACCTGAAGTTTCCAGATCATTTTCAAAGGCAGCCCCACATATAATACATTGTAGTAATCCAGACGAGAAGTTATGAGAGCATGGATAACTGTAGCTAGGCTATCTCTGTCCAGATAAGGGCGTAGTTGGTATACCAGCCTAAGCTGATAAAAAGTGCTCCATGCCACTGAGTTCACCTGTGCCTCCAGTGACAGTTCTGGATCCAAGAGCACCCCCAAACTACGAACCTGATCCTTTAGGGGGAGTGCAACCCCTTCCAGAACAGGTTGAATATCACCTAGCCGGGCAGACGAACCACCCACTAACAGTACCTCTGTCTTGTCTGGACTGAGTTTCAGTTTATTGGCCCTCATCCAGTCCATTAGCGTGCCCAGGCACTGATTCAGAACAGCCACTGCCTCACCTGGGTTTGATGAGAAAGGGAGGTAGAGCTGGGTGTTATCTGCATATTGATGGCACCTCAGCCCACACCTCCGGATAACCTCCCCCAACGGTTTCATGTAGATGTTAAACAGCATGGGGAATAAAATAGAGCCCTGTGGAGCCCCGCGGCATAATTGCCATGGCACAGAGCAATAATCCCCCAGCACCACCTTCTGGAATCGGCCATCCAAGTAGGAGCGGAACCACTGCAGTGCCTCCAGCTCCCAACCCAGACAACCTATCCAGGATACCATGGTCGATGGTATCGAAAGCCGCTGAGAGGTCCAGGAGAATCAACAGGGTCACACTCCCCCTGTCCCTCTCCAGGCAGAGATCATCCCACAGGGCGACCAAGGCAGTTTCCATTCCAAAACCAGGCCTGAAGCCCGATTGAAATGGATCTAGATAATCTGTTTCATTCAACAGTGCCTGGAGCTGTCCTACAATGACCCACTCAAGCACCTTGCCCAGGAAGGGGATGCTGGCCACTGGCCTATAATTGTTAACATCCTCTGGGTCCAGGTTAGGCTTTTTCAGGAGTGGTCTAATTACCGCCTCTTTTAAAGCACTGGCACCACTCCCTCTCTCAAGGAGGAATTTACAGCCTACTGGACCCAGCCGGACATCCCCTCCTGGTTTGATTTAATAAGCCATGTAGGGATGGCAGAGAATTCCACCATGGATTCCAGTGAGGCCGGGTTCTTTAGAATCCAGCCCCCCAGAATCCGTGGTGGGATGGCCTGCTGCCCCCCCGCCCGCCCCCCGCAGAATCCCTGGGATGGAACTTACCTGGGGCGGATATGGCGGATTCCGCAGCGGCGGTTCTGGCGACAGCGCCGGCAGCTCTGGCGGCGGCAGCTGGTCTCCTGGCTGGCCGCAGCCAGGCTGCTGCGGCCACCATTGCTGTCCTTCAAGCTGTGATAGGCTACATAAGAATTTACATAGCCTATCACGGCTAACCCCTAAAAAAAAAAACCCAGCGTACGCAAATGGTGGCAGCTACGATGGCCACCATTTGCGTTCTCTATTTTTCGCCGTTCTAGCCTACGTAAATATTTACATAGGCAATTATGGCGAAAAAAAGGCAACTGCAAATAGCGTAGTGGGCGCTATTTGCGTTCTTCCTTTCTTTTTGCTGTTTTATCCTACGTAAATAATTACGTAGGCTTTTACAGCAAAAAAAAAAAATAAGAAGAAACACAAATAGTACCCACTACGCTATTTCTGGTTCCCTTTTTTTCGCCATAATTGCCTACGTAAATATTTACATAGGCTGGAACGGCAAAAAATAGAGAACGCAAATGGTGGCCGCCATAGCTGCCGCCATTTGCATACACTGGGGTTTGGGGGGGGTTAGCCGTGATAGGCTATGTAAATTCTTACGTAGCCTATCACGGCTGCCTGGCTGGATGCAAATGGTGGCCGCTACAGTGGCAGCCATTTGTGTCCACAGCAGCCCGTCCGCAGCCAGAAATCCGGCTGCGGACGGCCCTGGCTGGCTGCTCTGCGGCCCGGCTGTGTAGCAGAGCTGGCTGTCGAGGATCCGGGGGGAGGACCAGATCTCCTCCCCGCCGTCGAGGATTCCGGGGGGAGGGACGGAGCCCCCCTCCACCGCCAACAGAATCCGTGAACAGGTAAGTCACTTTTGTACATCCCTAAAGCCATGAAGGGCAAGGGTCAAGCACACAAGTGGTCGATCGGACTTGGCCAAGCACCTTGTCTGCATCCTCAGGCCTCAATAACTGAAACTCATCCAATAAAACTGGACCAGATGGTGCTCTGAACGCCTCTACCAATGGAACTGCATTAATTGTAGTGTCCAATTCATGACAAATCTGAGTGACTTTATCTTCAAAGTGCCTTGCAAACTTAACGCAGCGTGCCACTGAGGGTTCCACCGTCTCTCTCCCTGGCCCAGAATGTAACAGGCCACGAACCACTCGGAAAATCTCCTCTGGATGACACTGAGAAGATGCAATGCTGGTGGAAAAGAACTGTCTTTTTGCCACCCTCACTGCCACAGAGTAGGTTTGAGAGTGGGATCTTAACTGTGTTCGGTCAGACTCAGCATGAGTTTTCCTCCACCTGTGTTCTAGCTGTCTCCCCTCTTGCTTTATTGCCCTCAGCTCAGGTGTATACCAAGGAGCTGGCTGGGCTCTGCTCAGAGGGAGCGATGCATTCCACAGAGAGACCTGGGCTTCGACAGGAGCACCAGCCATACCAGCAGGAAAATCCCCCAGAGCCCTCTGGAATCCATCAGAATCCATTAGCCTCCAGGGGTGGACCATTTTAATAGGTCCCCCACCCTTGCAGAGGGGGAAGGCTGCCAGGAGTCTAAACCTCAGCAGGAAGTGATCTGACCATGACAAAGGGACAGATGTTAATTCCTCCACTTTCAGATCACCATCCTCCTGCCCAGTCGAGAAAACCAGATCAAGCGTGTGTCCGGTGCGGATGGTGTTCTCAGGGCAATGAACACTGTTGGCTTTGTGCCACACATAGCATTTTGTGGGAAGGCCAAAGAGGTCAATTTTGGTCTCATCAGACCAGAGAACTTTCTCCCATATGTTGGTGTTTCTCCCATATGCCTTTTGGCAAATCCAAGTGGAATTTGATATGGGTGATTTTTTCTTCTTCTTTCAGCAATGGCTTTCTTCTCACCACTCTTCCATAAAGTCCAGCTTTGTGGAGCATCCAGGTGATAGTTGTCCCATGGACAGTTTCTCCCATCTCAGCTGTGGATCTCTCCAGCTCCTTCAGAGTTACCATTGGCCTCTTGGTTGCTTCTCTGACTAACACCCTCCTTACCTGGTCACTGAGTTTTGGTGGACGACCTTCTCTAGGCAGAGTCGTGGTTGTGCCATATTCTTTCCATTTTGTAATAATGGATTTGACAGTGCTCAGGGGGTTGTTCATAGTTTGGGATATTTGTTTATAACCCAACCCTGATTGGTGCTTCTCCAGAACTCTATCCCAGTCTTGTTTTGATAGCGCCTTGGTCTTCATAATGCTGTTTGTTTTATGAACAAAATATAGATATTATCTCTAACAAACTTTGGGGCCTTCCAGAAACAGATGTTTTTAATCTGAGGTCATGTGACACAGGAAATGCACACAGGTGGACTCCATTCAACTAATTATGTGACTTCTGAAGGAAGTTTGTTGCACCAGAGCTTAGTTAGGGGTGTCACAGCAAAGGGGGTGAATACTTATGCAATCCAGACTTTTCAGTTTTTTATTTATTTGTAAATAATTTTGTAAAATATGTAGATGTTTTCCCCCACTTTGACATTATGGACCATTTTGTGTAGATCAGTGACAAGAAATCCTATTTAAATCCATTTTAATTCCAGGTTGTAATGCAACAACATGTGGAAAAGTCAAAGGGGAGTGAATACTTATGGAAAGCACTGTGTGTGTCTGTGTGTGTTTCAAAATGAGTATTTAAAAAAATTGTTTAAAAATATTTATGTTTCAAAATATTATTATATTACGTATGTGAATTTTCAATGGATTTTTTTTAATCACACATAGAATCATAGAATAGTAGGGTTGGAAGGGGCCTACAAGGCCATTCCATTCATGTGGAAACAGGATGGAACAGCTATATAGGTGAACCACAGACCAGAAATATACTGATTAGCCCATCTCTGCATCAAACTCACGCACAGATTTTGCTTCTGCCACCAGATGGCTCCCGTCTTTCATATAACAGGGCAAGAAGCACACTGTTCAGGAATATTAATTCCCCTTCCTGTGTAAGAATCAAGAACGAGAACATACATTCAATACACACCTTCCTTGTGTTCTTGTAACACACCAGTTCTTCCATCAAGGGTCATTGTCTGACCCCCCTATCCTTACCCATTGCTAAAGGCTCTTCACCCATTATCCACACACACACACACACACACACACACACATTCACACATAGTTAAAGAGCTAGAGTGGCACCAAATATTGTCAGGTTCTCGCTTTGGGGTTCAAAATAGCTTTTTCCTTGAAAAACAGATTATATTTTTAAAACAAATCTTTTTTTTAATCCAACTCAGCACCAATGTTTCCCCTGTTTATTACTTCTGCACCACTTCACCCTGGATTACACTCCCTGCTCCCCTCCCTTCCTCAGGATTATTCATATAGGTGATCCTACCAAGTGAACAAGATGACATCATAACTCTATGTAGCTAATCAGATGTGGCTACCTGGGCACCAAACATTGAAAACAGCATGTGAGGGAAACAAATTCTGGATGAATCACACAGGTGATCCCATCCAGGTAGGTATCAAGCAATGAATGGGATGATGTCAAGACTACATAGCCAAAACGGTTTGGCAACAGCATTATGTCACTGAGGGCAAGGATGGCTGAATAATAATGGAATGGTTTCACATGGATGCATAAAATATAAAGGTGCATAGCACCAACACCACTGCACCTATTTTTCTGAGGTTTGGCAGACATAATCCCCTCCCAAGGGGGTGCTATGCCTGCAAATATCATCCAATTCTGACTAGGGATGGCACGGGTGCCCATTTCCATCCAGGAATTGGGCAGAACCATAGAATCATAGAATAGTAGGGTTGGAAGGGGCCTACAAGACCATCAAGTCCAACCCCCTGCTCAATGCAGGAATCCAAGTCAGAGCATCCCTGACAGATAGCTGTCCAGCCTCCTCTTGAATGCCTCCAGTGTGGGAGAGCCCACCACCTCCCTAGGTAATTGGTTCCATTGCCGTATTGCTCTAACAGTCAGGACGTTTTTCCAGATGTTCAGCCAGAATCCAGCTTCCTGTAACTTGAGCCCATTACTCCGTGTTCTGCACACCGGGATGATCGAGAAGTGATCCTGGCCCTCCTCTCTGTGACAACCTTTCAAATACTTGAAGAGTGATGCCATATCTCCCCTCAGTCTTCTCTTCTCAAGGCTAAACATGCCCAGTTCTTTCAGTCTCTCCTCATAGGGCTTTGTTTCCAGTCCCCTGATCATCTTCGTTACCCTCCTCTGAACCCTCTCCAGTTTGTCTGCATCCTTCTTAAAGTGTGGTGCCCAGAACTGGACACAGTACTCCAGATGGGGCCTAACCAGTGCTGAGTAGAGGGGAACTAGTACTTCCCAGAATTTGGAAGCTATGCTTCTATGAATGCAGCCCAAAAGAGCATTGGCCATTTTTGCAGCCACATCACATTGTTGGCTCATATTCAGCTTGTGATCTACAACAATTCCAAGATCCTTCTCGCTTGTAGTGTTGTTGAGCCACATATCCCCCATCTTGTAACTGTGCATTTGGTTTCTTTTTCCTAGGTGCAGAACTTGGCATATATCCCTATTAAATTTCATTCTGTTGTTTTCAGCCCAGCACTCCAGTCTATCAAGGTCACTTTGAATTTTGTTTCTGTCTTCCAAAGTATTAGCTATCCTGCCCAATTTTGTGTCATCTGCAAATCTGATCAACATTCCCTTCACCTCCTCCTCCAAGTCATTAATACAAATGTTGAAGAGCACTGGGCCCAGGACTGAGCCCTGCAGTATCCCTCTCATTACCTCTCCCCAGTTTGAAAAGATCCCATTGATAAGCACTCTTTGAGTCCGATTCTGTAGCCAACTGTGGATCCACCGGATCGTTGTTTCATCTAGCCCACTTTGAGCTAGTTTGCTCATCAGGATATCATGGGACACTTTGTCAAAAGCTTTGCTGAAGTTGAGATATATTATGTCCACAGCATTCCCACAGTCACAAGGAAGGTTACTTGATCAAAAAATGAGAACAGATTCATCTGGCAGGATTTGACAAATCTTGACAAATCCATGTTGGCTTTGAGTAATACCTGCATTGTTTTCAAGGTGCTTCCAGATGGATTGTTTTATCATCTGCTCCAGAATTTTCCCAGGGGTTGATGTCAGACTGACTGGTCTGTAGTTCCCAGGTTCCTTGTTTTTACCCTTTTGAAGATAGGGACAACATTAGCCCTCCTCCAGTCAGCTGGCACTTCACCCGTCCTCCATGATTTCTCAGAGAGAATAGACAGTGGTTCTGAGAGCTCTTCTGCCAGTTCCTTTATGACTCTAGGATGCAGTTCATCTGATCCTGGAGATTTGAGCTCATTCAAAGTAATTAAGTGTTCCTTGACCATATGCCTATCGATCTCAAGCTGCAATCCTGCCCCTTCAGCCTGTACTTCACCTTTGCCAGCGGGGTCATAGACCCTCTTTTGGGAGAAGACTGAGCCAAAGTAGGAATTGAGCACCTCTGCCTTTTCTTTGTCATCTGTTATCATTTTGCCATCCTTATTTAATAGCTGAACCACATTTCTTTCCTCTGTCTTTTACTATGCACGTAGCTGAAGAAAGCCTTTTTGTTGCTTTTAGCATCCCTCGCTAACCTCAGCTCGTTCTCAGCTTTAGCCTTCCTGACACCATCCCTGCAATTCTTTGCTACCTGCCTGTACTCTTCCTTTGTTACTTGGCCTTCTTTCCACTTCCTATATGTGTCCTTTTTTGTTCTCAAGGCATCTCTAAGCTTTTTGTGAAGCCACATTGGCTTCTTCTGTTGTCTTCCTCCTTTTCTCCTTGTTGGAATTGTTTGTAATTGTGCCTTGAGAATTTCCTTTTTTTAAAAGCTCCCACCCATCTTGGACTCCTTTTCTCATTAGCGTTGCTTGCCATGGGACCTTACTGATCATTGTTCTGAGTTTATTAAAATCAGCTTACTAAAATCCAGGGTACACGTTTGACTACACTCGGCTTTTGCTTCCCTTAAAACCAAGAACTCAAGTATAACATGGTCGCTCTCCCCCAGAATTCTTGTAACTGCTACTTTATCCACTAAGTCATCTCTGTTGGTTAGGATCAAGTCAAGGATAGCCAATCCTCTAGTTCCTTCCTCTACTTTCTGTAGGAGGAAGTCATCCACCACACAAGTCAGGAATTTCCTGGAGGGGCCATGTTTTGCAGAATTTGTCTCCCAACAAGTATCGGGGAAATTGAAGTCCCCCATTATTACTACATCATGCTTCCTTGAAACATTGGCTATTTGCTTTTCAAAAGTTTCATCCTCATCTTCTCCTTGATTGGATGGCCGGTAGTAGACTCCAAACCACCAGGTTCCTTTTATTCTTTGCTTCATTTATTTTGATCCAGATGCTCTTGAAGGGGCTACCAAGCACATCCTCCTGAATTTCTGTGCAGAGATATGTATTTTTCATGTATAGTGCAACCCCACCTCCCTTTCTGTTCCTCCTGTTCTTTTTGAACAAGTTATATCCTTCAACTGCTGTATTCCAGTCATGAGGGTCATCCCACCAAGTCTCAGTTACACCTATCAAGTCATAATTTCCCTCCTGTATTAAGAGTTCGTTCTGTTTGTTTCCCATACTCTGGGCATTAGTATATAGACGTCGAAGACCATGTGCTTCATCGTCTGGCTTTCTTCCTATATGTTTCTGCAGACTATTATTGGGTGCTATTAGAGCTGTTCTCTCTGTCGTGGTGCATGAGCCTTCATCCATTGTTACCCCCAACTTTACATCTCCCTTCCCCATTGGATTCAGTTTAAAGCCATCCTGATGTTCTTCACACTGTGGCCAAACACATTCTTCCCAGCCTTTGTGAGGTGCAACCCATCCCTTGCCAACAGCCCATCTTCCAGGAAATATAGCCTGTGGTCCCAGAATCCAAATCTCTTGCGCCAGCTCCACCTTCATAGCCAGTCATTCACCCAGAGTGTTTTTCTTTCCCTTTCTATCCCTCTTCTGACTCCTGTAAGGATGGATGAGAAAACTGTCTGGGCCCCAAAGTTCTTGAGTTTCCTTCCCAAAGCTTCAAAGACTGATGTGATGTTTTCATAGCTCCACTTGGTGGTATCATTTGTTCCCACATGGATGAGAAGAAAGGGATACCTATCAGTGGGCTTTATGAGTGCAGGCAACCGTTCAGTCACGTCTCTAATCCGTCCTCCCGGGAGACAACATACCTGGCAAGTCCATGGGTCCTCGCAACATACTTGGGTTTCGTTCCCACGCAGCAAGAAGTCTCCCACAACTACTACTCTTCTCTCCTTGTTGTTGTAGGCCTGGGTTTCATCACCTCTGCGTGACTGGCCTTCAGCCTCTTCCTCACTCTCATGCAGGTTCCCCTGTAATTCTTCCTCTGCAGGCTGTCCTCCAGTCTCATCCTCAAGTACCTGGAATCGGTTCAACAGCTCCACTGCTTCCACTGGTGCAGAGTGGCATCTAGTTCTTCTTGTCCTAACTGTCACCCTTTTCCAAAGAGTATCCTCTACTTAGGGATGTCAGAGAATTCCGCCACGGATATCAGTGAACGTGCATTCAGCCCCCTGAAATCCATGGCAGAACAGCCTGCCACACACACCCTGCCCCCCGTGGATCCCCCCCCACCGGGATGAGACTTACCTCTGGGCGGCGGCAGCTCCAGCGGCGGCAGCTGGTCTTCCGACTGGCTGCTGCCGCCACCATTTGCAGTCTCGTCTTTTTTTCTTTTTTTTTTACATCAGTGATAGGCTACGTAAAGACTTATGTAGCCTATCACGGCTGGGTTTTTTAAAAAAAGCGTACGCAAATGGCGGCGGCTACAGCCGCCACCATTCGCGTTCCTTATTTTTCACCATCTTAGTCTACGTAAATATTTACATAGACTAAGACGAAGACAAGAAAGGGGAACGCAAATAGCGCCCAGTACGCTATTTGCGTTCCCCTTTCTTGTCTTTTTCTTAGTCTACGTAAATATTTACTTGGACTAAGACAGCGAAAAATAAGGAACACAATTGGTGGCAGCCATAGCCGCCGCCATTTGCATACGCATTTTTGTTTTTCTTTACCCAGAGCCCTCCGTGGCCAGAAATCCAGCTGCGGATGACCCTGGCCTGGGCCTGGCTGGCTGCTCCACGGAGCCGCCGTAGAGCACAGCTGGCCATCAAGGATTCCGGGCGGGAGGACCGGATCGCCTCCCCCCCCACCATGAACAGAATCCGCGAAAAGGTAAGTGACTTTCGTACATCCCTACCTCTACTGCATTTTTCCTCACCTCAGCATTTCCCACTTCTGCCTCAGCTTGCTGTTGCTCTTCAAGCTTCTGGTCTTCACTTTGCTGTTGTAGTTACACCCTCCTGTCCAAGAACTCTTCATGTTCTCTTATTCCCCGGAGGTTTGACAGTCACTGCTCCAGTCCTCTTACTTTTTCTTCCAGCAGCATGATCAACTTGCACTTGTTGCAGGTGTAGGCCATGTTGTTCTCAGGCAAGAAAACAAACATTGCACACAACTTGCAGGTCACCACCACTGGAGAGTCTTGATCTTCCATAGCTTCTTTTCCCTTTTGTGTCTAGTTTTCTGATTGTTCTAGACTAGCCTGTGCCTGCTCCTCTACTCACTAGAGGCTAAAAGCAGAGTCCCACTGGTGTGTGTGTTACAAGAAAATAAAATATAAAAATGTTAGGGGCCTCCCCCTTGACCTCCCCTGCCGAAGTCCCCTGGCCAACTCCTGTTTGCTCCCCCTGCTCGCTCACTTTCTAGGAGCTCGCTTGCTTCTGTAGTCCCTGGACCAGCTGGAGCAGCTTCCTCTGCTCTGCTCAGCTGGGAGGCAGGAAACCCCCACTGCCTGAACCCTCAAGCCCCCTCACCGACCCCTGCCCCTACTCACTGGGTGGCCCACACTCACCCAGGTGGCCTCGTCAAGCTCTGTGGTTACCATTTTGGGGGAAATAAAATGGTGATCACAAAAATGTGCATACTTGTGTATGTACAAAAATACACATTTTGCGAATGAGCATATTTGCATGTGTGCAAAAATGCGCATTTTCACACATATGCAAATATGCACATTTTGCACTCACCATTTTATTTTTCAAAACATGGCAACCATGGAGCTCGATGGGGCTGCTGGGCTGAGTGCAGGCTGCTCACTGAGAACAGGAAGGGCTCAAGCACAGTCCAGGGACCAGCAAGTGGGGTCAGGGACTGGGAGAGCGCCCGGAGAACCTGGACAGGAGTGGGCTTGCACATCCCTAATTCTGACCAAGAGAAAACAATTATAGCCATTTTTAAAAAAAATCCCATGGTAGTCAAAAGTAGGGATGTATGAAAGTCACTTACCTTTTCGACGAGGGGATCCGCAGTAGGGGGGAGGTGCTCCTCACCTCCCCCCGAAATCCTAATCCAGCCAGCTCCACTCTGTGGAGATTCTGCAGAGCCGCCGGCCGGGGCCGCCTGCAGCCGGACATCCGGCCACTGGGCAGCCTTCCGGGGGGGGGGGGGAAATGGCGTATGCAAATGGCGGCAGCTACGGCGGCCGCCATTTGCGTTCCCTTTTTTTTGCTGTTTTAGCCTAAGTAAATATTTACGTAAGCTATTATGGTAGAAAAATGAGGAACGCAAATAGCGCCCACTACGCTATTTCCATTCCCCTTTCTTTCACTGTAATAGCTTATGTAAATATTTACGTAGGCTAAAACAGCAGAAAAAAGGGAACGCAAATGGTGGCCTCCGTAGCCGCCATTTGCATACGCGGTTTGTTTGTTTTCTAGCTTGCCGTGATAGGCTACGTAAGTATTTACGTAGCCTTTCACGGCAAAGGCAGCTACGCAAATGGCGTGGTGGCCGCCATTTGCATGGCTACCTTTGCCGTGATAGGCTACATAAATACTTACATAGCCTATCACGGCAGCCTGGCTGGACGCAAATGACAGCCGCTACAACGGCCGCCCTTTGAGTCAGCAGCAGCCGGCCAAGAGACCAGCTGCCGCCACCGCCGCCGGAGCCGCCGCCAGAGCCACCACCAGAGCCTCCAGAGTGTACGAAGCTTAACTTACGAAGCTTACCTGGGATGGAGGCAGCGGCGGTGGCTCCGGTGGCTCCAGCGGCAGCAGCTAGTCTTTCTGTCGGCTGCTGTGGCTGCAAATGGTGGCTGCTGTAGCGGCCGCCATTTGCGTCCTGCCGGGCTGCCATGATAGGCTACGTAAATATTTACGTAGCCTATCACGGATAAGAGCAGGGATGCATACGGCAGCTGCTACACCGTTTGCACCGCTGCTCTTTCTGTGATAGGCTATGTAAATACTTACGTAGCCTATCACGGTAAAGGCAGCCACGCAAATGGCATAGTGGCCGCCATTTGCATGGCTACCTTTACCATGATAGGCTACGTAAACACTTATGTAGCCTATCACGGAAACAGCAGCGGCTCAAACGGCGTAGCGGCCGCCGTTTCAGTCCCTGCACTTTGCCGTGATAGGCTACGTAAACACTTACGTAGCCTATCATGGCAGCCTGGCAGGACGCAAATGGCAGCCGCTACGGTGGCCACCATTTGCGTCAGCAGCAGCCCGGCCATGGCCGGAACTCCGGTTGCGGGTGGCCCTGGCCTGTGGCTCCACAGAGCCGCCGCAGAGCAGAGCCAGCCAGGGAGGATTCCGGGGGGAGGGACAGAGCACCTCCCCCCCACTGCGAATCACACCTGCGAAAAGGTAAGTGACTTTCATACATCTCTAGTTGCCATCTCCACAGTTCTGAACACAAGGAAAGGGACTCTGGATTCCTGGGTACCTAACCCAGACAATCCTTTCATGGGGTTCCAACCCCAGACATGGAAAGGGAATGATCCCTGGAATGAACCCATCAGGCAATCAGGGGATAACTTATTGAAAGGCCTAACAACCCACACCCATAGAGAGTCCAACTCTGAATATTTTGTTGTTAACTCTAGGTTACATGGTCAAAGCCCACCAAGATCAAGGAAAGGGCTTACCCACACACACAAGGAGTTCCAGGCCACCACTTTCGCATTGGCAACTCCACGCTGCATGAGTTCTGGCAGAGGGCAGTCCAAAGGTCATAGATCAAACTCAGCCTGCCGCACACTGACCTGACTACAAACACAGACACACAATCCACAGCAACGAGAGTTCAAGTCTATGAAAAGCCTCACAGTACTTTTCATGGCAAGTCCTTAAAGTTCCAGTCCATGCACAGAGTGCCTCCAAAAGCCCAGACAATGATGGACCCAAACAGAGAAGGCTTCGGGAAATGAAGACGAGATGTTCCTAGCAAAGGTTCTTCTCCTTTACATCAGCTTAAAGGGAAGGTATGACTGTAGGACACCCCCTCCAGATCCCTTGACAGACAAGGGCCTTTAGCCTTTCAGCAAAGCCCCTGTCTAAACAGGGGAGCACCGCTCAGCCCTCCAGCAGTGAGGCTTCAACCTGGGCAACCCTTCTGCAAACCCCACCTCTGTCAGGTCCTCACAGACAGCTTCCAGCCTCCCTGCCTGCCAAGGCCAGACCAGCAGGTGGACAGGGAGTCGGTGACTCCCCCGGCTCTGGTCTAAGAACACTGACAGAGATAAGCTCACACAGACTCTGACATTCCAGAGGCTGAATAGGCCCAAGCCCTTCCAGGCTACTTCTAATCAAATCCTGGCTATAACTTACAAGGCCCACTGCAGTACTGAAGCTGGGCCCTGACACCACCCCTTCCCTCAAATCACCAATCATTTGGTGGTTTCCTGGCTTCGTGCAGCTTTTCCCCCATTCTAAAAGGTTGAAATGCCTCTCTGAAGGCTCAGCGACTGGCAGTAAAGAGCTTTAAGTTAAACTATGCTGGTATTTGGGGGGATTTGGGCTTTGCCTCTGGCCCCGCCACCATTGAAATGTGGGCCCTGAGAGTTTCTTGAAAAGGGAATTTGGTCTTCAGAGTGAAAGAGGCTCTGCACCCCTGGTCTATAGCAAAGTTCCAGTCCACCTGCTGGAAGCTGCTTTGGATCCCAGAGCTCAGAGATCCATCAAGACAATTGCCTTAGTGCAGTCGGCTCAGATGGCTCTTGCACCACAGTAAACCTTGTCACGTGTATTCATAAGCACCTCCCCTTCCAGGTGGTGTGATCAGACCATTTTTCTTGGGTTTGTGCAGGAGCGTCAGGGCTGGGAAGTGGGTAGCGGTCTGAGATGAGCTGGGAACTAGGAAGTGTTGGACAAGCCATTAGCCAGTGCGAAGAGTAACTCACAACAACACAGGAATACCCCAGAGCTAAGGAAGACCTTTCTGCTCAAGCAAAGCTTCAGTGCAACAGGAAGCCCGCTTCTACTCTTTCCTGTCCAGGAAGATCCAATACTCAGCCTGGGTGGCAGGGTCAGTCCAATGCCTAAACTGCCGAGACAGATGCTGCAACTTGCAATTCAGTGGCTCACCTCATGGGGCAGCTGCACACAAATCCAAAGACTCCGAGTTCAAGCCCCAGCAGCTTCGGATAAGGTGGTAGCTGCACATGAAATGTGAGGCCTATCATACTGCAAAAGCCTTTGGAACAGTTTCAGATTCCAGTAAGTCCCCTGTCCTTTCTGTCATAATCCACCCATAGCTAGAACATGATCAGGGGAATTGTTCTTGTAAGCAACCCTTTCGAAAGGTACTCAGTCTTGTGTCTGGTCAAGCATTTTCAGGAACAGAATTTGTAAGGCTTGAGAATGCACAACCAGGCCAGCCCTCGATGTTCCTCCACCATTTTAGGGTTGCCAAGGCTTTGGCCCTGAGACTCAAGTTTGGGGGTTCATTCTGAGGGAGCTGATTTAGCCAATGCAGTACTTTGGTGCACCTTATGGCCACCTCTAAGCCAGGGATCGAGAACTGTCACTCTCCAAACATTGTTGGACTCTACTTGAGCATTTTATATCCTAACATTTTAATATGTGCCTGGGAGGACTATTGGGCAACTCAGGGGGTCGGGGAGGTGCCACTATAACTGTGGTCATGGGCAGGGGGAGGTATGGCGTTGGGGGATTAACAGGCCAGCTGAGGAGAAGAGGGGCTAGACACCTTCCAGCTGTCCCCTTCTGGTTCTTCCCCCAGCCTGATGGTTCCTGGCAGCCTTACCAGTCTGCCCTCAGGTCTGGTGGTGCTGCTGCTGAATGCCAGGTCGGCCCAAAATAAAATCTCCCTCATCCATGATTTGATTGTGGATGAGGGGGCTGACCTGGCATGTATTACTGAGACCTGGGTGGGGGAACTGGGAGGGGTCACACTCTCCCAGCTGTGCCCTCCTGGGTACTTGGTGCAGCACCAACACCAACTTGAGGGTCGGGGAGGGGGGGTTGCCGTGGTCTAAAGGAATTCAATCTCCCTCTCCAGGCTTCCTGCTCATTCGAGTGCAGATCTTGAGTGTTTGTACCTTGTGTTGGGTACCCGGGACAGATTAGGGATTCTGTTGGTGTACCGCCCACCCCGCTGCCCATCAGACTCCCTGCCTGAGCTGACGGAGGTGGTCTCGGACTTGGTGTTGAGGACCCGTAGGATGATGGTCCTGGGGGATCTCAACTTCCATGCCGAGGCCGCTGTATCTGGGGCGGCTCAGGACATCATGGCCACCATGACAACCATGGGGCTGTCCCAACATGTTATTGGCCCAACGCATATAAAAGGACACACGCTTGATCTGGTTTTCTCGACTGGGCAGGAGGATGGTGATCTGAAAGTGGAGGAATTAACATCTGTCCCTTTGTCATGGTCAGATCACTTCCTGCTGAGGTTTAGACTTCTGGCGGCCTTTCCCCTCTGCAAGGGTGGGGGACCTATTAAAATGGTCCGCCCCTGGAGATTAATGGATTCCGATGGATTCCAGAGGGCTCTGGGGGATTTTCCTGCTGGTATGGCTGGTGCTCCTGTCGAAGCCCAGGTCGCTCTGTGGAATGCAGAGATGACTCGGGCGGTTGACACGATCGCACCCAAGCGCCCTCTCCCTCTGAGCAGAGCCCGGCCAGCTCCTTGGTATACACCTGAGCTGAGGGCAATGAAGCAAGAGGGGAGACGGCTAGAACGCAGGTGGAGGAAAACTCGTGCTGACTCTGACCGAACACAGGTAAGAGCCCACTATCGAGCCTACTCTGTGGCGGTGAGGGTGGCAAAGAGACAGTTCTTTTCCACCAGCATTGCATCTTCTCAGTGTCGTCCAGCGTAGGGATGCACGAAAGTCACTTACCTGGTCTCGCAGCTTGCTTCGCGGTGGGGGGGAGGCCCTTCGCTGCTCCCCCCGAAGTTCAGGCCGGGCGGGGAGGCTTCCCTCCTCGCCCGGCCGAAATTCAGGCCGGGGGGGAGGCTTCCCGCCTCGCCCAGCCGAAATTCAGGCCGGGGAGAAGCGCCCCGTCTCCCCGGCCGCGAACTTCAAAAGAAAAAAAAAACGCCCCTGTGATAGGCTACGTAACGATTAACGTAGCCTATCACGGCTAGATCTGCAAAGTCAGCCATGATAGGCTACGTTAATCGTCACGTAGCCTATCACGGGTGACTTTGGGGGGGAAAAAAAAAGCGCGTACGCAAATGGCGGCCCCCATAGGGAGCCGCCATTCGTGTTCCTTATTTGGTCCCTGTAGTCTACATAAAGATTTACGTAGATTACGGCGAAAATAAGGGCAACGCTAACTTTGCAAATCTAGCCGTGATAGGCTACGTTAATCGTTACGTAGCCTATCACAGGGGCGTTGTTTGTTTTTTTTACTTTTCTTGTAATGGCGGCGGCGGCAGCCGGTCAAAAGACCGGCTGCCGCCCCCGCCCCTGATGAAGACCTGCCGAACCGCCGCCGGGACCCGCCTCCGGGAGGGACATTCATGAAAGGTAAGTCCCATCCCGGGGGGGCGGGGGGGGCGGAGAATTTCTCCCCGAACAACCTTCGGAGGACCGAATGCGTTGGCACTCGGCCCCCCGAAGTTTCGGGGAGAAATTCTCCCCCATCCCTAGTCCAGAGGAGCTTTTCCGAGTGGTTCGCGGCCTGTTACATTCTGGGCCAGGGAGAGAGACGGTGGAACCCTCAGTAGCACGCTGTGACAGGTTTGCACAGCACTTTGAGGATAAAGTTGCTCAGATTTGTCATGAATTGGACACCACCATTAATGCAGTTACATTGGGAGAGGCGTTCAGAGCACCGTCTGGTCCAGTTTTATTGGATGAGTTTCAGTTACTGAGGCCTGAGGATGCGGACAAGGTGCTTGGCCAAGTCCGATCGACCACTTGTGTGCTTGACCCTTGCCCTTCATGGCTTATTATATCAAACAAGGACTTTTCCAGCTGCACTGGCTGCCAGTCCATTTCCGGGCCCAATTCAAAGTGCTGGTGTTAACATTCAAAGCCCTTAATGGGTTACCTGAAGGATCGCCTCCTCCCATATGTGCCTGCCCGGACCTTAAGATCATCATCAGCGGCCCTTCTCCATGAGCCCCTGTCAAAGGAAGTGAGGCGGGTGGCTACTAGGAGGAGGGCTTTTTCTGCTGTGGCACCCCGGCTCTGGAATGAGCTCCCTAGTGAGGTTCACTTGGCGCCTACATTGTATTCCTTTCGGCGCCAGGTGAAGACCTTTTTATTTTCCCAGGCATTTTAGCTTTCTAAATTTTTATCTTTGCTGTTTTAAATCTGTATTTTAAACTCCTGCACTGCTGCTAGATTTTATTGTGGTTGTATTGTTATATTGTGGTTTTAATGTTCTATATATTTTAAATTGTTTTATTGTGTGTTTGGTTTTAATTTTTGTGAACCGCCCAGAGAGCTTCAGCTATTGGGCGGTATAGAAATGAAATAAATAAATAAATAAATAAATACTCCAGCTCTGATCAGCCTCAGCCTGGATAGCCTGTGGTCAGGGATCTGTAGTCCAACTACATCTTGAGGGCCACAGGTTCTCCCACCCCTGCTCGAAGCATGCAGCTGTGTATAAAAGGAAACATTTGGAGCCCTTAGAAATGGCAAGGTTATGTATGGCCCAAGCCATTTAGGGCCCTATACATAAAAAAAATATATTTATTTATTTATGTATGTATTTATGTATTACATTTATATCCTGCCTTTTTTCCTCCTTAAGGAACCCAAAGCTGCATACATAATGTTCCTCCTCTCCATTTTATCCTCACATCAACAACCCTGTGAGGTAGGTTGGGCTGAGAGTCTGTGACTCGCCCAAAGTCATCCAGTGAGCTTCCATGGCCGAGTGGGGACTAGAACCAGGATCTCCCAACTCCCAATCCAGCACTCTAACCACTACACCACACTGGCTCTTCAGTGTGGACATCAGAATATTGAACAAAACATCTGCCCCTGTAGGATGAGGAACCTTCGGCCTGCAGGATGAATGTGGCTCTGAGAGGTTCTCCATCCATCCTGCAGAGCTTTCCATCCCAAGCCCCTCCTCAGAGCCCATATTCTCTCTGCAGGAAAGGAATTCCCATTGATATCTCCAATCACTGATCAGAGATAACAATGGGAATTTCCTTTTGTGCACAGTGTGCCACCCTGATTGGAATGGCATGCAGCAGAGGTGCCCAACTCAGCTGGCACTTGGAGGAGCCACTACTCCAGGCACTAGTCAAGTGTTTTGCATACCACTCACATCAGGAGGGCAAGCAGTGCATGAAGGAGGTGCCTGAGTCAGTTGGCACCTGGAGGAGTGGATGCTTCAGATGCTGGCTGAGTTCCTTTCTCCGTGACTCTTTCTGTGCCTACTTCTTGGAGGACGTAGGGTATTTGGCATACAAATGCCCAGACTGATTTCCCATGACTTTTAATTTCCATGATTAAAAAAAAAATGAACATTAAAAAACAAACCACAAGGCACTACTTTAAAGATCCTATGAACCCTCATTATCTCAAACACATCCTTACCTCTCATAAGCGAGTAGTATGGATTGCCCATTCTGAAAAAATGTTTTCACAGTTATGCAGCCATGAGAACCTTTCCACCGATGCAAATTGATGTCATGTTGGAACCAGGCCCTGTTCTCCTTTTCACATTCATCTACTTAAAAGACCCTCAACTTCTTATGGCTGATTCGCTATATTTTGTTTAGTTCTAGATAAGCTGCCTTCTTGCCTCATGCAACCTTAGAAGCTTTTGTTACAAACACCATGCTAACTTTTTTTCTTTCCATCTGAACAATGTACCCAGGAAGACACTGCTCTGTGGGTTCAATATGGTTTCCATCTGAGTAATTGATAACAGATTTTAAACACTTCTTAATCAGGACTTCAAACACATGGCTGAAATGATTATATCTCAGCAGCTTGGAATGTCTTCCATAACTAAAGGGGGAGGGTGGGGGGCACTTTAAAAGCAAAATTTGAATGTACAAAGAACAATGCAATACCCTCAAGATAAATTGCTACAGGAGTCTGCCTGTGAAACGCTGTCATTGATAGCATTCCTTGCAGCTGCATTTAAATCAGATCTTTAGAGATTCAAGAGAAGTTTATTTCCAGGCTCCAGAAGAGCAATTTGTTCAAAAATCTGCAGGGAAATTTATGACATTTTGCCAACAGTAGTGCAGCTAGGGCTGGACCTCGGGTTCTGAGTGCAGAGCCCTGCTGCCCAGGAGGGGCCAAACATCCACCAAGAGAATGGGAGGGCCGTGACAAACAGGTCTGGCATCATTACCTAAGTAAGCATGGGCATGCCAGGGTGCACCAGGGCTGATGCTGCTCACTGCAACATCCTTTCTTCTTCTTTTTAATAACATGTTATACCCAGGGATGGGCTGGCTGGACATATGCATGATGGCAGATAACTCATGATATTATTTTTATTTTTTTAAATATATTATCATTTTTCACATCAAAATGGTGCTTATTCCCAAGTAAATAGATTTAGCACCAGGGCAGAAGAAGCAAACTCCCTTATAATCCAATAGTCAAGGATGGGGCCATGATTTAAGTGAGTTGAAAATACAAAACTGCACACGCTCAGAGATATTTTTCTTAGACAGCAGTCCTATGGCCATTAGACAGTGACAAGAGGGCCATAGGATTTTTCAGTTTCTGGGCACAGAGCTTGGAGCCAGGGCTCCCCACCCCATCCCCCACCGCCTCATAGGTGGTGCATTCTCTCCGGTCTCCTCACTCAGAAACGGAGCACAGAGAGGGCAAAAAGGGGGTGTTCCCATGTAGGGATGTACGAAAGTGACTTACCTTTCGTGGATTATGTTGATGGGGGGGAGGCGCTCCGTTCCTCCCCCCGGAATCCTTGAACAGCCGGCTGTGCTCCGCGGCAGCTCTGCGGAGAGCCGGCCAGGCCTGGCCAGGCCAGGCCAGAGCTGTCCGCAGCCGGATTTCCAGCTGTGGAGGGCTCTGGGTAAAAAAAAAAACAACAACCGCGTACACAAATGGCAGTGGCTACAGCCACCGCCATTTGTGTTCCTTCTTTTTGGCCGTCTTAATCTACGTAAATATTTATGTAGACTATGATGGTGAAAATCAAGGGGAACGCAAATAGCGTAGTGGGCGCTATTTGCATCCCTTTTTCATTCACTGTTTTAGCCTATGTAAATCTTTACGTAGGCTAAAACGGTGAATTAAAAGGGGACGCAAATAGCACCCACTATGCTATTTGCATTCCCCTTGATTTTTGCTGTCATAGTCTACGTAAATATTTATGTAAATTAAGACGGTAAAAAGAAGGAATGCAAATGGCGGCGGCCGTAGCCACCGACATTTGAGTACACATTTTTGTTTTTTTTTAAACCCACCCCCAACCGTGATAGGCTATGTAAAGATTTACGTAGCCTATCACATCTTTTTTTTTAAACCTAGCCATGATAGGCTACGTAAATCTTTACGTAGCCTATCACATCTTCTTTTTTTTCCTTTCACAAGCCTGGAAATGGCGGCGGCAGCAGCCAATCGGAAGACCGCCCGCCGCCGCCGCCCGGAAGATCCGCCCCAGGTAAGTCTCATCCCAGGGGGGATCCGAGGGGGGGCGGGGGGGCAGGCCATTCCGCCACAGATTTTGGGGGGTCGAATGCACTGGCATTCGGCCTCACCGAGATCCATGGCGGAATTCTCTGACATCCCTAGTTCCCAGGGGCGGGGAGGGGAGGAGACCATGGAAGCCTCTTTACATGGCTGCCTATGAGCCACACACAGCCTCCTCCCCTCCCACTCTGATGTGTGCCAGCTAGACAGCTGAAATCGCACATCTATCCAAAAATGCAGGGTGGCCAGAGCATGGAGGAGAGGATTCCCTCTGTGCTCCAGCCACCCTGCATTGGATAGGCATCAGCTAGGCATGCTGGAGAAATTCAGGAAAGACTGAAATGAGCTGAGATTTCTAAGAATCCAACCTGTGGAATCCGCTGTGGACCGATCTCCTCAGGCCATGTGGAGTCCATGGAGTTTCGGATCTTTTTTTTCTACTTTCCCATATTTTATGCATATTTATTCATAGAAAAACACACAAGTTTCTGCTGAAGAGAAGAAGTGGAATGGGATGGGGGACAATACACTAAATGTTATGTACTAAGGTAAATTATGTAAATTGTTACAAAATCTCTTGCATAATTATTAGTGTATTTTTCCTCATGATGAAAAAATAATAATTCGCATACATCTGTAAGCAGACAATGGAACGAAAGGTGCCTGACAATCTGCGAAACACAGATGGAGTGGATTTACACAGTCCATACATCTCTAGCATCAGCCATTCAGCCTCCATGTTCAGAGACTGATGTCTATCCTGATAGGATTGCACCTTTAAATGGTTTTGTTTTGTTTTTCTCCTCTGACATGTCAAGAATGTAGAAGCAGTTGCAAATCATGGGATGGCAGTGGAGGAGGAGAATTTGTGTGTGTGCTTCATGACTGATGTAATGCACGTGGCCATCTAAAAGGGGGCTACGTCTGTAAGACAATTAGCCCAGGGTCTAAAATTACCTAGCCGCACCACTGTTTGCCGTTATTTTCTTAGAACCATAAGTGATGAAGGGGAGGCCAAATGACAGTATTTACAATGTAGGAGATGCAGGATTGGGCCATTTTGCCCCAGTTCATACATTCAGCTGGTTGTGGCTCTGAAAAAGAACAGATGCTGTAGGGTGTCAGTGGAGCCTCCCTTCCTCCATGAACATAGCCAAGGTGAACCAGGCCATTCATATGAGTGACTGGTCATGTGGAGGCAGAAATTCTCTCCCTCAAAAAGGGGAAAGAATCACGTCAACTGCACTTCTGCCCTATCAGGTATACTCACATGAAAGGTTCTGGTCATACCAGAATCAATCTGCGTAGAAGAGGAGCTACTGCTGTTCGTCTACCACCCTGTTTATACACCTCAACCTGGCTGAATGTATGAATTGGGGCACTTCATGAATTGGGCACACTTTCACAAGTGTTGTGAAGCTCCTTCTTTAAATCAATGACGACTGGATGCATTCTTTGAAAAGTAGGTCATAGTATTTAGCTCCTCGTGATGCAGAATTTGGAGTGCCTGAGTACAGAATGGTAAATCTTTAAGAGCAGAATATACCAAGCCTGCATCATAAAGAATGATGCTGCTGAATTGCATAATTAGCCAGCTCATTGGTTGAAACCTATCAGTTCGTAATATTCGCTTTTGTAGCGAATCTGGATTATGAATTCTCTATTAAGTTCAGAATTGATTGCAAGCTTCAGAGCATGTGCAATAAAGTAGTACACAGATCCATGTCCTAAATTTTCAGTCTTCCTACCACTTAGACTTGCACTCAATATGCCAACAAATTTGGAACACTCAACAATGGCCGCAAGACTGGAAAAGGTCAGTTTACATTCCAATTCCAAAGAAGGGCAATGCCAAAGAGTGTTCAAACTACCGTACAATTGCTCTCATTTCACATGCCAGCAAGGTGATGCTCAAAATCCTACAAGCTAGGCTTCAGCAGTATGTGAACCAAGAACTACCGGAAGTACAAGCTGGGTTTCGAAGAGGCAGAGGAACTAGAGATCAAATCGCCAACATTCGCTGGATCATGGAGAAAGCAAGAGAATTCCAGAAAAATGTCTATTTCTGCTTCATTGACTACGCTAAAGCCTTTGATTGTGTGGATCACAACAAACTCTGGCAAATTCTTAAAGAGATGGGAGTACCAGACCACCTTACCTGTCTCCTGAGAAACCTATATGAGGGTCAAAAGCAACAGTAAGAACCGGACATGGAACAACCGATTGGTTCAAAACTGGGAAAGGAGTATGACAAGGCTGTATATTGTCGCCCTGCTTATTTAATTTATATGCAGAGTACATCATGAGAAACGCCAGGTTGGTTGAATCAGAGGTCGGAATTAAGATTGCCAGGAGAATTATCAACAATCTCAGATACGTAGACGATACCACCCTAATGGCAGAAAGCAAAGTGGATCTAAAGAGCCTCTTGTTGAGGGTGAAAGTGGAGAGTGCAAAAGCTGGTTTGAAACTCAACATTAAAAAAAACGAAGATCATGGCATCTGGCCCCATCACTTCCTGGCATGTGGAAGGGGAAGAAATGGAAGCAGTGACAGATTTTATTTTCTTGGGCTCCAAGATCACTGCAGACGGTGACTGTAGCCATGAAATTAAAAGATGCTTGCTCCTTGGGAGGAAAGCTATGGCAAACCTAGACTGCATAGTAAGAGACATCACCTTGCCGACAAAGGTCCGTCTAATCAAAGCTATGGTTTTCCCAGTAGCAACATATGGCTGTGAGAGCTGGACTATAAGGAAGGCTGAGCGCCGAAGAATTGATGCCTTCGAACTGTGGTGCTGGAGAAGACTCTTACGAGTCCCCTGGACTGCAAGGAGGTCAAATCAGTCCATCCTAAAGGAAATCAACCCTGAGTGCTCATTGGAAGGACAGATACTGAAGTTGAAGCTCAAATATTTTAGCCACCTAATGCGAAGAGAAAATTCCCTGGAAAAGACCCTGATGCTGGGAAAGATTGAAGGCAAAAGGAGAAGAGGATGGCAGAAGACTGAACAACAACATCAACACCACTTAGACCCCTCCAAAAAAAAACTTACTTGAAGCAGTCTCATTAGCTCTCCCCTCATTGTTGTTGTTGCTACAGCTCTGGCTCCAAGGAGAAGGAGGAGGATGGTGGGTCCATCTTCAAACTGGTTATTGACAATAGTGAGTATACATCAGATGATACCATCACACAGGCAGGCCACTTGAAAACAACCAATCAGAAAGGGGGCATATAATGTCGTGACCCATGATGTCATGTTGCACTATGTGGTTCCAAACTACAGGTCCCAAGAGGCACTTTGATATTGCACATGTGCAAAACTCGTATGCACAGAATGAGATTTTGGATTAAAGGAGAAGTCTCATCTGAGCTCGCATGGATGAATTCAGTACTTTCTGACTAAATAACAAATTCACTCGAGGTAAGTTCACCCATCACTAACCATAATGGTTATCAATGTATATGTGCATCACGCATTCCTGATTTGGGATAAGATGGCCTGTATCCAAAACCCCATGCATCTAGCGCCACATGCCCAAAAGGGCTTTGAACTTGTGTTTCTCACACCGAGGTTCCTGCTGTGCTGTGTGCCAAACCTGTTTTCAAACTGTCAGAAGTGTCAAAAGCCACTTGCGATGTGGCATAGGAGTCTGCCATTCAAAAGGGAGGGTGGGGAGCCAAAAGCCCCACTGGGTGTGCAGTATTTGATGGCCTTGGGTGCACCTAAAGTAAAGTATCCCTTTGAATCTCAGCCGATGCCTTTCCAATCTTGTTGCAAAAGAAATGCGAGGTGGTTTGTTTCGGGGGGGGGGGGAATAACATACAGTCTGATGAACATCAGTTTGATGTTCCAGATCTACAAGTAATTCAGTAGGAATCCTGTAGATGGCATAAATAAACCTTAGATTTAGTTCACCAAATCAACCAGAAATCATTAAAAGCAGCAGCCCTCCCAGTTCAAAAAGGAATGAGTGGGAGTATTCAGTGAAGACGTTGAAAAGCTTACGCACATCTCAGTTTAGAACCAAGCACAGGCTTTGGGGTTTAAGGCTCTTGTGGCTTCACTTTTTTTTCTCTCCAAAGAGAAATTATGGTTATGCAGAACTCAGATTATGCTAAAACAAGTGACACAAAATGTTGAAAATCTTCCATGTTAGCTTGAAAACATGAATTAAAAAAAAGATCAGTAGAGGGGCAAGAGAGAGAGAAAAGAATAACCATCTTAGGACGCAATCCTAACTAGATAGGCGGCAGCCTCCAAACTCAGAGGTGACCTCCTGTCCAAAGCAAGGCAGGAGAGGCACGGGAGGGGGATTGTTCCCTCTGCACCTCTCCTGCCTTGCTATTTTTTGCTAGACAGCCGATTGGATGTGTCGTATGCACAGTTCCGTTCTCCCCAGCCCTGAACGCCCCCTGGAATGCCCCTTTTCAGTCACTCTGTGCTTCTCTTATGACCACAGAGGACAGGGCTTCTCCGCACTGCCTCCGAGGCAGTGCAGATGAGGGGGGAGGTTGGTTTTCTGGGAACCGACCTCGGAGCGCAGGCTCTGAGGTTGGTTCCCGGAAATGAGCATATCCTATGGCCCCCTAGACAGTGTCTAGTGGCCGTAGGATTGCTCCCTCACAGTTTTAAAGCTTGCATTCAATCAAATATATGTCAGGGTCAAATTCTGTTTATAATTCTCTAGCTGTCTCTCTCTGCAATTAATCTTACTGATATAATACGATGCTGATCTAGCTCTAGTCAGATCCAATGACTGGTTGCCCTGAATGGGGAAGGAAATAGAGGTGTAAATTGCCATTCACATCAAAAGATGCATTGCATGCAACCAGTTCAATGGAGCGTGGATGAGCATGTAGTGTGATAGCCAGATATTCATCTGCATTGGTTGTGGATTGAATCTCCCTAGTTGGACTAGTGCATTATTTCCAGCAAGGACATTTTAGCCATGGTTTCAAACTAGAAATGTGTGTGGGTGTGGGGGGATTAGTTCAGTTCACATTTTACTTAATTTTGCACTTTCAAACCACTGTGTGAATCAAAACTCAGTTATCCTTCAAAATTCACACTTCTCCAAATGTTGCCATGGAGTTCTCCAGTCAAAAACTGCATAGACAAATGTGTATGTTAGGGGAAATAACATTACAATGCATTGTATTAGGACAACTGCTTGCATAATGTTTATATATTAGGCAAAATGCATGTATTAGGTAAAATGTATGCAAAAATTTTCATGCAAACTTTGAAAAAAATCTCAGAGTTTGGGATGAACTGAATTTAAGACTGGAGAACATCTCAAAAATCAAGATAAATCAAACTGAAAACTGACAAAGGAGAAACTGAGAGAAACCCAAATTGACTGATTCATCCATCCCTATTTCAAACCTGTTTTGACCAATTGTAGGCAACTTCTAAAAAATATCATGGAACAAACACTGTGAATATCAGACTTCTGATTGAAAATACAAGCATTTTTCAGACAATTGACAGAATCTAATGGGGCACTTGCATTCCCGCAAATTCCTGCAGCTCCGCCAACCTGCCTCCTTCCTGCATTTCTGCTTGACTTGGGGCTTCCTCTATGAAGTCCTAAATCACCTTTGCGTAAATGGTGGGTCCCACTTGGGAAATGGAATCAGTGGGACTCACAACTTGCAGAAGGGAACTGATGTGGTAGAAAGGAATCGGCATGGGCGTAAGCACCCCTTTGGCTTCTGCCCATTATGTTGAACACATAACTGGTGGGAGTGGGCTTACACATGCTTTACCCTCTCCCAGCCTCCACATGCTCAGCTCAACTTGTGCATAAATCCTAGGCATGTACTTATTTATTTATTTATTTATTTATTTATTAAATATATTAATCGCCCATCTGACTGGTCACCCAGCCACTCTGGGAGATGTACAACCCCCATAAAACAATTTAAAACAATAAAATTTTACCATAATTTTTTTTTTTAATACCCTAACCCACCCCAAATGCCTGCCTGAACAACCACGTTTTTAATGCACGATGGAAGCTCATTAAAGAGGGGGCATGACGGAGTTCCCTAGGGAGGGAGTTCCACAGAGTGGGGGCCACCACAGAGAAGGCCCTCTCCCTCGTCCCCACCAGTCTAGCTGTCCTGGCTGATGGGACAGAGAGAAGGCCATCTGAGGCTGATCTTGTTAAGCGGCCTGTCTGGTGTTGCTGGAGGCGCTCCTTAAGATAGGCTGGGCCGGAACCATATAGGGTTTTAAAGGTCAAAACCAACACCTTGAATTTGGCCCGGAAAACAACTGGTAACCAGTGCAACTCCTTCAGCACTGGAGTGATGTGATCTCGCCGGCGGCTGCCTTTAATCAGGCGAGCCGCCGCGTTCTGTACCAGCTGCAGCTTCCGAACCGTCTTCAAGGGTAACCCCACGTAGAGCGCATTACAGTAGTCTAAATGAGAGGAGACCAGGGCATGTACTACCGATGGGAGCAGATGGTCGGGAAGGAAGGGGCGCAGCCGCCGTATCAGATGGAGTTGATACAGCGCTGTCCGGCTCACAGCTGACACCTGAGCCTCCATGGACAGCTGGGAGTCCAAAATGACCCCCAGGCTGCGGACCTGGTCTTTCAAGGGTAGCCGTACCCCATTCAACACCAGGTCAACATCCCCCAGCCTCCACCAGGTACCACTGTACATACAAAGTGCTCTTTCCACATTGTTTGAAAGAGCCCTATCTTTGTACACATGCATGCATGTAGACATCTATGCACATATTAAGCTGAACTTGTTAAGGTCAAGAGTAGAGAGAATGCAGCCAATCTTCTTCCCACATGTTCAGTGTAACATCTGAAAAATGCTAACATCTGAAAAGCGTGTTGTCCCAAACACAGAAATGAAAGCAGAAGCATATCTCATCCTGTTCTGGTTCACACACTACACTTCTTTGCATAATCCCTGTTGTTGTTTATTCGTTCAGTTGCTTCCGACTCTTCGGGGCTTCATGGACCAGCCCACGCCAGAGCTTCCTGTCGGCCGTCGCCACCCCCAGCTCCCCCAAGCTCGAGTCCGTCACCTCCAGAATATCATCCATACATCTTGCCCTTGGTCGGCCCCTCTTCCTTTTGCCTTCCACTTTCCCTAGCATCAGCATCTTCTCCAGGGTGTCCTGTCTTCTCATGATGTGGCCAAAGTACTTCAGTTTTGCCTTTAATATAATTCCCTCAAGTGAGCAGTCTGGCTTTATTTCCTGGAGGATGGACTGGTTTGATCTTCTTGCAGTCCAAGGCACTCTCAGAATTTTCCTCCAGCACCACAGTTCAAAAGCATCTATCTTCCTTCGCTCAGCCTTCCTTATGGTCCAGCTCTCGCAGGCATAGGTTACTACGGGGGCATAATCCCTGTATCTGGGAAAATTTGCAGACACTGCATGTTCAGGATCTTCTCTTGAAAAGAAAAAAGGCAGTTGCTTCCATAGGCTTTAATGGGGCAAAAAACCAAAAACACTTAATAACTTTTGAACAGCTACTCAGAACTTCACCACACCATGAAGGACTGCCTTCCTTGACAAGCCTAAAAAAGGTACATCAGTAGTTTTCACCAACATTTCACAGAAATATATATGTCTTTCCAAAACTAGGAGTAAGAAGGATAAGTGTGTCAATTTTCAGCATTTCTTAACTTACTGCACCTATGGCATTTTGATAGGATCAGTTTGAAAATTGGCACAACTGTAGACTTCATCATGTAGACAGTTGATGCTAGGTTCCAAGTTATTAGCACAACACTTGTCATTTGTATAAGCAATAGAATATTGATGCTTATAGTGGTGGAACCTTTTTTTGCAATTTGCCTTAACTTAAGGACCACTACTGTACCTCTTTAATATATATGTATAAAATACATGCACACACAGGGAGAGAGTTTGCTTTTTATTGCTAAGCTGCCATGAGTCATAGGGTCAGAGGGCAGGATATAAATTCAGCAAGTTATTTTGTCAAATAAACATAATGGACCATTAATTGCTATTCAAGTACTAATTCCATATGCACAAATAGAAATTATCTTTCTGTTAAAGGCTCATTTCACTGTCAGATTAAGTCTTCTCTTCTTACAATATAAATCTGACATTGTACCATTGCTTCAGGGCTCTCCCCTTGCTAAATTTCTTTCCTAAATGAGAAAAATAATTCATCTATAAACGACCCTTTGCTGAAAATGGCCAATTTCTCTGCAGTTGTTGTTGTTGTAGTTGCTGTTGTTTTAAAACTTGTCTTTAGCAATTGGATGCATTTTGTCTGGTGTGAGCTATTTAGAAATGAGTACGATTGCAAAGGCCTTCTCTGTGAAGTATCAAATGATGTCAGGCACAGATGACAGCATGGAACTTTTCTCTCCAGACATTCAACATGCTGATGATGCCATTGCTCATATTTTTATTTTGTTTTATTTATTATTCCATTTATATCCCACCTTTCTTCCACTTTCAAGGAACCCAAGATGGCTTACATGGTCCTCTTCCTCCTCTCCATTTGATCCTCACAGCAACCCTGTGAGGTATGTTGGTGGAACCTCATATCATGGTGGAAGAATGCGTCCTCCACCTTACAGGTAACTTCTAGTGTGCACTGGGTGAACAAAACACCCAATCGCATGCAGGCCCAGTTGACTTAGTTCTTCCTACTCATAACGGGAAGATCGTGCAAACTGGTGTATTTTATTTGTAGTGGGAAGGAGAAGGAGTGAGCTCACACTTTGACAATATTAGCAACAGGGAAGGTAAGAAATGTGGGTTATTGCAATCAGCCACAAAGATGCAAGAACAGGACTAGCAAGCTTACAAGAATCATCACAAATAAAGCCCCAATTCCAGTCCTGGCTCCAGGTTTTGGAGGGCCTTTGGGCAAGACACCCTTAATGCCCCCCTCCCAAAAAGAAGAGCAAGTACAGAGGGCTGTCATCAGTGGGCCCCTGCTGGGGTGTGGGCCCTCCACAGGTGCCTGCCCATGCCTGCCCATAACGCCAGCCCTGCCTAGTCCATATTCTGAAGCCTTACACACACACACACACACACACACACACGAAGCAGCTCATTGCTACAGCCATGTGGGAGAGGTAATGTATATAGACTGAGGCATCTGATTCCCAGGAGGTCCCCACTCATGCAATTTCTACCCCACTTTTGAGGCAGACAAGCAGTGCATTAACATCACTTCGCAAATTAGATTGTCGCAGACAGATCTACTACAAGCTTTGCAGCACCATCCTATGCATATATCTACTCAGAAGTAAGTCCTATTAAGTTCAACCAGATTTACTCCTAAATCAGTGTGTACAGAATTGCAAGCTGAATGTGGAGTACTAAGACAGGAGAACCAGTGTCTCTGATGGATGCTTTTAAGCTAGCATGTGATATAGAGAGAGAAAATGCAAAACAGAATTCTAAAGACTTTGGAAATAATAATTCGCTTAAATATGATCCTTTCTTGCCTGCTTGCAAAATGTCTGTTTCAGGCAACATTTGGCTCTTTAAAAAAACAAAACCTTTTTATGCTCCACCATATTTCAGAGGCTCTTTCCAGCACTGCAATCATTTTCCCTAGAAACTGATGTAAAGCATGCATCAGCTTTGCATATTTTTGCCATGTTTGTTCCATCCTAAAGGACAAGGTGCAAATAGCTGCTACATGAATCTCATGTTCTTTAAACTGTGGGAGAAAGACAGAATTTGGCAGCCCACAACTACAGAAAACTACGTGGCAAGAGTGGGTTTTTAATTTAGTCTTTCTCCACTACCACATTTGGAGAACATTTTCTGTGTTTCAGCCTTCCAAAGTAATCATAAAGTAATGGAGCACACACTGGATGTGCATAGTTCTTTTAGCATTTACATAGCCACAGGAGAGTGGTCAGTGGTGTGGTACAGCCTGTTTAGTGCCTCAGTCATGCCCACTACTAGACATGCAGTGAAATCCTGCTTAAGGATGCAATGCTTCTGCACAAAGCACTTTAATGTATTTGACAGCATGCCTAGATTGAGAAGCTACCTCAGCTGTGATATAGTGACATTGCTCCTAGGTGTTGACCTAAGAATCACACCTTTGTCTAGAAACTCTCTTACTTATTTTTCTCCCATCTGACTTGGCGAGGAGAGTAGTCCTACTTTTTTTCTTAGTATATTGGCTACAACCAAGCATCCACGCATGATGCTTGGTTGTAGCCAATATACGTAATGGCTGGATTCAGACTATCATATCTCAGCTTAAGCGATATGAAGCATTAATTAAAAAGGAATAAGCCAGGATATGAAGCCATGAAGTTGTCTTAATATCCCAGCTTGTTTGAAAACAATTCGCTGTAGTTTCCCAATCTGGATGAAACAGGAAATTAATTCCTCAATGGAACACTTCCTGGTTTGTTTGCCAGGTCACGCTAATGTGCTGTGCGCAAGGCCAAAAGTCTCATTTGCATCTCAGTTTGTTGAGCCAAGATATGATGATCCAAAGGCGGCCATGGTTTCCAGCTATATAAGCAGAATTCCACAAGAGTATGGAGCTTACTACAGACAGGAGGCAGCAATGAGAAATTCCGGTGTGTGAGCATGGGATGGGTATGTTGGATCTGACCACCGGGTACATATGGCTTTTTATCCCATGTGCACAGATAACTCTAGGATAGAGGTAACTTTTATTCAGCATTACGATGGAGGATAACTCGACATGGGTTGCTTTCTGGTGGCAGCTTTCTTTATCATAACATGTAGTTCTACTAAAAAATTGTGTGTGTGTGTGTGTGTGCATGAGCAAATAAACAAACCAATATTTACTCTGCATGCAAAATAAGTCATCTGATTCACACAAGATTCTGATTTTTCAGACAGGGGAAATTGTCATTCTGTACATTCTGTTGGTTGCATCTACACTGCACGGGGAATGTGCACTTACTAAATCACCATTGATCATTGCTTCTCCAACACCTCACATTAAAATCTAACCTAGCCCTCATGCAACACAACTGTGCTTTATCAGAATAATCTGGCATTCATTCATTAATATTTCCAGATCTGAGTGCTCAAGACAACTTCCATAAAAGTGCCTAGTTAATGAGGAAATTTAACTAGGGCAAAATCATCCACTCTTAAAAGGCTGTTACAGATATTTTTTTTTTAAAGAATAGTTTGGTAAAGTGGTTATGATGGAATTATTCCATCAGTGCAGGCTGAATCTTGCTCTTCCCTCCTTCCATTAGTTCTATCCCTTGAATCCATGCTTGACTTTTATACTCTGACACTGAGAAGAAAAAATATCCCATTCTTGAGGTAGGACAAATCCCTGCCCCACCCCACAGCAATATCCATGTAGTGACATGAATCCTGATGGATCAATTCCTCACATGTGCAGGAGCTCCACTGCACATGTCCACCTGCACATAGTGCTTTCCAAAGAGGTGGTTGGTTTGTTTTTTACTGCTCCTTATTTATTATTTATTCTATATCCCACCTTTTTGCCAGAAAATGGCATTCAAGGTGGCTAACGATAAAATACAGGTTTTTAAAAAATCTGAATATAATATAAAAACAAAAAAATTAAGAATACGATTAAAAACACCTAATAAAAGAAATAAACAGCACCCAACCAATTAAAACCCCTTCTGCAACAGACCAGGTTATACATCAAAGGCCTGCCTGAATAAAAATGTCTTTGCCTTCTTAAAGACTGTGTCATTGAAGGCCATTAAAAAAAATAGAAAAGATGTTTTAAGAAAAGAGGAAACGAATAATGAAACCTTGTTCCAAGCTAATGACCATTCTATTTATGAAATGGTCACAGCAATGACAGCATGTACACACCTTCTCTCTCTCTCAGACCCAAATCATTGTGCCTTGCTCCTAACCAGGGGATGTATCTCAGTATCTGAGAGAAGCTGGTCAGGTTTGCTTCCCCATGGTGGTGTTGGCATTGCAGTTGTCAAATCACTGGGACTGACAATTCCTGACCACGGGCTCAGACCAATGGACTTCTGATCTATGACCCAGCATATTCCCTAAAATACTGGCTGGAACTCCCATTACTTGCAGTGTATGTTCACAGTGAACAGGCTTCCCATTCATAGGGTCACCTTCACGTACCTTGCCCGTTCATTGTGATTTCCTTCTATTGCCACAAATGGAGAAACCCTATGGGCAAGTGAGCTCTACGTGTGCACTGGGGCTCCTGCACACATGAGGAGTTGGTCCATTAGAGTTCATGTGACTACATGGATGGATATACAGGCGCAGGGAAAAGTACACTATTTGACAGAGGGCTTGCTAACTCCAAATCAAAGTTGTGCCTTTGAGAGCTGTGTAGCAAGCAGGAGTTTTCCAGATGTGTTTTGTCCTGTCGCAGTCCTACTGTGCCTGAAGAGCTTCTTCCTTCCATATAGCTATGAAAGCCACAAGAGCTTTCTTCAAAGCTAACTTTATTAGCAGTCCTAGCTGATATAACCCAGAGATCATCAAAGCACTGAATGAATGGCAGGAAATGGAAGATGGAGAGAAAATCAATAGCATCCAAACCAGTGTCAATAAAGATGATGCAGAAGACAGACAACTTAATTTCAAGCTAGCTGTTGAGCTTCTGCAAAGCCACTGTCAGGACCTGGGTCTCTGGGCTCATTATGAGTCTAAGGCAGAATTGGTATCAACTGAAGCTCCAGAGAGTGCCCTTGATGACCTAAGAAGCTACCTTACATCAGGGCAGACTATTTGAACATTGTCCAATACTTTGCCTCTCCAGAATCTCCGGCAGCTTGATTCTTTCAACTCAAGGGTGTGGAACCTTAGGCCCAGGGGGCCAGATCTGGCCCTCTGGGACTCCCCAGATGGCCATGCCCCTTCCCCTAGTCCCACCCCTTTTCCCCAGCCACCAATTATTGTGTGGTTTCCCAGTGTTTGTGCGGGGGGGGGGGTCTAAAAGGTTGAAATGCCTCTCCTAAGGCTTAGTTACTGCAGTAAGAGCTTTGAGTTACAATAGGCCAGTAGTTTTGCATTTTCCCCACCCCCTTTTACCTGCAGCCCTGCCCACCACTGGAACATTCCCCCCGAGAGCTTCTCTGAACAGGAGTTTGGCCCTTGAGCTGAACGCTGTTCCCCACTCCTGTTTTAACTGGAGATGCAAGGATTGAACCTGAGACCTGCATACAAAATAAATACCCTGCCAGTGAGCTACGTTCTCTCCCTCAGTCGGCCTTGATTGGGAGCTGTGTTTGAGCATAGCTGAGCAGTTGAGCCTCAGAGCGTTGCATCATTGTACCAGCAATGACTTCCACAGAATACCTTACACAAGAGAAGGAGGTGCAGTTATGACCCAGGTTATGGTCCATCAAGGTGTCTGGCTGGCTCCTGGGGGTTCGCAAAGACCTTTTGGGCCAGCCTTCTGCTTCTCCTCAATGGCTAATTATAAAGCTCTGAGCTTTCCAAGTCACTGAAGCTAAAAGGGACTAAACTAGGTCAGGACCCACTCTGGCAGTTAATTCTGGCAACAGAAACCTTCTGACCGGACTACTAATACCTTTTTTTGGTTGAATCTTTGTCCTAACAAGATTTAACAGCAAGTTCTTGTGACTTACAAATTAGGTGGGTTACATGTTTATAGTTAACTGTGTAACATTTACAATTACCTTTAAAACTGAGTAATCAGTAGAGATTTCCCAAATGCTCTCAGATAGGTTCTGGTGATGTTTAAAATATGAGGGAGGTGTGTGAAATTTGCTACTCATATTCAAACTCTCCTGGCTTCCCTTGAAATTCCCTGAGCATTTTGTCTACAAAGGCTCCTCTGAGTTCATTTCAACTTTTGTTTCAGGCAAAACAGTCATGACAACTTTTAAAATGCCATAAGCATCTGGTGAAAAGAATATGAACCTGGCATTTTCCAGACCCACTGAATTTGGTATACCCTTTAAAACAAATACATAGGGCTTCTCCACAGCAGGTTTTTTTTATCCTGCAACTTTACTGTGGCTTCTGCTTCTGGATGTTTGCAGGGATTAAGATTGGCTCCTTCACACACGCACACTTCCTGTTGTTGTTTTCAGAGGATTGGCTTTATCTGCAAGTTCTATATGTTTCATTATACATCCACTAGATAGCACTGTTGTTATAGTGCCCCTTCCTCTTTACACTCTCAAATTCAAGCTGCTCCAAGCCACTTCTTTTTATTATCTCATTATTTCCATTTCGAATAAAGCTGTGGAAATTATTGGAAAGCATGGGAGAGGTGCTGGAGTTTGACGACATCATGTAAAGGACCCACAGACTTCCATGAGTAACCAATCTCAATCGCAGGATAAAAGCCCCATGTAGAAAAGTGCATAGCCTGTTTCATTTTTTTCTATTTCTGTTGCTATGGCAATTCAGCTAAAGTATACTTTCTATTAATTTAGCCACAAGTAGAATGAACAGTAGGTGCAAAATCCCTCTTCATCCCCATACATAGATGGCTTTGGTAACAACCATTCTGCTTCTATTTTCCACCAACCAAAGAGCCTGTCTGGTTCGCCCTGGATGGAGACAGTTTTGAGTTAACAGCTGGACAGGGCTGTCTCATACAGGGACTCAACTGGTGCCTTGGGCAGCAAATGGGGGGGGGGCACAAATAATTTCCTGAAGGTGGTGGTGGTGGCACTCCAGATCCTCCCCACCTTTCTGGGAAGCCCCACTGGCTGCTTCTCTGCTGCATCAAATGCCACAGCAGAAGAAAAACAGCTGATGCATCTCTTCAGATTGCTTATCTAGCCAAAATGCCTGGTTTTGAGGGGTCCTTCCTCAAAGCAAACAAGAAATTTTGGTTGAGGTAGCCTTGACGATCACCTCTGTTGCCATGGCACAGGTGATCTCCAGAGCCACCACACCCAGGATGCCTTGTTCGCTTTCAGGAGGGATTCCTTGAAGCAAGACATTTAGGGGGAAGTGGGGAGAAGAGGAGGAAGCAGGTGGCTGAGAGAGGGAAGAGAAGAGGAGGGGAGAGTGGTAGAGGAGGAAGGCACTGGGATCAGGTAGCAGTTGGGGGGAGAAGAGGAGGAGGCTGGCCACTGGGGGGGGACGAGGGCAGTGGGGGAGGCAGGAAAAGGAGGAGGAGGAGGAGGAGGAGGGTGACAGCACTAGGGGGAAAGAGGAGGAGGAGAGCAGTGGCTTTCACTGCCGCCTGAGGCACCAAAATACCTGGAGACATGCCTGCAGGTGGATTTTAGATTTCCAGAAATGGATGAGCTGCAATTGTCTGCTACTATCTTGTTCCCAGTGGTCCTAGGGGTACTGATATTTGAAACCATTGCATCACCTACCACAGCCCCCACCAACCCGCGGAATCCCACCGGGATGGAGCCTACCTGGCGGTGGTGGCTGTTCCAGCGGCAGCTCCAGGTGGTCTTCTAGCCGCTGCCAGGCTGTGGCCGCAAATGGCGGCCACTACACCGGCCGCCATTTGCGTCCCTGCCAAGCCATGATAGGCTACGTAAGTATCTACGTAGCCTATCATGGCAAAAGGCAGGGATGCAAATGGCGGCTGCTACGCCATTTGCATTCCTGCCTTTTGCCGTGATAGGCTACGCAAATATATATGTAGCCTATCATGGCCTCCACAAGGACGCAAATGGCAGCCGCTATGGTGGCCGCCATTTGCAGCCAGCGCAGCCTAGCAGCAGACGGAAGTCCAGCTGCAGGTGGCCCCAGCCAGCAGCTCTGCAGAGTCGCCACGGAGCGGAGCCGGACAGGGAGGATTCCGGGGGGAGGGACAGAGCGCCTCCCCCCCCCACACTGCTGATGCCCCCACCCGGAATGAGGTAAGGGTTTTGTACATCCCTAGTGTGTGGAGATGTCTAGCAGCTCAGATTTAGAATGGGAACAGCCAGAACAGGGGGAAGCTCCCTCCCTAGTGAGCTCAGACATGGCAAGGCCTTCTTCCCAAGACCTTGACTCACAGATGGCTCAGCCTGAAGGCCTCCCCTTTCTTCCCCCATGAGAACCCAAGTTTTGGGGGAGGAGGAGAGTGAGGGGAGTGACTTGAGGGATGCTAGGGTCTGTCGCAGAGCGAAGTGGGAAAAGTTAGAGGTGGAGCTCAGACGTTCCACCAGGTTGGCTATGTGTGAAAGCCTATGTAGCAGAGAGCCACTGTATGGGAGGGGCATCCCTGCGAAGCTAGTCTGGCTGAGAAGTTCTTGTTCAGACTGCTGGCAACTTCTCTAACTTCCATTTTGGCTCCTCTATTGATATTCGTAATTGTGTGGATTAGCTGTTTTCATTGTAGTCTGAGAGTTTCCTAGAGTTTGCACTTGTAAGGAAGCTAGTTGTTAACTAATAAAGTAGTGAGCCTGAAGCCTGGTATCCTGGAGTGTGTTGATTGCGAAGGGGGAGGAATGTGACACTCTGATCTGTGCTGATCTTCCTTCTGATGCTAGACTGATATGCTTAGAGTTCCTGACATCACTTCCTACTTCCTTTTTCTTCATACTGTTGCCTCTCAGAGAGAAGATATCTCTTTGGGTCTACCTCCATCTTGAGTTGGGGACCTTCCTGTACAACATGCATTTCCTGAAATAAATGCAAGCTTTCTTCTACCTTTGACGCAGAGTCTCTAGTGTGATTTATCCAGGGTAAAGCATGATCCTTCAGCTAGGATTCCACACATCTCAGCCCTTGTCAGGTTCTCACTGTTCTGCCAACACTTTTCTCCCCTCTTTTACTCCCACCCACCAACCTGTTTTTTTTTTTTAACACTTTGCCCAATGACGAGATCTGGAGATCTCAAAAGCTTGCACTGTTCTTGCAATCTTTGAGTTGCATATAAAGGTATTACGCTATGTGGATTTTGGAATTTTTCTTATGGACAACATGGCTGCCTTTTGTTTCATTTTTTTGTAAACGTTCTGCTGTCATTCTCACACACCGTTAAAAATAACACGCTACTGTGTGCTCACTTTACAGCAATCCCACATGCAAACTAGAAATGAGGATGTACTAGGGAATTCCAATAGGAGTGGTCACAAAGGTAAGTGCCCCTAGCAAGGTGGAGGTGAACAGGGCCCTTGTGGAGAACATGGATAGGGAGACTTTTATTCTCCATCTCACATAATACTAGAGCCCGAGGTCATCCCATGAAGTTGATTTTTAGGAGATTTAGGACAGATAAAAGGAAGTTTTTATTCACCCAGCGCATAGTTAAACTATGGAATTTGCTACCACAAGATGTAGTGATGGCCAGGCCACCAACTTGGAAGGCCTTAAAAGGGGGTTAGTCAAATTCCTGGAGGAGAAGGCTATCAATGGCTACTAGGCTTGATGGCTATGTGCTACCTCCGGTACAAGAGGCGATATGCCTATGTATACCAGTTGCTGGGGAACATGGGCAGGAGGGTGCTGTTGTGATTGTGTCCTGCATGTGGGTTCCTGGTCAACAGCTGGTTGGCCATGGTGTGAATAGAATGCTGGACTAGATGGTCCCGCATGGCTCTTCTTATGTTCTTATGTTCTCTAAGTACTGCTGCTACTGGCACTTGACTCTTCCCTGCTCCAAAGCCCAGTAACTTACCTTACAGCACAGGAAGGAGGAAGGAGGCAGCAGTGGGTGCTCCCAAAGCCCCCACAGAGTGTCCTAAGAGGGATTTCTCTCCAGGAGAAATGACACAAATAGCATTATATTCCTGCAGGGAGTTCTGGGACAGGTAGTCCAAGTCCCATTCCCAGGAGGGAAAGACATTCTACCAGGGCCTTGTCAGCAGTGCCTGCCATATCCTCCAACCCCAAAGGAAAGCAATCAGGCTTTGAGGCTGGGGAAGGGGAAGGCAGTGTGGCAGAGATGGTCTCAAGCCTTTTGCAGGTACTTGAATCAGGCACTTGCAAAAATCTCAAGCTTCTGTGAACTCCAAGATGGGTGGGCAGAAAGTAGGTGTCCAGATTTTTTGGACTTCAACTCCCACCATTCCTGACCATTGGCCATGCTGGCTTATGGAAGTCCAAAACATCTGGAAATCTACCTTCTGCCCACCCCTGCTCTAATAGATAGCAGAACTATTCCATAGTAAATCAAGCACAGCACTACAGCTGTGCTAATAAACATCGGGAATGGATGTGTGATCACATGCTTCATCGGCCCCAAAATCACTTTGGGCTGCTCAAGTGTTCTAGCTAAATACTTGAAAATGGTTTTACAGGAAGAAAAGCCCCCCCCCCCCTTTCCAGTCTTGTAACAGGGAGTATCAGGAAGTGATGGGCAGGAGAATATTAGGGTTGCTCTTGCGTGCTTCCACATGATTCCTTTTGTCTGATATGGCCATCTTCTAGTTTACTCACTTTTTACAGAGCATCCACATTATGTAATCGTTAGCCTGTTCTGTTCCAGTGGTTTCTGATTAATCCTCCCATGGCTGGTTGGATGGTTTTCCAGATCTGACTTGTGCCAATTTGTTTTGGTTATAAAATGCAATTGCAGCACAAGGCTGTCCAGTGTTGGCATGCAAAATGAAATCGAGCTTTTCAGTTGTCCCATGCCTGTAAGGAGAACACTTCCTCTTTGCAAGTTCAGCCCCTTTTATTGCTTCCCATTAATCTTGGCTGGGAATTAGTGATGAATAGTGCCTCATTTGCACCTTCCATAGCCTAAAGGCCAAAACAGACATTACTTTAAATCCATATCCAGCAGCCATAGCTTTTTTTCATTTTTATTCTAGAGTGGGCACAAGGGGCCTGATCTGGATTGGGACCCTAGCATGGGGGATGGATGCAGGGGGGATGTAGGAGGGTCTAGGTTTCAGGGTAGCTAAAAGGGTTATTGAGACAATGTACAGTATGTGGATCACTTTAGCACTTAAAATTAGCACTATAATTAATACTACTATGACTACTGACCAAAAGAAAATATATTAGAGAGTAGGGATGCTGGATAAATTTGGGAAGGACTAAAATGAGCTCAGAATTCTAACAATCTGACCTGCTGAATCCACTGTGGAGCAACCCCCTCAGTCTGCGTGGAGCCTGCGTGGACTTTCAGATTTTTTTTTTTTAACTTTCCCTTATTTTACGCATCTTTATTCATAGGAAAATACACACATTTCTGCCGAGACAAGTTGAATGGAATGGGGGACAATATGCTAAATGTTACATACTAAAGTAAATTATGTAAATTGTTACAAAACCTCTTACGCAGTTATTTGCATATTTTTCTGCATGAAAAAAATAATAATTTGCATCCATCTGCGCAAGTAGATGACAGAACTAAAGATGCCTGACAATCCGTGAAACACAGATGGAACGGATTTTACACGGTCCGTATATCCCTGTTAGAGATACATTTCACTATATCTATATGTTGATTTCTGGATCAACATATAACAGTTCAAACAGGGCATTTTATTGAAGCCTAACTCTTAGCTCATAACCCCTCAGAACCATCAACTACCATTTCCCACACCATGATCCTATTTGTAAGAAGTAAGATCTCTGAAAAGAATGACATACAAAGCATGCATCATGCAGAGCCACATCTTAAAATTAATAAGTTCTTGAGAGAAAGAAAGAGAGAGAGAGAGAGAGAGAGAGAGAGAGATGGCTTAGCAAACTTCAAGGATGGTACCAGCTGCATTTCTCACAAATTGGGTCCTTTAGATAACTGAAAAAAATCAGACGATTAAAAAGGATGAAAAGAAAGCCTGAAGTGCATACATTTTGACAGACAAGATGAAGTTTTCCAAGGCTCTGATTAGAATGGTTCCCTGGCAATCACACTATCCTATACAATGCACCTCCTGTGTTTTGTTTCCAAGTCTGAATGAAGACACCACAGCACAGGAGAAATTATTTTGAATTCAAATGTCTCATTTTTAAGAATCACAGTTGGAATCAGCTATCTTAGTAGTGGGATATATTGATCAATAGTGTTGTGGCACCCCATAGAATCCCTTTTATATCACAAATGTTTCTTTGATTGCACCTTGATTGTATGGGGGGAATAGTCCGTTTGAAGAGACTTCAAAAGGGACAAATGAGAAAGTAGGTCTCTTAAATTACTCTGTTTCTATGGGAATTTCTTCATAGGTCTCCCCCGCCTCCTCTGGCTCTTGGATACACTAAACAATTACATCAGAAATCTACAAGCTATGTGGCACCCTTGTTTGCTCCCATGTTGATCCCTTGCTCATCTCAGGCAATCATAAAATAGAAGAATCTATTGGAGCATCGGTCTCAAATGCTAGACAAAAGTAAGGGACAGTAGCTGTCAAAATCAGGGTCAATCAAGGCCAAATGTGGGATGTGATCATGTGATGCACTACAGTACTGAGAGAGGGAGGTGCTCCCTAGGGAAGCGAGGTGTAGTTTCTCACACTGACCTATAGCTTAAGCCACTGGGGCCATTTCCCTTTTGCCCATCTTGGATCCAGGGGAAAAGCTGTTAAAGAAATAATTCTTCACTTGGTTTGAATATTGCCACAAAGATATCTAACGGAAATAGCATGTGGCACAGTCCTTCCAGAACTATTGTACCACCAGTACTGAGGACTCTCAGAGTGCCTTTTACCTGTTGTACTAACTTCCCATGTAGTTTAGTGGTTTGTTTCTGAATATGACAGAGCATCTGAACATAAAATCCCCTGCCTGCAGTCTGAAGTGGAACAGTCCTTCCTGGACTCTACGAAATGTTATTTCTACATGTTTGAGGTGACCCACTGATTTCAATCATCCTAATCATTGCTTGACTAATTGCAATCCATGCATCTGATGAAATAGGCTATGCAAGGTTATGATTTTTTTAAAAAAAAAACAACTAGGGTAGTATCAGATTACCTTAGAGACGCTCCTTTTTCTAAACATATTCAAAGAAATCTAAATGCACATCAAGTGTTTTGTAACCAAAATCATTCTCCTATGCTGGAATTCACCTTGTCTATTGATTTCTCTTCTCAGGTTTTAAAAGCAAAGGTAGTCTGTTGCGATTTTTAATTGACCGGAGGCATTGCGTATTGTGGCGGCTTCTGCATTATTAATAGGCCAGCTCAATTGCTCCAAGGGAAGGCTGCAAATCCGAACAACATTCTGACTGCACAGACACACAACAGTCAGCTTGCATTCATGTAAAAAGACTTTCTGCAGTCATATTCAAAGTGAAATAAGATGTTTAAAATCTTAAATCGTTTTGCTGGTTGTCTTCACTCTGGGAGAAATGGGTTGTTTGCTATTTTGGAACAGCATGTTGTAAGGAGAGAGCATTGAACAAATAAATCCCATAACTTAAGTTCTTATTATGTCTGCAAAAATAGATTGTGATATTGTAGGACACTTTACCTTAGAATGGAGGGTCAATTTTTCAGTTACGCAGCCTATTAAATAACCAACAATGTACTTCTACCAGCAGTTTACACATCCTGTGGAATTAATATTATAACTACCTTGGAATGTATCCTGTTCCAGAGCATTTGTCACTCCTCACTGGTATCTCCAAGGTAAAATGGTGCTACAACAAATAATTTTATACAACTGCTGGGACCTATTGTGTTGTAGCAGTTAAGAGGAAGAACTGCAAGCTCAAAGTCCCCAAATCTCACCAGAGCCAAAAATTCATTTGCCTTTGGCAATCCAGCATCATCACCCTGTCTAAAACATGGTATAAAAATACTGGCCTGCTCCACAGGGCTGTGGTAGAAACCATACACAGAACTCCATGAAGCACTTCAGGAAAAAAGAACCATAAAAATAATTGCCAATATTTGTGAAACAATTTCAGATAACCTCTTGAGCATCTATCCCTCTCTCTCTCTCTCTCTCTCTCTCTCTCTCTCTCTTTCTTTTTTAAGCTATGGTGTCAGGATCCTTCACCCTCTGCAAATATCACCCTCTTCACCCTCTGCACAACCATTTGGACTTCCCCTTCCAGGGTTTCACTGTTAATACACACATTGTATCTATGTACCGAAAGGCTTCTTCAGCCATACAGATACACAAAATCCCTACACACAGAAAACTAGAATATCAGGGAGAAAGCTAGGCTTGGACTCTTCACACTTGATTCTAGTTTTCTATGTGCACAGAGAGCTTTTTATAGCAAAGCATTCATTTCCCCACCTGGAGTCTGAAGTGGTACGGGTCGGGAACAGGTTTACTACATAATCTGCTGTCTATGTTACAGTGGTGCAGTTAGGTAATTTTAAACTCTGCATAGTCTTAAGGTGGGGGGGGGGGCTCCTTAGATGGTATTGGGTGAGTTCACACAACACGCTAACTCACAATCAGTGGTTGAGTGTGGGTTGTTGTTGAACTGTGAGTTATCATATTGTCTGAATGCAGCACATTTTCCACAGGGCGACTTCTTAACCTTGCAGTGTGGCTTGCTAACCATCCTGAACAACCCAACAATAAACCATGGGTTCTCAAGGTGGCTTGTACGAGAAAAATAAGCCACACTGTATGATTAACCCAGCCAATGTATATTACACCACTTGCTTCAAAATGTGCTAATTCGGTTCTGCTGGGTTTGGGGGCCCTCCTGCTCATGCTGCTGAATGGAGCCCTGTACTTCTTCCCCAAAGTCCTGCCTTAAATGCACCTCTGCCTATGTACTTCTTCTGCATCAACCCACAACTTCCACTGACATGTTCCCTCTCCTTTGTTTTCCAGACACACTTTTTCATATCGGCCCTGTTCAGATGCACATGCGGGGAGGTGGTTAGGGTAACTACGGAGGGGGGATAGTGAAATCACAACGCACGTGCCCATCACATGACTGGGAACCATGAAGCGCTGTGTGGTTCCTGTAACACCCCCTCCATAGTTACCATAACCATCCTCCCACCACCAGTGATGCCAGCAGCCCTCGCGCCACGAAAACACACATACCATCAGCTCCATCCATCACTATGCGACAGCGACCATACAGAAAATCTGCCCCAGCTAGAGCATCACAGGACATATGGGATGCTCTAGGCTGCCATCTCTATGGTCATGGCCTAGAAACCACCAGGGGCCCATTTTAACCACTGGAGAGCCCACCACACATAATGGTAAGCTGTCCCGGCGCCCCTTAACCCTGCTGAAGGGGAGGGGGTTGCTGGGATGGTTCCTGAACCATGGTTAGTGGGATTTCTCCCCCCCCCATGACATGCTAAGCCACCGTGGTTAGCACAAATACCCTAACCACCATGGCTTCATGTTACATGTGAACAGGGCCACTATCTTCTCCTCCCAGCTTTGTTACCAACTCCAATCATCATCAGCCCAGTCCTATGCATGTCCACAATCACTCCCACTCTATTCAGTGGGGCTTATTCCTGGGAAAGGGTGAATATTGAGACTGCATCTTCAATCACCAAATGTGGTTAAATTCACATTTTGTTAGTGAACACTCCCAGCAAAAAGTCCCAGGGCACCATAAAATGAACAAATGTATTGTGGCATAAGCTGACATGAGTTACAGCCTACCCCATCACATGCCAGATAAAATGTATTCTCTCTCATAAGTGAACTCTCTTCCAGAGTGATTTATTTTTAAATAAATACAAATCTACAGATCCATTTTCCTCTTCCCCCAGGCCAGTGTGTGTGTGTGGGGGGGGGGGCTGTTCACACATCATGCATGCTGTTGAATCGTGGGTTGTTTGTTGAACCATGTGTTGCATGTTGTCTGAACCCAGGACATTTTCCATAGGGTGGCTTGTTGACCATGCAGTGTGGTTTGTTAACCACCCTGAACAACAAACCATGGGTGCTCAAGGTGACTTGTTCAAGAAGAATAGGCCACACTGCATAATTAACATGCCACCCTGTGGAAGATGTCTTGGGTTCGGACAACACGCTAACCCACGGTTCAACAAACAACCCACAGTTCAACAACCCACACTCAAACACTGAGTGTGGGTTAGGGTGTTGTGTGAACCCAGTCAGAGCATGTGTGTGTGTGTGTGTGTGTGTGTGTGTGAGACTGTATGGAGGAACTTTTACTTGCATAACGAAGGTCCCTTGATTTTTGCAACTCTCCCTCAGCCCACTGAGACACCCATGCCAAGTTGCTCCTGAGAGGCGAGAGACCCACCTGGTGTGGAGGGCTGCACTGGGGAGAGTGATTGGCAAAAATTAGGGAGACCACCTTGCATGAGTGTAAGGGCTTTCTGCTTACACCTTTGGACACAAAGCAACATTATAATTTCTTCAAACCACAAGCAGCCAATGGGCAGGCTGGGTGGTTTTTCTTTCTTTCTTCCACAGTCCATCCTATCTTTGGCCTACACAACATAGAAACATCCCTCATTAGCTACAGTAGTGTTTATACAATGTTAGTAAACTGTAAGTACTCCTTGAGCATATTTTTTTGCTTGAATGTCAAAACTTTCATTTTAAATAAATAAGCACATATCCCGAACATCTGGAAGATGACTGTTAAGAAACACGCCCTGTCACCAGCTGTTTCTACTCTGGGCTGAGCTGCTTTCTGATTAATTAAGCATACATTTCATTCTGGATATGAATGTTCATTAAAGAAAGCAAAAGATGTTCAGCAGCAGCCATTTGGAAGCAATGTGTTCTGGTATGCTGAGGGGGACACATTGTACCAGTTAAATTCTTAATATTCTTTCAAGGCGACCAACAACTGATTCAGTTCATATAATAGTCTTATTGTACAGCAGGGTGCCATGAAACACACACATGCACACACAGAAACTTCTGCTGGGTCAGGCTATAGCCAGATAGGTGTAGCATTGAAATCATGTCAGCCATTAACTGTGGGAATGCAACCTGTTGAGTCACTTATCCTGGAAGGGTGGAACTTGCTATTCTACCCATCTAGAGGGCACCAGGTTGTAAAAGGTTGAACTAGGTGATACGTTAAATGCACAATAAGATTTGCATTTTTTTAAAAAAAGCAGCCACTGGGAGGGAGCACAGGGAGAAAGGGTTAACCCCCCCTCCTGCACCACACTCATGATGCCCCCCCCAACAGCTGCTACTAAAAAAACAACAACCCTAAAATGCACAAATGTGATCATATATGTAACACTATCTGTCAGGGATGAGTCCCAGCCCTTTCAGATGTCTGACAGCTCTGATTCTGAATCAGAGTTAGAACTGCTAGATCAAGGCATGGGGGAGGGACCCTCTCTAGAGTAGGGATGTTGTGTGCGCCTGTTTTTGTCTGCAAATTTGACAGACTGCTGGAGCCCATGCCTGCTGAGCTCTGCCCGCTGAGCTCCCGCCTGCTCACTGGCCCTCCGGGCTGCAGTCGAGCGTCCTCTCCATGCTCGATGAGCAGCCCGCAACGTATATAGACTTATAAGTCCACGTAGACTTATATGCAAAAAGTGCTGTGAATTGCCCATAGACTCTAGTTTACAGAGCTATTTTGTATATAATTCTATGAGTAAGTGCTGCTGATCACCATTTTTAAAAAAAAACATGGCGAACAGTGCAGAGAGAAACAGGCCTGGGTAAGTTGCAGGCTGCTCATCAAGCACAGAGGGGGTGCTCGACTGCAGCCCGGAGGCCCAGCGAGCAGGGGGAAAAGCTCGGGGGTGCCCAGAGAACCAGAACTGGGATGTGTTCTCACATCCCTACCCTAGAGTGCCTAGATGCTGGGAGAGCTTCTTCCAAAGGCCTTGACAAATAGATGGCCCAGGCTGAGTCCCTGCCCCCTCGCTCCACTGTGGGAACTCAAGTTTCGGAGGAGGAAGAGGAGGGCCGTGACTTGAGAGATGCTAGGGTGTGTTGCAAAGCTAAGGAGGAAAAGTTAGGGACAGGGCTCAGATGCTCCACCCAGATAACCACTCTTGGAAGCCAACATAGGAGGGAGCCACCCTAAGGGAAGTGCATCACTGCAAAGCAAGCTGGGCCATGAGTAGGGATGGACAAAAGGGACTTACCTCGTCCAGCAGCTTGCTTCGCCGTGGGGGGGGCGCTTTGGATCTCCCCCCAAAGTTCAGGTGAGGGGGGGAGGCGCCCTGCCTCGCCCGGCCAAAATTCAGGCCGGGGGGGAGACGCCCCATCCCTTGCCGGCGAAATTCAGGCCGGGTAGGAGCGCCCCGTCTACCCGGCCGCGAAAAAAAAAGTAAAAACACACACACACACCCGTGATAGGCTACATACCGATTTACGTGACAATTTACGTAGCCTATCACGGCTGACTTTGGAAATCTAGCCGTGATAGGCTACGTAAATTGTTTGTTTGTTTTTTACTTTACTTTTTTTTTTTGCAATGGTGGCAGCGGCAGCTGGTCGGGAGACTGGCCGCCGCCCCCACCCCCAACGAAACGCCGCCGAAACGCCGCCAGGACCCGCCGCCGAGAGGGACATTCGCCGAAGGTAAGTCCCATCCTGGGGGGGGTGGGGGGCCGGCAGAGAATTTCCCCAACACTTTGGGGGACCGAACGCGTCTGCACTCGGCCTCCCAAAGATTCATGGAGAAATTATCCGCCAACCCTAGCCATGAGGTTCATACCCAAACTGTTGGCAACTTCTCTACCCTCTGGTTCATCTCTGCTTAGAGATTGTTGATTAGTTGTTTAGGGCCTGGGGCAGTCTGAGAGTTTCCTTGAATCTGCATTTGTAGAGAGAGTAGTCTCTAGCAAAATAGTCATATTAGCCTGAAGCTTTGTCTGTTGTGGTGTTTATTGAGAAGGGAAAGGGCAATCCATTTCTGACAATATCATCTCCCTTGGCCCCTACTTTATATAGAAAACGTACAGAAACAAAAGCACTGCAGCACTTACAAAGGGCACAAGTCCCACAATCACAGTTAAACTGACCTGGACACCTTCTCTTGATGACAAAGATACAAGATTGAAGTGCCTGTTCAGCTGTTAAGTTCTCCAGGTAGACTCGGAGTGAGTCCATCTCACCCCAATTGCGAACATAAAACTAGCCCTAAATGTTGCCTCTGTTTCCCTTCATAGTTCATAGCCCTGATTCTATCCATTTCAGAGAGAAATAGAAGAGTGGCAGTACCAAGCTATTCAGATCCATCATCAGCACAGTCCTTCCCAATTTCCCACTTACTTTGGCTTCTGTGCCAGGCCAGCATTTCAAAATTGCACTGGATTAATTAGCTAATTAGATGCTTTAGGAAGCCAAAGCACTTGCTGCCTAGTGATGGCTTCACCCCCTACTGACCTTGGATGTTCCATTTTTGTGGCGGGAGTATCGAGTTAGTTACAGGGGATTTATTTAGCTCACTGTATGTGGAAAAGAAAAATCCAGTGTGGTAATATAAATAAGCAATGGAAAGGAGGGAAATGCAGGAAAGAGATAGAGGAGTCAGGAGTGATTCAAGATAGGCAATTTCCCAGGTTCCTTTTACTCCCCATTAAAGCTAGAATCCTATGCACCTTTACCTGGGAGTAAATCCAACTGAAAATGAAACTAACTTGAGTAAATATGCTTAGGATCAGGCTGCATGGCTGCAATCCTTAGCACATTTGCCTGGAAGTAAGTTTCACTGAAATTAATGGACTGTATTTCTGAGGTTACCGGCTTATTAGAATTGGGCTGCTCACAGTACTATGAAGCATGTGGAATGCAATCATTCTGGAACAGCCTTTTAAAAGCAATGGCAAAGAATGGCAACAATTTAGGAAGAGAAGACAGATGGATGTTTTAAAATCAAAGGATCCTTTAAAACATTCACGATTCAGAGGCCGATATTCTCAGGAAATAGTCCACATCTACACAAACATGGAATCCCAAACCATTTCAGTCATACACCCTCATTCATCCATCCATCTTAGGGCCAAACTAAGCATTCGTGGAGCAATGCATGCTAGTTTTCTCTATTCTCCTGTAAGTGTGCACAGCCCCAGTTTGGATTGGGACCATGGTGCTCCAGAAGAGGAGGGGGTGGGGAGAAATGAAAAATGTGTTTGGGAAGTGTCAATCATCCTCTCCCAGAGTGCCATGGTCCCAATCCAAATTGGGGCCACTTGTGTGTACAGGAGAGTAGAGAAATCTAGCACACCTGGCTCCAATATGTGTGCTTTAACAAATGTTTAGTTTGGCCGTTATATTCAGTTAATTGCACTTATACCTAGCTACCTCTTCCTTCAAGAAGCTAGGGATGGCGGAGAATTCCGCCATGGATTTCAGTGAGGCCAAATTAGGGATGTACAAAAGTGACTTACCTTTCGCGGATTATGTTGATGGTGGGGGTGGAGGCGTTCTGTCCCTCGCCCCGGAATCCTCCCCCCCGGAATCCTCGATGGCCGGCTGTGCTCCACGGCAGCTCTGCGGAGCAGCCAGCCAGGCCCAGCCCAGCCCAGAGCCATCCACAGCCAGATTTCTGGCCGCGGAGGGCTCTGGTGGGGGGAACTGCGTATGCAAATGGCGGCGGCTACGGCCGCCGCAATTTGCATTCCTTATTTTTGGCCATCTTAGCCTACCTAAATATTTATGTAGGCTAAAACGGCGAATCAAAAAGGGATGCAAATAGCACCCGCTACGCTGTTTGCGTTCACCTTTATTTTCACCGTCATAGTCTACGTAAATATTTACGTAGACTAAGATGGCCAAAGATAAGGAATGTAAATTGCGGCGACCGTAGCCGCCACCATTTGCGTACGCGGTTGTTGTTGTTTTAAACCCACCCAGCCATGATAGGCTACGTAAAGATTTACGTAGCCTATCATGTTGTTGTTGTTTTTTTAACCGAGCTATGATAGGCTACGTAAATCTTTACGTAACCTATCACGTCTTTTTTCTTTTTTTTTAACAAGACTGGAAATGGCGGCAGCCGGTCGGAAGACCAGCCACCACAGCCGCCGCCGCCCGGAAGATCCACCCCAGGTAAGTCTCGTCCCGGGGGGGATCCGAGGGGGGGGGTGCAGGCCGTTCCGCCATGGAGTTCAGGGGGCCGAATGCACTGGCATTCGGCCTCACTGAGATCCGTGGCGGAATTCTCTGCCATCCCTAGGCCAAATGCACTGGCATTCGGCCCCCCGAAACCAGTGGCGGAACGGCCTCCCATCCCCCCCCCCCGTGGATTCCCCCCCAGGACAAAGCTCACCTGGGGCGGATATTCCAGTGGAGGCGGCTCCGGCGGCGGCTCCAGCGGCGGCTGGTCTTTTGACCAGCTGCCGCAGCCGCCATTTGCGTCTGCTGTTTGCCGTGATAGGCTACGTAAGTATTTACGTAGCCTATCACGGCAAGCAAAAAAAAAAAAACAGCATACATAAAGGTGGCAGCTACGGCGGCCGCCATTTGCATTCCCTTTTTTTCGCTGTTTTAGCCTACGTAAATATTTACCTAAGCTATTATGGCAAAAAAAAAAAGGGGAACGCAAATAGCGTAGAGGGCGATATTTGCGTTCCTTTTTTTCACCGTAATAGCTTATGTAAATATTTACGTAGGCTAAAATGGCGGGGGGGGAAGGAACGCAAACGGTGCCTACTACGCTATTTGCGTTCCCTTTTTTTTCACCGTAATAGCCTACGTAAATATTTACATAGGATAAAACAGCGAAAAATAGGGAACGTAAATGGCGGCCACCATAGCAGTTGCCAATTGCATACGCTGTTGGGTTTTTTTGCTTGCCTTGATAGGCTACGTAAATACTTACATAGCCTATCATGGCAGCTTGGCTAGACGCAAATGGTGGCCGCTACGGCGGCCACCATTTGCGTCCTCAGCAGCCCATCCGCGGCCAGAACTCTGGCTTCGGAGGGCCCTGGCTGGCTGCTCTGCGGAGCTGCCGCTGAGCGGAGCCAGCCGGGGAGGATTCCGGGGGGGAGGACCGGATCGCCTCCCCCCCTGTCGAGGATTCCGGGGGGAGGGACGGAGCGCCTCCCCCCCACCGTAAATCACATCCGCGACAAAGTAGATCCCTACAAGAAGCTCGAAGTATTTTATATAGAGCTTCAAGTGGTTGGATCCAGGATCTGCCTTCTGTGAGAGGAAGGGCTCCGCATGTCGAAGGTCCCTCCACCCAATTTTTGAGAATCCCCACCACATCACATCACAGCTCACCCTATTCTGCAGGCTCTCCTGACTCTCTCAGCTAGTTCACATGATCAAACAGCCCATTGTGGCATATTTAAGCCATGGTGGACTGCGGCACATGTAGGCAGCCATTTTGAATATTCAAGCCACAACCATTGTTTGTAGTGTCATCTGAACCTGATGGGGATGGGTTGTGCAAGGGTTAAACAACCTTCACATGGCCTATTGTAGGCTGATGTGAGGGTTGTTTAACCCTTGCACAACCTACACCCGCCGGGGTTGGATGTCACGGTCACAGCTTGAATATCTAAAAGCTGCTTGGCATGTGGTGCAACTGATCATGGCTTATTCAAGCCATGGTTGTTGTGTAAACCAGGTCTCAATGTATTATTTTGAGGGAACTGGAGGGGCTGCTGTGGGGAGGAAGGGTCAGGGATTTGGCTCAGGACCACAGTGAACTGGGAGGACATCTCTCTCTCTCTCTCTCTCACACACACACACACACACACCATTTGCTTCCCACCCACCACCTTATGTGGGGATCAAAAAAGGGGGGGAGCCCTCCATCGACACCACTGGAGACTTTTGTCTCTTTTTAACCCTTGGTGAGGGAGGGGAGATTTTGGAAAGCAAAGAGTTGGGGGGGAGGTTTAATCCTACCCTCCCTGTGTGCTGTGTTCCTGATCCAAATCAGGGTCATGTGCACTTGCACTAGAGTAAAACAAAGAGAGGGATCAACCACACACTATGTAATTAATGTAACATATAGTGTGACCCTCAATCAATAATGACAAAGGAACTTGGGAGCATTTTGTATTTGTCCAGTTCTGGTTCCAAATGTGGCAGCATTAAGTACTATGATTTCTTGGGGGATTAGACCTGCATATGCTCATGTCAAATGCACTCGTAAATGTTTGATGCAGAGCACAGTAGCAAACAAACTAACCTCCTAAACTGACGGGGGAAGGACAACAAGCTCGCTACAACGGGGAATGCGAACAATTTCTAGCTTTAAAAAAAAGTCAAGAAAGTTGTGGTATGGACCAGAGAAGTCCATAATTTCTCAGCGTTGAGCAGAATCAGAATTGCTCACCTTAGGCTGCAGTCCTAAACACATTTACTTAGGTGTACAGTAAACCCCACTGAATACCTTGGGTCTCAGCTTCAAGTAAGCATCCCTAGGACTGCATTGTTCATGTAAAAATATGAATTCCAAGCACAAATCAACCAACATTGGGTTCTGTCAAGTCTCATTAAGGCTACAGACTTCTACATGATCAGGATTTACACAGTTGGCAGCTTTACATCATATAATACTTTAAAATTAAAAGAAACTAAGGTGGGAATCAGAAGAGCACAATTAATTGCAGTGCTACTTAATTAATGTACAATGGGTTAGATACAAACTTAGTCATATTTAGAGTAGACCCATTGAAATAATGACTAACTTAAGTCCCATTGATTTCAGTAGGTCTGTCACTAAGTCTGGATCCAGCACAGTACTAGGTCATTTACATTTAATGTTGTAAATCTTTAAATTCAGCAGTGAGGAACCCATGGCCCTCCAGATGTTTCTAGACTACAACTCCCATCTTCACTGAGCATTGGCTGTGCTAAATGGGGCTGATGGGAATTGAGTCTAACAACATCAATAGGACCACAGGTACCTCATCCCTGTTTTATTTCTGTAGGGAAACATCTACAATTTTAACATTTCTCATTCTTCTATAAAAATGTGCTTCTCATTCAGAGTTCAGTAGTTGCCTGCAGTTTTTTGTTATGTCTACACTTCTTCCTCCCAAGTGCACATCTCTTTAGACTTTTAGATTCTCATTTATATTCTCAGTTTCTCCTAGGAAAAAGATGGTCTCTTACTGAAGTTGGGAGAAATACTTCCAAATATCACTCTGGCTTCAGTTTTTGTGTGCTGCTCAAGAGACTCAACATAAACTTTGCTCCGGGTCATGTTTTTGCAGCTCCAAAGTACTTGGAGTCAAGTATATTGGCCTTTTACTGGAACCAATAGATTCGTGGGAATCCTTTTTTCACTTTTTCTGACTATTATTTTATATATTATGTTTAGAAGTCATCTTGTTGCCACAGTACCTAAGTTTCACTTCGTTTCTCTTAATTAGGCCAAATGCACATATCATCAATAAAAAATGGATGTTGCTGCTAGTATGTCTGTGATACTGGAGATACTGAAGACTTACCTCATTATCTGTTATTCTGCTTTCTTGATCTCGACATTAGAATGAGATACACGTCACCTGCCTTGGACAAAATTAGTTAGAGGTCTACCGTGCCTATAATTACTTATTTAAAAAAAAAAAACACATCAGAGACCAAGGGATTATTATATGTATATTTTTGTTGTATTTGCAAACAAAATTGGAGACAAATATATTGATTTATTAATTCTTCAAGAATTAATCATTCTTATTAATTCAGTGAATTTATTGTATTTTACAGATTATTTATTGTATATTGTGTATACATCATTTTATAATTTACATATTCAATAAACAAAAAACCTTTCAGTTTAACATGTTGGCTTAAAGGCTTTCCAAGTTCACTCAAGCTCCAAAATAGGGTTGCATGAACATGCCCCCATCCAGGTTCTCCAGGCACTCACCGCGCCACTACCCCTGCTCACATGCCCCAGACTCATTCACGTGCTCCCCCCACACTCACCAAGCTGCCCGCACCTACCCTGAGCCGTTTGCCATTTACTCCTGTAATATTGCGCAGATGGGGCCTTTACAGCTGCTATGTATGCAATGTTAAATTTATGGAAGTTCCTGAATGGCCACTTTTTTTGCACGGGAATGACAGGTGCTTGTAAACAGCTCAGGGTTGGTGTCGGTGGCTCAGCAAGCATGACGGGGGCGAGCAGGGGCAGCAGCTCAGCAGGTACAGCCCAGAGGTGTGAGCAGGGGGGAGTCCATCAGACTCTCAGACTCAGCCGAGCGCCAGCACCATCCCTATTCCAAAGTGCCAGAAAATTATGGCTGTTAAGGGCCATGCCAATAACAGATGCATTATTTAGGCAATATGCATATGGTATAGCAAACAATATCATTCCTATAGACAATACCTGTCAAACCGCTGGTGGGCAGTCATCAAATTTTAACACCTACATATAAGCCATTACTTGCTTTTTCTACCTCAAAATCAGCACAGACCATCCTCAAACCTACCTCTCCTATACTGCCAAGTTTCATATCAGTCTTTTGAGCTATTTTCTCAGTATAAGCCCTATAACCTACTGTCCCATCCCCTCAATTTCTGATTATAATGGTGGGATGTGATTCAGCCAACTCACCCTTAACATAGGGTGTTAACTCTGAATTAATTCTGGATTAAATCCAACATCTCTCTCCTCCTACCTTCAGGCCTTTGTGCCATTGAAAAGTCTGCTCTGGAGGGTTTCCAAGCAGATTTTTAAGTCCTTGAGGGGACTGCACAAAAGGGAGGGGGCATCACTCCCCCTTCGGCCCACTGATGCAACTGCTTCCATCAGTGGAACAATAGATTCAACCTATGGTGTAATCCTTTGTAAAAGTTTGTGTTTTTTTAAGATGCCATAATATTTGGTTGGTGCATCACTAATGTGGCTGACTCATTAAAACAGAAGACTGAACTTAAGGATGTGTCTCATCCTCAAACCCCCTCTCCCTTAATGTCAGTAGGTACACAAAAACTGTTTTGTCTTCTCACTAGGGATGTGAGAACCCCAGCTGCTCGCCTCTCCTCCCCTTCATCGAAGCACACAAGCTATCGGCGGTCACCATCGATCGTCCCACGAACCGTTTGCAGCTTTGCCGGGGGGGGGGTGACTCGGGAACCCTCTTGCGCAAAAAAGGGCAAGTTCACACACAAAGCCTCGAATTTGCGCACTTCTAAATCTCTGAAATGCACACATTCAGCTACATCTGCGCAACATTTGTATACAGTATTGAGATCCTGCCCTGCTGCTGACAGAGACACCCCATCCCCCAAGAATAAGCTGATGATGTATGTTGGGTAGGCCCCTGTGTTTCCCAACTGAGCAATGATCTTTCCATGTAGTGAATGAATCCAACTATTTTTCATTCTCTAAGCCATTAGCATGATGACTCACTCATTGATTCTGCCTGCTGCTACTCTCCTCTCCTTTGTTTTGCTAATGCTGGGCACTTGAGTCTTTAGCAAACATGGGGGAAAAAAATGTGCTAGTCGCAGATTAGCAAACATGGGGAAAACAATTGCATGAGCTCCTGTCTAGTCTGCAGAAAAGGGCTTATTGCTTTATGCTTTTGTTTGGAGGATGCTGCTCTTACAAATTGTAGCTTCCTCTCCACCCCTGCTTTTCCTTGTGTGTGTGTGTGTGTGTGTGTGTGTGTGTGTGTGTAGGCTTCAGGCTACATTTGCTAATTCCCCCAGAAGGCAACTTATTTGAGTCTTTGTAAACCTCAGAAAATATGCCACTGTGATGTGGCAACCTCTCTCCAACAGTCTTTGAGGAGGGGGATGGGGCTTCACTGGGATAGGCACTGGAGTGGGCTATATGCAACAAATCCCTGGCAAATCAGGGATATTTGGAGGGAGCCCAGAGAGGAAAAAGCAGCAGTAGCTCCATCCATCATGGAGAGCCAGTGTAGTGTAGTGGTGAGAGTGACGGACTGGGAGCCGGGAGATCCGGGTTCTAGTCCCCACTTGGCCATGGAAGCTCACTGGGTGACTTTGGGCCAGTCACAGACTCTCAGCCCAGCCTACCTCACAGGGTTCTTGTTGTGAGGATGCAACAGAGAGGAGGAGGAGAATGTAAGCCGCCTTGGGTTCCTTGAAAGAGGAAAAAAGGTGGGATATAAATGCAATAATAAATAAATAAATAAATAAATAAATAAATAAATGAATGAATAAATGAATCATCAGAATGAGTTTCCTGGAAAGAAGGCTGCTAGCTAGGACAAGGCTTTCTGAAATTAAAAGCTGATCTCTGGAAGAAATGATGTTGATGCAGAGAGAGAGATGACCATGTTGGACTAGGAGTCAGGAGACCCAGATTCTAGAACTTCTAGTCCCCACTTGGCCATGGAAGCTCACTGGGTGACAGTGTGGAAGCTCACAGACATTCAGCCCAACTGACCTCACGTTGTGAGGATAAAATGGGGAGGAGGAGGATTATGTACCCTGCCTTGGGTTCTTTAAGGAGGGGGAAAGGCAGCATATAACGGTAATAAATAACAAAAGAAGAAGGATTTGAAAGAGCCAAAGTTCCCTTACAAGAGTGGGGCTTCTGTGGAAGCAGGTGGAGGGTGGCTTTGACCACTTCTCTCAATCAGCACACTTTTTTTTGGTTCATTAGGTAGAATGTGGGAAGACCCACTCACCTCCCCTTGTTTTAAGAATGCATTTCCATGATAAAGGACAGGCTGGGGCAGGTGACTCAGTACTTCATTCATTCTCTTTAGCTGTCTGCCTGGGGGCTGGGGATATAACTGAATGTCTACCGACTATGATCAGTCAGAGATTCATTCACATGCCTAGCTGTGGAAAGGGCAGGGGGGCGGGGGACTTATTTAGGCATGCTGCAGTGTCTGAATGGAAGATGCGCCTTTCCCTCTTCTATTCCTACCAAACAATATGCCTGCTTTAGGTACGTACACAAGTGTACACAACTGCAGTCCCTTTTGGTTTCCCCATTCTGCAATTAGTATATGTGCAGGCTGCATTATGGCTGTGGTATTGCTTCATCTCACGTAGGGATGCACGAAAGTCACTTACCTGGTCTCGCACCTTGCTTCGTGGTGGGGGGGAGGCACTTCACTGCTCCCCCCGAAGTTCAGGCCGGGGGGTGGAGGCTTCCCTCCTCGCCCAGCCGAAATTCAGGCCGGGGGGGAGGCTTCCCACCTCGCCCGGCCAAAATTCAGGCCGGGGAGAAGCGCCCCGTCTCCCCGGCCACGAACTTCAAAAAAAAAAAAAAGCCCCTGTGGTAGGCTACGTAACGATTAACGTAGCCTATCACAGCTAGATCTGCAAAGTCAGCCGTGATAGGCTACGTTAATCGTCACGTAGCCTATCATGGGTGACTTTGAAAAAAAAAAAAAAGCGCGTACGCAAATGGCGGCCCCCATAGGGAGCCGCCATTCGCGTTCCTTATTTAGTCCCTGTAGTCTACATAAAGATTTACGTAGACTACAGCAAAAATAAGGGCAACGTTATTTGCGTTGTCCTTATTTTCGCCGTAGTCTACGTAAATCTTTACGTAGACTACAGCGACCAAATAAGGAATGCAAATGGCAGCTCCCTATGGGGGCCGCCATTAGGCGTACATGCTTTTTTTTTTTTTAAGTCACCCGTGATAGGCTACGTAACAATTAACGTAGCCTATCACGGCTGACTTTGCAAATCTAGCCATGATAGGCTACTTTAATCATTACGTAGCCTATCACAGGGGCGTTTTTATTTTTTACTTTTCTTGTAATGGTGGCGGCGGCAGCCGGTCAAAAGACCGGCTGCCGCCCCCGCCCCTGACGAAGACCTGCCGAACCACCGCCGGGACCCGCCGCCGGGAGGGACATTCGTGAAAGGTAAATCCCATCCCGGGTGGGGCGGGGGCGGGGGGGCAGAGAATTCCTCCCCGAACAACCTTCGGAGGACCGAATGCGTTGGCACTCGGCCCCCCGAAGTTTCGGGGAGAAATTCTCCCCCATCCCTAATCTCACGTGTTTAAGTAGCTTGCCCCCCCCACTCATGCACACTCTCCATTGTATAGTGTATTCTTCATGCAAACGTGGAGGTTGCCCCTTGTAAAAATTAGGGATGTACGAAAGTCACTTACCTTTTCGCAGCTTGGCTTTGCGGTGGGGGGGAGGCGCTTCACTTCTCCCCCCGAAGTTCTTGCGAGGGGGGGAGGCGTCCCACCTCGCCCGGCCGAAATTCAGGCTGGGGAGAAGCGCCCTGTCTCCCCGGCCACGAAACAAAAAGTAAAAAAAAGAAGGACCCTGTGATAGGCTATGTGATGATTTACGTAGCCTAGCACGGCTAGATTTCCAAAGTCAGCCATGATAGGCTACATAAATCGTCACGTAGCCTATCACGGGTGACTTTGGGGGGAAAAAAAGCGCGTACGCAAATGGCGGCGCCCATGGGGCGCCGCCATTTGCGTTCCTTATTTTGGCACGTCTACGGCGAAAATAAGGGCATGCTATTTGCGTTGCCCTTATTTTCGCCGTAGTCTACGTAAATCTTTACGTAGACTAGACGTGCCAAAATAAGGAACACAAATGGCGGCGCCCTATGGGCGCCGCCATTTGCATACATGCTTTTTTTTCCCCCAAAGTCACCCGTGATAGGCTACGTGACGATTTACGTAGCCTATCACGGCTGACTTTGGAAATCTAGCCGTGATAGGCTATGTAAATCATTACGTAGCCTATCACGGGTGTTTGTTTGTTTTTTACTTTAGTTTTTCTTTTTTTTTGCAATGGTGGCGGCGGCAGCCGGTCGGGAGACCGGCCGCCGCCCCTGCCTGTGACGAAATGCCGCTGAACCGCCTCCGGGACCCGCTGCCGAGAGGGACATTCGCTGAAGGTAAGTCCCATCCTGGGGGGGGGCGGGGGGCCGGCGGAGAATTTCCCAACCAACTTCGGGGGGCCGAATGCGTCGGTGCTCGGCCTCCCGAAGATTCAGGGAGAAATTCTCCGCCATCCCTAGTAAAAATACAGCTAGTTGGAAGTGCTGCCTCTCAGAGCATGTTGAAAGAGAAAATGCCATGCAAAGAGTTACATGCTGCCTCATAGCATCCCAACCCAGGATCAAAGTATCTAGCTGTAGTAGGATAGTGTTCTCAGCTCTCTCTATTGTACTACCAACCAAATACAGGAGTGTCTTATCATAACAGTGGGTGGCCTCTGTTTTGTGGGGACACTGCAAACTTCTTTCCATTCCTTAATTAACAGCACTCATTTCCCTTTCTCCTACTTACCTTGAACAGTCCAGGTACATTCTATGTGACTGCTTGCCCAATAGTTATTGATGCAACCACATCTTGTCCTGGCCCTGATGAAAAGTACACATTTTCCAGGATATGCAGCCTGAACTGGACCACTGCTATAGGTCCCCTGTACTCTTCCTTCTTTCAGGAATGCACTGTACACAGTCCTGATTTTGCACAAATCTTTTCAGGCAGAGAGGGCAAAATGCTGGTATCATGATTGTATTTATACATCCTGAGCTAAAAGGCTGTTCTGAGGTGCCCATCTTCTCAGTACACTCTAAAAGGCTATAGAAACATGACTGAATGTTAGATAGAGGACTAGGTTAAAACTCTAGCTAAGCCATATTATTAATTCAGTCATAATTGAATGCAATTATGACTCCTTATGTATCTCCATAAGTAAAAGAGTGAGGCTTACATTTTAAAATGAAAGCTGAAGATTCAGGGAGAGGTCTGGAATACACCTGAAAGGGGCAGGCCCCTGAGGCTACAGCTCAGCTGGGCTTCCTTGGGAAAATACCTCTTAAGTGCTGTCATCTATCTATCCTACCTATACAAGTGGCAGTATGGAATGCTCCCTGTTTAGGATTGTAGCCACTCCATTCTACCCCCCCCCATTTTCTGCTCCCCACAAACAGTCAGTCAGCATGCCATGGCCCCTGAGCATGTACAGCCCTCATTGAGCTGTTGGGGTGGGGCTGCCCCCCAATTAAGTTTCTTTCTTCCTAAATATTTTCTATACTTCTGCAAACCTCAGAAGGGTCCCTCCTGCAGGGTTCCTCCAGATAAGCCTGCTTGTACCTCCCTTTTGTGCCTGGGTGATGCAATTTTGGCTACACTGCTCACAGCCTGGACAAATCGTAGAAGGAGTCGTAAGTAGGGAACCAAAACCTATTTAGCTTTGCAAACAGTGCAATATATCTGCCCTACAGAGAGAATGAGAAAGATACTTTGGTCATTAAAACATTTTGGCTACATTTGTGAACCACCCAGAGAGCTTTGGCTATGGGGCAGTATGTAAATATAATAAATTAAATGAAATAAGCAACAATACTCATGCCTGAATGCTGGCAATAGAGGGAATGATAAGCAGAGGAGAGAAACCTATTTAACCATGCAAAACGATCTATGTTCTTCCTTACAAAGAGAATGTAGAGATGCTTCCACATGGAAGTCTTCTAGCACAACCAGTCAAAAGAAATTGTGCAGCTATTCTGTCTTTTCTTCCTTAATTAACATTTTGTGGAAAGAAAAAAAGATGGAAGATGCAGTGGGAAAACACTGGAGGGTCCAAGTTGAAGATGAAGTTGTCTGTACTAGGGATGTACGAAAGGCACTTACCTGGTCCCGCAGCTTGCTTCGCGGTGGGGGGGAGGCGCTTCGGTTCTCCCCCCGAAGTTCAGGCTGGGGGGGGAGGCGCCCCGCCTCGCCCGGCCGAAATTCAGGCCAGGGAGAAGCGCCCCGTCTCCCCAGCCGCGAAATACAAAAGTGAAAAAAAGAAAAAAAAAACACCCGTGATAGGCTACATAACGATTTACGCAGCCTATCATGGCTAGATTCCCAAAGTCAACTATGATAGGCTACGTAAAGCATTATGTAGCCTATCACGGGTGACTTTGGGGAAAAAACAAAAGCGTGTACGCAAATGGCGGCGCCCATGGGCGCCGCCATTTGCGTTCCTTATTTGGTCCCGGTAGTCTACGTAAAGATTTACATAGACTACGGCGAAAATAAGGGCAACGCTATTTACGTAGCCTATCACGGCTGACTTTGGGAATCTAGCCGTGATAGGCTACGTAAATCGTTACGTAGCCTATCACAGGTGTTTTTTGTTTTTTGTTTACTTTATTTTGTAATGGCGGCGGCAGCCAGTCAGAAGACCAGCCGCCACCCCCGCCCCCGACGAACCGCCGCCGAACTCCCGCCGGGACCCACCGCCGAGAGGGACATTCGAGGGAGGTAAGTCCCATCCCGGGGGGGGGCGGGGGGCGGAGAATTTCACCAACAATTTTGGGGGGCCGAATACGTTAGCGTTCGGCCTCCCCGAGATTCGTGGAGAAATTCTCTGACATCCCTAGTGTACCCACTGAAATTCCCTAAATAAGGTGATTGCATGAGAAAAGCCTTGTCTCAAAGAGCTATAAGGTACTTTGGTAGTTACAATGGTTTTAGCAAACCTGTAGTGGATTAATATAAAAGTACCAAAGTTTTGACAAGTATGTTGAATGTTAAGGTGGTGTAGATGTCCTACTAGGTAACATGGCCAGTTGCAAAACAGAGCAAGGCTCCTGCACTTTTAATAGTTGTGTGGAAGAGGGAATTTCAGCAGTGTTACTTACATGATCACCTATACCTGCTGAACATCGCCTTCTACTCAGCCATTTAAAGTTCAGGTGCTCTGTCCCCTTTGGCATCATCTGGCTTCCTTCCTGCTAGGATACTGCCTATCCTGTGCCAGAAAGTGTATCAGCTGCTTTAGTTAGTGGGTTCTTCTGAATGAGACACAGGCATGGCTAGAGCAGAGGGAGTTCTCTGAGGGAAAGGGGGGAAGGGAATGGTCTCTCTGACCTGCAGGGAATGACAGATTCTGATTTCCTTTCCTTTTCCCATTTTTGGCCTCCTAAGCTTGGATAGGCAGACATTTAGGGATGTCAGAGAATTCCACCACAGATCTCAGTGAGGCCCAATGCCAGCGCATTCAGCCCCCCGAAATCCATGGCGGAACGAAGCCCCCCACCCCCCCACCCCATGAAATGGGCCCGGAACGGAGCACCTACCTGCTGCCGTCAGCGCTGCATTGCGAATGGCGGCCGCATCTGTGGCTGCCATTTGCTTCTTCCATATAGCCGTGATAGGCTACATAAATACTTACATAGCCTATCACGGCTAACGCAGGGACACATTTGCATCCCTGCAGAAGCCGCCCGTGATAGGCTATGTAAGTATTTATGTAGCCTATCACAGCAAAGAGCAGGGACGCAAACGGCGGCTGCTACGCCATTTCTGTGGCTACCTTTAAATACTTACATAGCCTATCACGAAAAGAGCAGTGGTGCAAACGGCGTAGCGGCCGCCATTTGCGTTCCTGCTCTTTGCCATGATAGGCTATGTAAATACTTACGTAGCCTATCATGGCAGCCTGGCAGGATGCAAATGGTGGCCACTATGGCATTTGAGAGAATATGTTCCCAAGCAGAACAAATGGAAAGAAAAAGATAGTTCCTTCATTCATAAATCAGATAAGAGCAAGCTAGCCGAAGAGGTAAATAAATGTTTTATTGTGTGTTTTTTGGTTGTTATTTCTGTGAACGGTGGCCCAGAGAGCTTCGGCTATTGGGCGGAATAGAAATGCAATACCCAAATAAATAGATGATTAATGTATGCCATGGGTTTCAGGAGGCCGAATGCCATTGCATTTGGCCTCACTGAAATCCGTGGCAGAATTCTCCGTCATCCCTGTGTATGACTTAGGGATGTACGATTATGCTGATGCTGGGGGGGAGGGGTTCCGTCCCTCCCACTGGAATCCTGGCCAGGGGGGGAGGGGCTCCGCCCCTCCCCCCCCGGAATCCTGGCTGGCCGGCTCCGCTCCGCAGGGATTCTGCGGAGCTGCCAGCTGGCTAGCAGGGATGCAAATGGCGGCACCCTTAGCCGCCGCCATTTGCGTCCCTGCAGTCAGCTGTGATAGGCTACGTAAATGTTTACATAGCCTATCACGGCTGAATTTAAAAAAAAAAAACACGTGCGTACGCAAATGGCGGTGCCAATGGGCGCCGCCATTTGCATTCCTTATTTTGGCACGTCTTAGTCTACGTAAACATCTACGTAGACTAAGACGGTGAAAATAAGGGGAACGCAAATAGCGTAGACGTACGCTACGTCAAAGTCAAAATAGTCAAAATAGACTTAAGTAGACTAAGACGTGCCAAAATAAGGAACGCAAATGGCAGCACCCAGGGGCGCCGCCATTTGCGTATGCGTGTTTTTTGTTTGTTTCTTTAAATCAGCCGTGATAGGCTGCATAAACATTTACGTAGCCTATCACTTTTTTTGTTTTTGTTTTTTTTTTAACCTGGAAATGGCGGCGGCGGCAGCCGGTCAGAAGACCGGCCGCCGCAGCCGCCGCCGCCCAACTGCCGCCCAACCGCCGCCCAACTGCCGCCGCAGCCGCCACCGCCAGGAAGATCCGCCTAAGGTAAGTCCCATCCCGGCGGGGCGGCGGGCCGTTCCGCCACCGATTTCGGGGGGTTGAATGAGCTGGCATTCGGCCTCCCCGAGATCCGTGGCGGAACTTCTGTACATCCCTAGCTATGACTTTCTAATTTACATGGAATGCTTTTGCCCCACAAGGTTCCATGGGGTGGAATCAATGTCAGTGTTCTGCATGCCACTGATATCTTACTTTCACTGATCCAAAAACACACCGCTAGAGCAGGGAAAGAAAAGGAACATTTATACACTAATCTCAGCTATTCCTAGAATTCCAAGGAACATACATCCCGGGAGAATATTTCTAATCCTATAATCTCTGCCACTATAATATTTCAACCCTAGCAAAAATAATATCAGTCCCTTACTATTGAATTGTAACAGTTATCCATCAAATCAAGAATTACCAAATTAACAAGCAAATACAAACAACCTAAGACTTCTTCATTTGGGTACTAAGATACTCACCATGGGCCTCACTCTACCCATGTATTAATTAAAGGTTCTAGAGTAGCATTGACCATTATCAAATTTCATATGGGATTAATATGGCAAATTTGAATGGAAGGATGGGGATTTAATAATCTGCCTACTGTATTTTATAATGTAATATCGGGAGTATCTGTATTTTATTCTTATTGTACCTGTTCAGATCATGCTGGATCAGACCAAGGGTCCATTTAGTCCAGCATTCTGTTCACACAGCAGCCAACCAGCTGTCAATGGGAGACTCACAAACAGGACATGAGTGCAGCAGCACCTTCCTGCCCATGTGCCCCAGCAACTGGTGTACATAAGCATACTGCCTCTGGTACTGGAGGTAGCACATAGCCCTCAAGCCTAGTAACCATTGATAGACTTCTCCAGAAATTTGTCTAACCCCCTTTTAAAGCCATCTAAGTTGGTGGCCATCACTACATTGTAGCAGCCATATCGGGGGTCAGACTAAGTAGCCTCATGCAGTCTCATGCTTCATGTTCTTGCTGAGCTCTTTCTCCCTTAAATATATTGTTGTAAGCTGACGAGACACAGGAATTCCTTATCTTGTCAAAGGTCATACAATTGTATATCTTGTTCTCTGCTGTTCTCTTCTGTCCTCTCCTTATCATGGCTACCCTATAACCCAGTTCTTGTATTATAAACAATGGTGCTAAGAGAAGAAATGTTGAGGACTGCAACCCCACGTGGGAGGGGGAGGAGGAGCCGTTTCATATGTGTCACAATGTCTATAAAACCAATGTGCTGATGTATTTCGAGGCTTCTGGCTCTTTGGAAATGATTCCAGCCTTAAGCCCGTGCGTTAAATAAAGAATCTCTTTTTCCTTCACTCCATAATCTCTCTGACTCTGGGTTCTGCAACATAAATGGTGCCGTGACTTGGATGTGGCAGGCTCTGAGCCAGACAGGTGGCAGTTGCCTGCTCTTGATCGCCGCACCAGGAAGACGAGCTTGGCGCATGCCTCCCTTTCTTGGTGCCACCGACCTTTTTGTCGAGTGAATGGGAGAAAGCCTGCACCAGGATCGCCCAAACGGCAGCGAGCGGCAAGAGAACCTTGGGAAGCGGAGGAAGGAACTTGAGCCCTGCCTGTATTGCAGCTGCAATTGAGTTGAAACCCACATTGGAAGCCTTCAGGAGAAAGGCAAGTATATGGGAAAAAGAGGGCCCCGCCTTTAGGGAGAAAGGCCACTGGGCAGAAAAAAAGAGGGCCCTGCCTTATGAAGAAGGTCAGTGTTGGTGGTATACGTATACAAAAAGAACCTACTCCTTGCGGGTAGAAGGGGGGCCTGATCACACCCCCGAGTGGGCGCCAGTACCCAGCACGCCAGTACTCAGTAGGAAGCTGAGGAAGCTGGGGAAGCCGCTTTCCGCTCTGGTAAAAAGTGGGAAAAGTGGGTGGCAGGGACATATGGATGCAGTGGAGAGATTGATGATTGTGTGAGTGGCTACTGCGGTTTCTGACGCATACCGTTGACCGTCCGGGTGCCCAGGCCAGTAGCAAAGTGCGTGGTGTGTAAAATCCTCTTGTGTCGGCCAGTGAGACCCCTTACTCACTGACCAAGTCCCATTCCCTAATTGTGTCTGTCTTCAATTTAAGAGGGAGGCTATGGGTGGTGGGGGAAGCAAACCTTGCACCCCCTTGGGATGTATGCTAGCAAATTTTAAGAAAGGTTTTAGTAGAGATTATGGGGACCCCCCCATGAATCCTCAACGGTTGCAGACTTTGTGTAAAATAGAGTGGCTGTCTTTTGGTGTAGGATGGCCTACTAAAGGCTCTTTAGAGCCCAGCAAAATCAGCCGTGTATATGCCATTGTGGTTGGGAGACCTGGGCACCCCGACCAATTTCCCTACATAAACTCATGAGATTCCATAGTCCACGCTTCTCCTCCATGGCTAAAGAAATGCCTAGAATCCCAGGCAAAAGTTTTGGTGCTCAGAAAAGAAAAATTGGCCAAAAAGAAATTACAACCAGTGTTAGAAGCCCCGTGTGAAGATCTGGCAGAGCTAACGGCGTTTCCACCTGCTTATGCCCTGCTTCCACCATGGGCCCATGTTACTGTGAGACCGCCCCGTCGAGATCCAGATCCTGTGTCTCCTGAGCCCCTGCCATTCCCCCTGCAGAGGCATTGCCCCTCGCTTTGACTTAGAACTGTCGCCATCAGTTTCAAGCCCCACCGGCAGTAATTCGCCAATTTCAGCTACGGTCCTCAACTCCCAAATATTGTCTGCCGAGACTTTCATCTCTACGGGATCGGGAGGTTCCCCTCTTACACCTCAATCAGCATTAATAAAAGAAACTGAAGAATTGAAGTGTTGGGCAGAAGATTTAATAAAATCGGCAGTGACCCTTAAAAAGATGTGTTCTCACAAAAAAGAGGAGGCGAGCTCGTCTACTGCTCAAGACTTGCACCCCCTTGAGATGTATGTCAAACAAAGAAGGAAAAAGGTTTTTTTTTTAAGATTCAGAATAGAGAGAGAAAACAGTACAAAGCTCAAGGTCAAGCTGAGAGAAAAAAAGAACAAGATCTGAGGCTGTTAATTAGAAAAATGTTGCAGGACAGTCTGGCTTTTAACAAAGCATGGGAGCGTGAGAGTGTAAGGCCGAAGAAGTAGCTGTTAGCCTAGCGCGCCGAGAGAGGGGGGGCAGGAAAATTGCCCACAACGTTCTGTGTTGTGCAACATCATCACCTCGCCTAATTGAGATGAAATCCCTAAGAAATGGAAACTGAAAATGAAGACCCAGAAGATGAAGGCAAAATAGAAAATAAAGGTGAAGAATCAGCCCCCAGAGCACAGGCTAGACCCCTCTTCAAGTGAAAAGTGTGCCATAAGACTGGCCCAGAGCAGAATGAAGCGGAAAGACCATGTTGAAGATCTCTGTCAAGGTAACCGTGTTTAGCTTTGAACTGTGTTAGAATTGCATAGAGCCTGTAGCTACTGACCATCGGCTATATGATTTCTGAAGAGCGTAACCATTAAGCTTTTGCCGTGGGATTCCCTGCAATGAAGAAATCTCACTGATTTAAGTGTCCAGTGTTACACTGCCTAAGTGTGTGTGCTGAAGAGACCGAGAAACCAGACAGCATGTTTCTGGCCAAGCCAAAATCATGCTACTACCATGCTCCTGAAAGCTGCAATAAACTGTGTAAGCTGGGAGACCCAACCTGATTGAGAAGAAAAGAAGATATTAGAGCAACTGTCTTAAAAAAAACAATGAGATCTGTGTAGCTGGCTGGCTGACGCTGTCAGTGATGTTACAACTTTAAATTAAGACTGTTTTCCTGTTTGAGACCCCAGCGAAGAAAGCTGACCCAAGTTATTTGTTGCCCATGCCAAAGCAAGAATTTAGCTGCCCTGTACCTCATCATGTCCTGTTTTGAGCTTGGGATTTACAAATACAAACAAACTGAGAAGCTTGCCTTTGAAGTCCTGTAAATCACCCCACCGCCTCCCCCAAGATTAATGGCTGCCTGAAAAATGCAAGTATAAGGCGATGCCCATCACCCCCCAGCGTCCTGAGTTTCGGCACTCAGTGTTTCAGTGCTTTCGTGTACCAGGTTAGAAGAAAGAAAGAAAAAAAGAGTAAGTTTTTTAAAATGTCTGTGAGAACCTGACAGAAGTAGAATAAAATTTACAGAAGAGTTGCCCAAGTTAAAGCGCCACGGCTAGAGAGCTGAGCTGTGCCGCTCTGTTTAGACAGAGGCCTTGCTAAAAAGTTAAAGGCCCTTGTCTGTCAGAAGGGGTGTAGGGCCACACTTTCCCTTTTTAAACTGATGCAAAAGTGGAGAGCCTTTGCTGGAAACATCGCATCTTCATTGCCCAGAGCCTTCTCTGTTTGCCTCCATCATCATCTGGGCTTTTTAGAGACACTCTGCACATAAACTAAAATTTTAAATTGTCAAAGACTTGCCATGGACAGTGCTGTGAAGCTTTTGATAAACTTGAACTCTCATCGCTGTGGACCGTGTGTCTGTGTTTGTAGTCAGCTCAGTGTACAACAGGCTGAGTTTGATCTATGACTTTTAGATTTCCTTCTGCCAGAACTCATGCAGCATAGAGTTGCCGATGCAAAAATGGTGACCTAGAACTCTTTGCGTGTGTGGGTATGCCCGTCCCTTGATTTTAATGGGCCCTGAGCTTTCAGCCAGAAGAGCAGTATGATTGCTGGATCTGCTCCATCATGCCTTACCGTGCTAAAAGTGCTTTCCATTCATTGTGTTAAATTGCAGAAAAAGTTTGTTGTATATATTTTATGATTTCTTAGATATCATAAAATATATGTGATATTTGCAGATTAGTGTTAGTTGCAACTCCAAATAATACTAAGTGTGGTTCCCAATGGATGACAAAGAGAGAAAGACAAAAGCAAGTAGAAAAGAAGGAAATAGAGAAAGTAGAAGACAAATAGAGAAGGGAGAAAAAAGAAAAAAGAAAAGGCAAGAGGCAAAGAAAAAACATTTGTAGAAAAGAAGCGTGGCCATAGTTGCCCCCAGGGTAAATTAAAAGCAGCTGATTGTGCCTGGAGCTTATTACCTGGGGTAAAGTAGCCAGAATAATGTAATAGTTCTTTAAGATGAAGAAAATGTAACTAGAAGGAAAAGAAGAGCCTATCCCAAATGTGTGTCATTGGGACTAGTGTAAGGCAGAAAGGTTTAAGTAAGTGAGTTTAACTTGCAAAAGACAAATAAAGAGACAAGGCTGGTGCATGGAGCAGAAAGTTTTATATAAAAAGTTTGAAACATGATCTGCAATACAGGCAGATCAGCAAAAAGAAAGCAAAAGAAAGAGAAAAAAATTGTCTTCCCATACTAATAAATAAAAGTGTTATCAAGCACTTTGGGAAGCGAAGTTGTTTACAGGAAGCTGTGCCTGAAAACCAAACACTTCTAGCCTATGCTGAAAATGCTTGCTAGTGTTGTGTTGCCTCATGGGTAACATGTATGGTATAAAACCCATTTAGCCCAATAGTTCGTGGTTCAGAGAAGCTGTCTGATCCAACCATTAAGTACGCCTGTGTGCTGTAAGTTACCCAATAAAGTCTCCTTGTAAGTAACCCCCCCCCCCCCGCTGGAATCCCAAAACACAAATGGGGCTAGAGCGCCTCACCCAGTATCAAACCCTGCTGTTAAAAGCCGTAAAGGCAGGTATAAAGAAGTCAATTAATATGACCAAAGTGTCTAAAGTGCTGCAAGGTGCCACCGAGGCCCCAGAGCGTACTTGGAGTGTCTTTCAGATGCCTATCGCCAGTACACCCCCCTCGACCCAGAGGCCCAAGAAGACGTAAACGAAAAAAGAAAAGAAGAAGACCCGGCAGAGGCAGAAGATTCTTAAAAAAGAACCAGTGTGCCCAGTGTAGACAAGATGGACATTAGTGGCATGAATGCCCAAATAAAATAAATCAGATACACAAAGGAGAAAACCAAAGGGGCCAGAATGGGCGAGGAGGGAGACAGCTTGAGAGGGGCCGTGACATTGACTTCATAATTGACACTAGAGTGGCATCAAGAGCAAGCGAACGTTAGCCTTAAACAAGAAGTCCAAACACTGAGCAAAGTTCTTCAAGCCCAGCGTCTCTTTGTCTTAAAAAAATAAGCCATTCCCATCACAGAAGTTCATCCTTTCCAACCAAGAGTTAAAGTATGAGTTAAAGAGGGAAAAATAACCCTTTGATTCCCAGATGGAGAGGACTGAAAACTGTCATACTTTCCACCCCCGCAGCTATGAAAGCAGCTAGAATTAAACCCTGGATACATTGGACACGAGTCAAGAGAGCGAGAGGGGGAAAGTAGACTATAAACAGAAATCCTGAAAATCCTTTAAAAATCATTCTAAAAAAGCAGTAAGAAGACTCAGGCTAGACCTTACTGTGGACACACCGGGAGACTGTCCCCCTGCGTACGGTCAGATCCCAAAGAAGATCAAACATGCGTGTTGTAGTGTTAGTAGTGTTGCATTGTGTCTCCTTAATAAAGTGCAAAAAGGGGGGCCAGCCCCTGAAAGGGAAAGTTTGTCCCAGCGATTTGCTGATAATTACTGGCTTCACCTGGCTAACATCACGAAAGTAAAACATTTTTGTTTGCCAAGAGGTATACCTGCAAACAGGCTTATTAGCTCTTGCCTAATACCTGTCTGTAGACATCCTAGGAAAATTCAAAAAGATACCATGTTAAGAGTTTATGGTGTAAGTTTAACTTATTCCCAAAATGCTAATTGGGGCTTGGTTGCAAAGATACTACCCCATAAAGAGTTCACTCTACGCACCCCCATCATTGCTGAAACAAATGCTACGTGTGCACGAATGCTTAATTGTCAAAAATTTTCCAGAAAATATAAAGCTATCCCTGGCCCCCTTCCACTGTAATAAAATTCAAAACATATCTTTTAATGATGCCCACATACTTTTGCCTCATGGATGGTTTTAGACATGTAGTTCCCGCACTTGGTCATTCATTCCTGCCAACTTGTCTAATAACCACCCATGTTGCCTCAGCCGCCAATTGAACTGGTGCCAATTCTTCCCCTGTGGCCCGAGAAAATCCGTCGACGGCAGCCTCGGGCACTCCAACTAACTAAAAATTGTAATAGTCATGTGCAGTTATATTCTGACTCAGAAAAATTGGCCTTAACAATGTCACTGGTTGGGGTTCCAGGTTTAGCCTTGGCTAATAGTCTAGAGATCAACCGGTTAGCTTGCAGCTTAGCCAAAAGCATAAATGCCACCTCACGAGCATTGTCATTGTTAAATAAAGAGTTGTGTGATCTAAGAAGTGCAGTTCTAGAAAATAGAGCTGGTATAGATTACCTCTTCCTTCTTCATCATTTAAGTTGTGAGACACATAGGGGTGGACGAAAGTCACTTACCTTTTCTCGCAGCTTGTTCGCGGTGGGGGGGAGAACTTCGCTGCTCCCCCGCGAAGTTCAGGCCGGGGGGGAGGCTTCCCGCCTCGCCCGGCCACGAACGCGAAAGTAAAACAAAAACAAAAAAACGCCCCCTGATAGGCTACGTGACAATTCACGTAACCTATCACAGCTAGATCTGCAAAGTCAGCCGTGATAGGCTACGTGAATTGTCACGTAGCCTATCACGGGTGACTTTAAAAAAAAAAAAAGCGCGTACGCGAATGGCAGCCCCCATAGGGAGCCGCCATTCGCGTTCCTTATTTAGTTGCTGTAGTCTACGTAAATGTTTACGTAGACTACGGTGACCAAATAAGGAACGGGAATGGCGGCTCCCTATGGGGGCCGCCATTATCTGTACACACTTTTTTTTTTTTTTTAAAGTCACCCGTGATAGGCTACATGACGATTCACGTAGCCTATCACGGCTGACTTTGCAAATCTAGCCGTGATAGGCTATGTGAATCGTCACGTAGCCTATCAGGGGACTTTTTTTTTTTTTCTTTTATTGGAATGGCGGCGGCGGCAGCCGGTCGAAAGACCGGCTGCCGCTCCCGCCCCGCTCGAACACCCGACGAACCGCCAGCCAGACCCGCCGCCGGGAGGGACATTCAGGGAAGGTAAGTCCCGTCCCGGGGGGGGCGGGGGCGGGGGGGCGGAGGATTTCTCCCCAAAACTTGTTCGGGGGGCCGAACACATTGGCGCTTGGCCCCCCGAAGTTTCGGGGAGAAATTCTCCGCCATCCCTAGAGACACACCAAAAGCTCTGTTGTTTTAACTTAACTGATAATGGCAATGCTGTAGATGAACAGATCAACAAGCTGCACAATATAGTAGCTAACAAAACAATAAGACAAAACAATTAGCTCAATTAGTTAACCCCTTGGCTTCCAGATCTTAGCTGGCTTAAAAGCATTGTTCATCCTAATTCTACCAGTGTTGTTCATAGAGATACTGTTATGTCTCTGCGTTCCTTGTCTTATGCGCTGTTTAATGCTATAATTGTAATAAAATTATGCATTTAAGGGGGGAATGTAGCAGCCATATCGGGGGTCAGACTAAGTAGCCTCATGCAGTCTCATGCTTCATGTTCTTGCTGAGCTCTTTCTCCCTTAAATATATTGTTGCAAGCTGACGAGACACAGGAATTCCTTATCTTGTCAAAGGTCATACAATTGTATATCTTGTTCTCTGCTGTTCTCTTCTGTTCTCTCCTTATCATGGCTACCCTATAACCCAGTTCTTGTATTATAAACAATGGTGCTAAGAGAAGAAATGTTGAGGACTGCAACCCCACACGGGAGGGGGAGGAGGAGCCATTTCATATATGTCACAATGTCTATAAAACCAATGTGCTGATGTATTTCGAGGCTTCTGGCTCTTTGGAAATGATTCCAGCCTTAAGCCCGCGCGTTAAATAAAGAATCTCTTTTTCCTTCACTCCGTAGTCTCTCTGACTCTGGGTTCTGCAACAACATCTTGAAGTAGCAAATTCCATAGTTTTAACTATGAAGAAGTCCTTCCTTTTATCTGTCCTGAATGTCCCACCAATCAGCTTCATGGGATGACCATGTATTCCAGTATTATGTGAGAGGAAGAAAAAGGTCTCCCTATCCACATTCTCCTCACCATGCATAATTTTGTACACCTCTATCATCTCCCCTCACCCTCCTTTTTCCCCAGGCTAAACCATCTCAGCTGTTGTAACCTTCCCTCACAGGGGAGGTTCTTTTCTTGGGAATTCTATGTTACTAGTTCAGTCAAGTTGAAAGAAGCATATGCTACGATTCTTCCAAAACCTTACAACTTCAGAGTGCAAGTGAGGAATTGCATGTTGGAATGATCCCCAGAGAATTACAAAACAAACAACCCTGCACATGGAAAACCAGCACTTCAGCTAGCACTTCCTCCATTCCCTACCATTTATACTACCTAGCCTGATGAAGAGTTCTGCAGAACTTGAAATCTTGCATTACCATTTCAGAAACCGGTTGGGCAATTGCAAGTTTGAATTTTTGCCAATGTAAAACATTCCTTGCACATGGAGAGCTAGCGCACCAACAAAACGGCTCGGATAAAACTGGGCTGGAAGTTCTGGGAGAACTGTCCCATGGGCTTTTTCCGAATGCTTTTTCTGTATGTTTGCCTTCCATCGATTCCAAAGCTCTTCCTCTGTTGACCATATTATCTTCTCTTGGTGAGGGACCATAGCTCAGAGGTAGAGCACATGCTTTGCCTTCAAAAAGTCCCCAGTGAGATGTCAGTCCCTGGCATCTCCTATTTAAACAGTCAGGAAGCAGGTGATTTGAAAGATACTGTTCTGGAGAGCCACTGCTCATCAGAACAGACAATGCTGGGCTAGTGGCCAAATTGTCTGACCTGATGATACATGGCAGCATCCATTAAAACCCATCTAAAACACACATTTTGAATTAAACAGCCCTAAGTTAAATATGCAGAATTGTTGTTTTCTTCATACGACAAGCATTCAATCGTTACGTGTTAAACTTGATTGGCTTTCCCATTGTCCTTAGCCCAGATCCATTAACAGATATTAAAGAGTAAGCTTTCCTTCCTTTCAGGACTCAAAATTTCTTGAGTCTGTTTTAATTAGCTCTTTTGTCTAGACAGTTGAATAAACAAAACCCACTGCATGCTTATTAGCTCATTGTAGCTAAGCTAGATAGCTGCATCTGAATGATAATTGGACTGTTTCAAAGAAGGATGCAGTACACTAATGACCTAGTTTAAATTACCAATGCAGGTGCTTAGAATGGGTATTTATGTATTTATAGTATTTTTATACCACCTTTCTGTAAAAACCAACCAAGGTGGTGTACAGCATATCAAATAAGAACAACAACTTAAGCATTAAAATAGCAATAAATTTATAATTAACACTTTAAAAACAACAATAAAAACTATAACACCAAGAAAAGGCCAAGTTGAAAAGATGTGAATGGATGGATGGATGGTTAATTGCAGTCACAGACCAGGGCCGCATCTACAATGCACTGATTTCATTGTTTGCTCCATAGGAGCAGAGCAGTATTGGCGCTGCAAATTAACAACTGGGGCGGTAGATGGGAGGATTAATGCAGACTTCCCAAGCCAATGTGTGATGACACTTTGCAAGGGATGTGCGAGCTCACCCCCATCCGGGTTCTCCGGACTCCTGCCCAGCACCTACCCTCACTTGTCGGTCCCCAGACTGTGCTTGAGCCCCTCCCACTCTCGGCGAGCAGCCCATACCCACCCCAGCAGCCTCGTCGAGCTCCGCGGTCACCATTTCTAAAAAAAAAATATGGCGATCGCAAAAATGCGCACGTTTTCGTATCCACAAAAATGAGCATTTTTGCAAATGTGAATATTCTCATGTGTGAAATGCGCATTTTTGCAAAGGTGCACATTAGTGTGTGTACAAAAATGTACATTTTTCATAAAATACACATTCTCGTGCAAATGCAAATATGCATTTTTGCGATTGCTATTTTATTTCTCAGAAAATGGTGATAGCGAAGCTCAACAAGGCTGCCAGGGTGAGTGCAGGCCATTTGCTGAGTGCAGATGGGGGCAAGCAGGGGCAGGGGCTCAGCAAGCGGGGCTTGGGGATGCGGGCAGGAGCAGGTCCGCCAGATTCCCAGACTGAATTGGGAGCCCGTGCCATCCCTACATTTTTCCATTGTTTGGCTGTCCTTGGGAACACGTTCAAAGAAGCAGGACTTGCTTATGAGTAGACATTCATAACAAACCCTGCTTACCCCCACATGCACACACACATTTCTGAGGTGGGCAGGCAAGCGGGCAGCCGCTGCCTCTAGAGACTGAGCAGGTGCTGAGAGCAGAGAGCGCAGAGCTGGAGAGAAGAGTGCACAACTAGCAGGTACGGCTTGCTTGTGAGTAGACATTCACAGCAAGCCCCACATACACATTTCTGAGGTGGGCAGGCAAGCAGGCAGCCGCTGCCTCTGGAGATTGAGCAGGTGCTGAGTGCTGAGAGCAAAGAGAGCAGAGTTGGGGAGGAGGAGAGAATGAGTAGCACGTAGTCTATTAACTGCCCAATCACACCCCCCCCCCGCACAAACACAAGCTCAATGAAGTGCTTCTGAGTACATGTTTATGAAAATCATCCACTCTGGCACCCACCCTTCCTCAATGGCACAGCTTCGAATCAACAGGCATCCAATGTTTCTCAGCTGTGTTCCTTTGTAGCTGAATGTCTCCAATCTGAAGCTCGATACTTAAAGTGAGAAGCAGCGACGTGGAACTGAAGGCAATGAGTTACTTCCCGGTAGACATGTATACCCCTCTGCTCTCCCCCCAGCCCCGCCCCAGGCCATTTTTTCCCTTCCACCAATCAGTGCAGCTTCCACCAGCCCGCTTCTTCATGCCTCTGTAACTGCGGAGCTGTGAAGGAGTACCAGGGAAGGGCAAAAAGGCGTCACATAGTGACGCCATCACTAACAACGCTGTGACTTCAATCCAAAGTAGGGACAGACAGCTCAACCCCCCCCCCCAGTGAACCCGAAGCAAGTGAAACATTGCAGCAAATGGACTCTGAGAAAATCCAGATTTCTCCGTGAAAACCACGATTGGGCTGTGAAGAGGCGACTGTGTCATCTGTCACAAAGATCTTCCCTTTGAAGCGGCACCGGGGCAAATGGCTCATGTAGATGGGGCCCAGTGGAAGTTAATAGAAAAAACTGATTACAACTAATGTAAAAAGATAATACATAATAAGAACAAATCACAGAGGAGCCAAAAGGAAGTCCTTCCTAAAGAGAAAAAGAATGTAGCTACCCTCTCAGTGCTATGGATAGAGTCATCCCTTAAACCGAAAGTTACCAGAGTTTCAGTGGGTCTTTTGGGTAGAATTCTCAGTAAAGGGAGAATCAGCTTCTCTCTCTGGTCTGTATAACTGGCAGTATGAGAGAATGTGGCCCACAGACTCTTTTTCTCCAATTCCACAAGGACGAAGTCATTCAGTTAGTAAAGCAGAGCGCAGCATATTAAAGCAAGGCAGTATGAATGCTCTGAACTTGTTAAACAGATGTGTATTTGACACCTTTTCTAAAAGCGGAGAGAGCGGAAACTGATCATAATCCCAAGGGGAGTACATTCCACAATTTAGGAGCAATGCAAGAAAAGGCCTTCTCCTGCATATCACCAAATCCTCAAGATACCAAACCCTCACCATAGGCAGTTTTTGAGATGTCAAAGAAAGCATCAGAGAAATTGCCATTTTATTTACAAAAATGACTACACTTTGTTAGACTGAAAAGCCTTGTTTAATTGTTTCATTTTCTGTTTATGGTAACTCACCAGAACCAAAATAGCAGGAGAAAATAAACCAAGAGGACCTTAAACTCTCACCCTGCCCCTCCAGATCCAATTTAGTGATCAAAATTAAATGAACTTAAGCTTTAAGTGGTGTTCTAATTAAATTCATTAAAATTAATTTAAACCACCTAAACTAAATTTATTAAATTTATTCAGCGCTATTTTATATATAATTTGAGTCGAATAAGTAGAATTTGAACATCTATACAAATAGGATCAAGCCCCGCTACCACAGCAAACACTTTATATAGCAAAGCCAGGTTTGAAGTATTGATTTACAGATACAGTAGCGCATGAGTGAGTTAACACTTTGCCTTGCAGAATCCCTGTAAAACATGCTTCAAAACCACCCAATAATACTGATCAATACATTAATATAACACAGCATAAAGCAATGCCTGGAGGCAGTGCCAAGTCATCTCTGGTTCAGAAAGTCTGTATCCCCTTTCTGAATTATTCTAATGATGGGTTTTGCCAGGCTTCTTTTGGAAGTGAGTTTGATAACCAGAAAGTTACTACTGTGATGACTGCAGTCATCTCTGTAGATTTCAGATGTCAGAAAGGACAGTCTTAATTCATTTCTGATACATGCAACTGTGTTAGACCCATTCTAACTATTCTGATACTATACAAGTCTTTAACCATTTTCTTCTTACATCCCTAAACATACGTCAAAGATATGAGAGAAGTGGGAATAATAACATCAGAATAGTCCTGGAGTCTTTTATAATATTTCAGAAATATTTGTTAAAGAGCTCCCACATCTGCACATCGAATAATCAAAACCAGCCCTTCTGCAATCCTATGCATGTTTAGACAAAAAAGTTCTACAAATCACAGCATTCCCCAGCCAGCCATGCTATCTAAACAGTCATTCATTTATTCATTTCATTTATATCCCACCTTTTTTCCTCCTTAAGGAACCCAAGGCAGCATACATAATCCTCCTCCTCCTCCATTTTATCCTCACAACAACAACCCTGTAAGGTGGGTTGGGCTGAGAGTCTGTGACTTGCCCAAACTCACCCATTGACCTTCCATGACCGAGTGGGGACTAGAACCCAGATCTCCCAGCTCCCAGTCCAACACTCTAGCCACTACACCACATTGGCTCTCTAAACATGCATAGGATTGCACCCTAAGAGCCATTAATTGTAATCTAGTGCATTGTTTCCATTTTGGGACAACTGTAGGGATGTACAAAACTCCCCTTACCTGGCTCCACCGGGTTCCGCTGGGGGGAGAGGAGCTCCGTCCCTCCCCCCGGAATTCTGACCGGGCAGCTCCGCTCCGCGGGGATTCCGCGGAGCCGCCCACCGGCTCCACCAGCAACCAGACATCCGGCCGCTGGCTAGCAGGGACGTAAATGGCGGCAGCCATAGCTGCTGCCGTTTGCGTCCCTGTAGTCAGCTGTGATAGTCTACGTAAAGACTTACATAGCCTATCACGTCTGGCTTAAAAAAAAAAAAAAAAAAGGTGCGTACGCAAATGGCGGTGGCTACGGCTACATAGACTAAGACGGCGAAAATAAGGGGGAACCCAAATAGCGAAAATAAGGGGGAACCCAAAACCCAAAGGGGGAACCCTGAATGCACTGGCATTCAGCCTCACCGAGATCTGTGGCGGAATTCTCTGCCATCCCTAGACAACTGATAGTGGAAGCCTTGTGTTTTCTGTGTGCCTGTGTGAGTGCACACAGTGGGAGCCTATTCATGTTGAGTGCTTGTGCAAAATTAAGTGGCAGATAAAAGGAAACATTTGTTGTTGTTCAGTCGTTAAGTCGTGTCCGACTCTTCATGACCCCATGGACCATAGCACGCCAGGCCTTCCTGTCCTTCGCTTTCTCCCGGAGTGTGCTCAAGTTCATATTCATTGCATCGGTGATGCTATCTAGCCATCTCATCCTCTGCCATCCCCTTCTCCTTTTGCCTTCAATTTTTCCCAGCATCAAGGTCTTTTCCAGGGAATTTTCTCTTCGCATTAGGTGGCCAAAATATTTGAGCTTCAGTTTCAGTATCTGTCCTTCCAATGAGCACTCAGGGTTGATTTCCTTTAGGATGGACTGATTTGACCTCCTTGCAGTCCAGGGGACTTGTAAGAGTCTTCTCCAGCACCACAGTTCGAATGCATCAATTCTTCAGCGCTCAGCCTTGCTTATAGCCCAGCTCTCACAGCCATACATTACTACTGGGAAAACCATAGCTTTGATTATACGAAACTTTGTCGGCAAGGTGATGTCTCTGCTTCTTACTATACTATCTAGGTGTGCCATAGCTTTCCTCCCAAGGAGCAAGCATCTTTTAACTTCACGGCTACAGTCACTGTCTGCGGTGATCTTGGAGCCCAAGAAAGTAAAATCTGTCACTGCTTCCATTTCTTCCACTTCTATATGCCAGGAAGTGATGGGGCCAGATGCCAGGATCTTAGTTTTTTTAATGTTGCATTTCAAACCAGCTTTTGCACTCTCCACTTTCACCCTCAACAAGAGGCTCTTTAGATCCTCTTCGCTTTCTGCTATTAGGGTGGTATCGTCTGCGTATCTGAGGTTGTTGATAATTCTCCTGGCAATCTTAATTCCGACCTGTGATTCATCCAACCCAGCATTTCTCATGATGTACTCTGCATATAAGTTAAATAAGCAGGGTGACAATATGCAGCCTTGTCGTACTCCTTTCCCAATTTTGAACCAATTGGTTCTTCCATGTCCGGTTCTTACTGTGGCTTCTTGACCCTCATACAGGTTTCTCAGGAGACAGGTAAGGTGGTCTGGTACTCCAATCTCTTTAAGAATTTGCAACAGTTTGTTGTGATCTGTACAAATGTGTACAATTGTACGGTAGTTTGAACACTCTTTGGCATTGCCCTTCTTTGGAAATGGAATGTAAACTGACCTTTTCCGGTCTTGTGGCCACTGTTGAGTGTTCCAAATTTGTTGGCATATTGAGTGCAGCACTTCAAAAGCATCATCTTTTAGGATTTTAAATAGCTCAGCTGGAATACTGTCATCTCCGCTAGGTTTGTGGTTCGTAATGCTTCCTAAGGCCCACTTGATTTCACTCTCTAGGATGTCCGGCTCAAGTTCAGTGAGTGCACTATCATGGCTATCAGGGACATTAAAATCTTTCCTGTATAGTTCTCCTGTGTATTCTTTCCACCTCTTCTTAATCTCATCTGCTTCTGTTAGGTCCCTGCCTTCTTTGTCCTTTATCATGCCCATCTTTGCACAAAATGTTCCCTTGAGATCTCCGATTTTCTTGAAGAGATCTCTAGTCTTTCCCATTCTATTGTTTTCCTCGATGTCTTTGCATTGTTCATTTAAGAAGGCCTTCTTATCTCTCCTTGCTATTCTCTGGAAATCTGCATTCAGTTGGATATATCTTCCCTTTTCTCCCTTGCTGTTCACTTCCCTTCTTTCCTCAGCTACTTGTAAAGCCTCATCAGACAGCCACTTTGCTTTCTTGCATTTCTTTTTCTTTGGGATGGATTGAGTTGCTGCCTCCTGAACAATGTTATGGACCTCCGTCCATAGTTCCTCAGGCACTCTGTCTATCAGGTCTAAACCCTTAAATCTATTCCTCACCTCCACTGTATATTCATAAGGGATATGATTTAGGTCATACCTGAATGGTTTAGTGGTTTTCCCTACATTCTTCAATTTAAGCCGAAATTTTGCAAGAAGCAGCTCATGATCTGAGCCACAGTCAGCTCCAGGTCTTATTTTTACTGACTGTATAGACCTTCTCCATCTTTGGCTGCGAAGGACATAATCAATCTGATTTCGATACTGACCACCTGGTGATGTCCATGTGTAGAGTCGCCTCTTGTGCTGTTCGAAAAGAGTGTTTGCTATGATCAGCATGTTCTCTTGGCAAAACTCTATTAGCCTTTGTCCTGCTTCATTTTGTACTCCAAGGCCATGCTTGCCTGTTATCCCGGTGATTTCTTGACTTCCTACTTTAGCATTCCAATCCCCTATGATGAAGAGGACAACTTTTTGGGGTGTTAGTTCTAGAAGGTGTTGTAGGTCTTCATAGAACCGATCAACCTCAGTTTCTTCGGCCTCAGTGGTTGGGGCATAGACTTGAATTACTGTGATGTTGAATGGTTTGCCTTGGATTCGTACTGAGATCATTCTATCATTTTTGAGATTGTACCCCAGTACTGCTTTTCCCACGCTTTTGTTGACTAGGCGTGCTACTCCATTTCTTCTAAGGGATTCTTGCCCATAGTAGTAGATACAATGATCACCTGAATTAAATTCGCCCATGCTTGTCCTGGCCGGCCGGCTCTGCTCCACGGCCAAGCTGTGGAGCCGCCGGCCGGTTCTGGCCGCCCACAGCTGGACATCTGGCTGCTGGGCAGCCCTGCAGGGACACAAATGGTGGCTGTCGTAGCCGCTGTCATTTGCGTTCCTGTAGTGAGCAGTGATAGGCTACGTAAATATTTACGTAGCCTATCACAGCGGGAGGGGGAACCCAGCATATGCAAATGGCGGCGGCTACCACCATTTGCGTTTGCTGGGGTTCCCCCCTCGCCATGATAGGCTATGTAAATACTTACGTAGCCTATCACGGACTCCTCAGGGATGCAAATGGCATCCCTGCATTAGCTGTGATAGGCTACGTAAGTATTTATGTAGCCTATCATGGCTGAAGAAGGAGGAAGCGAATGGCGGCTGCAGGATGGCCGCCATTCGCACAGCAGCGCGGATGTGAGCAGGTAAGTGCTCCATTTTGCACACCTTTCGTGGGGTGGGGGCGGCGGGCACTTCGTCCCACATGCCTTTCATGGGTTGGGGGAGCGGAGGCTTCGTTCCGCGACGGTTTTCGGGGGGCTGAATGCACTGGCATTCGGCCTCACCGAGATCCGTTGCGGAATTCTCTGACATCCCTATTGTGATGTTGATCTTACACCTTAGAAGTTTCAACAAATACAATATACAATTGCTGCCCATTTCCTGTAAAAATGTTAGGAGTTGAGAACATACCCAATCTATTTTGTAGCAACTGCATGAGTTACTTTACCAATTACCTTCTGGGTTCAATTTGAGGTACTGCTTATTACTTTTAATTCTGTCACAGCCTTGGATCCACAAAACATAGTGCCTACATTATGTGAACTGACATATGTGGTGCCTTTGCTCTGAGGTTATGGAATGTGTTTCCCAATTAGGTTCGAAGCCATTTTGTTTTGCTGCTTTTCTTAAAAGACACAAAACCTACTTCTTCTCAAAGGCCTGTGTGTGGTAAGTGAATAGGGGCTGTTGGGGCAAAGGGCAGGGTCACCATAGCAGATAACAACACAGAAAAAACAGTCTTTTGAACCCAAAAGAAACCCATTGCAAAAGTGGAGACAGAGGCATATTAACATTAAGATCATGCCTGCAAAGCAGTGTGTGTGTGCAAGTGTGTATGTGTGTGTGGCAGTGAGTATGTGTGCATGGGGATAAATCTACATAGCATCAAATAAAAGCCATCCTTTGAATCCACAGCAGTCAGTAACCATGCCACAGAAAGAGGAAACTGAGCCACATTAACTTTAAGGTCATGCCTGTAAAGCAGAGTGCATGTGTGTGTGTGTGTGTGTGTGTGTGGAGGGGGGGATAATGATGATGATTTATTCAGAGCAACACAGAAAAGCAATATTATGCATCTACAGCAGCCAGCAAACCATACCACAGAAAGGGGAAACGTAAGTACATGAACTTGGAGACCATACCTGCAAAGCAAAGTGTTTGTTGAAGGCTGGTATGATAACAACAACAGCAACATGCTCAGAGCAACATAAAAGTGTTAAAAAGTATTAAAAATATATAAAAGTATTAAATCCATAGCAGCCAACAACCTATACCACAGAAAGGCATACAACGCAAAGGCATGTTATTTCTCCACAATCCATTGCATAGGAAAGGTAAATTGGAGCACACATATAAATGTAAAGATCACAAGAGCGCAACCCGCAAGCAGTAACAACAACAAAGTTTTAAGAAATAGCAAAAACAAAGTCCAAAAATGAGTTTAAACAAAAAGCTGCCTCTCTCTCTCTCTCTCTCTCTCTCTCTCTCTCTCTCTCTCTCTCTCTATATATATATATATATATATATGAAGCATTCCTACATAACTTCTGGCTGCTGCTTTACTGGTCAATGATATGGCCAATGCTTTACTGGCTGAAGAGATAGCTTAGAATGGATAATGGCTGCCACAGTTGCAGGCCGTTCTCACACAGAGAGAAATTTTAATCACACCCACATTCTCTCTCTCTCTCTCTCTCTCTGTGTGCGTGTGCGTGTGTGTGCGTGTGTGTGTGAAATAAAATCAATTTAGGGTGCAATCCTGTGCATGTTGAAACAGAAAAAAGTGCTAAAACTTCCAGCATTCCCCAGCCAGCCATGCTGGCTGGGGAATGCTGGGAGCTGTAGGACTTTTTTCTGTCTAAACATGCACAGGATTGCACCCTAAATTAGCACTGCAGAAAAGTTGGCCGGAGGCTCATCTCCCCATTATCTACACTGCTGCAACAATGTGCCATTCTGCTCTTGTCTTTGAGGCTTGAGAGAGCGGGGCAGATAGCCCTGGTCATTTGCTTCCTCTACACATGCGCAGGCCAGTGGTTGAAAAAAGAAGCCACATGGTGCTTGGCTAGGAAAGTTGGACTTCATTCTCATTTCCCTGGTTTCCTTGGTGGTGGTGTGGGAGGCTGAACATGCCCATATATGGCATCCAGGCAGGTCAGGATTCCCAGATGCCCTGCGTGGTGTCTGAGGAGGATTAAGAGCGAAAAGCATGAGCATGCGCAGAACTCTGTTCCTTTGGAGATCTATGATGAGTGAACTTGTGCATACACAGCACAGTAGCAGGCAGGACTGTCTGGGTGATTTTGTGAGGATGTTGCAACACATACATTGCTGGTAAAAACATGGTTTACTTTGCATCTGGGGTCAGGGAGCTGGGAGTTTGCAGAAGAGGGATGCAGGTGGGGCTCTGCCCCATGTGCCCTAATGGACCAGCTTCAACTGATCCATGATGTCATTGAACTTTTGCCAAGCTGAATGTCTATCATGGCTCAGTGTCATCCCCAGGCTGCATGATGTTTCTCCAAGCAAGCCCAATATGAATGTGGAATTGGGTGGAGCAGAATAAATCCATTCCTTGCTCTGTCAAAAGTCTTCAAAATAGAAGCAACCGATCAGTGTTGCCATACAAAGAGACAATCCTTTTAGAAAACTTGGAGGTTATGTAAAACATAGATGCTCAGATAAATGGATGTGATGTGACAGAGGAGAAGAGGTACGCACAAGTCCAAGAGGATGCCAAGGTGGTTGACATACTAGGGTTCAAGGAGAATATCTTCTTTTACTCCTAAAAATGGTAGTCTTGCCAGAATGATGAAAATAAATTAGGATAAACTCTAGGAAATGTGAAGTAACTTTACAATATCACAAGCCACAAGATAATTTGAAGAGCAAGTTATTAAAGAGACAGTAGCTAATTGATTGATTGACTGATTGATTGATTTGTGCCCCACCTTTCTACCAAGAAAAATGGCACTCAGGATAACTAAGGATGAATGAATAATTAGGGATTTGCCTCAAAATACACATTTTTAAATGCATTTTGATATAGAAGATAGTAAGATGGATGGATGGATGGATGGATGGATGGATGGATGAGAACTGTGTTGGAACATTTGGGAAGTATGACAGTTGATAAATAACTAAGTTCTGATCCTCACATTAGTTCAGGAAGTGAGGGTGTGGTCAGTTCATATTAGAATTCATGAAGAAAACATTTCTCAAGCATCTCTACTAGCAACGACAAATTCTTTACAACCTAAACAGTAATGTGACCATAGGTTAGGGATGAATGGATTTGACAAGCTCATTCTCACAAAGGTTGTCAGTTTTTCAAGACTGGGCTCATTCTGTCCCATTTTCACATAAGTGTCTGAGGGTGTGGTGTTTTTTTCAAAAAGGTCCGCATGGAAATGTTTTTCCAAAGGTGCATATTTCCAAATGTGCATATTTTTCTAATGTATGCATTTTTCTAAGTACTTTTCATTGATGTACTGCAGTTTTGTACACTTTTTTCTTGAATATATGCATTTTGTGTGCACTTTTCACTAATGTGTCCAATTGTTTTGCATACTGTTCCCCCAACAAGCCGCATCACCAAGCTTGGGAAAGTGCAGATTTCGGAACACAGCTCTATCTTGGCTCTGTATAGGTTTTCGTGAAGTGCGAATTTGCTAAATCCACATAAAAACTTGACATAACAAATTTTCCACCCACTCCCACCACAGATACAGTGGAACCACTAGATGTGCTAGTTACAAGGCGTGAGTATATATTCAATCTTATACACACATGCATTGTTGTTGTTGTTCAGTCGTTCAGTCGTGTCCGACTCCTCGTGACCCCATGGACCATAGCACGCCAGGCCTTCCTGTCCTGTGCTCTCTCCCGGAGCATGCTCAAGTTCATATTCATTGCATCGGTGATGCTATCTAGCCATCTCATCCTCTACCGTCCCCTTCTCCTTTTGCCTTCAGTCTTTCCCAGCATCAGGGTCTTTTCCAGAGAGTTTTCTCTTCGCATTAGGTGGCCAAAATATTTGAGCTTCAGCTTCAGTATCTGTCCTTCCAATGAGCACTCAGGGTTGATTTCCTTTAGGATTGACTGATTTGACCTCCTTGCAGTCCAGGGGACTCGTAAGAGTCTTCTCCAGCACCACAGTTCGAAAGCATCAATTCTTCGGCGCTCAGCCTTCCTTATAGTCCAGCTCTCACAGCCATACATTACTACTGGGAAAACCACATGCATGCACACATATATATGTGTATATAATTATGTATTATACATATATATATATATATATATATATAACATAATTATATGCACACACATGTGCACACGCACACACACACACACACACACACACACTATTTTATCCATTGGTGCAATGATCACACATACATTATTCTATCAGTTGGTACAATGGTTCCCTCTTGACCACATTTAAGAAATCTGGAGCCAGTTTTGGGATTCTACAGTCCCTTCTTCCAACTCCTCTGTCCTTCTCTGGTGCAAATTCCCCATTTCCGCCTTGAGTGTACTTACAATGCCAACATTAGATGTGGCTAAGGTTAAGCAGGTTCTCTCTTGGCCAGGAATTGATAACCAACTTCAAACTCTGGTTTCAAATCCTGGTTAGAAACAAGGAAGTGGGTTAGACCCAACAAAACAATATTTGGGTGAACACATCCCATAATAACAGTTAAAGTTGTAGAAGAATTTTGTTCCAGGGAGGGGAGAAAGAAAATGTTTCATAGAAAAATAAAGCACTGGAAATTTTTCCAGAAAATTTTCCAGCCACCATCACTGCACCATTTGCTTCAGGGAAGGGAGAAAGAAAATGTTCCATGGAAAAATAAACCCCAGTGTTGTTAAGGAGTAGGGAGCAGGCTACAGGATGATCTTGTAGCCTACTTCCTATGTCTTAACCACAGTCGAAAGTTAGGGATTGTGCACTGATGTGGGGTGGACATTTCTCTGGACAATTTTCCAGTGCTTTATTTTTCCACAGAACATTTTCCATTTCATCAGTTCATTAGAAAAAAATGAATCTATGCCAATTACAAATGCAAAATTTAGGCAAACTTGGCGGTTCCAAAATTGTAATTAATGTTTTTCAGGTGATTATTCCTACACATATATCACTGGAATACACATTTGTCTCAGAGTGGAGTGGAACTAATGAACAGTGACAGCAAAACTGAAGGTGTTACAACAACCTTAGTGGAAGAGAGGTATAGTCTCCTGAGGTGGATGAGTGGTTGTCAGCATAGCATGCACATTTCTTTGGGTTGCTAAAATTAACAGTTTTCAGTACCTTTGGGTGTTTTTTCCTAAATATAAACAATCTAAGGGAAGTACATGCTATTGTCTTACATTTTTTATGAGAATTCCAATACAAATTTTGACATAATGTAACATTTAAATCATATTAAGTGTGCTTTATTTTTTTCCCCTCAAATATTTCAGGACAGATCCTTGTGGTGCTTTGGGACAAAAAAAAACAAACAAACATGGCATACTCTCTCTTTTTTTTAGCTTTGTTATTTAATCATTACAAGTAAAATAAACATGCTAAATTAGATCTCTCTAGGGCAGGGGTGGGCAACTTGTGGTTCTCCAGATGTTTTGGTGTACAGTTCCCATCAGCTCTAGTCAGCATAGCAAATGGGAGTTGTAGGCCAAAACTTCTGGAGAGCCACAGGTTGCCCACTCTTGCTCTGGGGCATCAGAACATTTTCTGATGCAAGCTGAAATGTTTCCTGTGCAAATGACCACATGTAAATTCACCTAGTTTCCATTGGACAGTTTTACAATTCAAAATGTCCTGGAAAACCCACATCACTGGCCTTGTGCATGCATGACAGAGTCACAGAGACTCTATTAGTTGCTAACTTAAAGCAAGTACACAAAGGTTAAATGACAGGAGTGCCATCCCTTGGCATTTCAGTGCATTGGTGGATATCTGGAACGAATGAGCCAGCAACGAAACTGCACATGAATGTTTTCCTTTGGGACATTTGCACAAGGGTGGGGGAGTCAGCTAAAGAAGTTGTCACCTTTTATGAACCATACTCATGATGGAGCATATTCAGCAATGCTGAACAAGCCCAGAAACAAACAAAAAAACACTGAGTTTGGAATTGGCCATAGAATTAAGTAGAGTTGTGCGCTAATGGCCTCTTGAAATTCTCCACCTTACTTGTGGGCAGAGAAATTTGAGAGACAATTTTACTGAATTTCTCCAGGGGGAGGAGAATTTCTCAACCATTTCTCCCAGTTAGGGCTCCCCATTGGCATGGCTTGTAGCACAGCTTCTTTCTTTTTGGTAAGGGCTTTTGGGGGGTGTCGCACTGCAACAGCATCAACTGTCTTGGCAGGCTGGCCCCCCGTTTGCATTCACCACAATGCAGTTGGGGGTACTGTTGTGTCTGGCTCAGGGATGAGGTGCAGCTAGAGCTCAGCCAAAATCTCTCCTCTGATTTCCTGAAATTTTTCTCCCCCCATGAAAGAGGCTTCCATTGTGCTGCCTCATTCAGGATGCTTTATCATTTACGTTTGTGGTGTTTTTGAGCTTACCTAATCACAGCTAGCCTCCCAGGCTGCCTGCACGTCCTGATCTGAAAAAGCCCCATGGGAGGAATTACCTCAAGATGCCTTATACTGGGTTTTAATTGAAGTGCAGGAAGCCGAGGAGGCTACAGGCAGCCAGAGCGATGATCATACAGTGCAAAACAGGACACTTGTGCTCACTCCTCAACTAACTCCTAAGTAAGGTAAGCCCAAGAAACCCAAGCCCAACCCATGAGAATTTCTCAGAAATTTCTTCACCATTGAATTTATTTTCGAAAGCAATTTATCTTCTATCACACTGAAAGAGAATGGTAAAAAAAAAAAAAAGTGTGGGGAAAATTTTCAGCACAGCACTAGAATTCAACATCTTGATAATCTCAACATGGTTCTTTTGTTTGCTTGCTTGCTTTACAGCAGGGCTATTGAATGTCTTTCAATCTGAGGGCCAAATGCCATGTTGGAGAAGCTCTCGGGGCTATATTCCAGGGGTGGGGGGGGCCAAAAGTGAAAAGGGGCAGGGCAAAAATACCAGCACGTCATAGTTCAAAGCTCTTACTGACAGTAACTAGGCCTTAGGAGAGGCATTTCAGACATTTAGAATGGGGGCAGAGGGAAATGGCACAAAAGCCAGGAGACCATTAAATGATTGGTGGTCAAGGGAAAGTGGGGGGTGGCCACCTGGTGAACTCCAGAGGGCTGGATTGGGACCCCAAGTAGGCTGGATTTGGCCTGAGGTTCTGCACTCCTGCTTTGAAGGAACTTTAAAGCCTATCTTCAGAGCAATAAGGTCTAGAAACCCTGTGTGAGCAATACCTGTTGAAGAATGCAATCCTATGGCCCCTGGGAGGGCCAGAGGACACTGCAGATGGGCAGAAAGGGAGGTCCACAGACAGAAGAGGAGCTCTGACTTTGGAGACCTTCTTGTTGTTGCAGTGGATGCCTCTGCCAGAATCATCCCTCCACTGTCGGTGCTCCAACAAAGGGAGGGAGAGAAAAGGTATGCCAGGTATGGATTGAAGGTATCCTTACTCCTTGGGCCTGCAGAATCCAAAGACCCTATGTTCCCCTGGTACACCATCAAAATGGTGAGGGGGGACAACAACACTAGCCCTGGAGCTGGCATAGGGAAAAGAAAAACACTCCCCACTTTCTGCCCTGGCCAGTGCAGGCATGGATGTGGCAGCTCCTCTCCCCACACAACCTCCATAGGATTGTTCCACCTATCTCTGAAGTCAGCTGGACCTCAGTAGGTGTCCTAGAAGTCAAAGGACAGGTCTTCAGTGTTGTGCATAGCTTATTTGCTCTCCTCACAACTACCAAAATCAAAACTTAACTGGGAAATTTCTGTTTCAATTCCCCAGTTAAGTCTAATTTCTTCAGGGTTGAAATAGTACTTTCTGTTTGGGGGGAGGAGGATATATAAAGACAGTGAGAGAGCCAGTAAGAACAAAGTTACGGAGACCAGAGTCTGAAGAGAGAGCAGGAAGAAGCAACCAAGAGAAGACTAAATACAGCTAGGGTAAAGGAACTTGCATTTTGCAACTTTTATTTTCTTTTAATGCCTTTTGTATCACTCAGCTCTGTTGTGTAAATACTTTTAGTTGTGATTTGCTTGCTTTAATTTACCAATAACCAGCTGTGGCTAAACCCTGAGTCTAGAGTGTCAGTCACCCCGTGTCTACAGCCTAAACCCCATGTTACTGGAAAGGGGAAGATAAAAGAAGGAAGATGGTACTCTTCAGGAGGCAAGAGATCCTTAAGGAGTTGCTCAGGGGGTGCAGGTCACAAGGGAACCCTGGCAGAAGGTAACGTTGACATTGTCATTGTATTTTTGATGATAATGTCCAAATTTGTCCTCAGGCGTATTCTGTCAGTACACAAAACTAGTATTGGGGGGAAGGGAGAGGGCAAAGGTGGCTCACCACCAACATATTTCTTAGACCCACAAATAACACTACCAAAGTTGATCCAAAGTGAAGTGGGGTAAACAGCTGTCTTTGGGGCAGCAGAGACAAATGTTCATTTGGAGCAAAAATTATTTTATATTTATTGTATATTAATTAATTAATTAATTAATGGATGGATGGATGGATGGATGGGTGGATTTTATTACATTTATATTCTGCCCAATAGCCAAAGTTCTGTGGCCTAAAACACAACCTCATAAAACATAGTGGGCTGGATCCAGATTTACACTGGACCAATTGTGCTGGCAGAAGTGGTTTTCCCGCCTCCCTCATTCACCATGGCAGTCTCTCCAGCCCCCGGAAATGCTAAATAGATAATCAGGAGGCCCTGTTGAACAGGGTGAGCTGTGGTGTTGGTGGCAGGGGAGATCCCCCAAAATTGGCAAAGGGGCTTCATGTGAGCAGAGCCCTTCCTCTTGTGGAAGACAAATACAGCATCCACCCATAATGAGCACAATCCTGCTCATCTAGTGCAGGGAGAGCAGGGGGCAAAGTTACTCCATTAAAGACTACAGCAGTCCTCCTCACCTCCACCATGCTGCCTCTTCATCCAGACACCAGCACTCCCACCACTCACACTCTGTCATGGCTGAGCATTCACTTCAAGCACTGACACTCCTTCACTTACACTGAAGCATCTCCTGCCCAGGGCTGGCCCAAGACATTTTGCTGCCTGAGGCGAAGGACAAGATGGCCCCGCTCCCATTCCATGTACAAAAGGCAACCAGACTGCACCAGAGGGCAGCAGGCTTACTTAGGGGCACAGATCCAGCCACATAGTGCACACAGCTCTGTCCTCTAACACCTCATCGCCACTCCCCACCCCGCAGCATCTGGCATCTGAGATGGCCACCTCACTCTGCCTGATGGTAGGGCCAGCCCTGCTCCTGCCCAAGTCTCTGGTATGCAGGCTTTTCTCAGCAGAAGCAGGAGCCAGGCCATTGGGAGTGGGTGCTGGGGAGGAGGCTTCAGTGTGAGGCACAGAGTTCTTTGAAGGGAACGCTCAGGCCTGGCGGTGGCAGGCCTGGAGAGCATGGACTGGAGCCAGACTGTGGCATGGTGGGGGAGGAGGAGGATATACTGGAGTATCAGTATCTATTGGACTATAACCATAAGAACATACGAACATAAGAAGAGCCCTGATGGATCAGACCAAGGGTCCATCTAGTCCAGCATTCTGTTCACACAGTGGCCAACCAGCTGTCGACCAGGAACCCGCAAGCAGGGCATGAGTGCAACAGTACTCTCCCACCCATGTTCCCCAGCAACTGGTGTACATAGGATTACTGCCTCTGGTATTGGAGGTAGCACATAGCCATCGAGAGTGGTAGCCACTGATAGCCTTTTCCTCCAGGAATTTGTCTAACCCCCTTTTAAAACCATCCAAACTGGTGGCCATCGCTACTTCCTGTGGTAGTGAATTCCATATTTTAACTATGTGCTGTGTGAAGAGGTACTTCCTTTTATCTGTCCTGAATCTCCCACCAATCAGCTTCATAGGATGACCCTGGGTTCTAGCATTTTGAGAGAGGGAGAAAAATGGCTCCCTATATACATTCACCACACCATGCATAATTTTGTAGACCTCTGTCATGTCCCCCCTTACCCTCCTTTTTTTCCAAGCTAAACAAGCCCTGCTGTTGTAACCTTCTCTCATAAGGGGAGATGCTCCAGCCCCTTGATCATCTGAGTTGGCATTTTCTGCACCTTTTCCAGCTCTACAATATCTTTTTTTAGGTGTGATGACCAGAGCTGTACACAGTATTCTAAGTGTGGTCGCACCATAGATTTGTAGAGGGGCAGTATGATGTTGGCAGTTTTATTCTCAATTCCTTTTCTAATTATGCTTAACATGGAGTTTGCCTTTTTTACAGTGGCTGCACACTGGGTTGACATCTTCATTGAGCTGTCCATCACAACCCCGAGATCTCTTTCTTGGTCAGTTCAGATCCCATCAGGCTATACTTGCAGTTGGGATTTTTTGCCCCAACGTGCATCACTTTACACTTGCTTACACTGAACATTGAAGAATGTAGGGAAAACCACTAAACCATTCAGGTATGACCTAAATCATATCCCTTATGAATATACAGTGGAGGTGAGGAATAGATTTAAGGGATTAGATCTGATAGAGTGCCTGAGGAACTATGGACAGAGGTCTGTAACTTTTTTCAGGAGGCAGCAACTCAATCCATCCCAAAGAAAAAGAAATGCAAGAAAGCAAAGTGGCTGTCTGAGGAGGCTTTACAAGTAGCTGAGGAAAGAAGGGAAGTGAAAAGCAAAGGAGAAAGGGGAAGATATATCCAACTGAATGCAGAGTTCCAAAGAATAGCAAGGAGAAACAAGAAGGCCTTCTTAAATTAACAATGCAAAGAAATCAAGGAAAACAATAGAATGGGAAAGACTAGAGATCTTTTCAAGAAAATCAGAGATCTCAAGGGAACGTTTTGTGCAAAGACGGGCATGATAGAGGACAAAGTAGGCAGGGACCTAACAGAAGCAGATGAGATTAAGAAGAGGTGGAAAGAATACACAGAAGAACTATACAGGAAAGATCTGAATGTCCCTGATAGCCATGATAGTGCGGTCATTGAACTTGAGCCGGACATCCTCGAGAGTGAAGTCAAGTGGGCCTTAGGAAGCATTACTAACAACAAAGCTAGAGGAGATGACAGTATTCCAGCTGAGCTATTTAAAATCCTAAAAGATGATGCTGTGAAAGTGCTGCACTCAATATGCCAACAAATTTGAAACACTCAACAGTGGCCACAAGACTGGAAAAGGTCAGTTTACATTCCAATTCCAAAGAAGGGCAATGCCAAAGAGTGTTCAAACTACCGTACAATTGTGCTCATTTCACATGCCAGCAAGGTGATGCTCAAAATCCTACAAGCTAGGCTTCAGCAGTATGTGAACCAAGAAATACTGGAAGTACAAGCTGGGTTTCAAAGAGGCAGAGGAACTAGAGATCAAATTGCCAACATTCGCTGCATCATGGAGAAAGCAAGAGAATTCCAGAAAAACGTCTATTTCTGCTTCATTGACTACGCTAAAGCCTTTGATTGTGTGGATCACAACAAACTGTGGCAAATTCTTAAAGAGATGGGAGTACCAGACCACCTTACCTGTCTCCTGAGAAACCTGTACAAGGGTCAAGAAGCAACAGTAAGAACCAGACATGGAGCAACTGATTGGTTCAAAACTGGGAAAGGAGTACGACAAGGCTGCATATTGTCGCCCTGCTTATTTAACTTATATGCAGAGTACTACATCATGATAAATGCTGGGCTGGATGAATCACAGGTAGGAATTAAGATTGCCGGGAGAATTATCAACAACCTCAGATACGCAGACGATACCACCCTAATGGCAGAAAGTGAAGAGGATCTAAAGAGCCTCTTGTTGAGGGTGAAAGTGGAGAGTGCAAAAGCTGGTCTGAAACTCAACATTAAAAAACGAAGATCATGGCATCTGGCCCCATCACTTCCTGGCATGTGGAAGGGGAAGAAATGGAAGCAGTGACAGATTTTACTTTCTTGGGCTCCAAGATCACCACAGACGGTGACTGTAGCCATGAAATTCAAAGACGCTTGCTCCTTGGGAGGAAAGCTATGGCAAACCTAGACAGCATAGTAAGAAGCAGAGACATCACCTTGCCGACAAAGGTCCACATAATCAAAGCTATGGTTTTCCCAGTAGTAACGTATGGCTGTGAGAGCTGGGCTATAAGGAAGGCTGAGCGCCGAAGAATTGATGCTTTCGAACTGTGGTGCTGGAGAAGACCCTTACAATTCCCCTGGACTTCAAGGAGGTCAAATCAGTCAATCCTAAAGGAAATCAACCCTGACTGCTCATTGGAAGGACAGATACTGAAGCTGAAGCTCAAATATTTTGGGCACCTAATGCGAAGAGAACACTCCCTGGAACAGACCCTGATGCTGGGAAAGATTGAAGGCAAAAGGAGAAGGGGATGGCAGAGGATGAGATGGCTAGATAGCATCACCAATGCAATGAATATGAACTTGAGCACCCTCTGGGAGAGAGCAAAGGACAGGAAGGCCTGGCGTGCTATGGTCCATGGGGTCACGAAGAGTCGGACATGACTTAACAACTGAACAACAACAACATTGAACTGCATTTGCTATTTAGTAGGGATGGCAGAGAATTCCGCCACAGATCACGGTGGAAATCTGTGGCGGAATGGCCTGCCACCCCCCCACCACCCCGCGGATTCCCCGGGATGAGACTTACCTGGGGTGGATCTTCCGCACAGCAGCGGCTCCGCCGGTGGCTGGTCTTCCGACCGGCTGCCACTGCCGCCATTTGCAGTTTTGTTTTTGTTTTTTTTACAGAGACGTGATAGGCTACGTAAGTTTTTATGTAGCCTAAAACGACTGGGTAAAAAAAAAAGAAAGGCATACGCAAATGGCGGCGGCTACAGCCACCGCCATTTGTGTTCCTTAGTTTGGGCCGCCTTAGTCTACGTAAATATTTACATAGACTAAGACGGCGAAAATAAGGGGAACGCAAATTGCGTCTGCTAAGCTATTTGCGTTCCCCTTATTTTCGCCGTCTTAGTCAATGTAAATATTTACGTAGACTAAGACGGCCCAAACTAAGGAATGCAAATGGCGGTGGCCATAGCCACCGCCATTTGCATATGCAGTTTTTTTGTTTTGTTGTGTTGTGTTGTTTCTTTTTACCCAGAGCTCTCCGCGGCCGGAAATCCGGCTGCGGACGGTTCTGGCCTGATGCCTCTCCCCCCCCACCATCAACATAATCCGCGAAAGGTAAGTGACTTTCGTACATCCCTACTATTTAGATCCCCATTCTCCCGGTTTGGAGAGATCCTTTTGGAGCTCTTCGCAATCCCTTTTTGTTTTAACCACCCTAAATAATTTGGTGTCATTCGCAAACTTGGCCACTTCACTGTTCACTCCTAATTCCAGATCATTCATGAACAGGTTGAAAAGCATTGGTCCTAATACAAATCCCTCTGGGACCCCACTATTTACTTCCCTCCATTGGGAGAATTTACTATTTATTCCTTCTTTCTGCTTTCTGTCCTTTAACCAGTTAGTGATCCATAAGAAGACCTGTCCTCTTATTCCATGACTGCTAAGTTTGCTCAGAAGTCTTTGGTGAGGGACTTTGTCAAAAGCCATTTGGAAGTCCAAGTAAACAATGTCTACTGGATCACCCCTGTCTATATGTTTATTGACCCTCTCAAAGAACTCTAAAAGGTTAGTGAGACAGGACTTACCTTTGTGGAAGTCGTGCTGATACTTTTTCAGCAGGGCTTGTCCTTCTATATGCTTACTAATTTTATCCTTAATAATGTCTTCAACCAAGTTACCCAGAACAGACATTAAGCTAACCAGCCTGTAATTTCCCAGATCCCTCCAGATCCCTTTTTGAAAATTGGTGTTACATTGGCCATCTTCCAGTCCTCTTGGTATAGAGGCTGATCTTAGGGACATGTTGCATATTTTGGTTAAAAGATCATCAATTTCATATTTGAGTTCTTTGAGAACTCTGGGATGGATACCATCTGGGCCCGGTGATTTATTTGCTTTCAATTTATCAGTAAGGTTGAGAACTTCATCTTTTGTTCCCACTATTTGCCTCAGTTCCTCAGACTCTCTTCTGGAAAACATCAGTTCAGGAACAGGTATCTGTCCTATATCTTCTGCAGTGAAGAATTCATTCAGCTGCTCTGCAATGTCCTTGTCAGTACTCCTTTAACTCCATTGTCATCCGGTGGTCCAGCTGCCTCCCTAGCTGGTTTTCTGCTTCTGATATATCTAAAGAATGCTTTATTGTTGGCCTTGATGTTGTTAGTGATAACTCCTCAAAATGTTTTTTTGCATCTCTTATTGTCTGCTTGCATCGTCTTTGTGCAAGCTTGTGCTCCCTTTTGTTTTCCTCACTTGGGCATAGGGATGTCAGAGAATTCCGCCACGGATTCCAGTGAGGCCGGATTCTTTAGGATTCTTTAGAATCCGGCCCCCCGGAATCTGTGGCAGAACGGCCACCTGCCTCCCACCACCTTGCGGAATCCCCCCAGGACGGAACTTACCTGGGGCGGATGCAGTGGCGGCAGTGGCTCCGGCAACGGCGGCGGCTCCGGCTGGTCTCCCAGCCAGCCGTGGCCAGGCTGCTGCGGCTGCCATTTGCATTCTTGCAGCCATGATAGGCTATATAAGTATTTACATAGCCTATCACGGCAAACAGCAGGGATGCAAATGGCGGCTGCTACGCCATTTGTGCCCCTGCTCTTTGCCGTGATAGGCTACGTAAGTATTTATGTAGCCTATCACGGTAAAGGCAGCGCCGCAAATAGAGTAGCGGCCGCCATTTCCATGGCTGCCTTTACCATGATAGGCTACACAAATACTTACATAGCCTATTACGGCTGCTTGCAAGGACACAAATGACGGCCACTACGACGGCCACCATTTGTGGCCACAGCAGCCCAGCCGTGGCTGGAACTCCGGCTGTGGCTGGCCCCGGCCGGCGGCTCCATGGAGCCACCACAGAGCAGAGTCGGCCAGGGAGGATTCCGGGGGGAGGGACAGAGCACCTCCCCCCGACCGCGGATGCCCCGGCGCGGAGCCAGGTAAAGGATTCATACATCCCTACTTGGGCAAGACTTCCATTTTCTGAAAGAAGCTCTCATTTCTCTAATAGCTCCCTTAACACTGCTTGTTAACCATGGGGGCGACCTCTTGGACTTGGTGCTACCTTTCCTAACCTGCGGTATATATTTTAGCTGGGCTTCTATTATTGTGGTTTTGACTAATTTCCAGGCATTTTGAAGGGATTTAATCCTTTTGACTCCCCTTTTCAGCTTCTATTTCACCAATTCCCTCATTTTAGAGAAGTTTCCTCTTTTGAAGTCAAATGTAGGGCTGTACGAAAGTCACTTACCTTTTCGAAGAGCGACATTCGTGGTGGGGGAGAGGTGCTCTGTACCTCCCCCCAAAATCCTACCCCGGCTGGCTCTCCTCCGCGGCGACTCCACGGAGCTGCCGGCCGGGTACATCCACACGGCAGGTCTGGGGACGCAAATGGCGGCCGGCATAGCGGCTGCCATTTGCGTCCCTTCGCTGAGCCATGATAGTCTACGTAAATATTTATGTAGCCTATCACGGCAAAAGCGGGGACACAAATGGTGGCCGCTACACCATTTGCATCCCCGCTTTTGCCATGATAGGCTACGTAGATACTTACGTAGCCTATCCCGGCTTGCCATTTGTAGCAGCTGCCATTTGCGGCCACAGCCCGCCAGCAGCTGGAGCTGCTGGAGCTGCAGCTGCCACCAGAGCCACCGCCAGAGCCGCTACCACTGCTGCCAGAGCCGCCGCCACCGCCGGAGCTGCAGCCAGGTAGGCTCCGTTTCACGGGGCTCTCGCGGGGTGGTGGGGTGGGTTGCTCCATTCCGCCATGGATTCCAGGGGGCCAAATTCACTGGAATTCAGCCTCCCTGGGATCCATGGTGGAATTCTCTAACATCCCTAGTCAAATGTGACTGTGTTGGACTTCCTGGGCACCTTTCCACTTAAATATATATTAATTCTGAGAGCACTGTGATCACTGTTTCCAATTGGTTCAACAACATTTACATCTACAACAACATCTCGTACTAGGTCCTGGGTGACACCATTTAGGATTAAATCCAAGGTCACCTCCCCTCTGGTCAGTTCCAAGACCAACTGTTATAGGGCACAATTATTTAGAGCATCTAGAAATTTAACCTCTTTCTCTTGGCTGGAACATGCATTTATATCCAATCAATGTGGGGGTAATTGAAGTTATTACCACACTTCCTTGTTTGGAGGCCTCCCTGATTTTGTTTTCCATCTCAAGGTCACTCTGAGCATTCTGGTCTGGGGGAAGATAGCATGTTCCTAGCTCTAAATTCATTTTGGAGCCTAGTATTATCACCCATATAGCTTCTGTGGAAGAGCCTACCCCTTTTAGGTGTTGTAGTCTGAAGCTAGCCTGCACTTATTCCTGCTTTAAGCAGACTCTTCCCCTGTTTTACTTTTTTAAAAACTTAAATGATATGTTGAACCCTTAAACTTGCTATATTTAGTGAACTGCTCTTTGAGGCCTAAAGCCTGAGCCTAACCTGAAGCTAGCCTGCCCTTTTTTCTTGCTTTAAGCAGGCTCTTATTCCCCCTTTCTAAGCTTGGGGTTACCTTAAAATATGCAGCTGAGGTTCTTTTCAACCACTCAGTTGTCTTTGTTAATGCAAGGCCTGTAAGTTCTAGCCGGATTCCCTCCTGATATTTAGCTCTCTGTCTTCTTAGTTTGTAAGGGGTTAACCCTCTGGGATTTAGCTGTGCCCTTGTTTTGGCTTCTTCTGCTATTTATCAATTTTAAATTGTTACCTGAGGTACTTTAGTAGATAATTAAGTAATTTCACTTACCTTTCCCTTGCACAGTTGCTTAACTTGCTTGTTTGCTGATGCTTTGTCACTGAGGCTGAGACACTTTGTCACTGGGGCTCCTTGTACTCGGAGAACCATTGACTTTCTACTACTAGTTGCTGATGCTATACACACTTAGTAGTAGTAGTATTTATTTCATTTCTATACCACCCAATAACCAGAGCTCTCTGGGCAGTTCACAACAATTCACAAAAAATTACAAACCGCAGATACAACATTATAATAAAACATAGTATAACATTTCTAACATACACAATTTAAAACCATTTAAAAGGTTAAAAATAATGTCAATAAACAATTTCAATGCCAGACCTGTTCAAGGCAGCTGATGTAAATGGCCCATCATATGCCATTAAATGCCTTGGAGTAGAGGGCAGTCTTAACCTGGTGCCAAAAAGATGACAGTGTTGGTGCTAGGTGGGCCTCAGTGGGAAGGTAGTTCCATAATCATGGGGGCCACTATGGAGAAGGCCATCTCCCTTGTTCCCACTCTCCGAGCCTCCTAGCACTCAAAGGAAGGCCTCAAATGTAGATCATAGTGTCTGAGTAGGTTCATTTCGGGAAAGGCACTCCACCAAGTATTGCAGTCCCAAGTCATGTAAGGCTTTATAAGTTAAAACCAGCACCTTGAATCGAGCTCGGAAACATACAGGCAGCCAATGCAAGCAGGCCAGAATTGATGTTATATGCCCAGACCTTCTGGTCCCAGTTATTAATCTAGCTGCTGGATTTTGCACAAGCTACAGCTTCTGAACAATCTTCAAGGGCAATACCACATAGAGTGCATTGCGGTAATCTAACTTGGAGGTTACCAAAGCTTGGATTACTGAAGTCAAGTTATCCTTGTCTAGATAGAGGCATAGCTGGGCCACCAGTTAGAATCATAGAATCATAGAATAGTCGGGTTGGAAGGGGCCTACAAGGCCATCGAGTCCAACCCCCTGCTCAATGCAAAATCTAAGTCAATCCATCCCTGACAGATGGCTGTCCAGCTTCATCTTGAATGCCTCCAGTGTGGGAGAGCCCACTACCACCTTAGGTCATTGGTCCCATTGTCGTATTGCTCTAACAGTCAGGACGTTTTTCCTGATGTTCAGACGGAATCTGGCTTCCTGTAACTTGAGCCCATTATTCCGTGTCCTGCACTCTGGGATGATTGAGAAGAGATCCTGGCCTTCCTTTCTGTGACAACCTTTCAAGTACTTGTGCTATCCTATCTCCCCTCAGTCTTCTCTTCTCAAGGCTAAACATGCCTAGTTCTTTCAGTCTCTCCTCATAGGGCTTTGTTTCCAGTCCCCTGATCATCTTTGTTGCCCTCCTCTGAACTCTCCCCAGTTTGTCTGCATCCTTCTTAAAGTACGGTGCCCAGAACTGGACACAGTACTCCAGATGATTATCCCTCTTAAATTTCATTGAGCCATCTGAGCCTCAAGTGACCAAGGTGGCTCCAGGAGAACCCCCAAGCTACGAAACTGCTCCGTCAGGGGGAGTGCAACCCCATCCAGAACAGGTTGAGTACCCTCCATCTGGTCAGAAGAACCACCCATTAGCAGCATCTCAGTCTTGTCTGGATTGAGCTTCAGTTTATTAGCCCTCCCCCTTATTCAGTTCATGTTGCTATTAGGCACTGATTTAGCACATCCACAGTCTCACCTGATGAGGATGAAGCAGAGAAGTAGAGCTGCGTGTCATCAGCATACTGATGGCAATGCACTCCAAAATGTACCTGGGAGTAAGTCCCATTGAACTCAATGGGGCTTCCTTCTGAGAAGACAAACTCAGGATTGCACCGTGAAAGTGTTTTTTTCTTCCAGAACAAAAACGATATGGTGACATGAACTGAGCGGTAAAGCTGATCTATGAAGAAATAAGAAGAAGCAAAATACAATATTTTCACAAGGGTGCAATATATATTTAGGTATATTTGGGTTTCAAAGTGGACACTCCAAAGATACACAATTAGACTCTGGGTGTGAATGTAGTGGTAAAAATATGTATTATTTTCTTCTTTGGCACAGTTTTGTTAGTGCCTTGTAATGTCTCGCATCTTACGGTTGCTGCTGAGCTCATTCTGTGTAGCCAGCAGATGGGGAAAGGTTCCACAAAACAACAGGACAGGCAAATGCAACATCTATAATAAGGAAACCAGTCAGATTTCTGGTACATTCTTTTTTAAAAAAACAGTGAGAATCTACAAAATTAATGCCATAGTTTCCTTGGTAACCTCTCTATGAAGGAAAGAATCTCAACAAACATTGTGTAGAGGGAACAGCCTTTTTTCAAAACAAAAAATGCTATATTTCCTTGAGAAACTGAGTTAACTGCAAATATTTTAAAGTCAAATATCTCTGCGTCTCCAAACTGGCATGGATGGAATTGGACAGTTAAAAGCTGCTTCACCCAAGATAATTCTCTGACTTCTGTGTAGAAAAACTGTGTGTACAAAATAGGCATGTGTTTTTCACATGTGATGGTGTACGTGCAGTTCTTCCTATATGGAAATGGTATCTGTAGGAATCATGTTATGTGAAGAGGCTCTTAGGGCTGATTTATACATTATAGCTGTCCCATACAGGCTAGTTCCCCAGAGCTTCTTGCACATCACAGGGTAACATGGATGAAAGAGCCATGTAGCTGGATCTAGAAGCAAGGCATGAGGGACAGGACAGATGAGGCTGTGTTGAGGGAAGGTGGGTATCAGCTCATCCTATCTCCAAGATGGCCTCCATTACTGACAGTCATCTCACATAAGCCCGGGCCACTGCTGGATGCTGGAAGAGTGGAGTGGCCCTCCTTTTGCTTGGGAACCAAACTCAGCCCCACCACTGAATCCGTAGGCAGTCCATTGCCCCGCTCTTCATAATAATGGGCATTTCACTAGTGTACGTAAATAAGGGAATGATCATACATGACTCACTGTTCTTGTTATAGCGGTGTCTGCCTCTAATAGCAGTGAGGCTTCCTGTTTTCCTCCAGCTTGTTGGTGTATCAAACACATTTGGTAGGAGGCGAGGGATGGTGGCTCGTGTCTGTGCCCCTTGAACTCATTTTTTGTCTTGAGTTTGCACCAGGCAGGCATGCTGGTTTATCTTTGCTGGAACAACATTACCTGTTTCTTCACATTCTTGCACCTTTTCCATACTCATGTGTCACTTTCCTGACCCATATCTAAAGAGGAGGAGGAGGAGAATAACTCTTAGGGTAGAACTAGAACCTACAAGAGACACAGAGCTGCCCCTCTAGGTCTTTCTCCCCTTTTCCTGGTAACATCTTTGATAACACAATGTGTGGCATGACATCAACACACTGTGAATTTCCCTATCCCAACCCACATCATTAGATGTCATTGGTGGAGGAACCAACTGGATAGAAAAGGGAGGCAGCTGAGGAGTGATACCACCAGAGTCAGAGGCTAGTATGGCCTGAGGCTGCTGGTGGCAGTGCAGGGTGATCACTTCCACAGTGATTGCAATGGTGACAGGAAATGAAGGAGGGAGAAGCTGCTTTAACCGGGGCAATGGAGGCCCATATCAGACATCAGTTACAAGTAGGGATCTACAGACTATGTAAAATCTGCTCCATCTGTGTTTCATGGATTATCAGGTACCTTTAGTTCTGTCACCCGCTCACAGATGGATGCAAATTGTTTTTTCATCATGCAGAAAATATGCAAATAATTATGTAAGAGGTTTTGTAATAATTTACATAATTTCCCTCAGTATGTAACATTTAGCACATTGTCTCCCATTCCATTCAGCTTCTCTTCAGCAGAAATGTGCATGTTTTCTTATGAATAAATATGCGGAAAGTACTGGGAAGTAAAAAAAAATACATCCTAAAGTCCATGGACTCCACGCAGTGTGAGGGGGTCGCTCCGCAGCAAATTCTGCAGGTCGGATTCTTAGAAATCCAAGTTCATTTTAGTCCCTCTCGAATTTCTCCAGCATGCCTAGTTACCAGGTGATCACCACTCTGAGCTCTGAAGGCCCACAGGGCTACTGCAGTGTGGTGAAACAACCACCAGTGCCATTGTTGTTATGAATTCATGCTATTCCTGTTCAGAGAGCTTTAGTGACTGGAGTCTGGAAATGAAATAAATTAAATTAAAATGGAATTCTTTGTCACTGAAGGTTGTAGCGGTCTACCTGCTTGCTGTCTTTGGGGGTGATTAATATGGGGCTTTATGATCTGGAACTGCCACCAGCCACTTGCACATACAATTGCTATATATTGTGTGGGAGATGTGCTTTTGGCAGGTATGCATCATGTTGGTTTCAGAGCTGTCTGTTCAGAGTTGTCTATTTGTGCGCAGGTATATCTCTGTAGCTTTGTTTCTCCCTTTTCCAAGAACCAGTCCCACTGAGGGACATGTGCTATATCTGCCTAAGGGAAGTCACAGTATTTTTCTCTGTGCTTGTCAGTCTCCTTTCATGGCTTCCTGCATCAGTATTCAGTGCTACCTTTATGTAAAGTTTTACCAGCTGAGCCGAGGTACAGGTATGCTCTGTAGCAGCAGTGTAGCTCTTGCTTAGCATTATATGTCAAGGACCTTTAAAAACGTGGGGGGATAAAATGTGGATGAGATCATTAGAAAATTAGCCAGACTACGGTGATTACCTCGTCAGAGATCAGATGATTTCCTCTGCCTCAGGCAGTCTTTCGTTACCGTAGCAACTGGAAAGTACCATAGTGCCTTTCTTATTCCCACATGCACACATTAGGTGAATTTTTACACATGTAGTCTAAGCTTTGCCTAATTAAAAAAAAAAAAAGGAATCTCTACATAAATTGTTTCTATTTGTTGCTTGGGGGAGGGGGGCAGGGCTGCATTTGAAATGAAGCCTTTATATAACTGAGAAGAAAAGAGAGAGGCGGTAGGAGCACATTCTTCAGAGACAAATATATTATTTGCCGAGTCTGTTTGTTCTGTGTAGGGCTGGAAACAGATGTCTGCTTCCCCCTCAAACCCCCACCCCCAAAGCTGAAGGTGGATACAACAGCGAAATCATGGCCCTTGGTGGGCATACTCACTCCACTATTGTCCCTGGTGCTTTAAAAACCTGTTTGACCAGAGATGGCTGTGGGACAAAGGAAATCATGCCTCTGTCATTCTCCCTTATGCCTTGAGATCCCCAATCAAAGCCCTGCTTAAAATGTCCCTGGATAGTCTGATATTCACTGGTGTGGCTACTCGAGCTGCACTTCATATTTGACCAGAAAAAAAAGGGGGGATATGAAAGGCGAGGGTTCACAGGGTTCAAAATGTTTCCTGAAAACCATCTTCATTGTACCATTGTGGCAGTATGTTTGCCATTTTTCTCAGTAGTTCTTTCCCATTTCTGCTATTGTTTCAGCACTGTTTTTCTTGCCCTGGCTGTCCTCCTTCCTGAAGTAATCCAATTGCTTTCACTCTGAATTGGCTTCATCGTATCAACACATAACAAAACTGATTTGGTTATATAGAATTCAGACTGAGGAAACAAAATATTGCCCTCACTCTGGGTGCCAGGGACAAAGTCCCAATGCAGACATTTTTGCCCTGCTTGCAGCCCCCTGAAAAGTGTACATTTTGAATGGGAACAATGCTGTGCATATTTCTGTGCATATTTTTTTCAAAGGTGTGTATGTTTCCCCCATTGACTAAAGTGTGAAAAAAATGCACATTTCAAAGTGCGCATTTAAAAAACAAACACGCATTTTCTGAATATGATTGTAAACTCGGGAATTTTCAAACATTTCTTTAAAAAAAGTGTTCCTGCTTGCATTTGTGTCTGGGATTGTGAATGGCACACATTTGCGTGATTTGCAAACATAAACAACATTCTCATACATCCCTAAGAAGAGCATTTCATTGCTCAGATAAGGTCTGCTGGGAGCCTGGGATCTCACAGAGCTGTTAGAGGGGACCATAACAAAAATAGTGTGACTGGGATGAGTAGGTCCACTGAGTTCTTGAGCCTGAAAATCACACATGAGGATTATTCAGCACAATACTAGTGGGATAGTACGAGTGGATTTGTGTTAGTGTCAACTGTCATGTGTATGCTTTTAACCCTAGACTTTGGCGAATATCTTTTTTGTAAATTGACAAATGTATTGAGGGTAACTGTGAGCAGTCTCTCTAATCTAATAATCCAAGAATGCATAACATCACATACCAGCAAGCTCCAATAGGGAGCCTCATGGATCAGAGATACTGGCTCTCTGCACCACTGGGCATGCTGGTCAGAGAAGGATATTTCAGACAGTTCCAGCTGGGGCATCCATACCACAGCCCATAATCCTCCTGGTCTGGGAAGTCAGGTGACACCAGAGAGCCAATCTGGGGCACTGGCTGATATAAAGCTCCCAGAATTGCTGCCTTACTTTAGATTGGGTAGCTGGTTGTTGAGGAAAGCCAACAGGATTTCTGGCTACATTACCAAATGACTACCCTACAGTTTGACTTTGCCCTTGGCTTGCCTTACATCTTCAGCCTCTCCAGCTTCAGCCTACAGCCTGCCTACCTGCCTCCTGTTGAAGGTACTCACTGTCTTCAGGCCTGAACATCTGAAAGACAGTGGCAGGGCCACCTTCAATATTTTGCGGGGAAGGCCTAGACAAAGGACCTTTAGTGACCTCTTCTAATATGTGAAGGGATAGGTTGTCCAAATTGAGGGAGCACTGCAATGTTCTCTCTCCAGATGACTCATGCAAGCCACGCCATGCCACATGTGAAATGCTATCTTGATTTTGAGATTTAAAAACAAATGTACCATCAGTTTCATTCAGTGGAGGGCAGTCATTAGACTATTTAAGACTAATTACTAGTCATAGACCCCTTCATGGATCACTGCCTTGTTGTGGCAAAGGGGCTTGCGTAACTCAGTGAAGCCATAAGCTATGCCATGCATGGCCACCCAAGACAGACAGGTCATGGTGGAGAGTTCTGACAAAATGTGGTCCACTGGAGAAGGAAATGGCAACCCACTCCAGTATTCTTGCCAAGAAAACCCCATGGAACATATCACAAGGCTAAAAGATATGACACCGGAAGATAAGACCCTCAGGTTGGAAGGTGTCCAACATACTACTGGGGAAGAGCAGAGGGAATTTCCAAGTAGTGCCAGAAAGAGTGAAGCAGCTGGGCCAAAGGACACTCAGCTGTGGATGTGTCTGGTGGTGAAAAGAAAGTCCGACGCTGTAAAGAACAATATTGTTTAGGAACCTGGAATGTCAGATCAATGAATCAAGGTAAGCTGGAGGTGGTCAAACATGAGATGGCAAGACTGAACATCGACATCTTGGGAATCAGCGAACTAAAATGGACAAGCATGGGCGAATTTAATTCTGGTGACCATTATATCTACTACTGTGGGCAAGAATCCCTTAGAAGAAATGGAGTAGCACTCATAGTCAACAAAAGGGTGGGAAAAGCAGTACTGGGGTACAATCTCAAAAATGATAGAATGATCTCAGTATGAATCCAAGGCAAACCATTCAACATCACAGTAATTCATGTCCATGCCCCAACCACTGAGGCCAAAGAAGCTGAGGTTGATCAGTTCTATGAAGACCTACAACTAACAGCAAAAAAAGATGTCCTCTCCATCATAGGGGATTGGAATGCTAAAGTAGGAAGTCAAGAAATCACCGGGATAACAGGCAAGCATTGGCCTTGGTGTACAAAATGAAACAGGACAAAGGCTAATAGAGTTTTGCCAAGAGAACACGCTGATTATAGCAAACACTTTTTTCCAACAGCACAAGAGGTGACTCTACACATGGACATCACCAGATGGTCAATATCGAAACCAGATTGATTATGTACTTTGCAGCCAACGATGGAGAAGCTCTATACAGTCAGTAAAAACAAGACCTGGAGCTGACTGTGGCTCAGATCATGAGCTTCTTATCACAAAATTTCAGCTTCAATTGAAGTACGTAGGGAAAACCACTAAACCATTCAGGTATGACCTAAATAATATCCCTTATGAATATACAGTGGAGGTTAGGAATAGATTTCAGGGATTAGACCTGATCGACAGCGTGCCTGAGGAACTATGGACGGAGGTCCGTAACATTGTTCAGGAGGCAGCAACTAAATCCATCCCAAAGAAAAGGAAATGCAAGAAAGCGAAGTGGCTGTCTGATGAGGCTTTACAAGTAGCTGAGGAAAGAAGGGAAGCGAAAAGCAAGGGAGAAAGGGGAAGATATGTCCAACTGAATGCAGAGTTCCAGAGAAGAGCAAGGAGAGACAAGAAGGCCTTCTTAAATGAACAATGCAAAGAAATCGAGGAAAACAATAGAATGGGAAAGACTAGAGATCTCTTCAAGAAAATCGGAGATCTCAAGGGAACGTTTTGTGCAAAGTCGGGCATGATAAAGGACCAAGAAGGCAGGGACCTAACAGAAGCAGATGAGATTAAGAAGAGGTGGAAAGAATACACAGAAGAACTATACAGGAAAGATCTGAATGCCCCTGATAGCCATGATAGTGCGGTCACTGAACTTGAGCTGGACTTCCTAGAGAGTGCAGTCAAGTGGGCCTTAGGAAGCATTACTAACAACAAAGCTAGCGGAGATGACAGTATTCCAGCTGAGCTATTTAAGATCCTAAAAGATGATGCTGTTAAAGTGCGGCACTCAATATGCCAACAAATATGGAACACACAACTATGGCCACAAGACTGGAAAAGTTCATTTTACATTCCAATTCCAAAGAAGGGCAATGCCAAAGAGTGTTCAAACTACCGTACAATTGCGCTCATTTCACATGATGCAAGGTGATGCTCAAAATCCTACAAGCTAGGCTTCGGCAGTATATGAACCGAGAACTACCGGAAGTACAAGCTGGGTTTCGAAGAGGCAGAGGAACTAGAGATCAAATCGCCAACATTCGCTGGATCATGGAGAAAGCAAGAGAATTCCAGAAAAATGTCTATTTCTGCTTCTTTGACTATGCTAAAGCCTTTGATTGTGTGGATCACAATAAACTGTGGCAAATTCTTAAAGAGATGGGAGTACCAGACCACCTTACCTGTCTCCTGAGAAACCTGTACGAGGGTCAAGAAGCAACAGTAAGAACCAGACATGGAACAACCGATTGGTTCAAAATTGGGAAAGGAGTACAACAAGGCTGCATATTGTCGCCCTGCTTATTTAATTTATATGCAGAGTCCATCATGAGAAACGCCAGGTTGGATGAATCACAGGTCAGAATTAAGATTGCCGGGAGAATTATCAACAACCTCAGATACGCAGACGATACCACCCTAATGGCAGAAAGCAAAGAGGATCTAAAGAGCCTCTTGTTGAGGGTGAAAGAGGAGAGTGCAAAAGCTGGTTTGAAACTCAACATTAAAAAAACTAAGATCATGGCATCTGGCCCCATCACTTCCTGGCATATAGAAAGGGAAGAAATGGAAGCAGTGACAGATTTTATTTTCTTGGGCTCCAAGATCACTGCAGACGGTGACTGTAGCCATGAAATTCAAAGACGCTTGCTCCTTGGGAGGAAAGCTATGGCAAACCTAGACACCATAGTAAGAAGCAGAGACATCACCTTGCCGACAAAGGTTTGTATAATCAAAGCTATGGTTTTCCCAATAGCAACGTATGGCTGTGAGAGCTGGAGTATAAGGAAGGCTGAGCGCCGAAGATTTGATGCTTTTGAACTGTGGTGCTGGAGAAGACTCTTACGAGTCCCCTGGACTGCAAGGAGGTCAAATCAGTCAATCCTAAAGGAAATCAACCCTGACTGCTGATTGGAAGGACAGATACTGAAACTGAAGCTCAAATATTTTGGCCACCTAATGCGAAGAGAAAACTCCCTGGAACAGACCCTGATGCTGGGAAAGATTGAAGGTAAAAGGAGAAGAGAATGGCAGAGGATGAGATGGCTAGATAGCATCACCGATGCAATGGATATGGACTTGAGCACACTTCAGTAGAGAGCGCAGGACAGGAAGGCCTGGCGTGCTATGGTCCATGGGGTCACGAAGAGTTGGACATGACTGAACGACTGAACAACAACATCACTAGTCATAGAGCATAGTGGTGGAATTCTCTAGCCATTTAGTAAGGTGATGGTCAAGTGACACCTTTATTGATGCTTGTGTCTGGCTTCCTCAAAGGCCCTCAGGGCCCCAGTGGTTGCTGAAACTTACCAAACCCTAGCGCCAACCCTGGTCAGTGACGATGGAAGAAGATGTCTTCCTTGGTGGAAAATGACCCGGTGGATATTGTTTTTAGGCAGAAGTGGCCTTTTGGCTCAGCAGAAAAGCTCCATGAGGTCTAGCTGCATGAGGCCTTTTCACATGGAATCCTCCTGTCCTGCACTAGATAACTTTATGTCTTTATCATTTGAGTTCAACAGAAGCTGGATGCTAGGAGAGCCTATGTTCCTATATTTCATACAAATATAGGGTTAGAACTTTTAGCTCTTCCCACTGATTTTCCCAGCAACTACACATGCTGCCTCCCCTGGGTAGGCTGGCCCTGCTGACAAACAGGGCTTTGTTCAATGGAATAACTTGACAATGATATATGGGAACACATTCTTAAAGTTTAAAATCAGATCTCAATTATTGGCACTATGGTATAGTGCATGAAACAAAAGACCACATGAGATTAAAAGATAGCATCCAACCTACTAGCTGTAAAAAGGTTATATAAAAATTCACTAGCGCCTTTATAAACACTCAGATACTTTCTAGTAAGACAGAACTGGGTTACGCACAGAGGGGGTCTTATATAAGGAAGGCGAGGGAGAAGATAAATGCAGTCATTTCACTTAGGTTTTTAAAGGATGAATAATAAGAACAACAGCAACAACATTTTTTTTTTTTTTTTTTGCAGTAGAATTCAAAACCCTCTTTTTCAACAGGGAAAATAAGAAAATTGTGCTTTAGCCCATAAAATATTCACCTTGGGCCAAGGAAGCTGGATTTATATCCCTCAGCCAAATGTTCACTGGGCAGCTTCAACATCTCTGGCCTAGAGATAAGATGGTCACTTATGAATTGCCAAAAAAGAGGAAATGCATCACCAAAAAAGAAAGCAAAAGCAGACACAGGTTTGCATAATATTTGCATATGCTAGGCCATATGTATAAATGCAAATTTAGGAAGAATTATTATATTTAAATAGAAATACAGTACATCTCACCTTGTGGCAATATCCAACGTTGCTCTCACACCAGCAAGATCCACTGCTAGTGCAACAGGAAGCTAGTGGTTCCTAAAGCAATCAGAAATGAGCCAAAACTCTTGTTTCTGGAACAGGGCAGATCAGCAGAGCTCACAGTAGGGAGACCCACTGACTTCCCTCATTGATTCTAGAAATGAGCATTTTGGCTTGTTTCTGGGGTTGCTTTAGGAAGTACTAGCTTCTTGTTGCACTAATGGTGGGGCCCGCTGGAGAAATGAATGGAGGTCCAGCAGCAGTATTGGATACTGCCCATAGTATGGAAGACTGTGATCAGGTGACCTGTGTGCCTCCCTGTTCACTCAGTGGTTTAGCTGTTGATGGGCAACAGTTCTTACAGTTCTTTAAACCAGAACTGGTTAGCACAGGACAACCCTTCAAATAGAGGATGCCTTCAAACTGAAGACAGTACTTTAGCAGCCCTTCAAATAGAGGACTATCCTCTGTAAAAGAGGACACATGGTCACCCTGCCTAGACATGGGATGTTGTCCTTCACTGTTCCAGTTGAAGCAGTAGAAAAATCAGCCGTGTCCCCCTCCCACCCATTTCTTATGAGATCCTGTTATCCATCCTCCCACTTCTGATGTAGCAGACAGGTCTCTGGGTGAGGAATGCTGTGCACAGCAGGTGAGGGAGGGAAGAGTCCTGGGTAACATGACTGTAGAGGGAATAGGCATGGGAAGCCATAGCTGCTTTTCTCTTGCTTCAGCAGGAACTTTAAGGGAAACACACAGAGTCCTGGGTAAGAGGTGGAAACTGTACTGCAAAACAGACCTGAGCAAGTCTCGCTATCTTAGCCTCAGTTCCCCATCTGTAAAATGAGAACCACAGGATTGTGGGTAGGTTGCTTTATCAAAAACATGATAAATCAACCTGTGCACTGAAAGAGCTACATAAGCTATTTATTTTATAGCAAGCGCTCTACCTCTCTGTATAAAAGAAGACTTAGGTTACAGTTCTGTGCACACTTACTTGAAAACAAGTCCCACTGAATGCAGTAGCACTTGTTTCCGAGTAAACATGCTCAGGTTTGGTTTAGGGGCTGATCTTAATACTTACCTGGGAATAAACCCCTTAAAATCAAAGGTACTGATATCCAAATAAATATTATTAGGATTAGGCCGTTTCATGCTCAAGATCAAAATGGCGTAAACCAGTGTGATCAAAGTTCTGGAGTGAGAAACCTAAATGGATTTGAATATCAAAAATATTTTTGAATCTAGATAAGAAGAATTTTGAATCTAGATAAGAAGACTCCTGCTGGATCAGACCAAGGATCCATCTAGTCCAGCATTCTGTTCACACAGCAGCCAACCAGCTGTCGACCAGGAACCCACGAGCAGGACATGAGGGCAACAGCACCCTCCCACTCATGTTCCTCAGCAACTGGTGTACATAGGCTCACTGCCTCTGGTACTGGAGGTAGCACATGGCCATCAAGACTAGTGGCCATTGATAGCCTTCTCCTTCAGGAATTTGTCTAACCCCCTTTTAAAGCCACCCAAACTGGTGTCCATCGCTACATCTTGAGGAAGCAAATCCATAGTTTAACTATGCGCTGTGTGAAGAAGTTCTCCCTTTTATCTGTCCTGAATCTCCCACCAATCATCTTCATGGGATGACCCTTATTGGGTTCTAGTATTTTGAGAGAGGGAGAAATATGTCTCCCTATCCACATTCTCCACACTATGCATAATTTTGGACACCTCTATTGTGTCTCCCCTTACACTCTTTTTTTCCAAGCTCAACAATCCCAACAATCCCAACCTTCCCTCATAAGGAAGCACTTGTGACTCAGCTCTCTAATACACAAACACAGGCACACTCACTAATATTAAGATGGGTTTGGTGGAATTTCAAATATTCTCTTGTAATTTTATTTTATTCTTTACAAGGACAAAATTTAGGGTGGTCAAAACAAAAAGGGATAGTAAAAAGCTCGAAAGGGATCTCTCCAAACTGGGAGAATGGGCATTAAAATAGCAAATGCAGTTCAGTGTTACCAAGGGTAAAGTGATGCACATTGGGGCAAAAAGTCCTAACTTCATATATGCACTGATGGGATCTGATCTGCAGCTACTGACCAGGAAAGGGATCTTGGTGTTGTGGTGGATAGCTTGATGAAAACATTGACCCACTTTGTGGCTGCTGTGAAAAGCGTTGCCCTTATTTTCGCCGTAGTCTATGTAAATGTTTACGTGGACTACACGTGCCCAAATAAGGAACACAAATGGCGGCACCCATGGACGCCGCCATTTGCGTACGTGTTTTTTTTTTCCAAAGTCAGCTGTGATAGGCTACGTAAGGATTTACGTAGCCTATCACGGCTGACTGCAGGGACGCAAACGGCGGCGGCTACGGCCGCCGCCATTTGCGTCCCGGCCGGCCAGGAGGATTCGCAGCCGGAGGGACGGGGCGCCTCCCCCCCGGCCAGAATTTTGGCCGGAGGGACAGGGCGCCACCCCCCCGGCCAGAATTTGGGCAGGGAGGAACGGAGCGCCTCCCCCCCACTGCAAAGAAAGCTGCGGGACCAGGTAAGTGACTTTCGTCCATCCCTATGAAAATGTAAGGATGGACGAAAGTCCTTTACCTGGTCCCGCAGCTGTTTTTGGTGGGGGGGAGGCACTCCGTTTCTCCCCCCGAAATTCTTGGTGGGGGGAGGCGCCCCACCCCTACCAGCCAAAATGCAGGCTGGGGGGAGGCGCCCCATCCCTCCCCGCCAAAATTCTGGCTGGGGGGGGAGGGCCCCATCTCCCCGGCCGCGAAATAAAAAAGTAAATTGTAAAAAAAAAAAAAAGTGATCGGCTGCGTAACGATTTACATAGCCTATCACGGCTAGATTTTCAAAGTCAGCCATGACAGGCTACGTAAATCTTTACGTAGCCTATCACGGCTGACTTTGGGGGGGGGGGAAAGCATGTACACAAATGGCGGCGCCCATGGGTGCCGCCATTTGCGTTCCTTATTTGGGCACGGGTAGTGTATGTAAAGATTTATGTAGACTACGGCGAAAATAAGGGCAACGCTATTTGCGTTGCCCTTATTTTCGCCGTAGTCTACGTAAATCTTTACGAAGACTACCCGTGCCCAAATAAGGAACACAAATGGCGGCACCCATGGGCGCCGCCATTTGCGTACATGCTTTTTTTTTCCCCAAAGTCAGCCGTGATAGGCTACGTAAAGATTTACGTAGCCTATCACGGCTGACTTTGAAAATCTAGCCGTGATAGGCTACGTAAATCATTACGTAGCCTATCACGTTTTTTGCTTTTTTTTACTTTACTGGGAAATGGCGGCGGCGGCAGCCGATCGGAAGACCGGCCGCCGCCCCCGCCACCGCTGAAACGCCGCCGAAACGCTGCCGGGACCCGCCGCCGAGAGGGACATTCGACAGAGGTAAGTCCCATCCCGGGGGGGGCAGGGGGTGTCGGAGAATTTCCCCACCAATTTCGGGGGGGCGAATGCGTTGACATTCAGCCTCCCAGAGATTCGTGGAGAAATTCTCCGACATCCCTATGAAAATGGCAAATTCCTTATTGGGGATCTTTAGGCAAGGGATTAAAAATGAAAGTGAGGCTATCATAGTGCCTTTATAGAAATCCATGGGGCAAACACACTTGGAATATCATGAATGGTTTTGGTTACCGCACCTCAGAAAGGATATTGTAGACTCAGAAAAGATGCAGAAAAGGGCAACCAAAATGATCAAGGGGCTGGAGCAACTCCCCTATGAAGGAAGCTGACAACCTTTGGGGCACTTTTGCTTAGAAAAGGGCAAATCAGGATGGATATGATAGAAGGGTATAAAATTATGCATGGTGGAGAAAGTGGACAGGGAAAAGTTTTCCTCTCTCTCTAATAATACTGGAACCCAGGGTCACCCAATGAAGCTAAATGCTGGGATATTCAGGACAGATAAAAGGAAGGACTTCACACAGGCATAGTTAAATTGTGGAATTCACTACTGAAAGATTTAGTGATGCCCACCAACTTGGATGGCTTTAAAAAGGGATTAGACAAATTCATGGAGGAGAAGGCTATCAACAGCTATTAGTCATGATGGCTATATATTAACTCCAGCATAAGAGGCAGTGTGCCTCTGAACACCAGGTGCTAGGGAACAAGACTGAGAAGGTGCTATTGTGCTTATGTCTTCCTTGTGGGCTTCCCATTGGGGCATCTGGTTTGCCACTGTGGGAACAGAATGCTGGACTTGACAGGCCTTTGGTCTGATGTGGCAGGGCTCTTCCTGTGTTCATATTTACTTCTAATAGCGATGTATGGATTGTGTAAAATCCATTCCGTCTGTGTTTTATGGATTGTCAGGTGCTTTTATTCCATCATCCACCCATTGATGGAACTGGATTCTTTTAATTCTGAATTTATGCAAATTCACATTTGCGCAAGTGCACAGTTGCACAAATGTGTACATGCAAAAATGCACAAATCCCCCAGAAATGTGCATTTTCATGCTTTAGCCTACAGGGGAAATGCACATTTTTGGCTGGGTTTTCTTTTATTTTGCATATTTTTCTGGGATGAAATTTGTGCAAAATTCAGGAAAGTTAGTAAACCGGTCTGCAAGTTTTTTTAAATCAATTTTTTATTGTGAATTTTAACAAAACAAACAAACAAAAAAGCATTAAAAAAACAGACAAAAATTAAAAATATAACAACAACATATTCTAAAATCCTCAGTTGCAAATTCAAATTCAAAGGGGGAAAGTTACACATAACTTAGGTTACACATAAACCTCAGTAAAAGCAGACCGGATATCCAAATATAAGTCTATTTGCAAGTTACGCCTAGGCTAGCCTATTGCAGGAAAAACCACAGACGCAAATGACATAGTGGATGCCATTTGCGGCCATAAAGCCCTTAGTTTAAGCTAAATGCAGCCATTTATTGCTGCATTTAGGTTAATCTAAGAGCTTTACAGCTGCAAATGGCGTAGTGGATGCCGTTTGTGGCTGGATTCCTTCCTCCTCAGAGATTTGACACAGCAATGGCTGCCGTATCACTGGCTATACGGAGCCAGCCGGCAGCTCCGCAGAATCGCCACAGAGCGGAGCTGGCCCATGAGGATTCTGGGGGGAGGAACGGATCACCTCCCCGCCGCGGACCGCCCCCTCCTGGAACAGAAGGTACCGTAGGGGTTTCGTACATCCCTATCTACAAGTCTGCAGAATCCACCCAACAGGGGAGAAGCCGGTCCGCTGTAGAATCCACTGGTCGGATTCATTAAAATCCAAACTCATTTCTTTCTGTTGCATTTCTCCGACATTCCTAACTTCTAATATTTGATTTTTAAATATGATATAGCCTACCTTGACAATTCAGTAAATAACATTTTAATTAAGGGTATGATTCCAAAAGCTGGGTTTACTACCCAAACAGCAATTGTTCAGCCAATCATAGAATAGTAGGATTGGAAGGGTTGGAAGGGGCCAGAAGGCCATCGAGTCCAATCCCTCCTCTTCTTTCTATAATGTTACTTCCTAAAGTGTGTGATATGATGCCATCAAGGCATGCATTTCCCCACACCCTGTTAATAAAATAACATGGAGTGTGGGGACAGAGAAATGCACAAGTAATTGCTACAATTAAGTCATTATCACCAAAGATCCAATATGGCCCCATGTGATTGTCAGTTTCTTACATAGTCTCATCAGCTTTTCCCAACCTGGGCCATGCTGACTGGGGATGATGGTAATTATATTCCAGCAACATCTAGGGACCCAAAGTTGGGAAGAGCTGGATGAACAACTCGTACAAAATCCAACATTCAGAAAGGGGTTTCCAAGCGGGTTCAGTTTACATAGCAATTCAAGCACTCTCACATTAAATATTCTTTTAAAGCCTGCAAAAGGAAGAACAAAATACATCTTCAGAATCCAGCAGTAACAGCAAGGGGTCTAAATAATTGTTGAATTTATCACAAGCCTTCAAACCCACACAGCTTTTTTTATTTTGGCGTAGTCAGTACTATTACAGGATACTAATGAAAAATAAACAAGGTTTTTTTCTATAAATTTCTTTTGATCACAAGTTGTCTGCAAATGGTATGTGTTGGGGTGTTTTGTTTTGGTGTTTTGTGGGGGGGGTTGTGGGGTTTTTCAGTCCTGCTGTGCTAAAAAAAATAAAAATCCAGAAACAATACGTTTTAGGATAGGTCTCTTTTTTCTCAGCTGGCGAGCCAGTTCACTAGGGGAAACTGCTGGCCATCACTCTATGGGCAGGGAAGGGAAGGGGCATCTCATAATTATGTTTCCACATGAGGAGGCAGTGGTGAATACATGGGGTGTCACAGCCAGGAAGCATACAGTTACTAGGTGAATACCTGCCCAGATGATGTCAAGCTGCACCTGCACACAAATTCCCCACCACCGCCCAAAAAAAATGAATACTCCCCTTCCACAATTTGCTACTGCACCTATCCTTCTGACATTTTGCAGGTTTCTTAGCTCTGTGGTGTATGTCATTTTTATAACAATTGCCCACAAAGAGCATAGGGGGTTAAGTGCATCCTTTATTTTTTTGGAAACCCCCAAACTGCTCTCCACAAAACCCCCTGCATCTATTCCCCTGAAACTTGGTAGGCATGATTCCCTCAGATGGGGCACCTGTGGCTGCAAATTTCATTCAATTATGCCCAGAAATAAAAAAGTTATTGGCAGTTCCCATAAAAAAAACAAACCTTCAAATTGCCCAGGACAAAAGGAAAACAAACTTGCTCCTATTTGTCTGAAGCATGGTAGGTAGGCCTCATCCCCTCATAAGAGGCTACTATGCCTGCAAATGTCATCCAATTCTGTTGAACAGCAAAAGAAGTTATAGTCCTTTGTTGATTTCCAATAATAGTCAATGGGAAATTCAGATGTGGCGATTGAATTGAATTGAGTGATCTCTGAATTAGTTTGAGGCAGTGGAGGCTGGTGACTCCAATGTCAGTGCGGCCATAAATGTGGTCTGGGTTTAATTCAGAACCAGCCAGAACTCTAAAGGAGCTATCTGAGGTGCTGAGACCTATCCCCAAAATAGGTTCAGCACCTTGGATAGCTTCTTTAGAGTTCTTACTGGTTCTGGTTCCGACTGAAACCCAGAGCAAATTCACCACCCCACTGACATTGTAGCCACCAGCCTCCACTGGCCTGAGGTGAATAAGGCTGTTTTCTGGATCTCCAAATCGGGGTCCAAGATCCTCCTCCAGAGGCTTCTTCAAATTAGTTCTTCAAATGAAGTCTTATGGATACAAAAGCCAACTCCTTTGCATTTGATCACACAATACCTGGAGCTGTATTGCAAATTCTTTGGAAGTCAGTATCCAAATTTAAAAGCACAAGGCTAGTAAATAAATGAAAATAAATCATAGTATAGAGCTTAAAAAATAAATCCAAATCCCATAACTTCATCAAGCGGTATTTATTAGAAGCACTGGCATTCTAAATGGGATCATTTTCCAGTCCTGTATATACATATTTGTCAACTTTCTTTGCTCCAACTGACATTATCATCTATGATCTATCTTACCATTCTTGCACTGTCAAAATAACATGGAAGGAAAACATTTTAATACAACAGAACTCTGTTCTTAGACAAAGTGCTACGTCACATTCATTTCTGTAACAAACCATTAAATGCCAGCTGTAAACTCTGATGTTGTCAATAATTATGATCAAGGATTGCACAGAAAGAAAACAACCCAAATCCAGTGTGGTGTAGTGGCTAGAGTGTTGGACTGGGAGTTGGGAGATCCGGGTTCTAGTCCCCACTCGTCCATGGAAGCTCACTGGGTGACTTTGGGCCAGTCACAGACTCTCAGCCCAACCCACCTCACAGGGTTGTTGTTGTGAGGATAAAATGGAGAGGAGGAGGATAATGTAAGCTGCCTTGGGTTCCTTAAGGAGGAAAAAAGGTGGGATATAAATGTAATAAATAAATAAATTTTGATGGAAAGCTGGGATATAAATTTAATAAAAACAAAAACAAAATAAAAATGCCATCAGTTCTTTAAGGAGGAATAAAGGCGGGACATAAATGTCATACATACATACATACATACATACATACATAAAATAAAGACAAGTGCTTATTCTGTTAAAAAGAGAATCAAACTAATCATGATTAGTTCCTTTAGAGCAGGGGTTGGGAACCTCTTTCAACCCAAGGGCTGAACTCCATTTTAGAGGCATTTTCAGGGGCCACAAGACAATGGGGCTGAAGGCAAAGCCAAAACGATGTGGGGCAAAAACAAACAAAACACCATAGCAGCATATTGTAGCTCACAGGTCTTACTGCCAGTAACAAAGCCTTAGGAGAGGCATTTCAACTAGTGCCGTGCCAAAAATTTCTCCCACGTTTTTTCGACCATTCTCATTGAATTTGATAGAAAAGAAATCGCTTTCAAAAAGAAATTCAAAGGAGGAGAAATTTCAAAGAAATTCTGAAATTCAGGATGCTTAGGCTTACCTTACTTAGGAGGTAGCTGAGGAGTGTGCATGAGTGTCCTGTCTGTCATTGTACAGTCACCTCTGCGGCAACCTGTAGCCTCCTCGGCTTCCCGCACTTAGGGATGTACGAAAATTCCGCCATGGATCTCGGGGAGGCCGAATGCCAGTGCATTCGGCCCCCCGAAATCGGTGGTGGAACGGCCCGCCCCCCCAGGATGGGACTTACCTTAGGCAGATCTTCCTGGCGGCGGCGGCTCCAGCGGCAGCTCTGGCGGCGGTGCGGCGGCAGTGGCGGCGGCCGGTCTTCTGACCGGCTGCCGCCGCCGCCATTTCCAGGTTAAAAAAAAAACGTGATAGGCTACGTAAAGATTTACATAGCCTATCATGGCTAGATTTAAAAAAAAAAACACTGTGATAGGCTACATAAATGTTTACGTAGCCTATCATGGCTGACTTTAAAAAACAAATGAGCGTACGCCACCATTGCGTACGCCACCATGGCCGCCACCATTTGCATACGCGCGTGGTTTTTTTGTTTTTTGTTTTATCAGCCGTGATAGGCTACGTAAACATTTCTGTAGCCTATCACGGCTGACTGCAGGGACGCAAACGGCGGCGGCTACGGCCACCGCCATTTGCATCCCTGCTAGCCAGTGGCCGAATGTCCGGCTGCTGGCGGAACCGGCCAACAGCTCCGCAGAATTGCTGTGGAGCACAGCCAGCCGGCCAGGATTCCAGGGGGGGAGGAACGGAGCACCTCCCCCCCGGCGAGGATTCCGGGGGGAGGGACGGAACGCCTCTCCCACCACCATCAGCATAATCCCCGAAAGGTAAGTGATTTTCGTACATCCCTACCCACACTTCAGTTAAAGCCATCATGAGGAAGACATCATGAGGCAATGACCGCTATGATAGCAAGCCAGGTGCAAAGAATGCTGTGTGTTACCACTCTTCCTCAGGACACATGTCTTTATACATGTCTGAAATAGGGATGTATGAGAAATTCATTTGTTTGTTTTTGATCAGAATTTACCCAGTCTGCACCTTCTGGACTGAACATGGACTTGAACGCAATCTGCAGTCAAAGTCTGTACATTTCTGAGCTTGCAGTGTGATTCACAGAGCAAAATAAATACACTCAAAAGCATGTGTACATTTGAAAAATGCACATAAAAAATGCATATTTTCGAAAAATGCACACAAATACACTTTAAGCAACAGGAGAAGAATGTGCATATTTCAAAGATGCTCACAATTGATCCACACATTTGGAAAATACACACGGAATTTTGTGCAAAAAAAGAAAAGAAAGAAAGCTTGCAATCTGATACGGACTCAAGTTGGAACAAGCTTCAAGATGGAATTCGGAGAACTTTGGGGGGAGAAGCGAAGCACCTCCCCCCCACCGCGAATCACCCCTGCGAAAAGGTAAGTGACTTTCGTACATCCCTAAATCAGAGCTTTCCCAGAAAATGAGTTTTTATTGAGAAAGCAAAACAAAATGCAGTTCATAGTTTAACAGCTGAAGGTGCTCCCAGAAAAGGGAAAGCGAAGTGAGATGGCACTGATGATGCTTCAGTATTCAGAGGGAAAAGAGGACATTTCAGTGGTGGAAGTTAGAAAGCCAGCTAGAGAGAGAAATAGAAACAGAAAGGGAGAGGGGGAGAGAGGGTTATACCTTCCTTTCCTTATGCTCCATGCAGGGAGGAGGAGCAAGAGTCCTTAGTGTCAGGGTAAATCCAAAATGGAAGGGCAAGCCCTCCTCAACTACTGCCAAGTCTTTATTGGGCAAGGATTGCTGGGGCATCAGTGGGTGCAAAAATGAGCACTGAAAAGCCAGGTAGGTAGAGTGTCTGCCAGGAGGACTGCTCTTGGAATCACACTGTTTGCATATTTTCATGGAGTCTTCCTAGAACCTCAGGAAGACGCAGTGTCCACTTAAAAAAAACAACACACAATACAAAAGAATGGCCTGGCCTAGAACGGACCATTTCTAGGTGAACAAAAGGAAGCGTGTGTGCTACAGTACAAGTTGAGAAGTCACTTAAAAACACAGGGCACCCCATGGCCAATTGACCGGTTATACTGTGCTGCTTTGATGGAATTAGGAAATGGAGGAGATTAAGTATTAACAGGTCTAAGAGGTCTCAGGCCAGTGTATAGAGGGTAGGATACTTCCTTTCCCATCTCAATAGAGGGGGTCACTTCAAATTCTTTCTATCTTAACTAGCTAAACCTTGACAGCTAATGTTTCCAAACAAACTTTTGAGCCAAGGTGATTACGTGTGGACCCAAAATAGAGCTAAGATGGGATTCCCTGGCAACATGGAAAATATGCTTTCTGCCACACACTTAGTAGACTTCAGTAGCACTGGGAACATTACATTTCCCATTGCTCCTGGCGCCTGGCTCACTGTCAGAGCAGTGCCAAGCATCAGTGGAGGCAGTGGGAAGGAGATCTCCTTTCCTCCTTCCTGCTGCTGCTGTTGGTCAAGAGGAGGAAGGGTGTTGGAAGCAAGCAGGTGGATGGGAGCAAGGGAGGGGGCTGAGGAAGAAATTGGACCCCCACTTCTGATGATGTCGTGGGGATCAACAGGGTCTGATTAGGCTCACAGCTGGGCTTGCAATAAACTAAAAAAATATCCGATTCTTCAGGAAAGTAGCATAGTTTGCCAGTCCAAATTAAGAATCAAACCAGTGCAGGGTTGCCCATCACTAGACATCCTGCTGGTAAATACAGGCTCAAGAAACAAATGGTCATGTTCAGTGTAATGCAATTGCATATATTCATAGTCAAAGTATGAATGCATGTGTTAGTGCAGCTGTTTTAAAATATGTCAAAGGGACTGAGTTTTCTTGGAATTTTTTACTACATGCTGACCTGTTTTCTCAGTCCAAATTCTACACACACACACACACACACACACACACAAGTTAAAGTAGAAACCAGCTTGCCTTTTCTGCAATACAAGCAGTTGCAATGGAAACCTCAAAAAACGGAAGAATGATGAATGGACTGCAGCCACAGAAGGTTGATCGGATAAGAAAGGCAAGAAAATATGGTCATTTGCCATTTTAAACAAAGCAAAGCAGAACTGTAGTATTCAGTACAACTAAGTTTAAGAACCAATATAATAGAATATTTCTGAAAGGAAAGCTAAGCCAGACTTAAGTTTCCAAAAGCATACATTGTGTCATGTCCCTAATTCCAGAAACCTTGGACAGTGATTCTGATACAGAAATTTCTAAGGAACTGCTTCATTTCGATGCCTCAGAGCTCCCTTGGATCCAAGCCAGCCAGAGCTCCTGTCTGAGCAGGAGCACTCTGCAGGCTGCCCAGGTGAAGGTGAATTGATACCTGATGACAGGTTCAGACTCCTTAAACAAGGAGCCAGAATCCAGAGCTCCATCACATCTCCGATCTCCAAAGGCCCTTCACTCCAGACAGAGAAGACAGAAGCTACAGCTGGAAGCCACCCATTGATACTAGAGTGCCAGGCTCTAAGCAAGGATACCATCTCTTTACACTCTTGCTGCCCTGGGGCTGAGCTTGAGCACTCAGTAGTGCTGCTTCTCTGCTTAAGTGTACAGCCAACCTCAGACCCTCATCAAAGCGACTTCCATTGCTCCTGGGAGTTTGTACTGAGAGCTGTCCCAGGTCCTGCCTTTCCAAACCTCACCTTCCATGCCTAGAAACTGAGTATCTGCTGGTGGACTTGTACCACATTGATCCTTCAGCTTTGCTGGAGCAGGAAATGTACAAGAATCAAGCTCAGCCCATTGCCAAAGTATTTTAATTGCTGTTAATCAGAATGCAAACACATGAAAAATAATGTTAATTCTGGGGATGGGGGTTAAAAAGAGAAAAAAGATAGAAATATGATTGTTCCTTTTTTGTCTCGATTGTTTTATTCATACAGAAAAGAGTAACCTGAGGGGGAGGGGGGGACATGTGAATTAATTCCCACTGGAGCACTTGCCATTAAAAATACATTCAATTGCCTGTTCTTTCTCTTCTGTTGTTGTTGTTGTTGTTGTTTTAGAACGCTAAATTCTTTTATGTAATCTCCCCTTGTAACTGCCTTTAATGTGTCCCATTACATGTGGGCTTTCTTTTTCATTATAATGTATCACATTAATTAAAATCAAACTAGAGCAAACTATTGGGCACTAAAAGGGGTAGGACAGAATACAGTTCCCATGTAAACAATTATGTAAAAAGTAAACTAGACCCACAAAATGTACACCCATATATATTACAACACTCACCTCCCTAAAAATTCCCAAGGAATCCCTCTCTCACACTCATAATACTAGAACCTGGGGTCAGCCAATGAAGCTGAGTGGTGGGAGATTCAGGACAGACAAAGGGATAGTACTTCTTCACACAGCACATAGTTAAACTATGGAATTCACTACCACAAAATGTAGTGATGGCTACCAACTATAAAGGGGGATTAAACAAATTTGTGGAAAATAAGGCTATCAATGACTACTAGGCATGATGGCTACATATTAGTTCTGAATCAGGAGAGGCCCTGCAGGTCCTGGACCAATATCTGGACTCAGTGGTGGACAGGATGGTGGCTAATAAACTGACTGAATCTCAGTAAGATGGAAATCCTGTGGGTAGGTGGTTCCCAGGTATAGAAATAATTAGGCAGTTTGCCTGCTCAGGATGGCATTGCACTCCCTCTGAAGGACCGGGTACATAGGTATGTATAAGCAGGCTGTGATCATCAGATGCCCTCCAGGTTGTGTCACATTCTGTAGATGTCCATCTGGTGAGAACCAGGAAGTAGGCCTTTCCTGTGGTGGTGCCCACCCTTCAGAAGACCCTCCTCACCCCCCACCCTGAAATAAAACATGCACCAACCTTGATGTAGTTTTCTTATTTGCCTCAGCATTTGACGATTTGTGATGCCTGTCATTCTGATTGTTAATTAATGGCCATTGGTCATGTTTTAGTTATTTTTGTATATTTATATTTTTTGTTTATATATTTATATTATGGTTTTACTGCTTGGATGTTTTTACATGAGAGGCAATATAGAAATATTTTTAAAATAATTGATTATTTACATATAACCTCCCTTATCAGAGGCAGTAAGCCTTCCAAGATAGGTTGCTGGGGAACATGAATGGGAGAGTGTTAATGGTGCTCATGGCCTGTTTGGAGGCTTCCCAGAGGCAGCTGGCTGGCCACTGTGTGAACAGAATGCTGGATGAGACAGGCCTTTGGTCTGATCTAGCATGGCACTTCTTAGGTTCATACATGCATTAATATCATTTCATAACTCCCAGCTAAATGTGGAACTATCTCCAATTCCCCCACTGAAAAGCATTGTGGTTGAGGTCAACTTTAAACAAGGGCTGAGCAGAGAAGAGGGGCTTTGTCAAAATGGCGGACTCCATGCTTTGGAAGACTCACAAAAGGGGCAAAGTGTTTGTTGACTGATTGATTGATTTGATTTGTACCCCACCTTTCTACCAAGACAATGGCACTCAAGGCAGTTCACCAACACACACACACACAAACTCAGGCTCTTCCTTGCCCCTTCTTCCTATCTTGCATTCAGGGGGCAATGCTCCAGAATGAGCTTCCTTACAGCCCAGGAGGGGGAGGGGGAGGAGGAGGGGGAGGGGTGGGGAGGGGAGGGGAGGGGGAGGAGGAGGAGGAGGAGGAGAAGAAGAAGAAGAAGAAGAAGAAGAAGAAGAAGAAGAAGAAGAAGAAGAAGAAGAAGAAGAAGAAGAAGAGAGCAAGACAAGGAACTGAATTCTTACAGGGCCACACAATGCACGTCCTATGTCTGGGAATGAAACACTCACCTTGTTTCCCTTTAATAAGAGACAAGTGCAGCTTCAGTGTATTTCATGTCCACGCCAAGTATATTTTTAACTCAGGTCAAGGGAAAACATCCATCAAGAGAAGAGTATCTAAACCGAGATGATATATATCACTTACAGAATGAGAGCACAAAGGGAAGGATTACAGTACTGTTTGACTATTTAGCAGATTCCAGATGAAACTTTTGAAGGGTGCTTATGAGACATCTTAAAAAAAAAAAAAAAAGCCTCCTTGGTTATGAATGATTACAATAATGAATGCTTCTGTACATGTGACAGTTGGTCCTGCTATACTTTCTCATTACCAAGCATGTGTCTTTGATGCCATGTGCATTTGCCAAACTTGGTGCAAACACCTGGGAAACCCCACAGGTGGAAAAATACTGGAGTCAAGCTTTTAGCTTTCCATGTATTCACAAAGTGCCTCATCAGTAGAAGCCCATACATTTCAGTAGTAGAACTCTTTAGGAAACAGATGGTTAAATCAAGAAAGGAACACCAGATGCACACTGTGCTTCTAACGTTCCACCAACTGATCCACCAAGTCAAATACAGCCCACCATGGGCTCAAATACACCCCTTGTTTTTTATGCCTGCTTTGCTCTGCAAAAGTACAGGGTGGATGATTGTCAAGGACCACTCAGGTCATAATATATGGTGGCAGCCAGCTTGTTGAGTCAGAACTGTGCTAGAGGGCCACCATAGGGAGGAAGTACCATAAGGGATGTGCCACCACAGAGAAAGCCCTGCTCCTTGTAACCTTGTAAGCCTGGCATTCAGAACAGGGCCTCGCCAGATGACCTGAAAATATGGGGAGGCTCACCTGGAGTAAAGTCCCTCGTAGGAATAAAACTGAAAGCTGTTTGCCCACAACATTTCTCCATTGTATCTATACAATAATCGTCCACCAATGCTGATTCAAGAATAGTGCCATAGTAGCAGTAAAGGGGAAATCACCTCCACTGCTCTACAGAAATGATGGCCAGTAGAATGTAATGATGTTTCCAGTGATGGCTGAGTTTAAGAAAGCCAACCGGTAAGGAATTAAAATCTAACCAATTTGCAGTCTACAATTCTTGTATGTCAGTGAAGAGCGAACAAGCGGTTTCTGGGGGGCAGGGGGTGTTCTGCCTTGCATTTCTTGCAGTTCTGCCTTGAGAGCCAGGGTGGTGTAGTGGCAAGAGTGTTGGACTGGGAGCTGGGAGATCTGGGTTCTAGTCCCCACTCGGCCATGGAAGCTCACTGGGTGACTTTGGGCCAGTCACACACTCTCAGCCCAACCTACCTCACAGGGTTGTTGTTGTGAGGATAAAATGGAGAGGAGGAGGAGGATAATGTAAGCCGCCTTGGGTTCCTTGCAAGAGGAAAAAAGGTGGGATATAAATGCAATAATAAATAAATAATAAATTTCAGGGAGGGAAATCTACAAAGAGCTGATGAAAGTGTGATAACATTCTTAACATAGATTTCAGTATTTTTAAAAGCCCAATTGCTAGAATATTTTTACAATTAAACTGATGAGATCCAGAATGCATAGCTAGTATACCTCCAAAATACAATCAACTTCTTTCTCTGGAAAACTGAAATATATTTTTGGTGTCTGTACAGTGACTTTACCCATTTTAATCCCACATGAATGGCTGCATAAATATAACGGCATCTTTTAAAAAGTCAATAATACTTCATCTCAAGGTTTTGCACTTCTTTTAATTTAAAGGCAAATTGACTTGTCACTTTACCATTGTCATTTACCATAAATACAGTTTTCACTCCCCAAAATGTAATATTTCTATCTCTTAGATGGCACTGAAGCTTTAAATCGATCATAGGCACAACGAATTACTGTAGACACTATGTCATAAAAGGAGTGTTATTAAAGATTTGTATGACAGTGTCATGAATTTAAAGGATCTATTAATGCATGGAACTAGTAACAAATTAGACCAATGTGAGGGATGTATAGGCTGAGCTCACAGTGCGTGAATCAAAATTTCCTCATTGAAACGCATCTCAAGCAGCGTGGTTCTTACTGCCTCTGAGGTTGCTCCCATGCTGGTCAGGATCTATGTAAAGGCTTCTGCTTACATGCCTCCCTTAATAGGATATGTTGAGTCTCATGCAGTCAATACACCTCCTATGGGGCTGAGCACTGCTTGTGTAGAATGCAAAATATGCTGCTAGGGGGGAGAAGTCTTTACATCAGGGCTATTGAACCTCTTTCAGCCCAAGGGCTGAATTCCATTTTGGAGAGGTTCTCAGGGGCTGCATTTCAAGGGTGAGCAGGGCCAAAGGCAAAAGGGGCAGGGCCAAAAATTCCAGCATATTTTAACTTAAAGCTCTTACTGCCAGTAGGAAAGCCTTAGGAGAGGCAATTCAACCTTTTACAATGGGGAAAAAACAGCACAAAAGCCAGGAAACCACCATAAAAGATCGGTGGTCAGGGGAAGGGGCATGGCCATCTGGAGAACCCTGGAGGCCAGACAGGGATCCCAGGAGGGCTGGATTTGGCCCCAAGCTCTGAGGTTCTCCAACCCTGCTTTACATGCTCCCGGAATTGGTATGGAAGCAATAAGAGGAGCAGAACATATGAACATAAGAAGAGCCCTGCTGAATCAGACCAAGGGTCCATGTAGTCCAGCATTCTGTTCACTCAGTGGCCAACCAGCTGTCGACTGGGAACCCACAAGCCGGGCAGGAGTGCAACGGCACCCTCCCACCCATGTTCCCCAGCAACTGGTGTACATAGGATCACTGCCTCTGGTACTGGAGGTAGCATATAGCCATCAGGACTAGTAGCTATTGATAGCCTTCTGCTCCAGGAATTTATCTAAACCCCTTTTAAAGCCATTCAAATTGGTGGCCATCACTACACCCTGTGGTAGCGAATTCCATAGTTTAACTATGCACTATGTGAAGAAATCTTTCCTTTTATCTGTCCTGAATATCCCACCAATCAGCTTCATGGGACAACCCCAGGTTCTAGTATTATGAGGGAGAACAATGTCTCCCTATCCACTTTCTCCACATCATGCATAATTTTGCACACCTCTATCATGTCTCCCTTAACCCTCCTTTTTTCCAAGCAGTAACCATGACACTCAGGATACAAGTAAAGGGTGTCTAAAATGTCAGGATCTGCAAATGAATTGTGAGCAGGGATTCTGTTGTACAGTATCACTTCTTCCTACTCTTGAAGAAGATCAACTATTAGCCTGCCCAAAGGAAATATAGTTCAAGTAAAATCCTATGGGCCTTGTCATACTTGCAGCAAGAGTCTGCTGTACAGGGATGCCAAGACTTCCAATGCCGGACCAAACAAGCAAATAGAAAACAACAGCCAATAGCTAAATAGCTACAGACTTTGCCAAGCAGGCCCTGCAGCATCTGCTTCTATTTTTGTATGTTTCCAACCAAATCTTATAACATCTCCAGCATACAAGTGGGAAACTGACATGTCCCGGCTATTAACGTTAAGTCTAATATTAATTAAAGCTTCATGCTGTGCTAGCTAGCTCATTGTTTTTACAGATTATTCTTAAAGGCCTCTCCAGATGCTCGGCTTCTAGAATAATAAACGCACAGTTGCTGTCCATTTTTGTTATGCAAAATCCAGATGTCCTCCCTTTAGGTTGTGCTTACACTGTGGGATATCTTATTTTCCCAGCTGTGGATATGCTATAATAGTTGGGGAAATGCAATTCTTCCCCCAACCCACTGGTATTTTTATCCTGGATCTGGGTAGCTCTTAGGATATACTACGGGTCTGTTCTTGTTAATCATCAGGAAAGTAACTAAACCACCATGCTTTGAAATCTAAGTGGCAGCTACAAGAGCAAAGGAATAGTAACATCGAGCATTTATACGTTGCTCTTTGAAAGCTCACAAACATGATCACATTCATTCTTACAACAATCTTGTAAGAATGTTCAGCTATGTCAAGATCTATGGTGATAATTGTTTCAAAGAAAGCTTCCATGAAACAAGGGAAATGCTTTGTTCTTCATCCTCATCAAAAGGTTAGGAACACCTGATTGGAGGGTCATCATTCCACTATGTAGTTATCCTCACTGAAGTGATCTTATCCTTCTTTTGCCTCTGTTTTTGAACATATGAAATTGCCTTGTACTGAGGGCCAAACTAGAAACAATGCCTAATGCATCTTCTTTGTGTTTTACAATGCGCTTTGGGGTGGGGGGTGGGGGAAGCAAATTTATGTATTATGTATTTATTTTAGGAACATCAATCCTGCTTCCCATTTTAAAAATCTCAAAGCAGTTCATAACATATTTCAACACAATACATCATTAAAAGCATAACAGCATATAGAGAAATTAATGGTTGGGAAAAGCCAAGTTAGTTTTTAGTAATCATCACAAGTACATGATCATTGCTGCCTGATGTGCTGCAGAGTGGAAGTCATGCCAGAAGGAGGGGGCCACCAAAGAGAAGGCTGACTGCCATGTTGCTCCCCCCAGATGGGACTCTGTGTGATGTAGCACAGACAGCAAGGCCTCCCCTGAAGATTGTAGCAGTCTAGCAGGTCTATATAGGGAGAGACGATCTTTCAGGTAACCTGGACCAAAGTTGTTTAGAGCTTCGTATGTCAATAATACCTTCTCAAATCTGGCTCAGTAGCTGTCAGCCATCGCAGCTTCTTCAGCACAGGGGTTATTTGCGCATGGGAAATTCAACAGCCTCGCTGCAGCATTCTGCACTAGCTGCCTCTTCTGAACCACCCTCAAAGAGCAGCTCCTAAGGGAGCTGATAATGATCAGGGTGATACCAGGTGATGGAGGGGGGGGCCTCTCCTGCTGTGGTCCAGATGAAAAGCCACCGTCTGCAAATAGAAGCTGTTGTTCCAATTGGGAGGGAATTCTCCATTGTCACCAGTGGGAGGTTTCCTCCCAGTGCAAATAGCAGCTTTTGATCTGGACCACAGCAGGGGAGGAAAGGGTCAAATCCCCCCTCCCCACCTGCTGTGACCCTGATAATTATCACCCCACCCACACACCCAGGGGTTGCTATTTGCTTTTTTTTAAGTGCATGTTAAATGCAAAGATGAATGTAGTTTGGCCTTGAGTCAAACTAGCCCAGTGACAGCTCCTTAGGTTCTCGAATGTGGGGCTTTCCCAGTGCTGCTGCCTGAGATCTGTTAACTGGGGATTGATTGATTGATTGATTGATTGATTGATTTTGTGTCCCTCCTTTCTGCTAAAAATGGTGCTCAGGCCACCTCACAGAGGCCAGATAGTCCAGAGATAAAGCAAGCCCTTTCAATAAGATAAGTATGTATGTTGAGAGAAAAAACATATTAACTTTTTAAAGGAATGCTTAAAAAAAAAAAAGTATTGTGGTCCCATGGCCTGGGACCGCAATACCTGATGGCATGCCTCTCCTGAAATGAACTTAGCCATACGCTACATTCAGCATCTAAGGTCCTCCTCCAGATGCCTACTCTGAGGGAAGCTCAGAAGGCAGCAACAAAGGAGAGGGCCTTCTCACTGATGGCCCCCATCTGTGGAACAAGCTCCCTGATGAGGTCCGCTTGACGCCAACACTGTTATCTTTTCGGCGCTGGGTTAAAACCTATCTCTTTTCCCAGGCATTTGGCAGCACACAATGAGTTTTAATCAGTCCTGGAAGTGTGTTTAGTTATGACTGACAGTTCAAAGTTGTTTTTAGTTATATGTTGTTTGCGTATATTGTCTGTGTGCTTTTATGTAAATGGATTTAAAACTTTTTATAATGTTTTAACTTCTGCAAACTGCCCAGAGAGCTTTGGCTATGGGGCGGTATAGAAATGTTAATAATAATAATAATAATAATAATAATAATAATAATAATGAAGAAGAATTGCATATTGATGCAGAAACTGACCTTAATGGCAATGCCACCTCCAGGTTTTGGAGGGCTCTTGGGCAAGACACCCTCAATGGGCCCCTTCCCTCATTGAATCTACTTTCTCACCACCAATAACATCACCAGCAGTTATTGCTCCTCATCATTGCTACCACTTGCTTGACAGGCAGATAGCCAGCAAGCAAGTGGGCGGTGGCATCTCCTGCTCCTCCTTCTCACCACCACGATTGTCTGGGCCAGAGCAAGAGACAGGTGAACAAGCAGCATGCAATGGTGGTGTCAGGATTCCTTTTGCCCCCACTGAACTTCAAACACCAAATCAAACACAGATGCTTCAATCTATGGCTTTTAAACCATTTCTTCAAAGGGTCATACAGAATTTAGGGATGGACGAAAGGGACTTACCTTGTCCCACAGCTTGCTTCGCGGTGGGGGGGAGGCGCTTCGGTTCTCCCCCCGAAGTTCAGGCGAGGAGGGGAGGCGCCCTGCCTAGCCCGGCTGAAATTCAGGCCGGGGAGGGAGGCACCCCATCTCTCACCGGCGAAATTCAGGCCGGGGAGGAGTGCCCCGTCTCCCTGGCAGCGGAAAAAAAGTAAAAAAACAAAACAAAACACACACCCGTGATAGGCTACGTAACGATTTGCGTAGCCTATCACGGCTAGATTTCCAAAGTCAGCCATGATAGGCTATGTAAATCATCACGTAGCCTATCACGGGTGACTTTGGGGGGGGGAAGCGCGTACGCAAATGGCGGCGCCCTACGGGCGCCACCATTTGCGTTCCTTATTTTGGCACGTCTAGTCTACGTAAAGATTTACGTAGACTACGGCAAAAATAAGGGCAACGCAAATAGCGTTCCCTTATTTTCGCCGTAGTCTACATAAATCTTTACGTAGACTACCCCTGTACAAATACCCATGGGGCGCCGCCATTTGCGTATGCGCTTTTTTTTTTTCCAAAGTCACCCGTGATAGGCTACGTGACGATTTACGTAGCCTATCACGGCTGACTTTGGAAATCTAGCCGATCACGGGTGTGTGTTTTTGGTTTTTTTTACTGTACTTTTTTATTTTGTAATGGCGGCGGTGGCAGCTGGTCAGGAGACCGGCCGCCGCCCCCGCCCCCGCCGGAACGCTGCTGGGACCTGCTGCCGAGAGGGACATTCGCTGAAGGTAAGTCCCATCCTGGGGGGGGCAGGGGGCCGGCAGAGAATTTCCCCAACACTTTCGGGGGGCCGAATGCATTGGCACTCAGCCTCCCGAAGATTCGTGGAGAAATTCTCTGCCATCCCTAATACAGATGCAAATTCTCAGTGACTCTCAGTCTACAAGGAAATGCCTTCAGGGGGTTCAAAAGATAGCCACGAAAGTTGCCCGCCAATTGAAAGGAAAGCAGTCTCACTAGCCTAACTTAAGGAGGGGAGGTCTCTCTTTCTCTCATGAGGTCTCTAGGTGCAGCTGTTCATGCAAGGCCAGTTGGGTAGACTAAGTTCTGCCCTAGCCTTCTCCCTCCTTGCTCTGCATCTGCATCTGGCATCTATTACTTCAGACTCCCCAAACCCTGCCTCCCCCTGTTTGCTATCTCTCACAGGGCGGGGGTGAAGAGGGACCCTCATCCCCTGCCAGCTGGGCCTCTGAAACCTGAGGAGCCTGCCTAGTCATGTCCAGACTAGCCTGGGAACATACCTCGTCTGGCGGTTCTTCTTCAGCATCTGAACTACTCTCCCACTCCCTGCACTCAGAAACACTCATGACAGGTGGACGCCTGCTGGGGTGAGGGCCCTTGGCAGGTGCCCAACCACACCTACCCTTGATGCTAGCCCTGCTTAATAGAATTATGGGTAAAAACATCTGAAACAAACATGGCCCAGAAATAAACAGATCTGCCTATCCCTACATCCAATTCACATGACCCTCATGTACATGAAGAATCCACTGACTTGGAGTGTAGGCTCAAAATGCATAGTGATGTGTGTGTTTCTGAAGTCAATGGAGTTGTATCCAAATAATGTATAACACATTCCTAACTGTGGGCCTAATCAATATTAATAATAATTAAAACGTTACCAGACGTGGTGGGGTTGGGCAAAAATGTAATAGCCACATTGACTGTCTCTGATCGCAATCAACAAACATGAGCCTTGGGGCTTGATGCAATACCCTCTGACAGCTGTTGCCCACTGAACCTTCAACATGTCTAGCTGGGTGTCAATGTCGATTTGAATTTCTGCATCTCAGACATCCCGAACTAGCATGGAATAATTCAGCCAGTTTACACCTCATAACATCTTACCAGATACAACAGTTTGCTTAGTGACTGCTAGCTGATAAGTGAATTAATCCAAACTACTTGAGGAATGTCTTTCTCTGAAACAGGTGATTGAAACAGCTCCTGTTTTGCATAGGTTCGACTCTCTATTACTAATAGTGAAATGATTGTGATCCACTTAAAGTACAATGCTATGCATGTTTTAGTAATGTATGGCTGTGAGAGCTGGACTATAAGGAAGGCTGAGCGCCGAAGAATTGATGCTTTCGAACTGTGGTGCTGGAGAAGACTCTTACGAGTCCCCTGGACTGCAAGGAGGTCAAATCAGTCCATCCTAAAGGAAATCAACCCTGAGTGCTCATTGGAAGGACAGATACTGAAGCTGAAGCTCCAATATTTTGGCCACCTAATGCGAAGAGAAAACTCCCTGGAAAAGACCCTGATGCTGGGAAAGACTGAAGGCAAAAGGAGAAGGGGACGGCAGAGGATGAGATGGCTAGATAGCATCACGGATGCAATGAATATGAACTTGAGCACGCTCCGGGAGAGAGCACAGGACAGGAAGGCCTGGCATGCTATGGTCCATGGGGTCACGAAGAGTCGGACACGACTGAACGACTGAACAACAACAACAATGCATGTTTAGACAAAACAAAGTCCTACAACTCCCAGCATTCCCCAGCCAGCACTGCTGAGTAGTAGGACTTTGTTCTGTTTAAACATGCATAGGATTGCACCTTTAATCAATAGGTTAATCAACTAAAATATAGTTGATTAACCAGCAGAAGCCCATTTTAATCAATGCTAACTAGTTCTGTTCAATGAAGCTATGAGTTAAGTGTACACCTGTTTATGTTTGAGGCTATTTTGGTTCTCATGTATTACTGAAGGAAGGAATAGAAGAGGAAATATTTGACTCTGATTTTCTGCACACATTCTCCCAGCTGTGTAAGAGACACTTCTCTGAGGTAGGGATGTACGAAACACTTACTGGGTTTCGTCCACGGACATCTGCGGTGGGGGGCGGGTGCTCCGTCCCTCCCCCCAAAATTCTCCCTGGCCGGCTCCGCTCCGTGGCAACTCCACGGAGCTGCTAGCCAGGGCCGCCCGCAGCCAGACATCTGGCCGCTGGGCTGCGCAGGGATGCAAATGGCGGCCGCTGTAGCTGCTGCCATTTGTGCCCCTGTCTTTTGCCATTACAGGCTATGTAAATATTTATGTAGCCCATCACGGCAAAAAAACAGGAATGCAAATGTAAGGATGGATGAAAGTCCCTTACCTGGTCCCGTAGCTTGCTTCGCGGTGGGGGGGAGGCGCTTCGGCTCTCCCCCCGAAGTTCTTGGTGGGGGGGAGGCGCTCCGCCCCTCCTGGCCGAAATTCAGGCCGGGGGGGAGCCGCCCCATCCCTCACCGCCGAAATTCAGGCTGGGGGGGAGCGCCCCGTCTCCCCGGCCGCGAAATAAAAAAAGTAAATTAAAAAAAAAAACCGTGATAGGCTACGTAACGATTACGTAGCCTATCACGGCTAGATTTTCAAAGTCAGCCATGATAGGCTATGTAAATCTTTACATAGCCTATCACAGGTGACTTTGGGGGGGGAAGCGCGTACGCAAATGGCGGCGCCCATGGGCACCGCCATTTGCGTACGTGCTTTTTTTTTTTCAAAGTCACCCGTGATAGGCTGCGTAAAGATTTATGTAGCCTATCACGGCTGACTTTGAAAATCTAGCCGTGATAGGCTACGTAAATCATTACGTAGGCTATCACTTTTTTTTTTTACTTTACTTTAATTTGTAATGGCGGCGGCGGCAGCCGGTCGGAAGACTGGCCGCCGCCCCCACCGAAACGCCGCCGAAATGCCACCGGGACCCGCCGCCGAGAGGGACATTCAAAGGAGGTAAGTCCCATCCCGGGGGGGGTGGCGGAGAATTTCACCACCAATTTTGGGGGGCCATATGCATTGGCATTCCGCCTCCCAGAGATTCGTGGAGAAATTCTCCGCCATCCCTATGCAAATGGCGGCGGCTACGGCGGCCGCCATTTGCGTTCCCTTTTTTGCCGTGATAGGCTACGTAAATATTTACGTAGCTTATCACGGCCTCTGCAAGGACACAAATGGCGTCCCTGCGTTAGCTGTGATAGGGTACGTAAGTATTTACGTAGCCTATCATGGCAATAATGAAGAAGTGAGTGGCAGCCGCAGATGCAGATGCCATTTGCAAAGCAGAGCAAACGGCACCAGGTAGGTGCTCCATTTCATGCGCCTTTCGCAGGTGGTGGGGCGGGGGGCTTCGTTTCGCCACGGATTTCGGGGGCCAAATGCACTGGCATTCAGCCTCACTGAGATCCATGGCAGAATTCTCCAACATCCCTACTCTGAGTTACCACTCCACACAGTGGCAGTATGTGTGAAAATGCCATGACTGTATGGGGCTAATTGCATGAGTCTTTCCCACCCAAAGAGACCCCACCAGGAAAGACCTAAGCAATCCACCCCACCTACCTGGCTGCTGTATTCATGTGCTTCCTGCAGCCATACTGGATAGTGTGAAGGGACGCAACTCCCAGACAACCGGAGGTGTGAAATGGGTTGGTGGTGTCTCTAACTATGGTGGATAGCTATTGTTTATTAAAGTAAGATATATTTACTTCCGTACCACAAAAAGGCACCTAAATTGAAGTTTTGATGGTGCGCAAATTATTCAGTCTATTAAACAGATGAATTCTTCCGTTGGTTAACAATCATAATTTTCATAGGACATTAATGGTGTTTCAAACAATAGCTTCAGCTCTTCAGGAGAGATTCTAAGTCAAAGTGGTAAGCTGGCAGTACTTTCTCCTATCATAAGATGTGGAGAAAACATCTTATATCTTGTTTCACTGTACATTTTTAGAGCAGCAAATACCTAGCAATATGCATTACACCATGAGGCAGAGTTAAAATAGAACTGCTGAAGCACAGTGTATTTGTGTTTAAGAGATATGAAATGTGGGAGTATCTATTCCCATCTAACCAGCAACTGGAAGAAAATATACAGATTATGATTAACACTGGTAAGTCACAGGATTGCACAAGTCTGCATTAAAATGTAAGCAGACACATGAGTCTGATACTATCAGTGAGTCTATATATGAGTCTGACAGACTCACTATCAGACCCACCCACCCCTCACTCTGCCCCTCAGTGAAGCACAAGTTCAGAATTTACAGGTTGCAGCCAAAAGCAGCATGAGAGCAAAAGAAAAGCTCTATATCTTTAAGTACCATTTATAGAAGCGACTGCACTTTGGCAATTAGATTATCATTCTAATGTATTCCTTTGCACATGTATATTTATCATGCATAGCTGTTACTAAATATGGTATCATTGAATTGGAGGTAGCTTTGTCAGCCATCCAGACCATACATCTTGATCAAATCTGTCAAGATCATTTGTCCCAGTAATCTGATGCTGGAACTGCTGAATCAGATGGAATGTAACCAGATCTATACAGAAATGGGCTAATTCTACTACCAACACAATTCAACCTTTGCACATTAGTAGTAGTAGTAGTAGTAGTAGTAGTAGTATTGATGTAAATTTCCTAAATGCCTCATAGACAAGTCTCTCTAGGCCAGGGGGATAGGCAACCTAATGCCCGACAGATGCTACGGACTACAACTCTCAAAAGTCCCAGCCAGATCAGAGATTCTGGGAATGTAGTCCAAAACATCTGGAGGGCACCATGTCGCTGACTCCTGCTTTAGGTATAGTAGAGATTAAACACAACAGAACAAAAAATTAAAAAATCAGCACAGATAAAAAGCTCACTAGACACATACCCGCATAATATCATAAAATGTACCACAGATTACAAAAGCTAATGCACAACAGGAACAGGTGTTAAAACCAAACCATGCAGCTGCTCCTAAAATGCAGCTCCTAAAAAGGCTGGAAGAACAGAAAGGTCTTGGTCTGTGGCCAAAAAGGCAGTAATGTAAGGACTAGGCGGGTTTCCCTAGTGAGAGCATTGCAAAGCCAGGGAGCTGCTACTGAGGAAGTCCTCTCTTTCATTGCTACCCTCCAAACTACTGAGGGAGGCACACAGAAAAGGGCTTTTGAGGGTGCCCGAAAGTCACGGGGAAGGTACATATGGAAGGAGGCAGTCCATGAGGTATTGTACTGAGCTGTGTAGAGCTTGATAGGTCAAAATCAGCACTTCCAATTGGCCTGGAAAGCCATTGGAAGCCAGTGAAGGCAAGATAGGACCCCCCTAATATGTTTATAATGGCTGGTCTCAGATAAAACCCTTGCAGCCATGGTTTGCACAAGCTGAAATTTATTTCTGGACTGTCAAAGTTGATTGAAACAGCCATTTTGATGATCACTCACTGCAAGCCCCATTCCAACTTGTCTGGAAGGAAGTATCAGATATGCTGATTTTCCACCAACCCAAAAATCTTCATCTTGGCCCTTTGGAAGATTTCAAACAGTTGATCTTTCAGTGAAGTGCAAATGAAGCCTGCAACAAAATGTTGAAGTGTAGAGCGCTCCTACTCAAGGTTCCAACCAGTTAGCCATGTCTTCTTCCAGGATACTCCATTCCATTCCCACTCCCATATTATGCCCCCACACCCACCTCCACACACACTAACTCCAACAGGCTCCATGCTCAGGCTCAGGCTCATTAGGCTGTTTTGGATTTCCCCCCCCCCTTAAATTTGAGGGGTTTGTACTTTTGCAAACGTTTGGGTTCCTCCAAGCTTGCTGATACTTCCCTCTTGAGTGTGGCTGGTACCGTTTTGGCCACAAAAGGATCCAGGTTCAGAGAATTGAGTTCGCTGTTAACGTATGTGATATACACAACCGTAGAAACCTGATTCAAAGTAGGGCACCACCTTTCTTTTCTTGTTTTCTCTACCCCAAAATGTCCTCTCATTTCAGCCTTCTTTCATCCCTCCTTTGGAAATGTTCATTTGAAATATTAATATGTCAACTTGCCACCCAGCCCCATGTGTGCATGGGGGGGGGGGATTTTAGAAAAAAAATAATTCAAGGGAGAAATTACATTTAAATGTACCACATCATGACCTCCGGGTTTTGTCATCCCCATAAGCTATACTGAGAGAAGGCAGGGTAGTTTTTTGTTTTGTTTTATCAGTGCTAGGATTAAACGAACAATTCCTATGTGAAAGTTGGGATTCACTCAGCTGCGGACAAGGTGTAAGAAAGGACATGCCTTTGTGCATATAGCTCTTTCTCACAGAGCACAGTCACAATAATATGAAATACCAGAGAAATTGGAGCACGGTGGAAAGTGTAGTGCCAGAACAAAATCCCGAACATGGAAATAAAGGACCAAAGAGATGGTTGTGCTGCTGTTGTTATTTTGCAAGAACAAGTGTGTATGTCTGCGTGAGGGTCACTGGCCATCTGGTAAGCAGTTACGGGCCCACAAAATTGTTTCTTTAGCACCAAAAAGTAAACAACATGAAAATTAATTGCAGTTCTTCAATCATATGCCAGTCACACCTCTTATACTTTATATTTTATACCTAAATATATCTTGTCCAGTTCCACCACCCCAGAGCTCTGGGAAGATTGAAGGCCTACTATCTCTTTCAGACTCTTGGGTCTGGAGTTTAACACTTCCAGCCAGTTATTGTTAAATGGCATTTTCCTGAGCATCGTTGCTATATTTTCCCTCAATTGAATTTATTTTTATTTCATTTATTATTGAATTTATTATTGTCTTTTATTTTATTTTTAATATAGGCCTTAGGCTGTGCTCTTCGGCATTGTTTCTTGGAAGCATATTTCATTGAAAAGAATTGTTTTCTTCCAGCAGGTTAAAATATGTACCAAAAATCTAGTTTGAATTGCACATAAGTTGTTGGGTGCAATCCACTGTGACCTTATCCTGCACATATCCTATTAAGACTAGCGCTGTGCACCACTTTGGCCCGAGACTCGAACCCTGAGTCGAAGCAGGCCACTTTGGGCTGTTTCGAGCCCCTTCCAAGGCAAAGCAGAGGGGGCACGAAGCAACCTGAAGTGAGTCGAGGAGTCTCCGAAGCGTTCGGTGCACTTCGGAGCTTTGGCAGCCCAGCCACGCCAGTGCCTCCAGCTCCTTACCTTATTCACTCCCAGCCCAGCCACGCCGCTGCCTCCAGTTCCTTACCTGAGGTGATTCAGGAGTCACCGCCGTCGCCACCACTGCCTCCATCACCACTATCACCGCCACCACCATCACCGCCCAGCGCTGCCAGCTCCTGAGCCCTGGATGCACGTCGGCTCTTTTTAGCAAGAGTCGTCATTTAAAAAATGGTGACCCCCTGCAACAAGAGCTGGTGCGCATCCAGGGCTCAGGAGCTGGTGGCAGCAGACAGCGATGATGGTGGTGGTGATAGCAGTGGTGGCAGCGGCGGCAGCGGTGGCAGCAGAGGTGGTGACAGTGGTGACAGTGGCAGTGGAGGAGGGGGAGACGGAGGAGGCAGCAGCCCAGGTAAGGAGCTGGGGGTTTGCACAGGGCATCAAGTTGGAGGCGAAATGGGATTCGGATGGCTGAATCCTGCTTCGGGTTTGGGGTCGAGTCGGGTCAGGGGGCCCCCAAATCAGCCCAAGCCTAATCAGGCCCACCTCCGAAGCCACGAAGTGGCTTCGGAGTCAGATGGGGGGGGGTCCCTGCACAGCCCTAATTAAGACACCGCAGAACTCGTACAACTCGATGACCATCCTAGGCATACATTTCTTGCCATTATTCTCTGGTCCCTGTCAAACAGATATGTGCTCCTCTTTCTGGCATTGATGTTTTCACTACTGTCCAGGTAGCAAAATTTGCCGCCCATGACAGCAAGTAAAATATGCACCAAATCCCAAAAAGCTTAGAGGGGTTCTTTCTGTTGGGTAAGTGTGTATATATAAATACATGCCCATATGGGTTTTTTTTTTCCTCTCTTTTTATGTACATTGTGAGAGCCCATGGCTCCAAGCAATAAAGTTATTACTACTTCTGGTACAAAGCCATTGATCTTCTGCCTTCTCCCTTGCAGGACACATCAAGATCAGAGCTAAGCCCTTTCCATCACTGTTCTGCAATGTATATCATGGGGATCCAGCACCCATTAAAGAACTGCCCTCCACAAAATCCATCGTTTGACATGGTGGAATGCTACAGAATATCCATAAACATTCTCCTGTGGGAGATGAGTCAGCCATACAGTGCTCACAAACAGTCAAAGGAAGCGAAAAGCCAGTTTGGCTGGGGAGACGTATCCCACAGCAGTAGGGAGGAGGGCCTAATATTGCACGATGATCCAAAATAATCCTTATTTTCATGTCTAGGGATGCTAGAAATCCTCCTCTGCCTGGCAAACTTATCCCTGGATTTGCAGGTTTTGTATTACCAAAAATATTTATCAGAATGGAGCTCACAATGTTGGAATCTGAGATTCTTCCTGAGTTGTATTTCTGGAATGAATGCACTAGAAAGTAAATAAATCATTTTTAAAAATTAAAATCAGCCAAACAATTGTTTTTAGACGGGTTGTGGTTAATGATTATGATGAAGTTCTATGTTGTTTAGGCGTATTGGTGTATGCTTGCAGGAAGAATTTTTTTCTGTGCTTATTTTGGAAGGGTGGTGATAGTTGTTGTTTCTATGTTGCATTGATGTGTCTGTGCTTCTGCAGGAAGCTTCTGTGTGTGCGTCCGTGTCTGTGTCTGTCCAAATCAGTTAATTTTTTGCTGTTTTATTTATTCACTTATTGTTTATAATCCATTTTAAAAGGCTGCTATAACTAGCCTAGTAAAAATATTTCTAAATCTCAAAGGAATAAACCTTTTTTTCTTGTGCAGAATCCATGATCAACATTCAGAAATTCTCCTTTTTTGCCAGAAAACAACCAGAGTGGTGCCCAAGGCAGGAGAGAATCGTAGAATAAAAAAAGAAGCAAAGCAGAGGAAATCCACTCATCTCTAGTACTGACCTAATAGTTAATGGATGGGGTTATTAAAGTGTGTGTGTGGGGGGGTGTTCATTGGGAGGGGCAACTGAGCCAAAGAGTGGCATTATCTTAAAACATGATATGTAACCCCAGAGTATCCACTTGCCCCTTTATGCCCCCTATGACAACAGCAATGGAGGAAAAAAAATTGTTCTAGCCCAAATGGCCACAGAAGGAAGGATTGTTTTCCTTCCAAAGATGTTCAGAGCCTTGTTCTTCTATATATACGCCAACTGGAATTCTACTGCTATGGATGGACCCTTTGCCTCTCAGCTCCCCAGTGTTTGGCCTTCCATCCTGAGCTTGAGGCAAACTCTAATAACCCATGCTTGATGTTAGCACTGCTGAGCATCTGAGCTCAGCTCCTGGTCTCCACCTTACAAATGCAGCACACACACACACACACACACACACGCTAAGGAGAATTCAGGAAAGATATGGGGTGCAGAGAGTTCAAAGAAAGAGCAACCGCTCACCTCCCTTTTAATTTATGGTGCATCTCTTGGCTGCTCCAATGTTCTCAGGGAATGATTTCTGCCACTATAAAATACCCTTTTGCGTATTTCTCATTTCTTTTGCTGACTATTTTGCTTCAGGGTGTCCTAGACACGGCCGTTGCTAAGCAGCCAGGCTTTCATCTTCCCTATCACTATGCAGCTTGTGCACCTCAACTACCGCCTCACGGGAGCTCGTGTGACCTCTTAACAGCACCGTTTGCAAAAGCCTCCAAAGCTGTGCCCTACCTGTCACAGCAGCGCATGCAAATTGGCCATTAACATGTGCTAATTAATTCCATGCATGCACATCACCCCTCACACAGAAATGCGATGCCGCGGAGGTGGAGGGAGAGACTGACAAACTGTTGGAAAGAATAGCATTATTGCTGCCGGGAGTGGAAAGGACAGAGAAACGGAGACCAAAGCCCTGGAACGAAGTAAAGTTCCAATGGGCGGAAGCAAAGAATGGCTTCTAGTTCTTTGACGCTTCTGCTAAACAAATACAACTACATGTTGGCATTCCTCAGCCAGGCCTGACATTTAGGAATTAGCCAGCCCTGCGTCTCCCCTACCTGTTCAGCAGTAATGTTCTGCTGCTGTCAAAGTAACCAAATAAAAGCAGGTTACTGAATCTATGGAGGGGAAAAGCCATCTATTTCAGCTCCTCATATTTTCCATTCTGCTCCATTTCTGCATTAATCTTTGATTTAAAACAAAGCAAAACACAACCCTCTGAAAATACATATTTTAAATATGCATTGATCTATATTTAAATGCACATTTTCTTTCAAAATACTTACTTAAAATGTGTCTTTTGATATGTTTAAACTGCTGAGAACTCCGTCTCAACATTTGGAGAAGTATCAAATCCGGTGGACAGCTACATTCCGATCTGGATGTTAGTCCAATAAGTTTCATATAGGAATTCACAAAGCTCATATTCCTCAAGCATCTCTATGCCACATACAAGTGTGACTGAGACACAGAACCCAGGCCAAGGCTATGTAGATGAAGATGATGGCACTATGCATGTGGTGTTGGTTCCGTTTTCATTGCTCTCCTTTGAGTTCTAAGGAGAGAAGTAAACAGGAAGCCATTTGGGACATAGTCCAGAGGAGATAAATTCCTGTACCTCATCCTGGAGTCACTGGGGGACAGAGCCCCAGACGCCATGACAATGCCAAAAGGAGGTGAGCAGCCTTGACTCCGCCGAGGCAAAGCCTCCCAGCTCCACTCAGCCGCTTCTTTGCTGGCTGCAGGAGCGCGTGTCAACCTGCCCTGCAGCTGCGCTTCTAAGAGGTGGAAGGGGGGGCATCCTAGCCTAAAACGGCCAGTAGCCCCCTCCCCTCCATAGCGGTGCCACCCAGGGAATGCCAATCGCATTCCCCTCGTCTCCCTCCCCCCACTCCTCCCTGCGGCCAGGCAAGCTGGACCTGGGGGAAGGGGCTTATTATTGATTATATTTGTATGCAGCCCTTCCTCCAAGGAGCTCAGTGCCATTTTAGCTTCACAACATCCTTCTGAAGCAGGTTAGACACACAGAGAGGGCAGCTTCCAAATGGCCCAGTGAGCTTTGTAGCTGTGCAGGGATTTGAAGCTAGGGTGCTTTCCTAGGTATAAGACCCCCCAACACTAGCAACACAGTGGACTGGCTTTCTCACTACATCTGTGGTGGCACTTTGCAAGTGCCTGTGTAATTGGTGATGCTTACACAGAAGTGAGGGCTACAGAGACTACATAGGTGCTTCTGGGGGTGGCATATGCATCGCTCCACCTCCCATTGGCGTTGGTACCTGTTGTTGTTCAGTCGTTCAGTCATGTCCACTTTGTGACCCCATGGACCATAGCACGCCAGGCCTTCCTGTCCTTCACTTTCTCCCGAAGTGTGCTCAAGTTCATATTCATTGCATCGGTGATGCTATCTAGCCATCTCATCCTCTGCCGTCCCCTTCTCCATTTGCCTTCAATCTTTCCCAGCATCAGGGTCTTTTCCAAGGAGTTTTCTCTTCGCATTAGGTGGCCAAAATATTTGAGCTTCAGCTTCAGTATCTGCCCTTCCAATGAGCACTCAGGGTTGATTTCCTTTAGGATGGACTGATTTGACCTCCTTGCAGTCCAGGGGACTCGTAAGAGTCTTCTCCAGCACCACAGTTCGAAAGCATCAATTCTTCGGCGCTCAGCCTTCCTTATACTCCAGCTCTCACAGCCATACATTACTACTGGGAAAACCATAGCTTTGATTAGATGGACCTTTGTCGGCAAGGTGATGTCTCTGCTTCTTACTATGCTGTCTAGGTTGGCCATAGCTTTCCTCCCAAGGAGCAAGCGTCTTTTAATTTCATGGCTACAGTCACTGTCTGCAGTGATCTTGGAGCCCAAGAAAATAAAATCTGTCACTGCTTCCATTTCTTCCCCTTCTATAGGCCAGGAAGTGATGGGGCCAGATGCCATGTTCTTAGTTTTTTTAATGTTGAGTTCCAGACCAGCTTTTGCACTCTCCACTTTCACCCTCAACAAGAGGCTCTTTAGATCCTCTTCACTTTCTGCCATTAGGATGGTATCATCTGCGTTGCTGAGGTTGTTGATAATTCTCCCGGCAATCTTAATTCCGACCTGTGATTCATCCAACCCAGCGTTTCTCATGATGTACTCTGCATATAAGTTAAATAAGCAGGGCGACAATATGCAAAACCCCTTTCCCAATCAGTTGTTCCATGTCTGGTTCTTACTGTTGCTTCTTGACCCTTGTACAGGTTTCTCAGGAGACAGGTAAGGTGGTCTGGTACTCCCATCTCTTTCAGAATTTGCCACAGTTTGTTGTGATCCACACAATCAAAGGCCTTAGCATAGTCAATGAAGCTGAAATAGAGGTTTTTCTGGAATTCTCTTGCTTTCTCCATGATCCAGTGAATGTTGGCGATTTGATCTCTAGTTCCTCTGCCTCTTCAGAACCCAGCTTGTACTTCCGGTAGTTCTCGGTTCACATACTACTGAAGCCCAGCTTGTAGGATTTTGAGCATAACCTTGCTGGCATGTGAAATGAGCACAATTGTACGGTAGTTTGAACACTCTTTGGCGTTGCCCTTCTTTGGAATTGGAATGTAAACTGACCTTTTCCAGTCTTGTGGCCACTGTTGAGTGTTCCAAATTTGTTGGCATATTGAGTGCAGCACTTTAACAGCATCATCTTTTAGGATCTTAAATAGCTCAGCTGGAATACTGTCATCTCCGCTAGCTTTGTTGTTAGTAATGTTTCCTAAGGCCCACTTGACTTCACTCTCGAGGATGTCCGGCTCAAGTTCAGTGACCGCACTATCATGGCTATCAGGGACATTCAGATCTTTCCTGTATAGTTCTTCTGTGTATTCTTTCCACCTCTTCTTAATCTCATCTGCTTCTGTTAGGTCCCTGCCTTCTTTGTCCTTTATCATGCCCGTCTTTGCACAAAATGTTCCCTTGAGATCTCCGATTTTCTTGAAAAGATCTCTGGTCTTTCCCATTCTATTGTTTTCCTCGATTTCCTTGCATTGTTCATTTAAGAAGGCCTTCTTGTCTCTCCTTGCTATTCTCTGGAACTCTGCATTCAGTTGGATATATCTTCCCCTTTCTCCCTTACTTTTCGCTTCCCTTCTTTCGTCAGCTACTTGTAAAAGCCTCATCAGACAGCCACTTTGCTTTCTTGCATTTCTTTTTCTTGGGGATGGATTGAGTTGCTGCCTCCTGAACAATGTTACGGACCTCTGTCCATAGTTTCTCAGGCACTCTGTCTACCAGGTCTAATCCTTTAAATCTATTTGTCACATCCACTGTATATTCATCAGGGATATGATTTAGGTCATAACTGAATGGTTTAGTGGTTTTTCCTACGTTCTTCAATTTAAGCCGAAATTTTGCAACAAGAAGCTCATGATCTGAGCCACAGTCAGCTCCAGGTCTTGTTTTGACTGACTGTATAGAGCTTCTCCATCTTTGGCTGCAAAGGACATAATCAATCTGATTTCGATATTGACCATCTGGTGATGTCCATGTGTAGAGTCACCTCTTGTGCTGTTGGAAAAGAGTGTTTGCTATGATCAGCATGTTCTCTTGGCAAAACTCTATTAGCCTTTGTCCTGCTTCATTTTGTACACCAAGGCCATGCCTGCCTGTTATCCCAGTGATTTCTTGACTTCCTACTTTAGCATTCCAAACCCCTATGATGAAGAGGACATTTTTTTTGGTGTTAGTTCTAGAAGGTGTTGTAGGTCTTCATAGAACTGATCAACCTCAGCTTCTTTGGACTCAGTGGATAGGGCATAGACATGAATTACTGTGATGTTGAATGGTTTGCCTTGGATTCGTACTGAGATCATTCTATCATTTTTGAGATTGCACCCCAGTACTGCTTTTCCCACCCTTTTGTTGACTATGAGTGCTACTCCATTTCTTCTAAGGGATTCTTGCCCACAGTAGTAAATATAATAGTCACCTGAATTAAATTTGCCCATGCTTGTCCATTTTAGTTCGCTGATTCCCAAGATGTCGATGTTCAATCTTGCCATCTCATGTTTGACCACCTCCAGCTTACCTTGATTCATTGATCTGACATTCCAGATTCCTAAACAATATTGTTCTTTACAGCATCGGATTTTCTTTTCACCACCAGACACATCCACCGCTGAGTGTCCTTTCGGCTTTGGCCCAGCCATTTCACTCTTTCTGGCGCTACTTGGAAATTCCCTCAGCTCTTCCCCAGTAGTATATTGGACACCTTCCAACCTGAGGGGCTCATCTTCTGGTGTCATATCTTTTAGCCTTGTGATACGTTCCATGGGGTTTTCTTGGCAAGAATACTGGAGTGGGTTGCCATTTCCTTCTCCAGTGGACCACATTTTGTCAGAACTCTCCACCATGACCTGTCCGTCTTGGGTGGCCCTGCACAGCATAGCTTATGGCTTCACTGAGTTACGCAAGCCCCTTCGCCACAACAAGGCAGTGATCCATGAAGGGGTCTGCCTAGAGATGGCAGAGAATTTCTCCCCGAAACTTCGGGGGGCTGAGCGCCAACGTGTTTGGCCCCCTGAACAAGTTTCGGGGAGAAATTCTCCACACACCCCCGCCCCCCGCACCCCCCCCCGGGACGGGACTTACCTTTGCCGAATGTCCCTCCCGGCGGCGGGTCCGGCCGGCAGTTCGGCGGGTGTTCGTGCGGGGCGGGAGCGGCAGCCGGTCTTTCGACCGGCTGCCGCCGCCGCCATTCCAATGAAAGAAAAAAAAAACGCCCCCGTGATAGGCTACGTGACGATTAACGTAGCCTATCATGGCTAGATTTGCAAAGTCAGCCGTGATAGGCTACGTAAATCGTCACGTAGCCTATCACGGGTGACTTAAAAAAAAAAAAAAAGCGCGTATGGATAATGGCAGCCCCCATAGGGAGCCGCCATTCCCGTTCCTTATTTGGTCGCTGTAGTCTACGTAAAGATTTACGTAGACTACGGCGAAAATAAGGGCAACGTTGCCCTTATTTTCGCCGTAGTCTACGTAAATCTTTACGTGGACTACAGCGACCAAATAAGGAACGGGAATGGCGGCTCCCTATGGGGGCCGCCATTAGCGTACGTGCTTTTTTTTCTTTTTTTTTTAAAGTCACCCGTGATAGGCTACGTGACGATTAACGTAGCCTATCACGGCTGACTTTGCAGATCTAGCCGTGATAGGCTACATTAATTGTCACGTAGCCTATCACGGGGGCGTTTTGTTTGCTTGTTTTAAACTTTGGAGTTCGCGGCCGGGCGAGGCGGGAAGCCTCCTCCCCGGCCTGAATTTTGGCCGGGCGAGGCGGGAAGCCTCTCCCCCGGCCTGAATTTCGCGGGGGGAGCAGCGAAGCGCCTCCCCCCCACCGCGAACAAGCTTTGACGACAGGTAAGTGACTTCCGTCCACCCCTAGGTCTGCCCCCCTGACCAAATACCAATTTGGACTGTCATGAAGCTGGCCTTGAAGGGTCCTGGTTTAGGTGCATTCTGTTTTTGTTTGCATTCTTTCCGTATTGGGGCTGCCTCAACTGCTAGACAAGGTGCAGTCAGTGGGTAGGTGGCACTCCAAGGCCTATAGAACCTATGTGGGGCCACTACCTGGGCACTAGTTTTATGCTGTTGTTCTCACATGTACACTTCTGTTTCCTAGATCACTGGAATGCTCAGGGGCCAGTGTGTGTGCTTATTTGTGGGCACAGCATGGTCTTCTGGGCCAGCTGGAGGGCCTCCCAGTCAAGCTGTGGCTCCCAGCTCTGACTAAGCCAGTATGCCAACGTTCAGTGGTTGGGCAGACATGGCATGCATTGGGAGCGCCTCCTGCCTACATTATTCCAGCACGGTTTGGTTGGTGTTCCCCTGCAGGTTGTGCTGTTACTCCTCGGGGGGAATGATTTGGGCTTGCTGAAGGGCAAGGCCTTCATTTTGCAGGCTTTGGCCGACATTCAAGTTATCCGGCATCGTTGGCCAGGAGTTTCCATTCTGTGGTCGTGTTTATTGCCCAGACTGGTATGGCATAAAGGTTTGGATCCTCAGGTCCTGGACAGAGCCCGCAGGAAGATGAATAGGGAGATAGATAATGCCTTATTCAGTCAGCAGGATGGGATAGTTAGGCATCCTGATATTTCTTACACATGGAGGGAGCTATATAGTCAAGATGGGGTCCACTTATCTGATGAGGGCAATGATTTGTTTTTGGCCGATCTGCAAAGTGGATTGCTTGAATGGCTTCAGCACAGGTGGGGGGAGAACGGCTGAGCAGAGGCTTGCCGCCCTCCTGTGGAGGGTATGTGCGGGCACCTTAGTGGGTTTTAGGGTTGGTAAGCATTCAGAGGCACCATTTCAGGTAAGGCCCGAGACGTCCAGCTAAGGGTTTCGCGGAGGTGTCAAGTTGGGAGACAGGGATTACCTTTGAGACCAATTCCTCTCATCCACTATGAGTTTTGTGGCTCAAGGGGAGGTGACAGGGGAAGGCCTCCTGACCCAAAATTGCGGGTGAATGTCTCGCCCAATACTACGCCAGGCTAGTCTAGCTTTGAGAAGGTGCCCACTTAATTCCCCCTTTGCAGATCAAAGAATTTCAATAAATGTGGCCCAGATTTTCCATATACTTGTGTCTTGTCTCTTTATTTCCCCCTCCTTACACTCACAATAGAAATTATTTGAACTGGGGGAAATATGGAGCTGGGTTCTGCAGAAGAGGAACTAGCATGGAACCTAGTCTTTAACCAAAGGGGTGGTAGAGGCTTACTACAGGCATAGGGTTGCTTCCAGCGTTAGTCAACCACCATGCATTTCAATGGGTCTACTCTAACTAACATTGGATACAACCCATAGGTTGTTAAACAAGTCATGGATCTGGGCCACAATCCAACAAAGTGTTAAGCATTTTTAAGCCCTTTGATTTAAATGTATGCTTAACCCTTTGGCCCTGATGGACTTCTCCTGTATAAGTAAGGGCTTCTATGTCCAAAATGTTTAAACGCCCTGTAGTGGTACTACTGTTATGGCAAAGGGTTACCAGGGTCCATTCAACAGATCAGGTATTAGTAATAAATCAGGTAATAATAATAAAAAATAAAGCATATGAAGTATAAATACATGATAACTTGTTAATCACCAGGATAGCATAGGGATGTACAGATAAGCAATACCTATGCTTTTTGCAAGTCTCCAGCTCTTGTTGCTTAAACTATTACCATACTAGGGGTCGCCAGCCATCTCTGTTCACTGTCTCTAGGTCTCAGTCCCAACGTGAGTCCCAACCTATGTTTATCCTAGATGCCCTCTTCCTGTTGAACAATTGAATTATCAAAATACCAAGGGGCTAACATCAATATTTTTGCAACCTGAGCAATAGAAAAAAGTTATGGCTAAAGCCTGCCCTCACTGATAGAAGTCTGGTCAACAATGCAAACCAATGGCTTTTTCAAACCATGTTCTGTGGAACTTTCTGGAATTCCTCAAAAGATTAACTGGGATTTCTTAATGGGAAGATCAGCAATGATAGGGATGTACGAAAGTTCCGCCACGGATATCGGGGAGGCCGAATGCCAGCGCATTTGGCCCCCCGAAATCGGTGGCGGAATGGCCCCCCGCCCCCGGGACGGGACTTACCTTAGGCAGATCTTCCTGGCGGCGGCGGCAGCCGGTCTTCTGACCGGCCGCCGCCGCTGCCATTTCCAGGTTAAAAAAAAACAAAACACCGTGATAGGCTACGTAAATGTTTACGTAGCCTATCACGGCTGATAAAAAAAAAAACGTGCGTACGCAAATGGTGGTGCCCATGGGTGCTGCCATTTGCGTTCCTTATTTTGGCACGTCTTAGTCTACGTAAAAATTTACGTAGACTAAGACGGTGAAAATAAGGAGAATGCAAATAGCGTAGACGCTACGCTATTTGTGTTCCCCTTATTTTCGCCATCATAGTCTACGTAAATGTTTACGTAGACTAAGACATGCCAAAATAAGGAACGCAAATGGCGGCGCCCATGGGCGCCGCCATTTGCATACGCGCGTTTTGTTTTTGTTTTTTTTAATCAGCTGTGATAGGCTACGTAAACATTTACGTAGCCTATCACGGCTGACTGCAGGGACACAAATGGCGGCAGCTACGGCCGCCACCATTTGCGTCCCTGCTAGCCAGCGGCCGGATGTCCGGCTGCTGGCGGAGCTGGCCGGCGGCTCCGCAGAATCGCTGTGGAGCACAGCCGGCCAGCCAGGATTCCGGGGGGGGAGGAACGGAGTGCCTCCCCCCGGCGAGGATTCCGGGGGGAGGGATGGAACGCCTCCCCCCCAACCATTAGCATAATCCCCGAAAGGTAAGTGATTTTCGTACATCCCTATGATAGAAAAGCTTCCCAAAAAGATTGGTTGTCCACCCATTTTTCCCTGCAATGAACCAAGGAGAGTAGTGGGTGAGGGGAGCAATGAGGCCCAAGAAGCCTAGACAATGACCTACACGAGTTGTGTGTGCACCTTATGGCACAATCCTAAACGAGTAAGTCTCATGGAGTTCAATGGTGTTTGCTCCCCGGTAGGTGGATACAGGATTGCAACCCTAGTACAATGCCCCACATTCCTCTACAAAGCACAGGGTTCAATGGCAGACATGCAGGAGGCCCTCTGCAGACAAGTCCATTTGGAAAATGGTTACCTGAAACTAGGAAGTGTGAAAACAGCTGACTGAAATGGTGCTGCTCCCACTACCACTGCCCTGTTAACAGATCAGGAACTAGAAAACACATTTTGGGCTTCTTCACATGGAGCTTTTATCCTGCTATTGAGATTTGGTTATTCACAGATGTTTGTGGGTCCTTTAGATGACATCATTGACCTCCAGGGTGTCTCCTGCACTAAATGACCTTTATTCTGCTTTTTAAAAGACTGGAGATAATGAGCTATCAAATTACAGCGCTTGAGTTCCGCTTCAGTTTGTGAAAAAGGAAAAGCCGCAATAATAGGAGCAAACACTCAGTGCCATCTAGTGGCAGTATAACGAAATGTATGGAAGACCCAGATAAGGGGGGAAAGGCGGGGGGAAAGGCGGGGAAGGAAGTGCGTGTGAAGGGAGTCCGTTGTGATCCTGCATTTAAAATGGAAGCAGAAAGCCCCATTTTAAATGTGGGATTTTAGGCTGGTATAGAGATGCTCTTTATCAGAAACCACAAATAGTCTTGTGACACCTTAAAGACCAACATTTATAGCATAATCCACAAAAGCTTTTGCCACAGTAATTCTGTTACTCTTTAAGGTGCAACAAGACTGTTGTTTTTGCTGTGATAGATTAGCCTAGCTACCCTCTCACACAGGCTACCCTTAAGCAGAGCAGAGGTAGAAGAAGGTAACATTTGAAGGCATTGATCAAAAGGGTATGAGGGGGGGGGGCAATATCTTTATACATCCTGAATTTTGTTCAGGAAAACTAAAAGTGAGAGTCCAGTGTATGACTTGATGAGTACATCCTTGAGAATTACTAATTATCTTAAAAACACACTCTTGGTACCAAGGGCATCTCTTGCATTTCAAAGGCTAGATTTGAAATCTCATCAAAAGCTGCTTTAAAAATAACTGTGCTGTCAGCTTGAGTCAGTCACTTGGCTCTGGAGATCTCAGATGCTGCACAGCATTTCTCTGCAAGGAAAGTTTCCGGCATGCTGTCATTTTGGATTACAGACCTGCTGCACAGATTCAACATCTCAATGAAATCACTATGCCACAGAGTTCTACCAACTGCATACATGAAAGACATCAAAGGAAGGAGACCATTTTACAAATGTGTAACGCATTTTCCAATTGCAGGAAATCTAGCAGGTAGGAATTGGTTTGATTTGGGCTAATTCCACCATGAAGGAGGAAAAAATTAAACCTTTCCTTAAAAGAACAAATACTAAGTTCTTCCCCCTTCAAATTACCATTGTGACCCAACCCTTCAGGCTTCCCATCAGGCCTGGCATCATACAGCACCTTGGGAAGCTGCTGATGCCCACTGGAAGCAATGGCTGCTTTACCTCCACCAATTTTGGCTTTTCTGCCCCTATCTGTGGGCTTATCTAGCAGCAGAGACTGTCTGGGAAGCTGTCCTTTGTTCTGGCTCGGGTTGGGACCCAGTGGATTGGCCAGTCACTCTGGTGCTCACCAGTGTTCTGGTATTAGGAACATCTGGTGATACAGGGGTCACAACCAGTAGGCCAAGTCATATCTGATAAGGCAAAACATGTTTGGCAAGCAAGAGCACAAAAGGCAGAAAACTAACAGAACCTCAGACAGCACTTTGCAGGAGCTGCTTGGCTGGAGTAGCTTCTCATAAAGGGAGCTGTTGTCCCAGCAAGGGTCTTCTTCTTCTTCTTCTTCTGGAATTGAATGGTGGCTCAAGGACAAGAAGGCCCCATGGCCACCATCTACTGGAAATCAGAAAAACCCACAACTAATTCCTACAAGTGAGCATAAATGCCAGTAACTATAATGACTCTGTCTCTATAACAATCTGAGGACAGCACTTCTAAGATTCTTAAGTTGGAGAACAGACTCCAAAGAAAAGCCTGGCATTCTAATGCCAGCTTAATAGCTGTCAATTCAGCTATCATTACAGAAATCTGCTTGGATAAGATATATTTTTCCATACCCCAAATTGAGGGACACAGAATGCAGCAGCCACCCTACCATCTTGAACATGTTTAGATCCATCTGTATAGCTCCTACAGTGACTGCCCCAGATTAAAGACAAATATTCCAGAACTGTATTTTTTAGCTCAACACTTCCTTCATTGCACAGCCCACTTCCACAACTGCAGGCTGCCACAGCCAAGAAAAGAAAGAACATACAGAAGGCCTAACAGAAACCCTATTTTGCAACAAAAAGGCGTCCAACCAAGATGAAACTTGCAGCACATGAGGGACCAGCACAACGACACATCTCTGTGGATCACTAAACTCCCAATAGGTGTCATAGAGAAAGCTCCCCTGACCAACCTGTGAATTCCTCTACCTAACCCAAAACAAGATGTCAAGAAACAAACAACACAGATCTCCAGGCATTTCGCCCACTACACACTGCAAGACATTGCAAGGAGTAGTGACAAAGGCTCCACATATGATCTGTAGAACTGGAGAGAGCAATTCTATGGTCCCTGGGCGAGCATCCCAGGACCATAGCTCAGATTCCCCCTGAGGTCAGAGACAGTGCTCCAGCATCAGGAGGGGGAGTCTGAGATCTAACCCTCACCCCCTTGCAGCCAATGTGAAGAGAACCATTCTGGCTGCCTCTCCAACATCGGAGAGGTGCGTAGCCTATCACGTCAAAAAAGAGGGACGCAAACAACAGGGATGCAAATGGCATAGTGGAAGCCATTTGCGGCCGTAAAGCTGGTAGATTAACCTAAATGCAGCCGTAAATGGCTGCGTTTAGGCTAATCTACCAGCTTTACGGCCGCAAATGGTGCTCACTATGCCATTTGCGTCCGGAGAGTTAGCACAGCGATACAGCACGGCAATGGCTGCCGGCCATATCGACATTCGCCAGCAATGTGGAGCTGATGGCCGGCTCCGCCGGATCAACGCAGAGCTGAGCTGGCCTGGATGGATTCCGGGGGGAGGGACAGATCACCTCCCTCCGCCTGTGGATCCCCCCAGCCAGAACGGGGTAAGTGATCCGCCCATCCCTATAGTACATCAACAAAGTCTTTCAATCTGTCCCCCAAGTACAACTTGAAATCCTCCTAAGCAAATTTAATCTAAGTTTACACCTGTTCAGGACATATTGAATATGCTGCCCCATGTTAGCTTGTTGTTCAGTCGTTCAGTCGTGTCCGACTCTTCGTGACCCCATGGACCATAGCACGCCAGGCCTTCCTGTCCTGCGCTCTCTCCCGGAGCGTGCTCAAGTTCATATTCATTGCATCCGTGATGCTATCTAGCCATCTCATCCTCTGCCGTCCCCTTCTCCTTTTGCCTTCAGTCTTTCCCAGCATCAGGGTCTTTTCCAGGGAGTTTTCTCTTCGCATTAGGTGGCCAAAATATTGGAGCTTCAGCTTCAGTATCTGTCCTTCCAATGAGCACTCAGGGTTGATTTCCTTTAGGATGGACTGATTTGACCTCCTTGCAGTCCAGGGGACTCGTAAGAGTCTTCTCCAGCACCACAGTTCGAAAGCATCAATTCTTCGGCGCTCAGCCTTCCTTATAGTCCAGCTCTCACAGCCATACATTACTACTGGGAAAACCATAGCTTTGATTAGACGGACCTTTGTCGGCAAGGTGATGTCTCTGCTTCTTACTATGCTGTCTAGGTTGGCCATAGCTTTCCTCCCAAGGAGCAAGCGTCTTTTAATTTCATGGCTACAGTCACCGTCTGCGGTGATCTTGGAGCCCAAGAAAGTAAAATCTGTCACTGCTTCCATTTCTTCCCCTTCCATATGCCAGGAAGTGATGGGGCCAGATGCCATGATCTTAGTTTTTTTAATGTTGAGTTTCAAACCAGCTTTTGCACTCTCCTCTTTCACCCTCAACAAGAGGCTCTTGAGATCCTCTTTGCTTTCTGCCATTAGGGTGGTATCGTCTGCATATCGGAGGTTGTTGATAATTCTCCCAGCAATCTTAATTCCGACCTCTGATTCATCCAACCCGGCATTTCTCATGATGTACTCTGCATATAAGTTAAATAAGCAGGGTGACAATATGCAGCCTTGTCGTACTCCTTTCCCAATTTGGAACCAATCGGTTGTTCCATGTCTGGTTCTTACTGTTGCTTCTTGACCCTCGTACAGGTTTCTCAGGAGACAGGTAAGGTAGTCTGGTACTCCCATCTCTTTAAGAATTTGCCACAGTTTGTTGTGATCCACACAATCAAAGGCTTTAGCGTAGTCAATGAAGCAGAAATAGACGTTTTTCTGGAATTCTCTTGCTTTCTCCATGATGCAGCGAATGTTGGCGATTTGATCTCTAGTTCCTCTGCCTCTTCTAAACCCAGCTTGTACTTCCGGTAGTTCTTGGTTCGCATACTGCTGAAGCCTAGCTTGTAGGATTTTGAGCATCACCTTGCTGGCATGTGAAATGAGCGCAATTGTGCGGTAGTTTGAACACTCTTTGGCGTTGCCCTTCTTTGGAATTGGAATGTAAACTGACCTTTTCCAGTCTTGTGGCCACTGTTGAGTGTTCCAGATTTGTTGGCATATTGAATGCAGCACTTTAACAGCATCATCTTTTAGGATTTTAAATAGCTCGGCTGGAATACTGTCATCTCCGCTAGCTTTGTTGTTACTAATGCTTCCTAAGGCCCACTTGACTTCACTCTCTAGGATGTCCGGCTCAAGTTCAGTGACCGCACTATCATGGCTATCAGGGACATTCAGATCTTTCCTGTATAGTTCTTCTGTGTATTCTTGCCACCTCTTCTTAATCTCATCTGCTTCTGTTAGGTCCCTGCCTTCTTTGTCCTTTATCATGCCCGTCTTTGCACAAAACGTTCCCTTGAGATCTCCAATTTTCTTGAAGAGATCTCTAGTCTTTCCCATTCTGTTGTTTTCCTCGATTTCTTTGCATTGTTCAATTAAGAAGGCCTTCTTGTCTCTCCTTGCTATTCTCTGGAACTCTGCATTCAGTTGGGTGTATCTTCCCCTTTCTCCCTTGCTTTTCGCTTCCCTTCTTTCGTGAGCTACTTGTAAAGCCTCATCAGACAGCCACTTTGCTTTCTTGCATTTCTTTTTCTTTGGGATGGATTGAGTTGCTGCCTCCTGAACAATGTTACGGACCTCTGTCCATAGTTCCTCAGGCACTCTGTCTATCAGGTCTAATCCCTGAAATCTATTCCTCACCTCCACTGTATATTCATCAGGGATATGATTTAGGTCATACCTGAACGGTTTAGTGGTTTTCCCAACGTTCTTCAATTTAAGCTGAAATTTTGCAAGAAGCAGCTCATGATCTGAGCCACAGTCAGCTCCAGGTCTTGTTTTGACTGACTGTATGGAGCTTCTCCATCTTTGGCTGCAAAGGACATAATCAATCTGATTTCGATATTGACCATCTGGTGACGTCCATGTGGAGAGTCACCTCTTGTGCTGTTGGAAAAGAGTGTTTGCTATGATCAGCATGTTCTCTTGGCAAAACTCTATTAGCTTTTGTCCTGCTTCATTTTGTACACCAAGGCCATGCCTGCCTTTTATCCCGGTGATTTCTTGACTTCCTACTTTAGCATTCCAATCCCCTATGATGAAGAGGACATCTTTTTTTGGTGTTAGTTCTAGAAGGTGTTGTAGGTCTTCATAGAACCGATCAACCTCAGCTTCTTCGGCCTCAGTGGTTGGGGCATAGACTTGAATTACTGTGATGTTGAATGGTTTGCCTTGGATTCGTACTGAGATCATTCTATCATTTTTAAGATTGTACCCCAGTACTGCTTTTCCCACCCTTTTGTTGACTATGAGTGCTACTCCATTTCTTCTAAGGGATTCTTGCCCACAATAGTAGATATGATGGTCACCTGAATTAAATTCGCCCATGCCTGTCCATTTTAGTTCGCTGATTCCCAAGATGTCGATGTTCAATCTTGCCATCTCATGTTTGACCACCTCCAGCTTACCTTGATTCATTGATCTGACATTCCAGGTTCCTAAACAATATTGTTCTTTACAGCATCGGATTTTCTTTTCACCACCAGACACATCCACAGCTGAGTGTCCTTTCGGCTTTGGCCCAGCCGCTTCACTCTTTCTGGCGCTACTTGGAAATACCCTCTGCTCTTCCCCAGTAGCATATTGGACACCTTCCGACCTGAGGGGCTCATCTTCCGGCGTCATCTCTTTCAGCCTTGTGATACGTTCCATGGGGTTTTCTTGGCAAGAATACTGGAGTGGGTTGCCATTTCCTTCTCCAGCGGACCACATTTTGTCAGAACTCTCCGCCATGACCTGTCCGTCTTGGGTGGCCCTGTACGGCATAGCTTATGGCTTCACTGAGTTACGCAAGCCCCTTCGCCACAACAAGGCAGTGATCCATGAAGGGGATGTTAGCTTAGCATCAACAATTATACCCAAGAACTTGAAATTTGAAACCAATGGAATCTGCTTTCCATAAAGAGGCAAAACAATATTCCCAGAGAACTGGCATCTATTAAAAACCATTCATACCATTTTAGCCAATGAAAAACAACAACAACAACAACAACAGCAACGATGCACCCCATGTTTCTAGTTTATGCAAGGTTTCATTTAGCTTCCTCTCTACCATGGCACTATTCCTTCCACACACCCAAATGGCACAATCATCAGCATATAAACTCACCTCCACAGCAAGGGACTGTCAGCAACTGAGGGCTAGCTGGTCAGCTCATGTCCTTCAGAAGCTGCACCCTCCAATGAGTACTGACTGTAAACCTTAAAGGGCCCATGCTCATTTTTGTAGGCTCAAGATCCTATTTGGCTGAATGACATGAGAGGCTTTGGGAGAGCCATCCTTGGAGGCAAAGTTTGAGGGCAAAGCCAAATCATTGGGCTCAGGGGTTGCATGAAGGGGCACCGAGGGTTCTTTCTGGAGTGGGGTGACTAGTGCTTTATTGGACTCAGTGTCTTCTTTGGGGTGATGCAGAGCCTCCAAGTCTGGAGTCATGACACCTTCCATGTTAAAATTCCCACAGTGTCCTGGAGAGCCCAGCATGACATCCCTTCATGGCAGTATGGGAATTTAACATGGTGGGCAGCTTTCCAGATTTAGTCCCTGCTGCCAGATGAGTTGCGGTCAGATGAGCCAATGGGAGGGGGCACTAGGGGGTACCTGCTCAGATGAGGCTTACTAGGAGCACTCTCAAACCTGATGTTGAACCAACCCTGCCCAATAGTTCTCCATTGCCATTCCTTTCTTTGGTTCCTTCTCTATTACTCAGAACAGACAATCCAACGTAGACAAAAAAAGTACTTTTTAAAATCTACCTTGAATATAGGGATAAAAGAATATAGGAATATAGGGATGGGCAAACATGCAATGTTCAAGTTCTTTGAGGTTCTCAGAATTCTTCCTCGAAACTTGTTTGACCTCATTTGCATTCTTGAACATGAGTGTCTTTTTTTTTTTAATTGGGAAAAACATGCATTTTTCAATTGGGAAAATTGTGAATTGTTAAAAGTGCACAACTTTTCTCAACTGAAATAATATGCATTTTTAAAAAAATGCATACGTTTGAAGCTGAACACAAAAATGCATATATTTCCCCAAAAGAAATGTGCACAAAAAATTGTATATTTGAAACATTAGCAGAAAAACATTTTATTCAATGGAAAAATAACTTGAAAAAAATTGTACATTCAAAAAAATGTGCACAAAGTCCATATACTGAAACTATGCACACAAAAATGCATATTTAAAAAAATGTGTATGAAAATATATAACAGCTTTCATGAAGAATTAAAAAAAATGCAGTCGTCCAATGCAGGATCAAGACAGAATGAACGTAGCATTGGAAAAATGAGAACCTGAGCATAACTGAGCATGACAGATCCACCCCTCTGTATGCTGCCCCACTTTGACTCCATCCTATGCCATTTTGCTAATATAGAAATATAGAAACCACACATGGCCCCCACCTCTCCATGAAGTTGCCGCTTGTCCACAGTTAAAATGAGCATAAGCTTTCTTCATATATCGGCATCCCCGCTCCCTGCCATTCCCTCAAAAAAAGAACCGCATCAGCTAGTGAGGAATCCTGCATTCTGACACCACCATTTCCATGATGCCCTAAAGACTGTTTCCAATAGACTGTCCCCAGAGTTTCCTCTTCACTTTCACTGCTGCAAGCAAGCTGGCACAATGAAGCCATCTGGACTGAGTCGCTATGCTGCCATTCTTGACCGGGGGGGCGGGGCAGGGGAGAGTGAGGATCACATGGGATTTCCAAATCTATGGGAAGTGAAATACAGGCTCGGTGGATGTGTTGGTTTACAGCAGGAGAGCAGGGCTTATGAGAGGTTGCTAGCTGGTTCAGAAATAATGTGTGGCCATCTTCCTCCTCCCTTGTAACTTAAGAGTCCATCGATGTGGGACAGGCAACAGTAGCAAACATAGTAGCCAAGATATTTGTGAAATTATACAGATTGACAGTGTGCTGGGTTATCTGAAGATGAGTAGCGTGTTACATCCTAAGCATTCCTCTGTCATCCTTGGGCTTCTGGGAGTATGTGTGAAGCAAGGAGCAACTTAAAATTACAGTGTGTACCTTCCAGGAAGCAAATTACACACACACAAGGGACAGAGCTATTCAGAGTCAGTCATACTTCCCTCAAAACCTTGGACAAAGGCTTATTTATCATCCTTCACCCTGCTCCTGGACCTCTGTGAATTTGCTTTCTAGGTAGGCAGCAAAAAGGGAAAACAACAAGTGCATTTCCTTTCAGGCAAGCTAGCGTTATCACACTGGCTTTTCACTCTAGGCCTTGGAGCCAGCATTGAATGTCAAACCGGGAAGTATGCTAATAAAAAATAGAGGGCAAAAATAAGCCGTTCTTATGTACCAGTGATAAAACTTGGCATAAAGAGGCTTTTACTCATCAGTTCTCATTTCCTCTGCTTTTTTACCGGTACTGTGCTGAAGATATCACAGGCAAAGTTATAATTCCCTAGGTACATATTAATGTGCATTTAATATGTCCATGAACAGCAAGCCCCTGCTTCTATCAAATCCACATTACCCCCTTTGTATGATCCAGGTAGTAAATGGTGTGAAACCACTATTTAAAATCCTTCCTCTGATTATGATGGACAAAGTTTTCCATCTCGAAAAATTGCTACTGATCAAAATATTAGCTATCATTATTTAGTAGGGATGTACGAAACACTTACCTGGTTTCGTCCAGGGACATCCGCGGTGCAGGGAAGGCGCTCCGTCCCTCCCACCAAAATCCTCGATGGGGGGAGAGGCGATCTATTCCTCCCCCCCGGAATCCTGCCTGGCAAGTTCTGGATGCCGAACAAACATATCCAAAAAGCTAGGAATGGGGCAGCATTCCATCCCAAATGGAATACAGGATCCAAATGAGATAGATAGAAAAGCTTAACAATAATTATTGGTTATACACCTATGACAGTTAGGTACTGCATAGAATTTTTTAATGGCCCTGCCCAAAGGTTTACAATTACATAAGTACATATTAAAAATGAGAAAGAGAAGGAAAGAAAGAAAGAAAGAAAGAGGGAGGGAGGGAGGGAGGGAGGGAGGGAGGGAGGGAGGGAGGGGGAGCAATCCTAAGTCCCCTAGACAGCAAATGGGGGGGACATAGGATTGTTCAGTTTTCTGGCTCCCAGCTAGTAGACAGGGGTCTGAGCAGGGAGCCAGGAAACTGCACTCCCCACCCCATCCCCCTCATACCCATCATAGATCCGGGTTCTAGTCCCCACTCGGCCATGGAAGCTCCCTGGGTGACTTTGGGCCAGTCACACACTCTCAGCCCAACCTACCTCACAGGGTTGTTGTTGTGAGGATAAAATGGAGAGGAGGAGGATAATGTAAGCCGCCTTGGGTTCCTTGCAAGAGGAATAAAGGTGGGATATAAATGCAATAATAATAATAATAATAATAATACCTGGCATGGAGAGAACTATGCCAGCTACTTCACCACATTCACAAAATGGAGCACAGGGATGGGGAAAAAGAGGATTCCTGGGGACAGGGAGGGAGAGACTGGGGACATGGGGCTACGAGGTATCCCCAGCCATCCCCAGCGTCCTTTCCTCCCCCTCCACTAGATGGGCGAAATTGCCCATCTAGCTAAAATGCAGACCAGGAGGCACAAGGCCCCTTGTGCTCTGCATTGGATACATGTAAGCCTCTGAGTTCGGAGGCTTACGAGTACCCAGGGTGCAACCCATAGGATTGCACCCTAAATTGAGGAGATAATTAATAATGAAATCACGTACACTAGAACAATTGATTTGAAGATGTTTCTTGAAGAATGGGAGAGGTTGAATGGACAGGATCTCAAAACATTCACACAGAGAGACATTAGAATGGGGATAGGAGAATCAGTGAGGCTTGAGTTCATTTAGGTTCTCCAAGTTCCATCTTGAAGCTCAGCCCATTTCATTCCTGTTCCCAAATGCAACCTTTGTTGGTGTTGCTCAAATTGGAAAAATGTGGATTTTGTTGTGCATTTTTTAAAGCTCGCATCCAATTCTTGCTTTCCCCCATTGACTAAAGTGTGAAAATGCATATATTTTTTTCAAAATGCTCATGTTCAATGTGTGCATTTTTCTCTCCAGTGCATTTAGCGAATGCAATCACAAGCTCAAGAATATGATAGCTTTGCCCAAAAAAATGCACTCGTGTTTGGTGGCGCAAATGGGGCAAGTTCTGGTGTTCAAAAAACTGATACGAAATTCTCTTACATCCCTAGTGTAAAAAGAGAAAAAGAACCAGAAAAGAAAAAAGACTGAAGAAAAAAGTGAAAGCAAAGCAGAAAAATAAGAAAAGTAACTGACTCAAGGCCCACTGGAACCATTCTGGAAATGGCATTCAAGGAAGTCCTACTTTTGCTTCAGGGCCTTCCCAGATTGCACATTGTCATATATTTTGAGGCTTCTGCTGGGTGAGAGGGCAGTGACATCAAAGCAAAGGAGAAGAGGAAAACATAGAGTCGTTTGGCTATATAATAACCAAAAGGTTCTATTCAGGATAATCCTTCTTATGTACTGTACATTCCTGGGGGCTAATTGGCTTTTACCCCAGTACCCAGCTGAATGCAAGTATTTCTGCTTACAGGTATGTTACTGTTCAATATCAACCAGTGTTAAACCTTGACATAAATACCAATAGCATCATCATGACAGTAAGGATTTGCTCTCTGCAGAACATTCCAGGGAATATTTAGAATGCCACAGCTGGCCTCTCAAGAGAAACCGGCACATAAGCAGATTATTTACAGCACGTCAGCTACTGGAGTGAAGAATTCAAAGATTTTCAATAGATTTACACAATGATTTATTGATGTATTTTGATCAAGGAACCGGCTTATGACACATATAAATAATCTCTACAAAGCATTCCTCCCAGCTTTACTCACAGCAGGTTTGCACGTTACAGTTCTAGGTACACTTTACATCAGAAAGTGACCGAATGCCACTTCACCACGGGAGGCAGAATCAAATGCAAGGAAAACGTCGTGGCAATGTGAATTTTTGGAGTAGAACTGGGCACAAATGGCCTCCCAGATTTCTCCAACCTATTTGTGGGCAGGGGAATTGGGGGAATCATTTCAGCGAATTTCTCCAGGGTGAGGAGAAATACTGCAAGAGTTTATCAGGGGTACAGCTCACCTTCAGCTGCGGCAGTAGCACAGCTTTCTTCTTTTTTTCTTAAGATTGTTATTTTCTTGCTGCCACTGCAAATGCGTTGGAAGCCTGGCCCCCATTTTTCATCCTCCCTAATGTCCCTGACCTGGCATTGTTCTGGGGTATAATGAAAGAAAATGGAAGCCACCACAAAAAATATAAAAATAAAAATTGTGGAGAGTATTTACAGAAAATTCTATAAGGTGGCCACTTTTCTAGGTAGAGTCAGAAAAAGAAAAATCTCAGAAATGTTCTCAGAAAAATGTGACATGTCTTCTGAGAAATTGCAGTTCAGCTATAGTTTGGAGGAAGAAGCAGAAGAACATTAAATGTACCATCACATGCTGCAGTAAGAGGCCTTTTAGTTTTACCTCAAAATGCCTTGGATGTTTTCTCAGAGCAATACCCTTCAAATTCACCTCAGAAGTTTGCTTTAGAAGAAATTTGGTGGTAAATATTCAGCAAAGCTTCAATCAAGAGATACACAGTAGAGTGAAATAGTGGGGATGCCTTTATTTTATATCCATGGCTGCTGCTTGTGAAGCACTATCAATATGATGTGTGAGCCACTGCTAAGCTTCTTAATAAAAATATTATTCTATAATTTAAAAACAAGAGATTGCTTTCATACTAATCAATAATGCTGTGCCTAGCAGCTCACTGCATTGTGATTGATTTTTCCTTTGGGGCAGAACTGCAGCGCAAGCAAATTGTACATCTGTCTAGCATCTAAATTGCCATTAAGATTCTCTATATAATCATATAACTGTAGGACTGGAAGAGACCCATCTTATCCAAGCCATGATCTATAGCACCCGGAAGGGATGATAATGGATATTAAATCTCATCCCTTTTCAATCCACCTAGCCACACTTAATTAATCACAACTCTAAGTAAGTAGTAGGATCTAATGTGAGTCCAAATTATTACTTTATTCTATGAGAATACATGTTGCTCCAGTTCTACAAGAACACAGGCTGCCAGAAAACACCTCACTTGAAGTGAATTAATTAGCAGAATATACTCGGATTTAAATAAATAAGCCATAACCCACAGCAATACCATGGAAGATGCAACGTCTGTTCCTAGCTCACCAGCTTATCAGATGTGCTGGGCTAGCTTGTTTAATAGCTATCTGACACATCTTTTCAGACTGAAAAGTCCTCATGGCCATTTTGCCAGGAATGGGACATGTGCTGCTGTTGTCTAGCAACCAGAGAGCTCACTCCTCAACTGTCTCCATTAGAAGATGGTTGGAGGACTGGGGTGAAAGACAGGCCTGGATTTGGAGAGGGGGAAGGGAGAAAAGAAGGTGAGTGCTAAAGAAAGAGAAGGGGGGAATGCACACCTTGCTTGCCAATAGCAACCAAGGGCCTAGGATTATGTTTTTCAACCATAGTTTTAGGGAATCTTGGAGTTCCATGAGTGTCCTGCAGGAATACCATACATTTGTACAACCTCCCATATCAGGTACGTCTCTTTTAATCAATTGTTCACTCATTATTAATTAGTATACATTTTTACCTTTGAACTTTGTGAGTGTGAAAGGCATTACTTATTACACGATGATGATGATGATGAACATTGTGGCCTTGGAAAGGAGACTGAAGTTCGCTAAATATCACCCTTTAATGGTCCTCAACCATAAAAGTGTTGAAAAACCACTTGCTTAGGATCTGATCTGCCAAATAGGACAGAACTTCAGTGTGGACTGAGGGCAGGAGGAGGATAGCCTGTTGTGTTCCTCCTCTCCGGTCAGGGCAACCCACCATTATTGGTGCAGGATTTCAAGGTTTGGTGGCATCACTACACTATTTTGGTTGTAAAACCTCATTCAGAGCATATAGGCAGAAAAGGCTGAATTTAGAGGAGGGCTGAATTTAGAACAGGCAAACTAATAAACAGGTATTTCCGTGGTCTTCCATTTAAATTCTGCTCCCTAAGATTCCCCTGATGTCTTAAATGTCTGGAAGTTTGGACTGTATCATCTCATCAGTTATTACTTTGTTCTGCTCTATACTCCCGCAGCAGCCAAATCTGGACCCTGTTCAAAACAGGTTTCTAATCTGCTCTAGATGGATCACTGCTTTTACTAAGCATATCTGTTCTGAAAGACAGATTGTCTTTCTTTTGATCCTTTAATTTAGATTTCATTGTAAAAATTAAAGGAAGAGAAAATGTTTAACAAAGCCATTTTCATTGGGGAAGAATTCACTTCACCTTTGTGTTTGCATGTCTCAGAATCACGCTGTAACCACCTCAGCTTCTTGTAAGTCTGAAAATGCAGTGCAACAGTCCATTTTCTGTTGTATCACTTCCTCTAAGGGCCCTCTGGCAAATCTTCAAGTGGTCACAGTGTACACAGCTCAGTGAGAGAGAAACTGAAACTGCTTTGTGAGACTGGAGCCTCTGAGCCCACTGAGTTCTATGGTCCCATAAGTCAACGTTGCATCAATCACTCAATCAATCCCTCTATCACTTGGGAAAGGAGGTGTTCTTGTGCAATAATTTTGTTCAAGTGATTGAAAAAGAAAGTAATTTCTACAACTGAGTCCTACTCTTCTCTCCACCCCATCCCCCACCCCACCCCCCACACACCCACTTTATGCTGTGGGAGTTTCCATTCAATTGGATCTTTATACAGTTACAAGCACCACAACTTGGGAAGATACTTGGAAGACCCACTGTTACCCACTCTTGTCTATCCCCTATTTAGGGATGATGTGGGCACCTGATTCTGTCCAGGAATCTGGTGGAACCTCCCCTGTCCGCACCCCCAAGCCCAGCTTGCCAAGCCCCTGCCCCTGCTCACGCCCTGCCCATGCTCGGCAAATGGCCTGCACTCACCTCGGCGGCCTCATCAAGCTTCGCGGTCACCATTTTTTGAGAAATAAAATGGCAATCACAAAAATGCACATATTTGCATCTGTGCAAAATACACATTTTGGCACATAAGTAAATATGCGCATTTTGCAATTGCCATTTTATTTTTTAAAAAATGGTGACTGTGGAGCTCTATGAGGCCGCCAGGGTGAATGTGGGCTGCTCGCCAAGTGCAGGAGGGGTTCGGGTGTGGTCCAGGGACCAATGAGTAGAGGCAGGGGCTGGGTGGGCACCCGGAGAACCCGAATGGGGGTGGGTTCGCACATCCCTACCCCTACTATGATGTTGGGCTGGATGAGCAGAGGTCCAGCTGTGCATCAGAACAGATGGGAATATGATCATTAGAATCTTCTTTTTAAAAAGAACTTTCCCCAGTTCCAAGGAAGTTGTTTCATTCATAGGGTATTACAGTTGCATGAAACAGGTACTGGATACAAAACACGGCATGGGAAATACAGATACAGGTCAATTTCCCAAGAGCTACAACTCTTTACCTTTGTTCCTCCTCAGTACCAGCTCATTTCCTTACTCCTTCATGTCTGCTTATATTGCCAGTGTATCCTCATCAATAGGTGTGGAACATTTCACACACGCACAGGTGAAAGGGCCTATGGAACATTCATAATTGTGGTAATGGGGGCATTGCCAAATATAGCCACTAGTTGGATCAAAAAGCCACCAATTAACCCTTTCAGCCCATATTCAACTTCGATGAGCCACTGGAGAGAACACTGCCCTAGAGTCCCTCACTCTACCTAGTAGCTTCAGCTAGCTTTGTAGGTCAAGTTATATTATGGCTGCAATCTTATGCACACTTGGAAATAAGCCTTAATTAAACATAGAGGTATTCACTTATAATGCATGTGCAAAATACCCTAGAACCTTCAGGATGTGGCTTTGCAAGGAATCTTTCCTGCAGCAAATCAGAACACTTTCACACAAAACCCAACAAATCTGTATTGAGTCAGGTAAACTCACAAATCCTACCTTATTTACTGCCATCCAAGGCAATTTTCTTACTTGCTCCTGTGCTCGCTGACACACCTCAACATAAATTGCCTCTCCCCAAAGACTTCATTTCTCTCCAATCTTGTCTGGCTCCAAATAACAGGGAAAATCATTTGTGGTATTTCAGTTTCAAATCCCAGAAGGAATAGAGACAAGAAGATGTATACAAGAATGACATATACAAGCCACCCGAAGCGAGAGCATTAAAAGTCATATAATCCCTCTAAACACTGCCATCTAGTCCTGTCAGCCTGGATCAAAAATTACATGGATTTAGTCCTCATTTTACGACTTAAAAAAAAAAAAAACCACCACCAGATTTAATGTATCTATAAGCAGGTTTTCATCACAGAGAGTAAACATCACTCTTGTCTTGTTCTAACTGCTCCATCCTGGAGGTCTGTTCACATTCTAGTCTTTCCGTTAAGTCCTACAGATGCCCACAAAAGGTTTTCATTCCAATATCAATAAGCCAGGAAGCTTCCATATGTGAACTTTAAGCATTTCCCCCCATAGTCAATAATCAAATCTTAAGAAAAGAAAAGCAACTTCAGTTTATCATTTGAAAAAGTTGGGTGAGGGGGATCTTGAATCACCAATGTTGTTTTTAAGATTTTTACAAGAAGTTATGTGCTTTCCTGCTCTTTCTGTTTTCTTTCTATATCATTCTGCTTGCTCTGCTCCTCACTTCTCTGAGTGGTAAGAATGTCCGTGGGTCACCACTACAGCATCTATTTCCTTGGAAAGAGAGAGGACGGTTAGTTTATAGAGTTTGTGATATGTTATTTACAAGTATGCATGTTCAACATATGGGTGGGGAGTGCCAAGTACCCAGGCAAACAGTATCAGTTTCCCCAGAAACTAGTCACATGCCACATAGCCTCACAAAGATCCTTTTAGTCAGGTGCAAAACCACAGTGGCTAAAAGAATGTGAGCCATTTGTCAGGACTCTGGCTCAGATCTCGCCTTGGCCACAAATTCATTACGTGGACTTAGGCAAGCCACTCTTTCTCAGCCTTCGCACCCCTCCCAATCTGCAACATGGAGATATTAATAACATGCCTTTTAAGGTTGTTGTAAAAAATGGTGTGATAATGTATATGAAATGTTCTGAACACTCAAAAAGCACTATATAAATTATTACAATGATGATTTGGCCATATTGCAGCTTCCAACTGCTTTTACTTCCCAGCCGAGCATGTGGGAATGACCCACAGATTAGCCAATAACTATCTATGCTCGTTCAAGAAGCATCTTCAAGCCATCCAAAGTCATTGAGAAAGCCTCCTCAGCTACCTCTAGAAACATCAGTTGACCATCAGTGACCATTACCAAGCAATCAAGTGTACAGTAAACCATAGTTTAGCATTAGGGCGAATATGCTGGTGTGGTTATGGAGCAAATGCAGCCACTAAGCCACCACAGGATGATGAGACGATTAAGTATGGAACCTGTCTCACCTTTTAAACAACTAAGTAAATGTCATATCTCATCCTTTATTTCACTACCTTGCCTCTGTCCAAGGCATATCTGGAAAGCAGCTTCTTGTATGGCCTGTTAGCACTGCAGAGTGCAGAAAGGAGGAGCACAGGAAGAGTCGCAAGACTCTCCTGCAGATGGCCCATCAGGTAAAGGACACAGTCCATTCTGACCACTTTGGACTTTGTAGAGTAGGGATGGGGAACCTCCTGCCCCTGGGCTCAATCTCCCCACCCAGCCCATGGAGCTCACATGGATTCCTCCAAGGGGCAGGACTTGGCCTGGAGGAATCCCCACTATTATCTCTGGTCTGTGATTGGAGATAATGCAGGGATTCCCCTGCATGCTCCTTCACCTCCCAATCAGAGATTGGAGATAACAGCAGGGATGCAGGTGCACACAAAGCCAGGGACTCGGCCAGCACTGGGAGGCGCCGCTTCTGCCAGCGCCAGCTGAGTTCTTTCCTCTGTGCCTCTTTCAGCACCAAAAAAGGCAAAATGGGCAGTGTGGGGGTCATGATGTCAGTGGGCATAGCCACACCTACTGATGTCAACAGGCCTGTAAAGGCATTGGTGGGGAGCAATTCAGACCCCCACCTTAAAGTAGTTACCCACTGCTGACGTAGACTAACAGAATTCTGCACAGGCCATGTATGTACTGTATTCACCAGGGACTGTACCATTACATCCAATCTCCCAACATCAAAGCTTTCTAGATGCAATCCCAGTCACTGTGGTCAGCTGCTAATAATCTTTTCACTACTTTTCAGACAGAAAAAGAGAAATTTAAGATCCTGGGGCCAAATCAGGCTCATTGACGAATACTAGTTGCCAACCCAGAAGCAAGAGACATATACGGAGGGAACCGCCTAGCAGCCCAGTCTAGGGAAGAAGCAGTGGCTTCATGGCCCACCATCATCTCTCTTCCTTTTTCTCAAAGTAGCTTGTGACGTAACCCTCCCTCATGTCTGTCTGCCTCTGCTTTGGGACAGCTGTCCTCACCGTCCCACAGGCTTCAGCTCCTAAATTCACCAAGCAAAAGAGACACCCAAAATGTCTAATTGGTTCACTTTACGCAACCAGAAGTACCCCAGAAATACAAATATTGTTGGTAGCGCAGAAAGATGAACATGACGTGGGATTTTATAATTTAAAAGCAAACCCATCAAAGTTTATTTTATACAAGAGATGTTGTATCATACAACTAATCACTCCGTTCTTGGTCTTACCCTGCCTACTCTACCCCTTCTAACTCCTATTCCCACAACCCCACTATCTAGATGTAACTTAGTCAAACCCTAAGGCCCTGTCTCCCCTATCTCCAAACCCTATCTCTATCTAACCAACTGTCTGCTCCTGCCTTTTATAAACTCAGTCTCCTCACAAACTCACACAAGCCCCTCCTACCTTTCACTCACTCACTACCAAACAGTTAACCCTAACTTACCTGGGTTCTGTTTAACACAGCAAACACATACAAACATTAATATAAACTCCACATGGCAAGCATGTGATTTTGTCACATAATGCTAGCTGCTGAACAGGGCTTTGAGGGATCTCTTTCTGCAATATATCTCTAGATATCTCTCTCTAGAGAGGGAGCCATTCTCATACATACCCAAGCACCCATCTTTGATGGCTGGGGAGGGGAGATTAGCCTCTAAAACACTTTTTGAGATAGCTGTGAACTGTTGACCATTATTCCCTTACATAAACCCACCAGTGAACTTTGCAAAATGGCACGCTCTAGGCTTCTTTTCTTAACCCACAGACCTCTCTGCAATATATACAGACAGCAAATGTCAGCAAATACCAGCGATTATCTGGGCAGTAGTGCAGGCTACATCAAAATACCTCTCTCCATGTTACTGGAAGTCATAGCTTCGGCGTCAGCTCATGTAATGAACCTTAAAAAAATAATAATTCTGATTGCTGTTATTGTCAAAGCTGCTTTTTAAAAAAGTGCCTTAGGGGAAGAGCAGGCAAGCAAAGTAAATCCATATATAATACTAACTTCAAAACTGAAAATAGTTCTTCCTAACTCTTGGGGAAATTATTAATGCCCTGATAACTTCCAGGTCTAAATATAGGGATGGCGGAGAATTCCACCATGGATTTCACTGAGGCCGAATGCACTGGCATTCAGCCCCCTGAAATCCATGGCGGAACGGCCTGCCCCCCCACCCCCCCATGGATTCCCCCCGGGACAAGGCATACCTGGGGCAGATGTTCCGGATGGCAGCGGCAGCTCTGGCGGCGGCGGCTGGTCTTTCGACCGGCTGCCACAGCCGCCATTGTCATCCGGGTCTTTGCCGTGATAGGCTACATAAGTATTTACATAGCCTATCATGGCAAGGCAATAAAAAAAAACGGCATACGCAAATGGCGGCGGCTACAGTGGCCTTCATTTGCGTTCCCTATTTTTCGCCGTTCTAGCCTACGTAAATATTTACGTAGGCTATTACGGCGGGAAAAAAGGGGGAACGCAAATAGTGTAGTGGATGCTATTTGCGTTCCTTTATTTTTCACCGTTCTAGCGTACGTAAATATTTATGTAGGCTAGAACAGCAAAAAATAGGGAACGCAAATGGTGGCCACCATAGCCGTCGCCATTTGCATACGCTGGGGTTTTTTTGGGGGGGAGATTAGCTGTGATAGGCTATGTAAATACTTATGTAGCCTATCATGGCAGCCTGGCTGGACGCAAATGGTAGCAGCTATGGCGGCCGCCATTTGCATTCACACCAGCCTGTCTGTGGCCGGAAATCCGGCTGCGGATGGCCCTGGCTGGCTGCTCCACAGAGCCACCGCGGAGCGGAGCCGGCCGGGCAGGATTCCGGGAGGGATGACCGGATCGCCTCCCCCCCCCCGTTGAGGATTCCGGGGGGAGGGACGGAGCGCCTCCCCACCCACCATGAATCAATCCCCGAAAAGGTAAATGAGATTTGTACATCCCTATCTAAATATAACAGTGAGGGGATATGCTAGTCATTAAGTCCCTAAGCTGTAGACATGATGTTCAACCTGCCCATCACAACTCATCAGATAGTTACCCACTATGATCCCAAATTCTTTTTATGAAATTGCTATGGTCTAGCCCTTTTTTCTCTTGCTAGCCATTTTCATTTGTAAAATAATCAATTCCTACCAGCTTGCCAGTTGATCAATAAGATTCAATGTATAGCCAAACCTCTAGAATGTTTTCATTCCCCACCTCAGTTTTATAATATGCACAAATTTAATGAGGTAAACTGTCCATTCTTTCATCAAAGTAATTAAGATACAAAACAGTATCAGTATAAACCCTTGTGAAGGTTTGAGGCCTATAGAGGCAAGGAAAATAAGGTCAAGCCTAGAAGCCTGGAATGTTTTTGTTGGGAGGGGATATCCCTGAGAGGAGTAGTTTCATTTCCCCCATTAAGTTTCAGTTTCATTTTTCCAGTTAAGTTTCATTTATTCAGGTTTGAAACAGTACTTTAGGTTTTGAGGGAGGAGGGTATATAAAGAGAATGAAAAAGCCAGTAAGAACAGAGTCAGGGAGACCAGAGCATGAAGAGGGAGCAGGATAGGGATGTTGGAGAATTCCGCCACAGACTCCAGTGAGGCCAGATTCTTTAGAATCTGGCCCCCCGGAGTCCGTGCCGGAATGGAGCAACCCCCCCTGCCACCCTGCGGAATCCCCCCAGGATGGAGCCTACCTGGCAGCTGATGCAGCAGTGGAAGCTCCGGCTTGTCTTCCGGCCGCTGTCGGGCTGCTGCGGCCACAAATGGTGGCTGTCATAGTGGCCGCCATTTGCGTGGCTGCCTTTCGCAGTGATAGGCTATGTAAATACTTACATAGCCTATCACGGCAAAGCAGGGGCTCAAATGGTGGACACTATGCCATTTGCACCCCTGCTCTTTGCCGTAATAGGTTACGTAAGTATTTACATAGCTTATCACGGTGAAAGGCAGCCACGCAAATGAGGTAGCAGCCGCCATTTGCGTGGCTGCCCTTTGGCCATGATAGGCTACATAAATACTTATGTAGACTATCATGGCTTGGCAGGGACGCAAATGGTGGCCAGCATAGCGGCCGCTATTTGCAGCCGCAGCAGCCCGGCAGCGGCCAGAAGTCTGGCTGCAGCTGTCCCCAGCCAGCGGCTCTGCAGAGTCGCCGCAGAGTGGAGCCGGCCAGGGAGGATTCTGGGGGGAGGGACGGAGCACCTCCCCCCCAACGCAGATGCCCCGGAACAGAGCCAGTTAAGCGATTCGTACATCCCTAGAGCAGGAAGAAGCAGCCTGGAGAGGTCTAAGGACAGCTAGGGTAAAGGAACTTGCATTTTGCAACTTTTATTTTCTCTTATCACTCAGCTCAATCCTGTAAATACCTTTAGTCATGATTTGCTTGCTTTAATTTACCAGTAAACCGTTGTAGTTGAACCCTGTGTCTAGTGTGTCAATCACCCCACATCTACAGCCTAAGCCCCATGTTAAAGGGAAGGTGAAGTTTAAAAGAAGGATGGTGGAACTCTTAAGGAGGCAGGAGATCCTTAAGGAGTTGCTCAGGGGGTCCAGGTCATAAGGGGAACCCTGACAACCCTGCACAAGGCTCCAGTAAAAAGATGACAAATGGGAGTTTGGAGACAAAGCTGGCTCAATTTTTATTTTTTTTTTTGCAATATAGAACCTTACTCCATACCACCACATACATGAGTCTAGCCCAGTTATTAATGGGAAGAAGTCAAAACCAAATGACAAACAAGGAGACAAGGCTGAGAAGAAATCTAGATGTTACAACCAAGGATATAGGACGAGAGCTCAGGGCTCAACTGGGACAGGAAGCCCTATTGTAATCCTTCTTGTCCAGGAAGATCCAGTGTCCAGCCCAGGGGGGAGGAGTTAATCCAGGGCTCAGAGTTACTTCACTGAGAAGCTGCCCTCTGCAGTTCAGTGGTTTGCCACACAGGGCAGCTGCACGCAGCTCTGGCAGCTACTAACCGTTCTTATCGGAATATGTAAAACTTAAATAACTCAAGCATTCATACTGGTATTTCATTTCTATCTGATGTTAGGTACAAGTATATGAAATGCAAGAACTATTTCTTATATATAGCATTTAGATTTTGAGCTAGGTATTTGTACTTACGTTGGTCCCAAAGGTTTATTCACATAGGATACTGGATGACATAGATGAGGCACAGTTTGTGATTCACCAAGCCAAAAACAGTCCATTGCCATCGGCTCTGTATAGCAATGCAACAGGACAGCAGGAAACACCTTGTTTGTTGCTGGGGCTGCCAAGACAGGATTGGAAGGTTGTCAAGTGCCTGGCAGTTCATTGCTCATGGTCTGTGTTTAGGCCTGACAGGTCACAAGTTGTGCAGGCCCGCTGTAGTTCCTTAAAAATGTAATCTTCTAGCCCAGGGGTGCAGAACCTCCTCCATCTTGGAGAAGCTTTTGGGAGCCACATTCCGGTGGTGGGTGGGGCTGAAGGCAAAAGTGGCAGGGCCACCCCCCACCCAAAATGCTGGCATATTTTAGCTTAAACCAGTAATGAAGTGTTAGGAGAGGTATTTCAACCCCTTAGAATGGGGGGAAAATTGTACAAAAGCCAGGAATCCACCAAATGAACAGTGATTGTGGGAAAGGGGATGGGGCCAGGGGAATGGAAACCCCAGAGGACAAGATGTGAACCCCCAGAAGGCCGCATTGTCCCCCAGGCCTGAGGTTTTGCACCTCTGCTCTACCAGGCAGAGCTTCCAAAGAGTACACAGTCTCATGGCAAGGACATTATTGTTGTGGAGCTGCCACCAGAAACTCCTCTCTCTTAGGGATGTCAGAGAATTCCGCAACGGATCTCGGTAAGGTTGAATGCCAGCGCATTCAGCCCCCCGAAATCTGTTGCGGAACGAAGCCCCCAACCCATGAAAGGTGTGCGGGACGAAGTCCCCGCTGCCCCCACCCCACAAAAGGCACGTGAAACAGAGCACTTACCTGCTCCCGTCTGCGCTGCTTTGTCAAATGGCGGCCATCCTGCAGCCGCCATTCTCTTCCTCCTTTTCATAGCCATGATAGGCTACGTAACTACTTATGTAGCCTATCATGGCTAATGCAGGGACACCATTTGCATCCCTGTGGAGGCCGTGATAGGCTACGTAAGTATTTACGTAGCCTATCATGGCGGGGGGGGACCCAGCATACGCAAATGGCGGCGGCTACCGCCATTTGTGTACGCTGGTTTTTTTTTCCCCCTGCCATGATAGGCTATGTAAGTATTTACGTAGCCTATCACAGCAGGGGGGGGAAACCCCAGCGTACGCAAATGGCGGCTACCGCCATTTGCGTACGCTGGGATTTTTCCCCCTGCTGTGATAGGCTACGTAAATATTTACGTAGCCTATCACGGCTCAATACAGGGACGCAAATGGCGGCAGCTACGATAACTGCCATTTGCGTCCCTGCAGGGCTGCCCAGTGGCTGGATGTCTGGCTGCGGGCGGCTGGAGCCGGCCAAGCCGCGGAGCAGAGCCAGCCGGGCAGGATTCTGGGGGGAGGGACAGAGCGCCTCCCCCCCATCAAGGATTCCGGGGGGAAGGACGGAGCGCCTCCCCCCCACCACGGATTGCCCGGCACGGAGCCAGGTAGGTGTTTCGTACATCCCTACTCTCTCTACAACACGTGTATGCTACTTGGTCCCCCCCCCAGGTATTTTGAACTACAACTCCCATAATCCCTGATCATTGTCCAATTTGGCTAGGTCTTGTGGGAGTTGTAGTCCAAAACACCTGGAGGGGACCATGTTTCCTACCTCTGCTGTACAAGATGCCAGGATCAAACACATTGGCACCCTCATAAAAAGTGAGAATAGCGTGACTGTGACTAGTTTTCTTTCTCGGACCTGGCAAAGTGAGTAGACTGGGTGTGAGGCAGGCAGCTGAATACCTGGAAAAAGCAGCAGTAGAGCACCTTCAAGGCCCAGGCCCAGGACAAATGTCTCATTTGCCCTGTGTATGGGCCCTCATCAGTGCATTTAAGCATATGTTAATATTTTGTCATTTGCAGTCAAAATATGAAAAAAGCACCCTCAATAATGGCCCAATTCATTTATAAAAGTGGCTGCTGAATATTGTGCCGCTCAGCTTTCATAAGTTCATCAAAATGCAACACAAACATTCCAGTCCTATCATCTTTTTTTCCCCTTAAGTCAGCATTCACTCCCCGAGATTTGGCTGGATGCATTCCTTGTGGGGCAAACAGCTGCCTGCTTCAGTTTTGTGATGAGCCACTGACGATGCTTCCTTTCAGATGGACACACAGCAAACAGATGCATAGAATGAAAGAAATGCCATTCTCAAAATGCTATTCCTTACCCAGGGGACAATAGCAATGATAGATACTATAGGATACTTAACTTATGCTAGAGTTGTGAAAAAGTCAATCTGTGTAGTGTGTGTGTGTGTGAGAGAGAGAGAGAGAGAGAGAGAGAGAACACATGTATGTGTGTCTCCAGGAGTAAATACCTAACAACAGAACTACGAGACACTGGCAGTTTATTTTAGAATGCAGTGAAACTCCGGCCCAAATAGGTAAAGCCAGTGTGGTGTAGTGGCTAGAGTGCTGGACTGGGAATCGGGAGATCTGGGTTCTAGTCCCCACTCGGCCATGGAAGCTCACTGGGTGACTTTGGGCCAGTCACAGACTCTCAACCCAACCCACCTCACAGGGTTGTTGTTGTGAGGATAAAATGGAGGAAGGAGGAGGATCATGTACTCTGTCTTGAGTTCCTTGGAGGAAAAAAGGCGGGATATAAATGCAATAAATAAATAAATAAATAATAAACAGCATATTTTAAATTGTGTCAACTTACGGTTTTTGTTTTACAAAAGATGGGCATATTCCAGCCTTCCCCAACTTGGGCATGTTTTGTTCAGGTGTTTGGACCTCAGCTTCCATCAGTCTGAGCCAGCATGGCCAGTGGTCAGGAATGCTGGGAGTTGAAGCCCAAAACAGAGGAGTGTGGCAAGTTGGAGAAGGCTGGCCTATTCCATAGAATTTTAAACATAATTCCCATCAAAATCAGTAGGACTTAACTGCCGAACAGAGCAGTTGTACCCCATTGATTTCAATAGAACTGTATTCCATCTCCTCTGGAATGTGACTAGTGGTGAACCCTTGTAAAAGCAAACTATGGCACACTTGGGGTGTCCTTGTGCCTTACCACTGATGGGAATAATTGACTGATGGAATAATCACTACTGATTATTCCCACTACTGATCGGAATGCTCAGTAGACCTGACCAGCAAATTTGTGACCCTCCAAGCCAAACACAACACTCCAGCCATGTATGGAAGCCTCCATCAGGGCTTTGAATAATCCCCTGGTTTTGCCACCTTCCTAAAATTGCAGAAATGGGGGAATGGATGTGTCCGCAGCACCTGCCAGGCCACATAACACAGCTGCAAACAATAAATAAAGGGAGCAATCCTATTCCCCTTAGATATCGTCTGAGGGACCATAGGATTGTTCAGATTCCCCCTTCTGAGGTTGGAGGCAATGCTCCAACCTCGGAAGGGGGAGTTGAAGAGCTGTCCCCCTCCCGCACCCCCTCACAGCCAGCATGGAAAGAACCACGCCTGCTGCTCTCCAAGGTTGGAAAAGCAACCTCAGAAAGGGGTGAAAGTGGGTGTTTTGGTGGGCGGGGAGCAGAGGAGCCTAGAGAGGCCAGGACTTGACCTATCCCGAAGCCTCCACAGCCTCCTTCCCGCCCTCTCTGAAGTGCCCCAGCTAGATGGGCAAAAAATCCCATCTAGCGAAAAATGCAGGGCGGAAGGACGGGGAAGTGGAGATTGCCTCCGCTGTTTCTTCCACCCTGCACTGGATGATCAGAAGCCTCTGAGTTTGGGGGCTTCCAATCATCGAGGACACAATCAATAGGATTGCCCCCTAAATCAAGTTAATTTATGATAGGATCAAATACCATCAGGACATTTAAGCAATACTTCCACAAGATATCCTTCCCTCCGACCACCAAAATTAGGAGCTGTGGATGATGAAAGTTGTAGTACAACACATCTGGAGGGTGCTAGGTTGGGGGAGACAAACATATCCTTGATCAAATTAACATAGCCCAAATGTCAGAATAACTAGTGACAGACCACTGATGTAATCCAGTTCAGTGCTTCATGGGAGCTTACATATTACACTGGTTTTCAACATTGTTCTGGGAAACTATGGGTTTCTTTGGAAGCATATCAAGGGATCTTGCAAGTATCCATAGTGTTAGATAAGCTTCCCTGAAAGACAACTTTTGTACCACTACTGATCTTCCCCTGCAATCTGTACGCAAAGATGAGTGTTGCCAGGTATGGGTGCATTTTCCATTTGTGCAGGGTGACACTGAAGCCCAAATGGTGTGCATGGAGTCTGACCTATAGAACATGCACGAGAATTCTCTGCAATTTCCAGACTACCATGACAGACACTTTGGGCAGACAAACTGATGTTGAAAGGGTGTTAGTAACATTCCTTAATAAGGTATCTTTATTGGGCAGGATAGCTAATCCCTTGGAAGACAGAAACAAAATTCAAAGTGATCTTGATAGACTGGAGAGCTGGGCAGAAAATAACAGAATGAAATTTAATGGAGATAAATGCCAACTTCTGCACCTAGGAAAAAGAAACCAGATGCACAGTTACAAGATGGAGGATGCTTGGCTCAACAATACTAGAAGCGAGAAGGATCTTGGAATTGTTGTCGATCACAAGCTGAATATGAACCAACAATGTGATGTGGCTACAAAAAAGGCAAATGCTATTTGGGGCTGCATTAATAGAAGTATAGCTTCCAAATCATGTGAAGTACTGGTTCCCCTCTACTCAGCACTGGTTAGGCCTCATCTGGAATACTGTGTCCAGTTCTGGGCACTGCACTTTAAGAAGGATGCAGACAAACTGGAGAGGGTTCAGAGGAGGGCAACAAAGATGATCAGGGGACTGGAAACAAAGCCCTATGAGGAGAGACTGAAAGAACTGGGCATGTTTAGCCTTGAGAAAAGAAGACTGAGGGGAGATATGATAGTGCTCTTCAAGTACTTGAAAGGTTGTCACAGAGAGAAGGCCAGGATCTCTTCTTGATCATCCCAGAGTGCAGGACATGGAATAATGGGCTCTAGTTACAGGAAGCCAGATTCCGGCTGAACATCAGGAAAAACGTCCTGACTGAGCAATACGACAATGGAACCAATTACCTAGGGAGGTAATGGGCTCTCCCACACTGGAGGCATTCAAGGTGAGGCTGAACAGCCACTTGTCACTGTCAGGGATGCTTTGACTTGGATTCCTGCATTGGACTCGATGGTCTTACAGGCCCCTTCCAACCCTACTATTCTATGATTCTATCCATATATTAATAAGGGATTACTTTGTGAGTGAAATCCTCAGAGCCACATAACTGGAGTACTTTCCCACATTCAGTGAAATTGCAAGTCATGCTATTCTGCTGTCTCCTCACCACTCAGTACCACACCTCAAAACCAAAGATCAAGGCTTTAGTGCAGCCTAGCCACCTGGCTCCCTCCAGATGTGTTGGACTGCAACTCCCATCACCCACCAGCCAGCACAGCCATGGTTGGGGAAGAGGCTGCTTTAGTGATAAATATATTCTTGATAAACTGAACATTTAATTTGTATCTTGACTGAATTCCATATCATTCCCTATTCTCGGTAACACAGTCTTCAGGTTGACTGACAAACACAGAGGGAAGGGAGAGTAGAAAGATAGGGAAAAATTCCCCACTCACTGGTTTGTTTATCAGAACCTGCTCAAGCTGATTATTCCCCCTGAGCTCAGTGGACATCTCCTAATAAAAAATGGTCTTAAGATGTTATGTGAGAGATGCTGCCTACTGTACCACGGATGTGTTGTCTTTTCAGTTGTGTGCAGTTAGAGTGCCTCAGAGCTCTGCTGCTAGGTACCCTGTGAAAAGGAGTTCATGAAAAGTTCATGCTGTCTTCCAGAGCTTGGAAAGCCTGAGAAGTTTCTTCCAAAAATTCAGCTCTGCTGTTGGCTTCACAAGAAGCAAAAAAAGAGAAAGAGCTAGGAGGGGGATAACTAATCAACTCAGTCATTAATACATCTTTTATAGCTACCTTCCGCATCCTGGTGCTTTCTAGATGTGTTGGACTGCAAATCCCATTTTCCCCAGCTAGCATGGCCAGCACTTCTGGAAGGTTAAGGAAGGCTGCTTTAAAGAAACCACATAATATTGTCACTTTCTTCTTCCTGGCTCCATTCTTGTCTCTTTATAGCCACCCACATGCTGATGTAGCACATTACTGAACAGGCCTTTCCTCACTTGGTTTGAACACCCTACCGAGTAGGCCTTCTACACATTACAAGGAAGAAAATATAAACTTAGCAGCCCTTTTAGTCCATTTTCAAGCCAACAGAATTCATGTTCTTTGTCCCAGCCTAACAGGAAGAGCATGACTTAGATGCCAGCATGATACACTGACCTTTAAAGGTTTAGCTACCTTTCCCCAGAAGTCTCAAAAAGCTTCAACAAGTAGTTGTTAGGGTAAAGGTCTTTCCCTGTGTTGTATCATATTGTTCTGGCAGTCTCCTTGCTGGGATCTAATAATTATCCTTTAAAGTTAGTCATTTTCTTTCTTTCTTTTTTTGGCCTAGAAATCAGTATTTTGTTGTCTCTGCATGTATATTTAGGAAGAGAAATATTCTCCAACCACCCAGAAATATGTGGTAAATACACACTAAGGAGTCACAGCTGGCCACAGCTCCCCAGCATGTGTTATTCTCACTGTATGTCCATGCAGCAAAACATCCATTTTACATCAAATGTGATGTGTGAATTGGCTCTAAATCAGCTTTCTCCCACCTAATGCCCTCCAAACAGGGATGATGGAGGAATCCTTCCAGGGCCTCAAGTCCGCCAAGCTTTTGGCGGCTTGGCCCCCTGGACTCCAGCTCACTTGTCTGCAAGATGGCCCAACTCACCCTGTGTCAAGTTGGGCCAGTTTGTGGGCTTCTGCTGCTGCCATTGCTGTCTGCTCTGCACAACTCCCTTGCTTGAGAGAGTTGTGCAGAGTGGCTGGCGGGCAATAGCGGTGGTAGTGGCAGTGGGGAGGGAAGAAGCCATGGTGCTGCCCTTCCTGCCACCTCCAGTCATTGTGTGCAAGTGTCTCCTCCTCCCTGCTGGGGCCCGCAATTGCCCAGCAGCTGCGCACAACTTGTCTGCCCTTCTCCCTGCCAGGGTCTGGCAGGGAGAAGGAGAGACAAGTTGTGCACAGCACAGCCGCTGCGGCTGGGGGTCTGTGAGTTCTAGCAGGGAGTCCGCAGCTTGGCTCACAAAAGCAAGCTGAGCCAGGGGCTCCAGGGAAATCCATCGAGCCCCAAGAGGGCCGGATTTCCCCATGCCGTACATCCCTACCTCCAGATGTGTTAGACTACAACAGCCACCATTCCCTACCAGCATGGCCAGTGGCTACCCTGGCTGGAATGATAGGAGCTGTAGTTCAGCACATGATGAGGCCACCAGATTGAGGGAGGCTGCTTCAAATGTCTGGCAGACATTAAGTGTGAAGGCCTATGTGTACATTGCATTTTGTACATTCCTGTGTGACAAAATAAGCCTGCAATGATGTTTATAATGCCCTTGCCAGGTGCCATATATTGACCTCTAGGGACATGTCTGAGCTTCCTTGCATGTTTACGTAACTCATAAATGGTCATGCTCCCAAGAGACATCATCACTTGCCTGTTAGGTAAAACACAGTAGGAAGTCCAAACATGGAAGCAGAAATGTTTATACATTCTCAGAAACGTCCTGAGAACAACCACACAGCAAGCAGCACCTCTACACTTGTTTTCCTATTTTGCACAGACAGGACTGTTATCGCCCAGGGGTTGGACCTACTTCATGACTGGACCAATTCCATGGTCACGGTGCTGTTGGAGGCAGCTGGCCATCTCTGCAGGGTTGAGAGGTCCACTGGATGGTTCGCCACTGGAAAAGTACAGAGACCACTAGATTATGAAATGCTGTGGAACAGGGGTGCGCAACTTGCGGCCCTCCAGATTCTTTGGCCAACAACATCAGCCCTAGCCAGAGCCAGCACAAGATATTTTGCTGCCTAAGGACAAGATGGCGCCCCCTCCCATTCCATGTACAAAGACTGACTGGACTGGCAGTTGAATCTTTCCTCAACACTGGCGATGGGACAGCATCCTCCACCGGACCAGAAGGAAGCAGGCTCGCTTAGGGGTTGTAGGGCAGGCCATGCGGACCACAACTCTCTCCTCCAACACTTTGCTGCCACCTCCCAGCGTGTGCTGCCTGAGGTGACTACCACACTCTGCCTGGTGGTAGGGCTGGCCCTAGCCAGCATAGCCAATGGTAAGGGATCATGGGAGTTGTAGGCCAAAACATCTGGAGAGGTACACATTGCCCACCCCTGGTCTGGAGGGATGTAGGGGAAATGCAAAAGGCAGCTCTGTTGATACACAGAATATGTGACTGACTGGGACAAATGACACAATTGCTCTCTAGTACATCTCTCATTGTCCCAGAGGGCCTCAGCCTACTGGCATATAGAGGAGCTGAGGGGTATGAAACACAGAGAGAGAGAACTAGTGAGATATGAATCTGACTGTGCAGGCACAGAGCTCATCTGCAGGCCTCTGAGGTGTCAGCGAAGGCAGCAAATAAGTCATTTCAGTGGCCACCAGCTGCCCATGGGAAATCCACAAGAAGGACATGAGTGCAGCAGCACCCTTCCGCCTTCCTCACTGATCAGGTTTGGTGCTGCTCTGATTTTGCAGCATTTCAGAGAAGAAGTAAAACTGACCTCTTCCAGAAATGCTGTGTCTGCTAAGTTACACGGGCTACCTATTAGCTACTGAGCCAAGTTCAGGGTCTTACTGTTGGCTTGTAAAGCCCTGAATATCAGACCAGATTATCGGATTGCCTTCCCTAGTATAAAGGTAAAGGTAAAGGTGTCCCCAACCAGTTGTGTCCGACTGTAGGGTGCGGTGCTCATCCCTGTTTCTAAGCCGAAGAGCCAGCGCTGTTCGAAGACGCTTCCGTGGTCATGTGGCCGGCATGACTGAACACCAAGGTGCACGGAACGCTGTTACCTTTCCCGCCAAGGCGGTACCTATTTATCTACTTGCTATTTCTTGCTTTTGAACTGCTAGGTTGGCAGAAGCTGGGACTGAAGACGGGAGCTCCCTCCGTCACGCAGCACTCGGGTCTCAAACTGCTGACCTGCCGACCTTCCAGTCTGCAGTTCAGCGTCTGCAGAACGACAGCGTCTGCAGTCTGCAGTTCTGCAGTCTGCAGAAAACTGACCTAGTATAGACCTGTGCAATCATTAAGATCATCAGAGGAGGCCTTGTTGTTTGTAGCACGACCTGCAGATTGCCATCCTGTGGCAACCCAGAAGAGGGCCTTGTCCATGGGGGCACCCACCTTATGGAATGCGCTCCCCCTCCCCAGTCAAGAGGCATCAACTCTGGCCATTTAAATACCCATCTGTTTACCCTGGCTTCCACTGATTGGTTAATTATTTGTTTGTTAATTATCATATTGTACTTGGTCTTAACGTTTCTTTATAATTTTTACTTTATTTTAATGTTTTTGAATATATTTTCTTTGTAAACTGCTTAGATTTTTTTTAAATAAAATAAGCAGTATATAAATCTAATAAATAAGTAGGTAAGTGGGCATTATCGCCCTGTATTGCTCCAGCAGTACATGTTATTGTATTTTAAGATCATTCTTTTTACCTGGTGTTTTTCGTCTTGCTTTATTGTGCTGGAAATAACCTTGAGCTTTAGCAAGGAGGAGTGTAAATATTTAAAATAATCTGAGAAAGTAGAAATAACTTTACCAGCTGGTAACTTAGCACAATGTTCATGTAACCACATGAAAGCTAGTTATCCTGTAAAGTCATGAGGACAGAGTTTCATTACTCCCTTTCTTCCACAGATTATATTTTTAATTGAGTGCAGAGGCATGGTAAAATTCTCACTGCTTGGCTGGACATTAGAGATGACTGGCTTACATGCACCAAGTGGAAACTTACCAGATTGTAAATGGTTGTCAGTGTTCGTCCATTAGGAATAAAGAATGAACGGACAACTTTTAGACCTAATTACAGTTCATGTAATTACTTGATAATTGCCTAAATAGTCAAGCTCATTATATAATTAAATTCCTGGAAAATTGATTTCCTATAATTTTCCTGATAGTCACTTCCAAAATTAAAATACAGCAATATTCTGCGCTCACTAACAGATTTAAAGTGGGGAGAGGGGTTCCAGTGCATAAACTGCTGAGTGTTCCAAGTGTCATAAATCAACAAAGACTTTTACTGTTTCAGTAATTATAATTAACAGCACTACCAGCAGGGACCCAAATTCATCATCCTATCTCCCCAGTTTATGAAGAATTAGCTCCCTTTAATTTTATTGCAAACTAGAAATGCCAGATGAGCAATCCTAAATTCCAGACAAACTGAATTTTAGATGCGGAGATTCTGATCACCGTGAAAGAGTACCAGAACCTTACAGGATGCTTAAGCAGCATGCTGACCCAACAGAGTTATTCTGCTTTCTTTGACATCAGCTAAAAGTGCTGATGGGCCTTGGTAATTGAGTAATAGCCATCTATAGAATGAAACATTCCCTGCTATGAATGTTCTGGACAGCAGCAGGAGACAAAGTTAACTGCCTCTGAGACAGCAAACCCAGATTGGAAAAGTAAATGTCTCTGCTTGAGCTTCTGCTTAAATCTGAAAATGTGGTAAACTCTATAGGTTGAAGAAATATAGTGACTAAAAATTATGTTCACATACCTTCAAACATCTCGGATGTGAAAATAGGGGCACTCCTGTGCATCAAAAGGTGGGGCCTGGGGGACCAGTGTTAGGGTTTCCTTTGGCACTCTTCCAACAGGTGATGCTCAGTTCCACCAGTAAGAACTGACCACCATGGGACCTTTTATTTTGCTGTGGAAACACAAACAGACAACTGCAGTGCAATAAATCCATCTTTAATTGCAATCACCCAACACAGCTTGGTTAGAAATGCAGTGCTGCCAGCATAAACCACATCACTTTAAGCACACACTCAGTAAAGTGGGCAACTTGTGGCCTTCCAGATGTTTTGGCCTACAACTCCCATCAGCCCTAGCCAGCATAGTCAATAGTGAGGGATGATGGGAGTTGGGGGCCAAAATATCTGGAGGGCTACAAGTTCCCCACCTCTTCAGTAAAGGAAGCCAAACCCAGGCCAAACATCTATATTTGTTCCTCAGAAGGTGTTTAGTACAGCAAAATCTTCAGCTGTCCTCAGCTTTCCCTGTAGAGTTGGCTAGAACTCCAGCAGAGCAAAAGGTTGGTGGTGGTCAGTGGCAGCAACACACCCATCTTTGGACACTCATGTTCTTCTTCTCCTCTGAACCCCAAACCAGGCTGACCTTATAAACTATCTGCATTTTGAGATAAGCAACCTTGTAATAAACAGTTTTAGGATGGCCAAGTACCCTCTTTTACAGAGGATAGTCCTCTATTTCAAAGGCTGCCAGAGGTAGGGATGGGCAAACTCCCCATAGTTTGCCCTGCATGCCACTCGCTGGACCCACTGCTCACCACACATGGCAAGCCACTGGGCAGTCCATGGGCACCCAGCAAGCAGCCACCCACTCCCTCACTGATCCGCCATTTTGCATAAAAATGGCGGCTCGGCCTTTTTCATAAATAACCTTTTAAGCTAGTGGCGGCCGTGAGGGGCTATCTACATAACATTACAGGCATAAATGGTCTATATATCCCTGTAATGTTGCATAAATGCCCCCTTTATGGCTACCATTTGTGTAAAGGTTATTTTATGAAAAAGGGTTATTTTATTTTGTAAAACTGGCAGCTTGGCAAGGGAGCGGGCGGCCGCACATTTGCCCACCTTGGCACATGCCGAGTCAGTCAAGCACAGGGATCCAGGGACTGGTGTCGAGGGGGCTGAGCCCATGAGAAATCACAGAGCTTCAAGACCTAACTGGACGCCCGCATCATCCCTAGCCAGAGGACTGAGGACTGTCCTCTATTTTGAAGACAACCTCTGTTTAAAGGGCTGTCAAGTCCAAGTTCAGTTTAAAGATAAAGAACCATCAGAAGGAAGAGCTGGGCCTTGAACTTGCCCATCAGTGGTTAGCACCTGGACAGCAGACTGAGCAGGTAGGCAGGCACACTGGTCACCTGATCAGTCTTCCACAGTATAGTGAGATATTCTGTATTTCTATTTAAATTATAATAATTGTTTCTAAATTTGCATCTATACTTACAAATTAGTTCGTGCAAATTTTATGCAAATGTGTGTCCTTTTTTCTCCTCTTTTTTGGCTATTCAAACGTGGCCATCCTACTTATATTTGATGTCTCGTCAGGCCTTGATCACACATGCCAAGCATGATGTGATCTCCCTGCTGCATGATCTACTCTCCTAAAATAACCTTTCCCCTTTTATGTTTTCCTTAATTTCCCAGGTTTATAATCTGTACATTTCTCACCTAATCTGCTTGTTATCTATCATGGCATTTCAGCTCTTGGTTTTCCCCCTGCAGGGCCTAATCAGGCCTAAAAAATTTGGGACTTTCCAATTTGTCATTTCCAGTTTCTCATTTGTCATTATTATTACTTTTTAATAATATTTATACACCACAAATACATCCACAAATATCACTGAGGCGGTATACAACAATTCAGACAAAAGACAGTCATACGTAAAAGCAATAAAACTATATTAAAACAACACTGAAACAATATTAAAACTGCTAAGCTAGGTTCACAGCAATGGGCAGCTTATGGCAAGAATCACATGCCAGGCATAGTCTAATGAACAGGGACCCCTTAACAAACAGGGACCCCTTAGGTCCTTTTCATTTTCAAGAATAGTCCCTGTCCTATTTTAAAATGCTGCAGCCAACACAGTCTCAATTCAAATGTACCACATGTGGAAAACTCATAGAAGATACATATAATGCTAAAATTTGGTTAATCTAAAGCAGAAGCTTCCAAACACTTCCTCCTGGCTGTGCCAGAGCAAGGCCAATAGTCAGGAATCATAAGAGTTGTAGTCCAGCATTTGGAGAGTCACATGTTCCCCACATGTGGGAAAATTCCATACCGGAATTTAATTTGGTTACAATTGAGAATGATTTTGTTTTATTATTTCAACCATATAGAAGAGGGAGAGAGAGAGAGTTATATACCTACATAAATTTGTATATATCTGTATCTATGAATACATATGAAATGCATATATATGAAAATACAACTTTCTAATAATTACCCATAACCTTCAACAAAAGCGGACCAGATATCCAAATAAGCATCCATTTGAAGGTGGTATCTATATGTCACTCATTCAAATATTGAAAGCATTGTAAGGTTCTCAATCCATTGCATTACAAAGGTGAGCATTTATCCTTCCAAAATGTAATAGCTGTCAAAACAGCGTGGAAAATCCATTTATGCTGACAATTCGTTAATTTCCGAGAAGCAGGTAGATAATTTAAAAGAGCATGTACATCAGTGAATGTTAAAGACTTTTCCGATACAAAATCTCTCTCTATAATAGCCTTCTCCCCAAAAGAAGCAGCTACTGGATATTGCCAAAATGCTTATTTAAAGAAGCATTAGCTGTATTGCACTGCCAGCAATTAGCCAAATTAGCCAAACCCTTATTAAAGAGATATTGCAGCATCCAATGGACATGAAACATAAGTTTTTCCTGAATAAGACACAGCTTAACATACATAGATATGACAGGTATAGATGCCAAAGTGGCAACCCATTGACTAGGAAAAATGGGACAATCCAGTTCCCTATTCCATTCCTGTTTAGCCCTGTATATCATATTTATTCACTAATAATAAGTCTTTATAGGCATGGATCTTGGGTCACTTTGCCTGACCAGCCTCAATAAGTGATTCCAATAGAGACTCTGATGCTGTAAAAGCGGCCAGGCCAAATCTAGATACTAACGAATGCAGCAATTGCAAGTATTGCCATTCAGCCATAGCTGGCAAGTCATATTTGGCACACAAGACAGGAATTGACAAGAACTCATCATTGGCACCCACCAATTGATCTGAAGTAAACATCGCCTTATCTGTCCATATCCACCACAAAAATAGTTTCTTACCAATTTTTAGGTCTGGATTACCCCAAAAGTCAATCTAGCATGAGAAAATAGATCAAAGTTCATTTGACTTGACGTTATACGCCACACATCTCTAACTGTAGAAACCGTGGGAGGAACGCTATGCATTCTTGTATGTCTAGAACTTGTTGCCATCCATTTAGGGGCTGCGGTGGCTTAGTGGTTAAGACGCTGAACTGCGGACTGGAAGGTCGGCAGGTCAGCAGTTCGAGACCCGAGTGCTGCATGACGGAGTGAGCTCCCGTCTTCAGTCCCAGCTCCTGCCAACCTAGCAGGTGGAAAGCAAGAAATTGCAAGTAGATAAATAGGTACCGCTTTGGCGGGAAAAGTAACAGCGTTCCGTGCTCCTCGGTGCTCAGTCATTCTGGCCACATGACCACGGAAGCGTCTTCGGACAGCGCTGGCTCTTCGGCTTAGAAACGGGGATGAGCACCACACCCTAGAGTCGGACACGACTGGTTGGGGACACCTTTACTTTTTTACCCCAAAAGTCAATCTAGCATGAGAAAATAGATCAAAGTGCATTTGACTTGACGTTATACGCCACACATCTCTAACTGTAGAAACCGTGGGAGGAACCCTACGTATTCTTGTATGTCTAGAACTTGTTGCCATCCATTAAGAGAGCGGAACCAGACAACAAAATTCCCAAAGTGATCAAGGTGGAAGATCTGATGCAGATGGAGAAGACTAAAATTCAGTACAAGTCAACAGATCCACTGCTGTGAACCCCATGAGCAAGTAAGGACTGGAGCTCACATTTCACTGGTTTGGAATAAAAGGGGTGTCTCTCAGCTCCTGGAGCTGGTCTATTTGTAATCCTGCTTCCCCAGCCAAAAGAAGAGGCTGTCAGAATGTTAAGACCAACTTTAAAAAAACCTGATATAAATTCTGGGCAAATACTAAATATGTCTAATAACCTGAATATATATGACTTTAACACACAGACTTTACAATGCTTCTTTCATGTTGTGATTCTGTATGATCACAAAGTAGAGATTACTTTTGTATTCTTCTCCTGGCCAACTGTCATTTAATGTTAAGGATATAGGGGGAGGGGTTGCTTATGTATTTATTGTTAATTGACATTTTTTAACCTCTACACTGACATGTGGCAGACACAATTATAAACTCTCAGATGACAAGCAGTCTAAGTAAGATACAACTGTCTCTTTATTTTTGGATGCTAATTCATACTTCAACTGTGCAATATTGTTTGTTTTTTCTTAAAGCCTTACAAAATTTGAATACTTGCTAACTGCTGCCCATCAGAAATTACTCTAATGGAAAGATGACTCTTTATATTTCATGATATTTATCCCCCTAAGACTCAGAAAAGATGAAAAGCAGATAATTTCATTGTCATTGTTCAGGTTTTTTCCCAATCTTAGGGTAGTGACTGGGTGGGGGAAGGGACTTGCAAGTTATTTTCTGGCTGAAATATCTTAGAGTCGTTTCCTCTCCCCCTCCCCTTAGTAGAAAATGCATTATCCTTCAGTAAGTGACGTATATTACCTAATGGCCACTGCCTTTGAGGAGTCTCACTACTCTTGGCTTCCTACTAACACAGAGAAAGAACAGCAATATATTATCAGTGTGAAAAGATTTAGCGGCATTGTTTTCTTTTTTTCCCTACAGCCAGGAAGATATTTTCTTTCTGGTCTCCTAAGATGTATAGTATAGATACATCATTGTTCTCTGTGGGAGGCAGAATTGAATTATTATATGTTGATTAAAGTAGTTCACAGACAGAATCCTAAATATTTTTTACATTTTCACTTATTGGAATGAAATTGTTTTTCTTATAGTTGTTACCAGGGAAGACTTTGGAAATATTTCACCCCTATTCACCCCAGTTGTGGAATGCCCTCCCCTTGGAGGCCCAATTGGCACAGACATTGGTTTCATTTCAGCACCAAATTAAAACATGGCTTTTTATCAAAGGCTTTGAGGGCTAAATGCATTCCCTAAAGTAGCACACTGTTTTAACTGTTTTATTGTTTTAGATTTTAAATTGGTATTAGCTTGCTTAATGGTTTAATATGTTTTTAGCTGTTTAAATTATTTTTTGTTTTATACTGTTTAAATTGATTTTATCTGTACCCTGAGATCCTAATGATATAGGGCGGGATATAAATGTTTTAAATACATAAATAAATATTCTGAGGAATCCATCTGAGTATCCATTCACACAACCATTTTAGTGCATGGTATATGCCAACAAATTTGGAACACTCAACAGCGGCCACAAGACTGGAAAAGGTCAGTTTACATTCCAATCCCAAAGAAGGGCAATGCCAAAGAGTGTTCAAACTACCGCACAATTGCGCTCATTTCACATGCCAGCAAGGTTATGCTCAAAATCCTACAAGCTAGGCTTCAGCAGTATGTGAACCGAGAACTACTGGAAGTACAAGCTGGGTTTCGAAGAGGCAGAAGAACTAGAGATCAAATCGCCAACTTTCGCTGGATCATGGAGAAAGCAAGAGAATTCCAGAAAAACATCTATTTCTGCTTCATTGACTATGCTAAAGCCTTTGATTGTGTGGATCACAACAAACTGTGGCAAATTCTTAAAGAGATGGGAGTACCAGACCACCTTACCTGTCCATGAGAAACCTGTACAAGGGTCAAGAAACAACAGTAAGAACCGGACATGAAACAACCGAGTGGTTCAAAATTGGGAAAGGAGTACGACAAGGCTGCATATTGTCGCCCTGCTTATTTAACTTATATGCAGAGTACATCATGAGAAACACCGGGTTGGATGAATCACAGGTCGGAATTAAGATTGCCAGGAGAATTATCAACAACCTCAGATACGCAGACGATACCACCCTAGTGGCAAAAAGCGAAGAGAATCTAAAGAGCCTCTTGTTGAGGGTGAAAGTGGAGAGTGCAAAAGCTGGTTTGAAACTCAACATTAAAAAAACGAAGACCATGGCATCTGGCCCCATCACTTCCTGGCATATAGAAGGGGAAGAAATGGAAGCAGTGACAGATTATATTTTCTTGGGCTCCAAGATCACCGCAGATGGTGACTGTAGCCATGAAATTAAAAGACGCTTGCTCCTTGGGAGGAAAGCTATGGCAAACCTACACAGCATAGTAAGAAGCAGAGACATCACCTTGCCAACAAAGGTTTGTACAATCAAAGCTATGGTTTTCCCAGTAGTAACGTATGGCTGTGAGAGCTGGACTATAAGGAAGGCTGAGCACTGAAGAATTGATGAGTTCGAATTGTGGTGCAGGAGAAGACTCTTACAAGTCCCCTGGACTGCAAGGAGGTCAAATCAGTCCACCCTAAAGGAAATCAACCCTGACTGCTCATTGGAAGGACAGATACTGAAGCTGAAGCTCCAATATTTTGGCCACCTAATGCAAAGAGAAAATTCCCTGGAAAAGACCCTGATGCTGGGAAAGATTGATGGCAAAAGGAGAAGGGGACGGCAGAGGATGAGATGGCTAGATAGCATCACCGATGCAATGAATATGAACTTGAGCACACTCCGGGAGAGAGCACAGGACAGGAAGGCCTGGCATGCTATGGTCCATGGGGTCACAAAGAATCGGACATGACTTAACGACTGAACAACAACAACAACAAGAAGCCATGGGAAAACCTTTGCTTGCTGGGTTCTCTCTCAGTCACATCAGCATGGCATGCTGTCGAGTGCATGTGCCACCATGCCTTGATTAGGTTTTTGGTGGGCCAGCACAAACAATCTTATTTTATCCCCACAACCATCCTGTGGAGACAGGTTGGCTGTAAGACAGCAACTGGCCCAAGATTATCCAATGAGCATCACAGCTGAGCAGGGATTGGAACCCATCTCTCTAGTTCATGGGTGGGCAACTTCTGGCTCTCCAGATGTTTTGGCCTACAACTCCCATCAACCCTAGATAGCACAGCTAATGATGATGGCTGGTGGGGGTAGGCTAAAACATCTAGAGGGCTACAAGTTGCCCACCCCTGCTGGAGGCAGAGATGACTACTGAGGTGCCAAAGCACAGGCACAGCCCATGGGGCAGCTTGGAGACAGAGGGAGTGGGAGGAAAGGGGCAGGGCCCGGACTCCATTCACTGATACAATGTCCAGTAGTGCATCCCAGGGTAGATCTCTAGATGTTTTGGACTTCAATACCCACAAGCCCCTACCAGTATGGCAGATGATCAGGCATGCTGAAAGTTGAAGTCCAAAACATCTGGGGATCTACTTTCTGCCCACCTCTGCTCTAACCAATATGTTACACTGGCTCTCAAAACTTAAAGCTTTATTGTATGGATTTGCCACTTCAGTAAGCCCACTGTGTGTATGAGTCTGTCAGATGGATTCAGACTATTATATGGGCTTCAGTCTTGGCATGGACTGAAGTGGCTGGGAGATAATGGGGACAAGATGTTTCCTGCAACTACCATGCACTGAAATAGCCATGTGTGTAATCCATGAGATGGCAGCATTCCCATCATATTTACACATTCCTTTAAAAGAACCAAAGCAGGGATTACTATCTCCACCTGAAAAACTATCATCAGACAACCGTTGGACACACATTGCACAGAAAATATTTTGTGGCTTATGGGACATAATAATTACAGTCAATATTGTAACAGTAGACAACATATGAAGCCTGAATAGGGAAGCCTAAAGTATGTTTTAATAACTGTTTGTGCCGGTGTAATGTACTTGGTATTTTAGTGATATGATTTCAATGGAAATGCTCCACTGTAAGTGGCCAGTGAACCACCTGACTAATATTTACATTTTCATAGCACATACAAAGATACTTGGGAAACCAAAATAGCTGCTGGATGTTAATCATTGTCATTACTTTCTAAAATATTTTCAGTATGTAATTGTTTTATATCTCAAATTGATATGCAAATATCAGCTATTTGTGACTTAAGCTGCATAAGAAGTTAGGCCAGTTTAAGCACATCTACATGGCTTCAAGAAACCTGAGAGCTATAGTTGTGGGAGTATACTGACAATTCTATTATAAGGACCCTCGCCTCCTCCCAGAGCTACATTTGCCAGCCAGGAGAGGGGAAAACCCATGACAGTGCAGGTAATGTAAAATTTCTTTAAGGGTGTGATGTTTGAATTCATGAATCTAATTTAGGAGTGAATGTATTTCAACAGATAGTAAGATCTGCATTCAAGATGTTTGAGAGGGCGTGTTGTACATGTTGGGGAGTAGCACAATGCAGAGTCTGAAGCCTGATTTTATAGTGTGAAGCTATGGGAGTGTTTTTAGAATTCATAGCGTTGGATCCAGGATCCGCTTTCTGTGAGAGAAAGGGACCTGCTGTGAGACGAAGGGCTCTGCACACAGAAGGTGCCTCTGCCTGATTTGGGGGGATGCCACCACAGCTAAGCCATTCAGCGGGGGTTCCCGAATCTCTCTAGCATTTTCAGGAGGCTAGAGGGGCTGATGCGGGAAAGAGAGAGTGGGGAGGTATACTTCCACCAGCACAGTTGGTCCAGCATAAATCAGAATCCAACCCTTAGAGAAGTATGATATGAACAGTAAGAGAAATCAGTTGGAAACCAAATCTCTCATCAACAAAATGTGACACTTCTTAGGCACATCACGAGAATCTCTACACCAGCCTAAAATCCCACATTTAAAATGGGGCTTTCTGTTTCTGTTTTAAATGCAGGATCATGACGGACTCCCTTTACACATGCTTCTTTCCCCCCTTATCTGAGTCTTCCATATGTTTCATTATACAGCCACTAGATGGTGCTGTGGTCTAGCTCCTCTTATTTAGGCTTTTCCTTTTTCACAGAGGGAACTCAAGCGCTGTAATTTGATAGCTCATCTCCAATCTTTTAAAAAAATGGAATAAAGGTCATTTAGTGCAGGAGATGCCCTGGAGGTTGATGACATAATCTAAAGGATCTGCAAACTTCCATGAATAACCAATCTCAATAGCAGGATAAAAGCTCCATGTGAAGAAGCCCCACATCACACTGCTGAGATACAAACCAACAGATTGACGCCACACAAGGGCAGCAACCTTCTCAGGAAGGTTTATTTGTTAAGTTGGAAAGTTGCAAGCCTAGCTGAACAGGCACTTTTAGGAGAGGGCCTGGAGACCTGTAAGCAACCCTGCAGAGCATTAGGGAAGTGGCAGTAGGTGCTAGGGAGGAAAATTGGTTCTTGACAAGCAGCAGTGGTTTCATCACACCAAACTGCAATGCAGAGTTATATGCTTGCCATTTGGGTCACTGACAGATATCGCATGAAACAAAACTCCCTTTCCAAAAGAGAAAACAGAAAATCAGCAGAGAGCTAAGGAAAGTGAAGACAACACCGAAGGTTTCATATCTGAAGTGGTACAATGATGAGGATCTGTACCACTATACAAGAGCTGTTACCAAATGGGTACAGTAGTCTTACTAAGACAAAAGTAGCTGTGATGATGCCTCTATATTTAATGGGCTTTTCATTATTGCTGGTGATTATTCTTTAGTCATGATTAATAATGATATTTTATTATTGCATGGATACCCATTTTCCTCAGAGAGCAGTGATGCACATGTACAGTGAAAAAGCCATTTCATTATGACAGCACAGTGGTCATTACTATCTTTTCTAGTGCTTGCATGCTACTCTTAAGCTTGGTTAGTAGTAAAGGAGGGGGGTTCTCATCAAACTCTAAACCACACCCCATTTTCGAAGGTGACAGTTGTGCCACCCCCTGTTGAGATGGGAAGTCCCACCCTAGCTGGAAGCCCCATGTATGCGATCAGCTGACCCGGTCATATGACCTTCAGGGTCACCTGGAGGGGGTCATGTGACCCCTCTATGAACTCATCACACTGCCGTGGACCAATAGGAGTTGGTTTTAGAGCCCTAGCAGGTACGGGCACAGAGATGGCCCATGGGGCCTTTTCCAAGCCGTGCCCAGATTGGTCCTGCAGGGTCATGTGACCCCTCTACGAACTCGTCATGCAGCCATGGACCAATAGGAATTGGTTTTAGAGCCCTAGCAGGTACGGGCGTGGAGATGGCCATGGGGCCTTTTCCAAGCTGTGCCCGGATTGGTCCTGAGGGGTCATGTGACCCCTCTATGAACTTGCCGCACCACCACGGCCCAATAGGAAGAGGTCTTAGAGCCTAGCCCTGTAAGGTCATGCCCCACAACCCCATTGACCAATAGGGACAGCCTTGCCCCCAGAAAGACAGCCTTTTATCATGCCCAGACACATTTTCTGCACAGAGAATGTGGCACAGCCAAGAGTGACTGAGGGACCTTCGGGTTTTATTCATCCCCCGGTACCCTTGTGCATTCAGCCCAGAAAGATGGAAACTGCACCTATGACACCTGGAGTCATAAACAGTAAACCAGGGAAGGGAGCTGTTGTCACAGTGACTGTAACAGAGAGCTTACCTTTAGCTGTATTTCCCATGGGGCAAATAACTTTTCCTGAAACCGAGTTACATGCCGCTTGGAGTATGGATAGCACTGAGATGAAACCTGTTGAAGACATGGATGGCAGGGTGCTTATGAAAACAGCCACCTCGCCTTTAGAGAAAAGGAGCTGGGGGATCCTGACACAACCTGGTCTACTTTCCGTACATCCCTTGAGGATCTGGAAGAGGAGATGGAAGCTGTGGCAGAGAAAGGAGGCACACCAGTATTTATTTCTGAGATTTGTTCCTAATAGTATTAGAGAGAGCAATTCTGGGGGTGGGGGTACATGCTGCTGACTCTAAGCTTTTCATTGTGTTACACAGGAACATGGAATGTGTGGTGGTATTGAGAACCTGAACATCGAGAGTTCACCAACAGTCAACATTTCCTGCCTGTCATGTATTTCCCCAGACACGGTCATAGAAAGATAATGCTTTCTGTGGTGGTTGTTTCTTTTGCACCAATAAAAATGCTTTGTAGTAACCCTACGCGTCCATTCTTGTGTTAACCTACAAAATGTCAGAGCATGAAGAAATCCTAAAGAAGATTTATTATAACCCCAGTGATGTTGGGAGTTTGGGTGGAGTGAACCCCTTATTTCAGGAGGCAAAGAAACAGAGCAAAATGCTGGTCAGAAGAGAGGTTACCAAGTGGCTCTCAGATCAGGAGGCTTACACACTGCATAAACCAGCCAGGATCCACTTTAAATGAAATAGGACCATAGTATCTGAAGTGGATGCACGATGGCAAGCCGATTTAGTCGACATGAAGCAATTTCCTCAATACAACAACGGTTACAAGTATATTTTAACAGTGATAGACATTCTGTCTAAATATGCCTGGGCTTGCGCTCTAAAAGACAAAATGGGCAAGGAGGTGTCTGGAGCTTTTAAAGTGGTTTTCACACAAGATGGAAGGCAGCCTATCAAAATACAGATGGACAAAGGAACAAAGTTCCTAAACAAGGATGTGGGTCATCTATTCAAAAAACATGGGGTACAACATTTTGTTTCTAATAATGAGGTCAAAGCTGGGGTTGCTGAGAGGTTCAACAAGACTTTAAAAACAAAAATATGGCGGTATTTCACAGCCAACAATATCTTCACTTATATAGACGTGCTACCGCAATTCCTAAAAAGTTATAACCATAGCTTTCACAGAACCATCAAAGCTAGACCTGTGGATATTAATCAGTCTAACTCCCTGGCCATTTGGAAAGTAGTCTATGGGAGCTCTGTAAAAAGGAAACATGAGGCACCCCTGCTCAGAAAAGGGGACCATGTGTGGATTTCTAAAAGCAAGGGTGTCTTTGCAAAGGGTTACAAACAGAATTTCACCACAAAGTTATTTATAGTGGATCAAGTCATCCAAAGAACAAAGAGACCTGTCTACCAGTTAAAAGATTATGAAGGAGACACAGTAGTGGGGGCCTTCTATCCTGAAGAATTACAGAAGGTTAATGCCACGGAGGATAGGTCTACAGGATCGAAGAAGTCCTGGCTACAAAAGGTAGGGGTAGGAGAAAGTATCACCTAGTAAAATGGTTAGGCTGGCCTAGCAAGTTCAACAGTTGGGTGCTCGCTTCTGATCTTTGTGAACCTGTATAGAAGGGCAGAACAGGATGGGTGACAGTAGGTTTTACATTACCCTGCCTAGTAATGCCTGTGCAGAGGTTTTCCCACAGAACACCATCTCTGCATTTACTATATGCCTACCAAGATCTCTGGACCTTCCAGGGTCATGGGAAGTGGGTCTGGTTGAAATACAATACCCACACAGCTGGTACACTCTAACTAGCAATGCACACATTGAAATTCATCAAGGGAAAAGCAAGTGGACCTTTTTTCTGCACAGTGGCTATTATGCGAGCATTCCTGATCTGGTTGAAAACATAAACAAGCTTATACTAAATAAACCAGGTGGCCCGGAAGTGATTATGCACTACGATGTGGTGTCTGGAAAAGTTGTTGTTAAAGCCACAACACTGTATAGTGTAGTAGCCAGTACAGAGCTGATCCACATATTGGGGCTGTTAACTGGAAATTCTGACATTACTGGTGGCTTTAACACCTTATACATCTACACAGACATTGTGGAACACCAGATTGTTGGAGACTTTTATGTACCTTTACGCTGTGTGCCGGTGCGTGGACAGAACAAGGAATGTGTCAATATTGGGTATGACAAGCCTCACTACATACCTGTGAGTAAGCATCACATTGACACCATCACTGTTGAAATAAAGACGGATCAGAACAAAAGTGTACCATTTCATTTTGGTAAGGTGGTTGTGAAGCTACACTTTCGCCCCCGGAAATCCCAGGTATTCTAAAGTTAAAATGGTCATCCTAAAAACATATGGGGAACCTACCCTGTATAGGGGATATTATAGGGCCCAGGCCGGAAATGCGCTGCCAGGATTCCATGGCACCCCTGTTATGTACGGGGCGGGGATCGGTGGGATTTTCAGGAGCCTTTTCCGAAAAGCAGTTCCCCTTTTGAGAAGAGGCTTGGACATCATCAAACCCCATGCAAAGACTGCTGCACGTAATATTGCTAAAGATGTGGCTGGTCACGTTACTCAAGCAGTTCTGAATAGAGTGAACAATCCACTTTCTCAAGAGGGGTCAGGCCTAATGTATATTAAAAGGAAAAGAAGCCAAAAAAAGAAAAGCATCATGGGTGAGATTGATTGGACCACCCCACCCCCTTAAAAGAAAAGTTGTGAGAGGAAAGAGATGTCAGAAGTGACGGGTTGTAAGAAAGAAGAGACGTCCAGCTGCGTCAAAAAGAGATATATTTTAGACTCAATCATGGCTTTTATCCACTATGGCTCTGAAGAATGCACTAAATCTGAATTGGATCTATTCAGCATTGGTCCTACACAGACTAGTACTGAGAGAAGTTTGTTTTTCGAAGTACCCCCCTTGTCAGCCCTAACAGAATCTGCACCCCTAGACTTCTTCATCACAGGAAATGGTGAAGATTATATGGATCGAAATAACACCTTGCTCTATGTGTGCTGCAAAATTGTCAATGAAGATGGAAGCAACATTGCTGCAGATGCAGCAGTAGGCCTGGTGAATTACCCCATAGCATCCATCTTTAGTCAACTGGATGTAACGGTGGGGGATTGACTTATAAGTCAGAGTAATAATTCTTACCCTTGTTGTGCTTTCATTGAATCTGTGCTGAACTATAGTGAGGATACTCCAGCAACACAATTCTCAGCAGGCCTATTTTACAAAGATACCGGGGAACACGAATCTGCACGTCTGGACGGAAACAATCAAGGCTTCATTAAAAGAGCAAACCTAGCAGCTCAAAGCCAAAAAATAGAGCTATTGGGACATCTTCACACTGATCTATTTTTTCAGGAAAAACTGCTGTTAAATGGAGTTGATGTGAAAATTAAACTTACAGGCAGCAAAGATGCTTTCTGCTTAATGACAGAAAGCGCAGCAAGATGTTACAGACTGCAAGTTTTGTCAGCCTCCCTTTTTGTGAAAAAAGTGAGGGTCGCCCCTGGCATTCGCTTAGGCCACGCAGAGGTTCTGTTGACAGCCAACGCCAAATACCCCATGGATCATGTGAGTATGAAAGTGTTTAGCATTCCAAGAGGAAGCCGCGTTGCCAAGCACTTTGAGGATAAAGTCGCTCAGATTCATCATGAATTGGACACCACCATTAATGCAGTTCCATTGGGAGAGGCGTTCAGAGCACCGTCTGGTCCAGTTTTATTGGATGAGTTTCAGTTACTGAGGCCTGAGGATGCGGACAAGGTGCTTGGCCAAGTCCAATTGACCACTTGTGTGCTTGACCCTTGCCCTTCATGGCTTATTAAATCAAACGAGGGGTTGTCCGGCTGGGTCCAGGAGGTTGTAAATTCCTCCTTGAGAGAGGGAGTGGTGCCTGCCGCTTTAAAAGAGGCAGTAATTAGACCACTCCTGAAAAAGCCTAACCTGGACCTGGAGGATGTTAACAATTATAGGCCAGTGGCCAACATCCCCTTCCTGAGCAAGGTGCTTGAGCAGGTGGTTGTAGGACAGCTCCAGGCACTGTTGAATGAAACAGATTATCTAGATCCATTTCAATCGGGCTTCAGGCCTGGTTTTGGAATGGAAACTGCCTTGGTCGCCCTGTGGGATGACCTCTGCCCAGAGAGGGACAGGGGGAATGTGACCCTGTTGATTCTCCTGGAGCTCTCAACGGCTTTCGATACCATCGACCATGGTATCCTTCTGGATAGGTTGTCTGGGTTAGGAGTTGGAGGCACTGCATTACAGTGGTTCCGCTCCTACTTGGATGGCCGATTCCAGACGGTGGTGCTGGGGGATTATTGCTCTGTGCCATGGCAATTGTGCCATGGGGTTCCACAGGGCTCTATTGTATCCCCCATGCTGTTTAACATCTACATGAAACCGCTGGGGGAGGTTATCTGGAGGTGTGGGCTGAGGTGCCATCAATATGCGGATGACACCCAGCTCTGCCTCTCTTTCTCATCAAAACCAGGTGAGGCAGTGGATGTTCTGAATCAGTGCCTGGGCACAGTAATGGACTGGATGAGGGCCAATAAACTGAAACGCAATCCAGACAAGATGGAGGTACTGTTAGTGGGTGGTTCATCTGCCCGGCTAGGTGATATTCAACCTGTTCTGGAGGGGGTTGCACTCCCCCTAAAGGATCAGGTTCGTAGTTTGGGGGTGCTTTTGGATCCAGAACTGTCACTTGAGGCACAGGTGAACTCAGTGGCACGGAGCACTTTTTATCAGCTTAGGCTGGTATACCAACTGCGCCCTTATCTGGACAGAGATAGCCTTGCTACAGTTATCCATGCTCTGATAACTTCTCGTCTGGATTACTGCAATGCGTTATACGTGGGGCTGCCTTTGAAAACGGTCCGGAAACTTCAGCTGGTCCAAAATAGGGCAGCAAGATTGTTAACAGGGACTGGCCTGCGAGCTCATATTACGCCAGTACTTTTCCAGCTGCACTGGCTGCCAGTCCATTTCCGGGCCCGATTCAAAGTGCTGGTGTTAACATTCAAAGCCCTTAACAGCTTGGGGCCAGGTTATCTGAAGGATCGCCTCCTCCCATATGTGCCTGCCCGGACCTTAAGATCATCGTCAGCGGCCCTTCTCCGTGAGCCCCAGCCAAAGGAAGTGAGGCGGGTGGCTATTAGGAGGAGGGCTTTTTTTGCTGTGGCACCCCGGCTCTGGAATGAGCTCCCTAGTGAGGTTTGCCTGGCGCCTACATTGTATTCCTTTCGGCGCCAGGTGAAGACCTTTTTATTTTCCCAGGCATTTTAGCATTTTAGCTTTCTAAATTTTTATCTGTGCTGTTTTAAATCTGTATTTTAAACTCCTGTACTGCTGCTAGGTTTTATTGTGGTTGTATTGTTATATTGTGGTTTTAATGTTCTATATATTTTAAATTGTTTTATTGTGTGTTGTTTGGTTTTAATTTCTGTGAACCACCCAGAGAGCTTCGGCTATTGGGCAGTATAGAAATGAAATAAATAAATAAATAAATAATCAGGAAAACCTGTTTTGGGGGCAACTGCCTATTATAGGCCTAGCGGATAATGATTCCTTCAGCTGAGCTTTCAATAAAAATCCATTTAATTTTCAGCATTATATTAATTTCTCAGCTCTTTACCTTGATGGAGAGCAAATCCCCACGAAGCCACTCCAACCCAATTTTGAAGATGGAAACTGTGTAAGAGAATACATGAGTCTGGTACAAACAGCTGGCAAACATATGAAAGATAGGGCCCTTTTAATTAACCGTGAGGAGTATACAAACGGTTACACACTTTTTGCATTTGACCTGACACCAGACCAAGAATGCGGAGATCACTATTCTTTGATTAAAACTGGGAACCCGAGAGCAGAATTCCGTTTTGCTAAAGCCCTGGCCGCCACGGTCAACATGATTGTTTATGGTGTTTTTGACAATGTGATAGAAATAAATCACAGGAGAAATGTCCTGTTTGACTAAATGTAACATGGACAGCGTGCAGCTAACTTGTGTGCTATCTTCAAGCTCCTACGCCAGAAAGATTTTCTACGGCGTGTTTCCTTGTGACATGCTTCCCAGTGGGAGGGTACACCAAAGGACTGTGGGGTTAGTAGTCAATACCCACCCCCACAACCTACCTGGAGAACCCTGGCTGGCCATCTACTTGACAGAGGATAAAAGTGGAGAGGTTTTTTATTCCTATGGGCACCTGCCCAACCACCGCCTCTTCCCTAAAACCATCATGAATTTTTTAAGAAAAAATGCCAGGAAGACTGTGTTTCAACCCAGGCAACTCCAAACCGATGAGTCCGTGGTTTGTGGCTACCATTGTGTATTTTTCCTGCAGCAGCGTTGTAAAGGCCTAACATTTAAACAGATTCAAGAACTGTATTCTCACAATTTAGAAAGAAATGATCAAATGGTGGAACATTTTGTGAAAAACAAGAAGAACATGTCCAGGTACGCCTTAGACATGTTCCAACCTGCCCAATGCTGTAGATCATTCAGTGATTTTCATAGACACATTTCCCAATAAAGCACCCTCTATTGGGTTTTTTTAAAACAAAGAATTTATTGTCTGTATGTTTTCTAACTATTTACCCTATTCTCACAATTTAGTAGGAGTGGACGAAAGTCGCTTACCTGTTGTCGAAGGATGTTTGCGGTGGGGGGGAGGCGCTTCACTGCTCCCCCCCGCGAAGTTCTGGCCAGGGGGGAAGGCTTCCCGCCTCGCCCCGGCTGAAATTCAGGCCGGGGGGGAGGCTTCCCGCCTCGCCCGGCCGCGAATGCGAAAGTTTTTAAAAAAAAAAAACGCCCCCTGATAGGCTACGTGACGATTCACGTAGCCTATCACAGCTAGATCTGCAAAGTCAGCCGTGATAGGCTACGTCAATTGTCACGTAGCCTATCACGGGTGACTTTAAAAAAAAAAAAAAAGCGCGTACGCTAATGGCGGCCCCCATAGGGAGCCGCCATTCGCGTTCCTTATTTAGTCGCTGTAGTCTACGTAAATGTTTACGTAGACTACGGCGAAAATAAGGGCAACGCAAATAGCCTATCAGGTAGGGGTGGACGAAAGTCACTTACCTTTTCTCGCAGCTTGTTCGCGGTGGGGGGGAGCACTTCGCTGCTCCCCCCGCGAAGTTCAGGCCGGGGGGGGAGGCTTCCCGCCTCGCCCGGCCGAAATTCAGGCCGGGGGGGGAGGCTTCCAGCCTCACCAGGCCAAAATTCAGGCCGGGGAGGAGGCTTCCCGCCTTGCCCGGCCGCGAACACGAAAGTTAAAAAAAAAAAAAACCAACGTCCCCTGATAGGCAACGTGACGATTCACGTAGCCTATCACAGCTAGATCTGGAAAGTCAGCCGTGATAGGCTACATGAATCGTCACGTAGCCTATCACGGGTGACTTTAAAAAAAAAAAAAAAACGCGTACGCGAATGGCGGCCCCCATAGGGAGGCGCCATTCGCGTTCCTTATTTAGTTGCTGTAGTCTACGTAAATGTTTACGTAGACTACGGCGAAAATAAGGGCAACGCAAATAGTGTTGCCCTTATTTTCGCCGTAGTCTACGTAAACATTTACGTAGACTACAGCGACCAAATAAGGAAGGGGAATGGCGGCTCCCTATGGGGGCCGCCATTATCCATACACACTTCTTTTTTTTCTTTTTTTTAAGTCACCCGTGATAGGCTACGTGACGATTCACGTAGCCTATCATGGCTGACTTTGCAAATCTAGCCGTGATAGGCTACGTGAATCGTCACGTAGCCTATCAGGGGACGGTGTTTTTTTTTTCTTTCATTGCAATGGCGGGGGCGGCAGCCGGTCGAAAGACCGGCTGCCGCTCCCGCCCCACTCGAACACCGGACGAACCGCCAGCCGGACCCGCCGCCGGGAGGGACATTCAGGGAAGGTAAGTCCCGTCCCGGGGGGGGGCGGGGGGCGGGGGGGCGGAGGATTTCTCCCCGAAACTTGTTCGGGGGGCCGAACACGTTGGCGCTCGGCCCCCCGAAGTTTCGGGGAGAAATTCTCCGCCATCCCTACTATCAGGGGGCTTTTTTTTTTTTCTTTGATTGCAATGGCGGCGGCGGCAGCCGGTTGAAAGACCGGCTGCCGCTCCCGCCCCGCTCGAACACCCGCCGAACCGCCGGCCGGACCCGCCACCGGGAGGGACATTCGGTGAAGGTAAGTCCCGTCCCGGGGGGGGTGCGGGGGGCGGGGGGGTTCGGTGGATTTCTCCCCGAAACTTGTTCAGGGGGCCGAACACGTTGGCGCTCGGCCCCCCGAAGTTTCGGGGAGAAATTCTCCGCCATCCCTACAATTTAGAAAGAAATGATCAAATGGTGGATCATTTTGTAAAAAACAAGAACATCCCCAGGCATGCCTTAAACATGTTCCAACCTGCCCAGGCATGCCTTAGACATGTTCCAACTTGCCCAGGCATGCCTTAGACATGTTACAACTTGCCCAGGCCTGCCTTAGACATGTTACAACTTGTCCAACGCTGTAGATCACATCCTGATTTTCATAGCCACATTTCCCAATAAGGCATCCTCTACTGGGTTTAAAAGAAAAAAAGAAAAAAAATCTTATCTGTATGTTTTCTAACCATTTACCCTTAAAGTAGACAGGCACAGCACAGATTACTTTAAGTAAGTTTTTTTATAAATACTAATTTATTTTTAGTCCTGATAAAACAAAAACCACAAAAGGTTACTTCATAAGTTGAACCAGGTAGGAGCATCAGAACGCTTTTGTTTTTTAGCACTCGTAGAGGTGTGTAACAACATTGGTGTTGTGCCTTTGGGGGTCTTTAGGTAGTCCAAGGTTTCTCTATGGGTAGGATTACCCACTACAGATGCTGGGACATTTAGTTCAGCTCGAGCACTCATAAAAACATCCCATCCTTTTGGGGCATGCTTGGTTTTCAGGGTCTGTGTGATCCCCTTCACCAATTCCAGAATATTGGAACCAGGTACAGCCACCCCCTTGTACACAAAGGCTCCTTTCTCATCCCATGAAGAAACATCTCTGTTTTGCTGCATTTTGATCAATAGGAGCCTTGCATTGTTCTTATATCCAGCAGGAAGACTGTCCAGTACTTCTTGGAAGACATTGTCAGAGATTACTGACGCTTCCACAGAGGCTTGTTGTGGCTGACGTAGAAACAGGTTTAGGTTTTCTTTCTCCGCCTCCCTCTGTCTTACATGGGTTAGATATTTTTGAAGCAAAGAAGCATAACGTTTAACTTTTTCATGTTCTGTTAAGTCGCTCCTGTGGAGAATTCCCTGCATCTCAGTATCTAGTGAGCTGATTGCTGCAGTTCTGATATTTTCCTCCTTAGGAGGTGGCCCCTTTCATTTTTCCAGCTGGTGGCTAGGGACCAAATACATCTTTTCAGCATACTCCATCACTGATTGGCTAAAAACCCGGTGAGCAGGGGGACTGCAAAACTTAGTAACGGTCCAAGAAACCCATCAGATTGTCTCACCAGATGCTTCTTTCTTCTCAGAGAGACTTTCTTGTTACTCAGGCTTACGTTTCTTAAGGTTACGTTTCTTTCTTAATGTACGTACCTGTTGGGGAGATAGAGGAATGTTGCCTTTTAAAGTATTGAGTGCTATTTCTGAGATGGCCGCAATCAGATCATCAGATGCTGCACATAAAATGGCTTTCCTCTGGTGTGGTGGTGCCTTAATAAGAATTTTTAAGAGTGCCAAATTCCTCTTTACACGGTTAGACATGTTGCCTTGCAGAGGAGCTGGGCATCAAGAGATGGGCTAGCACTAAAGGCGAAGCCTTTTGTAACCAGATGGAGCTTTTTTCATGGTGTACACTACAGGCCAGTCTGGTGGAAAAAGACCTGTTCTTAACCTGTAAGTTTCTGGGGTAGATGCATTTCAATCTACCACCAGATAACCATAAGGTTTGCTTGTAGAATCTGCAAACGCCTCCATGAAGAATTGACTGTTTTGTGGGTACATTTGACGAGCTAAAATCGCAATTTGTAATTTATCCCTGGGGTTTTTGAACAGCACCATATATTTTGCATTTAGGCTGATGGTGTGGTTGCTTTTTCCCTTGCAGAAAATATTCTGCGTGATGAAAAAAATACTCAAGTTCCTGTGGTGTACATACTGAGTAAAGGCCTTTTCGACTTCACAGCTCTCAGACGTCGACAACATCAGATCGTCTATCACCAAAAAATTTACTTTATTGAGGGGTAACAAATCATTATCATCAAATTTTGCAGGCAAACCCTCCACAAACTGAATAAATGGGTATTTACATAGCAGATCTTTGTACAGAGGCTGCCAACAACCATAACACCACACAATATTTTCAGGTACAACCGAGAACACACTGTGAGCATTGTCCAGCATATTTTTGATGAAAAAGCTTTTCCCACAGTTGCTAGGCCCCGCTAGAATGGCTGAAAAGGGGTGTTGCCAGCGAGTATTCATAGTCAAAATCCATAAGGCAGTGTGTTAAACCCTTCAGTAATAACTCTTTTATCATATACCACCTTTTGAGTTTTCCTGAGAGCCTTAGTTTCCAGAGTCCAATGGCTTTTGTTCCTTACAATAACTGGCTGCTGTACGACAATCTCACAAGGCGGTCTGCACTCCCTGTCTGAGGCGTAGGCAAAAACTAAGTCTTTGAGACTGTTGAAATTAATTTTTTCACAGTTAGTGGCATTCAATGTAATGCCTTTGACCTTCAAAAAAAACTTTCCCTTCTCCTGAAAGTTCAAAACCATAAGACTTAGTACCAGCCAACACAAACTCTGTGATAAATTCATCTGCAGGGATTTCACTTGTGACGTCTCCTAAGTAATCTCTGAGAGGGGGTATACACTGCCCCTCCCTACTCACAAATATCACAGAATCTGTATCGTGATATAAACAGTGCTCTTGCAAGCCTTCTAGCAAAGTGTAGAGCTTCAGCTGAGCATATGCTGTTGTAAAGGCAGCTATGAACACATTCTTCCTACCTAGAGTTATCATGCGGTCTTCAGAATGTTTCCAGGACACACATGCTGCATCAGTGTCAATAAATTCACACATTGAAACCTCATAAGCATCAGAAAACAGAATCTGAAATAACTCATCAGGGTCTCTCACCACTTGTGTGTTAGGCAGGTTTGTCCTCTGGCCAAATTTCCCCCACAGAGAATTTAAAAATAATTTTGCAATTTGCCGTTTTGCGGGCTTCACGGCAATCTCATCAGGGCGCAATGCCACCCCTTCACTTTGGAGATAATCAGCGATATATCGCTGTTTATCTTCTGCGCTGACACACCAGTGTGCGTACCCTGAAGCCTCCTGTTTTTGGCGAAGGTGCATGTCAATGTAATCTGAAAACAAACGGGTGGTCCGCTTTTCATAATGCCAGACTTCATACATTTTCACAACCTTGTAGCCCTTTTCTACAGCTGCATTCAGCTCAACAGTGCACCATGTTCCTAGCAGAGCCCGTTCCTCATCAGAATGTTTACACGTTTCCTGCTGATGCACTGCTGCACAAGCTGCACACAGGGTAAATATGAGCTTACCGCCCACCTTGGTAGGGAGGACTGGGAAGAAAAGACCTCGGGGTGGGTAAACTTTAACCTTTTCAATCCCGAAGTAATCTGAGAGCAGTTTAAAGTTCTCATAAATTATTTTGGGGTGACCACAAGGGTATGCTTTATTCTTGCTCACATAGGGATACAGGCTTGTAAAATCATAGTAATGAATCCATAGTAATGAATCCAAATCTTCCGGTTTATAATACAGGCAGACCGCATTAGTACGCCCAAAGAGAGCGTCTCTAGGTTCTAGAGGGTCTGGAAAACGAGCACCAGCAAGAAAACTCTTGAGGCCCTCATCTGTTTTTAACATATGCCTCACTCATGTTCCCATATAGTCCTGACTTCAAACCCCATCAGTTTCAGTTCAGCAGCCCTTTTGTGTGTGGAGTTGTACAGGAATTCATATTGTACAGGAATTCATGGAGTTGTACAGGAATTCATATGTTTTACCCTGCAGGGGGTTCTTATCCTCTGGAGAATAACACACTACACACCCATGCCAAAAGCAGCCATGAAATTCAAAGGCTGTCTTCTTATTATCTATGACCACATAGCCATCTAGAAAATAAGGGCCAGCTTTGAATTCCTCACCCTTTAAGGCATACTGAATCTGAATGTTTTCTTTATGCTCTATGTAGCTCAACCACCGAATTGCAGGGGTAGAAAACCGTTTACACTGCCGGTGATAATTATCTGGTGGGGGTATGGCAATGGTGTACTCCATCAGAAACTTAAACTTATATATTGAAAAAGATGTACTAGCCAGAGTGGGGTATTGGAATGGATCTATTGCTAACCTTTTCTTCACATACTTCTTACCTTTCCAAAACGCTCTCACTGTCTGTGTCAGTTCCATGATTTCGTGTCGGTACTTGGTGCATGCAGGAAATTACTGATATGGGATAGAAAATTGTCTACATGTAAAACATCCCTATGTCTTTTAACTGAAAAAAGAGGATAAGCTAATCCTCCACGGTCCAATCGTAGTTGGACAAAATCTTGAGGAGAGATTCTCCTATTAACATCATCCAGGATTTGCTGGATCGTTGTGTATAATGTAGGGATGTACGAAAGGTACTTACCTTTCGCGAATTATGTTTATGGTTGGGGGAGAGGCGTTCTGCCCCCCCCCCCCGAATCCTGGCTGGCCAGCTGTGCTCTGCAGCAATTCTGCAGAGCCGCCGGCCGGCTCCGCCAGCAACCGGACATCCGGCCGCTGGCTAGCAGGGATGCAAATGGCGGCGGCCGTAGCCACTGCTGTTTGCGTCCCTGCAGTCAGCCATGATAGACTATGTAAATGTTTATGTAGCCTATCACGGCTGACTTTAAAAAAAAAAATGCGCGTACACAAATGGCCACGGCCACCGCCATTTGCATTCCTTATTTTGGCACGTCTTAATCTATGTAAACATTTACGTAGACTAAGACGGCGAAAATAAGGGGAATACAAATAGCGTAGCGTCTACGCTATTTGTGTCTACGCCATTTCCGTATGCGCGTTTTTTGTTTTTTAAAAAAAAGTCAGTCGGTTTTTTTAAAAAACCTAGCCATGATAGGCTATGTAAATCTTTACGTAGCCTATCACGTTTTTTTGTTTTTGTTTTAAACTGGAAATGGCAGTTGCAGCAGCCAGTCGGAAGACCGGCCACTGCCGCCGCCGAACTGCTGCCGGAGCCGCCGCCGCCACCGCCAGGAAGATCCGCCCAAGGTAAGTCTCGTCCCGGGGTGGGGGGGTGGCGGGCCATTCCGCCACTGATTTCGGGGGGCCAAATGCGCTGGCATTCGGCCTCCCCGAGATCCGTGGCGGAATTTTCGTACATCCCTAGTGCAGTCCAAGCCTGTGAGAATGATGTTACATGTTCTAAATTAACAAATCTAAATTCTTTACCTATGTGCATTGACCTGTAACGCTCATGTTCCCACTCCCACCTATGCACAAGTTCTGCATATACTTGTGGGGGTTGGTCCGCATTTGTGTTATTTGTGGGTGGGGTTTGGTCCAACCCTGAAGCATCCCTGGAAGCTTCAGAAGACTGTGAGGTATCTTGGGACGCCACCTCTGGAGGGTCACCCTCTATGCATGCTTCAGAAAATTGTGAGGCATCCTGAGAATCTGCCATTGGAGAGCAGCTTTTCTTAGGAGGCCTTTGATTTTTACAGGCAGAGAGTGTTTTTTTAGCCCTGTTTAATATTTTACTAACCCTCCTCTGCCAGTAAAATCGTATTTTGTTGAATGTGTTCTTCCTATGCCGTCTTTTCCAACACCTCCGGCGTGGTTTACCACCCCCAACTTGTATGTGTTTAAAGAATGTGTTGCCCTGTGCAGGATACTTTGTATGCATTTTAATATTCTGAAAAGAGCTTACTTCAGATACCCCATCATTATCAGCACTTAAAAACTTGCGTATGGCTGCTTCAATCTCTGTACAGCGCTTCATGAGCTCATAGCCTTCTTTCAGTCTTCTAGAAGTATGTTCAAGCCAATTAGCAAGCCCCCTCCCTGGTTTAGCGATTGCAGACTTTGGGTGCCCTTCATATCTTGATCTCTTTGCCTTTGGTCTTCTGGGGTCATGTGGTTCAACAGAGGTACTTTTCACAGTTGCAGGTTTCTGGTCTAAAACCAAAAACAAGAAGTAGGGCGCATCCTTATTAATTAGGTACAAACCTCTCTCTCTCTCTCACACACACACACACACACACACACACAGTCAATACCTTACCCTTGCCTGCTGGCAGTCCGGTAGCCTTTGGTTTTTTTAAAAGGCCCTCTAACAATGACATGTTCATTGTCTTGGCCTTTGGACCTGTGGCTTCTTGTGGTTCTGCAGAGGCACTTTTCACAGTTGCAGGTTTCTGGTCTAAAGCCAAAAAATGAGAAGGGGTAGGGCACATCCTTATTAATTAGGTACAAATGTCTCCCCCTCTCTCACACACACACACAGTCAATGCCTTACCCTTGCCTGCTGGTGGTCCAGTAGCCTTTGGTTTTTTAAAAGGAGCTCTGACAGGTGTCATGTTTACTGCAAAAAGCAATAACCACTTTAGTAGATTCCTACTTTCAATATGACCCCCCCAATCCCTTACCAAGGTTAACTTTTTACCTATTTTATCATCAGAAGGTGGTGAGTCTATGTGCTTGGTTTTTCTTGTGGCCTTCTCTGGGGGGTTAATCACAGCAGCCTCCTGAACATTGGTTGGGGTTTCTAAAAAAGAAAACACACACATACTGCTTTCAGCTTTACAGGAAACCTTAAAAACCACATGACAATTATTAGAACAATTCTGTTTTATCTGCGCTACCAGATGCTGGTGTGAGTGCTGCCCTGGGCCTTTTCTTGCTAAAAGGATGGCTGGCCATAAAGTCTACTGTAAAAAAAAATATATAAAAAAATAAAACATTATACACATAGCCAGTACTTTAAGAAACAGCATGTTGTTGTTGTTGTTGTTGTTGTTGTTTTTACATTAAAAATAACCCCACCCCAAAAGCCTTACCCAGTTCTTTATCATTTGACTTAATTTTGGTGCATCTCTGTCAGGTGTGTGATTTCATGAGACAGTAAATAAGGAGAAGGTGCTAGTTTGATCACTCAAAGGCATGTAGAGTCTTGCCTCAAGCTTTTGCTCCGCCCCCCGCCCCCACACTACGTATGGTGTGAGAGCCTTTTGACCATTTCTAGCAGACCCCTTGAGAAGAATGGAGGGGGAAATGGCTATGCTAGTTCATGCTTATTTAAGCACAGCTTGTGGACAAATACCCCATAAAATAGCAAAATGCAAAACGTTCTTAATTTTGCAAAAAAACACTTTCTACAATTCAAGACGATATTGAACAGCAGTTAAACCCCCTCATCCTTGATCTCCAAATTCATAGTCTGGCTGTTCAACACTTTTACTGTGGTGATGCAGTCTGAGTTTGCTGATGGAAAAATCAACTGGGGGCGGATTTTAACCATTTTTCTGTTTGGAGGTATAATTGTACAGAAGCTACAGACACACGATGGGGCTCTAACAAGACAGAATATAGAAGAACTTGCTAATTTTATCACTTTTACCTATATCATAAACACCAAAGCAAATTGGATCATGGATCATGATGGATGGGTAAGTTTGAAACACCCCACCACACTAAGATCCATATCCCTCGCTACAGATGTGTATTCTTTTAATATTTATTATGGGGGGGGATATTACGGTTGGGTATGGGTTCTAAGATGATAAAGAAGCTATACTTCTCTTGTATTAAAAACAAGACCCCACCATAATGTTTTACCTTCCATAAAAAATAGGGCATGATAAAGCTACTGTTTTCTATTTATTGCAGGAAAAAGGATTTATAAGGACGTATGAAGATAGAAATGCCTAGATTCCTACACATTCCTACCATGTGAAGACAAAAATCAAAGCTGCTTGAATGCACTATTTTTCCCTAAAATGGCTGTTGTTCTATGCATAGAGATTGCAGCAACAGCTCTGAATGAAAATATAAATTTTGAAAGTATAAAAATAATAATTTAAAAAATGGTTAACCTCTAACCTGTCAGACCTATTTGTGATCCTGCATCGCCACCTACTGGTGCTCCCTGGTCATGCAGATTCATTTTTACCAATAGCAGCAGGTGGTTCCCCCCCCCCCCCACAAACCCCTTAAAACATACAAATTAACTAGAAAATACATGTCTTCTTGATAGACCTGTGACATCAAGACTGCTTTTGGGGATTGTTCTATGGATAAGAAGAAAAAAAAAGATAGACCAGTTTTAGAGAAAGAGCCTTTTTTTTTTTTTTTTTACAATATAACAATCCCAGAAAGGGACGGACGGACGGACGGACGGACGGACGGAGATAGATGATAGATAGATAGATAGATAGATAGATAGATAGATAGATAGATAGATAATGAACTTGCCTGCAGGCATACTGCGCCTCTTTTAGAATACTGAAGGGTGTTTTAGTTTTTCTGCGGGGGTAAATTGGGAAAAGAAGCATAAACTGTATTGCATTTTATTTTAGTTTATTTGCACCCATCTACATTAGTTGGCAGAAGGAAAAAGAGTTAAGGTATACTCACATGTAGGTAGGCTTCCAGGTCCTTCCCTTCAGGCTTGGAGGGTGTAAAGACACAGAGAAGTGCGGGCTCTTTCTATCAGCGCTAGTCCTATTGTGTGAATTCTGGTACTGTGATTGGATAAAGTTAAGGATCCCTCCGCCCCTAAGGTTGGCCTCCAACCCATCACTAAAAGTTAGTACCACCCTACTCAAAAACACGTAATGGGGTTTCAGGTCCCCTGTAATCTACGCCCCCCCCATCTAGAGACATGCAGCATGAGACATTTCGGGGCCCACCCCCTCTACCCTGTAATGGAAACTAGTGATAGAAGTTGATTCTTTCAAAAACGATTCTGACAAAAATAAAATGATGATGATGGAATAGTTTTCCCCTACATATAAATGCACAAAGTCGGGGGTATCCCCTACCATCCCATCATGTTTATTTTAAAAAAATGGATACCTATGTATCCATCATTTTAAAGACATTTATTGAGATTTTTTTTTCCTGTCCAATATCAGATGTTTACATTAATGCTTTTTTTACCAAGCTGCTAACAGCAAATGTGAGAGGACTAGACCATCGCCCCCCCCCCTTCTGAAGGGCAGACCATGTAGGATTTTTACAAAATCTAAGTGGCACTTAAGGAATATTTTACTTTTTTTTTTTTTAAGACTCTTGAAGGTTTTACCTGCAGCCCTTGTGTTCTCTATGTTTAATGATTCTTTCAAAAACGATTCTGACAAAAATAAAATAATAATAATAATTTAAAAAGAAAAGAAAAGAAAAGGAGGGAATAGTTTTCCCCTACATATAAATGTGTAAAGATTAGATTAGAACACTGGTTGTTTTCCCAACACTGAAATTTAGAAACACCCTACTCAAAAAACATGTAATGTGGTTTCAGGACCCATGTAATCTACCCCTCATCTGGATACATGTGGCATGAGCCTTTCGGAACCAGCCCTCTGCCCTGTATTGGAAGCTAGTGATAAAAAGCGGATTCCTAAAATTTAGTTTAGCAACACCCTGCCCAAAGCACGTAATGCGGTTTCAGGGCCCATGTAATCTACCCCCATCTGGAGACATGTGGCATGAGCCTTTTCAGGACTAGCCCTCTGACCTGTATTGGAAGCTAGTGATAAAAAGTGGATTCCTAAAATTTAGCAACACCCTACCCAAAACACGTAATGAGGTTTCAGGACCCATCTCAAAAATGGAAATTAATGCTACAAAGTCATTTACAGGGATGAGCATAGTTTTTGGGAAACCTAGCAGCATTTTTAAATGTGTCTAGGGTGATGGGTCAATTGCAGGTAGGCTTATAGTAGGTTTTAAACATAAGACACAAGTGCTCTGCAGAAAGAACATAAAACTTTCTAACAACAGAGGGGAACACTGTGGTTGGATCCTGATATTCTGCGGACTCCTTTGCTTGATCTGTGTCTTCTTCATCTCAAAAGTCACTTTACAGGGGTGATCATAGATTTGGGGGGGGGGCTAGCTAGGGTATTTTTTAGAAAATCTAAGTGGCGCTTAAGGAATGTTTTACTTTTTAAAAACTCTTGAAGGTTTTACTTGCAGCCCTTGTGATTTCTATGTTTAATGATTCTTTCAAAAACGATTCTGACAAAACAAAACAAAAAAATTCAGCAGTTTTCAAATGTGCCATTTTATTCAGAGTTTTGCTTTACAGATGTAAGAAAATATTTATAGGAACTGTTTCTAATCACTTTCATTACAGGAATTAAAATACATGGTCGGTATTTTTCAGGGTTTTATCCAGTAGTTTCAGGGCTTTGTGTGAACGACCAATTTTAGTCACCAAAATTAAAACTTTATCGACACGCTCTTGTATTAGCACGAGACAATTTAAACTATATCCGATTAGAGTAATAATATACAGTATACTTTTAAAACATATTTTCCCACATACAATTCTCAGCTTTCTAGAGATGACACTCTTTGGCCAAGATAAGGATTCATGTGAGGATTGTCCTGGTGCTTGGATTATACATCCAATACAGGTATCATGTAGATATTCAATTAAGCAGTGCTTCAGAATTCCAAAAACAGTGGTTCTAACAATGCATTGCATTGCTCTGCGGCGCTTTCTGGGTGAGCTGAAGCTTGTTTCATCCGCTTCCAGGCCTAGAATACTTTTCAGGATGACATGGCCTGGCTGCTCCATTGACGGATCAGTACAACCCTAAAAAGAAATTAAGAAAATACTTTTGGTGTCTCCTAAACACACACAGCATGTCTTTAATATCGATGCTACAAATAATCACACATACCCGTATTTGAAAGTTTCCTGATGAGGCCATCTTCAATAATGCCACCGGCAATGGCCCCTCTGCTTTAATTTCAACAGTTTTTCCAAGGCCTCCTGCACCAACATTATTCACACAGGGGTCCTGGAAAATGGAACAATCTATTATGAAGCTGTATCCTGCCTGTAACCCTTTTGCAAACTTCAGAAACCACCACAAAATATCCCCTCCAACCATCCATCCATACACATAGATAGAAACATTGAAATCTTACCTGTGCTACAAAGTTCTCTAGTGAAATGGCCTCCAACATGTTCTGCCACATTTGGGAAACCTCGGCCTCCTCCTCATGTAGAGGTTTAGGTGGTGGAAAAGCAGAGTCATCAGAACTGGTACTAATATACCATTTTCGGGGGTCACATTCTGCAGCCAGTGGAGGAATAGCAGATGGCCTCGGAGGGGTGCTTGGCCGCACCATGTTCTCTGTGCAGAAAACGTGTCTGGGCATGAGAAAAGGCTGTCTTTCTGGGGGCAAGGCTGTCCCTATTGGTCAATGGGGTTGTGGGGCGTGACCTTTCAGGGCTAGGCTCTAAGACCTCTTCCTATTGGGCTGCGGTGGTGCGGCGAGTTCGTAGAGGGGTCACATGACCCCGCAGGACCAATCCTGGCGCAGCTTGGAAAAGGCCCCACGGCCATCTCCACGCCCGTACCCACTAGGGCTCTAAAACCAATTCCTATTGGTCCATAGCTGCATGATGAGTTCGTAGAGGGGTCACATGACTCTGCAGGACCAATCCGGGCACGGCTTGGAAAAGGCACCTCGGGCCATTTCCGCACCTGTGCCCCCTAGGGCTCTAAAACCAATTCCTATGGGTCCACGGTGGCATGGTGAGTTCGTAGAGGGGTCACATGTCCCCCATCAGGTGACCCTGAAGGTCATATGACCGGCTCAGCTGATCGCATATGCGGGGCTTCCGGCTAGGGTGGGACTTCCCATCTCAATGGGGAGCAGCGCAACTGTCACCTTCAAAAATGGGGCATGGTTTAGAGTTTGATGCAAACCCCCCTCCTTTACTACTTTGGTTTATTACACTGCAATCTTACACCCACTGTCCTTGGTTTAAATCCCAGTGAACTTATTTCTGAGTAGACATAAGAACAGAAGAAGAGCCATGCTGGATCAGACCAAGGATCCACCTAGTCCAGCATTCTGTTCATGGAGTGGCCAACTAGCTGTCGACCAGGAACCCACAAGCAGGACACGAGTGCAACATCACCCTCCCGCCCATGTTTCCCAGCAACTGGTGTACATAGCCATACTATCTCTGATACTAGAGGTAGATATAGCCATCAAGCCGAGTAGCCATTGATAGCCTTCTCCTCCAGGAATTTGTCTAACCCCCTTTTAAAGCCTCCAAATTAGTTGCCATCACTACATCGTGATGTAACGAATTCCATAGTTCAGCTATGCACTGTGTGAAGAAGTCCTTCCTTTTATCTGTCCTGAATCTCCCACCAATCAGTTTCACAGGATGACCCCAAGTTCTAGTATTATGAGAGAAGGAGAAAGAATGTTTCCCTGTCCACATTCTCCACCCCATGCATAATTTTGTAGACCTCTTACATGTCTCCCCTTACCCTCTTTTTTTCCATGTTAAACAATCCCAGCTGTTGTAACCTTACCTCATAGGGGAGATGCTCCAACCCCTTGATAATTTTAGGTACCCTTTTCTGCAATTTTCCAGCTCTTTTAGGTATGATGACTAGAACTGTACACAGTATTCTAAGGCTGCACCAATTTGTCTAAGGGCAGTATGATATTGGCAGTTTTCGTCTCAATTCCTTTTCTAATTATGCCTAACTTGGAGTTTGCCTTTTTTTACAGTGGCCGCACACTGGACTGACATTTTCATCTAGCTGTCCACCACAACCCAAAGATCTCTTTCCTGGTCAGTCACCACTACCTCAGATCCCATCAGGTTAGACATGAAGGTGGGATTTTTTGCCCCAACGTACATCACTTTACACTTGCTTACAATGAAGTGAATTTGCCATTTAGATGCCCATTCTCCCAGTTTTGAGGGATACTTTTGGAGCTCCTCACAATTCCTTTTTGCTTTAACCACCCTAAATAATTTAGTGTCATCAGCAAATGTAGCCACTTCACTGCTCACTCCTAATTCCAGATCATTTACAAACAAGCTGAAAAGCACTGGTCCCAATACAGATCTCTGTGGGACCCCACTATTTACTTCCCTCCATTGGGAGAATTTACCATTTATTCCTACTCTCTGCTTTCTGTCCTTTAACCAGTTAGTGATCCAGTGCAATCCTATATGCTGATGTATATAGGATTGCACTGTTAGTGTGCTACATTTCTGTGTCTGACATATAGTATTGAAAAGTTGAAAGAATCCTGAAAAAGCTTACTTCACTGAATACATTTTTTATGCCAACATGCTTCCTCCCGGGAGATCAGGGTGGTGTACTTTGTCCTCTCCACCCATGTATGTCACAACAACTCAGTAGAGTAGGTTAGGCTGAGAGATGGCGAATGGGCCAAGGCTTTTGGCTGAATAGGGATTTGAACCTATGTCTCCTTAGTCCAGGACTGACACTCCAGCCATTACAATATACAGCTGCTAGGTTATATTGTTGTTGTTCAGTTGTTAAGTCGTGTCCGACTCTTTGTGACCCCATGGACCATAGCACGCCAGGCCTTCCTGTCCTGCGCTCTCTCCCGGAGTGTGCTCAAATTCATATTCATTGCATCGGTAATGCTATCTAGCCATCTCATCCTCTGCCGTCCCCTTCTCCTTTTGCCTTCCATCTTTCCCACCATCAAGGTCTTTTCCAGTGACTTTTCTCTTCGCATTAGGTGGCCAAAATATTTGAGCTTCAGTTTCAGCATCTGTCCTTCCAATGAGCAGTCAGGGTTGATTTCCTTTAGGATGGACTGATTTGACCTCCTTGCAGTCCAAGAGACTTGTAAGAGTCTTCTCCAGCATCACAGTTCGAAGGCATCAATTCTTTGGCGCTCAGCCTTCCTTATAGTCTAGCTCTCACAGCCATACGTTGCTACTGGGAAAACCATAGCTTTGATTATACGAACCTTTGTTGGCAAGGTGATGTCTCTGCTTCTTACTATGCTGTCTAGGTTTGCCATAGCTTTCCTCCCAAGGAGCAAGTGTCTTTTAATTTCATGGCTACAGTCACCGTCTTGGGACACCATCTGTCCCAAGAAAATAAAATCTGTCACTGCTTCCATTTCTTCCCCTTCTATATGCCAGGAAGTGATGGGGCCAGATGCCATGCTCTTAGTTTTTTTAATGTTGAGTTTCAAACCAGCTTTTGCACTCTCCACTTTCACCCTCAACAAGAGGCTCTTTAGATCCTCTTCGCTTTCTGCTATTAGGGTGGTATCATCTGCATATCTGAGGTTGTTGATAATTCTCCCGGCAATCTTAATTCTGACCTGTGATTCATCCAACCCTGCATTTCTCATGATGTACTCTGCATATAAGTTAAATAAGCAGGGCGACAATATACAGCCTTGTCATACTCCTTTCCCAATTTTGAACCAATCGGTTGTTCCATGTCTGGTTCTTACTGTTGCTTCTTGACCCTCGTACAGGTTTTTCAGGAGACAGGTAAGGTGGTCTGGTACTCCCATCTCTTTCAGAATTTGCCACAGTTTGTTGTGATCCACACAATCAAAGGATTTAGTGTAGTCAATGAAGCAGAAATAGACATTTTTCTGGAATTCTCTTGCTTTCTCCATGATCCAACGAATGTTGGCGATTTGATCTCTAGTTCCTCTGCCTCTTCGAAACCCAGCTTGTACTTCCAGTAGTTCTCAGTTCACATACTGCTAAAGCCTAGCTTGTAGGATTTTGAGCATAACCTTGCTGGCATGTGAAAGAGCACAATTGTACGGTAGTTTGAACACTCTTTGGCATTGCCCTTCTTTGGAACTGGAATATAAACTGACCTTTTCCAGTCTTGTGGCCACTGCTGAGTGTTCCAAATTTGTTGGCATATTGAGTGCCGCACTTTAACAGCATCATCTTTTAGGATTTTAAATAGCTCAGCTGGAATACTGTAATCTTCGCTAGCTTTGTTATTAAGACCCATTTCACTTCACTCTCTAGGATGTCCGGCTCAAGTTCAGTGACCGCACTATCATGGCTATCAGGGACATTCAGATCTTTCCTGTATAGTTCTTCTGTGTATTCTTTCCACCTTTTCTTAATCTCATCTGCATCTGTTAGGTCCCTGCCTTCTTTGCCCTTTATCATGCCCGTCTTTGCACAAAACGTTCCCTTGAGATCTCCAATTTTCTTGAAGAGATCTCTAGTCTTTCCCATTCTGTTGTTTTCCTCGATTTCTTTGCATTGTTCATTTAAGAAGGCCTTCTTGTCTCTCCTTGCTATTCTCTGGAACTCTGCATTCAGTTGGATATATCTTCCCCTTTCTCCCTTGCTTTTCGCTTCCCTTCTTTCCTCAGCTACTTGTAAAGCCTCATCAGACAGCCACTTTGCTTTCTTGCATTTCTTTTTCTTTGGGATGGATTTCGTTGCTGCCTCCTGAACAATGTTACGGACCTCCATCCATAGTTCCTCAGGCACTCTGTCTATCACCGATATAATCACAATAAAGAATCCTCATGATTCTCAAAGCCTCCCCGCTTCAGTCAATCCAGAAATATCACTTACTTTCCATGAGATCAAAGTCCCAAGACAAACCAGAAGCCAAGTGCAAACTGAAAACCAAACTGGAATACCTCCTCTGAGGCGATCCACTGCAAACATCACTTGATTGGTTGCTGCTGAAAAACTCCTCTGCCCTGGTAATCCATGCACAGGAAGATCTCCTTCCCTGAACTCCTTTCTTCCATTCAGTTATGTACAGTTATTGGCACATCAGGGCCCTTCTTTCTGAGCATGCCACTGATGCTGGCATCCTAATGCTGCCTTGAATTGGATTAGTGCTCCAGGTCCATGAACCCTGATATGGATCACACAACTATCAGCAAAGGACTTTCGAGACAGTAATTATGGACAATGGGGATGTTGGACCATCAGTAAAGCTTTTTTTGTTCACAGCACAGGGAAAAATCCTGCCACAGTCTCCACCTCTGAGGATGAAGATGCTGAGTAGAATGGCTTATTTTTCAGTATTGAGACATCTCTTTCTTGCAGCTACAGCCAGGCCCCAACAGATGGCGCTGCACACATCACCGATATCTAGAAGAAAGAAAATACAACTGATGATTGCTACAACATCAAGTTCAATTAGGCACTTAATGATCTGGATTTCAAGTTGTGATAACAAATTAGAGAAACAGAAAGGGACTATGCACTGCCATATATATATTTTATATATATACCTACATACACACACACACAGAGAGAGAGAGAGAGAGAGAGAGAGAGAGAGAGAGAGACAGACAGGGAGGGAGGGAGGGAGGGAGGGAGGGAGGGGAGATGACTGTGTGTGGCAAGGATACATGGAGGGAAAGTTTTAACAGGGAATCTTTATAGCAAAAACTGGAGCAGCCCTTTGCACTCCACTGGGTAAACAGGCTAGCTAGGGTTACATGTCCATTTTAGCATACTACAGTTGTCTTTCATATGCTCCCATATGAAACCCTAGATTGAAAATGGAATCATAATTGTAGGGCTGAGGGCTAATTCAAAGGCAGTCGCTGATATGGCACTCTCTCTCTCTCTCTCTCTCTCTCTCTCCCTTGTTTTCGCTCTCGCTCTCACACACACACACACACACAGCCTCATACTTCATATACCTGGGGGACTAAAAGCAACCCTGTGTCAAAACTAAGCCACACACATCATGGCTCTCCCCTGACCAGATGATGGTCAGGCAAAAAGACTTAAGGTGGCTTAGGATTCCCATCATACATGGAGCCTGACCCTGGGGCTGTTCACACAACCTGCTAACCCACACTCTGTGGTTGAGAATGGGTTGCTGTTGAACCGTGGGTTGTTTGTTGAACTGTGGGTTAGCATGTTGTCTGAACCCAGGACATTTTCCGCAGGGTAGCTTGTTGACCATGTAGTGTGGTTTGTTAACCACCCTGAACAACCCAACAACAAACCATGGGTTCTCAAGGTGGCTTGTTCGAGAAAAATAACCCATACTGCATGGTTAACAAGCCACCCTGCAGAAAATATCCTGGGTTCAGACAACACACTAATTCATGGTTTAGCAAACAACTCACAGTTCAACAACAACCCACACTCAACCACTAGTGTGGGTTAGCATACTGTGTAAACTTAGACCCTGTCTTGTTAATTCACTTCACAGCCTTCAAGTTTTTCTGGATCTGATGCTGTGCAAGGAAGGCCAAGACTGGGTGGTGGCCAGAGGGACTTTCCAACAAATCCAATTAATAAAAAGGTTGCAGTCCTTTCGATCTGACAAGGACTTGGCAATCATCCTTCCTCCATTTATCATGTCAGGCAATGTGCTCTATTTGGGATTGCCTTGAAGAGCTTCAGCTGGTACAGAATGTGGTAGCTCATCTCCCAAGCGGGATGCACTGCCATGAGCATGGTGCACCAGTTCTGCCATGACTTTATAGTAGGGATGTCAGAGAATTCTGCCACGGATCTCAGTGAGGCCGAATGCCAGTGCATTTGGCCCCCTGAAATCTGTGGTGGAACGGCCTGCCACCCCCCTGCCCCCCCGCGGATACCCCCCCAGGATGATACTTACCTGGGGTGGATGTTCCGGGCGGCGGTGGCTCTGGCGGCGGCTGCGGCGGCGGCTTCAGTGGCTGGTCTTCCGACTGGCTGCCGCCACCGCCGCCATTTGCAATCTGGTCGTTTGGGGTTGTTGTTTTTCTTACAGAGATGTGATAGGCTACGTAAAGACTTACATAGCCTATCAGATCCCGTTTTTTAAAAAAAAATGGCGTACTCAAATGGCGGCAGCTACAGCCGCCACCATTTGCGTTCCTTATTTTTTGCCGTCTTAGTCTACATAAACATTTATGTAGACTATTACGGCGAATCAAAAAGGGACGCAAATAGCGCCCACTACGCTATTTGCGTTCCCCTTTATTTTCGCTGTAATAGTCTGCATAAATATTTACGTAGACTAAGACAGCGAAAAATAAGGAATGCAAATGGCAGCGGCCGTATCCGCCGCCATTTGCATATGCCTTTTTTTTTTTTTTTTACCCAGCAGCCACCGCAGCCAGAAATCTGGCTGCAGACGGCCCTGGCCTGGCCGGCTGCTCCGCGGAGCAGCCGCAGAGCAGAGCTGGCCGTCAAGGATTCCAGGGGGGAGGACCGGATCACCTCCCCCCCCGTCGAGGATTCCGGGGGGAGGGACAGAACGCCTCCCCCCCACACCATGAACAGAATCCGCAAAAAGGTACATCACTTTCGTACATCCCTACGTTATTGGCACACTGTTCTCTTCTAGGCACAATTCAAGGTTTTAATAATTTAAGCCCAGCACACTTTCTTAGACTTCTAAGGCTTAAAGACTATCTCTTCCCACAAGTTCCATTAAGATCTCCAGATGTTCCAGAGGAGTCCCTGTAATGACAGTCTTTGTGTATAAGGCTCAAGCAGCAAGAGCAAAAGGAGAGGCATGCCTGGTGGTGAAAGACTTCCAGTTATGGAGCTCCTTCCATCTGGAGATTTTGCAGAGATTTTGCCATTATTTGAGAAGGGACGTAAATGGCATCTGCTATGCCGGACACCATTTGCTTCTGCAGACCGGCAGCGGACGGCAGCGGATGGACCGGACTCAGCTGGTGGCAAGTAGTATCCGTTCCGGGGAAACTTCACGGGGTGTAGGGGGTGAGTGGTCCATTCTGCCACAGACTCCAAGGGGCCGGATTCTTTAGAATACAGCCTCATTGGAGTCCATGGCAGAATTCTCTAACATCCCTATCTCCTGCTACCTCTTCACTCTCCCTGACCAGTTTGGTTATGCAGGATCTAGGCACCCCTTACCAATGCTCATTACATACCTCTGGAGGAGGCGTTCCACTCCCTGTATTGAGAGAGTGCATGCTGGTGCAGCCTTTGATGCTGTTGGGAATGGTTTCTCCAGGACATCCTCCAGGAAATTGGCCAACTTGCCTCATAGCCTCCTGCAAATCAGCCATCTCACCTGCTGTGATTTGCGCATGCAGACGCAGTACACAAAATGAAATATTAGCCAAGTCCACCCCAGAGAGCTCGCACAGTCTAATTCTAGATGAGTGCAGCCGCGTCACATCATACTAGAAAGAGAGAGGCAATCAGAGAGGAGTATGGAGATCATTATAATGGGGCAGAGCAATGCCCAGAATGCACTTTTACTAGCACTGCCTCTGCTTCCAGATGTGTTGGACCCCAACCCCCATAATTCCCCACCAGCATGAAGGCTAACTTAGTAAGTACTAGACTAGGGTACTACTAGGCCTTTTTTATCTGTTCTCTACCAAAAAAGGGGGCAAAGATGTGTGAAGCTTCCCTGTTACTCAGGAAGAAGCTCCATCTATCCATGTCAGATTCATTTCCTGCTGCTGGGTTTTCTGAAGGCCAGGCCATTAGCATACAGGACATGAAGGTGAGAGGCAAACCCTTACCTCACGAAGTTTAGGGAAAACTTTAACCTTTGGGTCACCAGTGAATCCAAAATTGGCTATTAAATAAGATTCCCCCCACCCCCTCTCAGAAGGTACATTTTACCACACTTTCAACCAGGCATGTGTGCACATGACTGCAGCCTTAATTATGTTTTAAACTTTAAAATTTAGAGTGATGCAATTTATTCTGTTTGGTTGGTGGGAGGGGCATTATTTGTCAACATAGATGGATGAGGTGGTCAGTATATCTAAATCAATGAGGACTTGATAGGATGAAAAGGGGGGGGGACCCTAACTTACTATTAAAGTGTTATTTTAAAAAAAAAAATCCCAAAGCTAATACCATTTCAGTGCATCTTTAATGCAATATCAGCTTTACCTTTGAGTTATTAGCATCCTGGAGGAAGAGCTATAAGAAAACCTTTCAGTTAAACACTGACATCACAGCTAGGACAGCAGTTACAATTAAATGCAAACCTAATTTAAAAGAGAGGGCATTAAATTGAATTACAACAGAAACTCTTGTTATATATTTTAGTCCCACAACCTGATTCCAGTGCTAGACACTCCTAACAGGTTTGTGTGTACCTCAATGTCAAGGAGAAAAATGCAGTCCAACTTCTCCTGTCATCCACAGTGTCTTTACCATCCAAACCCTGCCTCTTTTTCAAAAACAGGTCACTTTCACCAAAGGCACCACATATCGTATTTTTCCTGTCAGCGTGGCAGGATAATTTCAATCTGCCTTGTGCACATAGGATGTTGTGCTAGCAGAAACAAGTTTCCAAACTATGTTTCCAAATGATCTCCAAAAGGAGAATCCAACTAAAGTGATGTTTGCACAAACGTAGTTGCAGAAGTGGTTGTCCAACTCATCGCGCAACTGGTTGTGTGACTCATTGTGCAACTGGTTGCACAAGCATAATGCCCATCTCTTTTTTTCTCTCTCTTTTTTTAACCTCACCCCAGTAAGGGGTGAATTTTGGCATGAAAACAGGAGAGGGAAAGCTTAAATCCCCCCCCCCCATCACCATTGTCCTGAATTGGGACTGAGTGCACTTACCCAGAGGTAAGTCAATCATGCAGACATGCATAGCTGTGCTAACTCAGCTCACAAGGGGATAAGGCCGGTTGCTGTCAAATGATGCACCAAGCTGGAGGAGGAGGGGCAGAGGGAGGCTTATTTTAAAATAAGCAGCCAAGGAGGCTTATTTTTAAGTGTTAGGGAAAATAAATAAAACCCTCAGCCAACTCATCCTAAAAAGTAAGGTAACCTCCTCCCCCCCAAAGATATGGCAGGCATATATATGTCAATACAGGTGCTTTGCAAGACAAGAAACGGCATGGGGGGGGGGAGATCTCATCACAGCAGGAGTATAGATGACATGTGCCACAAATGCCCCTGGGCTACATGCTGGGAGCGGGCAGGAGGACAAAAGGGGGAACAAACCATGGCAAGCTAGTGAGAACCTGATCATCTGTTAGCAGCAGTGTGGCTTAGTGAGCACTGAACCAGCCACCATGGCTTGTTTTCAGTGTGGCTTAACAAGATATTTGAACCGACCCAATGACTTGTATCTGCCATGGAACCATTGCGCATTGCAGAAGTTTCTGGGGTGAGTTCCATGGAACATCCTTGGGTGACACAGGGCATTAGCCAGGTGTGTTGTGCCTAGGGATGGACGGACTGTCCCTCACCTGACTTTGTCAAGCATTTGCTGAACCGCTGCTGCCACCCACCCCTTCTCATGTGGTGTGCTCAGCGAGCACCCAACAAGCCCACGGGCCTGTCCACCCTCATTGCGAGCCACCATTTTGCACAACAAGGGCAGCTCAGGCACTTCCGGGAAGGGAATGTTGCAGAAATGGTGGCTGTAAAGGGGCCATTTATGCAACAATACAGGCATGGATGCTCCATTTCCACAACATTCCCTTCCCAGAAGAGCCTGAGCTGCCACTGTTGTGCAAAATGGCAGCTCACAATGAGGGTGGGTAACTGCCGGGCACTCACCGAGCCCTGGGGCGCTTGCCAAGTGAGTCCATGAGCGACCCACTGCTCAGCAAGTGGGGTCCAGGGGGCAAGGGAGTCCATTGGACTCCACCACCACCACCCTGTGGACACTCGCAACATCCCTAGTTGGCCCATTCAGTTGCTCCATGTGAACTAAGAATGCATCCCAGACTCAGCCAACACTCTCCTCTGGTTGAGCATTGCAAGGGAAGATGGGTATGAACAGGCAAACTGCCTTTCAGGGAAGTTTGGGCACCATTATCTACCTTTTCATTGAAGAACCCCCAATAAGCTTACAGGAAACACCAAGATTGCTCAGAACTCAGTTTGAAAACCTCTGATCACATAGCAATATTGCCAAACCTCAGGATCATATCAGTTTTATTCATGTATTGTATGCCTATTAATATATACTCCTGCTGACCCTCATGATTAATTGTCTCTTCTGAAAGAAAGAAAGAAAGAAAGAAAGAAAGAAAGAAAGAAAGAAAGAAACCACCTCAAAAGGGTATTGGACTAGGTTCCCCATTGAGGAGCTATTTGGGGAACACAGTCTGTAAATGAACAATATGTTTGGATTTTATTTCAAGCTACAGTGGACTGATACATGCTGTGTAATTTAATATTTATTTATTATTAATACTTATATGCCACTTAATACAATAAAATATCTTAAATGCTTTACATGTAACGCTATTAAAAATCAATGTTGAAAATACGCAATTACAAAGCAAGGACAGCTACGCTAACAATAAAAAAGCAACACAAAAAGACAGTAAATGGAGCAGCAGCATGATTAATTATGACTAATTACATGGATCACTGCCTTGTTGTGGCGAAGGGGCTTGCGTAACTCAGTGAAGCCATAAGCTATGCCGTGCAGGGCCACCCAAGACGGACAGGTCATGGCAGAGAGTTCTGACAAAATGTGGTCCACTGGAGAAGGAAATGGCAACCCACTCCAGTATTCTTGCCAAGAAAACCCCATGGAACGTATCACATGGCTAAAAGATATGACGCCGGAAGATGAGCCCCTCAGGTCGGAAGGTGTCCAATATGCTACTGGGGAAGAGCAGAGGGTATTTCCAAGTAGCGCCAGAAAGAGTGAAGCGGCTGGGCCAAAGCCGAAAGGACACTCAGCTGTGGATGTGTCTGGCGGTGAAAAGAAAATCCGATGCTGTAAAGAACAATATTGTTTAGGAACCTGGAATGTCAGATCAATGAATCAAGGTAAGCTGGAGGTGGTCAAACATGAGATGGCAAGATTGAACATCGACATCTTGGGAATCAGCGAACTAAAATGGACAGGCATGGGCGAATTTAATTCAGGTGACCATCATATCTACTATTGTGGGCAAGAATCCCTTAGAAGAAATGGAGTAGCACTCATAGTCAACAAAAGGGTGGGAAAAGCAGTACTGGGGTACAATCTTAAAAATGATAGAATGATCTCAGTACGAATCCAAGGCAAACCATTCAACATCACAGTAATTCAAGTCTATGCCCCAACCACTGAGGCCGAAGAAGCTGAGGTTGATCGGTTCTATGAAGACCTACAACACCTTCTAGAACTAACACCAAAAAAAGATGTCCTCTTCATCATAGGGGATTGGAATGCTAAAGTAGGAAGTCAAGAAATCACCGGGATAAAAGGCAGGCATGGCCTTGGTGTACAAAATGAAGCAGGACAAAAGCTAATAGAGTTTTGCCAAGAGAACATGCTGATCATAGCAAACACTCTTTTCCAACAGCACAAGAGGCGACTCTACACATGGACGTCACCAGATGGTCAATATCGAAATCAGATTGATTATGTCCTTTGCAGCCAAAGATGGAGAAGCTCCATACAGTCAGTCAAAACAAGACCTGGAGCTGACTGTGGCTCAGATCATGAGCTGCTTCTTGCAAAATTTCGGCTTAAATTGAAGAACGTCGGGAAAACCACTAAACCGTTCAGGTATGACCTAAATCATATCCCTGATGAATATACAGTGGAGGTGAGGAATAGATTTCAGGGATTAGACCTGATAGACAGAGTGCCTGAGGAACTATGGACGGAGGTCCGTAACATTGTTCAGGAGGCAGCAACGAAATCCGTCCAAAAGAAAAAGAAATGCAAGAAAGTCAAGTGGCTGTCTGATGAGGCTTTACAAGTAGGTCACGAAAGAAGGGAAGCGAAAAGCAAGGGAGAAAGGGGAAGATATACCCAACTGAATGCAGAGTTCCAGAGAATAGCAAGGAGAGACAAGAAGGCCTTCTTAAATGAACAATGCAAAGAAATCGAGGAAAACAACAGAATGGGAAAGACTTCAAGAAAATTGGAGATCTCAAGGGAACGTTTTGTGCAAAGACGGGCATGATAAAGGGCAAAGAAGGCAGGGACCTAACAGAAGCAGATGAGATTAAGAAGAGGTGGCAAGAATACACAGAAGAACTATACAGGAAAGATCTGAATGTCCCTGATAGCCATGATAGTGCGGTCACTGAACTTGAGCCGGACATCCTCGAGAGTGAAGTCAAGTGGGCCTTAGGAAGCATTAGTAACAACAAAGCTAGCGGAGATGACAGTATTCCAGCCGAGCTATTTAAAATCCTAAAAGATGATGCTGTTAAAGTGCTGCATTCAATATGCCAACAAATCTGGAACACTCAACAGTGGCCACAAGACTGGAAAAGGTCAGTTTACATTCCAATTCCAAAGAAGGGCAACGCCAAAGAGTGTTCAAACTACCGCACAATTGCGCTCATTTCACATGCCAGCAAGGTGATGCTCAAAATCCTACAAGCTAGGCTTCAGTATTATGCGAACCAAGAACTACCGGAAGTACAAGCTGGGTTTAGAAGAGGCAGAGGAACTAGAGATCAAATCGCCAACATTCGCTGCATCATGGAGAAAGCAAGAGAATTCCAGAAAAACGTCTATTTCTGCTTCATTGACTACGCTAAAGCCTTTGATTGTGTGGATCACAACAAACTGTGGCAAATTCTTCAAGTGATGGGAGTACCAGACCACCTTACCTGTCTCCTGAGAAACCTGTACGAGGGTCAAGAAGCAACAGTAAGAACCAGACATGGAACAACCGACTGGTTCAAAATTGGGAAAGGAGTACGACAAGGCTGCATATTGTCACCCTGCTTATTTAACTTATATGCAGAGTACATCATGAGAAATGCCAGGTTGGATGAATCAGAGGTCGGAATTAAGATTTCCGGGAGAATTATCAACAACCTCCGATACGCAGACGATACCACCCTAATGGCAGAAAGCAAAGAGGATCTCAAGAGCCTCTTGTTGAGGGTGAAAGAGGAGAGTGCAAAAGCTGGTTTGAAACTCAACATTAAAAAAACTAAGATCATGTCATCTGGCCCTATCACTTCCTGGCATATAGAAGGGGAAGAAATGGAAGCAGTGACAGATTTTAGTTTCTTGGGCTCCAAGATCACCGCAGACGGTGACTGTAGCCATGAAATTAAAAGACACTTGCTCCTTGGGAGGAAAGCTATGGCAAACCTAGACAGCATAGTAAGAAGCAGAGACATCACCTTGCCGACAAAGGTCCGTCTAATCAAAGCTATGGTTTTCCCAGTAGTAATGTATGGCTGTGAGAGCTGGACTATAAGGAAGGCTGAGTGCCGAAGAATTGATGCTTTCGAACTGTGGTGCTGGAGAAGACTCTTACGAGTCTCCTGGACTGCAAGGAGGTCAAATCAGTCCATCCTAAAGGAAATCAACCCTGACTGCTCATTGGAAGGACAGATAATGAAGCTGAAGCTCCAATATTTTGGCCACCTAATGCGAAGAGAAAACTCCCTGGAAAAGACCCTGATGCTGGGAAAGACTGAAGGCAAAAGGAGAAGGGGACGGCAGAGGATGAGATGGCTAGATAGCATCACCGATGCAATGAATATGAACTTGAGCACGCTCCGGGAGAGAGCGCAGGACAGGAAGGCCTGGCGTGCTATGGTCCATGGGGTCACGAAGAGTCGGACACGACTGAACGACTGAACAACAACAACAACAACAACATGCCAGAGAAAGCCTGAGTAGACAAATGCATTTTCAGAATTGCTCTCTGAATGTTTAGTAACTGTGAATCACAAAAATATAGAATTTAAGTTCACTTGGGGGGTTGTTTGTTTGTTGTCTCTGGCTTAAACCGTGCAGCGAAGCGGAGTTAAGGCTGCATCTCTGCCCAAGAAAAGGAATGGTGCATGTATCCGACCAGCAGAATTTCACAGAAACGTTTCTGGAGACTCCCATTTAAATCGAATTTAAGCCCTGTTCGTTCATTGGCCACATGAAGAGCTAACACATGAACAAGCAGGAACGGGGCCACACCACTGGCTTGTCACCCCATGGAATGTCATTTCCAGTGGAGGCTGGTGGCTGCAGTGTCATGGAGTGGTGAACCTGACTCAGACTGAAGCCCAGAGTGGACTCACCGCCCTACTGACACTGGATCCACCAGCCTCCACTGGTCATTTCTGTCCACCTGGCTCCAGGCCCAGCAGCTGCCTATTAGGTGAAGGTCTGGGGAGCGGGCAGTATTGGAGTAGGCTCCTCCACATGATCAAAAGCTCCAAACATGCAGCAGAGACTACCCAAGTTCAGCCAGCTTCTGATTCAGACCTTCACTTAACGTGTGGAGATCGGGAGCGGAGCCGGATACATGTGCAACACACAAGGCAGGCCAGCTGGTACAGTTCTCTACCCCATCCACACATGGTCTGGATGCGCCCGATTTTGTCTGATCTCGGAAGCTAAGCAGGGTCAGCCCTGGTTAGTACTTGGATGGGAGACCGCCTGGGAATCAGGCTTCCAGCACTGAGCAGGGGGTTGATGATCTTGTAGGCTCCTTCCAACCCTACGATTCTATGATTCTATGATTAGCCCTCCATGCAGAGGGGTAATGCCTGAAGGGGGCTGCCATGATTAACCATGGAACCATGGCTCAATGGTAGAGCACATGCTTTACAGGCAGGAGGTCCCAGGTTCAATCCCCAGCATCTCCAGGGAGGGCTGGAAAGACTCCTCCCTGAAACCCTGGAGAACTGCTGCCAGTCAGTGTCGACAATACTGAGCTAGATGGACCAAGGGTCTGACTCAGTATAAGGCAGCTTGCTATGTTCCTCCAGATCATATTCACAAGATGAAGAAAAAGCTGCTTGGAGAAAAATATATTCAGTGTCACTGCTGAGGAAAGCACATGTAATTCTCTAAAACCACCTGGAGAGACTCTAAGGAAAAGCCAGACATTTGGCTGTCAGGAGATTTTGATGTTGCTCAATTAGTAAAAAGAGTGGTTATCCTTTTTTTTTTTATTACTCTGACTCTGAATATGTTACTTTAGGGTCTCAGGGAATCCTACCAAGAACAGACTAGATTTTCAGAAAAAGCATATCCCTCCAGAATAAAACGAGGTTCAAAGTTTTATCGAAGAGGTTCGACGCTATACACAAAAAGCTATCACATCAGGGAGAAAGCTAGACTACAATTCTATCTGCAGGCAAATAGTTTTTGGAGCATGTCAGGGTTCCCGTTATGACCTGGGCCCCCGAGCAACTCCTGAAGGATCTCTTGCCTCCTTAACAGTCCCACCTTCCTTCCTTGACCTTCCCTTTTCCAATAACGTGGGGTTTAGGCTGTAGACGTAGGGTGACTGACACTCTAGACACAGGGTTTAACCACAACAGTACTGGTAAATTAAAGCAAGCAACTCACAACAAAGGACGGAATCCTATGGCTGCTAGACACTATCTAGACAGCCATAGGATCTTTCATTTCTGAGAACTGACCTTGGAGCCAGTGCTCCGAGGTTGGTTCCCAGAAAACTGACTCCCCGCCCCTTCCCCCGCTGCCTCATAGGCGGCATGGTTCATCCCCGGCTCCGTGCTTGGAAGAGCAGCATGGAGTGGCTGAAAAGGTGGTGTTCCTGGGGGCAGAGGAGGTAGGAGAGGGCGGAAGTGCTGTTACAATGCTACCGTCCAGCCTCCCCCCCCCCTTGAGGTGCCCTGACTAGACAGCCAAAATTGGCCATCTAGCCACATATGCAGGGCAGCCGGAGCATGGAGGAGAAGATCCCCTCCACACTCCGCCCGCCCTGCATTGGATAGTTGGTCGCCTCCAAATTTGGAGGCGGCTGACTGTCCCCATAGGATTGCGCCCTAACAGTGTTTATACAGGATTGCTGAATGATACAAAAGGCCTTAAGAGAAAACAAAGGTTGCAAAAACACAAGTTCCTCTACCCTAGCTGCACTTAGACTTCTCCAGGCTGCTTCTTCCTGTTCTCTCTTTATGCTCTGGTCTCTCTTTCTCTCACTGGCCCTCTCTCCCTTTTAATCCCCTCCTTCTCCAAAACCAAAAGTACTGTTCCAAACCTGGAGAAATGAAACTTAACTCAGGAAAATGAAACTTAACCAGGGAAGTGAAACTACTCTTCTCAGGGTTACCCCCTCCCAACCAAAAGACCCCAGGCCTCTAGGCCTGACTTTTTCTTTTCTTTCCCTTGCCTTTGTAGGCCTCAAAGCTTCACAGAGCTTTTCTACATGAGGCTGTTAATCCACTATATCTACTTTTGGTTTCATTGCAGAATTGAGATCCAAGCACTACATGAGGAGCGTTTCCTTTCCTGTTTTTCCACTACATAACCTTTAGGTGGCACTGTGGTATAGCAGAATAGTGCAAATACACAAGAGGAAATCACACTTTCCTTTGCTTTCACAATTAAATGCTGCATTTTCCCTGCTCTAAAAAACCTCACAGAAAGTGCTGGTTAGACACAGAAGTGAAACTAGAGGGTCATGACATTGTCTAAAGAACCCGTAAACAACCATGAGTAGGGAATGATGAGCACACAATAAATGCTGCATATAGAAAAGCCCTTAATGCAGGGGACTATACTACCCACTTTTTTCCTAACTATGTAGACTGACCATATTTCATTCTAGTACAGTAATGAGCATCCATTTTCTTTTGTGGAGAAAACCTGGAATCTCTGATTACTTTGCACAAAAATATGGATGCTAGCCAAAGCTTTCTCTTACAATACCTGCACTTTATTTAAAAATATATATTCTATAATCATTCTATGTCATAGTGAAATTACAAGACATCTGTGCATGCTGGAATCGATGTGAATGCAACATTATTCCCTAGTTAATGTAACATTATTCCTTATTGGTACTATGATTTTGCCCAATTACACATTTCCCACTTTAATTAACCTTAAATGCAAGTTCCATTAACACTGGAGTTCATTTCCCAACACATTTTTTCCCAGTCCTAAACTTTTATTGGCAGTCTAATCAATGCTTTAGTATAAGAGTGCAGATATGCCGCTATCGAAACAAGCAAACTGATTATTTTAAGACAAAATAATTATTTTCCTCAGTTTTAACTTCAAAATGATTAAGAGGTTCCAGCTTAAACGATCTTTAAATCATTTCATTCCTTTGGGGTTTCTCACCCCTCCCACCCAACAAAAGGCCTTTCCAAGTTTTCATTATGATTTGTTTAACTCACCATGTGAGAACAACTATGGATTATAATTGCATGGCTATGTCTTCCCCTTTGTCCATGTTGTGTCATTAAATGTAATAAAACAGATTAACAGAAAATGTAATACCACAAACAGTATTTATCATTTAGATCTCAAAACAACTCAAAAATGAAATGTCAGCAAGCGGCACTCTTGGGCAGTTACTGGGGCCACAATGGGGCCTGTTTTGCTGATGCCTGCCTACCCCTCAAACTTCTTCAGGCAGAAATGGGTTCAGGCAGCCACAACCTGGCCAACAGCCCCCACTTTGTTTCTATAATGCCTTGTGTCAAGAACAGGTTAATAATAGTGGGAGCCATGAGGGCCGCTGAGGTAGTCATGTACGAAGCAGCCACCTGGACGTTGATTGTTTTTAGCTGCTTCTCAGCCCTGCAGCTCAAGGCCACAGTTTGCTCTGGCTAATTGGGAAAATGATAACAGCCATGCCTGGTGGGAAGATGCAACCTCTTTGGAGGGTGGAGTGGGGTGTCCTGGGACTGGGTTTGGATTGGGTGCTTCACATCTGCCTGGAGTTGCTAGGGCTGGGTAATAAAAGAAGGGCTAAGGAAGGGGCAGGTGTCTCTTCTTGGCCCTGAAGGTACTAGGGTGTGCTGCTGGTCAATGGCTATCCTGGGTGGCCCATACTTTGGTATGTATAGGATAGACTAGCTAGCTTTATTGTTTTGCTCTTGGCAGTGTGTGCCTGGGTGCCCGGCATTTCTGGTTTTGCTTAGAGTTCTGTACCTTGCTTGTAATTTCCTGTACAACCTACTGCCTCTCCCTCTCTCCCTATTCATTCCTCTTTGTTCCTTTCCCCTAATAAACTTTTATCCAACTTTCAGTTGGTGTGGTGTGTCCTGAATAACGTCAGTGCTAAATACAGTGCCTATTGGACTGGAAGGGAGCCACTCAGTTAACTTTGGGAGAACTTGTGGCCAAGTTGGGCCTGGTCTATCTTGCAAGGTTGCTGGGGGGTGAAACCAGCAATCCTTCACACCTTGGATACTGCATCAGCATGGGACATTGCAAGGGGGAAATGGTGGGTGCCAGTGTGGGAGCTGATATGTTTTGTAGCATCTGCCATTTTGTTTTTCCCACAATGTCCTGGTCATTCTGAGAAAAACAAAAATGGTGGAAGCCAGGAGGCTGTTGCCTAGAAGACGACTGCTACTCCATATTACAGAGACATCTGTTGTACTACAGGGTAAGCCTACCTGAAGTGTAGGATGGCCACCCACAAAGGAGGGAACCAACCAGAGGCCTCTTAGCTGAAGCCCCCATCAAATTGGAGCTAGCCCTGTTTCCAAAAGTGTATCATTTATAGCTGTGTCTCTTGCATTTGGATCTTGCTACTCAGCAAGCAATGAAATGGTGTTTTGTCCCCAGCATTAACAGAACTGATAAATGGAACCCAGTTTATCAAATATCATTGCCACTATCACATGCATGATTTGGGGAAAAGGTCATTGTAGATCTGCTACACAGACAGTGTGCTTATCATGTGAATGCAGAACTTGTCGGAAGCGGCAATCTTGTCCAGCTACAAGATAATACCAACTCGGTAGCTTATGTGAATTCTCCCAAGGCCCGTGAATTCAAAGCTTCTGCTTATGCTGTGCCAGTACAGCTTTACAGAACTTTCACAGGAGAGGGGGTTGTGGAACCTGAATCTATAAGAATGTCATGAATCCTAAACAGCCTCCCAGCTGCTATTATCCCCTTCATTCACTCCACCATGTATACTTCTTTACTGTATCTAAAATCTATGTTGAGTTGCTATACTGCTTTTACATTCATTCTTCAGTAAAGACCTCACTCAGTAATTAGGTGTTATCATCTCTGCCCTGAGGCGCAATGCCATTTCTTGACGTTACTATGAATCTGCCTCTTGTACAGGCAGATATAATGAAGGCACTGCAGAGAGCAGAAATGTTTTATAACTTGCAAGTCCAAAGGCAAGAACATAATGTAGTACATTTAGGGTAGAATCCAATGCTGCCCTTGTGATAGCGGGAACAGCCATTAGTGCAATGGGAAACAAGCACTTCATAATTTATTTATTTATTTATTTATTGCATTTATACCCCGCCTTTTTTCCTCTTGCAAGGAACCCAAGGCGGCTTACATTATCCTCCTCCTCTCCATTTTATCCTCACAACAACAACCCTGTGAGGTGGGTTGGGCTGAGAGTCTGTGACTGGCCCAAAGTCACCCAGTGAGCTTCCATGGCTGAGTGGGGACTAGAACCCGGATCTCCCAGCTCCTAGTCCAACACTCTTGCCACTACACCACACTGGCTCTGTAACTGAAATGTAACTGAAAACTAGCCCAAACTAGTGTTTCCAAAACAGGACAAGTCAATGGAGTTCAAGGAAGCTCAAAGGATTTGCCCTATTCCGGAAACACTATATTGAGTTGGTTTCCGGCATTGTGCTATGAAGTACTAGCACAACACGATTGGTGCTGGTGGACTAGTGTCTACTAGATACTGCCCTTAGATTTTGCAATCTGAAACTCACTTACTACAGAGTAAGCACCTCTGAACTTCCTTCCATAAATACTCTACTTTTCCAATAGCAAGCATAACAATAGGAACTATTTTCACACTGGCAAGTTTCTTTTATCATTTTATTTCTCTTATCAAGTGTTGGTCCTTGGATCTTAACAATTGATTATGATGAGGACTGTCAGCCAATTAAAGAAATCTTTGTTGATTAATCAAATAAGTAAGTAATGAGTAGTTCTTAACCACAAAAGCACAAAATTCAAATTCTGTCACAGGCAACATCTTAGAAGAAGCATCTTTTCCCGTGTGAAAGAGAAAGAGGAAAGCTTAAATTGGTGCAGCTTTAATAAAGTACTCATATTAAAAAAATATTTTGAATCTGCTGCCTGATTAATTGAGGCACCTTTTTAATCAAGCAGAAGTTATTTCTTTTAACTCAATTCATCCAACTGATCAATTGATTAAAAGTTTCAGCCCTAACTATTATTACTGTTAAAGCAGAACAAGTAGGTGTCATTCGCTCACATTCTTTGTTCAGTTCATGATGTGCTACTTTGGGCCAAGCCTCCAGGATGCTCCCTCATGAATGACATCTCTGTGACCTTTATCCAATGTCTCCTTGACAGTGGATTTCAGTATGGGTAACATCAAAGCTTTATATAACTTGACAGATACAAGACTATTCCAAGTCCAGGGTTTCACTTGTGCGTTAAAATGCTTCCTGTCTTCAGCTGCTGCAGGTTTCAAGCATCTTAAAACTCACCACAGATACCCAGTTCTCTCTCAGATGTACTTTACCAGCTTAAGGGCAATGTTTTCTCAGTTTATGCTGCAGGCAGAGCTGAGGCACGGCCTTTGGACTTCAATGTGGGGATGGCAAAATGTGGATCGGAGGGCAGGTAGTCACTATGCTCAAACTCTTCAATGTAATGTGAGCTGACACTTAGATAGGCAGGAAGGAAACTTTTACCTCACTTAAGGTCCTGGATATACCTGTTGAGCAATGTCTCCTGACATTTAGTTGGACACCATCTCCAGAACTGCCTTAACCTTCAATAACCAGAAGTTGACATAGGGCTCCTTCACACCAGGCTTTTATCCTGTGTTTGAGATTGCTCCTTCACAGAAGTTTGCGGGCTCTTTACATGACGCCGGGAACCTCCAAGGCATCTTCTGCACTAAATGCCCTTTGTTCCATTTTTAAATAGATCGCAGAGCTATCAAACTACCCCGTTGTGTTCCACTTCAGTTTCCTCCATGGAAAGAGTTAAAGTGGCAAGAAGAGGAGCAAGATCAATGAAAGATAATCAGCTATGGGGAGAAGGATTGGGGAAAGGAAGCATGTGTAAAGGGAGTCAGTTGTGATCCTGCATTTAAAACAGAAGCAGAAAGCCCCGTTTTAAATGCAGGATTTTAGGCTGGTCTAGAAATGCCCTAGGTGACAGTAGAGAGAGCTATTCAGCGGTTGCTTTAATATTTCAAACCTTGTGTACTAGCAGTTGCTATCTAATAATGGTTGGTGAGAGAACCCTTCAGTGCCTGCTGTTGAAGGAAATAATTTGATATAAGCCCCCAGAAAGCGACCTCTGAAGAATCTGTCTTTGTACACTCCCAATGGTTATTTAACATATCAAGCTGATTTTTAAAAAAGAAAAAATACTCCTGCAACTTAATAGTTCATGCATGCACAGTTGATGCACACAAGTCTGCCAGTATTCCATTTCCTCCCTAAATCTATATTTATTCAAGCTGCTTTAGAGTAGAATGGCCATACTGAATTGGATCAATAGCCTACTCATGCAAGTTCCTTTCATTCCAAAAATGAGTAGATGTTGGGCTGTTATTTTCATGAGCTTCTCTTTCCATAGGAGAATAAACAAACAGTACTCATCCATAGGACACCCCAGCCTTTCCCGACCTGGTGCTCTCCAGATGTGTTGATTTATAGCTGGCTGGGGGATTACATGTATATATGTTATGAATCTGGGTTTATATATGTGGATTCATGTTATGCTCTGTGTTTTCCGGTAAGTAGATCCAGATTGAGAGTGGTAGGAGTGGCAGGAGGTATGATGTATTTGCATATGTGAGATGGTTGGCTGAGTGAGTGGTTGTGTCCTGCTCTAGACTGAGTCTTGGCTCTTTGCAAGCAAATACAGGGAGCGATGCAATAGAATAGTCAATTTGGCTAGGCATGGCGGAGAATTCCGCCACGGATCTCAGTGAGGCCAAATGCCAGCGCATTCGGCCCCCCAAAATCCGTGGCGGAATGAAGCCCTCCGCCACCCCACCCTGCAAAATGGGCCCGAAACAGAGCCTACCTTGGTTGGCTGTTCCGGTGCTCCTCGAATGGCGGCCGTGTCTCGAATTCGCACGTCTTTCGAATGGCCATGATAGGCTACGTAAGTATTTGCGTCCCTGCGGAGGCTGTGATAGGCTACGCAAATATTTACGTAGCCTATCATGGCAAAAACAGGGAACGCAAATGGCGGTGGCTACGGCGACCATCATTTGCGTTCCCTTTTTCACCGTGATAGGCTACGTAAATATTTATGTAGCCTATTACAGCTAAAAAAGGGAACGCAAATGGCAGCTGCCGTAGCTGCCGCCATTTGCGTTCCCTTTTTTTTTTGCCGTGATAGGCTGCGTAAATATTTAAATAGCCTATCACAGCAAAAAAAAAGGGAACACAAATGGCGGCAGCTACAGCGGCCGCCATTTGCGTTCCCTTTTTTAGCTGTCACAGGCTGGCATAGGGACACAAATGGCATCCCCTACACAGGACGCCATTTGCATCCGTACCAGCCCAGCAGCGGCTGGAGACCCTGCTGAAGGTTGGCCTAGCCGGCTGCTCCACAGCCTGGCCGCGGAGCGGAGCCAGCCAGGCTGGAATCCGGGGGGAGGAACGGATTGCCTCTCCCCACCTGTGGAACCCAGCGGAGCCAGGTAAGCAGGGTTTCGTACACCCCTAAACTTGGCAAGCAAACCGTCAAGCACACAGATTTCAGTCCAAGGAGGTTTAGGCTAAAGCAGGAGTGGTCAGAATCCAGGCAGAAGTCAGAACACAGGCAGGCAGGCAACAAGGATCAGGCAACAGCAGGAGTGGTCAAGATAACAGGCAAGAGGTCTAACACAGTAAATCAGTCAGGTACGTTACTGAGTTCAGAAGCAGGGTCAAGAAATAGTCTAGGGTCAGGTGGTGGTGGCATGACACCTGGGACCATGACACAACCTGCACTAAGCTCCAGTTTCCAGAATCATGCTCTAGCAAATGAATGGGGTGAACTCCCACTGAATTCAATGGGACTGACATCTCGGTAGACATGCAGAGGATTGCACTGTGAATTGGTCTTGTATAATCATGTAGCAGAATAGGTTCATCAGTTCACAGTCCTTTCCTCTCAATCCCAGCAAAGACAGACAGATCTAGACCAGTAGAATTTCAGGTCACTCACAGGCCTTTCCGCTCCAACCTGTCCTGCTCTAGCCTGAGTCCTGGCTCATAGAATCATAGAATAGTAGGGTTGGAAGAGGCCTACAAGGCCATCGAGTCCAACCCCCTGCTCAATGCAGGAATCCAAGTCAGAGCATCCCTGACAAATGGCTGTCCAGCCTCGTCTTGAAGGCCTCCAGTGTGGGAGACCCCCCACCTCCCCAGGTAATTGGTTCCATTGTCGTATTGCTCTGACACTCAGGAAGTTTTTCCTGACGTTCAGCCGGAATCTGGCTTCCTGTCACTTGAGCCCATTATTCCGTGTCCTGCACTCTGGGATGATCAAGAAGAGATCCTGGCCTTCTTCTCTGTGACAACTTTTCAAGTACTTGAAGAGTGCTATGCTATCTCCCCTCAGTCTTCTCTTCTCAAGGCTAAACATGCCCAGTTCTTTCAGTCTCTCTTCATAGGGCTTTGTTTCCAGTCCCCTGATCATCTTTGTTGCCCTCCTCTGAACCCTCTCCAGTTTGTCTGCATCCTTCTTAAAGTGTGGTGCCCAGAACTGGACACAGTACTCCAGATGAGGCCTAACCAGTGCTGAGTAGAGGGGAACTAGTACTTCCCGGGATTTGGAAGCGATGCTTCTATGAATGCAGCCCAAAATAGCATTTGCCTTTTTTGCAGCCACATCACATTGTTGGCTCATATTCAGCTTGTGATCGACAACAATTCCAAGATCCTTCTCACTCATAGTGTGGTTGAGCCACGTATCCCCCATCTTGTAACTGTGCATTTGGTTTCTTTTTCCTAGGTGCAGAACTTGGCATTTGTCCCTATTAAATGCCATTCTGTTGTTTTCTGCCCAGCGCTCCAGTCTATATAAAGGCTTTTTTTAGGGATGGCGGAGAATTTCTTCATGAATCTCTGGGAGGCCGAATGCCAACGCATTCGGCCCCCCGAAATTGTTGGGGAAATTCTCGGCTCCCCCACCCCCCCCGGGATGGGACTTCGAATGTCCTCCTTCGAATGTCCCTCTCGGCGGCAGGTCCTGGCGGCGTTTCGGCGGCATTTCGGCGGTGGCGGCCGGTCTTCCGACCGGCTGCCGCCGCTGCCATTACAAAGTAAAGTTAAAAAAAAAAAAAGTGATAGGCTACGTAACGATTTACATAGCCTATCACGGCTAGATTTTCAAAGTCAGCCGTGATAGGCTACGTAACGCTATTGCGTTGCCCTTATTTTCGCCATAGTCTATGTAAATCTTTACGTAGACTACCCGTGCCCAAATAAGGAATGCAAATGGTGGCGCCCATGGGCGCCGCCATTTGCATACATGCTTTTTTTTTTCTTCAGAGTCAGCCATGATAGGCTACGTAACAATATACATAGCCTATCACGGCTGACTTTGAAAATCTAGCCGTGATAGGCTACGTAAATCGTTACGTAGCCTATCACGTTTTTTTTTTTAACTTTACTTTTTTTATTTCGCGGCCGGGGAGATGGGGCGCTTCCCCCCCGGCCTGAATTTCAGCCGGGAGGGGCGGGGTGCCTCCCCCCCCCGCCAAGAATTTCAGGGGGAGAACCGGAGCACCTCCCCCCCACCGTGAAGCAAGCTGCAGGACCAGGTAAGGGACTTTCGTCCATCCTTACTCTTTGTGAGCAAATACAGGGAGCAATGTAATAGAATAGTCAATTTGGCAAGCAAACAGTCAAGCACACAGATTTCAGTCCAAGGAGGTTTAGGCTAAGGCAGGAGTGGTCAAGGTAACAGGCAAGAGGTCAAACACAGTAAATCAGTCAGGTATGTTATTCAGTGCAGAAGTAGGGTCAAGAAACAGCCCAGGGTCAGTAGCACAGAGCATCCATCGCAAGGCACAGGACACAAGGTAGCAGATACTAGAACTAACAGAAGCATTGTTTCTAGCAGCCCTCAAGTTACCAGTGAGAGCTGATATAGCCAAAGCTACTAGAACCCCACCCAGTGCTCAGCTGCTTCCTGTTAGAGGCTCGCCAGATGTTCTCCTCATGAGGAGGGCCCAACTCACAAGTAGTCCTCTTCAGTAAGTGAGCACTCCTTCGCCTGGCCACCAGGGGTTCCTGGAGAAGGACCCAAGGATGATCTTGGGGTCCGGGCAGGCACATATGGGAGGAGGCAATCCTTCATATACATATATACGTACGTATACATATACATATACATACACACATATATATATATATATATATATATATATATATATATTAAAGTGACTTATTTACAGAATTAACATCTTAATTCTGTAAATAATTAATATTTCTTTATTTTATAAAATCCCATGCCTAAGCCTCGTGGCTACAAAAGGGTAAAGAAATAAAGAGAATATATAGGCCAAAATAAAAGCCAGTGTGTCCTCACATCTCATGGAGTTAAGGTGTTGGACCCAAGGTAAAGGTCCTGGTGGCAGAGTTACTGTGGGTGGCGGAAGGTGTTGCCTGCTGTGAGAAAGGCCTTATTGAAAAAGGTATTCTCTCATTGGGAAATAGGCAGGAACGCCACACAATACATCTCTAGGGCACCAGATTGGGGGAGGCTGGGATGTGTGAGAGGGAATTTTTAGTACTCTGGTCACAGGAACATATCAAGCTGCCTTTTACCGAGTCAGAGCCTTGATCCATCTAGCCCAGTATTGTCAACACTGACTGGCAGCAGCGACTATCCAGGGTTTCAGGCAAGATACTTTCCTAGCACTGTATGGAGATGCCAGGGATGAACCTGGGACGTTCTGCATGCAAGGCATGCGCTCTGCCTGTATGTAGAACACAACCCCATTGGTTCTCAACAGCAGGTGCATTATTAGGAATACTATAAAAAGCATAATTGAATGCAGACAACCAAAGATGAAGGGTGACAAAGCGATGACAAAACAGAAGAGCATAACTGGAATGGTTAACTAATTACAGAATTTTAATTAATCTTAACTGATGAATCTAATTAGTAAGTAAAATTCACATTAATTTGCACATTACCAACCCTCAACATAGATGCATTTGCCCACTACTGAGGGGAGGAGAGGATATCTTTTGCTTCTTAATTTTCAAGCCACTAGTTCTTGTGTAATAAAGATGGTCTTTCCTTCTATTTTCTTTTTCATGTCCTATGACACAAAGCAAAGAGAATGAAGGACTTTAACATTAACGCACGTAAAATATCCTTCCATTGATTGAAATGGACCCAACTGATTAATTATCAACGAAAGCATGCTGGATATTAATTATACACCAAAGAGGTATCTAAATCAATTATTTGACATACACCTGAATCCTATCAGAATTGTACTAATGCAAGAATCCATCGGGCTGGGCTTAAGAGTCACAGCACTTGCACAGGGGCACAACTTTGTTACCAAAGGCCACCAGCTCACATCCATTTTGTTCCCACACTCTCAGTTTATCTCCCAGGTCACCAGCTTGCTATTTGGCAAAAGGTTGACAAGCCAGGGAAGGTGCATTTTTGGACCAGTCTCCACTCTATTGATATGGCCAAGAGAACATCCTGGCCCTTTTTGTCAAGAAGCTCTTGGACACACAAAGGCCTAAACTCTCACATATCCTAATGCAATCAAGACAACACCTTACCACTTATGAAATGGCTATTGAGACTCCTGAGTTCTGGCCCAACTTGCTTCTGAAAGCCCCACAGGCCAACCTGGGAAAGACTTTCCTTGGCGACTGAATGCTGGCTTGTATTCCCATGTGACAAAACCTGCTTCACTTGCCTCTAGTGTGCGTGTGAGGGCCAAAACAGACATTACTTTAAATCTATGCCTAGCGGGTACATCTTTCCCCCACCCCCATTTTTACTCTGGAATAGGTGAAGGAGCAGATCTAGTCCCTATCCAGATCAGGGCCCCAGCACCTATTCTAAAATAAAAAGAGCGGGGGACAGATTTAAAGTGATGTCTGTTTTGGCGCTCACTGATCATAAAAGGAAGGATAGGCATTGTTTTAAAAAGTGTCAAAAAACAGGTTGATGAGAGACAATAGTAGGACACAACAGAAGGGGGGGTGTCTCAGTGGAAGTCTTAATGCAGTCATATGCCACTTTCAGTTCTCTTCAAAGCTGTTATCTCCAAACGTACCCTCTTCACCCACAGGTGAAGGCTTTTAAAACCATCTGGACATCACAGCAGGAAGGGTTTTTCCTAATTCATGATGGCACTGAAGAGATCAGATTTCAATTGTTCTCATAACACCATTCTCATGGTATCCGATGAATCATCAGTGGCGATATGAGAAAATAAGTTGCTGAGGGAATTCTTAATCTTTGGGAACATGTACAGATCATCAATAGACATGCAAGTGCTTTAAAAGCCATTTCTCATGTCTCTAAAAAAAAGAAAAAAAGAATGTGGTGGTAGAATTAGCGTCAGCTAAGATCTTTTATGATCGATACAATACATTCCTTACTCTAACAAAACATGTTTGTAAGCAAGCATAAAACAATTTATCCTTCTTTGCTTTTAAGCATCAGGGGTCAGCAAAAGTGACAGCCAAATAATTGTGGAAAATTATATTACTAAGTACAGTTGCTTATTTCCTTTTAATAATGGATGTCTGAAAAGGCAATTTTGGAGCTAAGGCCTATGATTTTCGTGCATTGCTTAGCAACATGTGCAAATATAGAAGCGCAGATGCAAAACCTAGTGACCTTTCTTTTGTGCTCAGCTCCAAATGCTTAGCTATTTCCATGCAATGTATGAAAAGCCACAATCCAAACAGCGAGATGTTCATTTCTGGTTTAGCAGTTTGAAACAATTAAATCAAGTCACCGCCATGAGTATCGCAGAAGCTGAAATTGGCTCTAATTGATTTCTGCTGATTGAGAATTGGGTTTACACAGACTCAGCAAGGCAAATCCACAGCCACTCAGCCATGCTGACAGAGCTCACTCACTCTCTTGCTCTCATTTACACATTCTTGGAACAGACCAAATGAAGCTGGGAGCATTTCTAAAAGGGAGAATTTACACGGCCATTTGTGGTAGGGACTGACATCATAAAGCCACCACAGAGTAATTCTTTCAGCATGGGGATGGATTGTTTGAATGCTTCAGCATATCACAGGCATCTGGCAAGACAGAAGCCAGCCCCCCTCTTGGACAAAAGACAAATTTCTGGTTGAAGCAATATGTCCTGTGTGATAATCTCAGTCACAAGTCTGAATATTCAAATGGCTGGCCACCAAGCCCAAAACAAACAAATAAATAAATGGTCAGATGGTAGCTTCATCACAGTCAATGGCACAAGTCATCATCTGATGCTGTAAACAAAGATACTGTCTGCATATGAACTAATTTTAACGGATATATGTGTTCTGAGTGATTCCCGGTTAACCTAATTCAGAAGGTGGACAACCAGTCCCATTATAAAAATAAAGTGAGCTGATGCTAAGGAGAACAGTACACCTGTGTCTTTAATAGGTGTCCAGCAGGTGCAGGGTTGTTTATTTTTAGTTTTGCTGGAGGTTACTGGAGTATGCTGCTTTGTTGAGCTGATTGACAGAAGAGATATATGTACCATTTTTCTCGAAAAAAAGTATCATTAACACACCCTGGGATCATCAATCCCAGCACCTACCTCTCTTTTATGGGTTCAAATTTTCTCCAGCACATCAAGCCACACTTGCAAACATTTCCTATAAAAGCTACAGGAGCTCTGTCCTGATTTTGTACTTCATAACCTGAATTTGGAGTCCTAACAGAAATATATCATGAGTCACAGCATCACAGATAAAGTCTTAGCCACTGGGATGGGACAAAATCTGCTGGAGACATTTTAGTGCTGCACAGAGAGACAGAAAATATGAGACAGTGGAAAACAGTAGGGCAGCAGAAACTGGAGAGGGCAGGTATCAGAAGAATAATCCCCAGGACAAAACAATTAGCCGTATGATCTGTAGGACCATGGAGAGCTCTAAGGTAGATATCTTGCTCCAACAATTGCCAGAGCTGAACAGAGCCTTATTTACTGGAGTGGACTTTCTTTTTCCTGGGTGTGTTTGATTGAGAAGGGGGAAGCAGTTGAATTTCCATGCAGCTCTCTGATGGGGCTAGTGCTGGAGGCAATATGACAAAACACATACAGTGCTTTGTAGTGCTACATGTGCACACATTGTTAGCCATGGAAGAACTCAGAAAACAAATAGGATTTTTTTCCAGACACCACACAAGAAAGCACATCATTACCAAGCTGATTCCAAATCGAGCTGAGAGGAATTCACTCATCAGTAAAATACGTAATGCAGGCCTATGTGCCGGATTTCTGTAATCTTTCCTCCTGGTTTTCAAGGTATAACGCTTGTAAGAGTTAGCAACATGAACATACACTCATGGCATACATTACAACATGTGTGTAATGAGGATGTACATTTGAATTCAATCCTCCATCATGCTTTCAACATTTCTGTATAAATTAGCCCATATTCTCAAAATGCAAAAAGCTTGTCAGTCTTTGCAAAACGCTGATGTGGGGAATTTGTTGCTGAATTGTTGCAGTACATTGCTGTCAAACATGTATGTTCTCTTGAGGACTAGAAGCTTTGTTCAAACATGAATGTTGGTATCTTCAGGATTCTCATAAACCCACAGAACTGTTCAAAAGCACTAAAGTCATCCCCACACGTTGCAATTTGCCTACTGCAGTGTTAAGCTATTACTTGTACTTTGAGTTACAGCGATTTTATTTCAATCCTCAATAGCAAGGTGACTCTCAAGCCACCTTGAATGCCATATATTAGAAAGCTGGGATACAAATGTCAGAAATAAATATTTAATTTATCTTCTTGCCTTCAGTTTGCCAGGAAACTCCCAGGGCAGCTTGCAAACAGTAAAAACACAAGAAATTTCAAGATTATTAAAATACAGTAACAAAATATCAGGAAGCAGCCAAACCCTCCCCCCTCCACACACACAGACCCAAAACAGTGGCATTATAAGCAGTTTAAAAGAAAAACAAATAAAGGCCTGGGAAAAGAAAAATGTTACCAAAGAAAATTGGTGCTAAGTGAGCCTGGTGGGGGAGAGAATTCTAGAATGGAATGACGCACCACCACTGTGATGACGCTCTCTATGGTCACTGCTCAGCTCACCTCAGAAGTCAGGAGCTCCTGCAGAATGGCTTCTAAAAACGATCCCAGCATTTGGGCAGGTTAGGGAGGAAGACATCTGGGTCTTAGGCCATTTAAGGCTTTAAAAATAGATTCAACGAAGCACAAAACACCTGGACATAACCTTTACCAGTTACGTAAAAACAGGAATTTCCACCATTTCCCTTGCCCCTGCATGGCAATCTGCACTTGCTAAAACTCCCTCTTCTGCGCTGCTTTATAGAATGGTCTGGTCTTCCTTTCTACCTTCCCCCCATTTTTTTATTTAATTTTTTAAAATTAGGCCACCTTTAAGGATAGAACCTTCTCAAGGCAGCATAGATTTTAAAAAACAAATAATAGCTATGCCATGAAATACTATAAAAACATTGTGAAACAGATAGCATCAATAAAACCTGAAGCCCACAAATATAAAAAGACCAGCAAAAACATGGGGGTCTTCTTCCTGAAAACCTGCAACGAAGGGGCCTGATGAACCTGGTAGAAAATGATTCCAGAGGCATGGGGCCACCACTGAAAAGGCTCTCTCCCTGTACTCACCACCGTAACTACCCTTGGTGATGGGCAAATGTGAAGGTTTGAGGCCTACAGAGCTAGTGCTGGAGCTAGTACAGAATGCAGCAGCTCGGCTGTTGTCAGGAGCTGCCCCTTTTCAGCACGTAACTCCTTTACTGAGGGAACAGCACTGGCTGCCTATTTGCTACTGGGCCAGGTTTAAGGTATTAGTACTAGTGTACAAAGCCCTAAACTGCTTGGGACTAGGATACCTGAGATAATGCCTTCTCCCTTACTGCTTGGGACTAGGATACCTGAGATAATGCCTTCTGCCTGGTCACTGAGGTAATTGGAGGATATGTCCCTAGTGGTGCCACATGGACCCATGGCCCTGTGGCAGTCCACCAGGAAAAGAGCTTTCAGTGTGGTAGCCCGCTTCCTGTGGAACTCCCTTGCATTTGGAGATCAGGCAGGCGCCAACATTGCGTTGCCTTCAGCACCTCCTGAAGACATTGTTATTTTGAGAGGCCTTCCTTGAGTGATCAGCCACAGTTTATTAAGTTCAGAATTTGTTTCTTTTAAATGTGTTGATTGCTTTAATGTTGTGTTTTATTCTTTTATCTTTGTTGTTCACTGCTCCAAAATCTTTTGATGTGGAATGGTACATAACTATTGTAAATACATACATACATACATACATACATACATACACACACAGAGGCAAGAGAGGCCTGGAGTTTTTGTTGGGAGGGGGTATCCCTGAGAGGAGTAGTTTCATTTTCCCAGTTAAGATTTAGTTTCATTTCCCCAGTTAAGTTTCATTTCTTCAGGTTTGAAACAGTACTTTCAGTTTTGAGGGAGAAGGGTATAAAATGAGAGAGTCAGAAAGACCAGAGTAGTAACAGCAGAGTCAGGGAGACCAGAGCCTGAAGAGGGAGCAGGAAGAAGCAGCCTGGAGAAGTCTAAGTACAGCTTGGGTAAAGGAACTTGCATTTTGCAACTTTTATTTTCTCTTAAGACATTTTGTATCACTCAGCTCTATTGTGTAAATACCTTTATTTGCAATTTGCTTGCTTTAATTTACCAGTAAACTGTTATAGTTAAACCCTGTGACTAGAGTGTCAATCACCCCACATCTACAGCTTAAACCCCACATTATTGGAAAAGGGAAGGTAAAAGAAGGAAGGTGGAACTCTTAAGGAGGCAAGAGAACCTTAAGGAGTTGCTCAGGGGGTCCAAATCATAAGGGGACAGCAAGTGAGAAGGGCCTCTGTTTATGACCTCAGAGTGTTGGCAGGCTGGTACATGAGAGGGCGGTCCTTCAAGAAACTTGGGTCCAAACTATTTAAGGCTTTAAAGGTTAAAACCAACACTTTAAATCAGGCTTGGAAATGCACTGGCAACCAATGCAGCTGACACAGTATTGGTGTCTGTCACATGAGCAGATCGCCCAGCACCAACTACTATCCAGGCAGCTGCATTCTGCACCAGCTAAAGCTTCTGAACTGTCTTTTAAGGCAGCCCCACATACAGCACAATGCAGTAGTCCACCCTGGATGTCATCACAGCATGAATGACCGAGGCAAGATCCTCAGAAGTATTTCTGCTTCTAGCCCACCAAACACTAAGCATTTCTCCAGCTATTATAACATATTACACAAAAGTGTCCATATGGTTGAAAATAACTCTTAGATTTAGGGAATGTGCAGTTAGCTGTAAAAAGGGGGGGGGGGTTATGTCATATTGAGTAATTTAAGGTAAAATGAGAAGCAGGAGCTTGTTCCAATGCCAAACTGCCTTCCAAATCCATTTCACAATAGGCTGTAAAAGAAGAACGGTGCATGCTTCCAATGAATATTTCTTCTTGAAACCTCATATCCATTTCCTGTCTTGGCAGTGAACCAGGCAGATAGGCCAGGGTTGAATTGATCCGTGGATGTAGACTCTGTCCAGAGGCGGCTGCTAAGCTAAACTGTCCTTTGGTTCCACTATGAACCCCGGTCTGTAGGAAAAATCTGCCAGGCCTGCTGATCATGTGTTTGGCCTCTTATTCAGCCTTCCTTATCCGCCCTATCTAATCTCATATGTAACTCCTGTCTCTTGGCTGCAATAGAACACGCTAGCATTGGCAAGATTCAAGGCCCATTCAGCTGTGCAGAAACATTTTCATGACCTGTATAAACATTCCTGATGATCTCTGCTTTTTCTCAGACTGAAGAAACTAATTTTAAGAGCATCCAAGTATAGACTGCGGTGTAACAATGTAGGTTCTGAATTCAGACCATGCCACATCCACAGAAGCAATATGGAGTAATACATGGGGGGCATAGCAGCCAACTGCTAGCTCCCCTAATGGCCTTAACAGTTTGTTTTTTCTCACCACCTTGGATGGGTACTGCAGGTAAGGATAGCGCAGGTGCCTGATTCAGTCCAGGAATCCGGTGGAACACCCCCTGCTCACATCCCCAAGTCCCGCTTGCCAAGCCCCTGCCCACGCTTGCCCCCTGCCCATGCTCAGCAAGCGGCCGCACTCACCCCAGCAGCCTCATTGAGCACTGTGTTCATTTTTAAAAAAATAAAACAGCGATAGCAAAAATGCGCATATTTGTGCATGCATGAAAATGCACATATCTGCCTATGCAAAAATGCACAGATTTGCAAATGTGCATATTTGCATATGCATAGAAATGCACATTTCATGCAAAAAATGCTCATTTTGCACATACGCAAATGTGCACATTTTGGTGGATACGCAAATACTTGCATTTTTGTGATCGCCATTGTGTTTTTCAAAAGATGGTGACCGTGGAGCTCGATGAGGCTGCTGGGATGAGTGCAGGCTGCTTGCCAAGTGCAGGACGGGCTCAAAACAGTCCGGGGACTGGTGGCGAGTGGGGGCAGGGGCTGGGCAGGTGCCCGGAGAATCCAGACTGGGGTGGGTTCGCACATCCCTAACTGCAGGTTCCAAGAATGCCTGTTTTTAGGTGTACACTGATTTCTGAGGGATGGAAGCAAATGTATTACACTGTAAGGCAGGGCTTGGGAAACCCTGAGCCGGAAGGCCCAATTCAATTTAGGAGCCATATTCCAGTGGTAGGCAGGGCAGAAGACAAAGTGGGTGGGACAAAAGGCAAAATTACACACACACACCCAAAAAACACCAACATATTGTAGCTTAAAGCTCTTACTCCTAGCAACTAAGGCTTAGGGGAGGCATTTCAGTGGGGAGACAACTGCACAAAAACCATGCAACCATTCAACTATCAGTGGCTGGCGGAAAGGGGGTTAGGCCAGGGGAAGGGGGTGTGGCCACCTGGGGGACCCCAGGGGGGTGGACTATGACCCCAGGAGGGCCAGATGGACCCAATTACCAAAGCTTTAATTGTTACTTAAGGCTTTAGTAACAATTTTGTGGAGGTTTGGTTCAGCCCTATTCCCAAATGTCTCCATGGATCCCAGACACATGTTAGTTCATGCTTCTTCCTATTGAGGAAGGCTCCAAGATAGAACACAGCTCATGATGAGAGATGTCCACTGAGCCTTCTGCTCTGGTGTTTGGTTTACACTAGTCCCTGCGTATGCTCCAATGGCCCCGGAGTGACTGTAGAGGGCCTGCAGCTGGGGTGTGTGGCCAGCCTGGTTGCATCAGGTCCCCTGATTTTGCAGACTCCTAAAATGGGGAGTCTTTTGACATGGCTTCTTTCACTAGGTACATGCTGGAGCTTAGAGACCCTAGAGAATACCGTGGTTCTTTTGGACCTTTTCAGACACTCTTTGTATGCCTGGAGATTTCAGAGAGATGCCTGAAATAAGCCTTTAAGCCAGAACTGTTCTGCTCTGGCATAAAATTCCTGTTATATCCAGATTTTGCAAGCAACTCTACTTACAAACAAACCCACATTTTAGAAGCAAGCTGACTAATTAGAACAGAATAATTATAAGACACAGAGGAGAGGGGGCTTCATACAGTCGTAGAGTCTTTGGCAATTATGCAAATCTCTGTACTCTCATTTGCAGATAACTGCACGCAAGACTTCACGTACTGTTGATGACCAGAGCATAATGATGATACAGTTAAGATGCATGACTACAGGAAAAGGCAGAGTAAGGGGAAAAGCATCAGTAATAACAGTGCTGGTTCTCCGCTGTTGTTGCCTATTGGTGGGATAGCGGCAAATCCCCAGTGAACACGCCTAATTGTGCACAACTCCAGCTGCTTTAGGGTGTAAGCTTCCTATCAGAGCTATCAGTGTCATCCTTCTTGATGCATTCTTCAGATTTCAGCCTTAGCCAGCAGGCGTGCAGGTTCTTCCTTCTGGAAAATTAAAGAAAAATGGATGGCTGTTCCTCAAAGTACCTACTCAATTGACACGGAAATCCGATGAAGGACTATTCCTCAGGGAATCCTTGCCTAGCTACCTTGTAGGGTTGTCACCTTCCTTGGTGGCTTATGCTTTTAACAAGGGATTGAGAAATAGAAATTCAGCAGAGAGAGTGTTTTAGATTCTCCCCAGCACGCTTCTCTTGTCTGTCGCCAGTGGCTGTGAGAGCAGAATTCAAACAGAGGTGGAGCAATGTATTAATCCAGCAGGATCTATTCTTGTCTAACATAAGGTCAGATCCATGGGACCCTAAGGTAAAGTTTGATTAGAGCCAGCTTCAGTTTTGAGGGAGGCCTTGGCAAAGTACCCTCTCGCGGATGCCCTCCTACCTCAGTGGATCCTGACAGCAGCAGAAATCTGAATCAGCACTGGGCTGCCACATTTTAATTTCCCAGAATTCCCCTGATGTAGCATCATTCCAGGCCACTGTGGGAAGTTTAAAGGGCACCACCCAGTGCCAATCAGAGCACCAGGACACCGGGCAGGAGCTAGTGGTAGAAAGAGATGGGAAGGCCTGAGGAGAAAAGAACTGAGGGGAAACTGGGGGCCAGGATAATTTGAGGGGGGAATTTCCAGTCTTTTACAGAGATTTGGGGAAAACCTGTGCATAAATGTATTTTTTTCAAGTTGTTCTGCTCCCCCACCCCCATTTTGTCAGCAGGTTTTTTTTCTGGGCTTTCACATCTCTAGTGGAGGGCTCTACCCAGATGCTGGAACTCTTGATGCCAGGCTGCTATTTGATCGTGGTTCAGATGTTCCATCCTCCGTGCGATTAGAACCACATAAGGGGCAGAGCAGGTCTATGCTTGCTGACCCCATCCCTGCTGGGCTGTCCCCATCAGCAAGCAGCATTGCCCTCCACACATTTGAGCAGAAGGTCGGACATAGGGAGCCTGCTCTTCACATAGACTGCCCACATGATTTGGAACCCTGGTTACAAAGAGTCCTAAATCACATTGGGAGACTAAAGGTATTGAGCAGACTTCCCACTTCAGATCTCCTAAAATGGGTGAAGGGTGGATACCGGGGATGCAAAGGGGTGTGTGTGAAGCCAATGAGCAAAGCCCTACTGTCTCTTCCCCGCATATGATTCTAATTGCATAGGGCAGCCTTCTCCAACCTGGCATCCTCCCAGCCAATGACTGTGCTGGCTGGGAACTATGGGAGTTGCAGTCCAATGTATCTGCAAAGCACCCGGTTGGGGAAGGCTACTCTCATGTATCAGGAATGCAGAAGCAGTTGAAAAGTATGGAACTTGGGGCAGGGGAAGAGTAATACACATGATCATCTAAAGGTGAGCAGGGGGAATAAGGCCATTTAGTCCATAGGCTCTAAAATTATCTAGCTTCACCACTGTACTCAAATGGAAGGAGGATTCACCAGCAGTGAATTTTCCATCTGTTGTTCCCTTGTGGCTAATATTCCCTAGGAGCTGAGAGGGGCAGAATCAAGACAAATCAGCTGCCAACAAGCACTTTGATTCCCTCCAACCATCTTTGCCAGTGGAGAAGGAGTCTTCAGAGTTGTCAGTAGGCAGAACTGGGCTGCATGTTACCTAGGAAGTGCGAAGTGTGTAGCAGGGCTGTCGAATGCCTGCTTTATCTGGGGAAACTTTTCATGGCATGGAGGTAAGCGTCAACACCACACAAAGTCACCAGATCAAGCTTCTGTTAAAACTAAAGGAGCAACAGGCAGGGAGTGGGCTAGTAAAACAAAAAAACAAGCAGCCCTCATGTGTTGCCCAGCTTTTATCTCCATGAAAAGCTTCTGCTGCTAAGTTTGTGTGTCAGGCTCCTATTCTGAAACTGGATAAGGAGTAGTAAAGTAGTACTAAAGTAGTAGTAGTAGCAGCAGCAACCCTAGACCCTTAGCAGGGCCAATGGCCCTGCCAGTAGGGAGAGTGAGGCAGTTGCCTCAGGCAGCAGATTTGGGGTGCCATAAAAGGGCAGCAAATCGTTAGCTATTTACTTTGTTACGATTGTATTTCTACTGCCAGGGATGGTGAGAGGTGCTTATGGGATTTTCTGCATAATGACAAACCAAAATAACTCGGCTGGTTTTAGGTACTATGCACCTTGACTTGGGTGGGTCGCACCATTTGCTGCTCTGCCCCGGGAACAAAATGTCTTGGGCCGGCCCTGCCCCCCTAGGGATGCCAGAGAATTCCCCATGAGTTTGGATTTCTATGAATCCGACTGGTGGATTCTGCAGCAGACTGGCTTTTTCCAAGAGCATATCTACATGAAGCAATAATCCCACACCCATACCAGGGTTTCTTCTTCTGAAGTCTTTGCAGGATTACGATCAGCACAATACATGCACTTCCCCCCTTTTGTGGGGAGTGTTTCCTCTGAGGGCAGGTTCCATATGTTTCATTTATACAGTCAGTAGTTGGTGCTGCAATATTGCACAATTCTGGAAATACACCACCTCTTTGATGGTGGTTTATATTTATTACTGCACTTTCGGAGATTTAAAAGAAGGCAGAATAAAGCTTTAAAAGGACAGGAAAGGCACCAAAGGTTGACAATGTCATAAAAAGGACCCTCAAACTTCCATGAGTGACTGACCATAAGTGCATGATAAAAGCCATGTGTGAAGAGGGCCTAAGTCATGTGGATTCCTTGGACTTGCGGACCAGGTTCTTTTTATTTTGGAGGTGGAGGGGGGGATTAGCACTAATGTGCATTAGCACATTTGTGCAAGTGTGTATTTGCACAAGTCTGCATTTGTGCAAGTGCACATTAGCGCTAATGCGCAAAATGTGCATTTATGCAAGTGGAACAAAAATCTTGGTAAAAAAGCTGACTCCATAAATGAGTAGACAATGGAAAAATCCACATAACACAGATGGAACAGGTTTAACTAAATCTGTACTTCCCTAGTTCCTACACACACACACACACACACACACACAATTCTCATTTTATGTATCATTTCTCCCCTCTCCTTCCTTCTCTTCATCTCTCCAGAAAGTGGGATGCATAGTTAGATTGGGCTATCTGACTCATTGTTAACAATGCAAAGGGAACTGTTAGTCATCTAATCCATCTATCCATCCAAAGCAAATATCTGATTATCTCAATGAGCAGTACCGAGTGAACAGGATTCAGATAAGCATGAGGAAAAGAAGAATTTGTCTGTAATAAATTGCTCGTAAATTATACCTCCTAGATAAGTATACACTCCAGAAAATGGGATGCAACCTTTTGGGGATTGTTACATCCAAATGAAACCTTTTGTTTGTGCCATTACTTCAGTACATTCTGGTTTCCCCACATGTCACAAACAACTCTAAAAATGCAAGTCCATTAAAAAAAAAAATTAAACATATTCATTTGTATCTAATTGCAGCAGGCATCATTTTTCTTGCTGCTGAGGCATTAATGGGAAGGAAGTAATTTCAAAATGTGCCGAGAGCTCTTTTGCAGCTCCAGCGGGAACTTGTTGCCATGGCAACTGGCATATTGCCCTCTATTTGTTCCAAATAAATGACATATCAGAGTGCAACCATAATATCGCTGAAATTCTACTTCTTCTAAAGGAAGAAAATTGGCCATGTATACACACCGATTTAAGATTCTGATAATATAATCTGGTACTAACAGATAATCTTAAATAGACATCTACCTTTGAAGATAAGAGAGTGTAATGCAGCATTTACCGTCAAGCTGTTATCTCTCACAGTGACCTTGGCCTCCTGTTTCATAATTTACCCTTGAGTGAGAAAGAACGAGCAAGGAGCTTATTCCCCCTAACTACTTTACATCATAAAGTATATTTGTTCTATGCTCTGAGACAGCCATTCAAATACAGTATCAGAGCTACTACAGCAGGCCGCCTACACAATCATCAGGCCAGTACTCCAGCACTAACCCTATTTGGTAAAATACAGGCATGAAATATCAGCCAGTATATCAGAGCCAGCAGGGCTGGCCTTGCCATAAAACTAGGGAGGCTGGAGAATTCCACCACAGACTCAAATGAGCCTGGATTCCAAAGAATCAGACCTCCAAAGTCCGCAGCAGAGTGGTTGCGCTTACCTCCTTCTCCAGAGGATTTCCCATGGAGTGGCTCTCCAGCTCCCTATAAGACGTGATACGCTAATGGCGGCTGCCATTAGCTTATCACAGGAAAGTTACAACTGTAAATGGCGTATTGTACGTCATTTGCAGCCGTAAAGCACTGACTTTGACCTAAATACAGCCCATAAACAGCTTCAATTTAGGTCAAAGTCAGTGCTTTGTGGTGTGTACAATATGCCATTTATGGCTGCATTTTCCCAAAATAGGTTAGTGGCAGCCGCCATCGGTATATCGCATCTTATAGGGAGCCAAGTCCGGCAGATGCGGCTGTTCTCCAGAGGATTCTGAGGGGCCCTGAGTGGCCCAAATTGCCCCTCCACAGACCCCCACCCCCCCAGACTGGACAGTCTACATGAAACACCATGAAGCTGTTTCATCAGGCAACAGAATCCAGAACAAGCATCATTTTCCTGGCTTCAGCCTCCATCTCCCTGTATTAACTGATTGATCGATTGTTGAATCTCTTTCAACCTGAGGGCCAAATTCAGTTGCAGAGAAGCTCTTGTGGGGGCCAAATACAAAAAGGGTGGGGCCAAAAATACCAGCATATTTTAACTTAAAGCTCTTCCGGCCAGTAACTTAAGCCTTCGGAGAGGCATTTCAACCTTTTTGATTGGAGAAAAAATGGCACAGAAGCTGGGAAACCACCAAACAACTGGTGGTCTGATGAAAGGGGCTGGTCATCTAAGAAACCCCAGAGGGCAGGATTAGGATCCAAGGAGGACCAGACTTGGCCTCCAAGCCTGAGGTTCCCCATCCCTGCCTTAGGATTTAATTTAATATACATTTATGTGTATTAAACTCAATGTACTGAACTCAATGGGACTTATATCTCAGACATGCACAGGATTGTGATGTGAATTGGTCTTGTACAATCACGTCGCAGAATAGGTTCATCAGTTCACAGTCCTTTCCCCCCAATCCCAGCAAAGACAGACAGAACTAGACCAGTAGAGTTTCAGGTCACTCACAGGCCTCTCCGCTCCAACCTGTCCTGCTCTAGACTGAGTCTTGGCTCTTTGCAAGGAAATGCAGGGAGCAATGCAATAGAATAGTCAGTTTGGTGAGCAAATCATCAAGCACACAGATTTCAGTCCAAGGAGGTTTCAGCTAAGGCAGGAGTGGTCAAAGTAACAGTCAAGAGGTCAAACACAGTAGATCAGTCAGGCACGTTACTGAGTTCAGAAGCAAGGTCAAGAACCAGTCACGGAAGCGAGGCACAAGAGACATAGTGGCAGATACTGGAACTACTAGAGGTGCTGTTTTCAGCAGCTCTCAACTTACCAGTGAGCTGATATAGCCAAAGCTACTAGAACCCCACCCAGTGCTCAGCTGCTTCCTGTTAGAGGCTTGCCAGATGTCCTCCTCATGAGGAGGGCCCAATTCACAAGTAGTCCTCTTCAGTAAGTGAGCATTCCTTCGCCTGGCCACCAATCTATCATGGGCCTGAAGGCGCCAGCATTCTTGGGGGCAAGGTGGTGGCTCAGCATCTCCCTCTGCCTCAGAAGCCAAACTCTCCACCTCTCTAGGAGGCAGTATCAAAGTCATCAGCCCTGAGGGTCCTGGACAGTCTTGGCTAGTGCCCGGGTCTCCTGAGGGGCCAACTGGCTCAGACAGTTCTGGCTTCTCCTCCAAGGATGACCCTGGTGGCGGCGGGACACCTGGGACCATGACACAACTTGCACCAAATTTCCAGAATCCCATTCTAGCAAATGAATGGACATCAACCTTATTTGTGTTGATTTTCAACATTAATTGTAGAAACGGGATTTCCTTGAGTAATGTTAGTTCAGTTGCAAACAGCGACGGAAGAGGAGAAGCACAATTGCATACAAGTATACACAGAATGACTGCAACCACTATGCTAGTACAATAAACCTGCTCAGGAGCACTTTCATCTATTTTTACTTAGTCAATACATTCCAGAACTGATCCCTGCCATTGGAAACAGATGTCAAGGCTGAGCCCTGGCGAACCTTGGAACAAACTAAGTCTCCATATAAACCAAGCAAATAATATGGACATACAATCATTTCATTTGTCTCACTGGGTATATTAGCTTCTTCCAGAACGTTTGCATATCTGTGATTGTATTGATCATTAGCCCTTTTTACATTGGTCTCTTGACCTATTACAGATAACAATGGTTATAAACAATTCCTATAGACTGATTAGCAATATTGGGGCACCACTTTTGTTCTGCGACTCTCTGTTCCTGTTGGTACACCTGCATTTCTTGTTTGGTTGTGCTGAGTAATGATAATCGCCTTCCATTCCAGAATCATTTTTTTGTGCAGCCCCAGTTTTCATTCTTGCACTACTCCAATGGTGTTAAGTGCATAAGGCAGAAAACATGAATCTCACCCACCAATTGGTATTTCCTGAGGGCCAAAGTGCATGTTCAAGATTATGGATTTGTCCACTGGTGAGATCAGAAAATGTAGTGATTCATACATTATGTTGTGTCCGCCGCCCTCCCCTCCACCTCCATGCGTAAGGTGTAGTGACTCACTCAGGGCCAGAGTCAAGGGTAGGCATGGTCAGGCACCTGCCAAGGGATCGCAGCCCAGCAGAGGTCCACTGACAAGACCCACCTGGAGCTGCTCCTCCTTTCGACCATGGCAACCTGCTTGTTCACCTGCCTCTCGCTCTGGCTTAGACAATGGAGATGGTGAGAAGGCGGAGCAGGAGATGCCACTGCCCACTTGCTCACTGGCTCTCTGCCTGTCAAGCAAGCACGTGGTGGCCATGATGAGAAAGAGGAGGAGGAGCAAGAGCAGCTGGTGGCAATGGCAGTGAGAAGGTGGACTTGCTGAGGCAGGGGGCCCATTGAGGGTGTCTTGGCCAGGGGCCCTCAAAAACCTCGAGCCAGCATTGCACCCATGTGTAGAAACCAAATTAAACATTATGGCCCAGTTCACATGCAATGACAACTTAGGCTTTTCTTTTTTTTTACAAAAACCCTGGGTTGTCATGAGCAAGCCGATGTGCTGGTTCATGCTGCTTGATTGCTCCCACTTGGCTCCTCCTGCCAGCAGCAGTGGTGAACAACCCTCTGTCCCTGGATTGTTCAGTGTGCCGTCGAAACCCGGAACTCTGGCTTCTCTCACTCCCAAGAAGCCAGAATTGGAACACACCCCTCCCGACAACCCAGGGTTTAAAAAAACAAAACAAAACCTGGGCTGTCGTTATGGGTGAACCAGGTCAATGTGTGAATTTCAGCGAAGAAAGAGCTGCAAAAGGCTTATTGCAGCTCCTTCAAAATAAAGGGCTGCAATCAGACTAAAATGACTCAGGAATTTGGCTTGGGAGAAACAGTAATGCCACAATAATATACTGCGGATGTATTTAGAATCATAAAAATTTTCAATATCAAGAAAAAGATTAAAAAGTTAAAAGCTCTGTTCAAATATGGTTTTTATCCAGACTCGGGGAATTCATGCTGTTTTTTCAGGCACTGGTTTTAGATGCTAAAAAGATTTTTTTATGATCTGTTTAATGAAATACATTAAAAAGAAACAAGCATTTGTAAGTTCCCATGGTACATGACAAAAGAACACAATCCAACTGTAAAAATCCTATGACCAAAAAAACAAGTTGCCATAACAACTCAAATAATCACATCCTAATTAATGTCTAGAAGTTAAAAATATATCCAAAACAAGTAAACTCATTTGCCCCTCTTAATTAAAGTCATTCGTTTTTAATGGCATTTTCTCTCCCTGCTTCAGCTGAGTTATGCAGAACATTTGATTTCTTATAAATCTCATTATTCTTGTTATTGGGCAAGATAAAACCCACCTCTTGCTGTTTTGACATATGAGGATGATTATTTTGTTTCTATATTTAGTTCGATCCGTAGAACATTACTAACCATGCTACATGAAATATGACTGATTCAACTGCATTCTCTTGGGGAGAAGGTACAAAGTTATAAGTCCTCCTTGTGTGTGGACTTTAGGAATGTGCTATAGCATGGTGACAAACACATTAAAGGTGCAATCCTATGCATGTTTAGGCAGAAAAAGTCCTACAATTCCCTGCATTCCCAACCAGCATGTAGGACTTTTTTCTGTGTAAACATGCATACGATTGCACCCTAACTGTGCAATCCTATGTGTGTCTACTCAGAAATGAGCCCCACTGTGTCCAATGGCACTTACTAAATGGGTAGAGGATTGCAGCCTAAACTGGTTAACAACTGGTTGTGAAATTAGCTAGGCCAACTACATGGGCTTCATCACACAGGGGCAGGAATCCGCAACAATCCCGGTGCTTCTCTCATCCGGTTTCATTGCAGGACTGGGTCATGCGGTTTTGTACGGGTGCCCCCATCTCGCCATGTTCTGTGTTTTACCTTTCCACGGGAGTGGGAGGCCACTCAGAAAGACCGCTCCTTTTCCGCAATGGTTCATTACACACGCTAGGGCCATAGCAAAAATTCCTCCCTGGTTCTTGCCCCTTTCTCTCCTCTCAGACATTACTGGCGGTTGGCTCATGAGTGACACACAGAATGTCCCCTCTCCTCCCCCCCCCCAGCTAGGGATGTACGAAAGTCACTTACCTTTCTGCGGATTATGTTGATGGGGGGGGAAGCATTCCGTCCCTCCCCCCAGAATCCTCGACGGGGGGGGAGGCGATCTGTTCCTCCCCCCCGGAATCCTCCACGGCTGGCTGTGCTCCGCGGCAGCTCCGCGGAGCAGCCGGCCAGGCCCAGCCAGGCCCGGCCAGGCCCAGCCAGGCCAGAGCCGTCCGCAGCCAGATTTCCGGCCGCAGAGGGCTCTGGGGCAGGGGAAGCGTACGCAAATGGCGGCGGCTACGGCCGCCGCCATTTGCGTTCCTTAATTTTGGCCGTCTTAATCTACGTAAATATTTACGTAGACTATGACGGTGAAAATAAAGGGGAATGCAAATAGCGTAGCGGGTGCTATTTGCATCCCTTTTTGATTCACCATTTTAGCCTACGTAAATATTTACGTAGGGTAAAACGACGAAAAATCAAAAAGGGACGCAAATAGCTCCCACTACGCTATTTGCGTTCCCCTTTATTTTCACCGTCATAATCTACGTAAATATTTACGTAGACTAAGACGGCCAAAAATAAGGAACGCAAATCGCGGTGGCCGTAGCCGCCGCCATTTGCATACGCGGTTTGTTTGTTTGTTTTTAAACCCAGCCATGATAGGCTACGTAAATCTTTATGTAGCCTATCACGTCGTGGTTTTTTTTGTTTTTTTTAAACCCAGCCATGATAGGCTACATAAATCTTTACGTAGCCTTTCATGTCGTTGTTGTTGTTTTTACAAGACTGCAAATGGCAGCGGTGGCAGCCGGTCGGAAGACCAGCCGCCACAGCCGCCGCCGCTGAAGCCGCCACCGGAGCCGCCTCCCAGAAGATCCGCCCCAGGTAAGTCTCGTCCCAAGGGGGATCCGTGGGGCGGCAGGGGGGTGGCAGGCCATTCCGCCACGGAGTTTGGGGGGCCGAATGCACTGGCATTCGGCCTCACCAAGATCCATGGTGGAATTCTCTGACATCCCTACCCCCAGCTTTCCAGTGAGTTGCTGGATTCCTTTCATGCGCTCAAGCTCTCTGCCGTTTACTCGGCATTCAGGCAGTCACGCCATGGCAGTGACCCAGCAGGCTGGGATGCCGCCATTCCCACCCAATTCCACTTAGTGGCACTACAGATTCCTCTGCATCATTTCGTCAGGTCACCTGGGTGTGTCCCCCTCTTCCTTGTTCCCCTGCAAGTGCCTGCCATTGCAGCTATGCAGCAGCATGTTACTTACTGGTGCTCAGAGGAGGCTGAGCTCCTCCTAGATCTTGTACAGGAAAGCAGAGATGCTAATGAGAGGTGCCCCACTCCCCTTCCGAGCTGCCCCCCTCAGGATCTCCTGGGTGCAACACGGCCCGCAGCCCATCCTCAATGCCTTTGTCATCCTGACTGCACTCCCAACAATTGAAACCAAATGCCCACAGCTGTCCAGATACAGAGCTTTCTTTGCGCTATTGCAGAATTTCACAGGTCATGATGCTCCTGTCGTAGTGCTCCTGTTCCATGGACTGGAAAAATACCACATTTTTTGTGTTTCGGGAAAACACGGGATAGGCTGGGGAAAACAGTGGGAAAATCACTGGAGGATGACAATGTCATGTAATGGACCCTCAAATATCTGTGACTGGCCAATCGTGACTGTGGGATAAATTGCAGGTGTAGAAACACCCTATATGATTCCTGTGGTTCTCCATCTCTAGCACCACTATGCTTTAGACGTGGTTCAGATAATATATGTAATTTGTGCCAAAAATTGCTGTGAAGGTTTGAGGCCTACAGTGGCAAAAGGAAAAAAGATCAGGCTTAGAGGCCTGGAGTTTTCCTTTGGGCAGGGTAACCCTGAGAGGAGTAGTTTCATTTCTCCAGTTAAGTGTCAGTTTCATTTCTCCACTTAAGCTTCATTTCTTCAGGTTTGAAGGAGTACTTTTGGGTTTGAGGGACGAGGGTATATAAAGAGAGTGAGAGAGCCAGTAAGAGCAGAGACAGCCAGAGCCTGAAGTGAGAGCAGAGTTTGAAGAGTGAGCAGGAAGAAGCAGCCTAGAAAGGTCTAAGGACAGCTAGGGTAAAGGAACTTGGATTTTGCAACTTTTATTTCTTTTTAATGCCTTTTGTATCACTCAGCTCTATTGTGTAAATACTTTTAGTTGTAATTTGTTTGCTTTAAATCTACTAGTAAACTGTTGTGGTTAAACCCTGTGTCTAGAGTGTCAGTCACCCCATGTCTACAGCCTAAACCCCACATTACTGGGAAGGGGAAGTTTAAAAGGAGGAAGGTGGGACTCTGAAGGAGGTAAGAGATCCTTAAGGAGTTGCTCAGGGGGTCCAGGTCATAAGTGGAACCTTGAAAATTGCCCACAAGGATGATCTATTTGCATGAGCAGTGAAAAATCAGATAAGCATAGCAACACAGAAATCTCCAGCAGTAGGTTCAGTGAGTGGGGATTTCTGCATCCCCACCCTACTCACAGACATTGCCACCAAGTTGTCTGTGAATATACCCATAGATAATGAACAGGGCTCAGATGAACAGACATTTGTGTGGGCAATCATTTGTGCAAATAAGCCAGTAGTTACAAAGCATGGACCAATTCATAGTGCATATGGGAACCCCGTGTTCAATGGGTTGGAGCCAGATTGTGGAGGTGGACTTCCATGCCACCTAAAAATGCTACACAGAGAATCAGGATCCTCTGCTGAATTGGGTGAACTGTGATGTGAGGGAAAGGGGGCATCCCCCCAAAACAGTCAAAGGGATCTTCCAGGAGTGGAGCTCTTCCTCTCATGGAAGGCAGAGCCTGGATCCAGTTGGAAATCTTTGGCAAATCACTCTCCCTTGGGTGAATCCCTCACTTTTAGGTTCATGAACACTATAAGAAATACAAGAAACAGGCATGTCTGATCCTGCTGTTTCCCCAAATTGTGTAGACCAGGAGTAGGCAACCTGCTGCCATCCAAATGTTTTTGACTAAAAATCTCATAATCCCTGACCATTGGCCATGCTTGCTGGGGCTGATGAAACTTATAGTCTTATAAACTTATAAATGTTTTGGAGGACACCAGGTTGCCCATCCACAGTGTAGACAAAGCCTTGGAGGCCAAGCCAAGGAGCCAAGAACATTTTTGCAGAAACATACTATTGAGGACATATCTACAGTCAGTATCAACTGATCAGCTGATTATCATTTTACTATCATGGCTTTCTCCAAAGATTCCTGGAAACTATAGTTTGGTGAGGGTGCTGAGAGTTCTTTGTTAGATAACCTGAGCTCTGGTGATATACAATTCCTAGAGTTTCCTTATGAGGAACCATGGATATTTAAAACAATTTAAGACTGTGGCGTAGCCATTGTCTCCTCCCCATGTCTTGCTGTTGAAACTTGTGTTTGCAAGGCCACTTCCTGCAGCCTTCATACAATACAGGCCATGTGGTTTTCAGTGATGCAAGTCACCCCAATCGTTGGGAGGATATACTGACCCATGGGTTGTTCTAGGGTTTTCTGAGGTTTGTCTAACCCTCAAATAACCCATGGCATTTGCATGACATGACAAGCTGCAGTGCATCCCGCATCTCGGAGCTCTGTGGGTTAATTCACCCATGGTGGCATATCAAGACATGCAAACTGTCCCACTATGTCGCCTGGCCCACCCATAGATACAGCTGCAGCAATCCAGCAGTGATTTCTCCAATCACAATGGTTCTTCCCAAACTAAGACCATAAGAACATAAGAAGAACCATGCTGGATCACACCAAGGGTCCATCTAGTCCAGCATTCCGTTCCCACAGTGGCTAACCAGCTGCCCACAGGAGACCCACAAGCAGGACATGAGTGCAACAGCACCTTCCCACCCATGTTCCCTAGCAACTGGTGTACACAGGCTCACTGCCTCTGGTACCGGAGGTAGCACATAGCCATCAAGACAAGTAGCCATCAATAGCCTCCTCCCCCAAGAATTTGTCTAACCTCCTTTTAAAGCCATCCAAATTGGTGGCCATCACTACATGTATGGTAGCAAATTCCACAGTTTAACTACATGCTGCATGAAGGAGACTTTCCTTTTATCTGTCCTGAATCTCCCACCAATCAGCTTTATTGGAATGACCCAACGTTCTAGTATTTTGAGAGAGGGGGGAAATGTCTCCCCATCCACATGCTCCACACCATGCAGATCTATGCAAAACTTTCTTGCCCAGGAGAGGAACTGTGGGGATATTTGCAAGGATATCACTAACAGTGGTACCGATAATGATAGTGCTACTATCATGGAAATGGTTGCTGGGTGGGGCTAAGGCAAAAGGGGTGGAGCCAAAATACCAGCACATTGTAGCTTAAAGCTCTGACTGCCAGTCACTAGGCCTTAGGAGAGGCATTTCAACCTTTGAGAATGGGGACAAACTGCACAGGAAAAGTCAGGGAAAACCACCAAATGGTCGGCGGTCATGGAATAGGGGTGGGGCCAGGCAAAGGCGGCAAGGTCCTCTGAGGAGCCCTGGAGTGCCAGACTGGGAGGAGGGATAGATTTGGCCCATGGACCTGAGTTTCTGCACCCTGGTGTACTATATTGGGATTGGAATCATAGAATCATAGAAGAGTAGGGTTGGAAGGGGCCTACAAGACCATCAAGTCCAACCCCCTGCTTAATGCAGGAATCCAAGCCAAAGCATCCCTGACAAGTGGCTGTCCAGCCTCATCTTGAATGCCTCCAGTGTGGGAGAGCCCACCACATCCCTAGGTCATTGGTTCCATTGTTGTACTGCTCTAACAGTCAGGAAGTTTTTCCTGATGTTCAGCTGGAATCTGGCTTCCTGTAACTAGAGCCCATTATTCCGTTTCCTGCACTCTGGGATGATCGAGAAGAGATCCTGGCCTTCCTCTCTGTGACAACTTTTCAAGTACTTGAACAGAGCTATGCTATCTCCCCTCAGTCTTCTCTTCTCAAGGCTAAACATGCCCAGTTCTTTCAGTCTCTCCTCATAGGGCTTTGTTTCCAGTCCCCTGATCATCTTCGTTGCTTTCCTCTGAACCCTCTCCAGTTTGTCTGCATCCTTCTTAAAGTGTGGTGCCCAGAACTGGACACAGTAGTCCAGGTGAGGCCTAACCAGTGCTGTGCAGAGGGGAACTAGTACTTCCCAGGATTTGGAAGCTTCTATTAATGCAGCCCAAAAGAGCATTTGCCTTTTTTGCAGCCACATCATATTGTTGGCTCATATTCAGCTTGTGATCTACAACAAATCCAAGATCCTTCCCACTTGTGCTATTGTTGAGCCAAGTATCCCCCATCTTGTAACTGTGCATTTGGTTTCATTTTCCTAGGTGCAGAACTTGGCATTTATCCCTATTCAATGTCATTCTGTTGTTTTCTGCCCAGTGCTCCAGCCTATCAAGATCAATTTGAATTTTATTTCTGTCTTCCAGGGTATTAACTATCTGCCCAATTTTGTGTCATCTGCAAATTTGATAAGCATTCCCTGCACCTCCTCAACCAAGACATTAATAAAAAATGTTGAAGAGCACTGGGCCCAGGACCGAGCCCTGCAGTATCCCACTCATTACCTCTCCCCAGTTTGAGAAGATCCCATTGATAAGCACTCTTTGAGTCCGATTCTGTAGCCAACTGTGGATACACCAGATTGTTGTTTCATCTAGCTCATTTTTAGCTAGTTTGTAGGGATGGCGGAGAATTTCTCCACGAATCTTCAGGAGGCCAAGTGCCGATGCATTTGGCCCCCCGAAAGTATTGGGGAAATTTTCCGCCGGCCCCCCGCCCCCCCCCCCGGGATGGGACTTACCGTGGCCGAATGTCCCTCTCAGCGGCGGGTCCCGGCGGCGGTTCGGCAGGGGCGGCGGCCGGTCTCCCGACCGGCTGCCATCACCGCCATTACAAAATAAAAAAGTAACAAAAAAACAAAAACACACACCCATGATAGGCTACGTGACGATTTACGTAGCCTATCACGGCTAGATTTCCAAAGTCAGCCATGATAGGCTACATTAATCGTTACATAGCCTATCACGGGGTTGTTGTTGTTTTTTTCACTTTTTCTTTCGCAGCCGGGGAGACGGGGTGCTTCTCCCCGGCCTGAATTTTGGCCGGGCGAGGCGGGGCGCCTCCCCCACCGGCCTGAATTTCAGCCGGGCGAGGCGGGGTGGGGCACCTCTCCCCCCTCACTTGAACTTCGCGGGGAGAAGCGAAGCGCCTCCCCCCCACTGCGAAGCAAGCTGCGGGACAAGGTAAGTCCCTTTCATCCATCCCTACTAGTTTGCTGATCAGGATATCATGGGGCACTCTGTTGAAAGCTTTGCTAAAGTCGAGATATATGATGTCCACAGCATTCCCACTGTCCACAAGAGAAGATTACCTGATCAAAAAAAAAAATGAGATCAGATTAGCCTGGCAGGATTTGTTCTTGACAAACCATGTTGGCTTCAAGTAATCACTGCATGGTTTTCAAGGTGCTTACAGATTGATTGCTTTATCATCTGCTCCAGAATTTTCCCAGGGATTGATGTCAGTAAGGATGGACGAAAGTCCCTTACCTGGTCCCGCAGCTTGCTTCGCGGTGGGGGGGAGGCGCTTCGGTTCTCCCCCCAAAGTTCAGGCCGGGGGAGGAGGCGCCCCACCCCGCCTGGCCGAAATTCAGGCCGGGGGGGAGGCGCCCCATCCCTCTCCGCCGAAATTCAGGCCAGGGAGGAGCGCCCCGTCTCCCCAGCCGTGAAATAAAAAAGTAAATTAAAAAAAACACACACACACGTGATAGGCTACGTAACGATTTACATAGCCTATCACGGCTGACTTTAGAAATCTAGCCGTGATAGGCTACGTAAATCGTTACGTAGCCTATCACGTGTTTTTTGTTTTTTGTTTTAATTTATTTTGTAATGGCGGCAGTGGCAGCCGGTCGGAAGACCGGCCGCCGCCCCCGCCGAAACGCCGCCGGGACCCGCCACCCCCGCCGCCGAGAGGGACATTCGAAGGAGGTAAGTCCCATCCCGGGGGGGGCAGGGGGCGGAGAATTTCACCACCAATTTTGGGGGGCTGAATGCGTTGGCATTCGGCCTCCTGGAGATTCGTAGAGAAATTCTCCGCCATCCCTAGATGTCAGACTGATTGGTCTGTAGATCCCAGGTTCCTACTTTTTGCCCTTTTTGAAGATAGGGACAACATTAGCCCTCCTCCAATCATCTGGCACTTCACCCGTCCTCCATGATTTCTCAAAGATAAAAGACAGTGGTTCTGAGAATTCTTCTGCCAGTTTCTTTATTACTCTAGGATGCAGTTCATCTGGCCCTAGAGATCTGAACTCATTCAAAGAAATTAGGTGTTCCTTGACCATATGCCTATCGATCTCAAGCTGCAATCCTGCCCCTTCAGCCTGTACTTCGCCTTTGCCAAGGGGGTCATAGACCCTCTTTCAGGAGAAGACTGAGCCAAAGTAGGAATTGAGCACTCTGCCTTTTCTTTGTCATCTGTTATTGTTTTGCCATCCTTATTTAATAGCTGAACAACCATTTCTTTCCCCTGTCTTTTACTATGCACGTAGCTGTAGAAAGCCTTTTTGTTGCTTTTAGCATCCCTCGCTAACCTCAGCTCATTCTCAGCTTTAGCCTTCCTGATGCCATCCCTGCAATTCTGTGCTACTTGCCTGTACTCTTCCTTTGTAGCTTGGCCTTCCTTCCACTTCCTATATGTGCCCTTCTTTGTTTTTAGGTCGTCTCTAAGCTTTTTGTGAAGCCACATTGGCGTCTTCTGTTGTCTTCCACATTTTTTTCTTGTTGGAATTGTTTGTAATTGTGCCTTGAGAATTTCCTTTTAAAAAATTCCCATCCATCTTGGACACCTTTCTCATTAGAGTCGCTTGCCATGGGACCTTACTTATCATTGTTCTTTTTTTAATATATATTTTATTTATTTTATCTTTATAAATGAAACAAACAATACCAAAATTACCAACAACCTGATCAATACTATAATTTCCCAACAATACAATATTCTGATGAGGACACCACAATAACAAAGAGAGAAGGAAAAAGAAAAAAGGAAAAGGAAAAGGAAAAGGGAGGAGAAAAGGAAGTGAAGAAAAAAGAAGGTTCTTTCCCCTTCCCTCTCCCTCCCCTTTAAAGAATTAAGTTTAAACTCCAATACCCCCTGGCCTCTGATGTGGGCAGCCCTGGCCAGTGGCTCTGCAGAATCTCTGCGGAGTGGAGCTGGCCGGATTAGGATTTCAGGGGGAGGTGCAGAGAGCCTCCCCCACACCACAAATCACCCCGTCGAAAAGGTAAGTGACTTTCGTACATTCCTATTCAGAAGGATGGATCATCTCAGGCTTTGCTTCCAGCAAATGGGGAAATTCAGGAACTGCTCGAGAGGGGCCAGGTTGCTCCTGTAATGTTTTCAGGGGAGGACTGTCAGCCAAGGTCTCCTGTTCTTTGCTGAGCTCTGGCTGGGGCCCATTGTGCTGGCTCTCCCCATCCTCCTCTTCCTCAAATGAATCCTCCTCCAGGTAGGGCGTGACACCAACCATGTGAACCAGCCCTAAGTGTCTTGCAGAATGTTACCCTGTCATCACTCCAGCTGTGCTCCTGAATGTAGAAGTCTTCTATGCTTGCTTTTCTTTTCTTTTCTTTAACCTTGAGGCTCCACAGTCATGGAAGAATTGACTCCCAATTCATAATGAAGATATATTTCCATTATTGGCAGCCAGTCCCCAAGTGACTGCTTTCCTTTGACTGGAAATGGCCCATGTTTTCAGATATTCTACTAGTCAAATGTTTGCCAGTCGGAACATGCAGTACCAACAGCGACCTAAAAGAGCATCTTTTTGAACAGTACTTCAGGAATATATCAAAGAAAGTTTTTGCAAGCTCAAAACTATCATATAGAATTATACTTAACTAACATTCCCATCTTTGCTATGAATTGGTTCAGACTTTGGCTCATTTGCACAAATAGCTGCTCAAATAAGCATCTATTTCTAATATACGCCTCTCCTTATTGTACACATGCATTGTATGCTCACTTCTTTACACCAAATACAATAAATATATTCCCCTCAGTTCCCAAAATCCCATTTACATTCTCACAGGGTTTAACTATACAAGGATTATCTATTGCATAGTGATAACAAATATTTGGTATTGTCTGCACTAAACTCATCTAGCTTTATTTTTCGTTTCTCAAAGGGCAGACTGGCAAATGACTCTCTTCAGAAGTAAGGATGGATGGATCTGTTTATCTTGGTCTTGCCAAGATTGGCGGGGGGATGTTGTTTTTTCTTTTAGGTCAAGCTGATTTCATCCCATTTCCACACAAGCTTGAGATTTTTTTAAAAAAAAAATCTGTTTGGAAATTTGTACACATTTTTTGTAATGTATGCATTTTTAAACGTACACGTTTTTAGGTACATCCACCCATGGACTGAAGTGTGCTTCTGTGCATTTTGGAGGGTGCACATTTTTCTTTGCATGTTTTTCAAGTGCACGTTGTTGAGAGTATTTTGTTTTGTTTTGCAGAATGCATTGCAAGCTCAGAAATGTATGGACTTCTGAATGCAAACTGTGTTGGGGTCTGCAGTCGAGGAGGTGTGAACTAGGTAAATGCATTTGAAAAAAAGAACTTTGGCAGAGCGTATTTCTCACACATCCCTACTCAGGAAGGCTTCACAGTAACGTCATCTACTGTCAAATATCTGGAATCGCATCATACTGCTATGATGTTTCACATTTTTATCTGATCTGCTATGCAACATGATGACCAGGCCTCAGCAGCTGTGGAGGGAGTCATTAGCACTATTTCTTTCAGGATAATAAATAACAAGGCAGCGGTCCCCAACCTTTTTGGCACCAGGGCCCAATTTTGTGGAAGACCATTTTTCCACGGACCAGGGGTGGGATGATTTCGCTGGCAGACCTCCGGCCACTGGGACGCAAATGGCGTCTGCTACGCGGACACCGTTTGCATCCCTGTTCTTTGCAGTAATAGGCTATGTAAAGATTTATGTAGCCTATTACTTGAAGTACAGGGATGCAAATGGCGTCTGCGTAGCTATGCGGACGCCATTTGCATCCCAGTGGCTGGAAGTCCGCCAGCAGCCAGAGCTGGCCTGCAGCTCTGCAGACTCGCTGCGGAGCGGAGCCAGCCGGGGCCAGCGAGGATTCTGGGGGGGAGGGATGGATCACCTTGCCCCCCCGCAGACCCCAGGTAAGGGAGTTTCGCACACCCCTACTACGGCCTGGTTCCTAACAGGTCACGGACCGGTACCAGACCACGGCCTGAGGGTTGGGGACCCCTGAGTTAAGGGATAGAAGATACACCATCTAATGTTCACACTGCGTACTGCAATACAAATACAAATTAGATTTATTTTTTGCTGCTTTTGTTGCACAAAATGTTCTGGCAATTGGAGAAGGAGTGATTTGCATTCACAGTCCATATGGATATGAACTCTCCTCCAATATCACCCCCAAGAAAGAACTTAAAAACTGAAGTAACACTAAAAACCAAACAAAGCTCTAATTAAACTGATTGTTGTGGTCACACTGCCGCTATTCAGTTCAAAAACTTACACAGTATTTAGGTCTCCCATTGTTTAGAAGTCATCCAAGTTTATAATTTTGAAACTTACATTTTAGGTTAAGATCCCCTTAAATGATGCTTCCGCTAAATAAAGAAAACAAAGTGCAGCATGTGCCATCAAAATATTCTGTTATTTAAATATGGATAGGTCACATTAAATTAAATAATTATTCTGAGAATTGCATCCAACATTTCCTTAAAACCTGGTTCACACATAACGATAACCCAGAGTACGGGTTGAGTATGCCTTGTCATTGAATCATGGGTGGTTGTTGAATCATGGGTTGTCATTATGTGTTAACTCTACATTATGGCTTAGCTATGGGTTGTTAACGATGAACAACCCAGAGTTCTCAACCCAAGAACAACCCATGGGTTCTCTTCCTGGACTGTTCATGGTTAACTCTGGGTTGTTGTTACATCGAAACCAGGCCAAAATCTACTTATTTTTATATGGCTCCTCTCTGTCCTCCTCTTTCTCCTGTATGGTCCACTCAGACAGTATGCACAGCATGCACCCTTCTCTTGCCAGTGCAATCTCGGCGGTGGGGAAGGCGACCCAGGATTGTTGGGGCAGAATGGGAAGGAAAGGGAGAAAGAAAGAAAGAAAGAGGAAAGAAAAGAGCGGGAAAGGGGTGAAAGTAGGGAAGAAGGAGAAAAAGGTTAAGAGTGGGAGGAAGAAAAGTGCGGAAGACACTACAGAGAGAGGGGAAATGGCCGGAAGGAAGCCCAGGAAGGCAACCCCCCAGATATCATTTTGAGAGACAGCTGATCCCTAGCACTTGTTTTTTCAGAGACAGAGTTGAGCATATTATTGTTGTTGTGATAGAATACACATTGGCATTATTTGCTTGTCCGTGCCAAGTGCTTTAAAATGATGAGATATATACAGCAATCCTATGTAGGTCTACTTAGAAGTCTCACTGAATTCAATGGGACTTACTCCCATGTAAGCATGTGTATGTGTATGTGAGAAATGAGTTTTTTTCCTCCCCCTACCCTCCCCCACTTTGCTTTCAATGTTGGAGAAGCCAGCTCTGCTAGAAATCGCTTTTTCTGTTATTACTCTGGATACATTTGCGGGGCAGAGGGAGGTTGATGAGTTGAACTGTTTGTAAATTTGGGCTTAGAATCCATTTTATTTTGCTATATAATGCATCTGAGTCACATTGTGAACATGTGGTTTTAAAAATCCTTTCTTTCCTTTTGGTGATGCAAGTTAACACATATTCCTAGCTAAATTCCTCCTGTCTAATGTTTGCTGGGCCAAACTTAAAAAAAACCCTGTGATTATGCAACCCAAACTCTCTCACTTAACGTTATTATTGACTCTTAATTGCCTGCTGCCTCAATTTGCCTGTGTGTGAAATGGATTTCCTGGTCTCCCATCTCCCTTTAATTTACATCTTAGAGAAGTGGGCTTGTCTACAAATGCCTTTCTCCATGTTGTGACATACTCTGGATAGATTGGGGTGGGGTTTTTTTAAGCCACTTTAAAAAAGGAAGGAAAAGCCTGCTCTCTGTGTTCTGTGATACACATGGCACAATAGGGGTGGCACAGGAGCCCAATTCCATCTGGGAATCTGGCAGAAAGCCCCCCCCCCCGCATGCCAGAGCCGCGCTTGCCAAGCCGCTGCCCCCACTCGCCCCCTGCCCACACTCATCAAGATGCCCACACTCACCTGGGCAACAGTGTCGAGCTCCATGATCACCATTTTTCAGGGGGAAATGATGATCACAAAAAAGCACATATTTACATATACACAAAAAGGGGCTGTGAATTGCCCATATAGGCAAGATTACAGGTGTTCGCTTGCCTGTAATCTTTCCTATATGGGCTATTCATGGCCTCATTTTGCATATATGCAAATATGTGCATTTTTGCAATCACCATTTTATTTTTCAAGAAATGGTGACTGCAGAGCTCAACAAGGCTGTCTGGGTGAATGCGGGCAGCTTGGTGAGCGGCAGGGAGCTCAAGCGCTGGTCTGGGTGTGCACAAGCATGGCAGAGGCTGGGCGGGCACCTGGAGAATGCAGACCGGGGGCGGGCACCCATCCCTATGCTGCAAATGTAACCCAAACATACTCTCTGTCTTGCCATCATTGACTTTAACTGCTTGCTACCTCAGTCTGCCTGTGTGTGAAATGGGTTTCTTCTTCTTCCACCTACCACATTGCTTTCAATAAGTGGGCTTTGCCACAAATTGCTTTCTATGTGTTATTATTCTGGAGAAATGACTGGGAGGGGGGGTGGCAGGTTAAACTGTGTAGCAAAAGACTTGTGTATAGCAAAATAAATGTCTTTGGGTCCACCTCTGGTGACCCCCTGTGACATCTCCCTAGTTCTCAGGTTTGGGCCCTGAAATCTCACGGCCTGGGATGTGCTAGATATTATAAACAAGTAGTGATATAAGAAGACAAAAAGACTTCCCCTTCTTGCAGTGCAGGCAAGGAGGAGATGCTCATATTTTCACTGGTGTAAGGGAGTGGGTGAATTTAAGCTTAAAGCCAATACTGGGCCAACATAGGATCATTCTCAGGGGCATTGTCAGTGGGGAAAATATGGCTGCCCCATTTTTTCCCCCCAGCAATGTCTAATAGGGCATCCTCTTTGAGATTAGAAAGGAACCGCATTAGGCTGCAGAGGCAGTTCCAATGCCAGCTGAAGCAGCAGCAACACTTTTTTTGTGGCATAAACAAATGGAGAAACCCCTGGCTGCCTCATCTTTAACATTAAGCAATCTGACACATGCACACATACACAAGCTAGTACAATTGCACAAAATATGTTGCCAAATATTCCACACAAACACACACACTTTCAAGGGGGATGGGCGACAGGGTTGAAATGGCCCAGTAACTAGTGTCTGCCTAGTTCAAGGAGTCCTGGGACTCAAAAAGTTCCGTGTTTGTGCGCTATACTGAAACTGAGTTGGGGAATATTCTCTTTTTTTTTAAGATTGTCAATGGAAAGACAATAGGCACCGAAATATGCTCTAACGCTCTTAAGACTTTCAGAAGGGCTAAAAATCTTTTGAGTTTTAATTTCTCAGCTAAAGCTCTGCACATGGGCATTTGCACAATTAGACCTGTAATGTATTTTCTTTAAGTACAGAGAGTTTAAAGGCTGTGTCTAATGAGCATCATATTTCTTTTATATGGGAGGAAGTGAGAAAATGCAGAAGATGTAACGCCCCGGGGAGTAGTAAATTAGTATATACATTTAAGAACTGAAACATTTTGTTTATTAAGCAAGAAAGCCATTTTTTTCCTGACACATCAATAAATTGCACTTGTTAGGGTCAAGGTAAAGCATAGACGAGGGTTTTTAAAAGGCTCGGTTTGGCACATTGACCCATATTCATCTCAGAACACATTGAGTTTAATGGGGCTTAGTACCAGGCAAGTCAGGATGGGACTGTAGCCTTAAATTCCTTTGCAGTTCACAAAGGTATACACACTTTCTCTGTTATACACATACTCAAATGCAACAATCCTGTTATATATGATCAATTGGGGAGTATGCAGAGCAGCCTGTGGGTATGCAATTAGGCTGCCCTTCCCCTCTGGCGTCAATTGAGACGTCTTTCTTTTTTGTGGTGGGGCGGGGGGCTGGGAAAATTTTAGGAAAGCAAGTGACAGGGGAGACAGAGGTTTAAACCTCCCCTGTCTGCATGTAGTGGTTCTGATCCAGATTAGGCCCCTGTGTGCTTACTTTAGAGTAAGAAAGAGATGATGAGCTGCATACTGAGCTTTCCTACACAAGGCTCTTAATCTACTTTATCTACTTTCAGTTTCATCACAGAATTTAGATCTGAGCTCTACACTAAGAGCGTTTCCTTTCCTGCTTTTCTGCTACATAACCTCTAAGTGGCACTATGGTATAGGGGAATGACACAATTATACAAGTGAAAAAAGCTTTTTCCCCCATTTTCACAAATAATGCTCCATTTTCCCTGTTCTAAAAAAAGTCTGGGAAAGTGCTGTTTAAACACAGGCACAAAACTGGATGGTCACACCATCGTCTAAAGAACCAGGGGTAGGGAATGACAAGCGCACAATAAATGCCTTGTGTAGAAAAGCTCTATATTTAAAATACTGTGTAGTTTGATTCGAAGTCTCTCAGTAGATGGGAAGTGAACTATTCTGAAAGGATGCCTAATTTTGTGAAACTCAAAGAAACTAACCAATATTTAAATAATTTTGTGAAACTCAAAGAACTAACCAATATTTAAATGATAAATATATTTCTTGTATTAAAATGCTTATATGCCACATTTCTTCTAGAAATAGTTCATAGTGGTTGCATGACTTTCAGGCCCATTTTGTGCTCCTGTCCAGTTTGCACACCTCTTTTCATCATCATCATCTCCTCAGCCTAGGTATAATGCCATCATTATGAACACATTTAACAAACAGGGAGAAAACACATTTTTGTTAGCTGAGGATGCATACTAGCATTTGTGGTAGTTTTGATTGTGGCAACGATCCTGCAAATAGGCTGTTTAAATCTTGTTAAAAATCAGTCAATGTTAAGCAATGTAACTGCACGCAGGTTTTCAGCCTATATTTGCATGCAATTCTAGAGACCAATAACAAAAATAAAAAATGACACACAGTGACACAGCACTCTGCTTTTCATTTTCATCAGCTTCCACATAATCAAACCTAAGAGAATGTCATTTTGTATAATATCAAAGCAGGCTCTCTCTTTTTGGATAAAGTCATTCGGATGGGTAGTTCCTATCTGACTAACAACAACACGTTCAGTGATAGTTACACAAAGATTGTGTTTATGAATTTCCGCAGACTGAAAAATGTTTACCCCTTGAAAGCTGAAACCATTTCTTTGTTAGGGGTTATAGATTTCACGAAGTAGTACAGTTGTCTAACACTGCTACAAGTTCTGGAAAACACTTCCTGAATTTTCAGTTACATTGATGGCTAATATAGCCTTTTGCTGGAAGATAAGACTGCAGTTCAAAGCCTGTCACTTCACAAGTTTCTGTGGCAGAAGAAAGGAAAAGACTGGGAAACAACAAATAGCCAATTTGGCTAAGTCACACATAGCCTGGCTGTAACATCTATTCTTGGGGGGGGGGGGGGGGGGTTATATATATATATATATATATATATATATATGTTTAGTCTATACATAAATAAAAACAACTATTTTTATTTTTGCAGTTAAAGTCTGTGCCTGAAACAGAGTGAGCAGCTTCAAGGTTTGTTTCTATTATTTTAGTTTAAATGCCTTCCCAAAGATGAATGCAGCTAACAAGATCCAGAAACAATTAAAGCACACCAATTCAACAATAAAATAAAATGAAAATGAGTAAAATAACATGCACACCAAAAAATTCCAGCTATATAGTTGATCCTATAATAGTTTTTCACCTCCTTTTTGCTTTAAACTGCCCAGTGCGATTATATGGGGATAAAACTCTCCATTCAAGCCCATCCAGTAATTTACACTACAGGTCTATACATTTCTACTCAGACATAAATCCCGTTGAGTCCAATGGGGCTTATTCCGAGATAAGTAGGTTTAGGATTGCAGCTTTGGAGCACAATCCTGTACAGGTATACATATGCAAATCCTATACATGTCAAAACATGCATAGGATTGCACCCAAAGGGCACAATCCTATGGGTCAGACAGCCACCTCCAAACTCGGAGGCGACTGCCTATCCAATACAGAGCAGGAGAAGCGCGGAGGGGATCATTCCCTCTGCGCTTCTCCTGCCCTGCATTTCCGGTTAGACAGCTGATTTCGGCTATTTAGCCGCAGAAGGCGGAGCAGTGGAGGAGGCTGCCGGACGACACATAGGATGTGTTGTACTGGCATTTCCACCTTCCCTGCCCCGGAACGCCCACCGGAACACCCCTCAGCATGCCCCATTTTGGCCGCTCCATACTCCTGCTCTGAGCGTGGGGCATGGGGCTGTTGCATGCTGCCTCTGAGGCAGAATGGAAGGGGAGGAAGGTCAGTTTTCCGGGAACCGACCTCGGAACGCAGGATCCAAGGTCGGTTCCCGGAAAACCACATATCCTATGGCCGTCTAGCCACTGACTAGCAGCCATAGGATTGCTCCTGTAATCTGTTAAGAGGGGCTATTTCTCAATGAAAACCACCTTCCATCAGGGAAAGAGGCAACTGTAGGCACAGAGCCCTCAAAATAAGCCCTTTTGAAGAAAACATGTAGCCAATCTATCTCTTTCATAAAACATGAGCGCAAAACTAGATTGCGTTTTAGACAATAGCAACTTATTATAAAGGAGAAACCACACGGCTTCTATCCCACTTTATCCAGCCAAGTCATATGCCCCTTATACAGGCACCATGTACAGAGGAAGAGAGAGGTGGAAAAGAGAGCTACCAGTTCCACATCATTTACAGTTAAAATCCAACCAGTATCAAAAGCATATCTCCAAAACTCCACATCTCTCAGTTCTTTAGAGCAGGAATGGAGAACCTCTCACCTGCAGACCTGATTTGGTACGCAGAGGTTCCCCAGCCAGTGACAGCATTTTTTCAAAACACAATCACTGCTCTGTGGGCACATGTTACCAAATGGAGCACAGCATCCACTATGTTTATAGTGCAAGCACGTGTGCCGCAGTGTTCCAGGATGTGTTTTTTTTATGTCTGATAACTGCATGCACACACCTTTGGAGCTGTGAAGGATTGAAGGGGTGTTTGTTGTTGTTGTTTTTGTTTTTAAAAACCTTCTCTAATATTCATAGCTGTGCAGCTCTGTAGGTGCACAGCAAGAAATCGCCAAGAAATCAGGGATTTCCTGCTTGCAAATCCTATCAAATTTGTGTGAGGAAAGTCCCAGGGAAAGGTAGGAAGGGAAAGATGTGAAAGGCTGAAAGGAGAAAGAGGAATGTTGCAAAACAGCTTTAGAACCACATCCACCAATAAGAATACTGCTAGACTGGAACACAAATGACTGGAAGTAGGGATGTCAGAGAATTCCGCGATGGATCTAGGGATGGCGGAGAATTTCTCCCCGAAACTTCGGGGGGCCAAGCGCCAACGTGTTCGGCCCCCCGAACAAGTTTCGGGGAGAAATCCTCCGCCCCCCCGCCCCCCGCCCCCCCCGGGACGGGACTTACCTTCCCTGAATGTCCCTCCCGGCGGCGGGTCCGGCTGGCGGTTCGTCCGGTGTTCGAGCGGGGCGGGAGCGGCAGCCGGTCTTTCGACCGGCTGCCGCCCCCGCCATTGCAATGAAAGAAAAAAAAAAAACGTCCCCTGATAGGCTACGTGATGATTCACGTAGCCTATCACGGCAAGATTTGCAAAGTCAGCCGTGATAGGCTACGTGAATCGTCACGTAGCCTATCACGGGTGACTTTAAAAAAAAAAAGCGCATACGCGAATGGCGGCCCCCATAGGGAGCCGCCATTCGCGTTCCTTATTTGGTCGCTGTAGTCTACGTCAATGTTTATATAGACTACGGCGAAAATAAGGGCAACGCAAATAGCGTTGCCCTTATTTTCGCCGTAGTCTACGTAAACATTGACGTAGACTACAGCAACTAAATAAGGAACGCGAATGGCGGCTCCCTATGGGGGCCGCCATTCGCGTACGCGCTTTTTTTTTTTTTTAAAGTCACCCGTGATAGGCTACGTGACGATTCACGTAGCCTATCACGGCTGACTTTCCAGATCTAGCCGTGATAGGCTACGTGAATCGTCATGTAGCCTATCAGGGGACATTTTTTTTTTTTTTTTTAACTTTCGTGTTCGCGGCCGGGCGAGGCGGGAAGCCTCCTCCCCGGCCTGAATTTCGGCCGGGCGAGGCGGGAAGCCTCCCCCCCCGGCCTGAATTTCGGCCGGGCGAGGCGGGAAGCCTCCCCCCCCGGCCTGAACTTCGCGGGGGGAGCAGCGAAGCGCTCCCCCCCACCGCGAAAAAGCTGCGAGAAAAGGTAAGTGACTTTCGTTCACCCCTAGATGGATCTTGGTGAGGCCAAATGCCAGTGCATTCGGCCCCCCGAAATCCATCGCGGAATGAAGTCCCCGCAGCCCCCGACCCACAAAAGGCACATAAAATGGAGCACTTACCTGCTCCCGTCCACACTGCTTTGCGAATGGCAGCCATCCTGCAGCCGCCATTCGCTTCGTCTTCATAGCCATGATAGGCTATGTAAATACTTACGCCATGTGCATCCCTGCGGAAGCCGTGATAGGCTACGTAAGTATTTACGTAGCCTATCACGGCAGGGCGGGGGAAACCCAGCGTGCGCAAATGGCAGTGGCTACCGCTATTTGTGTACACTGGGTTTTTTTCCCCCTGCCGTGATAGGCTATGTAAATACTTACATAGCCTATCATGGCTCAATACAGGGACGCAAATAGTGGCAGCTACGACAGCCGCCATTTGCGTCCCTGCAGGGCTGCCCAGTGGCCGGATGTCCGGCTGCGGGCGGCTGGAGCCGGCCGGCGGCTCTGAGGCTTGGCCACGGAGCAGAGCCAGCCGGGCAGGATTCTGGGGGGGAGGACTGGATCGCCTCCACCCCCGTCAAGGATTCCGGGGGGAGGGACGGAGCGCCTCCCCACAACCATGGATTGCCCGGCGCAGAGCCAGGTAGGTGTTTCGTACATCCCTAACTGGAAGTGCAAGAAAACAGCAATGAGCGAAAAAGTCAATATAAATGTGGGTTGTGGGGGGGATGGAATATTGAGAGAAAAATAACAACAGGACAACAATGTTGCATGCTGCATGCATGAGCCAGATGTTACAGTTTCTGGATAAAATGCTAGTGTAGATTGGCCTATGGAGATGCCCACTGGCTTAGTGCGCTTTTAAAGGGGATTAGACAAATCCATGGTGTATCACCCATAGTGCTGTGCCGAAAATTTCTCCCACATTTTTTCAACCATTCTCATTCAATTTGGTAGAAGAGCAATTGCTTTCGAAAAGAAATTCAATGGTGAAGAAATTTTGGAGAAATTCTCATGAGTTGGGTTTGGGTTTCTTGGACTTACCTTACTTCGGAGGTGGCCGAGGAGTGAGCACAAGTGTCCTGTTTTTCATTGTACAATCATCTCTCTGGCAGCCTGTAGCCTCCTCAGCTTCCTACACTTCAATTGAAACCCAGTTTAAGGCACCATGAGGTAATTCCTCCCATAGGGCTTTTTCAGATCAGGACATGCAGGCAGCCTGGGAGGCTAGCTGTGATTAGGTATGCTCAAAAACACCACAAAATAAACTATGAATCATCCTTAATGAAGCAGAACAATGAAAGAGAATGGGGAGAGAAAACTTTCAGGAAATTGGAGGACAGATTTTGGCAGTGTCAGGGTGGAAACTGAGCCCATAGAGCCCCAGAGCTGTTCTGATTCTGAGGAAGAGCAACAACCCGTGGGAGAGGAGCTCGCTCATCGCTCACAGGCACAGCGGCAGGGAGAGGTTCCTCCTGCCAGCATTCCTGGGATAGATAGTGACCCTGGCAGCAAGAGAGCGCTGGAGGGGGGCTTGCTGGATGCTCGGCGCAGACATAGGGAGCGGTGCCAGATGGAAGGCGCAGAGAGGAGGCGCTCTGCTCGCTTGGCACTAAAACAACGGTCACGTCCCGAGGACCCAAGGGTAAGAGGGAGGACCTCTCCATAGCCCATAGGTTCAGAATCTTCCTGCCCTTCTCCTTCAAACGGGGACCAACTGCCTTACCTGGAGCTTAGGCTACTGTGCTAACTACCCCAGTGCAGTTCCTCGCTTAGATGCTGGTGATTAGCATCTGAAAGAGTCATTAAGTTGTAAATGGAATAAAGCCTTGGAAAGAATCCTCTTTGTCTGTGTTTTGAGTTGGCTATTGGACGGGACTGTAAGAGGCAGCTAGGGCACTCCTGACAGGCAGAGCACTAGCTCCACTTCATCCCTGGAGCTAGACACAACACGGCCCCCACCTGCATTGTCATGGATGCAAACTGGGTGCCAGCCTGCCAAGAGAGTTGATGCTGTTGCAGCATGAAAATCCCAGAAACCCTTACCAAAAAAAGAAAGAAGCTGTGCTACAAGCCCTGCTAATGGGGAGCCCTACCTGGGAGAAACTGCTGAGAATTTCTCCTCCCCCTGGAGAAATTCAGCAAAATTGTCTCCAGATTTCTCTGCCCACAAGTAAGGTGGAGAATTTCAAGAGGCCATTTGCGCACAGCTCTAATCAGCCATAATGGCTAAGTGGAAACTCCAGGTATGCAGATATACTTGGCATATTTCAAGTATACCACTGAACAGCAGATAATGACAAGATAATGATAATGACAAGAGAGTCTGGGCTACTACTTCCACCAGCCCTGCTCTTATTATTATTAGCATTAGCATTAGCATTAGTATTTCTATACTGCCCCATAGCTGAAGCTCTCTGGGCAGTTTACAAAGATTAAAAACATAAAAAATACAATATGCAAAATTTAAAAACCTAAAAACATGCAACAGACAGTATACACAGAGACAACATATATCTAAAAACAATTTTGAACAATCAGCCAAACCATAAAATGAATCCAGGGTCAATTAAATCTCATCACATGCTGCCAAATGGCTGGGAAAAGAGAAAAGTCTTAACCTGGCACTGGAAAGATAGCAGAGTTGGCTCCAGGCAGGCCTCATCAGGGAGATGGTTCCATAATTGGGAGGCCACCACCAAGAAAGCCCTCTCCCAGGTTGCTGTGTTCTAATCCTCCCTCGGAGTAAGCACCCGAAGGAGAACCTTAGATGTTGAGCATAGTGTACGGGTAGGTTCGATTTCCCCATTCTTGGAAATAGGATGCTAGACTAGATGGACCCTGGGTTGGATCCAGCAGAACTCTTTACAGATTCTTCAGGTGCCTCTTGGTTGCTAAGACCAACTAGCAAGCCTGACTGTGAAACTTTTAGAGGTCACAGAACTAGAGCTGAACCAACATTTCTCAGAATACATTTTTCTGAGAAAATTCCTGAGATTTCCCTTTTTCTCATCCCTGTACCTAGAAAAGGCCCTTTTCCAGAATTTTTCCCAAATATTCTCCACCATTTTGGAGGTGACAGTTGCCATTTTCCCTCCCAATGTCTCTGAACCATATGTACAGGATGCAAAATGGTGGCCAGGTTGCAACTCAGTTGCTGCTGTTGCCACTTGTAGCACTAGTGCACACACACCACAGGGAGACAGAAAGAAGCTGTGTTACTCCTAGTGCTGATGATGAGCCTGCTCTACCTGAAACTACTGAAGAATTTTTCCTCCCTCTGGATAAATTTATCCCTGGATCAATTTGCCCCCAAACAGGGTGGACATTTTGAGAGGCCATTTGAGCACAGCTCTACAGAGAGTACTACTACATTACCCACTCTGGCCTATTGTCATAAAGGGGCTTCCTTACTGGGGTGACTAGTCCACCTGCAGTTTAAAAGATAACAATGAAATGAGTGCCCAGAAGGGTTTTTTTTTTTTAACAGTTTATCCATACGGTATATCCAGGTTTTTTAGTCATGCATAGGGGTGTACGAAACATACTCACCAGTCCGCTGGGGGGGGTCTGCGGGGGGGGAGGCAATCCGTCCCTCCCCCCGGAATCCTCCCCGGCCGGCTCCGCTCCACGGCAAGTACACGGAGCCGCTGGCCAGGCCACGCCGGCCTGACATAGCGGACGCCATTTGCGTCCCTGCCTTTTGCCGTGATAGGCTACGTAAATCTTTACATAGCCTATCACGGCAAAGAGCAGGGACGCAAATAACATAGCGGACGCTATTTGCATCCCTGCTCTTAGCCGTGATAGGCTATGTAAATCTTTACATAGCCTATCACGGCAAAAGGCAGGGACACAAATGGCGTCCGAAGACAGGAAGCAGCAGACAGCAGGGGACAACAGCAGATGGATGGTGGCAGGTAGGATCCGGCCAGTGCGGATTCCCCCAGGTGGCGGAGGTGAGTCTTTCATTCTGCCGCAGACTCCGGGGGGCCAGATTCTTAGAATCCGGCCTCTTTGGAGTCTGTGGCGGAATTCTCCACCATCCGTAGTCATGCATGGAGTAGACCCATTGAAATTAATTGGAGATGTCAGAGAAATCTGCAAGGGAACCAAATGAGTTTGAACTCTCATGAATCAGACCCACAGATTCCGCAGCTGACTGGCTTTTCCCTGTCGGGCAAATTCGTCAGACTTGCAGACCAGTTTTCTAACTTTCCCAAATTTTGCACAAATTTCATGGTTGAAAAATATGCAAAACAAAAAAAAACAGGCAAGAATGCACATTTTCCCCATGGCTAAAGCGTGAAAATGCACATTTGGGGAGAATCGGCGCATTTTCGCATGTGCAAATTTGCGCAACAGCACATCTGCACAACTGCACATTTGCACAAATTTGGAAACAATAAAATCTGATTCCGTTGCTGGGCAGATGATGAAACAAAAGGTGCCTGACAATCTGCAAAACACAGATGGAACGGATTTTACATAATCCATACATCCCTAGATACTATCCATTGGTTTGTATGTGGAAGTAACTTTTCCTCCTGGATTATTTTTATCAATTGTTTAAGTGGAAAGTGAGAGTATTTCCACTGAAATCTACAATAATTTTCAAAGTGGATTCTGTATGTGTGTTTTTTTAGTTTTTTAGTTTGCAGAGGGTCACATACCGAGGCAAGAGAATCTATACACTTACCCTTCCACTGAATATTTTGAATTATGGACATCTATTCCACATTGAACTGTATAGCCAAAGAAGTCTTTGATCAAAACTCATCAGGAGCATTTTAATTTTTCGAACTTAAGGCACACTGGGAAATCCATAGATACTCTCAACAGTGCTTAGTTTTCTAATTAGTCGCCGTGTGGTACCTTTATTAATAAATTGTGGACTGTACTTAAACATTGATCTATCCATTGTTTGGTTTGTGCAACAGCTTTACAGTTCGACTAGCAGTTATGTGTCTTTGTGTAAATATTGAAAAGTCAATCATAACGATACACATTTCCTAGACTGTGGGAATGTACAGAAGAAAATGTTTAAGCTTTCATCTCACAAAAAAGCATTTTGTTAGTATGATATTGAGGTCAAGTAGACATCAACAAATTTATGGGTTTTTTAAAAAATGATAACCCCTTTGAGATGTAAAAGTATTACCATTTATTGTAAAAATATGAAATTGTATTAAGGATTATTGTTTATACTACATGGGTACAACTGTACAGTGTCTGAGGTCTACAATGAGCCGTATGTTAATTCTATAGAGTGTCACATACCCCGATAACTTACTAGTACTCTTCTTCCTTCAGTTCAAAATCTCCTGGATGTATGGATTTATTTTTACTTCAATACCTTATGCAGAAAATGGTACAAATTTTAAACATTTAAATAAAATTAATACCTCAAGCATGCCGTGTTTTATTTTATATTTCTCCATTCACTTCCATTGTTCTTGTATTGAACTCTCAGAATTTACACACACACACACACACACACACACACCACAAGACAGGAAGAAGTGTTACACCACAGAGCAATCAACTCCTTTATCATATGGAAGCACACAGTGTATAAAAAATAATATTTTCTCAAAAGCTTTGCAATTTGTTGAACTCATTGAGATATAAAGACCAAATCCATAGGAGGATTACATGCCAACATGGAGTCCTGGATATTATTCATAAGTTCATGGAATAGTCCTTTGGTTGTGTGTGTGCATAGAATTTAGTTAGACCGAAAGAGGCTAACCTTCATCTTGTGGCAAAAATAGTATTTTCACCACAGTGAAAATCCTGTTTCTGTCCAAACTCCACAAAATGCAGTTTGGACATTACAGTTTTAATTCCAGGTGGTTAAAAAAAAAAAAAGCCCTCTCCACTGGAATATACAGGCAAATGGTCAAAGTTTATAAACTATTAAAACACTGGATTACATGGAAGTTTATGTCTGAGTAGAAATGTATAGACCTGTAGTGTAAATTACTGGATGGGCTTGAATGGAGAGTTTTATCCCCATATAATCGCACTGGGCAGTTTAAAGCAAAAAGGAGGTGAAAAGCTATTATAGGATCAACTATATAGCTGGAATTTTTTGGTGTGCATGTTATTTTACTCATTTTCATTTGCACTTCAGAAGTTTGCACTTCTGCTCGCACAACGAGATTTCTCTTTCCTCTCCTCCCCTCTGTACCCCCTGTCCATGCCCTTATTCTGCTCTTGAGGGTCCTCCAATCTTCTGTAGAAGATTTCAGGAACAACACATGAGGGACCTGTGGACCACAAATTTTCTAACTTTCCCAAATTTTGCACCATAGAAAAATTTTAAAAGCTGGCCAAAAATGTGCACCTCCCCATAGGCTAAAGCGTGAAAATGCACAACTGGGGGGAATATGCACATTTTTGCACATGCAAAATTCAGAACCTAAAAAATCTGATTCCATCCATGGGCAGACGATGGAATGAAAGGCATCTGATAATCCACAAAACACAGGCAGAATGGATTTTACACAATCCATACACCCCTATACCTCACTGCCTATTTAAAAAAAAACTGCCCGAGGTAAACATTGCCTGCTAATATCAGCACACTTATGGCCAAACTATATGGTACATAAATGTGTGGGCACATTTAACCTGCTCATTTTTTACTTTAGAATTAACAACCACAGGGGCAGGGCCCGCAGGGGGACAATCAAGATTGGAACCATTGGGAGGATAGGTTAACCTTTCCCCACCATCACCACACTGGGATCCTTGTGAAACTCACCCAGTGAAGCCTGTATTCAACTTAGGGCCAGAGAAGGGGGGGAAATAGCAACAGAGGGTGGCTTGTATTTTCAAAAATAGTTTATGTTATGGCCCTGGGTGGTCTATTAAAAGAAAACAGTTTAAAAAACTCACTAGATATACATAAAAGGGTTCAGACAACCCCCTTAAGAACACATGAGGGGGTTGCTGGGCCTTGTGGTAGTCATGCTCCCTGCAGGCCACATATTGAGCACATGGACGTAGCGCTTCCCCACCCAAGGTGGGAACGAGATTGACTCAGGATCCCTATACATGTGGAGGAGCTCTACACACTTAAGATGGTACTCACGTAGCTTCCTTTCTCATGTGTGCCAATGCCAAACAAGTAACTGGCAAGGGGGTTGCCACTGGGCACAAACCAGATCCCACCCTGCCCCCCACAATACGTGAGAGGTGTTCGTCTGAACACCTGCAAACTTGGGTATGCCTCACATGTGGTTTATTAAGTTTACTATTTATTAAGTTTATTGTATAACAATAAGGTGACAGTTACTGGCCAGGGCTTATAATCTGAACAAAAGGCATGCAAGACACACCAGGAAAAGGAACGAGGAAAGAGGAAAACGACAGTGTTTTTACCCAAGAATAGAGTAAAGGAGGGGATGAATGTAAATGCAACTCTCTTCTGCTAAAACCAACAAGCTCTATTCAACTTTTCTACCCCCTTGCCATTTTCCACATGGAAAAACTTGCTCCTATTTCAGTTTTTAGCTGTTGATATTTTTCTGTCTTGCCTTGTTGGGTTTTATTAAATTTGTGTTTATCAATATCGTTGGCAGTATTGCACCACTGGTGGGGTAATTGCTGGTGTCTGGTTATTATATTACATGCTATTTTTATAAGTCTGGCAAGCGTGATCTGACAGCATTTAGAGTCTCTATCCATCTAGGAGGTGTATCTACTAGATACACAGTACCTGGGCTTCAGATGACCCATGGCAGTTCTGGCTGGAAATAAAAACATTTTCTCTTCTCTGAATATTAGTCATCATCGTCATCATTGTCACCATCATCATCATCAGCTTATTCTTATTATTATTAATATAGCACCATTAGTATCCATGATGTTTTACACAGTACAAAAGGACACACCCTTGCCCCAAACAGCGTACAAGCTAAAATCCAACACAGGGGAAACAACGCAGAAGACTCACCAGAATGAGGTGGCCATTCAGCCTCATGATGTCAGAAGGGAAAGTACTATAATTGCACGTTGACATATCTGAACCTGAGGCCATTCAATATCTAGCCAATAAGCTTGACCATGGACTCATCCTCAGTGTGTAGGCAACAACAAAATTCTATGACAACTGTTTCATCATTACTGTTTACCTCACAGTAGAGATGTCAGAGAAATCCATTTGGAGGGTGGAACTCAGCAGGTTTTTGCCGCAGTACTCCAGTTCACTCATCCGTGAGTTGGCCCGACTCGGCATATGACGAGTCATGCTAGGTCGCATATTTGGGGGTGGGGTTTTTTTTAATTTGCATAACTTGCAATTTGTGCAAAATCGCAGCGGTAAATAGTGTAATTTGTGCAAAATTGTGGGCACAGATGGTCTAATTTGTGCAAATGAGACCATTTGTGCCTGCAATTTTGCGCAAATAAAGAAACACCCAATACATTCCCTGGGTTCCAGGAACTATTCTTATAGCTATAGCAAGCTGAGTCGAGGGCACCGCAGGGCTCCATTGGGCCCCCAAAAGGGCCAGATTTGCCCATGACGGACAACCCTTCCTCACAGCAAACAATCTGAGAAATCTCTCACTACATGCCCTCTTTACTCTGTGGTAACTGGTAGTCTCATAACAGCCGACTGCACTTCTTATTTCTAAGGGCCAAAACAGACATTACTTTAAGTGTGTCTAGTAGCTACTGTATGTTTCCTTTTCATTTTTACTTCAGAGTAAGTGGGGAAACCAGGTCCAGATCTTAAAAGCCACCCTACCCTCCACCTAAGTGTCCCGATCTGGATCAGGGGCCCTGCACCTATTGTAGAATAAAAATGGGGAAAAACAGACACACATTTAAAGTAATGTCTGTTTGGGCCCTAATTCTATACACAGAAGGCTGTCTTCTGGGGACAATCTGCCATGGGAATTTCTGCTGCATAAACAGGTGGAATATAAAACAGATGACATCAGTGTGCTATCACAACATGAAAAACCTTACTGATAAAAAATAAAAACAAATGTGAAAATAGGGGATTGGATCCAATGTCACTCCTACTTAGAGCATATCTATTGAAATGAATGGGACTTAAGAATGGGACTGGATACAACCCAGGATTACTCCAGATGCCAATGAGATATATCAGAGCCTTGGAACTTGGAATCAAAAAATGGCCTTAGCCACAGCAACCTTCCATTACTTCAATGTACAGATCAGCAGCTGTATATAGACTTACTATGAACACTAGGCAGCAAAACCAGAAAGATGGTTGGATAGCCAGATGATTTACACAGGGGTGAGCAACTTGTGGCCCTCCAGATGTTGTTGTTGGCCTATAACTCCCATCATCTTTCACCATTGGCTTTGCTGGCTTGGGCTAATGGGAATTATAGGCCAAAACATCTGGAGGGCCATATATTCCCCACCCCTGATTTCCATTAATGAGTTGAGATGTGCTAGTATTTAATTAGTGGTTGCCTGCCTGCCTGCCTGCCTGCCTATGCTATTGTCTTTTCTATTGTCTTCTATTCCTACACAGGAGGAGGAGGAGGAGGAGAATTATGCAATATAATAAAGAAAAAATTGGCAGAAGATCTCCAACTTCAGCATTTTGCTAGATGAGTTTACTGTCACTTCGATGTAGACTCTTGTTTTCTCAAGAAATTACGTAACTGCTCAGTGAGCTGATGTTGCTTTCATGTGTAACAGAGAAAGCTGCCATCAGTTCATCGCTTGATGACATGGTCACTTCAAATACAGTAGTGAGAAAAAGTTTGTGTGAACCCTAATGATAATTATGGAAATCCCATAACTGTACCACGATAGCCTTCTTGAATCAAAACTAGTCCTTTTATAAATATCCACTAGGGTTTATATTAACCAATTTCATGTACTGGGAAATAAAATGATGTATAAATTAGGCAAATAATGAGTACATAAGAGTCAGGGTAGGTGCAAAAGTAAGTGAACCCCTGGTTGCATCAGCATAATTAAAGGGAATAATTAGAATCAGGCATAATTAGGTAGATCTTCAGGGTGAGTTTGGGAAGCCCTACCCTATAAAAGGATCAGAAATATTGTGAGTTTGTCTTCACCATACAGTGGTGTGGAAACATGGCATGCCACAATCAAAAGACAACTCTCAGGACCTCAGAAAAGCAGTTATTGCTGCTCATCCATCTAGAAAGGGTTACAAACCCATTTCTAAGGATTTGGGGCTCCACCAATCCACTGTCAGACAGATAATCTACAAATGGAGAAGGTTCAAGACCACAGTCACTCTACCCAGCAGCAGCCATCTTACCAAAATCTCTCCAAGAGCAAACCAGCGCATCAGCCAGGAAGTAAAAAGGAACCCCAGAGTAACATCCAAGGATCTGTAGGCCACTCTTGCTTTGACTAATGTGAGAGTGCGTGCATGATTCAATGATCAGAAAAAGACTGAGCAAGAATGGTGTTCATGGAAGGGTGGCCAGGAGGAAACCACTGCTCTCTAAAAAGAACATTGCTGCCTGTTTGAACTTCCTTAAAGATCACATAGATGATCCTCAAGGCTTCTGGAACAATGTTCTCTGGACGGATGAGTCAAAGGTAGAACTTTTTGGCCTCAGTGTTATGTTTGGCGAAAAACAAACACTGAGTTCGAACAGAAGAACCACATCCCAACTGTCAAGCCTGGTGGCAGGACTGTGATGGCTTGGGCCTGCTTTGCTGCCTCGGGACCTGGACAGCTGGCCATCATTGACACAACCATGAATTCTGCAATGTATCAGAAGATTCTAGTAGAGAATGGTCAGGCCATCCCTCCATGAGCTGGAGTTGAACCAAAAGCGGGCCATGCAACAAGACCATGATCATAAACATACAAGCGGATCTACAAAAGATTGGCTGTGGAAGAAGAAATTCCATTTTTTAGAATGGCCTAGTCAAAGCCTGGACCTCAACCTCATTGAAATGGTGTGGCAGGACCTGAAGTGAGCTGTTCATGGAAGGAAGCCCTTATACGTCACTGAGCTGAAGCAGTTCTATAAGACGGAATGGGCCAAAATTCCTCAAAAATGATGCTAGAAACTGACCAACAGTTACAGGAAAAGCTTACTTGAAGTCACTGCTGCTGAAGGGGGTGCCACCAGGTACTGAATCTAAAAGTTCACATACTTTTCACACATGGATATTGAACGTTGAATTAGTTGTGGATAAATAAATGTTTAAAAAGCATCTCGTTTGTGTGCCATTTGCTTAATCAGGTCATCTATTGTTCTTTCTCTAGGATTATGGGGTTAGATTAAGATCTAATAACATTCCAGGTTGAAAATATGTGACAATCCTAAGGGGTTCACATACTTTTTCTCACCACTGTAGTAAGATGTTTGATTTATTTTTTAATTATCTAACTACCTTTTTAATGTAAACATATAATTTATGAACCTTTGTTTTGAGTAATCAGATTTCCTTCTAACAGCTGGATCCCACTCCACTCCATAACCACATGGAGACAAATCCACAGTCAACAGCACACTGAAAAACAAGTCTGTACAATGTTTGTTGCAACTGGTGTTAGCTGTGGATCAGTGACGAGGCCTTGGCATCCAGATTGCTCACAGGTGGGATAACAAGTACAATTGCTTTGCTTGTATCAGTGCAGGGTGTGGAGCAGTGCTGGTGCCAAGTCATCTTATGCCACACTGTTCCTGCTTTTAGGTTTTATGTACCCATAATGCAGTTAGTTGCTCATGGTCTTTGTTAAGTATTATATTACACAACCATAAGCATGGAAAGTCTCCATGGGAAAAGAAAGTACACCTTGCCTAGAACACCTTGGCACCTGTAGCAGAATGCTGGATGGATAGCACAGCTTGTTCTGATCCTGAGATCACTCCATCAGTCATGGGAAAATGCCAGTTTATACACAGGACAGGGATTAGATGAAATGCAAAACTTCATCCACTTCCTTAAATAAATGCTAGGAAGACAATGCTCAGGAAGTTACAAGGTACTTCTGGGCCCCTCCTTCCACTTCCTCTCAAATGGGTGGGGCAGGATGGGGACAGAGTTTATTGCATTTTTCTTCCATCTCTCCCATTACCAGCAATGGGAGAGATACAGGGCATTTCTACACCAGCCTAAAATCCTGCATTTAAAACAGGGCTTTCTGCTTCCATTTTAAATGCAGGATCACCACTGACTCCTTTTACATGTGCTTCCTTTCCCCCTCCCCTCCCCCCTCCTCCCCCACCCTTATCTGAGTCTTCCATTATCTGTCATTGATCTCTCACCTCTTCTTGCTACTTTAACTCTTTTCACAGAGGAAACTGAAGCGGAACACAATGAAGTAATCTGACAGTTCATTATCTGCAATCGATTTAAAAATGGAAGAAAGGGCATTAGTGTAAGAGGGTCATGGCAGGGTCACGGCATCATGTAAAGAGCCCACCAACTTCCGTGAAGGAGCCATCTCAATCACAGGATAAAAGCTCCGTGTGATGAAGCCCACATTCATAGGCGCTCTTGAACGAGGGTAAATGTATTTCTGGGTCAGAGCTGTAGTCAAGGGTTGGGAGGACTTAGGATCCCTCAGATCTTCAGCTACTCCCTCCCTGCTCACTGGCATGACCTCAGAATGCCCAGTTCTCCCCACTACAAGTTTGGAATTCCAACTTCATAGAGGAACACACCACAGACACTTCCGCTGTGACTGGGAGGAGCCAAAAAGAAGGTTCTGTTATTTAAAAAAAACCCACTCCAATATGTTAGCTCTATCTACAGCCTCAGAGGGGTTTTTCTGAAGAATTCTATAGATCCTGGGACACTGTCTATGAACTATAGGATTGTTCTCATAGCCACTAAACTACACCAAATAGAAGTTATACAACAAAGTTCTTATTTTCTTATGGTTGTCTTCCTTATCAAACCTAACAACATTTGGTTGACTTGGACTGACCCTGAAGGTGCTTCCGTATCTTCATTTGCAATGGGACAGCCCATAGCTTACTGGTAAAATGCACATTTGGCAAGCAGAAGGACCGAGATTCAATAATTGGCATCATCAGCTAAACCAGGGATAGAGAAATGGTGGTTCTCCAGATGATGTCCATCAGCCCCAGTCAGCATGGCCAATGGTCAGGGATGTTGGGAGCTGTAGTCCAACGTTATGCCTTTTCCATTTTAGCATGACATTTTTAGCATGGTTGCAAGGACCCATTAAAGATAGTAGAAAGTGACGATTATCAGGCCAGCGGTATACTATAATATACACATTGAGTGCTGCATTTCCACTTCTGTTGGTAATTTATTTATTTATTTACAATATTTGCATACTGCTTCATATCTAGAACAAAGTTTACAGTCATTTATCCTGAGGTTAAACAGAAGCAAGTCAAAGAGTATCCCTAATTAGTAGATTAAGCCAGGCAACACTGTTTTAGCCTGTATAACAAAAATCAAAGGACCAGTAAAATAAAAAAGCACCTTTATTTGGAATAAACAATGTTCATTGCACAATATGCAGGCTTTCGAATTATACATCATATTTGCCTGAAACTTTTGTGATTCAAAACCTTCCATCGTGTTCAGTGAATATTGTTGAGCATTGTTTTGTGCTTGTAAATAAATTATTTTACGGAACCTGCAGATCTAATTAATGAGCTCTTTCTACTGGCTTTCAACTCAAGCTCTGATTATCATCATGCTAGTTTAATCAAAATTAGAGTCTGAAGCCTGTTAAAGGATTACCATTTCAGGAGTTCTAGTCATATAACCCTTTCATGGATCAAGTCATATAAACAAGCGCTAATGGTGTAAGAGATTTTGCAGTTCAGAGTTCTACCAACAAATATTTCCAAGAGAAGAAAATGGTTGTTTTCACATTAAAGTATGCCAAGAGAATGCAAAACTAAAGGTTTTTGTCCATCTCCTAATGGTGAGATGAGATTGAAAAATAGCCCAACTGAAAACCATGCTGCACTGTAAATAAAACCCAACAGCTACTGTTCCAGTATCAGCTTGATCACAGAACGCAAAACAAATGGGACATTGTCCAGAATTATCACAGATAGGATCAGCAACTTATTGTTAGCTACCATAATTGATACTACCCTATGACTATACCTAGCTGAGTTGTATTATACTGCATAATCTTATCAGATTATATTTTTCTTCATCTGTCTAGCCAATACATTTATTAAATTCATGACAAACAGACATCAAGACTTTTGAAGTAAGGCTGAACCATCAGATTACTATTGAACCTCACACAAAATAGATAGTTGTTGTTGTTGTTCAGTCGTTCAGTCGTGTCTGACTCTTCGTGACCCCATGGACCATAGCACGCCAGGCCTTCCTGTCCTGCACTCTCTCCCGGAGCATGCTCAAGTTCATATTCATTGCATTGGTGATGCTATCTAGCCATCTCATCCTCTGCCGTCCCCTCCTCCTTTTGCCTTCAGTCTTTCCCAGCATCAGGGTCTTTTCCAGAGAGTTTTCTCTTCACATTAGGTGGCCAAAATATTTCAGCTTCAGCTTCAGTATCTGTCCTTCCAATGAGCAGTCAGGGTTGATTTCCTTTAGGATTGACTGATTTGACCTCCTTGCAGTCCAGGGGACTCGTAAGAGTTTCTCCAGCACCACAGTTCGAAAGCATCAATTCTTCGGCGCTCAGCCTTCCTTATAGTCCAGCTCTCACAGCCATACATTACTACTGGGAAAACCATAGCTTTGATTAGATGGACCTTTGTTGGCAAGGTGATGTCTCTGCTTCTTACTATGCTGTCTAGGCTTGCCATAGCTTTCCTCGCAAGGAGCAAGCGTCTTTGAATTTCATGGCTACAGTCACCGTCTGCAGTGATCTTGGAGTCCAAGAAAGTAAAATCTGTCACTGCTTCCATTTCTTCCCCTTCTATATGTCAGGAAGTGATAGGGCCAGATGCCATGATCTTAGTTTTTTTAATGTTGAGTTTCAAACCAGCTTTTGCACTCTCCACTTTCACCCTCAACAAGAGGCTCTTTAGATCCTCTTCGCTTTCTGCTATTAGGGTGGTATCATCTGCGTATCGGAGGTTGTTGATAATTCTCCCAGCAATCTTAATTCCGACCTCTGATTCATCCAACCCGGCATTTCTCATGATGTACTCTGCATATAAGTTAAATAAGCAGGGTGACAATATACAGCCTTGTCGTACTCCTTTCCCAATTTGGAACCACTCGGTTGTTCCATGTCTGGTTCTTACTGTTGCTTCTTGACCCTCGTACAGGTTTCTAAGGAGACAGGTAAGGTGGTCTGGTACTTCCATCACTTTAAGAATTTGCCACAGTTTGTTGTGATCCACACAATCAAAGGCTTTAGCATAGTCAATGAAGCAGAAATAGACGTTTTTCTGGAATTCTCTTGCTTTCTCCATGATCCAGCGAATGTTGGCGATTTGATCTCTAGTTCCTCTGCCTCTTCAAAACCCAGCTTGTACTTCCGGTAGTTCTCGGTTCGCATACTGCTGAAGCCTAGCTTGTAGGATTTTGAGCATCACCTTGCTGGCATGTGAAATGAGCGCAATTGTGCGGTAGTTTGAACACTCTTTGGCGTTGCCCTTCTTTGTAATGTAAACTGACCTTTTCCAGTCTTGTGGCCACTGTTGAGTGTTCCAAATTTGTTGGCATATTGAATGCAGCACTTTAACAGCATCATCTTTTAGGATTTTAAATAGCTCAGCTGGAATACTGTCATCTCTGCTAGCTTTGTTGTTACTAATGCTTCCTAAGGCCCACTTGACTTCACTCTCGAGGATGTCTGGCTCAAGTTCAGTGACCCCACTATCATGCCTGTCAGGGACATTCAGATCTTTGCTGTATAGTTCTTCTGTGTACTCTTTCCACCTCTTCTTAATCTCATCTGCTTCTGTTAGGTCCCTGCCTTCTTTGCCCTTTATCATGCCCGTCTTTGCACAAAATGTTCCCTTGAGATCTCCAATTTTCTTGAAGAGATCTCTAGTCTTTCCCATTCTGTTGTTTTCCTCAATTTCTTTGCATTGTTCATTTAAGAAGGCCTTCTTGTCTCTCCTTGCTATTCTCTGGAACTCTGCATTCAGTTGGATATATCTTCCCCTTTCTCCCTTGCTTTTCGCTTCCCTTCTTTCCTCAGCTACTTGTAAAGCCTCATCAGACAGCCACTTGGCTTTCTTGCATTTCTTTTTCTTTGGGATGGATTTCGTTGCTGCCTCCTGAACAATGTTACAGACCTCCGTCCATAGTTCCTCAGGCACTCTGTCTATCAGGTCTAATCCCTGAAATCTATTCCTCACCTCCACTGTATATTCATAAGGGATATGATTGAGGTCATACCTGAATGGTTTAGTGGTGTTCCCTACGTTCTTCAATTTAAGCTGAAATTTTGCAAGAAGCAGCTCATGATCTGAGCCACAGTCAGCTCCAGGTCTTGTTTTGACTGACTGTATGGAGCTTCTCCATCTTTGGCTGCAAAGGACATAATCAATCTGATTTCAATATTGACCATCTGGTGATGTCCATGTGTAGAGTCGTCTCTTGTGCTGTTGGAAAAGAGTGTTTGCTATGATCAGCGTGTTCTCTTGGCAAAACTCTATTAGCTTTTGTCCTGCTTCATTTTGCACACCAAGGCCATGCCTGCCTGTTATCCCAGTGATTTCTTGACTTCCTACTGTAGCATTCCAATCCCCTATGATGAAGAGGACATCTTTTTTTGGTGTTAGTTCTAGAAGGTGTTGTAGGTCTTCATAGAACCGATCAACCTCAGCTTCTTCGGCATCAGTGGTTGGGGCATAGACTTGAATTACTGTGATGTTGAATGGTTTGCCTTGGATTCGTACTGAGATCATTCTATCATTTTTAAGATTGTACCCCAGTACTGCTTTTCCCACCCTTTTGTTGACTATGAGTGCTACTCCATTTCTTCTAAGGGATTCTTGCCCACAATAGTAGATATGATGGTCACCTGAATTAAATTCGCCCATGCCTGTCCATTTTAGTTCGCTGATTCCCAAGATGTCGATGTTCAATCCATCTCATGTTTGACCACCTCCAGCTTACCTTGATTCATTGATCTGACATTCCAGGTTCCTAAACAATATTGTTCTTTACAGCATCGGATTTTCTTTTCACCACCAGACACATCCACAGCTGAGTGTCCTTTCGGCTTTGGCCCAGCCGCTTCCCTCTTTCTGGCGCTACTTGGAAATACCCTCTGCTCTTCCCCAGTAGTATATTGGACACCTTCCGACCTGAGGGGCTCATCTTCCGGCGTCGTATCTTTTAGCCTTGTGATACTTTCCATGGGGTTTTCTTGGCAAGAATACTGGAGTGGGTTGCCATTTCCTTCTCCAGTATAATGAACTCTGACTTAGATCCAACAAACTTTACGATTTATCATAATTCAGAGTGCAACCTGAATGACAATAAGAATTTTAAAAGAACTTCGCTGGATCAGACCAAAGCCCTATCTAGTCCAGCATTCTGTTCCCACCGTGACCAACCAGATGGCTGTGGGAAGCCTACAAGGAAGGCATGAGTCCAATAGCAACCTCCTGCTCGTGTTCCCCATCATCTGGTATACACATACTGGAGGTAATATATATAATATAGCCATCATGACGAGTAGCCGTTGGAAAGCCTTATCCTCACATAGTTGGGGGCGGGAGTATCTTAGTACTTTTACAGTAATATGAGATGGTCCAAGGGCTTTTAAGCCATTTTCTTCTTTATTTTATTTTTCTTTAGAGCCATCATCTTCTTCAAGAAGCTAGGAAGCACAGCTCCTGTTGCACACTTTCAAAACAGAGCCAGCATTGCCCCTGGAAATGGCCCTACATGATCATATAACATGGCTTCCAGGGGCTGTATGGAGAAAAAAAGAAAAAAAAGATGGCTGCCCCATAGCAAAAAAAAACCAGCCCTCCCCTTGCATGCATGGTTGGGAGGCTGCAATCACTAAATCCAGGGGTGTGGGGATTTCCCTCGGAGCCAGTTCTGGGTGGTCGAGGGTCCAACTGAGAAGTTTCACAAATCCTTCCACCACCTATCAGTCACCTTTGGGGCCTGTTGCTAGCAAATTTCATTAAAAGCCCATGGGACTGCAGACAGAAGTCTTGAAGTGAGAGATCCTTTTGTTCAGGGGGGCTTGGGGAGGCAAGCTGCCATGGGGCATCTCTAGGAATGTGGGTGGGAGGGTTTATAACTACACTTGGCTCAGCATGCGCCAAGAGTGGGTCAAGATCTCAAAGAAGAGCATTCACATCCCCCCTTCTATTATTTCTGTAGCCAGCCATTGGTAAGGGAACTGGTGATACTATGAGGACAGTTCCATTTTTACCACCACAAAGGTGTTCAACTGCTAAATGGTAGCAGTTGAGTTTGCAGAAGGTGGCAGGCAAACAAACCAACATTAGGTGAAACAAGGTGCAGGGTTTGGTTTTGGTTTTTACTCGTCTGCAAGCCGGATCCTGCCTTTTTCAGCAAATCACATTGAAAACAAGCTGCGGCTTAGCATTATGTCTGAACATGGCCAACATCTTTATCTTACAAAACATTTGCATTTGTCAAATTACATTTCAGTTTTAGCTGGTCAGTACATGTAGACTTGTTCACAATTTTAGTGAATGACTAAGAGTTCTTTTGTCATCATTTTCTTAACTTTCTTCATGTGCATTGAGAATGAAGGCTTTTTGCCCTGTTGTAATTAAATAAAGAGATAGGCAATGGAAACCAGATTGCGTAGAGGCAACACAGCAGTGTTAATGTAAACTACTTTGCTTGAGAGAACACAGCAGAAAAATTTCCATCAAGTTGCATTTTCAAAGTGACATCCTACAAAGCTCTGAAGAGATTAGCCAATAACAAAGATTTCCTCCCTGGGCCTGGTCTTTTCAGATTCAATGATATGAGACCAAACACATCCTAGTAGAGTATAGAAAGCTGTCTGTGTGTGCGAGGACGCGCTTAAGGGGGATCACTTTGTGAAGTGATTTTTCTGAAACTAAACACACAGACACACTCCACCTTCTGAATACCTCGGCCAACCTCCTATGCCCACCCTAACACACACCCTTCCCCACAAACGTGTATTCAAATGATTCAGTTGGTATATTTTTGCCCCTAGCATTTTAAGTAAAATTTGCTGAGCAGATTCTCTTTTGCTGAGGTAAACCTAAAAATGCTGCATATTACGAATATGGCACTGTAGCGACATTAAAGCTTTCCATTAATGGCACCCATTAATCTTTTCCATAATCACCTTCTGAAAATACATAGAATTAGGGCACAATCCTATGCATGTTTAGACAGAAAAAAGTCCTACGATTCCCCAGCATGCCCCAGCTAGGAGCTGTAGGACTTTTTTCTGTCTAAACATGCATAGGATTGTGTCCTTAATATTTCAAAATAGAAGAATGAAAAGAATGGGGGGGCAGAATGAATAATGGAAAGACATTTTTGTAGCCATATTGTTTCCATAAATCAGGAGCCTTAATATATTCACATAGAAAAGCTTTTAAGTTACACATTTTCACATTGGATGGGGGAGGGGTGAAAGTAGATGCTGAAATCAGCAGTGAGGTTCCAGGCTATAGCCAGAGCTATCAAGTATTTCAGGTAATTGATATTCCAGCTTTCTGCTAAAAAAAAAAAAAGATATGCATACCACCCAAGGCAGCTAACACCACTTTCATTTTTAAAAGAATACAGTATATATATTCAGTTATCAAAAAACCTGCCAGTTTAAGACCAGAGTTAAAGCTATCTCCTGTTGGCTCAAGCTCCACATCCAGGAATTCGGAAGCTAAAGCTGATGCCTTAAGAGATGTGATCAGTCATGATGTACAATGTCACAAATTGTGCTTGCTTACAACTTTCCCTCCATGCACCCACACTTTTCCTGGACCTCTCATAAGAACATAAGAAGAGCCCTGCTGGATCAGACCAAGGGTCCATCTAGTCCAGCTTTCTGTTCACACAGTGGCCAACTAGCTGCCCACGGGAAACCCACAAAGAGGACATGAATGCAACAGTACCCTCTTGCCCATGTTCCCCAGCAACTGGTGTACATAGGCTCACTGCCTCTGGTACTGGAGGTAGTGCATAGCCATCAGGACTAATAGCCACTGGTGGTATTGAAGGCTCTCCACAGCCTTCAGTACTATCAGCCACAGTATCCTTCTTCATCACCTGCCTGGGGTGGGAGTTGGTGACACCATTCCTCTATGGGTTTGCTTCTCATTCTAGTGGTGGCTGGGGTGAAAGGGAAAGGGGGTAAGGTCAAATACCCCTAATACCAACATATTTTAGTTTAATGCTCTTACTGTCAGTAACTAAGCTTTAGGAGAGGCAATTCAACCTTTTAGAAAGGGAAAGAAAATGTATTAAAACTGGGAAATCTCCAAACTACAGGCGGTCAGGGGAAAGGGGGCAGGGCAGTGGGCAGGACCATCTGGGGAACTCCAGAGGGCCAGATTGGGCCCCCAGGTGGGTCAGATTTGGTCCTCTGCACCCTGGTTTACATGCTCAATTCAAGGTGCTGGTTCTGGAATTTAAGGCACTAAATGGCCTGGGACTGGGATATCTGAAAGACCATTTTCTCCCATGTGAGCCTGTCCATCAGTTAAGATTTTGTTCAGATGCCCTTCTCCTGCTGCTCCTTCCTTCAGAAAAGAGATAGATGGTCACTAGAAAGAGGACCTTTTCTGTGGTGGCACCCGAACTGTGCCTTCCTAGACATATACCTGCTGTTATTTGCCCTAGGCTAGAGGGGAAGATGCCATTATTGCCATTATTTCCTCCAGATGTAAACAACAGCCACAGAGTGGGGGACTGATCCAAATCAAGACAAAGCCTCCCCCCTTCCCTTCCTCCATGCCACAGTTCTAATTTGGATCAAGCCCCCCCCCCAACTCCACAGCTATTTATTTATTTTTAAACGATCCACACAACCATTGTTGTTGTTCAGTCGTTGAAGTCGTGTCTGACTCTTCGTGACCCCATGGACCATAGCATGCCAGGCCTTCATATTCCAATGAATATGAACTGGAGTGTGCTCAGGTTCATATTCATTGCATCGGTGATGCTATCTAGCCATCTCATCCTCTGCCGTCCCCTTCTCCTTTTGCCTTCAATCTTTCCCAGAATCAGGGTCATTTCCAGTTACTTTTCTCTTTGCATTAGGTGGCCAAAATATTTGAGCTTCAGCTTCAGTATCTGTCCTTCCAATGAGCACTCAGGGTTGATTTCCTTTAGGACTGACTGATCTGACCTCCTTGCAGTCCAGGGGACTCGTAAGAGTTTCTCCAGCACCACAGTTCGAAAGCATCGATTCTTCAGCGCTCAGCCTTCCTTATAGTCCAGTTCTCACAGCCATATGTTACTACTGGGAAAACCATAGCTTTGATTATACAAACCTTTGTTGGCAAGGTGATGTCTCTGCTTCTTACTATGCTGTCTAGGTTTGCCATAGCTTTCCTCCCAAGGAGCAAGCGTCTTTGAATTTCATGGCTGCAGTCACCATCTGCGGTGATCTTGGAGCCCAAGAAAATAAAATCTGTCACTGCTTCCATTTCTTCCCCTTCTATATGCCAGGAAGTGATGGGGCCAGATCCCATGATCTTAGTTTTTTTAACATTGAGTTTCAAACCAGGTTTTGCGCTCTCCACTTTCACCCTCAACAAGAGGCTCTTTAGATCCTCTTCGCTTTCTGCCATTAGGGTGGTATCATCTGCGTATCTGAGGTTGTTGATAATTCTCCCGGCAATCTTAATTCTGACCTGTGATTCATCCAACCCTGCATTTCTCATGATGTACTCTGCATATAAGTTACATAAGCAAGGCGACAATATACAGCCTTGTCGTACTCCTTTCCCAATTTTGAACCAATCGGTTGTTCCATGTCCGGTTCTTACTGTTGCTTCTTGACCCTCATACAGGTTTCTCAGGAGACAGGTAAGGTGGTCTAATAACATCATGTCTAATTTATTTGGTCCTAAATTGACAGAATGAAATTAGATTTGATCTGAACCTGTGCAGTTCAAAAAGAGGGTTTTTATTCTAAAACACACAGATGCAAATGCAATGCTCTGTATCAGCTTTCCCCAATCTGGTGCCCTCCAGATGTTTTGGACTTCAACTGCCATCAGCGCCAAGCAGCACGGCCAATGGTCAAAACATCTGGAGGACACCAGGTTGGGGAAGGCTGCTCAGTATTATCAGGACAATGATTGAAGAATCATAATTATTTCTTACACAAGATAGCCTAATTAATGTAAGAGTCTTTGTTACACCTTTCCAAAAGTTTTCCTTTGCAATTCTCCTAATGCAATGCAGCTTGTGCTTAGCAGTCAGTTTCGACAATCATAAGTGTTCGTTATTTTCCCCCCTTCCAAAGCGCTCTCAAAGAATGCTTGCTTCAGCAAGACCCATTAACTTGTATCCATAAAGGTTTCCTTCCTAAAGGAGGCCTGTATCACATCCACCAGCCTGTCATCGTAAAGCAGCCAAGTGCTGCTCTCAGGAGTTCCCCACGTGAAGTGCGATACTCTGCAAGAATTAAAGCTGCTGCAGTGCAGACATCTGTAGTGTTGCCAAGGATGCTTAATTGGGGAGGAACCAAAATGACCATCCATCGGGAGAGAATGAGGCGTTTAGAACGTTTGCAAGGCAGTAGATGATTCAGATGTTCAGAGTTCCCTCACCCCCTTTTCTATCTTGGCACAGATGTGCTTAAGCCTCTTCATCTCATCTTGCACAAATATTGTTTCTTACTCCCCACTTCCCTGTGGAAGGCACACATCCGAATCCAGATCCCTTATTATGAGACTAAAGTGGAGTCACACAGTGTCTATGTGTGATTTTCAATAATGTCTGCTTATTTACAAGTGTACACACTGAACAAGAGAAAGCAGGCAAATCCCAAGGCAGACAGCACCAGGGTTCTGTCTAGAGGCATCCTTTGGCCAAAAGCAACAGTATCTTTGCCTGCCAAAGCTCCTCCCAGCTGCAAAAAAAGCAGCCTTCTTTCCACGTTCCTGGCTTTGTTCCAAGAACGCCCAAACTGTTTCTCTGAGCTCCCACCTAAATGGATGGAGGACTTTTGGCAGCTAGTAGCCTTCAGTCCTCAAAGCTGATTAAACAAAGCTCTTCTGCTGTTTAGCTCTATTACAAAAGCCTAGACCAGGAGTGGGGAACCCAAGGGCTGAACTGAATTTCAGAGAAGCTCTTGGAGGTGGAAGGCAAAGACAAGAGGGATAGGGCCAAAAATACTCGCCTATTTTAGTTTAAAACTCTTACTGCCGGTAACTAAGATTTAGGAGAGGTATTTGAACCTTTCAGAGGAGTGGAAAAAGCTACACAAAAGCCAGGAAATGATAGGTGAAAGGGGGTGGGGCCAAGGAAAAGAAGCATAACCATCTAGGAAACCTCAGAGGGCCGGACTGGGACCCCAGGAGGGCCAAATTTGGCCCCCAGATCTGAGGCTCTTCATCCCTGGCCTAGACCAACATGACACAATAAGTAGCATTCCCATTACTATTTCTTCTCATCCATCTTCCAGCAGCACATCTCGCCTTCTCCAGAGCAGTCAGAAGATGGGGGGTCTGCCCACTGCTCTGCTCCGAGGGAAATACAGCAAACACAACCAGAGCGGTGAGAGTTTGCTGCCATAAACAGCTTAATGTTGTTGCTGCTGCTTGGGGTGCTTGAAGAGCAGTGATGGCAGGCTGTCTTTTTGCCTGGAGCTGTCCTGCCTTGTCCACATTCAAGGGCCCATGTGGGGTACATGGTGGTTCAAGAGGGACTAACTCGGCCAGAGTCCACCATTACAGGATATCAAGTAGCCCCCAGCACCGGCTATTTGTGAAAGAAAAACCCTGCATGATGAACGTAATGTAAGGTTTAGGCCTGAGAGGGGCTTGAATATTACCAGTCATTTCCAATGTTTTCCTCCTCCAATTTTTTCCCCAGATGTTGGCATCAGTTTGTTTGTTTCATTTCTATACTGCCACAAAGCCAAAGCAATCTGGGCGGTTTGCAGCTCTGAATCATCTGGTCTCGTTTTTTCAGTGGAGCCGCTTAGGGACCAAAAGAAACATTCCTTGAAATCTGCACCTAGCACAAGCGTGGACAACCCATGGCCCCCAAGCAGTATATGCCCTCCCCCAACTGCCCCTGACACCCTGAAAAAAATAAAAAATGTTTTTGTTTTGTTTTTAATTTAGGGTGGAAATGTCATTGGCAGCAACACTTAGTGCCCAAAAGGTGAAACGTAGCTTGTTGGCAAGTTAAATTTAACCCTTTCAGGGCTGTATAGCAGCCATGAAGCCTTAAAAGGCTCTGGCCCTGCTCACGCCTTGCTGGCTTCAGAGGCCCATGAAGGAATGAGGCCCTCAACATATAAAGGTTTCCCAACCCCTAATTTAAAGATTGCTTTTTGGCATGGTTGTGTTTCAAGAACAAGATGTGTGTGGCGGGGGGGGGGGATTTCTGATCCCTATTGAATAGACATGGTCCCTCATTAAGAAGGTGACAAATCAATTGGACACTTGTCTGCCAGGGATGATTTAGATTTACAGTAGCCTGCCATAGGAGAAAGATGATTGGTTAACTTTAGTGCTGTGCCAAAAATTTCTCCCACATTTTTTTCGACCATTCTCATTCAATTTGATAGAAGAGAAATTGCTTCTGAAAAGAAATTCAAAGGAGGAGAAATTCTCATGGGTTGGGTTTGCGGTTCTTGGGCTTACCTTACTTATGAGGTGGCCATTGAGTTTAATTTACTTAATTTACTTAGGAGGTGGCTGAGGAGTGTGCATGAGTGTCCAGTCTGTCATTGTACAGTCACCTCTGTGGCAGCCTGTAGTCTCTTTGGCTTCCTGCACTTCAGTAAAGTCATCATGAGGAAGACATCACAAGGCAATTCCTCCCATGGGGCTTTTCTGTTCAGGAAGTCCAGGTGGCCCAGGAGGCTGCAAAGCAAGGGAAAGATGTGTAATAGAGAGCAAAAACACACAGCACCCTCAGCCACCTTGCAGTGATTAGGGAAGCTCAAAAATACCATCAAGAGGAATTCAAAATTCTGCCTCAGAAAAGTGGAAGCCTCAACACAGCTGATGCTGTTGCCACCTACAGAAGCAGTGCAACAAACCAAAAACCCTTAGGGAAAAAAGAAAGAAGCTGTGCTACAACCCCTGCCAATAGTGAACCCTATCTGTGAGAAACTGTTGGAGAATTTCTCCTCCCCAAGGAGAAATTCAATGAAATTATCTCCTCAATTTCTCTGCCTACAAATAGACTGGAGAATTTTGGGAGGTCACTTGTGCACAGCTCTAGCTGAGCTGGCAATGAAGGCCAGCTGATAACTTCCAAGTTTGAGTCAACAAGAACTGCAGCAGAACCACTGAAGTTCCCACTCTCTTCTGAATTGATCTAGTCCCTCTTTGAACCCTGATAAAATATATTTTCTCGTGTTTAATGCTAAGCCTCAGAGCCAAATGCGCAAACACAACAAGCTAATAAGGTCAAATGGATCTATTAGCCGACTGCACGCAGAGAGCGTGACGACAACCCTCTTGTCTTAATTATCGGTTTAAATTACAGCAAAAGGGCAGAGCTGACAAAGGGGGAAACGGTAAGAGTCTAAGCAGCTCCTTTCTGAAACCAATGAGAAAAGATCTCATCCTTCTTTCGAAACCCACCAGCGGGTCTATTACTTTTGCATAGCAACAAAATGAGTAATGATGGTGTTGTTAAGCTAATGAATGCACCAGCCATGCAATTTGCAGCTTCTCTGCTCATCTGGAGCACATAACAATTGCCACAGGTAAGTGGCCAAGGGGCAGGGTTCACACACCTGCCCACCCTCTGCCACCTATTCGACCACTACTGCTGTTCTATCTGCTCTTCAAAACCAGGTGCTGTGGAGTTTTGCTGTGTTTCCCTGATCAAGTCAATAATAAATCGCCTATCCTGAGGCATAATATTTCCTACCTAAATCATCAGTGGAAGACAACCAGGGAGCACAGTGCCTTGTGAAAGCTTGTCTACCTCTCAGCAGTTAAAAAAGCCAATAAACATCAAGGCTGGAAGGCAGAGAAATGCTAGAGCAGGGATGGGGAGCTTCTGGCCAGCAGTCCTCCAAGCCCAGCCTCTGGAGGAATCCCCAGCATTATCTCCAGTCTGCGGTTGGAGAAAACAGCAGGGATGCAGGCAGTAGTGGGGACAGCCAGCACTGGGGGTAGCTGCTCTTTCCATCACTGGCCATGTCTGTTCATACACTGTGCATCATCCCCATGGGGATGACATGCAATGCACGAAGCCAGTGACTTGTGCATACCGCACATTCCCCCACTAGGGAGGATGCAGCGTGGGCAAAACAGTGAAGCGTCCCTGGCCTAGAAGCTAGAGACTGCCTACCCCTAGCAGCCAGAAACCAGCAGTGTCACTGAGTGGCAGCCATTCCATCAGGCTGCGTAAACTGCTTCCATCCCAGCTGGTTATGATAAGAACTGTAACTTTAAAAACTGGTGCCTGAGCTTGCTTTTTTTTCCTCTTCCCTCTCCCTCCCTATTTCCTTCACTGTCATACCTTGATGGCCCAGTTACCACTGGGTTCCCAAACAACATGGGTGCATAACTGCACTGTCAGCTACTTGTGCAAAAGGAGTCCATGTGGCTCTTTTCGAGCATGCCAGGAAAATCCCTTATTATCTGTGGTACATGCATATGCATGTATTCCCTAGCATAGTTTAAATTGCCTGAACAAGGCATCTCTTCACACAAGCGCCTAACTGCTGAGTGGAACTATGCAATCTACGATCCCAGTGACACTGAGATAACATCTGGATCAAGGGAGGATAAGAGCCACAGCTGACATAGTACTGTGCTGACTATTTTGCTATGGTAGAAGGAGATAGACGCTATGGCAGGAAGGGATTGGAATTTGGAACACAGGGTGGGCAAACTTTGACCACCTGGAATACTCAAGCCTGGTATACTGCCATTGTCGATTAATGTAATAGAGTCACTTCAGTAATAATTAGGGATGCTGCAAATATCTGATTTTCTGCTCCAGATGCAAAATTTGCAGTGTGGCAGATTAGTCCCCACACAGGCAGTAGATTTAAGAATGTTATAAGCAGAACTCTGAAAAGGTGGGGATTGGCTGCAGAAGCTGTTGCAGATTAAGCCCATAGTGCATGTAATTTGTTTATTACTAGCATTTATTCCCAAACTTTCTCTAATAGATATTCAAGATGGCTAAGCAATAAATTCAATCTAAGAACAATGCAAAGTTCTTATAATCAAGTTTATAAATTTAATACAGAAGCCATGAAATCTCACATTGCCACTTAAGGAGTAGCATCTTAAAAGGCCAATTGAAAATAAATTGTGATTGAGACCAGCATTATACTAAAGGCTATGCTGCATGTTCACCTACTTTCATTGGGGGGGGGGGGTGGAACGTTCCCCATGCTCATCAGTCATTTTTGGTGCTGTTCATTGGTGCTGTTCCTTCACACCAGGCTTCTATCCTGCGACTGAGATTGCTCCTTCACTGAAGTTTGTGGGCTCTTTTTACATGATGCCAAGACCCTGCCGTGACCCTCCAGGGCGTCTCCTGCACTAATTGCCCTTTGTTCCATTTTTAAACTGATCGCAGATAATGAGCTATCAAATTACCCCGTTGTGTTCCGCTTGAGTTTCCTCCGTGAAGAGTTATAGCAGCAAGAAGAAGAGCGAGATCAGTGAAAGATAATGGAAGACTCAGATATGGGGAGAAGGAGTGAGGAAGGAAGTGCGTGTAAAGGGAGTCAGTTGTGATCCTGCGTTTAAAACGGAAGCAGAAAACCCCGTTTTAAATGCAGGATTTTAGGCTGGTGTAGAAACGCCCATTGTTTCATTGCCTGCTGCTTCAGCACTAATTTCCTCTTGCTTTCTCCTTCTTCAAGTGATCCCAGCAATCAGAGAACATGTAGCGAATGTGACGGTATCACAACTCTATGTAAGCAATCATATTTGGCTGCATGGTGACATCTCTGGGGAGGGGGAAACAAAGCCAACTAAGATTGTGGGCACTGCATGGCCCTGTATGGGTGAGCACTTACTCCATTTTGGAGGAAACACCTAAAATTGCCAAGGGAGTTTTACAGTTGCTGAAATGTTTGCGAAAAGCGCCCCCTCCCAACACACAGACACACACACACTCCTTTTGGCTCAGCCCTAGTTAAACTGCTTCCTGTATATCTGGAGGAGAAACATGATATATAATTCATCCATTATCTCAGAATATTTCCAGAAAACAAACAATATGGGCCAAGATAGTTTGACAACATAATTTGATAATCCTTCCCCAAAATCTCCCTCTGTATGATCCATATATTTGATAAAACTAAGAAATTCAGTGTAGATATTTTAATATTTGGATGTTTGCATCTTCTTCTTCCACGCATACTCAAAGCAAAACTATTTATATTTCGTACTTTTGCAGAATATGCATTTAAAAGCTAAGGTGTGAGCTATGTACCTGCTGGCTGGGGCATGCTGGTCACCTGTAGGCCTTGCTCAAAACACACATAGTATTGTGCCTTAAGCTAAAGTTCTTGCAGTGCCTGCTTGCAAGTCAGGTTTAGTAAAAAAAAAAAAAAAAAAAAGTCTTAGTATCAAAAGGAGCAGCTTTGTTTTGATCTAACAGCTCAGGGTAGGTTTTGGGGGTTTTGACCAGGCTTATTTTACTTTTTGTGTGTGTGCCTATCATTTCGCAATGAGTTTTCTTTGCTCTAGCAACCTTCGCTATTTCACAGTTTTAACTGTTATAACTTTGTTTAGGAAACCCCTACAACAGTGAAAACTGACCAAAACAAAGACAAAATTGGGAGATCAGATTTGAAAATACAGATCTCTCTCTCTCTCTCTCTCTCCCTCTCTCTCTCTCTCTCTCTCTCCCTCTCCCTCTCCCTCTCCCTCTCTCTCTCACACACACACACACACACACACACACACAGAGAGAGAGAGAGCGCACAAAACCTATGCCCTACTCAAAGGGGAGATAAAGGACTCCTTCACACGGAGCTTTTATCCTGCGATTGAGATGGCTCCTTCACAGATGTTTGTGGGCTCTTTACATGATGCCATGACCCTGCTGTGACCCTCCAGGGCCTCTCCTGCACTAAATGCCCTTTGTTCCATTTTTAAATAGATCGCAGTTAATGAGCTATCAAATTACCCCGTTGTGTTCCACTTCAGGTTCCTCCATGAAAAGAGTTAAAGCGGCAAGAAGAGGAGCGAGATCCATGAAAGATAATGGAAGACTCAGATACAGGGGAAAGGAAGGAGGAAGGGGAGGGGGGAAAGGAAGCGCATATAAAGGGAGTTAGCTGTGATTCTGCATTTAAAACGGAAGCAGAAAGCCCCATTTTAAAAGCAGGAGTTTAGCCTGGTGTAAAGATGCACTTTCTAGTTCTGACAGGAAGGCCTGGCGTGCTATGGTCCATGGGGTCACAAAGAGTCAGACACGACTTAACGACTGAACAACAACATACTACACATGTGTTTTATTCCATACCTTTTACAAGCAAAACTTTTCCTTACAATGGGTAACAACCTCTAGGTGCTCTTCTGTATATTCTTGTAAGCAAGACAACATGTTTTGAAACAAAACACAGGACTTTCTGCTGGGATACAATAACACTTTTCAGCACTTTTGGACTGCTAGACCCAGAAATGTCAAGTGTAATTTACATTTTTAAAACTTGATAAAAAGCAGGGCTTTCCAGTTCTTTCATAATAATGCATATTACTTATGGAACCATATGTATTCTCTCTGCTATTCAGGGAACAAGCAGCAGCAGCTCCCCAGCGCACCAGCTGGCTAATGTAGCAAAATAAAAGGTTTAAGAACATCAGAAGAGCCCTGCTGGATCAGACCAAGGGTCCATCTAGTCCAGCATTCTGTCCAGTGGCTGACCAGCTACCAACCAGGAACCCATGAGCAGGACACGAGCGTAACAGCACGCTCCTGCCGAAGTTCCCCAGCAACTGGTGCACACAGGCTCACCACTTCTAGTACTGGAGGTAGCACATAGCCATCAAGACCAGTAGCCAATGGTAGCCTTTTCCTCCAGGAATTTGTCCAACCCCCTTTTAAAGCCATCCAAATTGGTGGCCATCACTGCATCCTGTGGTAGCAAATTCCATAGTTTAACTATGTGCTGTGTGAAGACATACTTCTTTTGCTTTCATCCTGTTTATGCTGAGAGCCACAAAGGGGGGGGGGATGTGGGGATGGTAGGTCAGCACACATGAATCACTGACATTTCCTCTAAAGAAATCTTATGCAAAGCATAAGAAGCTACCTTCTACTGAGATGGTCCTAGATTGGTCCATCTACTTTGGTACTGTCTATCCCAGCCTTCCCGGTGCCTCCCAGATGTTTTGGATTTCAACTCCCATCAGTCCCAGCCAGCATGAGCAAGAATCCTGGGAGTTATCATGAACATCTGGCATGTGCTCTACGACTTTTCATATAGACCTTGTAAGACCAGGGCAGGCAACTTGTGCCCCCCCCAGATGTTTTGCCCTACAGATTCCATCAGCCCTGGACTTCATAGCCAATGATGAGAAATTATGGGAGTTGCTTCACCCAGTGCCAGCCTTACACATTTTTGCATCTGAACTGAATTTTTGAAATGTGAACTCCATGCTCCAGACTGGAGGGTGTTGGGTTTCTAAAATGGGGACAGATAGTGGAGGTGGGAAAGTGTCCCCTGCGGAATCCAGTACTTCTTATGGCTTCAAGGTAAGGCTGGCACTGATTTCACCACTACGCGCTGGTGCATGTAGCTGGTGATTTCAAATATACAGAAAGAGGTACAATGAGGCCAGCCACTACTTAAGAACAACATGCAGGGGATGACATCTTTAAAATGAGTACAAATAGATTCTGCTGCTTGGAAAGTGGCTGGGAGTATGATGCATGATGTGGTAGGGAAACCTGATAAACTCAATGTGCTGTAGAAAGTGCATGTGATTTGGTGCAAGCACTTCAGAGGAACATGCTCTTCTGATGTTCACATATGCTCAGAAATGGTATTCTAATTTTAGATCTTGCAAGTAGTGAGTACACAGGGCTACTGAAGCATGAACATTATTCCCAGAGGTACTCATGCCATAGTATGGAAGTTCCCAGAAACAGCATCAAGGCATCCATCCAAAGAATGCTTAGAAAAGGAAAAACAACAATCCTTGCTAGAGTATTTAAAAAGCAGAAGGCATGAGGCAAGAACTCTCCTAATCATTGACTGATTACAGTTGCATAAGGTTGCTACCTATTAACCCAGCAAATTATGGAGAATCCAGCCGTTCATTGCACTGAACAACAAAGGGACTTATTGTGAACATGGTGACTTTTGTACAGCATCTACATTTTTAGGTGCCTTTATGCTGGTAAAACCAAAGGTATCCAGAAATACTAAAGTATTAAATACAGAGAAAAACTTCCTTATCTGTCAATATCAAATCAAACTGACCAGAGTAAACATGATTTCTATTGTGATGTAGGTTGCACAAGGACAAGAGAGGGCATAATGATTTATTCAGTCCATTAAGATACTGAAAACAGCATCTGTAGTCAATATTTTATTATCATCATCCCTTCTCATACAGATTCTACCCATGCTTATTTAGCCAAAATCGCCAGTGCCCATTCACATGCAGGCAGTATCAGGAGATTCAAGGAAACCCCAAGATTCACATAAGTACAAAATATCTGCAGAAAAAACCAAGTGGAGGAATTCTGCAAACAGCCCCATGATAGCTTATTCACAGAGGGGCCTGGCTTGCATGATCACCACAACCTACCATGGCTTCTTTAAGCCATGGTGTGTTGCTGTGCATACCTGTCTTATCATGATGTGTGAACCCATGGGCTGTTGGGGGTTGTGGGTGGTTTGTTAACCATGGCAACAACCCACTCAGCACTGGGTTTGCATGTCACAAGCCACAGTGACTGCCCATCACATCTTAAATATTCACAATGGCCGTTGGCACATGCTGCAACACACCATGGCTTAAATAAGCCACAGTGGGTTGTGGCCATCGTGTGAAGCAGGCCAGAATATTGAGGGGGTAGGGGTGGGACTGACAACAGGGGGAGAGAATTGTCAGCCAGGCCCTATCTTTACAAGCTTTTAAGAAGGCTCTGAAAACATGCTACTTTACTCTGGCCTAAGGATGTACAAACCCCACGACTTCTGCTCCAGGGGAGGTCTGCAGCACAGAAATTCAGGCCATTTGGGGCCCTGTGGATTTCCCCAGAACAGCTCTCCTCCGTTCTAAACGGCACAATCAGCTAATGGCAGCCGCCATTAGCCAATCGCAGGAAAAATATGGCTGCACATTGTGTAGTTTATAGCATTTGCGGCTGTAAAACACTTCCTTCTGTGTAAACTGTGGCCATTCACGCACATGATGATGTAGCAACCTTGTTGTAGTTGGTTTGGTCACTAAGTGGAGAGTGTGCCTTGAGTTTCATGATGGAAGAAAGGTGGAAAATAAATACATTCCCCTGAGTACTTACGTCTTGATATAAATGTATAGCAGTCGAGAAACATTTCTTCAAGTTAAAAGGGGGGGCAGGGGAACATGAGCACCACACTGTTTGGGGAAATGATATAATGTAAACTTCAGCATATAGACACTGAACGTTATTAACACCTGTAATCTTAGCCTGAGTGAAAGAAGCTAGAAGCCATCTCCCTCCATGAAGGGTAACAAAGATATGATAAGCTTGGAGACCACGTTCTGTGAGGACAGGTTGAAGAAGCTGGCTATGCTTAGCCTAGAAAAGAGACAATTAAGAGATAATATGGTACCGTATAACACTCAGATGACAGAGCAAGGGCTTCTTCGCACAGAGCTTTTATCCTGCTATTGAGATTGGTTACTCACAGAAGTTTGCAGGCCCTTTAGATGACATCGCCAACCTCCAGGGCATCTCCCGCACTAAATGACCTTTAGGAAGTGTGTGTAAAGGGAGTCTGTCGTGATCCTGTCTTTAAAATGGACGCAGAAAGCCCCATTTTAAATACAGGATTTTAGGGTGGTGTAGAGACACTCCAGATGTGTTCTCTGCTGCTCCAGAGGGCAGGATCCAAACCAACAAGAAGGAGGATTACTACTATACATTAGGAAGAACATCCTGATAGTCTAAACAGCTTGATAGTGGAACAAGCTGCCTCAGACTGTGGTGGATTCCCCTTCATTAGAGATCATCAAGCAGAGGGTGCTGTAATAACAGATTTCCTTCACCGGCAGCGGGATGATGAACTGTGAAGTGCCTTCCAACCAGTGGAGGCTGGTGGCTCTGATGTCAGTGGGCAGTGAATCCAATCTGGGTTTCAGTCAGAACTATAAAGGCGCTATCTGAAGTGCTGAACCCTACCCCCAAAATAGGTTCAGTACCTCAGCTAGCTCCTTTAGAGATCTGATTGGTTCTGACTGAAACCCAAAGTGGATTCATAGCCCCACTGACATCAGTGTCACCAGCCTCCATTGCTGCCAGCTCTATGATTCTTAAGATGCACAAATTGGTTTATAAAGTCTTCTGGTGCCATTTTTGAACAGAGGAGTGGGAATGATGTTTTCCCTGAGGATTGTGGCCATTTGTAAAATTATCCTTTAGAAGTGGATTCATTTCTGATTTTACACATGTCTGGGCCAGGCTAGTGCTGCAGACAGCCCTGTCAATCCAGGCTGAGATAGTGTGCTGTTCTCTAGACCCAAGTCAGCGGTTGGGGGCTGAAGTACCCAAGATGTTGCTCTGTCACTCAGGGAGAGGGGGGTGCAGTACATCCCCACATATGCATACTCCACCCACTGGGGGATGGCCATCAGTGGTACTGTTGTCACTTTAATGGTGTCCTCAAATATAGCAATTTCCTCTACTCCATAGGAATGAACAGCAACCATTCCTTTCAACAGGAGAAAGTAAAAGAGTGCAGAGACACCACTAAAGGTGGGGCTAAACCTGCTTCTTTCCCCCTTGTGACTCCTGCTCCTTTCTACACAGCCCCACCTCTTCATCTGTAATGCCCCATGATAGGTTACATTTCCTGGTATCCCAGAGCATGACAGAATGTTGGGATAGCAAGTTGAAAGGTTGGAAACTGGCTGCTCTCTCCATATATCTAGACAATAACTTATACAATGCCAGTGTCCTGCTCTAGACTGGGTTCTGGCTCTTTTAAAAGCAAATACAAGGAGATATACAATAGAGAGTCAAGCACACAGGTTTCAGTCCAATGGCATTCAGGGTAAGGCAGGAGTGATCAAGGTAGCAGTCAAAGATTAGAGCACAGGCAAACAGGGGTCAGGATAAGGCAGGAGTGGTTGAGATAGCAGGCAGAGATCAAAACATAGTTAAGCGCCAGATACATTACACAGTCCAGAAGCAGGGTCAAAAACACAGTCCAAGGTTCAGTAGCACGGAGCAATAACCACAGGCAAAGCAGCAAACACTGGAGCTGGTAGAGGCATTGTTTCCAACAGCTCTCAAGTTACCAGTGAGAACAATATAGCCAGAGCTACTAGAGCCCCACCCAGTGCTCAGCTGCAACCCATTAGAAGCTTGTCAGATGTCCTCCTCACAAGGAGAGTTCAATTTACAAGTAGTCCTCTTCAGTAAGCAAACAGTCCCTTGCCTTGCCACCATCCTTTTGTGGATCTTAAGGCGCTGACGTTCTTGGGGACTAGGTGGTGGCTCAGTATCTCCCTCTGCCTCAGAAGTAGGGATGTCAGAGAATTTCGCCACGACTCTCAGGGAGGCCAAATGCCAGTGCATTCGGCCCCCCGAAATCGGTGGCGAAACGGTCTGCCGCCCCCCCGCGCCCCCCCCAGGACGGGACTTACCTTGGGCGAATCTCCCTGGTGGCGGTGGCTCCGGCAGCGGCGGCTGGTCTTCAAACCGGCTGCCGCCGCCGCCATTTCCAAGTTATAAAAAAAAAGTGATAGGCTACATAAATATTTACGCTAGATTTTTAAAAAACACCATGATAGGCTACGTAAATGTTTATGTAGCCTATCATGGCTGAGTTTTTTAAAAAAAAAACCACGCATACACAAATGGTGGCGCCCATGAGCGCCGCCATTTGCGTTCCTTATTTTGGCACATCTAGTCTACATAAACATTTACGTAGACTATGGCGAAAATAAGGGGAGCGCAAATAGCGTAGACACTACACTATTTGCGTTCCCCTTATTTTCGCCGTAGTCTACATAAATGTTTACGTAGACTAGACGTGCCAAAATAAGGAACGCAAATGGCAGTGCCCATGGGCGCCGCCATTTGCATACGCGCAGTTTTTTTTTTTAACTCAGCCATGATAGGCTACATAAACATTTACGTAGCCTATCATGGCTGACTGCAGGGACGCAAACGGCGGCGGCTACGGCCGCCACCATTTGCGTTCCCGGCCGGCCAGGATTCGCGGCGGGAGGGATGGGGCACCTCCCCCTGTCCAGAATTTCAGGGGGGAGGGACGGGGCGCCTCCCCCCCGGCCAGAATTTCGGGGGGAGGGATGGAGCGCCTCCCCTCCAGCCAGAATTTAGGGGGGAGGGACGGAGCACCTCCCCCCCACCGCGAATCAACTTTTGTTCAAGGTACGTGACTTTCGTACATCCCTACTCAGAAGCTGAGGTCTTTGCCTCTCTAGGAGTAGGGATGTAAGAAAGTCACTTACCTGGTCTTGCAGCTTACTTCGCGGTGGGGGGGAGGCAATTCGCTTCTCCCCCCGAAGTTCAGGCCGGGGGGGGAGGCTTCCTGCCTCACCCGGCCGAAATTCAGGCTGGGGGGAAGGCTTCCCGCCTCGCCCGGCCGAAATTCAGGCCGGGGAGAAGCGCCCCGTCTCCCCGCCGTGAACTTCAAAAGAAAAGTAAAAAAAAAAGCCCAGTGATAGGCTACGTAATGATTTACGTAGCCTATCACGGCTAGATCTGCAAAGTCACCTGTAATAGGCTACGTTAATCATCACGTAGCCTATCACGGGTGACTTTAAAAAAAAAAAAAAGCACGTACGCAAATGGCGGCCCCCATAGGGAGCTGCCATTCGCGTTCCTTATTTGGTCCCTGTAGTCTACGTAAAGATTTACGTCGACTACGGCGAAAATAAGGGCAACGCTATTGCCCCTGACGAAGACCTGCCGAACCGCCGCCGGGACCCGCCGCCGGGAGCGACATTCGTGAAAGGTAAGTCCCATCCTGGGGGGGGGCGGGGGGGCGGAGAATTTCTCCCCGAACAACCTTCGGAGGACCGAATGCGTTGGCACTCGGCCCCCCGAAGTTTCGGGGAGAAATTCTCCCCCATCCCTATCTAGGAGGCAGATTCAAAGAAGGTCCGAGAGGACCTTCTTCCAATAAGTCTGTTTAACACTGAGGTATATGATTGCATTGCAAAACTCCTCGGCATACTGGAAAATGTAATATTGCAATATTTCCCCACGGAATTGTAAAGCAATGATTTCTGGCATCTTTGAAATGAGATAAAGCAGCAACAGACACAACACAGGTTTTTCCAATTTAACTATCCAGCCCTCTTGTGACTTCCTTTTCTAGAAGTCTTTTTGTTAGGAAATAAGCCTAGGCTACATATTTCCATGACACATTTATTGTCAAAGACACACAACATTTGGAAAACCAACAATGCTGTAGTGCATGTTAAATAGGCAGCAAATTGAAAAGAACAAGCAAAAGAAATAAAGCAAGGAACGTCCATAATTTCCAACTGCTTACAAGGTGAAAATTCTGCAAAATAAACTCATCTGCAAAGTTACTTTACTTTCCACTGCTACCAAGTTAGTTTGTTTTAGACCATAAAGTCAAACCAAGGGCTAAGAAGAATGTGACCACATTCCTGCATCTGATCAGAAATATGGAGAAAGGTTGCAGTGGTAAGATTCTCCTAACCAGTTGGCAGGACATTACAAATGATCAGCTTACAAAGTGGATACGCGTACATAGTTGTAAATTGCCGCTTGTAATTGACTTGGTACTTACTTGGTAAATGAGTGTCTGTGTTCACCCAGAACGATGGCTCTTTCAGAGGGTGACTGGTAGGGATGTCAGAGAATTCCGCCACGGATCTCAGGGAGGCCGAATGCCAGCGCATTCGGCCCCCCGAAATCAGTGGCGGAACAGTCTGCCCCCCTGCCCCCCCCCCGGGATGAGACTTACCTGGGGCAGATCTTCATGGCGGCGGTTCAGCGGCGGCCAGTCGGAACACCGGCCGCCGCCACCGCCATTTCCAGTTAAAAAAAAAAAAAAAAAAGTGATAGGCTACGTAAAGATTTACGTAGCCTATCACGGCTAAGTTAAAAAAAAAATGTGATAGGCTACGTAAATGTTTACGTAGCCTATCACAGCTGACTTTAAAAAACAACAACAACAACAACAACGCCGCCATTTGCGTTCCTTATTTTGGCACGTCTTAGTCTATGTCAAGACTATGTAGCCTAAGACGGCAAAAATAAGGGGAACGCAAATAGCTATTTGCATTCCCCTTATTTTTGCCGTCTTAGTCTACGTAAATCTTGATGTAGACTAAGACGTGCCAAAATAAGGAACGCAGATGGCGGCGGATGTGGCCGCCGCCATTTGTGTATGCACGTTGTTGTTGTTGTTTTTAAGTCAGCCGTGATAGGCTACGTAAACATTTACGTAGCCTATCACGGCTGACTGCAGGGACGCAAACGGCGGCGGCTACGGGTGCCGCCATTTGTGTCCCTGCTAGCCAGCTGGCAGCTCCGCAGAATCCCTGTGGAGCACAGCCGGCCGGCCAGGATTCCGGGAGGGAGGAACGGAGCACCTCCCCCACCGTCCAGGATTCCGGGGGGAGGGACGGAGCACCTCCCCCCCCACCATCAACATAATCCGTGGAAGGTAAGTGCCTTTTGTACATCCCTAGTGACTGGCAATCCATGCCGAAATTTGAACGCCCAGGTGTCATGCTCAGCTAAGCAGACACTGCAGGTATCTTTTTAAAATCCCCATGTCTGTCCAAAGGATTCCCTCCTTCATTACAGAGAGGCTGACAGGGCGCCTATTTTTTGCCTTGCTTGCTAAAGCACAGGAAGATTCTTTTTTCCATGTTAGCTTTGTGTAGTGACAGCAGAACAGCAAATCTTTCGAAATCCAGATGTCTCTTTTCCCTCGTCTCCTGTGACTGGCAACTGTTAAGCACACAGCAGCAACAACCCTGAGGAAGAGATACACAACTCCAGCTTTGGTGGTTCCTGATTGGTGGCCTTGTCAGCTCCTGACTGGTGGCCTTGGCTCCCTCTATCAATTAATACTGAGCTGAGGGAGTTAAACACAGAATTGTGCTTCTGCATTCCTTTGTCTAGCATTTGGAACACCTTGCTAGTCCCTCGCATCTGGTGGCAAACAGGGTGCTAATATAATGTAAGTCTATGTAAAGGGTATTTGCGTTGCCCTTATTGCGTTGCTATTTGCGTTGCCCTTATTTTCGCTGTAGTCTACATAAATGTCTACGTAGACTACACGTGCCCAAATAAGGAATGCAAATGGCAGCGCCCATGGGCGCCGCCATTTGCGTACACGTTTTTTTTTTTTCCAGAGTTAGCCATGATAGGCTACGTAAGGATTTACGTAGCCTATCACGGTGTTTTTTGAAAATCTAGCCGTGATAGGCTACGTAAATCTTTATGTAGCCTATCACGTTTGTTGTTGTTGTTTTTTTTCACCTTGGAAATGGCGGCGGCGGCAGCCGGTCAGAAGACCGGCCGCTGCCGCCGAACTGCCGCCGAACCGCCGCCGAACCGCCGCCAAACCGCCACCGGGAACTGCCAGCGCCAGGGACATTCGACAAAGGTAAGTCCCATTCTGGGGGGGTGGGGGGGCGGACCGTTTCTGCACCAATTTCAGGGGGCTGAATGCGTTGGCATTCGGCCTCCCGGAGATTTGTGGAGAAATTCTCTGACATCCCTAGCCAGCATGCAGATTAGAAGGTTCATGGTTCAAGACTCAGTTCGTCCTGACATTTGTGAAATCCTTAATAGTGTTCACATAACCAGGGGTGGACAACTTGTGACTGTCCAGATGTTTTTGGCCTACAACTCCCATCATCCCTCACTATTGGCTATGCTGGCTAGGGCTGATGGGAATTGTAGGCCAAAACGTCTGCAGGGACACAGGTTACCCGCCCCTGACATAAACACACTCCACACTATGAGAAGGGCAGCATTTTTAGGCCAATTCATGTAGTTGCCTATGGAGTCTGTGCAATCAGCTGGAGCTGGTCTTGTATGGAATCTACGGTGGACCAAACCAGCCCTGAGTGAAAACATTATGCCAAGGGTCCTGGGAGAAACCCTCCAACTTCTAGAACAATCCAAGAGTGCCCCACCCAACCTTCCTTCTGGTTCATCATTGTTGTTGTTGTTGTTGTTCAGTCGTTCAGTCGTGTCCGACTCTTCATGACCCCATGGACCATAGCATGCCATGCACCCCTTCTAATGAGACCCCTTTTCCTGCCCTCACTATCCACAGTCTCTTGCTCAAGCCAACTCCTGCCACACCAAGACTGACAGTGCAATCCTACACATCTCTGCTCAGAAGTACAGCCCATTAAGCTCAATAGGACTTACTCCCAGGTAGGGATGGCAGAGAATTCTGCCACAGACCCCAGTGAGGCCGGATTCTATGGAACTTAGACTTACCTCCGCCTCCCTGTGGAATCCTCTTCGGACGGATCCTCCAGCTCCAGAGAGCCAGTAATACAGCCGCCATGCCATATCTCTGGCTGAAGGGGACTGACTGCAGATGCAAATGGCATCCAGTACGCCATTTGTGGCTGTAAAGATCTTAGTTTAAGGTAAATGCAGCCATAAATGGCTGTATTTAGCTTAAAGTAAGACATTTATGGCCGCAAATAGCAAATATTTGCATAGCCTACCACGTGAAAAAAAAGCAGGGATGCAAATGGCGTCCAGTATGCCATTTGCGGCCGTAAAGGTCTTAGTTTAAGCTAAATGCAGCCATGGCTTTTACTGGATGCCATTTGCATCCGCAGTCAATACCCCTCAGCCAGCAATACGGCATGACGGCCGTATCGCTGGCACTTTGGAGGTGGCCGGCAGCTCCATGGAATTGCCGCGGAGCGGAGCCAGCTGGCCAGGATTCCAGGGGGAGGAATGGATCACCTCCCCTCCCCCGGCAGGCGGATTCCCCCTGGAGCAGCAGGTAGCATCCCTAATGGAAACTAGGCTGATTGTTGAATTTTGTTAAAAGAAAGTGTCTATTTTGTTCATCAGACTTCACAATAATACCCAATTAGAACCCAATAGAACCCAATTACTTCTGGCTGTAAAGAGAAAAAAAAGTATGCTGCAATTTTTAATTAGCAAGATGAATATACATCAGCAACAGTAATTTAAATGTACTCTACAAAAAAATCTACTCTACACAAATATTTTATTAAATTTAAATATCCTGCTATATTTTTAATCTTATTTTTTATGTTACTTCTATTTTGCTTGAGATCAAAGACTCTATATTCAACTGCTTATTTTTATATTAAAACATAAGGGAAATTGGGGGTTTTGTTGCCAATTCATGTTTTAGATTTAGGTATTCTTCTATTACAAGAATCAGAGTGTGCTTTTTACTTGACTAATATTTTTTCCCAAGGTAATTAAACATTTCATTAGATGGTATACCAATAAAGGTTTCCTCTAGAGTGAAAGCAAGATGAGAAAATAAAAGGTTTAATTGTCCTCTATAGCATAGAGAATTATTAATGAGGCTTGTTGTTGTTTTTTAATCAGTGATCATACAAAAAATATTGTTCAGTATTGATATTTGTTCATGATCCTATCAGGTATTCAGGAATTAGGTGTTCGGTCTTCTCAGACCCATTCTACAGATAACAAATAAGATGGTAGAATTCTGAACTATAGAACTACAGACAGCAGATCATTTTTTTTAAGGTTAGAGAGCCAGTGTGGTGTAGTGGCTGGAGTACTGGACTGGGAATCGGGAGATCCAGGTTCTAGTCCCCACTCAGCCATGGAAGCCGACTGGGTGACTTTGGGCCAGTCACAGACTCTCAGCCCAACCCACCTCACAAGGTTGTTGTTGTGAGGCTAAAATGGAGAGGAGGAGGATACGTACACCGCCTTGGGTTCCTTAAGGAGGAAAAAAGGTGGGATATAAATGAAATAAATAAATAAAGTTAGGCCCCTGTCCCTGTAAAAAAGAAAAAAAAATCCCTGCAAGGAGTAAACTAGCACATCATGGTGAAGGTTGTACTGAAACTCGCTCTGATATGCTACATCAGGGGTGGGCAACTTTTAACTCTCCAGATGTTTTGGCCTACAACTCCCATCATCCCTTACCTTTGGCTATGCTGGCTCAGGCTGATGGGAACTGTAGACCAAATCATCTGGAGGGACACAAGTTGCCCACCCCTGTCTTACATGAAGAGTTATGGGGTTTTGTTTTTACTTGAGGAAGTGCTTAAAAGATCACACACACATACACACACACACACACACCCCAGCAGTCTGAAGTGGTACTGTCAAGAATTCTACTACATCAGTCTACCACCTCGTGTCTGAATTGGCTCTGTGGCCTCAGACTGGTGTATTGAGAATGTCAATGTAATGCTCTACCCATTTTTAACAGGGGATGTATTTGGGTTTGCATGACAGTGGGAAGGCTAGCAATATCCACTCCACCCACTGACACATTGCCACCTGAGGTGACACACAGGCAAAGGCTCTTTAATATAGGATGGTAGGCATGTCCTCTTGACAGTGCCACACTTGCCTGGCGTCCGATATGAAGCAACCCAAGAGAGGACATTTCCCATACAGCCGCCCAGACTGTGGAACTCCCTCCCAGCTCATAAATGGGTGACACCAAGTCTTACAAGCTTTCAGCGCCAGCTAAAGACCTATTTCTTTACCTAGGCTTTTGATTAAATTTACATCTCTTTTCTTTTGCTGCCTCATATAAACTTTTATTTATCCGTTACTGTTCTCTCCTGTTTGATTCTGGTTTTTTGGTCGCTGTTGTATTAATTAGCTGTGTTCTATGGCTTGTACCCTGCTTTGGGATTATTTTATAATGAAAAGCAGGCAGGAAATTTCTTAAATAAATAAATGGCACAATCCTATGCATGTTTAGACAGAAGAAAGCATAGCTGGCTGGGGAATGCTGGGAGTTGTAGGACTTTCTTCTGTCTAAACATACATAGGATTGTGCCCAAAATAAATAAAACAATAATGCCTTCCTCTCCTGATTAATCCCCTTTTCATATGTTCATTCATGCAAAAAGACTGCATGCTGGGGGGGGGGAGGCATTGCAGCAGCAGGCTCCACCCCCCAATCTGCACATTCATTAGATTAGAAGGTATGTTGGGAGTCCTTGGCACATACAGCTGTAAATGTGGAGGAGAGCCCTCCAGATGTTCTATGCAGGGGTGTCAAATCTTTTTCAGCCCAAGCGCCAAATTCCATTTCAGAGAAGCTCTCAAGGGCCACATTCCAGTGGTGGGTGGGGCCTATGGCAAAAGAGGCAGGGCCAAAAATATCAGCATACTTTAGCTGAAAGCTCTTCCTGCCAGTCAAGTAAGCCTTAGGAGAGGCACTTCGACCTTTTAGAATGGGAAAAGGACGGCGGGAAACTGACAAACCATTGGCAGTTAGGGGAAAGGGGGTGGGGCCAGGCAAAAGGGGTGTTCATGCGAAGAAGCAGCTGAGATGCAAAGAGAAAAGGACTCCAGCCTTTTTCAGGTGTTCATTTGTGGTGTGTGTGGGGGGGGGGAGAGAGAGATGCTGTGCTCCCCAACAGGGATGGGTGCATCACTCTCTTTTGGGAGTCCATGTGTTCATTCATGTTTTCCATGTCTTCATTCATAGGTCTGTTCTGTCCAGGGTTGATTTAACTCAAATTCATTTAAATCATGATTTAAATCACTGCGCTTTTAATTATTTAAATCCTAGTTGAAATCACTAGTGAGGAAGATTCTATGTCATCATGATTTTTAGTAGAAGTACATTATGGTTTAATATAACCTTAATACGTATTCAGATATGTAGGTTTCATTAGAAGGTAGGTGCACCGTGGAGGATTCATGCAGCAGACGTTTCCTCAGGAGTCAGGACTGCATGAATATGGTATGTTCACTTTTGGTTTCACTTTCTATTACCCTACCCTACCCCTCGCATTTATATCCAGATTCCTCCTCCTCACTCAGATCTACTCCATCTCCCCAAATTCTCTATTCATTGACCTTCTCTGTCTTTGCACTTAGAGAGAGGCATGGCCTTGAGAGGGAGGGAGGGAGGGAGGGAGGGAGGGAGGGAGGGAGAGAGAGAGAGAGAGAGAGAACACGCACTTCTGTACACCAGCTGAAGTGCAGAATAGGACTGACCAGGTTATCTCCCATCTCCATAAACTCCTGTTAATATATTCATAAGTAGAAGTTGTATAATTAGTACTCATTATGATATCTTTGACCTAATTGATTTCAGAAAATTTCAAAATCTGATTTTTTAAAAATTCCAATTTAATTTTTTAATCTGATTTTTAAAAAAAAAAAAAATAAAAACATTGATTTTTATCAATGCTGGTTCCGTCCCATTTCTGCATTAATTTTTTAAAATCCAAATGAACAATTGTATTTAAATATATATATATATATATATATATATATAAATACATATTTTTGAACACATATTCTCTCTAAATCCTTTTATTAGGCTCTACACAGTCATTTTAGACTGAAAGCAACCTTGATCCTTTGAGAATTCCAGATGGTTGATCCAAATTTAGATGTTTTGGACCTTTTTGTTAAAGGACTATCCTGTGCTACTATACTTTAATAACACCATCATGCAGTGCTTGATTGATTTTTTATTCAGGAGATTCATGTCCCAAATTCTTTTCACTACACCTTTAGAGTTCTGACTGAAACCCAGAGTGGATTTTCAGCCCCACTGACATCAGAGTCACCAGCCTCCATTGCTTCCAGCTCTATGATTCTTCTGAATTTTCCTGAATTTTTGCCTACTTACACAGGCTGCAGTGAAATGATGTGAGGCAAAGATGTTATTCATGCATTCTCCTTGTATAAAACCTATGCACGGAGAAGGGTAAAGCAGGACCGCACTGGTGGCCTCATTCCTGCTACACTGCATGGCACTGGCCATGCCTCCTAGATGTCCATACACTGATGTGCTCACCTGCATGAGGAGGGACAAGTCACCACTACATATTACCACAATGACATGTGACTCAGCTCAACACAATACGAGTGCTAGACAACGTGGAATTGGCATCTGTGTGGTGATTTACTTCCTCCATGGCTTTAGCGTGTAGCACTAGCCATCACTTAATTCTGTCACAACTCTCTTGACACACAGAATTCCACAAAGACGTGCAAGCTTTTGAATTCTCCAGAACTCTTCATCAGGCTAGGTGCTACAAAACTGATAAAGAGTTCTGGGGAACTTGAAAGCTTGCACATGTTTTGTGGAATTTTGGTTGGTCCTTTTCTTCATAGATCAGCATGGCTATCTTTGTTTTTTGTTTTGATTCTACTTATAGAGTTTTCATGGCAGCATTACCACTTCTGGCAGACAGCTCATAATGGCATGAAAACTCTCTGGGCCATGCAGCTGAATAATGCAATGGCCACTGCTACATGTTATGGCCACACTGGTCTCTGGGAGATGTTGTTTACATCATGTGCTGCAGACACAATCCTAAGCATTCTTACCTGTAAGTGAGTCACACTGAACTCAGTGGGACCTACTTCTGAGTATACATGTTTAGGGCCAAGCTCTTAAACGGCAATATTATTGCTTAAATGGTTTGTGGATAAAGATTAATGTATTTGTAATGTATTAATGTATTAAAGATTAATGTATTTGAAGGCCTTCCCCTTTTCTGATCCATCCAACCTCATTTGATTTGTAAGTTAAAGACAGTGCACAACCATTCAGTATAATGAACCAGCTGCCAGTTCCACTGGAGTAGGAGATTAAAAACATCCCTGCTTTCCATGTATTAGCAGCAGGTTGCTCTTAATGGTTCTTTATAAACAAGCAGAACTATTCCCCACAGAGAATACAATTAACGGTTAGCATCTCCTAACAGTTGCTACAGCAAGCTTGTCAAATTCTACAGGGCTGCTTTGGATGTGAATTGATCTTTGTAAAGCATTTTGCTTGTCAAGCATTCACTATAAAGTGTTAAATATAACACTGGAGTGAGAGCTCTTTGTTATGGCTGATAAGCTTCCATTTGAACCAGGGCTCATCCCCCAAATGAATTTATGAGCATGTGAGCAATAACTAAGAAGATGTTAACCCGGTTCGCATGATCAATTTGAGCCACAGTGGCTTAAACACACCACTGTGGCTTGTGGCATGGGCACCCGTTCCATAACTTGAACCCCCGCTTGTAGGTTCTCATGCCGTCCAAACCTGGCAAGGATGGGTTGTTGGCATGGTTAACAAACCACCCAGAACCCATGGGCTGTTTTAGGGTTGTAGGTTTGTTAACCACACCAGCAATCCACCCTTGCTGGGTGTGGACAACATGAGAACCTATGAGCAGGGCTTGGGTTATGGAATGGGCACCCACAGGCAGCTGGCACTTGCTGTAAGCCACAGTGGCTTATTTAAGCCACCATGGCTCAAACTAATCATGCAAACCTGGCTATTGCCTTTAAGTATATATAGACTACCTCTCCCTCACTGCTGAATAACCATAACCAGCTTCCATACCACTAGGACTGGCGATAAAGGCATCCAGACAGAGGATGTTCCCTGAAAATAAGTCTTACACTGAGTCAGCATTGTCCATGGTCAGGGATGATGGGATCTAGAGTCCAGCAAAATCTGGAGGGTTGCCCACCCCTGTTCTAGAATTACTGGTTTCAAGATCTCAGTGGGTAGATACCAAGGATGATTTGACTACACATTACCACACATCTGTATCTCATACACGTTAACTTGGTAGGGTGATACAGATGAACAAGTTGCCCCAGAGTAAGAGTTCACCCCCTGGTAGTTTAATCATCAGTATAGACTCATTCTTAAATGTCAGACTTAAGTACATTTAATTATCCCACTAAAATAAATACTGTAAGTAAGTGAGTGAGTAAATAAAATAAATGGCTCTTGGTTCCAAGTTACGCACTGATGGATTAGCCTAGGTGACTATAGATGACCATTCAACCCCATGGTAACCTCTCATGATGGGAATGTATGAAAAGCTAGTCTCCACCTGCATGGTTGTGGAAAATTTTGCCACACGTCCAAGCCCTATTCAGGGAAGATGGGGCCTGGTAAAATCCTCCTGACCATGTGAGCAGGTCTTATGGGTGATCTGCTACCCAGGTGGGACTGTACAACCACAGTAATTGGTTATCTGTCTTTGCCTGGTGAATCTATGTGATCAAGTTTTACAGAGTGACATCATGAGATGGCATAACCTGGTTGACTCTTCTGTATTTAAATGGCATTTTCATTTGTATAAATGATATGCACCCAGTGCTGAAAGTGAGCGAACAACCACATGGATTTTACTGTTAAACAATAACACTACTTTTCCATGTGGCCACTCCTCAATTTCACTACAGAAGAGGGACACACCTAATCACAAGGGAAAAACTGGAGTGCAAAATGCCTTGCAGTTGTTATAGCAAAACGGATCTCATCAGATCAATTGTGTATCATGCACATTCAGTAACTATGGAACAAAGGACAATACTAGGGTGGTAATAAAATGTGCTCCATTTGGTTTGGGTTTCAACAATGTCCAACATAGCATTCATGCAAACTTGCATGTGTGAATGGACCATCAGAGTTTCAACATCACACAGAGAAGTTTCATATCTCCTTGGAAACAATGCTTATGTAATTTGAGATATTTCTATTCTGTCTTTCTGAAACCAACCAAGATGGTGTACAAAAACATTCAAAAAACAAAATAGTAATCAGATGAAAATGGAGTAAAACACTACAAACAACATTAAAAACCATAACAACAATTTAAAAAGCAAAATTTAAAAAATGTATCTTCACCCTTTCCCTGAAAGCAGAGAGAGTGGAGACAAGTCGAAGCATCAAAGGGGGTGTTCCAGAGTTTGGGAGTGACACAGGAGAAGCAGGTAAGAGCTCACTATCAAGCCTACCCTGTGGTGGTGAGGGTGGCAAAGAGGGTGGCAAAGTTCTTTTCCACCAGCATTGCATGTTCTCAGTGTCCTCCAGCGGAGCTTCTCCTAGTGGTTCGCAGCCTGTTACATTCTGGGCCAGGGAGAGAGACCGTGGAACCCTCAGTTGCACGCTGTGACGAGTTTGCACGGCACTTTGAAGATAACGTCGCTCAGATTTGTCATGAATTGGACACCATGATTAATGCAGTTCCACTGGTAGAGGTGTTCAGAGCCCTGTCTGGTCCAGTTTTATTGGATGAGTTTCAGTTATTGAGGCCTGAGGATGCAGACAAGGTGCTTGGCCAAGTCTGATCGACCACTTGTGTGCTTGACACTTGCCCTTCATGGCTTATTAAATCAAACAAGGAGGTAGGGATGTCAGAGAATTCCACCAAGGATCTCGGTGAGGCTGAATGCCAGTGGATTCGGCCCCCTGAACTCCGTGGTGGAACGGCCTGCCACCCCCCCACCCCCCCGCGGATCCCCCCTGGGACGAGACTCACCTGGGGCAGATCTTCTGGGCGGCGGCAGCTCCAGCGGCGGCTGTGGCGGCAGATGGTCCTCTGACCGGCTGCCGCCGCCGCCATTTCCAGGCTCGTGTAAAAAAAAAAAAAAAAGACATGATAGGCTATGTAAAGATTTACGTAGCCTATCATGGCTAGGTTAAAAAAAAAAAAAGATGTGATAGGCTACGTAAATCTTTACGTAGCCTATCATGGTTGGGTGGGTTTAAAAAAAAAACGCGTACATAAATGGTGGCAGCTACAGGAACGCCATTTGCGTTCCTTGTTTTTACCATCTTAATCTACGTAAATATTTACATAGACTATGATGATGAAAATAAAGGGGAAGGCAAATAGCGTAGCAGGCGCTATTTGCATCCCCTTTATTTTCGCCATCATAGTCTACGTAAATATTTACGTAGATTAAGACAGCCAAAAAGAAGGAACGCAAATGGCGGCAGCCGTAGCCACCGCCATTTGCATACGCAGTTTGTTTTTTGTTTTTTACCCAGAGCCCTCCTCGGCCAGAAATCCGGCTGCGGACGGCTCTGGCCGGGCCGGGCCGGGCCGGGCCTGGCCGGCTGCTCTGCGGAGCTGCCGTGGAGTACAGCTGGCCACTCGAGGATTCCGGGGGGAGGAACGGAGCACCTCCCCCCCAGCCAGGATTCCGGAGGGAGGGACGGAACGCCTCCCCCCCACCACCATCAACATAATCCGCGAAAGGTAAGTCACTTTTGTACATCCCTACAAGGAGGGGAAGTCCAGCTGGGTCCAGGAGGTTGTTAATTCCTCCTTGAGAGAGGGAGAGGTGCCAGCCGCTTTAAAAGAGGCGGTGATCAGACCACTCTGAAAAAGCCTAACCTGGACCCGGAGGATGTTAACAATTTTTTTAATATATTTTTATTTATTTTATCTTTATAAATGAAATAAACAATACCAAAATTACCAACAACCTGATCAATACAATTTCCCAACAATACAATATTCTGATGTTGTTCAGTCGTTCAGTCGTGTCCAACACTTCGTGACCCCATGGCCTTCCTGTCCTGCACTCTCTCCCGGAGTGTGCTCAAGTCCATATTCATTGCATCGGTGATACTATCTAGCCATCTCATCCTCTGCCGTCCCCTTCTCCCTTTGCCTTCAATCTTTCCCAGCATCAGAGTCTTTTCCAGGGAGTTTTCTCTTTGCATTAGGTGGCCAAAATATTTGAGCTGCAGCTTCAGTATCTGTCCTTCCAAAGAGCAGTCAGGGTTGATTTCCTTTAGGATTCACTCCTTGCAGTCCAGGGGACTCGTAAGAGTCTTCTCCAGCACCACAGTTCGAAAGCATCGAATCTTCGGCGCTCAGCCTTCCTTATAGTCCAGCTCTCACAGCCATACATTACTACTGGGAAAACCATAGCTTTGATTAGATGGACCTTTGTTGGCAAGGTGATGTCTCTGCTTCTTACTATGCTGTCTAGGCTTGCCATAGCTTTCCTCGCAAGGAGCAAGCGTCTTTTAATTTCATGGCTACAGTCACCGTCTGCGGTGATCTTGGAGTCCAAGAAAATAAAATCTGTCACTGCTTCCATTTCTTCCCCTTCTATATGCCAGGAAGTGATGGGGCCAGATGCCATGATCTTCGTTTTTTTAATGTTGAGTTCCAGACCAGCTTTTGCACTCTCCACTTTCACCCTCAACAAGAGGCTCTTTAGATCCTCTTCACTTTCTGCCATTAGGATGGTATCATCTGCGTTGCTGAGGTTGTTGATAATTCTCCCGGCAATCTTAATTCCGACCTGTGATTCATCCAACCCGGCGTTTCTCATGATGTACTCTGCATATAAATTAAATAAGCAGGGCAACAATATACAGCTTTGTCGTACTCCTTTCCCAATTTTGAACCAATCGGTTGTTCCATGTCCGGTTCTTACTGTTGCTTCTTGACACTCATACAGGTTTCTCAGGAGACAGGTAAGGTGGTCTGGTACTCCCATCACTTGAAGAATTTGCCACAGTTTGTTGTGATCCACACAATCAAAGGCTTTAGCGTAGTCAATGAAGCAGAAATAGATTTTTTTTGGAATTCTCTTGCTTTATCCATGATCCAGCGAATGTTGGCGATTTGATCTCTAGTTCCTCTGCCTCTTCGAAACCCAGCTTGTACTTCCAGTAGTTCTTGGTTCACATACTGCTGAAGCCTAGCTTGTAGGATTTTGAGCATAATCTTGCTGGCATGTGAAATGAGCGCAATTGTACGGTAGTTTGAACACTCTTTGGCATTGCCCTTCTTTGGAATTGGAATGTAAACTGACCTTTTCCAGTCTTGTGGCCATCGTTGAGTGTTCCAAATTTGTCAGCATATTGAGTGCAGCATTTTAACAGCATCATCTTTTAGGATCTTAAATAGCTCAGCTGGAATACTGTCATCTCCGCTAGCTTTGTTGTTAGTAATGCTTCCTAAGGCCCATTTGACTTCACTCTCAAGGATGTCCGGCTCAAGTTCAGTGAGTGCACTATCATGGCTGTCAGGGACATTTAGATCTTTCCTGTATCGTTCTTCTGTGTATTCTTTCCACCTCTTCTTAATCTCATCTGCTTCTGTTAGGTCCCTGCCTTCTTTGTCCTTTATCATGCCCATCTTTGCACAAAACGTTCCCTTGAGATCTCAGATTTTCTTGAAAAGATCTCTAGTCTTTCCCATTCTATTGTTTTCCTCAATGTCTTTGCATTGTTCATTTAAGAAGGCCTTCTTGTCTCTCCTTGCTATTCTCTGGAACTCTGCATTCAGTTGGATACATCTTCCCCTTTCTCCCTTGCTTTTCGCTTCCCTTCTTTCCTCAGGTACTTGTAAAGCATCATCAGACAGCCACTTGGCTTTCTTGCATTTCTTTTTCTTTGGGATGGATTGAGTTGCTGCCTCCTGAACAATGTTACGGACCTCCGTCCATAGTTCCTCAGGCACTCGTCTATCAGGTCTAATCCCTGAAATCTATTCCTCACCTCCACTGTATATTCATAAGGGATATGATTTAGGTCATACCTGAATGGTTTAGTGTTTTTCCCTATGTTCTTCAATTTAAGTTGAAATTTTGTGATAAGAAGTTCATGATCTGAGCCACAGTCATAGTTGACTATGAGTGCTACTCCATTTCTTCTAAGGGATTCTTGCCCACAGTAGTAGATATAATAGTCACCTGAATTAAATTCACCCATGCTTGTCCATTTTAGTTCGCTGATTCCCAAGATGTCGATGTTCAATCTTGCCATCTCATGTTTGACCACCTCCAGCTTACCTTGATTCATTGATCTGACATTCCAGGTTCATAAACAATATTGTTCCTTACAGCATCGGATTTTCTTTTCACCATCAGACACATTCACAGCTGAGTGTCCTTTCGGCTTTGGCCCAGCCGCTTCACTCTTTCTGGCACTACTTGGAAATTCCCTCTGCTCTTCCCCAGTAATATATTGGACACCTTCCAACGTGAGGGGCTCATCTTCTGGCGTCATATCTTTTAGCCTTGTGATACGTTCCATGGAGTTTTCTTGGCAAGAATACTGGAGTGGGTTGCCATTTCCTTCTCCAGTGGAACACATTTTGTCAGAACTCTCCACCATGACCTGTCCGTCTTGGGTGGCCCTGCACGGCATAGCTTGTGGCTTCACTGAGTTATGCAAGCCACTTCGCCACAACAAGGCAGTGGTCCATGAAGGAGAATATTCTGATGAGGACACCACAATAACAAAAAGAGAAGGAAAAAAGGGGGAAAAAGGAAAAGGGAAGAGGAAAGGAAGTGAAGAAGATTCTTTCCCCTTCCCTCCCCCTCTCCCTCTCCCTCCCCTTTAAAGAGTTACGTTTAAACTCCAATACCCCCCAGCCTCTGATGCCATTCTATTTTAAAAACTATATCTATAACCTTAACAATCTTACAGTTTAATAAACAACCTTACATTTCAATATCATATCATCAATCTTATATCAATCTTATACCAAAGAAATGGGTCTACAATTCATTCCCAGAAGCCTATATTATTATTATTATTAATATTAATAATAATAAAAATTAAAATATGTAGTGTTATATAATAATAAAACTTAATATAAACCTTCAACAGTCAGTAATATATTTTATACTAGATATATTATCTATTTTGAAATAAAAAATATTAAGAAAAGCAAGAAAAAACAAAAGATGAAAGAGAATAAATGAATATATGTATAATCAGTTATCTTCTGACCTAGCCTGGATCATGTAGACTAAACACAAACAGTTAACAAAGCTTGTTTAAAGATTCCAGTTCATGGGGTTGCAACAGAATTCTCACGCATTTTCACGTTCAACCATGCCTCCGCCATTTCATGATTTAGAAACTTCTTCATCTGACCTTCAGACACAATACAAAGTGTAGCAGGATATTTTAAGTAATATTGTAAGTTCATTTGTTTTGCCATATTTTTTGCTTTGATAAATTGCCTTTTTATTTGCCACCTCTTTGATATAGTCTGGAAATAACATAACTTTATCTTGTTTCCAGGAAAGGCTTCCACCCTCTCTTGCCAAATGCAGGATATAATTCTTTGTGGAGACTTTTGCAAATTGGACTATGATCGTGTAATCAGTCCCTTTAGCATTTGGCACACGAAATGCCTGCTCAATATCAAGTAAATAATCAGATGGGATAGGGAGTATCTCATGCAAAAGTTTATCCACAAAAATAAGTAATTTTACATCATTATGTAAAGATCATTATGTAAAGAGGATGTAAAGAGGATGTTAACAATTATAGGCCAGTGGCCAACATCCCCTTCCTGGGCAAGGTGCTTGAGCGGGTGGTTGCAGGACAGCTCCAGGCACTCTTGAATGAAATGGATTATCTAGATCCATTTCAATCAGGCTTCAGGCATGGTTTTGGAACGGAAACTGCCTTGGTCACTCTGTGGGATGACCTCTGCCCGGAGAGGGACAGGGGGAATGTGGCCCTGTTGATTCTCCTGGACCTCTCAGCGGCTTTCGATACCATCAACCATGGTATCGTTCTGGATAGGTTGTCTGGGTTGGGAGTTGGAGGCACTGCACTGCAGTGGTTCTGCTCCTACTTGGATGGCTGATTCCAGAAGGTGGTGCTGGGGGATTATTGCTCTGTGCCATGGCAATTGTACCGTGGGGTTCCACAGGGCTCTATTTTATCCCCCATGCTGTTTAACATCTACATGAAACCGCTGGGGGAGGTTATCCGGAGGTGTGGGCTGAGGTGCCATCTATATGTGGATAACAGTCAGCTCTACCTCTCTTTCTAACCCAGATGAGGCAGTGACTGTTCTGAATCAGGGCCTGGGCACGGTAATGGACTGGATGAGGGCCAATAAACTGAAACTCAATCCAGACAAGATGGAGGTACTATTAGTGGGTGGTTCGTCTGCCCGGCTAGGTGATATTCAACCTGTTCTGGAGGGGGTTGCACTCCCCCTAAAGCATCACATTCGTAGTTTGGGGGTGCTCTTGGATCCAGAACTGTCACTTGAGGCACAGGTGAACTCAGTGGCACGGAGCACTTTTTATCAGCTTAGGCTGGTATACCAACTACGCCCTTATCTGGACAGAGATAGCCTAGCTACAGTGATCCATGCTGTGATAACTTCCCGCCTGGATTACTGCAATGCGTTATATGTGGGGCTGCCTTTGAAAACAGTCTGGAAACTTCAGGTGGTCCAAAATAGGGCAGCAAGATTGCTAACAGGGACTGGCCAGCGAGCTCATATTATGCCAGTACTTTTTCAGCTGCACTGGCTGCCAGTCCATTTCCAGGCCCGATTCAAAGTACTGGTATTAACATTCAAAGCCCTTAACGGCTTGGGACCAGGTTACCTGAAGGATCGCCTCCTCCCATATGTGCCTGCCTGGACCTTAAGATCATCCTCAGCGGCCCTTCTCCGTGAGCCCCTGCCAAAGGAAGTGAGGCGGGTGGCTACTGGAAGGAGGGCTTTTTCTGCTGTGGCACCCCGGCTGTGGAAACAGCTCCCTAGTGAGGTTCGCCTGGCACCTACACTGTATTCTTTCCAGCGCCAGGTGAAGACCTTTTTATTTTCCCAGGCATTTTAGCTTTCTAGACTTTTAGCTTTGCTGTTTTAAATCTGTATTTTAAATCCCTGCACTGCTGGTCTGCTGCTAGGTTTTATTCTGGTTGTATTGTTATACTGTGGTTTTAACGTTCTATATGTTTTATATTGTTTTATTGTGTACTGTTTGGTTTTAATTTTTGTGAACCACCCAGAGAGCGTCAGCTATTGGGCAGTATAGAAATGAAATAAATAAATAAATAAATAAAGTCCTTTCCCACATGCTCAACGAGCAGACCTCTATAAGTATGGTTGTTAAGGCCTCTCCTGCTTATCTTAATAACTGAACAGGCACATACTGAGACAGATGGTCCCTCAGACAGCCAGACCCTAAACCAGTGGTGCAGAACTTTAGACCCAGGGGCCAAATCCAGCCAATCTGGCCCTTCAGTGTTCCCCATATGGTCCTGATACTGTGCACCAGTTACCAGCCTAGCTGCTGCATTTTGCATCAGTTGAAGCTTCCAGACAGTCTCCAAGGGTAGCCCCACACAGAGTGCATTGCAGTAGTCTAACCATGATGTAACCAAGGCATAGATAATTTTCCAGATCAGGCTGACTCAGGAACTGTTGCAGCTGATGCACTAGGGGCACAATCCTATGCATATTTAGATAGAAAAAAAAATCCTACAACTCCTAGCATGCCCCAGCTAGGCATGCTGGCTGGGGCATGCTGCGAGTTGTAGGACTTCTTTCTGTCCAAACATGCATAGGATTGCATGTTAAATGTAGTTGTGCAAATGCCTTCCTCACCACCACTGCCACCTGAAGATCCAGGGACAGTGTAGGATCCAGGAGCACTCCCAAGCTATGAACCGGATCTTTCAGGGGGAGCACAACCCCAAACAGAACTTTATTTTTCAGTGAAGACTATCCAAACTTTCAGCTGCAAGTCCTCATCTGCTGAGTAATCGGTGGATGTATTCTAGGGATGGCAGAGAATTCCGCCACGGATCATGGTGAGGCCGAATGCCAGTGCATTCGGCCCCCCGAACTCCGTGGCAGAACGGCCTGCCCCGCCCGCCCCCCCCCCCCCACGGATCCCCCCTGGGACGAGACTCACCTGGGGCGGATCTTCCGGGTGGCAGCGGCTCTGGCAGCGGCTCCGGCGGCAGCTCCAGTGGTGGTAGCCGGTCTTCTGACTGGCTGCCGCTGCTGCCATTTCCACTCTGGTAAAAGAAAGAAAGAAAGAAAGAAAGAAAGAAAGAAAGAAAGAAAGAAAGAAAGAAAGAAAGAAAGAAAGAGACGTGATAGGCTACGTAAATCTTTACATAGCCTATCATGGCTGGGTGGGTTACAAAAAAACAACAACAACCGCGTACGCAAATGGCGGCAGCTATAGCCGCCGCCATTTGCATTCCTTATTTTTGCCCTCTTAATCTACGTAAATATTTACGTAGACTATGACGGCGAAAATCAAGGGGAATGCAAATAGCATAGCGGGTGCTATTTGCGTCCCTTTTTGATTCCCCGTTTTAGCCTACGTAAATATTTACGTATTTAAATAAATACCTATTTACGTATTTTACTGTAGCCGCCGCTATTTGCGTACGTGGGTGTTTTGTTTTTTTTTACCCAGAGCCCTCCACGGCCAGAAATCCGGCTGTGGACGGCTCTGGCCTGGCCGGGCCTGGCCGGCTGCTCCGCGTAGCTGCCGTGGAGCACAGCTGGCCACGGAGGATTCCGAGGGGGAGGAACGGAGCGCCTCCCCCCCCAGCGAGGATTCCAGGGGGAGGGACGGAATGCCTCCCCCCCACCATCAACATAATCCGTGAATAGGTAAGTGACTTTCATATTCGCATGTTTGAAGCCGAAGTGGGAAGAACCGTCAGGGTGTAAAGACTTCCATGCATCTTCAGGACTGTTGGCTTTCCACTTCTCCATGTTTTCCTCTGTCTTCTCACGCCCAAACTAAAATTAGCATTTGCCTGCTGCCTTGGACTGCTGCTGGCAAAAACAAAACGGAAAAAAAACTGGAATATCTAATTATAGGCACAATATGGTGAATCCCAAAGGCATCTCTGCCACCCCCAGTGCCCTGAAATGAGGCTACAAACAAGGGGTCTCTGAGTAGGTGCATTTTAAAAAAATAGCACTGCCATTTAAAAATAAAATCTAATTGCTACTCTAAATTATATGTGTGGATATAGTTTCTTTTTCGCAGAAACAGATCAGCATGGGCACTTGCTGCTCCTTTGGGTTTTCACCTTATTTAACCCTTGAACTACCCCCACCTCCAGCGCTTCTGCAAATTTACCTCAAAATAGCACATTTTGCTGTGTTTTCTCTCTGCATTAAAGTATGAAGGAAAGGTGGGGATGACTAAACAGGAAGAAAAACCAGTTGCAGCTAGCCCATGTTAGGAAGGCACAGAAGAGTGAAAACACATGCAAATGCTGTTTAGTAGCAGACCTGAAGAAGTCCCACTTTGGTTGCTTGTGACTCAATGGGCTACTTGACACGGAGCTTTTATCCTGCTATTGAGATTGCTCACTCATGGAAGTTTGCGGGCCCTTTAGATGATGCCGTTAACCTCCAGGGCGTCTCCTGCACTAAATGACCTTTATTCCATATTTTAAGAGATTGGAGATAATGAGCTATTGAATTACGGTGCTTGGGTTCCCCTGTGAAAAAGGAAAAGCTGCAATAAGAGGAGCTAGACCACAGCACCATCTAGTGGCTGTATAATGAAACATATGGAAGACTCAGATAAGGGGGCGGGGAGGAAGCATGTGTAAAGTCAGTCCGTGATGATCCTGAATTTAAAACGGAAGCAGAAAGCCCCATTTTAAATGCAAGATTTTAGGCTGGTGTAGAAATGCTCCATATCTGCCAGCCAGAGGGAATGGAGAAAGAGAGTTTGTAAATAAACAGTGACCATCTGGCTACAGAGATTGCCTCAGTCACCTCTGCATAAGAATCAGGCAAGAGTGCCAAATAAAGTTCTTCATGTCCAGGAAGGGCAAACCAAGCAACTGCAGGACTTTCAATGGGAAGGACATTGCATATTTCATGAGGGGCCACAGCGTAGTGGTAGAGCGCATGCTTTGCATGCAGAAAGTCCCAGGTTCGATCCCAGAAGCTCCAGGGAGGGCAGGAAAACTTCTGCCCGAAATGGGCAGATGTGGACCAATGGACTGACTCAATATAAGGCAGCTTTCCATTTCCCTATATGAATGCCAGCTGCCTCACTAGTACCATAACAGCACATATCAGGCCTCGACATTTGATGACCCACTAAATCCAAGCCAAACCTCTCAGGCTTGCACTTAGGGATGTCAGAGAATTCCGCCACGGATCTCAGTGAGGCCGAATGCCAGTGCATTTGGCCTCCCGAAATCCGTGGTGGAACGAAGCCCCCCGCCCCGCCACCCCACAAAAGGCGCGCGAAATGGAGCACTTACCTGCTGCCGTCCGCGCTGACTTGCGAATGGCGGCCGCGTCTGCCATCCATTCGCTTCCTCATTATAGCCATGATAGGCTATGTAAATAATTACGTAGCCTATCATAGCTAACGCAGGGACGCCATTGGCGTTCCCTTTTTTTTCACCGTAATAGCCTACGTAAATATTTACGTAGCCTATCACGGGGGGGAAAAAAAAAACAGCGGATGCAAATGGCGGCGGCTACTGCAGCCGCCATTTGCATTCCCTTTTTTTCTGCCTTTTTAGCCTACGTAAATATTTACGTAGGCTATTATGGCGAGAAAAAAAAGAACGCAAATGGTGTAGTGGCCACCATTCACATTCCCTTTTTTTTTTTGCCGTTTTAGGGATGGCAGAGAATTCCGCCACGGATCTCGGTGAGGCCGAATGCCAATGCATTCAGCCCCCCGAACTCTGTGGCGGAACGGCCTGCCACCCCCCCGCCCCCCCGCAGATCCCCCCCAGGACGAGACTTACCTGGGGCGGATCTTCCGGGCGGCGGCGGCTCTGCCGGCGGCAGAGGCAGCTGGTCTTCTGACCGGCTGCCGCCGCCATTTCCAGTCTTGAAAAAAAAAAAAAAAACATGATAGGCTACGTAAAGATTTACCTAGCCTATCATGGCTAGGTTTAAAAACAAAAAACGATGTGATAGGCTACGTAAATCTTTATGTAGCCAATCACGTCTGACTTTAAAAAAAGAAAAAACGCGCATATGCAAATGGCGGCGGCTATGGCCGCCGCCATTTGCGTTCCTTATTTTGGCCCGTCTTAGTCTACGTAAATATTTATGTAGACTAAGATGGCGAAAATAAGGGGGAACCCAAATAGCGTCCGCTACACCCGTCCGCTACGCTATTTGCGTTCCCCTTATTTTCGCCGTGTTAGTCTACGTAAATATTTACATAGACTAAGATGGGCCAAAATAAGGAATGCAAATGGCGGCGGCTCGGGTGTTGTTGTTTTTATGCAAATGGTGTACACTTGTGTGTTGTTTTTTTTAAGTCAGACGTGATAGGCTACTTAAAGATTTACGTAGCCTATCATGGCTGACTACAGGGACTCAAACGGCGGCGGCTATGGCCGCCACCATTTGCGTCCCTGTTAGCCAGCGGCCGGATGTCCGGCTGCTGGCAGAGCTGGCCGGCAGCTCCGCGGAATCCTTGCGGAGCGGAGCCGGCCAGCCAGGATTCCGGGGGGGAGGGGCAGAGTGCCTCCCCCCCCCCCCCAGTGGAACCCGGCGGAGCCAGGTAAGGCCAATTTCATACATCCCTACGTTTTAGCCTAAGTAACTATTTACGTAGGCTAAAACGGCAAAAAAAAAGGGAACGCAAATGGCGGCCGCCATAGTCGCTGCCATTTGCGTCCGCTGTTTTGGGGGGGTTTTGCCGTGATAGGCTACGTATATATTTACGTAGCCTATCACGGCAAAATACAGGGACGCAAATGGCAGCGGCTATGGCAGCCGCCATTTGCATCCCTGCAGGCTGCCCAGCGGCCAGATGTCTGGCTGGGGGCAGCCCCGGCCGGCGGCTCCGTGGAATGTCCGCGAGAGAATTATATGAGAGAAATATGAGAGAATTTCAGGGGGAGGGACGGAGCGCCTCCCCCACACCACGTATGTCACCCTTCGAAAAGGTAAGTGACTTTCGTACATCCCTACTTGCACTGCAGCCTACCAAGTGCTTGGCAACCCTCCTTCCCATGTTTTGCAGTCCCATGTGGCAGGAATAGCCAGGCATTTGTTGAACTCCTGCTGGGATGCCAGACATGGCTGCTGGGTTACCTTCAAGCTTGAGTCACAGGTTGGGCAGGCTGCTCAGTATCAATAAGATAACTGCCCATATCAAAGGGAAGCATGTTTTCTGTGGCCCACTTAGTCCCTTCAGACTAAGGAGAACAAATTCTAGTTTGTTTCTGAGCGCAATTCACGATACTGATTATCACCTTTAAAGCCCTAAACAGCATGAGACCAAGTTACATACAGCAGGGGTGCAGAACCTCAGGCCTGCTTGAGTCCTAATTTGGCCCTCTGGGGTTCCCCAGAAAGCCATACCCCCTTCCCCTGGCTCTTCCCCCAACCAACAATCATTTGGTGATTTCCCGGCTTTTCTGCAGTCCCCCCCGCCGCCTTCTAAAAGGTGGAAATGCCTCTCCTAAGGCTTCCTTAACTGGCAGTAAGAGCTTTAAGATAAAATATCCTGGTATTTTTTGGATTTCAGCCCCACCCCTCTTTCCTTTAATTCCACCCCTTTTGCCTTTGGCCTCACCACTGCTACCGCTGACATGCAGAATCCAAGAACTTCTCCAAAATGGAATTTGCCCGGGAGCAGAAAGAGCTTCAGCATTTGCCCTCTCTCTGAGGTCATCTGATGGGTCCCTTTTCCTTGTTCCACTGTCTTCCAAGCTGGGATTTTCTTTTCCTACAAGGTTTTTTTTGGGGGGGGGGGGTTCCATTTAGGCTCCTTAAAAAAAAGGTGTTTGGGGTGGGTGCTAGGGTTGATATTCCAAGTGATATTTTAACCATTGTTTATTGTTGTTATCATGTTTTTATATTTCTGTGTCCATACGTTGGTGTAAAGCGGCACAACAGCAAAGCAGCAAGGAGACTCTGTGGATGCAGTCAGTCTTGAGATAAAATGTATAAGAAAGACAGAAAGATGAACAACAGAGAATACTCTGTTGTTAGTCTTTCTATCTTTCGTGTGTGTGTGTGTGTGTGTGTGTGTGTGTGTGTGTATCAGCTGCTTTGGGCACCTCCATTTCAAGGAGAAATGCAGGGCCCAAATGTTATCAGTATTTAAATAAATAACTCTGAAGTGTTGCATTATGTGGTCCTCTGCATTCTTTCAAGACTACTTTTGGTAATGGGGGAGGATCATGATTTCTCAATGCAGGGAAGAGATGCTTGCTTTGGGCTAATGAAATCCCACTGTGATGCAGAGAAGCCAAGGCAAAGGGTAAGACAGATGCTTCCCCCACCCCACCCCACCCCCATCCCCATCCCCAAGATGAGCTTTGCCAAAGATGATATCATTGTGGCCTGATATGCGAGCTCATGTGAAAGGAACCATCTCCAGGGACACCCTCTCTTCTCAGAAGATGGAATCCAGCACAACTTAACAGATGGCTCTGGGACCTAAAGATTAGCCAGAAGTGACTGTATTGGATTAAACTGATGAGGATCCTTCTTCGTGACATGAAAAATTAACACTAGGACACAGCAGCCTTTTCTCTGCCCCTCTTCTTTCCCTCCCCTTTTTCTTGCATACGGTTGCTCTCTCTCTCTCTCTCTCTCTCTCTCACACACACACACACACACACACAGACACACAAAGAGCAATTCTTGCCTGCTCTGTGTGGCTTCTTCCGTCAGCAGTAGAGCAGTCTCCCTCATCTACTCCTAGATGTGCAGAAAGAAGATGGGTTGTCAGGATGCACCTGCACATCATTCCTCATGCCCAGACCAGGAGCTTCAGTGGGCTTCCTCTTTCTTCATTTATATACATATAGCTGTCTTATAGTTCATACAAGATCCTACAGGTCACCTGTCAAGCCTCCAAAGCAACAGGAGAAAGACAAAAGGTTGCCATCTCCGATGTCTTTAACAGCTTGTGTGTCAGGCAGAGATTCAGCAGGCAAAGCTTCTTCTTTACGGATGCCATGGTGAGAGGGCAATGCACGCCTGCCAATCATCCCCCTGCTAAACAGCAAATAGAAGCATAGTTTCATTCTGGTCAAGAGTTTGCTGTTTGACAGTTATTCTGCTCAGATTCACTGTTAGAAGAAGAAGGTAGGAAAGTGTGGCACCCTAGAAAATTAGCACACTAGATATTTCCTTGGTTCTAGGGCAGAGCTGCACAACCAGTGACTTGCATGCCACATGCAGCCCCCCAAGGCCTTAACTGCAGCCCCCCTTCCCCCACTTTCCTCATATAGATCATTCTTTCCCCACTGCTGTGTGTATGTGTGTGCATCTATATCTAATTACATTTATATTCTGCCTTTTTCCTATTGCAAGGAACCCAAGGCGACTTACATGCTCCTCCTCCTCTCCATTTTATCCTCACAACAACCCTGTGAGGAAAGTTAGGCTAACAGTCAGTGGCTGGTTTAAAGTCATCCAGTCAGCTTCATGGCTGAATGGGGACTAGAACCTGGATCTCCTGAGTCCCAGTCCAACACTCTAACCACTATACTACACCGTCTCTCAGTGTGTGCGCCTGTGTGTGTGTGGCATACAGTCTCCAAGCCAGCATCATATATGGCCCCCAGGGCTGAAAATGGTGTGCACCCCTACTCTAAGGTGTCCAAGAAATGGAACCCAGGGCGACGCTGTGCAGTGAGGGTCTGACTTGGTTTTGAATGGTTCCCATTGAGTTCCATGGGGCAAAGGAAATGGGCTGCAACCTCAAAAACGAGGGATGGGTGAAAATGCAATGTTCTAGCTCACTGAGGTTATCCAAATTCCTTCTCAGAGCTCATTGCACCTTGTTTGCACTCCCAAACACAAGCATATTTTTTCGATCCTGAAAAATCCACATTTTTAAAAGTGCATACGTGTGCAATGCACACTTTCCCCGTAGGCCAAAGTGTGAAAATGCAGTTTTGGGGGGCAATGTACATTTGCACAAGTTCACACTTGCACCAGCACGCATTTTCAGAAGTGTGCATTTTCTGCACTTTAGAAGGCAGAAAATTGCTTTAAAAAATTCCTGCAAATTGCACTCCTGCTCACATTCATGTGCAGGATTGCAAATGGAAAATGTCTGCATGATTTGCAAATAGGAACAAAATTCCCAAACATCCCTAGTGTCAACACACTCCTCTTGGCTGCAGGCACAACATAAATCCCACATGCCTGGCTCAGTACTGTATCTCTAGTCAATATAAGTTTTAAGCAAGCTGAAGTATTATCTTGAATTTGGGGGCTGTGAGTATCTGGCTACAATTCCCAGGGACAGAGTTGGATAAGACTACTGCTGCTACCTTGAGCTCATAGAAAGGAGGTGGTTTCCCTAGCAACCATATTCAATGAAAGAAAAGTGTGGTTGCCAGGTTAGCATACATATTGCTTCCAAAGAACTCAAGAGAGCAGCTTTTCACATAGCCCCAAATGCGATCACAATGTCTTACAAGCAGGAAACCTTGGACCCGTGGAGTGACTTCTTTTCTCTGCAGAAATGAAACCAGGGTCGGCATGAACATGATTCACTGTATCTATTTTACGTCCTGTATATGCTTCTCCTGTTGACTACCACTTGCATAGTGGTGGATATTAAATAGCCAGATCAGTGTCACAGATCCATTCATTCACAAGAGCTTCTCAAGAATAACCCAGTGAGGAAGGATACCCTCCTGTCAGGCTTACCATCATGGTTCCTCTGAGCCCCTTCCCAATAAGAAGAAATCCACTTGAATTCAAGCATTCCATCCTTCTAATTTAGAGCAAACCCAGGCTCTGTTTAATATTATGGGAAAGATAAGGTCCCCAGCTTCCACCACAAGTCACTACAACATGCACTGTAATGTGTGAAGGAAGGACTTGTGGCTGTAAATACACAGTAAACCTGAATCCACCCAGGAACTACAATGTCCCACGTCTCCCAGGATGGCACATGTCCTCTTTTACAGTGGAAATTCCTCTATTTGAAGGGCTGCCAGAGTACTGTCCTCTATTTGAAGGTGTCCTCTAGTTGTAGCAAACCATAAAAACTGATATCCCTCAACAGTGACCACCTGGTCAGCCGACAAACCCAAGTCACCTGGTCACAGTCTGCCACAGAATGGTGAGATGGACTGTATTTTGATGATGATGATGATGAAGATATCTAAATCTGCATCTGTACATATAAACTAGCATACGAAAATGTTATGCAAATCACTGTCCTCTTTTGCCCTCTTTTTTGGTGATGCATGTCCTCCTTTGGGAAATTTGTTTACCCATACTTTGGAGACAAATGCCTCACCTCTATATGTTACAACAGGGGTGGAGAACCAATGGTCATCCAGGTATTACTGGACGCCAATTCCCATCAGCCCTAATGGGTATGGGAATCAATCATATCTGGAGGGCTGTAGGTTCCCCATTCCTGTGTTAGAGGGTTGTGGGTTGAAGGCCAAACTTGGGTTTATTTATTATGTATTTATTTACAATATTTATATACTGCTCCACACCAGAAGATTTCGGAGCAGTGAACAACAAAGATAAAATAATAAAACACCAGCTTAAAACAGTTAAAACATTTCTAATAGGTTTGAACCTGGGTTCGGGAGGCCCAGGTTCAAGTCCCTATTTGGGCATGACATTTACTGAGTAAGCTTGGACCAGTCAATCTCTCCCTGCCTAACGTGCTCATAAGGCTGTTGTGAGGATTATATCGGGGAAGGGGAAAACCATCTATGCTGAATTGCTATAAATAAATATAAATACATAGCCTAGCCCTATTTTAGCCTCACAATGAACGTATGAAGGTAAGTGATGATGAAAGGAAGTGATTGATCCCAGATCACCCAGTAATCTTCATAGCTGAGCGTGGATCTGAATAACAGTGGGGATTTCTCCAGGGACTGAGGCTTGGAAGCTAAGCCCTGCCCCCTGGGCGCAATCCAAAGAGGCTCTGCAGGCTGGATGGTGAAACCCTTCAGGCAGGATTAGGCATCAACTGCCTCACCTGTATTAAATGAAAAGGAGAGATAGAGCCAGGTGTCATCAGCCTACTGGTGACACCACAGTCCATATCCCCACTAACCTCTCCCAGTGGTTTCATGTAGATGTTGAAAACTATGGGGGATAAAATAGGGCCCTTATGATCCCCATAGCACAATTACCATGGGGCAGAGCAAAGATCCCCCAGTACCACCATCTGGATTTGGCCATCCATGTAAGAGTGGAACTACTGCAAATCATTGCCACCGCATTCCAGCTCAGACAGCCTATCCAGAAGGATGCCATGATCAATATTAACTAAAGCTGCTGAGTGGTCCAAGTGAACCAGCAGGGTCACATTCCCTCTGTTCCTCTCCCAGCACAGGTCATCCCACCGGATGACCAAGGCAGTTTCCATTCCAAATTCAGGCCTGAAGCCAGATTTAAATGGACTGAGAAAGTCGGTTCCAGCCAAGAGAGCCTGGAATTGATCAGCAATCACTTGCTTGAGCACCCTGCCCAGGAGGGGGATGTTAGCAACCACGTAAACTCTGCAGTGGCAGCACCAGAAAAAAAAAATGTGCGAGGCACAGACAGGAGAAACTGCATGTGGTGGTGGGAGCTTTATCTCATGTTAGATTTCTGAAAGAAATCTAGATTTATCACACTCCTATCCTAAATATATTTTCTCTGAACTTAAATCCTACTGAATGTGAGCATGCTTAATACTGCAGCCTTGCTTTAATTTCCAATTTATGATTCAGTTGTAATTGGTATAGGGAAATGTCCCTTTCCATTAAGTAAGCACAGAGGTCCAGCATCGTGTCTCCTATGCAAATCTGAAATGACCAGTATCTCCTAGTCCTATGCTCCTCAGAAGGACTCTCTAATTTCCTCAGTTCCTGCATTCCGCAGAATCAAGTGTTAATGCTTTTCCCAAACTGTGCCTCAGGCTGCAGGTATGGGTCTGGTACTCTATAAAGAGACCCAAAACAATAACCTACTCCTTGCAGATAGAAAAATAATATGCCAAATAGAAAGCTAAGCCAAAGCATTTAACATTTGTTGAACCTCATGCCCGTGGGCCAAATCTGGGCCACCTGTGATGCCCATCTGGCACTCTGGGGTTCCCCCAAAGGCCAGACCCCTACCCCCAGGTGCTGCTGGTTTCCTGGTTTTTGCACAGCCTTTTTCCCCCATTCAAAAAGGTTGAAATGCCTCTCCTGAAGTTTAGTTACCGCCCACCGCTGGAATGCAGCCACAGAGAGCTTCTTCCAAATTTAATTTGGCCCTCGAGTGGAAGAGTTTCAACACTCCTGATTTAGTGTGACATGTCACTATTCCGTCTACCAGGATTTTTTCCATGATAAAGCCTACAAGCACACAACTGCCATCTGCAGCCTGAAATAGTTCAATCTGGGAAAAGCTTTAACACTTGGTTCTGCTTAGAGTTTGAACCACACCTTATTCACTTCCACTTCTCCACTTATACATTGCATAAAGTCTGTGCAAGGCTGTCTTTTACATAGATACTAGACTCCCCTGTTCCTACCTCCCAGCTCTCTGTAATGGCAACTGAAGAGGCCCATACCTACTCATCCCGATTTTCTCTGGTTGCCAGACGATACATCAAGAGAGATTGTTCTATTCATGGTGTTGTGCATGTTCACTCAATAGACCCATAGGGGGGTAGCTGCAGTAAGATGCAGACAAGCAGTCTACAGCAGCGGATATTCTGTTTGCTAACTAAATATTTACTATGCTCAAGTGCTGTAAAAATGGGGGAAACAAATTATTCCACACCGCACCACATATAAATCCAACATTAAGCTAAAAAGCTGAAGACATGAGTGAAGATGCAAAACAAATTGCCATGCAAAGCTTGTCAGCTTAGCCACAATAATGCCAATCAGTAGTGGCCAGCTCAGCATGCAAAGTCTTCTGGGCATCACTGGGAATTATGAATAATGATGGTCCTTTCCACTTGGAAGGAGGTGGCTGCATGAGCACTGTTAAAGATGCTCTCCTTGGATCCCACTGATTATGCCAACTTTTGGCTGTTCACAAACCTTCCAATTCTCGGCAAGGTGTTTGGGTGGATGCTTCTTATTCATCTCCAGACACTCTTAGGTGACACTGATTATCTAGACCAGGGGTGAGCAGCACATGGCCAATGGGCTACGTGCACCTCCCCCCCCCCAGCCTCTAGTGTGTCCCTTGCTGGCCCCACCCTCCTGCTGGCAAAATAAAATCTATTTTATAAGCTTCTGTTGCTGTTCTCCACTGAAATCGGCAGTAAGTTGCTGATTATTTGCCATCAGTGTGCCACTAAAATTTGGCAGTGTGGTGGCAGCAGTGGCAAGAGTGATAAGAATATAAGAAGAGCTGTGCGGATCTCACCAAGAGTCCATCTAGTCCAGCATTCTGTTCACACAGTGACCAACCAGCTGTCGACCAGGAACCCACAAGCAGGGCATGACAGCAACAGCTCCCCCCCCCAACACGTTCCCCAGCAACTGGTGCACATAGGCTCACTGCCTCTGGTACCAGAGGTAGCACATAGCCATCAAGCCTAGTAGCTATCTGGCCCTCCAGATAGTACCTGTTCACTCTAGCAACAGCAAGTAGCTCTTAAAATGGGCCATCCCTGGGTGGATCCTGCCCATGGGCCTGCTTATATCCCTGCACAGTCTGTAAGCCAGGGGTAGAAACCTATTTCAGCTGGGGGGGGGGTCAATTTTGAAGAAGCTCTTGGCTGCATTCCAGTGGTGGGTGAGGCCAAAGGCAAAAGGGAAAGGATCCAATTACCAAAAATATCAGCATATTTTAGCTTAAAGCACTGACTGCCAGTAACTAAGCCCTGAGAGAGGCATTTAAACCTTTTAGAACGGGGGGGGGGGACTGCACAAAAGCTGGAAAACCAAACTATCCATGAATGCGGGAAGGGGATGGGGGCCAATGGAAGCAGGTATGGCCATTTGGGAAACCTTGGAGGGACAGACTGGAATCTTTGGAGGGCCACATTTGGCCCCTGGGCCTGAGGTTGCCCACCTCTGCTGCAAGCAATTGCATGGAGGCCACTGTGGATGTGACTCAGGTCGCAGATTACTCTTGTTTTCCACACTGTAAGTATGTATTAGTTGGTCCATCATACCCTACATGCATCCCCATGTGGAAGCCTTTGCACATGCTTGTATACCACAGACAATGTGCATCTATGTGGGCAGAACATAAAGTGGCCATGTGTCCTACTTTACAGAGAACAGTCCTCTATCTGAATACATCCTCTGCTTGAAAGGGTATCTGGTCAAGTCCAGTTGAAAGATAAAGAACCATGAGAAGGGAGAGCAGGTCTTGATGTTGTCTATCAACAGTTAGCGCTCAGACAGCAAACTGGGCAGCCCCACAAGTCCCGGATCACAGTCTTCCCCACTATGTTGAAACGTATTGTATTTCCATTTCAACTATAGTAATTATTTCTAATTTTGCATCTATACCAATAAATTAGTCATTATGCACATTTTATACAAAACTGCATCCTCTTTTGTCCCTCTTTTTTGGCGATGCATATTCTCTCTTGGGGGGGATGTGTGAGTGGCCTCCTTAGCAAAAGTGTGAATGTACCCTTGCACTACATCTTTAGTTCTCTGTATTTTGGCAACTGGTTTGAGACAACACATATCATCTGAAAACAAGTGCCATCATTATGTTGATTATACTATGTTAAGGGATATTCTGAGGGTGAAGACCCTGATGGTGACTGGCTGACAGTGCAATCCTATTCACACTGACATAGGAGTAAGCCCCATTGAATATAGTGGGACTTATGTCTGAGTAAACAAACATAAGACTGCACTGTAATTGACCCTGAGACAGGCAATGGATCTCCAGTTGCCATTGGCTAAGCTGCTCTGATCTCAGAGAGCAGCAGGGCAGGCAGGAAGGCCTATGAAAGTAGCAGGCAGCAAACCTTGGCAATCAGAGGGACTCAAGGATGGAGGCTTGTAAATCAGAACAGAGTATCGTCCAGAGGAATGAGGGCAAGAGAAAAAGCTGAGAGCAGAAGGTAAAATGGGAGATGGGGGGGCAGAGAGGAGGGGGGCACAAAGCCAGCAGCTGCAACTCTTCAAGAGGCCTGAACTTTACATATTCATCTGAAATAAACAACCAAATAGGTGGCTGCAAGGATCTCGTTTTGAGGCCAAAACACCATGCCTGTACTCATGTACACAGGACAAATCTGACAAAGGATTCTGCTTATAACATGTGCCTTTTTCTTGGATACAAGTTTCTTATCGAACTGCTCTTGAATGACATTGACAGGGGACAGTTGTGCATTTAATCTTAGTTTCACATAAATAATAAGGCAAGGTGAGCAATTATTTGCTTCTCCTTAAGATTCCCCATTAGCAGAGGAGGAAACCAAAGTTATTCCATATCTTTAATTCGACCTTCATTAGCTTTACTATGTATAACTGCTAATAGTTCAAAGACTTCCTAGTGCTTCTTTTCCCTCTCTAACCTTTAGGAAATACATTTAAAAAAAAATATTACTCAATGAAACTCTGCTGTGAATATCCATTAAATATACCAATCGCTTTTGTATTCAAACATGGAAAAGATGTATTTCCCCCACCCTCCTCCTCCTCCTCCTCCTCCTTTTTGTTTGCCAGCTGAACCTGAATTATAAAGCAGTGTCTAAATCATATAGCAGAGAGAAATGGTTGCCTTGGTAGCAAGGCTGAACCAATCAGCTGCACAATCTCTCCAGAGACAATCTAATTTGCGCAGCCGACAGAGGCTAGAACAGGTGGCTAAATTAGTGTGTGCCAGACAGCTGAGAAATATGGTACATGTGTACCAGGGGCTTTCTAATAGTTACCTTCGCCACTTTTTTTTTTAATAGCGTGTTGCCTTTAATACATTTCCAGGGCTATGGCTTGAGAAATAATAGCTGGGAAACATGACCACAGTAAATACGTCAAAGCTGTGAGAGCCCTGGTTTTTTTTGTACTACACAGTAGCAAAAGCAGCGGAGAAAACGCTGCTCTGATTTCATTTGTGTGCAGTCTTTTCCCAACAGGGATGTTGCTTAGAGGCCCCTTCTTTTATCAAGACCCCTTTCTCTAGAACAAATCACTCTCCTGTCCTCTTTGCTGTGCTAAAGGGGGATGCTTCAGCCACAAGGGAGATTATTTTTTCACCTGCCGCCTGGGCATCAAGTTCAGAATGTTAAGTACTACTTGCAATATTTATTTACAATTAGGGATTGTTTACTTAGGATTTTTTTTACCTTAAGACATTTGGTACATCTGCAAACCACAGGATTCCCCCAAACCTGCTGATACTTCCCGTTAGTGTGCAGGTGGTGCAATTTGGTGGTAACCAACAGCACTCATGCCTGAACATCAGAAACTGAATGATGAAGAGTGCAATCCGATGCACTTTTAGACAGGAAAAAGTCCTACAAATCCCAGCATTCCCCAGCCAGCTGTGCTGGGAGTTGTAGGGCATTTTTCTGTCTAAATGTGCATAGAGTTGTGCCCTAAAAAGACTTCTAAGTGCCTTCAAGCAAAGCTAACAGAGCGGTATACAAAAAGAATGATAAAACATCAGTACAAAATATAAACTCATGTAATAACAAATAGCAGAGTGACAGCATAAAAAATTTCAAAACAAAACTATGCCACAGCAGACAAAAACATCATTACATAAAATGATATCACCTGTTTAAAGCCTGGGCACTATAGTAGTCACTCAAGAATGTAAGGAAAAGGAAGATATGTCAAGGGGATGGAGAGACCCATAAGATTCCCCAGTTCAGGGACTGGCCTTCACAACCAACTCATCCAGTGGTAAAGATGGTGCTAGACTGTACCACTCTGGACAGCAGGTAGGGGGGTATCACATGATTAAATGCTCCCCCATGTAAAAAAAAGTAGATATCAAGGGAAAAGGTTGTGGCATAACTAGAATGATATACTCATTTTCTGTGTTAAAGGATCTCGGTGTGTGTTTGTGTGTGTGTGTGTGTCTGAATGCATGTGCATACATGGGAGCATTCAAACATGCAATACCCGATCTCTAGTTTGAGCAGGTGCAATCCATGGAAAAGTCTTACCTCAGTCTCCTCTTGCTGATAACTCCTACTCTTGACAGAAATCTGCATCTTTGATTTATAATAAACAGTTGTCAATTTGGACCAGCTGTCTAGGCCACTCCTAATGATAGGAAGGAGTTCCTGGTATGATGACAGAGAAATTTCCTTCCAAATGTTTTAAATTAGAGGTTCTCAAACTGTGGTCTACAGACCACCAGTGATCCATAAGCTCCATTCAGATTGTCTGCAGAAAGGTTGTGGGAATACCTGAACTTGGCCCTGCCCTTAAAATAAAATTTAAAAAATCTGATGATGGATATCAAGACCATTTTGACCAGGTCAGGCTGGATTTTGAATGGATTATTGAACAGGCTAACAAGACCCTGGGCTAGAGCCTCTGATTCTCATAATACACTACTGGTGCAGTCTACTATTTTTGCTCTAAAGATTTACCTGTTGATGCCAATGGAGACTGTTTTTTCCTTTTTTTTAAACCCCCACCCCTGTCATGGAGGGGGGGCTTTCCTTGTGAAAGTTAGTTCTTCTTTAATGAAGTGGTAACTATTTCAGTTCAAAATGTGGAAGCAGAGCCCTAATCAAGGACACCAGCCAGGCACAGGTATGGATTGCATCGTATGTTTCTGGTATATCCTGCGAAAATATACCCTATCTTCAAAAGGGTAAAAAGGAGGAACCTGGGAACTACAGACCAGTCAGTCTGACATCAATCCCTGGGGAAATTCTGGAGCAGATTATAAAGCAATCCATCTGTAAGCACCTTGAACACAATGCAGTGATTACTCGAAGCCAACACGGATTTGTCAAGAACAAATCCTGCCAGACGAATCTGATCTCATTTTTTGATCAAGTAACCTCCCGTGTGGACTGTGGGAATGCTGTAGACATAATATACCTCGACTTCAGCAAAGCTTTCGACAAAGTGCCCCATGATATCCTGATGAGCAAACTAGCTCAAAGTGGGCTAGATGAAACAATGATCCAGTGGATCCACAGTTGGCTACAGAATCGGACTCAAAGAGTGCTTATCAATGGGATCTTCTCGAACTGGGGAGAGGTAACGAGCAGGGTACTGCAGGGCTCAGTCCTGGGCCCAGTGCTCTTCAACATTTGTATTAATGACTTGGAGGAGGAGATGCAGGGAATGCTGATCAAATTTGCAGATGACACAAAATTGGGCGGGTAGCTAATACTTTGGAAGACAGAAACAAATTTCAAAATGATCTTGATAGACTGGAGTGCTGGGCAGAAAACAACAGAATGACATTTAATAGGGATAAATGCCAAGTTCTGCACCTAGGAAAAAGAAACCGAATGCACAGTTACAAGATGGGGAATACTTGGCTCAACAATACTACAAGCGAGAAGGATCTTGGAATTGTTGTAGATCAGAGGCTGAATATGAGCCAATGATGTGATATGGCTGCAAAAAAAGGCAAATGCTATTTTGGGCTGCATTCATAGAAGCATAGCTTCCAAATCCCGGAAAGTACTAGTTCCCCTCTACAGCACTGGCTAGGCCTCATCTGGAATACTGCGTCCAGTTCTAGGCACCACATTTTAAGAAGGATGCAGACAAACTGGAGAGGGTTCAGAGGAGGGCAACAAAGATGATCAGGGGACTGGAAACAAAGCCCTATGAAGAGAGACTGAAAGAACTGGGCATGTTTAGCCTTGAGAAGAGAAGACTGAGGGGAGATAGCATAGCACTCTTCAAGTACTTGAAAGGTTGTCACAGAGAGGAAGGCCAAGATCTCTTCTCAATCATCCCAGAGTGCAGGACACGGAATAATGGGCTCAAGTTACAGGAAGCCAGATTCCGGCTGATCATCAGGAAAAACGTCCTGACTGTTAGAGCAATACGACAATGGAACCAATGCCCTAGGGAGGTGGTGGGCTCTCCTACACTGGAGGCATTCAAGATGAGGCTAGACAGCCATCTGTCAGGGATGCTCTGACATGGATTCCTGCATTGAGCAGGGGGTTGGACTCGATGGCCTTATAGGGCCCTTCCAACCCTACTATTCTATGATTCTATGATTCTAAACAGCTGGAAAAGACATAACCTATCACCGTAGAGCCCATGGCTATTGCCTGAGACTGTCAGCAAGGACACAAGCTCGGGCAGGTTCAAAGGATATTGAAAGTGGGCAACATACTCTTCAAAATAATTTTGAAAGGTTTTAGAAAATTAAACCAAACTACCACTTCAAGCAGTGAGTCAATATTCCTACATCCAAGGGGTTAGAATGAAACCTTCACTTGGAATAAATTGTCCCACCTACCGCTTAATTTCTTTCATCTTCTTTGAAGACTGAGGTATTCAGTGCTCACCACTGTCAGAAGCAAGCTCTTAAACTAGCCAGTATGTCTGACTCAGCATGATAATCTCCATATTCATATGCAAGGAAAATATTTTTTAAAAGCAAGCAATGACTTGGATACTGAGCATTAGCTCTATGTATCAGCCACCTCCTTGCAATGGTTTAAAGGGATTGCATACCACTTGATTTTGTCTTTCCTATATATGCCAACATACAGGCCAAGGAGGAAATATTGTACAAGTGCTGCTGTAATCCAAAGATAGATGGAGGAGAAGTAAAGACTTATGAACAGGGGGAATTCAAAGGGCCACGAACCATACCGTAACCACATAGCCACATGGTTAGCAGCTACAGACAATCTCCACCCAGTGTGGCTACTGGCACCCTGCTGAAAGTTTTTAAGCCCATCAAACCACTTATCTGCAGCTGCTCAGAAATTCTGGGATGTGGAGCAGTGGTAATGCTGTGCTTATTCCCCCTGAGCAAAGGAATGTGTTCAGAACTGGCTCAAGGTATTTTGTTGTTCCAAATGACCATGCTATATACAATCCAAGGGGAACACCACAGGATCACTTGCAGACAAGTGGGCACAGATAGTGTGGAGTTGTATCACAGTGTCCTTGTGACATGATCCTGAGCTAAACCTCTTGAAATGTGTAGCACAGCCCCTCTGTTGCACACTCCTTTATTGGTGACCTTAAAAATAATGTTGCCCAGAGTAACCGTTTGAATGGCTTGTGTAGTTGGGCTGGCCCTATATGTAAATACAGGCTGGGGGGGGGCAGTTTGCCCCAAGGTCCCACACAGTGGGGCGGGGGGGCTGACAAGCTTTTTGTGAGTGTTTTTAATAAACTGCAAGCCATTCACATGAGCCGAGGCAAGGAGAGCATTTTTTAAAAAATGAAAAACTTAGGGTTTTTTAATTGTACGTTTTTTGTGTGAAAGCCCCCCCCCCATTGAAAATTCCATTGACCCGGGCCCCAGATTCCTTTCGGCAGCCCTGCATGAATAAGCATTTAAGTGGCTACTACAGGCCTGCATTGTGTAGCACTGGACAGATCAGAGTATTTTTGGTCTTTGTCAGTTTCACATGTATTCATTCATAACTCCATTCCATTTCGTTTCCACATTAGTCTGCTTTAAAAAAAAAAAATCCATATGAAAATTCATACACATTTTATGGCAAAAAAGATACATTTTCTATGTATATTTAAAAGGAAACTTTGTACATGTTTTATCATAGAATATATACTATTTTTAGAAGCTTTTTTGTATGCTTTTAAAGCTGAAAACTGCATCACAAAATGTGGAGAAGCACAGAATAAGAACTGTGTTCCAATCTACATATTAGTTTGGGATCCGGTCCATTCACTTCCAAATGCAAACCAAAGAAAATTCTTGACCGTTCCTACACTTCTGATGCACCCAGACAAATGCAGCCCAATAGGTATGTATAACGACCCATCCAGGCCTTGATAAGCCTCCTAATTGTTCCAGATAATGCAAAAATTACAGGGGTTGTCAAGTGGGCTGCAGTTAGCTTGGTAGTCACAGACTGGTAGTCTATAGATAGAATGTGACTACCCATATCTGCTATCCAAATACACAAAGAACTACCAAGGGCTGATTAAGACAGGATGTTTTACTATACAGGAATTATTCTGGAATTATTCCCAGGAGAGAGTATGCATGGCTCTAACCTGGCTGTGAAGAGCTTAGAAATAAAATAAAATTAATTATGATTTCTTTCATTCATTCAAGTTATTTATATCCTGCATTTCAAATAAATTTTCCAAAATGGCTTCTATTAAAAGAAAAATATTACCACAATAAAACGCAATATTAACATCAAATAAAGCACTAAAAACACCCAGCAGCACTGAAAAACAGTAGAACACAGTAAAACCAGAAGAATCTATCATAAAATGCAGATTCAGAAATAAAATTCAGAATAACAATGTTTTCAAACACTGCCTAAAAACTGGAAAGGAGGGAGCTTGCCAGACCTCCCTGGAGAGAGAATACCACAACTGTGGTGCCACCACAGAAACTGCCATGTTCTTGGTATTCACCAGCTGGATTTTTGCTAACAGTGGACCACAGAGCGAGACCACTGATGCTCATCATAAAAGGTGTCCTTATAGGTGGGTTATACTCTGGAAGATTTTTTAGGAAAGATCCATGAGCAACATATTAGATTCCTCATTCAAAACGTGCTTCTAAGGAGGACAAAGTTGCATTAGGAGACAATCCAGCTGAATATCATCCAAGCAGGATGTGTGCATATTTGTGTGCATGCATCTGTGAGAGTGAGATGGAAAAGTTGAGTGTTGAAACAGACTGGTGGCTTCCAAACTTTCTACTTTCAGGGAACTGTTTCTACATTGATTCATTTGCCAAGGATCTCTAGCATACTTGGCATGGAACCCAAGCATGTTGCAGAAGGGAAGATCTGGGAAATTATAGGCCGGTTAGCTTAACGTCTGTTCTGGGGAAATTGGTAGAAAGCATGATTAAAGATAAAATTAGTAAGCATTTAGAAGGACAAGCCCTGTCCCAGCTGCCTGGAGTGGGAGCAAATATGCAGCACCCCACCAAGTCTTGCTCCTTCCCCCACCACTGCATCACATCCCTTGCTGCCGCCGCATCGCACTCCCTTCCCCTTATGTTTGCCGCTGCCGCCGCCACCGCATCAGCTCTGTGAAAAGCTGCGCGGCCAGAAGAAGTGACTGCGGTGCTTTCGCGGGAGCTCATCCAGGCCAGTGGCAGCAAGCCTTCCTGGCAAAGGGGAGCGGCAGAGTTCACCACTCCTCCCACTCCACCGCCTGATGCAGACACTTCGCTGTGCTTCATGGGAGGGCCAGCCCTGCTGCTGAAAAAGACTGTTGGATGACAATGGAATTAAAGGACTACAAAAGGATGATAAGGAGATTCACTCTAACAACATCATCACAAAGGCACGGGCTCAGTAGAGTGACTTTATCCTGGGAAAAAGGAAAGGAGCTACTCAGCAGGAAAAGAGAAGGGTAGAGTATTAATTGAACAGGACCTTTCCATCACCACAAGGCAAATTGCCATCACAAGTAAGTGCATGATGGTCATTTCTGTCTGTTCTCACAGTGCTGATTTAGAACTCCCAGCTGAGAAAGCAGCTGTGCAGAGCAAGTAACTGGTGGGCACTGCAGGAGGTCCTGTATTCTAATACTGCTCAACAAAATTAATGCTTTCTTTTTGGCGTCGTTAGCCATGCCAGCAATGTGAAGTGTTTTCTTCTGTAGCTGCACAAAGCAAGATTGGTTTGGCCTTTGAAAGGTTTGAAAGGCCTGGCACCGCTTCCTTATTTATTTACTTGTTCATTTATTTATATGCAACTTGCACTCAAGTTCGGGCAGCACTTAAGGTTCCAAGCAAACAAAAGTTGGGAGAGATCTTTTATGAAAAGTAATGTTTTGTAGAAGGACATGTTTAAGCTAAACAGATGGGAGCATGGTTCACTTGTGTCTATAGATTTAGGGTGCAACTAGGCGAGCTTAAAAGGACTTGCAGAGAATGGATTCGTGCTGCAGCCTTGCAGCTGAGGGCGTAATGCTTTCTCCTGTGCATTTTCCCAGATCTAAATCCCCCTCCTTTCCTGGTACTTGCTTTTTGCCCCATGGGGAGAAACACAGAACCCAGTATCAATATTTTATACCCCATGAAGCAAATATATTCAGCAAGAGATGCATCTTTGCATGCTCACATCCATTTTGCACAAAAATCACGGTTGTAGTCTTGCATAGTATCTGTAAGATTCCATGAGTATGAGCTAAAGATACCTGACAGTGTCCCAGCCTGGACTGTAAATACTCACTCCTTTGGCCATTAGATTTATTTCAGATATATGACACTAAACCCTGAAGCTATCTGCCCACTGTAAAGAAACCCATTGTGTTTATTCTAGAGGTGCCAAGGCAAAAAGAAAAAAAAATCCTACCAATTTGTAAACACATCCATAGGAGTGTCTTCTAGCAAGTTGTTATTCTCGCATTTTGCTCACTTTTTAAAAATTAACCTAACACAGAAATGTTAAGAAGCACATAGATAATGACAGAGATTTTTGATAACTTACATTTGATAACTAGCCCTGTTTCAGCAAGGGGAAACGCAAGCGTGAATGGGTGCTATGTATGCATTAGCCGAGGACCAAACTTTCAGCCTTGAAGCTGGAGGCACACATGATTAGCAGCAATCAGATTGTCTTGAATAACCGCAAATTATTTCTTTAAGGTAAGGGTGCAGAACCTCAGGCTCGAGGGCTGCATCCAGCACTTAGGGGTTCCACAAAAGGCCCACTCCCTTTCCTCCAACTGCCAATTGTTTGATGGCTTCTCAGCCTTTCTATGTTTTTCCCCATTCTAAAAGGTTGAAATGCCTCTCCCAAGGCTTAGTGACAGTAAGAGCTTTAAGCGAAGTTATTTTTGACCCTACCCCTTTTGCCTTTGGCCCCATCCACCACTGGAATGTGGCCCCCGAGAGCTTCTCTGAAGCCCTTGGCCTGAAAGAGGTTCAACGCCCGTGCTTTAAGGGGAGGGAGATATGAGCAGAGGTTATATTTGGTCCTCACACCTAAGGATGCTGGAGAATTCCTCCACAGACTCAAATGATGCCAGATTCCAAAGAATCCGACCTCCGGAGTCCATGGTGGAGTGGCTCCACTTACTTCCAGGTCCAGAGGAGTTCCTGCAGGGTGGCTCTCCGGCGCCCTATAAGACGCGATATGCTAATGGCGGGTGTCAATAGCTTATCGGAGGAAAGTTACAGCTGTAAATGGCATATTATTCACCATTTGCAACCGTAAAGCACTTGCTTTGACCTAAATACAGCCGGAAACAGCAGCAATTTAGGTCAAAGTTAGTGCTTTACAGTCACAAATGGTGTAAAATTCGCCATTTATGGCTGTATTTTCCTGCGATAGGCTAATGGCAGCTGCCATTAGCGTATCGCGTCTTAGAGGGACCTGGAGAGCTGCTCTGCCAACTGCGGTGGATGCAGCTGGGCTCCAGAGGATTCCACGGGGCCCTGAGCAGCCCGAATTGCCCCTCCACAGACCCCTCCCCTCAGACGGAAGAGTGGGGGATTCGTACATTCCTACTCACACCTCCCTTCAAACAAATGTTTGATGGCTTTGCTATTCAAGCTCATCTGATATATGTCTCTGAAATTCCTTTGTTCAAGAATGGCCAGGTGGGAGGGGCCATAGCTCAGTGGTAGAGCAGGTGCTCTGCATGCAGAAGCTTCCAGGTTCAATCCCCAGCATCTCTAGATAGGGCAAGAAAAACTCCTGCCTGAAAGAGGCGCTGTTGGTCAGTGTCAACAGTACTGTGCTAGATGGACCAATGGCCTGACTCTGTGTAAGGCAGCTTCCTATGTTCCTGAGGCCAGCAGGGGAGAGAGAGTAATTTATTGTGAATGAAGAACTAAAGAGGTACTAAAAGGATGAGGGTTATGTCAAATGGAGGGATGAACTAAATAAATGTTTGTCTTTAGATCCAAGCCTGGGAACCCTGGTGGCCATCAAACAACTAAAAAGGGTAAGGGGAGAGCACAATTTGGAGGGCTGAAGTGGCAAGCAGGGGAGGGGATACTTAACCATTCCTCCCTCTGCCACTTCTTCTCTGTGCTTTCTCCCCAGCTGGGGTTCCCAGATGAAGGTTGGCCATAGCTGGGGGAGGGGGATTATGGGAGAAGCAACATGTTGAGGAAAGGGGTTAGACATCCCCTCCCTGATCTGCTATTCTCCTCTCCAGCTTGCCCCACACATTGCTTTTCAGCTGTTTGGTGGCAACCTCGGTTTCCAGACCGAGCTCTGCCACTGAATGTTTAATAGAGCTGCAGGGCCAGCCCTGGCATTGGGCAAAGTGAGGCAGTCACCTCAGGCAGCAGATGCAAGGTGTTGGAGGAGAGCAGACCATGCAGCCTGCTCTGCAACCCCTAAGTAAGCCTGCTGACTTCAGGTGCAATGGATGACACTGTCCCATCAGCAGTGTTCAAGGCAGATTCATCTGCCAGTCCAGTTGGCTTTTTGTACATGGAATGGGAGGGGCACCATCTTGTTCTTTGATTCAGGTGCAAAATGGCTTGGGCCAGCCCTGTACAGCTGAGATATCAAGCAAAAAAGAAGGAAGTAGTTTAGACTGGAGAAGTGTGACCTACATCATTTTTAATTATAGTAAAACCAGAATCAAACTATTGCTCTTTTAAAATCTTCTGCAAAGCCTCATTCTAACTTAGTAGATTTTGAAAGAGCAATAGGCTGATTCTTTAAAAAAATATATAATTAAATACAATGCATATTCCACTTCTTCAATCTAAAGTACTTTTTTTACCAGCCTGCTATGTCAACAATCTATAACTTCTCTTGATATGTCCAAAAATTAAGAACAGGGGTGGGCAGAAAGTAGATCTCCAGATGTTTTGGGCTTCAACTCCCAGCATTCCTGACCACTGGCCATGCCAGCAGGGGCTCCTGGGAGTTAAAGTCCAAAACATCTGGAGTTCTACCTTCCGCCCACCCCTGGTTTAGAACATATCAAGGGAAATTATAGATGGATGTCATAGTAGACTAGAAAAAGCGCCACTAACAGCACCCAAGCCACCTTTATGGCAAGCCCATTCTTCTAGCATGCAGTCCTTAATAAGATTTTGAATGATACATTCCTGCTTTCCAGCTTATAAAATGCTGTTTATTGCTCATTTGCAGATTTGCTAGTAAATGAACTAAGTCTTGTAGCTGCATAGAAGGAGTCCATTTTCCATTTCCTATCAGATTATTTAAAAACTACTGACTGCTGTGAATGGCTCCAGTGATTACACTTCTATAGAACACTTCAATTATGCCATTAGAGGAAGAAGGCAAAATTGGATATTTTAGGGATAGAAATTTCGCGCTCTCTCTCACACACACACACACACACACACACGCGCACACACGCACACACACACGCACACATGCTTAGTTCTTCCTGATGTTTCAAAATGCTATTGAGAAAAAGGCATAAGGCTTTCAGTTAACGCAAAAAGCAGCACAAAGGGGTCGACACCATTCTCCTTTTGTTCATATTACTCAAGCAATCCAAGAGGTGCTGATTATCACAGTCACTGGAGAAATTTTGTCAAATGCAAAAGGTAGAAATATCACTGCTATTTCAGATTTGCAAACATGATCTTGCCCATATCTACTCCCAGGCATTTTTATGGTGGGACTTCTTCATTTAAGGCGCAACCCTATCGGATCCGCCCTTGATACTCATAGGTTTCTGAATTCCGAGGCTTACGACTACCCACTGCAGAGCAGAAGGCACGGAGGAGGTAATCCTCACCTCTGCCACACCTCCTGCTCTGCAGTTTAGCTAGATGGGCATTTTCGCCCATCTAGCTGAAGGGTCGGGGAGGGAGAGAGAAGGAGGCTGGGGAGGCCTGGGGATATCGTGTAAGCCCTCCCCTCCCTACCCAGCAGCATATCCTCTTTCCCTTCCCTCCGGGTCACCTTTGTGCCCTCAGAGAGGCAGCCGGCACAGTTCTCTCCATGCTGGCTGCAAGGGGGCGGGGGAGGGGAGGGGAGGGGAGCTCGGACTCCTGGATCTGAGGTTGGAGCACTTTCTCCAACCTCAGATCCAGGAATGCAAACTATCCTATACCCCCGCCGACTCTCTCTAGGGGCATAGGATTGCTCTCCCCGTTGTTTTAATGGATCTTGGCATTTGAAATTGGTTTTAGCCGTTTTCAGTTGTTTTATCTCTTTGTATGTTTTAACCCTTTCTGTAAGACGCTTTGATTCTTTTTTGAGAGAAAGGCACTAATAAAATTAATTATTGATGATGATGATGATGATGGAGAAAAGTTCATTCCAAAGGCAACCTCAGAAAATCGCTGCTGCGAATACTTCCATGTTCCTTTGTTTATCACATTTGTATACTGTACTTCATCCAAGTTGTTCAGGCCATATGTAGATGTAGCTATCCCACTGAATCCTACAGCAGGTCTGCTAGGTAGGGTAGGTTGAGAAATAGTCATCTACCACAGGGGTTTGAGCCCATGTCTTCTCAGATTATGCCCAACATTCTGTTCACTCCACCACTCTGGCACTGAATGACCACAACCAGTGCTGTTCATTTCTGTGCTGCTTTCATTATGCAAAAGTAATACTGAATCGTTAGGCAGCCCAAGGTATAAGACCATAAAAAGAGCCATGCTGAATCAGACCTAGGCTCTATCTATCCCAGCATTCTGTTCACGGTATGGTTTGGGAGCATCCAGTACCGTAGTACTAGAGGTAAGTGGGTGTAGATCCCTTTGATGCGGGGGACACCACTGGAAGTTTCCCAGAGCTTTCTAAAAGGAAGATCAGCATATAAATATAATAAATAAATCTTATCAACTCGCCACCTCCCAGCCTGATATTTAACAAACCCTGGCCAAAGTTGTGTAGAATTAAACAGATGTAACGCCAATAAAGACTAGTTGTCCAAATTGTTAGCCTTACCTCTACATATATAAAACTACACATGTATCCTCAGAAGTAAGTCTCATTGAGTTCAATGGTGCTTTCTCCCAGGTAAGTGGTTATAGGATTGTCACTCTACCAAGAAATAGTTCACATTGTTTCAGACAGCATTCTCTCCCCCACCCCCCACACCTTCCATGTTTTCTCTTGTAATTGTAATTAATCTCTAGGTAGTGTGCTGTTCACCTGTATATTTGCCTTTTACACAAAATGAAAAAAACACATGGAAAGCAAAAAGTCATAGATGCTCTGACAATCACCTTGTTTAGTACATCAACAGATACACCCATTCTGTTTCCTGACATGCCATCTATGAGAGAAGGTTACAACAGCTGGAATTGTTTGGCTTAGAAAAAAGGAGGGCAAGGGGAGACATGATAGCAGTCCACAAAATTATGCATGAGATGGAGAATATGGATAGGGAGACATGTTTCTCCCTCTCTCAAAATACTGGAACCCAAGGCCATCCTATGAAGCTGATTGGTGGGAGATTCAGGACGGATAAAAGGAAATACTTATTCACACATCGCATAGTTAAACTATGGAATTCACTACCACAGGATATAGTGATGGCCACCAATGGAGATGGCTTTAAAAGGGGGTTAGACAAATTCCTGGAGGAAAAGGCTATGAATGGCTACTAGTCCTGATGGCTATGTGCTACCTCTGGTACCGGAAGCAGTGAGCCTATGTACACCAGTTGCTGGGGAACATGAGTGGGAGGGGGCTGTTGCGCTCATGCCCTGCTTGTGGGTTCCTGGTTGACAGCTGGTTGGCCACTGTGTGAACAGAATGCTGGACTAGATGGACCCTTGGTTTGATCCAGCAGGGCTCTTCTTATATTCTTATGATGCAAAATAGAGGCCCATCTTGAATGATCACAGGGGCTGCTTGCCTATGGCTTCTTCCCATGCTGCCACAGTAACACTTGGAATTCTGGCACAATGAGATCAGGTCCTTTCTACCCAGTCCTTGCCTTCACTCCCCGTTTGGTGTTGGTTGGGTGTGAAGGGCTCATGCAATTGGCTTCATCCACATGGTTCTAGGCTTCTAAATGTCACTGCAGTGGCCACAGGGAAGTGGCTCTTTTATGACTAAGGCAGTGGAGGCTGATGAAGCACCATGGATAGCTCCTTTAGAGTTCTGACTGGTTCTGACTCAAACCCGGAGCGGATTCACCACCCCACTGACATCAGAGCCACCAGCCTCCACTATGCTGCTTATTATCCAGAGATGTCCTAAGTAAGGTCAGACATGATACTTTGAGGATACATTTACTGCTGTTGAGCATGGTTCCAGGGCTTCAGTAACACTTGGGACCTTAGAACCACTTGGAGGCCCTGTTCTGCAGCTGTAAGGAAAATTCTGATGACTCATAGAATTCTTCTGTGTGTGACTGCTTAAACCTGAGACATTTTATGTTCATGTAATACATCTAATGATAAATGATGATTCTGAGTTTAGGTGCTGTGTACTGTATGATCCAGCAGTAGGCAACCAGGTGCCCTCCAGATGTTTTGGCCTACTATTCCCATTCCTGACCTTTGGTTATGCTGGCTAGGGCTTATGGGAGTTGTTGTCCAAAACATCTGGAGGGCACCAGCTGGCCTACCCCTGGTATAACCCTTAACATCCTGACTCCAAAATATAGATCACTGACCTTTTAGAATCTAAGTAGGAGAATTCCAAGAGCCAATATACACTTTGATAAGCAAGAAGGACTTGGCCCAATAAGAGAAGGTAAAACAGCTTTTTAAAGAACTGCACCTTGCTCCTCAAGATAAGGAATAATTGACAAATAGGATCATTGGGCTCACTAAATATAAAACATTCCTTTCTAGTGTTCCTCCCACTGATGGGAGGACAAGTCACTAAAATTAATCTGAAACCCATTTCTCACTCAAGCTCCCTAAAGCCTAACAGTTGCCCTGTTCTAGCCAGATTCAAAGCCTTGGGGTACCAAGCAAGGCCTGGAAAGGACTTTCAACAGCAGATTCTGGTTCTACAAAGCTCCAAGAGAATGCACACATTTATCCAACATGGTCCAAACCTCCTCAATGGAGGTAAAACCCTGAGTTTACCCTAATTGCAGCCGTTTACGGCTCTATTTACGTAAAAACCAGCGCTTTACAGCCGCAAGTGGCGTCCACTACGCCATTTGCAGTTCTATTAACCCAAGGAATACGGTAATGGTGAACGCCATTACCATATCGCAAAAACGCCATGGAGCTGGAGTGCCATTCCGAGGGAATCCTCCAGACTCAGAGGTAAGTGGGGCCATTCCACCGCGGATTCCGGAGAAATGTTGGAGAAATCCGCCACAGACTCCAATGAGGCCAGATTCTTTGGAATCCGGCCTCATTGGAGTCCGCGGCGGATTTCTCCAACATCCCTAGATTGAACCTGGGACTTTCTGTATACAAAGCATGTGCTCTACCACTGAGCTACGCAGCCCTCCATATAACTGGCATTTTATCAACTATCGTCCATCAGTGGGAGTAACACTTGAACCCCTTTATACTTAGTAACCTCAAAGATCCTGTTTCTCAATTATAGCTGCCAGAGCCCCACTGATCCTGAAGGGTAGAGAATTTAAAAAGGGGGAGGCAGCGTTGCTCTGGTTTAGAGCTGTGCACCAAGGCATCATTGAATGACTAACGGTGGAATCCTGTGCATGACTACTCATATGTAATCCCCACTAAGCTGAATAGGGCTTACTCCCAGGTAAGTGTGTATACTAGATTGAACCTTCAGATAACACCTTTAGTCTTCTGCAAGAGTAAATCACTTTAGGGCGCAATCCTACGCATGTTTAGACAGAAAAAAAAGTCCTACAAAAAGTCCTACAAAGCCGTAGGACTTTTTCCATCTAAACATGCATAGGATTGCGCCCTTAGCAAATGATGGTTTGGTCAGTTCAGACTCCTCACCTGCCAATTCAATAGCTTGGGATACAGTAATCCCGCCCCTATGGACCCTAAATTTATAGCTGTAGCTCTACTTATATTATAAAGGAACACATGTTATTCTACTGATATTCATGCTGAATATTACAATAAAGACATGACTTTGATTTGCCTGTTTCATTATGTTTATGGAATGGCCACTGATGGTATTTCACTTGGCAGAGATCTGCTCTGAGAATTTAATTTCGGCAGTACTCTTATCTGAACAAGCTAGTAAATAACACCCCCCATTACAGCACAACACTTAGGGCTCATATAAATGGAAATTTCTTTTAGTGAAGCTAAGAGCTGTTTTAGCTGAATGGCATGATCCTTGGCCTCTGGGAATAAAAGGAAGCTTACTATTTTTCAGCAACATATTTAATGTCTGTTTTAAATGAAGATTCTGTGCTCTTGGAACCCATTAATATATACACCTCCAAGAATGGACAGCATTTAAGTCAAATAAGATGAAAGAAAATGTAAAAAAAAAAACCAAACAAACAGCAGCAATGCTACTCCTTAAAGCTGAGGTCCACTTTAAAGCAAGTACCTGTATTTGTGCATATTCATCCCTTGTTATCAACTTCCCTGTCATTTATTTTCTCCTCCTCTCCAATTTAGGGACAAACTACACATTATGTAGGAGAGCCATGATTGGATTTCATAATGCATTTTTCTTTTCCTAAAAGCAATGATGGGAGGGATTATTCGGATCAGGGCTTTGGGGTATGTGTGTGTGAGGGTAACCTAACACACCAATTTTCTGTGAATTCCCCAGTGCAAAACATGTACACACACAAACACTATTACCCATAGAGGTACCTACTGTGCCTGTATATTTTCCCTTCCACGGATAATAGCAGCTGGGGGTGGGGGAAAGGATTTGCATTGGGAGGGATACTGACCCAAATCCAAATAGGCCCAGATCCAATTCCAACACCACCCTGCGACTGTTTTTAGGGGAAGATATATATATATTTATTTATTCATTCATTTCATTTCTATACCGCCAAATAACCAAAGCTCTCTGGGCGGTTCACAAAAATTAAAACCAAAAAGCACAGGATAAAACAATATAAAAGCATTAAAACCACAATATAACAATACAACCAGAATAAAACCTAGCAGCAATAAAGAGATTTAAAACACAAATTTAAAACACCAAAGCTAAAAGACTAGGAGGCTAAAATGCTAAAATGCCTGGGATAATAAAAAGGGCTTCACCTGGCGCCAGAGGGAATACATTGTAAGTGCCAGGAGAACCTCTCTAGGGAGCTCATTCCACATCTGGGGTGCCACAACAGAAAAGGCCCTCTTCCTGGTAGCCACCTGCCTCACTTCCTTTGGGAGGGGCTCATGGAGAAGGACCGCTGAGGATGATCTTAGAGTCCAGGCAGGCAAATATAGGAGGAGGTGATCCTTCAGATAACCTGGCTCCAAATCTTTAAGTGCTTTGAATGTTAATGCCAGCACTCTGAATTCCAGTGCAGCTGGAAAAGTACTGGCATAATGTGATCTCATTGGCCAGTCCCTGTTAACAATCTTGCTGCCCTATTTTGGACTAGCTGAAGTTTCCGGACAATTTTCAAAGGTAGTCCCACGTATAACGCATTGCAGTAATCCAGACAAGAAGTTATCAGAGCATGGATAACTGTAGCTAGGCTATCTCTGTCCAGATGAGGGCATAGTTGGTATACCAACCTAAGCTGATAAAAAGTGTTCCATGCCACTGAGTTCACCTGTGCCTCAAGTGATAGTTCTGGGTCCAAGAGCAATCCCAAACTACGAACCTGATCCTTTAGGGGCAGTGCAACCCCCTCCAGAACAGGTTTAATATATATTGGAAAATTCAGTAATTCAGTAATAGTTCTCTCACATAGCATGTGGGCGTATCTTGGCCCTAAGATCCTTATATCTATGGTGCAGGGGCTTCTCATTATTCTCGAGAACATGGGTGGCACATGCACCCCCGTGGCCATTTTTATCCCCTCCCCCCGCTAAATTTGCCGCAGCAGCAGCAAAAAAAAGCAGTAATTTTGCAAGCAGATGAGGTGCAAGGTCCCTGCTCACCTTGTTTGCTTGCAAAATCTATGCTGTTTTTGCTCCCACCATGGCAAATTCAGCAGCAATTTCAGTGGTGGTGGCCATTTCTGCTGGGAATGTGGCCCAAGTGGGCAATGCAGCCCCCAACTCCGAGACGTTGCCCACCCCTGCTTTAGAAAATGGCTTCAGAAAAGAGAGAGAAGAGGAATTCAGCCTGGGCTTCTGTCAACATAAACAGAATTGCTGAGTTGGAAGAGACCAACAGATCCTGATCAGAACTACAGTGTGAGATTGGGGGGGGGGGAGCCCAATTAAAATCCCCCCCAACCCTAAAGCTTGCTATTTGCTCGGGAAGGGAAGCTGCTATTTACACCCGGAGCAGCTCCCACACTACGGCAAACAGCAGACTTCAGGGAGTATTTTTATCAGGACAATGGTGTAAGAGGAAAAGTTTAAACATACCTCCCCACACAGCATGATCCTCATACCTAGCAGGAGGACCTCTGTGGCACTTACCATATTCTCCAGTTTGGCCCTAGTGGACGGCGCTCCTTAAATAGGTGACTTTACAAAAGATGTACATAACACATTGTGGCTAGCAATTAAAAAAAAAACTTTGTATAAAAGGATATTTGCTCCCTAATAACAATAACTTGTCCCCGGGAGTTACTAATTTACCGGATTTGAGGCCCTTGATCCAGCTCCAATTGCATGCAGCTAGAAGCGTGCAACTGCTAGGTACTCCAGTGGTGGGGAGGGAGGAATGTGCATTTTCATCCATATGAAAAGGCACACCCAGAAGGCCCAAGAAAGCACTGTGACCCAAATGCAGATGTGAAGATTTGAGGCCTACAGAGGCAAGGAAAGGGAAAAGGTCAGGCATAGAGGCCTGGCTTTTTGGGGGGGGAAGGGTATCCCTGAGAGGAGTAGTTTCATTTCCCCGGGTTAGGCTGAATCTACAGATAGCAGTTATACCGTTATCATACCATTATCATAACTATTGGTGCCCATTGGTGTCATGTGTACCAATAGTTATGATAACGGTATAAATGCTATGTGTAGATTCAGCCTCAGATTCATTTCCCCAGTAAAGTTTCATTTCTTCAGGTTTGAAATAGTACTTTCAGTTTTGGGGGAGGAGGATATAAAAAGAGAGAGCGAGAGTGAGCAGTAAGAGCAGAATCATGAAGATGGAGCAGGAAGAAGCAGCCTAGAAAAGTCTTAAGTATAGCTAGGGTAAAGGAACTAGCATTTTGCAACTTTTATTTTTCTTAAGTCCTTTTGTATCACTCAGCTCTATTGTGTAAATACCTTTAGTTATGATTTGCTTACTTTAACTAACCAGTACACTGTTGTGGTTAAACCCTGTGTCTAGAGCAGCGGTCCCCAACCTTTTGGGGCCCAGGGACCAGTCCCATGGAAAACAATTTTTCCACGGACCAGGAGGGATTGGGACCAGGCCGCAGCAGGGGTGTGGGAGCCCCCCTTACCTTGGGTCTGCGGGGGGGGGAGGTGATCTGCCCCCCCCCCCGAATCCTGGCCGGCTCTGCTCCGAGTCCATGGACCTACCAGCCAGCTCCGGCCGCTGGCGGACTTCCGGCCGCTGGGACGGAAATGGCGTCCACGCGGATGCCACTTGCATCCCTGTTCTTCAAGTATGTAGCTGATTACTTGAAGAACAGGGACGCAAATGGCATCCGCGCAGATGCCATTTCCATCCCAGCAGCCAGAAGTCTGACAGCGGCCAGAGCTGGCCGGCAGCTCCACGGACTTGGAGCGGAGCCAGCCAGGGCCGGCGAGGATTCCGGGGGGGATTGCCTCCCCCCCCCCGCAGACCCAAGGTAAGGGGGATTCCCACACCCCTGCTGTGGCCCGGTCCCTAACAGGCCACGGCCCATACCAATCCGTGGCCCAGGGGTTGGGGACCCCTGGTCTAGAGTGTCAACCACCCCACATCTACAGCCTAAACCCTACACTGTTGGAATGGGAAAGGTAAAAGAAGGAAGGTGGGGCTCTTTTAAGGAGACAAGGTATCCTTAAGGAGTTCCTCAGGGGGTCCAGGTCATAAGGGGAACCCTGACAAGAGATGTGCATCAGAATCAGTTGCACACACAGAACCTGGCTTCCTTACACAGATCTCCCTTGCAGGAGTGGGGCAGTGCCAGAAATGAAAAGATATTGTACCTGACATACTGCCCGATACCTTCTTCAGCAAGATCGCTCACCACAGAGCATCAGTCCTGCAAGCCCCTCCGTGAAATCAAATAAAGAAGTCACCATCTGGCATCCTGTTTGTCACTATCCATATCCAGTTCGTCAACCAACAACAAAATCATTTTGCTGTACTTCTCCAGGCAAAGAGTAGCAGCTATTTATAGTCTCCAGACTAGGCTCTCTGGAGAATGGTTAACCTTACAGTAGAATAGAGTCTGCTGCTTTCTCTGGGAGTTTTGTTTATAAGAAACAGAAGAGAAGTGGGAATAGGCTTTCATGCCATTCTGATCTCTGGCTGATACAGCTGTTATCAAGAAAAAGGGCAAGACATGGCTAAACGTAAACACATATAAATGTGTTATATTCAATGTGTCATTAATGACAGGGCTCCCACGTCTGTATGTGGTGACTGTGGAGGTATGAGTTCCAATTTTTAGACCATGATCTGCCTCTTTCCGTGTTTTACTTACTGTTTGACTATGGAATTACATGATCTGTGATATTATTCTGTCATCCTGTAGCACAGGGGTGTTAAATATATTCCAGCCATTTGGTAGTTTTACGGCTTTTGCATGATTTCTTCCCATTCTAAAGGGCTGAAATTAGTGCTGTACCAAAAATTTCTCCCACATTTTTTTCAACCATTCTCATTCAGTCTGATAGAAGAGAACTTGCTTTCAAAAAGAAATTCAAAGGAGGAGAAATTTCGGAAAAATTCTCATGGGTTGGGCTTGGGGTTCTTGGGCTTACCTTACTTGTGAGGTGGCTGAGGAGTGTGCATGAGTGTCCTGTCTGTCATTGTACAGTCACCTCTGTGGCAGCCTGTAGCCTCCTCAGCTTCCCACTCTTCAGTTAAAGCCATCGTGAGGAAGACATCATGAGGTGATTCCTCCCATGGGGCCTTTTCAGTTCAGGAAGTGCAGGTGGCTTGCGAGGCTGCAGAGCAATAGACAGTTGTGCGATAGAAAGCGAAACACACACTGCACCCTCTGCCACCTCACAGTGATTAGGGAAACTCAAAAATGCCACCAAAAGAAATGTAAAATTCTGCCTCAGAAGACTGGAAGCCTCAACACATTTGATGCTGTTGCCACTTACAGAAGCAGTGCAATAAACCAAGAACCCTTAGGAAAAGAGAAAGGACCTGTGCTGCAACCCCTGCCAATAGTGAGCCCTACATGTGAGAAACTGTTGGAGAATTTCTCCTCCCCTGGGAGAAATTCAGTGAAATTGTCCCCTGCAATTTCTCTGCCCACAAATAGGCTGGAGAATTTTGAGAGGCTGTTTGTGCACAGCTCTAGTTGAAATGCTTAGTTACTGGCCTTAGTTATCCAAGGCTTAATTACTGGCAGTAAGAGGTTGACGCTAAATTATAATTAATTATTATTAATAATAATTAGTAGTAGTATTTTAGCCCTGCCCCTTTTTGCCTTTGGCCCTAGCCTTTTTAACTTCAGCCCCACCCACCACTGGGACATGGCCCCTGAGAGCTTCTCTGAATTTTGCCCTTCTGCTGAAAAGAGTTTCAACACCCCTGCCATAGAGACTGCAGTCCAGCATGTCTTCAGACTCTCTCTTTTTGCCTTCATTTTTCTAGTGGGTGTTGCTATGATTATTTGATGTGTCAAGAAGGACAGCCTGTTTCCCGCCATGAGACCAGGCCTGGGCATCACATCCCAGGCATCCACCTGGAATAGTGTGATAGTCTGCCAGCTCCTTAGCCCTGTTGCTCAAGGCCATGCTCAGTTACTATTAATTGGGAAATAGATAACAGCTGAGTCTGGTGAGAAGATCCTACCTCATCTGGAGGAAAGCTGTTCCTTTGGGGGCTGAGCTAGTGGTTGGCTAAGGGAAATCTGTCCTGGGTTGCCAGGGCTGGGCCTTAAAAGGAGGGAGAGGCATGACATCTCCCTTCATCGTGGTGGTTTTAAACCTGCTGTTGACTGGATGCTATCCTGGGGAGCCCATACCTAGGTATGTGAAAGGATAGGCTAGCTAGTTTGGTTATTTTGCTTGGGGATACAGTATAAAGGCTGTCTGTGTATGGTTTGGTTTTCCTTGCAAGTTTTCAGCTTTGTAATCCTCTGTACAGCCTACCACCTCTAACTCTCCCCTTCCCTCTACCCCTTCCCCTATAATCAACAGTTATCCCACTCCAAGTTGGTGTGGTCCTTTCTGTTCAACCTCAGTGTTAAATTCAGTGCCTCTTGGCCGGAGAGGGCAGTTACTGGGTGTCTTTGGGGGCTTGAGGCCAGGTTTGGCCTGTCCTACCTTGGAAGGATGTTGAAGTTAGCTCCAATGATCCTTTGCAGTATGAAATTTTGTTAAATGTCTAATCAGAAGTAAGCCCTATTGAGTTTATGGAGCTTACTCCCAGATAAGTGGGTTTGGGATTGCAGCCTAAATGTACTTGGAAGATTTTGCTTCTCCTAAATGCTCATGGGGAGAACACCTGGGCATGTGAAGAGTGCTATTTTGGGACACAAAACAATGGACATAGCCCATCACAGTAAAAGTGGTTCACTTTCATCCCTGTCATTTGAGTAAACACACAAGTCCCACTTTGTTCAGTGAGACTTACTCCCACCCACATAAGTGTGCATAGCATTGTAACTAATGCATTGATCAGCACACCCAATCCTATAGAAATCATGGCATAACATAAGCTGCATGCACTGCACTGAGGGCTGGGATACTCTCATCTACCACAGCTACAATAGCCTGCTTAGAATGTTCTTCTGTCGGTAACTTAACTTCATCTTAAGCATTTATTTTCAGTAAATCCGCAGAGAAAAAGTCAACATTAAATTCTTCCTTTAAATTCAGGTTGGCTGTAGCAGAAGATGTTTAGCCGCATGTATGAGATAAAGAACATATTTCAGCCTGTGAGAGATACAACCCCCCCCCCACCCCCTTGGATGAAGAGGTTGGTAAGTACATCACAAATGGAGAAATCAATATCCTTAAGAAGGGCGTTCTTGCTGTTATAGCTGCAGCTGATGGATAGCATTTTCATTCATATACTCTAATGGCTACCAGAACATTGAGAATATGCAGACAGACATCATGAAAAGAGTGGAGGAGTTGAGATCATCCAATTGCTTGATCCACAGATTGGCCACATATACCTCGAAAAGATCATGTTCTAAATTGCAAACAAATCGAATCCTTCCCTACGCCCATGATTAGCAAGGAAACAGTTTTTACTGAGGTTCTTTAAACACAGTCATATAGCTAAGGCCTGTAATACAATGACACTTTAGTATATGGGGTGGCACAACTCACACATCTCTGGTATAGGGTGGCTTGTTGTTGTTGTTGTTCAGTCGTTAAGTCGTTAAGTCGTGTCCGACTCTTTGTGACCCCATGGACCATTGCACGCCAGGCTTTCCTGTCCTCCGCTCTCTCCCGGAGAGTGCTCAAGTTCATATTCACTGCATCGGTGATGCTATCTAGCCATCTCATCCTCTGCCATCCCCTTCTCCTTTTGCCTTTAATCTTTCCTAGCATCAGGGTCTTTTCCAGAGAGTTTTTTCTTTGCATTAGGTGGCCAAAATATTTGTGCTGCAGCTTCAGTATCTGTCCTTCCAATGAGCAGTCAGGGTTGATTTCCTTTAGGATTGACTGATTTGACCTCCTTGCAGTCCAGGGGACTCGTAAGGGTCTTCTCCAGCACCACAGTTCAAAGGCATCAATTCTTCGGCGCTCAGCCTTCCTTATAGTACAGCTCTCACAGCCATACGTTGCTACTGGGAGAACCATAGCTTTGATTATACGAATCTTTGTCGGCAAGGTGATGTCTCTGCTTCTTACTATGCTGTCTAAGTTTGCCATAGCTTTCCTCCCAAGGAGCAAGCGTCTTTTAATTTCATGACTACAGTCACCGTCTGCGGTGATCTTGGAGCCCAAGAAAATAAAATCTGTCACTGCTTCCATTTCTTCCCCTTCTATATGCCAGGAAGTGATGGGGCCAGATGCCATGATCTTCGTTTTTTTAATGTTGAGTTTCAAACCAGCTTTTGCACTCTCCACTTTCACCCTCAACAAGAGGCTCTTTAGATCCTCTTTGCTTTCTGCCCTTAGGGTGGTATCATCTGCATATCTGAGGTTGTTGATAATTCTCCCGGCAATCTTAATTCCTACCTGTGATTCATCCAACCTGGCGTTTCTCATGATGTACTCTGCATATAAATTCAATAAGCAGGGCGACAGTACTCAATAACAGCCTTGTCGTACTCCTTTCCCAATTTTGAATGAATCGGTTATTCCATGTCCGGTTCTTACTGTTGCTTCTTGTCCCTCGTACAGGTTTCTCAGGAGACAGGTAAGGGGGTCTGGCACTCTCATCTCTTTAAGAATTTGCCACAGTTTGTTGTGATCCACACATTCAAAGGCTTTAGCATAGTCAATGAAGCAGAAATAGATGTTTTTCTGGAATTCTCTTGTTTCTCCATGATCCAGCGAACGTTGGCGATTTGATCTCTCCGAACCACCATCGCCGCCAGGAAGATCCGTCCAAGGTAAGTCTCGTCCGGGGGGGGGGGGGGGCAAGCCGTTCTGCCACCGATTTCGGGAGGCCGAATGCGCTGACATTCGGCCTCCCCGAGATCCGTGGCAGACTTTTCATACATCCCTAGCTCCAGGTCTTGTTTTTACTGACTGTATAGAGCTTCTCCATCTTTGGCTGCAAAGGACGTAATCAATCTGATTTCGATATTGACCATCTGGTGATGTCCATGTGTAGAGTCGCCTCTTGTGCTGTTAGAAAAGAGTGTTTGCTATGATCAGTATGTTCTCTTGGCAAAACTCTCTCCACAAATCTCAGGGAGGCCGAATGCCAGTGCATTCGGCCCCCCGAAATTGATGGAGAAACGGTCTGCCCCCCCGCCCCCCCTCCGGGACGGAACTTACCTTGTGCGAATGTCCCTGGCGGCGGCTCCGGCGGTGGTGCGGCGGCAGCTGCGGCAGCCGGTCTTCCGACCGGCTGCCACCGCCGCCATTTCCAAGTTAAACAAACAAACAAACAGCAAATGTGATAGGCTACGTAAAGATTTACGTAGCCTATCACGGCTAGATTTTTAAAAAAGACTGTGATAGGCTACGTAAATGTTTACATATCCTCTCATGGCTGAGTGAAAAAAAAAAACCCGCGCGTACGCAAATGGCGTTCCCCTTATTTTCACCGTAGTCTACGTAAACATTTACGTAGACTACACTTGCCAAAATAAGGAACGCAAATGGCGGCACCCATGGGCGCCGCCATTTGCATCCGCGCGGTTTTTGTTTTGTTTTTTCACTCAGCCATGATAGGCTACGTAAACATTTACGTAGCCTATCACGGCTGACTGCAGGGACGCAAATGGCGGCGGCTACGGCCGCCGCCATTTGCGTCCCGGCAGGACAGGAGGATTCACGGCCGGAGGGACGGGGCGCCTCCCCCCCGGCCAGAATTTCGGCGGGGAGGGACGGGGCGCCTCCCCCGCAGCCAGAATTTCGGATGGGAGGGACGGGGCGCCTTCCCCCCCGGCCAGAATTTCGGGGGGAGGGACAAAGCGCCTCCCCCCCACCGCGAATCAAGCTTCAGGATCAGGTAAGGGACTTTCGTACATCCCTACTCTATTAGCCTTTGTCCTGCTTCATTTTGTACACCAAGGCCATGCTTGCCTGTTATCCCAGTGATTTCTTGACTTCCTACTTTAGCATTCCAAACCCTATGATAAAGAGGACATATTTTTTTGGTGTTAGTTCTAGAAGGTGTTGTAGGTCTTCATAGAACCGATCAACCTCAGCTTCTTTGGCCTCAGTGGTTGGGGCATAGACTTGAATTACTGTGATGTTGAATGGTTTGCCTTGGATTCGTTCTGAGATCATTCTGTCGTTTTTGAGATTGTACCCCAGTACTGCTTTTCCCACCCTTTTGTTGACTATGAGTGCTACTCCATTTCTTCTAAGGGATTCTTGCCCACAGTAGTAGATATGATGGTCACCTGAATTAAATTCGCCCATGCCTGTCCATTTTAGTTCGCTGATTCCCATGATGTCGACGTTCAATCTTGCCATCTCATGTTTGACCACCTCCAGCTTACCTTGATTCATTGATCTGACATTCCAGGTTCCTAAACAATATTGTTCTTTACAGCATCGGATTTTCTTTTCACCACCAGACACATCCGCAGCTGAGTGTCCTTTCGGCTTTGGCCCAGCCACTTCACTCTTTCTGGCGCTACTTGGAAATTCCCTCTGCTCTTCCCCAGTAGTACTGGACACCTTCCGAGCTGAGGGGCTCATCTTCCGGTATCATATCTTTTAGCCTTGTGATACGTTCCATGGGGTTTTCTTGGCAAGAATACTGGAGTGGGTTGCCCATTTCCTTCTCCAGTGGACCACATTTTGTCAGAACTCTCCACCATGACCTGTCCATCTTGAGTGGCCCTGCACGGCATAGCTTATGGCTTCACTGAGTTATGCAAGCCCCTTCGCCACAACAAGGCAGTGATCCATGAAGGGGATAGGGTGGCTTAAATATCAAATACTTAAATATATATACTTAAATATCACCAGAAAAGAGGAAATATATCACCAAAAAAGGGGACCAAAAAAGACAAAGATCTGCATAACATTTGTAGATGCTGATTTATATGTACAGTTCTAAATTTGGAAATAATTACTAAAATTTTGATAGCAATATAGTACATATCACCATAATGGGGAAGATTGAGACCAGTTGACCTATGCCTCTGCTCTCCAGGTGCTGACTGTGGATGAGCAACTTCAAGGCCCCTGCTGCTCTCCTTTCCGATGGTTCTTTATCTTTAAACCAGACTTGGACCAGATAGCCCTTCAAATAGAGGACTGTTCTCTGACAGCTCTTCAAACAGAGGACTATCCTCTGTAAAGTAGGAAGCAGGGCATCCTGAGACCTCATGTCAAGGGATCCCGAGCCATTTTCTCAATGACTCAGAAGAAGGGCGTGCTGACAAGTAAACACACTCTTTCTCTTCCTTGCCTCCAGGCTAGGGATGTACAAAAGTCACTTACCTTTCGCAGATTATGTTGATGGGGGGGAGGCGCTCCGTCCCTCCCCCCAGAATCCTGGATGGGGGGGGGAGGCGCTCCGTTCCTCCCCCCCCCCCCCAGAATCCTGGCCAGCTGGCTGTGCTCCACAGGGATTCTGCGGAGCTGCCGGCCGGCTCCGCCAGCAGCCGGACATCCGGCTGCTGGCTAGCAGGGACGCTAATGGCGGCAGCCATAGCAGTTGTAGTGCAGAGGTGCAGTTGGGTCACTTAAATGTTACCTTAGCCCTGTGCAAACCACTCATAGCAAAGCAGCTTCCTTGAGGCACAGGCAACATTTAAAGGGCTCCTGAGGCTGTTCCAGTTTATTTCAGAATAAAAATATTAGCAGCAGTTCTGTTTTCATTGTGTCACATAATATGGTAGGATTTGTGTGTTTTTTCCTCTAACACAGAATATGAAACTGTGTGTTGGAAGATTATTTCCCGGATGTAAATGGTATTGGAGCACAAGACAACGTAAGACTAATATTGACAAAAGGCCAGGCCTGGGTGGAAGGGAGTAACTTCGAGACTGCTTTTGTGTACATGTATACATAAAGCAAAGAGGAACTATTCATTGATAAGATTGGGAAATAGGAATTGCCTTGTTAGATCAGTCCAACATCTGTCAGATCCACATTGTTTCAAGCAGCAGCCAGCCCCATGCCTCAGCATGTTTGCAAGTACAGCATGAAGACAAGGGCCTGACTGTGTAGTTTGGATCTTACATATTGCCTCTGTGTGTGGATACTTAACATTTTAACTGAAATAAGGACATAAGAAGAGCCCTGCTGAATCAGCCTCAAGGCCTACCTAGTCCAGCATTCTGTTCCCACAGTGGCCAACCAGATGCCCATGGGAAGCCCACAATACCAGCTGTTCATGTGCCCTAGCAGCTGGGATTGAGAGACCTACCGCCTTGGAGCCTGAAGGCAGAATACAACCATCAAGACTAATAACCACCGATAGCCATATCCTCCATGAATTTGTATAACCCGCTTTTAAATCCTGCTGCAGAGATATCAATGGGAATTTTGCAACTGATTTTTCTAGGATTGCATCCATACAGTCACATTGTCTGTGAGCCAAACATCATATTGTGTTAAACACATCACTTGCCTGTTAATTATTTTCATTACCAGGATCCATTGATGCTAATGGCAGCTTTTTTCCTGACACAAGTAACAGCCTGGGGGCCCCGGGGCAGGGGGGCTCACATGCCTTTAAACAGCGGTTAACAGTTAAAAGAACTCCATGCTACAGGCCCGATCCTGGTTCTGCCCCTGCTCCAAGCCTCAGCAGCTGCTATTTAAAATGAAAAGAATAAAATGCAAGGCCAAACTACGTGTTTGACACACTAGAACAGGGATAAGAAACCTCCAGCCCATGGGGCCTTTCAGTCCAACCTGCAGCCTCCCATCTGCCAGCCCCTTTCTCTCCATCTTGTCCAAAGTTCCCCTCAGTATTTGCCAGGTGTCCACTTTTACAGAGGACTGACTTCTATTTGAAGGGCTGCCAGAGGACTCTCCTCTGTTTTGAAGGGCTGTCCTGTCCAAGTCTGGTTTAAAGATAAAGTACTGTCAGATGTTATCACCTGGACAGCAGGCTGAACAGGCAGGTGCAGAGGTCACCTGGTCACAGTCTTCCACACTATGGTGAGATGTATGGTTCCCATTTTAGATATGGGAAGCATTATATAAATCTATTAAATTATATACACACACACAAATTTTATGCAAATCACTATTCCTGTTTTGTCCTCTTTTTGGCAATTCATAAATGGCCACTCACCTCCTCCTCTGTATTGACACGTTTTCTTTTGTATTTGGTCTTTTTATCTCTACTTTCTCCTCCCCTTCTTTCCAGCTCCCCATGTCTCTTTGCTTCTGGGCAAAGAAGCTGTATTTTGTGCAGCTAAATACATTTTTAAAATTTATTTTATATTTATTATTGCATTTATATCCCATCTTTTTTCCTCTGGAAGGGGAACTCAACGTGGCTTACATGCTCCTCCTCCTCTCCATTTTATCCTCACAACAACCCTATGAGGTGGGTTAGGCTGAGAGTCAATGACTGGCCCAAAGTTACTCAGTGAGTTTCATGGCTGAGTGCGGACTAGAACCCGGATCTCCCAAGTCCCATTCCAACCATCTAACCCAGGGGTCCCCAATGCAGCACCCACGGACACCCACAAAACTTTTTTTGCCACTTTTATAATATACAAACATGGATTTTTATGTATCCATAGCAATGAATACATATGAAACACATACAACTCTCTACCAATTATGCATAGGCTTCAACAAAACTGAACCAAATATCCAAATAAGTATCCATTTGAAGATGGCGTCTATATGCCGCCTCTTCAAATATTGAAAATGTTATAAGTTCCTCAATCTATTGCATTATAGAAGGTGAGTGTGTATCCTTCCAGTGTTGTAATATCAGTCATTTAGCTGTCAAAAGGGCACGGAGAATCTATTTACACTGAGCATTTGTTCATTTCCATGAAGTAGGTAAATAATTTAAGAGTGCATACATCAGTGAATATTAAAGACTGATCCAGTAGAAAAATTTTCTGTGTAATAACCTCTTCCCCCAAAGAAGCAACTACTGGACATCGCCAAAACATATGTTTAAAAGAAGCATTTGCTATATTGCACTACCAGCAATTCGCGGAATTAGACAATCCCTTATTAGAGGGACATTGCAGTGTCCAATAGACACAAAAGTTTTTGCTGAATAAGACACAGACTAAGATCCATAAACATGACAGGTAGATGCCAAAGCAGTGATACACTGGTCCAAAAGGGGGGGTTTAACCACTACACCACACTGGCTCCCACCCCTAGACGGCTGCCTGGACAACAAGCTGGCCCCTGAGAATCCAGAAATGGGCTATCCCTAATCAAAGAGATGTACTTGTCTTCCTTAGCAGTGGTTGGAATGAAGGAGGCAGAGTTTGTTCATTGCTGGTATAAAAACAAAGTTCCTTTATTAACAGACTGCATGCTCTTCTGCTACAATGAATCCATCTTCGCAGCTCACTGAAATCTGCCTGTACTCACATACTTGACAAAGCTGTGGCTACATTACCCTGCAGCAGGGCCTGCCCCCTTAATCCCCCTCCCCAGTCTAATAACTGGCTGCCAAGTTATGGCACAGACATCAAAATGCATATTAAAGAGCACCACTAGTGTGTGTCATCAATTCAAGGTCAGGTCCCTTTTGCCATGTGGCACATACAATCAACCATGTAAGCACACTGAATTTTGAGGCCAGGGCGCTCCTGAATATGTATGCAATGCCCTTTAATGGGAGGTGGGGGCAGCTTTGTTGTGTCTGATTCTTTCCATTGTTAGACAGCACAACCCTTGGGATTACTCAACAGTGAGTCAGTCTCTTGTATACAAAAGGGAAAGACACTGCTGAACAAAGAAAAACCACAGGCTCCCATCTTTTTATGATCAAAGGCTGACGGAAATCTATGTGAAATATAATAATTTTAGAGTTACACAGGGTGATCTTTTCTTCTCTGCCTTACCAGCAAGCAATGGCAGCCCAAGATAGATGCAATCTAGGCAAGCACCTGGGGTAACAAAATTTCAGGGATTTCATGCCCACCTCAGTTTGTAGAGAGCGTTGCTGTTTAGACTTTCAGAGGAAACATTCATAGGCACAGGGCTGGCCCTACCATTAGGCAGAGTGAGGCAATCACCTCAGGTGGCAGATGTCAAGAGAAACAGTGGTAGCAGCCTCCTAGCTGTTCCTCCTAAACTCCCTGGCTGTTCCCCTCTTTGAAGTATGGAGCCACAAAAACCTGTCCTGGGTCCCCTTATTGAGTGTGCTGTCTCACTTTTGGTGGAGGATACTATCCAATCACAGGTGTCAGAGTCAGATTCAACCACCAAGCCAGCTTCCGTATGTGGAATGGGAAGGGTGTGCCAACTTGTCCTTGCCTCAGGCAGCCAAACTCTTGGGTCAGCTCTGCAGAGCCAGCCTGGCTGTCAATTGGCTGTGTGTTCCTCCCCTACACAAAGATTCCCTACACATTGAAAATTATCAGTATAATTCTATACATGGCAACTCAGAAGTAGGCCCCACTTTCAATTGGACTTACTTCCAGGTGAGTGTGTATACACACTTTCTGCAGTATTATATACTGCAGTGTCAGTAAGACAGGTTCTAATCTGCTATTTCTGTATGGGTACAGGGAGGAGTACACATTTTGTATGGAGGCCACATTTTTGTATGGAGGAGCATTCAATCTCATGACCCCCCCCCCCTTTCAGCCTGCAGTGGTATGGTCCAGATACAGTCACACTACTTATGCCAACCCTCTTGCTTTACAGTGCATTTGCCTCTCGTCTACTGAACAGGTAATTGCGCAGCACTGGTGAAGGAGCCTCGAGCTGGTCAATCTCACTCATAAAAAGAACCTTAAGAAAGAAGTCCTTAAATATACTGGAGAGGGTGAAGGAGTACACTCTGTTCCAAAAAAAAAACCTATTTATTTTAAAAAATATTCTTGAAATGGCAGGACAAATGTCATGTGGAAGTGGATAGCTTTGCACTATTAAAAAAAACAGTTTTGACCCAAGACTCCATGGCAAGGCAGAAAAATGAATGTTCATATAGTGGCCAATGATAGCTCTACAATATCACTTCAAAGTCTTTGTAAAGCTATCATCTGTTGACAGCCTGGATGATTTTCCAGTGGGTAAGAGATGCTTTGGCTACTCTCAGAGAGAGGCTGATGGAGGGGAACGCTAACGAACAGTTATCTAAAATGCAAGCTGGGTTTCTGACGTCAGTCATCTGAACAAACTGCCTTTCATGGTGAAGAAAGTATACAATGTATACGTGGGTTAGGCAACCTCAACGCGGATGTGGAAAAATGTAAGCATCTCTGCACAGGAGGACACTACTGAATGAATGTCTAAAAGTCATATAGGTGCAGGAATGAATGTCCTGCACCTATATGAGCCTGCACAGCAATTCAGATCAGCTATAGAGACCCTATGAACTTGAGCACACTCCGGGAGAGAGCGGAGGACAGGAAGGCCTGGCGTGCTATGGTCCATGGGGTCATAAAGAGTCGGACACGACTGAACAACAAATAGAGACCCTGCTGTCAGGCTCACTGCTAAGGTCCATCAGATGTGGCTTTCTCAGTGGTAGCCCCATTATTCTGAAATTCTCTCCCATAGGAAGTTGGTGTCACTCCCCCATTGTCTGGTTTTAAATATGCTCTAAATACCTGTTTAATTGCTAATGAGGCTGGTCTGTACTCTTAAGTTGTGATTTTAACCACTGCTGTTATTTTACTGCTGATTTTGGAATGAATTAGTTTATTATTGTTATCAATTTTGTATTTGATTTTTAATCTGTTTTTAAGATGATTTTATGTTGCAAACCTCCTTGAGAGGGCTGTTTTATTTATTCCAAATAAATAAAATAAATCTTCTCATGTGTATGGTGTGTTTTTTAACACTATCCGTGTTAAATAATAACACTATCCGTGATTGAATTGGGCGGGGGGGGGGGAGATAGAGGGCCATTAATAAAATCCACAAGCTCCATCTCCTGACTGTTTCCAATTGTAGGTGAATCATGCCCTAAAAACATTACCTAAGAAGGGCATCACATAAAAGTAAAAGGTTCACAATCCAAAAACTGGTCACAATTTCATTAATAGTATCCAAGTGGAAGCAATAACATGTTAAAAATTGATAGTTCTTTTCTTCATTAATTAATATACAGCCTTTCCCTGAACGCTATCACGGAAAATTACATACATAAAGTTAGATGGTTGTTTATATGTTATATATACACATATACACACTGTCAGGGTTCACCTTATGACCTGGACACCCTGAGCCCTTTATTCCCCTAATGACCTGGACCCCCTGAGCAACTCCTTAAGGATCTCTTGCCTCCTTAAGAGTCCCACCTTCCTTCTCTTACCTTCCCTTTTCCAATAATGTGGGGTTTAGGCTGGAGGTATAGGGTGATTGACACTCCAGACACTTGGGGTTTTAACCACAATAGTTTACTAGTAAATTAAAGCAAGCAAATTACAACTAAAGGTATATACAAAAGAGCTGAGTGATACAAAAGGCATTAAGAGAAAGGTTGCAAAAAAGCAAGTTCCTCTACCCTAGCTGCACTTGGACTTCTCCAGGATGTTTCTTCGGGCTCTAGTCTTCCTGCTGTCTCTGTCTCTCTCTCCCTCTGGTCTTCCTCTCCCTCTCACTGGCTCTCTCCCCATTTTTATACACTCCTCCCCCAAAACCAAAAGTACTGTTCAAACCTGGAGAAAGGAAACCTAACTCAGACAAATGAAACTTAACCGGGGAAATGAAACTACGCTTCTCAGGGTTACCCCCTCCCAACAAAAAAAAACAGGCCTCAAGGCCTGATCTTTTTACTGTGACTCTGTAGGCCTCAAACCTTTGTATACTCACACATAAGGCTCCATATGGATGTGAAGCACAAGCAAAAGGGAAAATGGAAAAAAGGAATGTGGTGTTGGAGAGAGGTTTGTAAAGTACGTTGATTTAAAAGAAATATCAATAGAGGAATATTGGATAGGATTGGAGAGGGATATGGGGCGAGACAAAGTGCTTTCAGATGGAGGATTCCTAACACCACATCAAAAGGTGTTGTGCAGCTAGCTATTCCATTTTTTACCATTTCCATGGTAAGAAAAAGGATGGAAGGTGGGAAAACATGGGAGGGTTACAAATGGAAGTCGATAGTGTCTGGACCCCCTGTACAATTCTGTGAATGAAGCAAAGCAACTGCACAATAAATGCCTCATCTGGAAGCACCCACAGTACAAAAAGGAAATTAAGTCTTACAGGCTCATTCTAAGCAATGAGAGACTAATGGAAAGAAGTGCAACAGGATGCAACCATGCAATGCAAAGATAAGATTATGGTGTACACCTACTTAGAAAGGCTTGCACAATACAGAGAAGGGCAGATACTTGGAAATAATAGAGAATCAAGAAGTTAGCTTTAAAAATTGTTGTACAGCCATAAAATAATAATAAAGTTCTCTGAACAACAATAAAGGCGAAAAGAGGGACTGCTTACTCTATCTGTGAATGAAAAGGATACCAGAAGAGCCAATAGAGATGGTGATCTCTTGTTTATTTAAATTATACCTCACTTTTCCCCTCCTAAAAAACTAAAAGCAGCTTACAAAAGTGTTATTCAAAGCAGCTTTCCATGGTTGAGTTGTGTGTTTTTCAGAAGTGGAAGCAATGTCTTCTCACTGAGCAAATAACCAGTAATTTAGTGTTGTCAAATTAGGTGATTCAGTTATCTGTGTGTGAAGGGAGACTTGCAGTGGTGAGGGGGTTAGTGAAAGGCTGAGAGTCAAAGAGCTGAGTTTGGGTTCTGTGAGAATCTTAGGGCACTGTCTGTCTCCTTGGAGATTTGAGATTGGAGCAGTTGACTTTGGACATCTCTTGGAGTGTTTCTGTGCCTCCCTCTTTGTGCAACCTTGTATTTGTAAATAAATGCAAATATCCCAAAATGCCA